>NC_135699.1:8937311-10137311 GCF_964276395.1 Gasterosteus aculeatus | reverse complement strand
ATGAGAGTATGTCATGAAGATATGAGAGTATGTCATAAAGACAAGAGAGTATGTCAGGAAGATATGAGAGTATGTCATGACGATATAAGACTATGTCATGAAGATATAAGAGTATTTTATAAAGATACGAGAGTATGTCATAAAGACATGAGAGTATGTGATGAAGATATGAGAGTATGTCATAAAGATATGGAAGTATGTCATGAAGACATGAGAGTATGTCATGAAGATATGAGAGTATGTCATGAAGATATGAGAGTATGTCATAAAGACACGAGAGTATGTCATGAAGACATGAGAGTATGTCATGAAGATATGAGAGTATATCATGAAGACATGAGAGTATGTCATGAAGATATGAGAGTATGTCATATAGACATGAGAGTATGATGAAGATATGAGAGTATGTCATATAGACATGAGAGTATGATGAAGATATGAGAGTATGTCATAAAGACATGAGAGAATGTTATCTCAGAGAGATTGAGTGACAGCAGTTCCCCCGAAACCACGGCAACACATGGAATTCTACCCAATGGAGGCCATGACGAATCAAGAATTGAAGCGTTGCCGCTTTCCAATGGAGCAGCAGGCGAGGGAGAGCAGGGACAGGAATTATTTAGACGGGGAGGAGTTTGCAAGCTGTACGCATATAACATGTGGAATTTGACACTGAGATTAAAGGCAATCCTCATTGTGAATCTATTTGAAGCTTGTTGTTTGGAGTCATATTTAGATGACATCTGTAGCACATTTGTAGCGAGTAACTTTTTTTCCAGAATGAATAAAATAAATGAATGAATACAAAATGATACAATGACCTCAAAGGTGGAGGCTTATCAGAGCCGTCATGACTCACAGGTAAAGATGATCTTCTTAATCTCAACAAGTGTGCGTCGACCTCTTGAATCGAGATGCTCACATGGAACATTGGAGTGGCCACTGCTGTGGTGTGCAACGCCGTTGGCTACAGTGCTTTGCAGCAGACTCAAGCCTGGACGCATCATTAGACAACTGAGAGCTGAGAATTACACAACTAATTGTTGATTTGTACATATAGATCTCCTACCGTCGTACCAGCAATCAAGAGAAATATATTCAATTTGAATAAGATGGTGTTTGCTTGGCACAACCTTGAGACCAATTGAAAATACTCAAGGAAGAGATAAGTGAACATTTTGTATCAATGCAAGTTAATCAGAGTCTGGCACAAAGGCCGTCTTGGGAAATTCCCGACTCCGTTCTGGCATTGCTTTAATTTCTGTTTAATCCCAAGAGCAGGAGTTTAACGAACCAATTAATTGCTAGATCAGATTTAATTCCCGAAAGCCTTGAAACCTTCTCTGTGTGAAGGGTTTCTCCAATGCTCAAGGCTCACGTATTACTGTCCCTCGTTTATTTTGATCGTAAGACCTCTGTTAGAAGCCAACAAGTTCTTGAGTTGTGTTCTCCCACTCTGCCCTTCTCATCCTGGTGAACAGCTATAAAGAAACACGTTCTGCTACATAAGTTAAATATTATCACTTACAATGGCACTTACTCTTAGCACTTTGTAGTTTGGCTTTTTGAAGGAATTGCACTTTCTTGATTCTTCTCGTTCTGGGTCTGTTCCCTCTATGTTGAATAAATCCGCAAAATGAAAAATGTAAACGTCTATGACGGAGGTCTTCAACAGGGGGTCTGCGGAGGTACTGCAGGGGGGGGTCACGACATTTTTGGTTGATAAGACAATTTCTTTTCTTTTCTTTTTTTCCAACCAAAAATTCCACAAATGTAAATATCTTCAGAATCAGAAGTGTAATTATTGTCTTTACATACATATTAACATGAATCCAACATATTGTAGGGCACGGATAAATGGATGGAGAAGACGTTATCTTCCAGTCCGCAACACACACATTCAGCTTCCCACAGGAGGAGCTCTCTCAAGCTGGGCACCGGTTCATCAGATCGTTATGCCCACGTCTAAAGAGTGCAAACCTCAAAAATAAAAGATGCCGGACCAAACTCCGCCATCAGTTTGGGGGACTTCAGCATGAAAAACGTTGAGGACCCCTGGTCTATGACACACATGTATTGATGAATGTCAATGTCCGGTCGTGTACGGCTCAGACGGTGCGTAGCCGTCCACTCCAGATTAGCACAGACTACAAGACAAGTGTCCTGCAGACAGACGACAGACCACGCAGCCAGTCCCCTCAGTAATCCTGCTGAAAGTCCCCCAAAAACCAGCCCCCCCTCTCCTCAAGGTCCAAAATCTTAGATTATGGAGGTGACATTTGTCCACAGAGAATAGGGGGCTGTACGCACCTCATTACAGAGAAAGCAGGATAAGGCTGGAAAAGCTCTGAGACATCTGAGCTGGGTGGGGTCACAGGTGGAGCAGCCCGAGCAACTAATGCTGATTTCCTCTTAGTAACCTGATGGGATTGATTAAAATTAAAAGAACAAAATAAACTATGTCATACCAGATAAGACAGGCAAACAACTTTTTAATGTGCTTTGAGGCAAATTGTTCATATATTGAATTTTGGCTCACAATTCCGTAGCCGAAATGTTTCTGTGTTTAGGGACTCAATGGATGAGGTGGGGTTATAAAGTCATTACTAGGCATGCAACTGGGATTTGGAGAGGACTGGTCCGGCCTAATGGAGAGTCCAAAGTGGAACCAGGCAGACGGGCGACTGCAACAAATAGCGCTCGGAGACCACAGAATGAACATTAACGAGAGAATTGCTTGTGTTGGTCAGAGGTCACTTCTCCCTTCATCTGTTTCCTCCAGGGAATCTCTGGTTACAGCACAAGGTTTTCAGTGGTGCTGATGAAGAGGTCGACCCTTCGCGACATCGCAGTATTTGTTTGTCCTCCGAACAAAACACACTGATGAGCTTTTTATATTAACAACAACTGATCAAGATGAGGCATATGTGGAAATGTAACGATGTACTCAAAGGTGAAGAAATCCAAGCAGCTTTAGAATTGAAATTAAAAGCAGTGTTTGGTGCTATGTGAAGTCCGACCTCACCGTATAAAAGCCTGGAGCCCTGACGCTTAGAGAGGACTGGGGAGATCATAAGGATAGGAGAACAGGTTTGCTCTTCTGGACACTTGTACGGCAACAAAATCCAGCAGGAACAAACATCCTCCGAGGAAAGGGCGGGGCAAGCCGTACGCTTGGGGGCTAATTAGAGTCAAAGCAATTACTAAATCAAAAATGCGATTAAGAAGGGGTTTGGCGACTCTTTGCCCATCTGTCTCATCCCATGAGGAAGTGAACATGGGAACATGAGAGAGAGATTCTTGATAACAGCTGAAGTGTGGAGTGAAAACAATGACTGTTCATTTGAAAGTGAAATGTGATTTGAATGTGTTTGTACTACAGCTCTTATGTTCAAGGGGAATTACGTCTATGAAGTGCTGTTAACGGATCAGGATCACCGTAAGCACTCACTTATACAATGTGTGACATTGAGTGCTTGGATGGGACGAGGCAATTAATCCTCCCTCTCAGCCCGTTGAATAAACTTCACAACACGTTTTAAATATTCATTTACATTTTTGTAATGTGAATACACCGATCCCTGGTGAGATTATAGCCACAAGGGCAAATTAATTGTACTAAACAACAGTTCCGTTTTCCTTTCCTTAGAAACCTCCCTTATTATTTTAGGGACAACCTGTTGAGAAATGGGGGGTTTTCAGATGCGATTAAACATTCACTGCATTGGATCCTGCCAGTGAGAAGCACATTGAGACAAAGTGAGGACATATGCCTCATCTTTAAACATAAACTCTCATCTCATGTTGTAGTCGGTGTTACAATTTAATGACGTTGGTCAAGACAAGACAAGGAGGCCTTTTTCGGAGGACGGATTAGCTTTGGATTAGCTATGTCTGCACATATATGTCAACTGCAAGTCTACTGTCTCAGATTAATGCTAGCCCTTCCTATCGGATTAGGCTTAAAGGTTTGGACAATGTGAAATAAAAGAGGGCCAGAAAGGAAGGCAATTGTCTCATTAACCCCTTAAACCAATTCAACCACTGGTTTGGGTGCTAGATTTCAGAGAAGGTAGCCAGGATATTATAGAGATCTCTATATATAGAGAAAGATTAGTCCTTCACTCTCAGCAGGATTCCACAAATGTCAGTGAGTAAAAAAAAGTCCAAAAGTCCAAAATGACTTAATTTTTCTTTTTAGGTTTCGCCTCTCTGCACCGTGTAGCGGAGATATTTCTACTTTGACCTCAGCTGATGGCTCTCCTCCGCTTCATCCTTTCTTTGAGTTGTTAATTGTATGGTTAATGCCACATAAAGGCAGAATTATTGACCTCACAGCGTCAGAATCCAATGTTTAGCAGATGACTGTTTTGCAGTAATTCCCGCAAGACCAACAGAGGTGTGACTCCCGTATTGCACGAGTGACATCTTATTAGTAATGAAACATTTTCAGTGACATCGTTAGGAGGTGATGCTTCATCCCGCTGCCGAGCACCCAATCCAATCTCCGAACATCTGCCACTCTGTCATCTTAACCTAACTATCTGCTGATGTATGAAGTTCCACTTTCCGTCGCTTTACTAAGCAGCTCTGCTTAGTAGCCGCGTGAAGTCGCTTTACGTTCAGGGCCGCCAGGTGTCCTATTTTGCTCTTCTTCTCAACCTTAGAACAACAGCAGCATCCCTTACGACAGGCCGGAGGGAATGCGCGCTAACAGCAATTCCCCCCGTTGGGAGCCTAGCAATTACAGCAGCCCTCCTCTATCCCTGTAATTGCACCGAGAGGCGCTTTGTGAGTGATCAGACTACCAGCCCGCCACCAGGGAGACTGGCTTCATCACCTCTGGCAGCCCGAGGTAAATGAGGGTGCTTTGCTGCAGAGTTAAATAAAGGTTGTTTGTTAATAGAGTGATTCATACCTCGCTTGAACCATAACCTTTTCGCCATGCGGTTAGTTAGTGCTGCTTGACGGTCGGGACGGGTCGCTTGATTCGTGTAACATAGACAGTCCTTGAAACATGACGATATTGACATAACGCTATAGTGCTTTTGGCATTAAAATAAATATGTGCAACAGAGTGAATATTGTATCACCAGCAACGTAATGAGCTAGATTACTTCTGCTTCAGGTCATGGCTTCGGCACACCAACAGGGGAAAAGTACCTCCAGTTCACAGCCGGATAAACACATTTAAACAGCAGCTTGAAACCTGATCTCACTTCATTTTGGGGGATTGGCGAGGGTTCAGCGTCACGCAGGGACATAAAAAGGAATGGCAGTGTTTTTCATGTCGCGTCCTTCCAAATGAGAAACCTGAGACTTTGTTGTGCGTTTCTGGGGGTCATAGCAACAAAACCCACTCATCGGCGGCAGCAGGGGGGCTGAGACAGCATAGACAGAATAGCGCCGCTGTGCTAATTAGCCAGCTCAGGGTGAATTAGACACAGCAGCACACCTTTGCAGTACTTTATCTCTAAACTTATGAAGGTAAGGTAGGGGTTGTGCATAAACTCAAGTAACACAAGTTCAACATTATAAAATATAGTGATATAAGCGACTGGTTTTGATAAAACATATTTATTTCTTACTTCAAAAAAATGACATGATTGCATCTAATTCACTTTTTAACCGAACCTGCTTCATTTACATTTAGGTTTGTAAAGCAACGCATGAAGCAAAATAGTGCCGCTACATCAAAACGGTTTATTATTATGGAATGATGTCTGTTTGACTGTTCAAAAATGTTGTCTATTAAGGTTGAATAAAACTCAACCATATAATAAAGTAAATTGAAGCCCACTGTTGGTTCTTTCAAATTCTTCTCAGCTATGACTGAATGTAGGTGATACAAAGAGGCTTATTTCAGTTGGTTTATCACATCTAGTATCACCTGTGGTAAAAAAAAAAAAAACACCTGAACGAGATGATCCATGAAAGCCATTTCAGAGCAGATCAATGCGTGCGATTGAAACATGTGAATCATATTCTTTTTGGAAAGAGCAATAAATGACAGACATTATGATGCCTGTGCGCCAGACCCTCGACTGCTGCCTGATCAGAATTCCTTTGTAGAAATAATATAAATAGTTAAGTCAAAACATTGCAGTGTAAACGTACCTTATTATATTAATTTGAAGTTGGCTCCGAGGTGAACCATGAAGTTACTACCATTAGTGGATCCATAATTTATTGCGGTGCTGGAGAGATCAAGGCAGTGCCATCACTCAGGTCTAATTGACATGATGAGGAGCTATTACAGTATTGATCCACCTGGCAAGTAGCACTGGATCAGCTGAGGCCAGTATCGACCTGGCTAAGTGGGTCCCTGGACCTCCGAGGGTCAGGCAAATGTTAAGGGGATATTACCGGTGGTTTGTGAGGCCGGATCTCGTTCAGTTTAAGGTGATGCCAAAGAAAAAGTAAAAGAGCCACAAGTGGTAAAACATCCGGAAGGATGCTGACCCTCATAATACCCGTGTTAACATTGTGCTTTTGTAAAAAGGTTCATGTACTCAATGAGGACTGAAACTGGAACATGAAGCGTGTCGTAGATCTCGAATGAACCTGGTTAGGCAACTAAGTGAGTTAATATCAATAACAATAAATTATCATAAAATAGACTTCTAGACTTTTTACACATCCACCAAATAATGTACATACACTGTATAGCAATATCTCCAGAGGGAAAACACAGACAAGAGACCGGCATGAGTCTGTAGTTATCCTCTCAGTCCCAGCCAAAGTCATGGCCAGTCATCCGGTAAAATTCACTATTAAAGGGTTTATAAAAGTCCCGTAGCCTCTGCACCACCTTTGGGTCAATGTTGGGATGGGTCCTGCCTTTGGTTTTGCCCAGGCAGTGGGGCTTGCTGTTCCACTCCGGTCTCTTGAGGCAGGGGAATCCCTTCGCTGGGTTAAAGTGAAAATGACTCTTTGTGACCACCCTCTTGAGCCTGAGAAAGTCCTGGACGCGAGCCATCTCACCGGCCGGGTTGCTGATCAGACGCTCACCGCTGACAAACAGCAGCTGCCCGGCGGGGAAGTACCGCAGCCAGCGCTCGAGGTGCTTGGCGTACATGCCGATCTGAACGGCGCTCCACGTGGTGTCGATCAGACCCGCCGAGGCGTTCTTGAAGGCCAGGCTCTCGAAAGACGGGATGTCCGGCTTTTTGGAGCGAGTCTGGGTGTAGTCCGAGATGGCCCGGGTGACAGGATCCCGCACAACTACAATCAGCTTTGTGTCCGTCGACATGCTGTAGATCCTGGCGGGGACCTCCTTGGTGACGTAGTAGCTGGGGGTCTTCTCCATGGTCAATTGGCCCTCTGCTGACGTGGGCATCAATTCCCTAAAAGGGGACACAAACACACCGATTCATATTTGCTCTGACGCTTTTATTTGGCGTACAAAGTAGATCTGTACCATTTTGTATTCTACAGGAGAGTGAGGTAGACACTGACACAGCAGCTCCATGGCGAGTTTAAAGTGCTGTCAGGCAAGAGCAATCATCATCAAAAAGACAATGCTGGACTCCATGATGGACATGAACCGAGTCTGTGAGTGTACCTGAGGTGACAGGAGCTGTAAAGCAGGTGTCCTATCCATCATCTGTGATTGCGTGTGAGCACAGTGCACACTTCATGACAGGTTCTAAATACAAACCCTTAAGAGGTACCTTCATGTGCCCTGCTGATGCAATTATCATCCACCTCAAGACCCCAATCCCCTTCTAATCCTCACATTGAAATATTCCACACCTTCATTACATTATACAAAGAACGGTTTAACTGTGAAAAGGCAGCATTATGCTTCGTGCCGAGACAGACGACCACGACTGCACCTTTCTTCTCATAACTGGAAATGTTTTGTAAAATAGGGGGATTTGGAGGAGCCTCACATTCCTTCGGGAGAAAATGCAGCTGTCTATGATTCCCATGATTCCATATTCTTGTTCACCCTGGATGGCTCTGGTTGATCAGAATATAGCCTGTTAACTGCATCTCTGACTGGATAATGGCTGGATAAAGTGAGCCAAGGGGGATTAGGACAAACACGGTGGAGCATTAGAGGCTGGTTGACTGCCTTGTTGGCTGGTTGCGTGGCTGGTTTGTCTCTGAAGAGAGAAGGAGAGCGGTACAGAGATACATAGCCGCGACAATGAGACCTAATCCAAGAAGATGATGGATAGTGATGGACCCACTAAGCCAAACATAGACTGTGTCAGAGCGGAGTTCACTCAGCGACACTATACGGGTTCATGAGGTCGTGTTGCATCTGAACTGCATTTTAGATGAAAAAGTTCATCATCCAACCAATACGTCACCATGTAGAATGTGTAATTCAATAAAAAAAACACAGACATGTAAATAAAAGTATAAACTTGTGATAATGAAAAATTTCTTAATTGTTAAACTGTGTGTAAAAACACTTGCAAGTAAAGCATTTCTTATAAAGAAATAAGTAGAAACAATAATAAATTATAGATATTCTTGGGGACCAATGCTTGAGAATACATCATCACACCAATGTAAATTTTCTCCTCTCATATGAAAAGATGATCTAAGAGGCGTAGTGTTTATATGCATCAAAGTAGCATTTTGCTCCCTGCTATATAATATATGTTGTACAGATTAAAGAAACACCTTTAAAGCAAGAACAGTGTCAGATGTCTTTTTTCCAGCTACATAAGTGGATTGAAATAAATATAACCTATTGTGTGGTGTTAGGTGTTCACAAGAAACAGCCCCCCCAACAGCCTCATTATGGTTTAAGTCAGTCAAATTCTTCAAGTCTCAGGTTGTAATGGTGAGCGGTTGATCTAAATCAAACAAACAGGAAAGCAGAGCCGCCATGTCGTTAAAGTCTTTGCATCGTTTTGAAGCATCTTTTGATGCATGCACAAGGTGCTTTAATATCCTTCTACCAAATCCAGCAGCTTTTATGTTACACGTGTATGTGTTAGAAAACAGCTTAGCTTTAGTGATTATAGGAAACGTAGGCCTCACATATTCCTTGTTGGTGAAATAAAGTCGTTCTCTTTCTTTTGCCATTTTAAAACCTAATCTCCTCTGCGTTTTCTTTTCAATGGAGGCCCTGGGTCTCAGACATTTACTCCACTTTTTTCACTCCCTGAGTAAAACAGGTGTGAAAGAAACAAACAAATCCATCCGAAACCCCGCCAGTATTGCCAGGATCTCTTGGTTTTAGAGGAGCGCCGGGGGCCCTCCTTGGGGCTTCGAGGGACACAAAAACGTACTACTGTACAAATCAAAGGTTCCCCTTAGTCCCCGAGCAAAACAGTCTGTGTGAGAAGTACATGTTTTATTCATCTTAGCAGAGATAGAGAAGGGAGTGAGAGAGTGGCCCGAGGGGGGGCAGATGTAGCAAGCTTTCACAATTTGTTCTGCTTAATAAACAATGTCGCCTGCAACCAATAGCTTTCAGTGCATCCTCATTCATCAATCAGCTACGCGGCGGCGGCGGCTTCATTCAGCCCCGAGGCATTCCAAAGCTAAACAGTCGCCTTTTAGAACCGAGCGACAGCGCGCTGACTTTTGCCCCTTCGTTTGTTTGCAAGTTTGCGAGTTTCTATTGACTTCATGAAGCTGAAAAAAAAGCTCCTTCACTCTAACACTATGACACCTAAGAAGGTCGTCAAGTCATAAAGCCGGGGGTCTTTAAAGAGTTTCACCATATAATTGGTGCACTGAAGATGCGTCTATATCGATGGCACACATATACATCCTCTGCCCTCTAACCTGTCCTGTTAAACTCGCAGGAGCGCAGCAGGGGTTGAGCAGACAACAGAGGGCGGCTGGGAGCAAGACTGTTAAGGGAGTGAGATAAAGTGAGAGAGGAAGGCGCGGAAGGTGCAAAGGGAGGATTAGATGGAATCAGGTGCACCAGGTTGGAGGATGCGGTCGACCCCTCTGACCTAGAAGCCTAAGTCTGTGTTGTAAGTCACAAGCAACTTTAGATGCTGCGTCTGCATATTCCCTGCAGCAGCAGCAGGAGATAAGACACCCCTATAGCGGCCTGCAGACTGATATTAATCCAGGAGTGGCGTGGTGCATAATTTGCCAGTGTTATGTCTGCTGTGTAAGTCAGGTGCGTCCATTAAAGAGGCTTGTGGGTAGACAGCGTGGCGGGTGCCGGGTTTACTTCCACTGCTATCGGGAGGCAGGTTCAAATACAGGTTGGGATACAGCAAGTCGCTGTGAGACGATGATCCCCCTCGCTGCCCAGTTCATCAAAAAGATGAAGAAGGGTGCAGAAAGCTCCGACGTACACCTTGTGTATCCTGATGTTTCTGCCTTTCACCACTGTGGCATGATGGCACTGCCACAGAAGAAGAAAGAAAAAAAGGCTCGCACTGCAGAGGTTCAGCTACTGTGGGAATCATTTGACAAGACAGGATGAGAGGTGGTGGTATGCAGCCACTTATAAGGAGATGACTACTACGCAGATATCAAGGAAGAAAGCTTCTCATGTTATCATCCGTTTTGCTCAGGACCTTCAGCGTTCGGTATCTCAACGGCATTCCTGAACGTCAGTGATAGTGCAAAGCCCTTTTCCCATCCTTCATTAATACTGTCAGTATGCAGAACTCAAGGCCACCGGGCTGCCTGAGGGGAGACAGGCCCAGTCTGATGAAACGAGGAAGAGGAAGAAGAGCAGGAGGAGAAGCAGGACATGCGATATTCTGGCTTCCCACACACAGCTGTCAGCCTTAAAACAACAGAAACCAGCAACAAATCACAGGACTCACAAAATCAATTTAGGTGGTTTGTAGCATCTGATTCAACAAGCGTGTTAACAAATGTATATTTCTAGAGGAAATATGGAGGTAAGTCAAACAGAGCAGGAGAGTGACTCCGCCAGGTGTTTTTTGTCAACAGGTCAAACCTTGACTTTGAAAGATTAAATAAAGGACAAACCCAATTCAAACAAACACACTTGTAAGGTTTAAGAAACAAAACTACCTATGTTTTCCAAAAACATTAAATAGTGAGTAACTAAGTGCGGAACATGTCACTACATCGCTAGCATAAGTTTAAAATGTTTGGGAGTTTTATAACACTTTGTCACACTCACACTCTGAGCTTGTAATATTGAGTTGGATCGTTTAACAATATAGCTACTTAAAAAGCCTGAGTGGCTTTACAAAAAACAGGCGCAACTCTCCGACCAAACTGTCAGAAGGAGAGTTGAATTGTGGCATCGTAGGTGGCAAGAAGGAAATGAAATACCTGTAGCTGTGGTGCATCCATTTCAACTTCATTTCAAACAGTCGTTAGTCCAACAGTATTATGAGAGTAATCTTTTACCAAACAGGACTAACGAATTCTGAATAGTGTGACAAAGGGGCTTCATGTAATTTGAGTGAGCTTCAGCACAGTTTATGGTAGGAATTGTGGATGAATAAATTAACTGCAGGTGAACATAACTTATGTGTTTGTGTAACCAAAAAACTCAAAATAAAATTATATGTATTACTTATTATTAGTATTATTATGAATGTACTACTGCAATATTCTGTTACTAATACAGGCAACACTGCCAACAGCATAATTAATACATCAGTAAAGAGCAGAGCAACACAGTTGGAAAACATTGGTCAATTATCAGAATATGGGCATTGTTGGTAACATGAACAATTACGGTGATAGTTTTCATATAATGGGGCAAAGAAACCCCCTTATGTTTGCATATAATGTGACATAATTTCCTATAAGACACTCATGCTGGCCCAGCAGACGCAAACAACACATCAGAGATGCAAACCAAAGATGGACGAGGCAGAGTGGGGCTTTCTCAAGTTGTTGTCAGTGAGCCTCTACAGTGCAGAGACAGAAACAGGAAACATCACATTCTCTCTGAAGATGCTACAAAAGAGAGCAATGAGTCAACAACTCAAGGGGATATAACGGAGTGAGAATGTTTTGTTTCTGTATTTCCAAAGTGCTGAAATAAGTGCTGTGGTTTGACAAATTGCCTGAAGCTGAAGCCCAGGGGGTTGTTGGAGCAAATTAAACCTTCAATCTCTTCAATAGAAATGGACGGTGCACATTACCAGTAATGAAGCTCCAGTAGACTTTTCTGGAACGTCATAATCATTTCAGTCCATTGAAAGAAACAGATGAATAACTTTTTTTAGAGTGCAGGTTTTCATGGTGAGTGGAGATATTTTAGGAATGTTTGAAACAACATCTTTGAAGCTTTGAATTATCAATGCGGTATTCCCTTCCTTTCCCGTCTGTGTTTGCTGGCGGGATGGGGGACGTACCTACAGCACATTGAGAGCTCTCTCGCTCACACCGGTCCCCTTGCGTCCTTCCAACGAGCAGCAAAGTGTTAAGTGAGCGCAGTTCCACCAGCGGACTCAAACAAACCTTCTCTTGGGGGAAAACGTAACTATTCCAGACAGAAATCTGTGAAAAGTCAACTTTTAGGCCTAAAGCGTTGTGTTTGGGTCTTTTCTCGAAGCAGGTTCCAATGAATGCTCTTTCTGATGGACTCCTGCTGGGCCTCGTCAAAGGACACTTTCACCCTTCTGAGCACATTTGCATACAAAGTGAAGGCAGAGAAAACATGTTTCACACTAATTGTCTGCTCTTTTATTGTCAGGGTTAATGCAGACCTCAGGGGTTCTCCGGCATCTCCTTTCATTGAGCTCAATAATACTGTTGCTATTTCTAAAGCCTCACTTTAAATTTACTGCCCTCTATCTGCCACTGGCCTGCAGTAAGCCTCCCTGGGGTTTTAAGGAGGATTAGACCGTCTTCAGTGACTCCCTTAGTCGGTTAGTAAGAAGGCCACTCATTGTTCTATGGATGGAGCCTCAAGAGGAAAAAAAACTATCTCAGCAATTAAGTCACATCTACAGTGTATCAGTCAGACGTCCTTGATATAAGGCACAAGACATGTGGGAGGAAGTTGGTGGCGTCATTGAAGAAAGGAGGGGCTCTGTTCCTGCCGCTGGGTGACAACGTGCTGTAATGTGGTTTTGTGTCCCGCTGGGCGAGGGGGGCCCTCTGCTGTGTGGGGCCTCCAGCGGGATGGGAAATCACTGCAGATAAATGGCGTGAGCACGACTCAATGCCACCGCGGGAGCTGATAAGCCCACCCGGCAGACTGCTCCTCTCCCCAAGTTACCGCACGCCATTAGTCCGGGGGGGGGGCAACAGTTTGCTTTCAGCTTATCTTTAAGAGCGACTTATGAGCATGCAGGACGTAGAACAGCCTGGAGGAAAGGTTTACCAAACTGATAAAATGCAGAAAAACTCGATGTCACGGTGTCTTGCAGCACGGGGGTCAAAGTGGGCATGGCGCAGGGCTCTCACTGTGCCAAGTCAAGCCGAGTGATTTTAATTAGCCACATCACCTCTCTAGGAAAGAAGCTCGACTCAGCTCCCGAGATGAATCAGTTTTCCGCATCCACAAGCCACCACCGCGAAAAGCTCGCGTCGGCACGTCTCAATTGACTATTACTTACGTAACATTTCGTAGTATCCATCTTAAATGATGGCTTCAGCTTCACCTTTGACATTACTCACGGTCAAGACGTACTACTCCTTCAGAAAAGCTACGTCATAGTAAAAAAAAATCAGACTTCAATATGTTCTCGTTGCTGAGAGATGGACAAAAGACCTCTCTCCACACACTGATCATCCGAAAATGTGCCGAACCTGTCCGGAAATTCTTGAAGGAGCTTAGGCAAGGAGTCCTTTGAACAATGCTTCGCTTCCCCTATTGAAGCTTTCACGGAGCAAGCTCTGAAACGTCTCCATGCTTTGACATCGCCTTTTAATTTAATCCCTCGTCTCAGTCAAACGGCCACTTGAAGCGTCTCTTATTATCTCTTATAAACAAATAGGTTGCTCTGATGAAAAGCCATTGCACGTCATACCATTTCCAACTATTTAGATCAATAATTTCCACGAGTGTGTTTGTGATGTATCTCCAGCGCGTGTGAAACTACGTTGCGTAACTGTGCAGCTGAGTCAATGATAAAGAGTACAGTTGCCGTGACAGAGAATAGAAGTTCAAATGTTACGTCTGACGCTGACAAGCTGCCTCAGGTCCTGGATTTCTGCCTTCGACGTTGCGGTCTGTTTGGATTAAAGATCAAAACAAATAAATGCCACTGAATGAGCACCCTGGATCTCTTAATACCACGCCGCTGGACGTTTCCAGGATGAAGGCGTGATGTAACTTGCCAACACCAAACTAAGAGTTGTTTC
Source organism: Gasterosteus aculeatus (assembly GCF_964276395.1). Taxonomy (NCBI): domain Eukaryota; kingdom Metazoa; phylum Chordata; class Actinopteri; order Perciformes; family Gasterosteidae; genus Gasterosteus; species Gasterosteus aculeatus. The sequence goes on along the minus strand of NC_135699.1, from coordinate 10,123,070 downwards.
TTTCTTTCATGTCAAATCTGCTTGTACCATGAGGCCCCGTCCTCGTCCAAAAAAAACACCTCATGTCTCAATCCAAGGACGGGTGTAGAGACATTCCCCCGGAACACCGAGGGGATGAAGGTCATGCAAACAAGCAGGAAATCGATAGTGTTTTGCAGATGAACATGAGAAAAGTTGCCTGATGTGTTAAATTTTATGCGTACAGACTCGTGCAATGTGACTTACGGTTGATACCAAAAAAGAAATGTTTTGGTTCTGCTCTTTATAATCTCGTGGACATAAATCCCTGCAAACATCAAACTCATTCTGCAGGACTTCATTTAATAGCATTTCACAGTAAATAGGCCTGATCCTTTCATTCTCTCAACTTGTATACACCTAACTTCCTTTATTTAACCAGTACGGATCGGTAGAGGGGGGGGGTACCTGTACCACTCCAGTCCCTTGTCGTAGTTGCGGTCGAAGAAGTGCGGCTCCGCTCCCACCGCTCGGATGTCTGGATGCAGGCGCAGGAACTCCAGCAGCGCGCGGGTTCCTCCTTTCTTCACCCCGATGATGATCGCCTGCGGGAACTTTTTACTTTCCGACCCGTCGGGGAAACCCGACACGGCGTTGTCGTCCGACGGCTTCGCCTCGCCTCTCGTTTCATCCCACTCCTCTCCCCGGCTGTCCGGATCGCTCTCGTTATTCAGCAAGTCCCTGGAGGCCCCCGGAGAGGACCCGGGCTCCTGCGCGCCCGCCTCCGAATCGTTGCGGTGTGCCTTCGCCGAGCCGTACGTCGTCAGGTCGGGCACCGACGAGCAGTAGCCGACACAGCAATAAATCATATACACCCAGAGGGACAGCATTATGCAGAAGACGAAGAGTTTGTTTTTCACGTGGGGTGATGGCACAACATGTAGATTGTGTGAAATCGGACTATATTCCATAGGACCACTGTGGGAAAGTTATATTCCGGTTAACAGGCATTTTGGCAAAAGCTCCTCACTCCTCTGCCGTTGACTGAGATCCTGGGGAACCGGTGCCCAAAGCGCACAGTACAGCCGACATCGGGGTTTTCTGCTTGGAAGAAATGATGGGTGTCTTTTATTCTGGATTTAAAAAAAAAAAAAAAACACACACACACACACGCAAAATGTCGAGAACCAGTCAAATAAAAGATGCAATGAGAATACCGCCAGGTGAGCGATAGCGCACGTCAGGGACTGAGTCGGTCTCCCATCACTTGCTTTCGGTGTGTGAGCGACACACACAAGCGGCACCAAGTTATCAAAGCAACAGCATCAAGCGCGCCGCAGTATCAGAAACCTGTTCCGGCACTGCCTTTCAAAGTAAAACTGGTTAGGCGCCTTTTAGGAAAATAACCTCAACAAAGTGTTTGGGTAAATCCATTCTCTTCACTATTTTGTAATACGTTCAATTGTGAAGGCCTACTTGTTGTGAATGTTTTATTTATCTTGTGTTGTTGGTCTGTATTCGACGCGTGTGGGCTACTCTTGCAGTGATTTGCTGGACTGTGCAAAATACTCATTAGCATCACCTTTATCTTGAAAGCCTGTTCTGTCTCTTTCATCTTCATTAGCACTACTTTTACTGTTAGAAACACCGGTGGACGGATGACTACCAGGGGACGATAGAAATCCCTTCAATCTGAGCATAACTACAGCCTTTAATGTCAAACACTGGATAACAGTAAGAAGAAGGTCAATTTCATATTTAAATTTTTGTTCGTTTTAATTTGCATTTAAAATGTTGATTTGATTATTAGATAAGGAGCACAAGGAGTACAGTTCTTCTCCGCTGTCCTATTGAAAAAATAAATAAAACTTATTGTGTTCTGTAATTTCAGCTTGATGCCTTTTTAACTTTTAATCACATTTGGCGAATATTAAACACATACATAAAGAATAGTGCTCTTCTTTCCACATATTTTAAAACAATCAACAGTGAGTAGCCCATAACAACTGAGAAATCTCTACTTGCATGTTTACATCTTTAAATGTGCTTTTGTGTATTCAATTGCATCCAGCTTTGGATGCATACAAAGCGACATGAGTTTTTTTTTTTAAGTGTCACGGATGATCTGCTTCTTTAACAGCTTCACGCTTTTCCTGGTATTGATGGACGAACGGTCCACTGACTCAGAGTGAATTGGCCTCATAATCCTTCTTAATGCTCCTTGTAATCATTCCAAACAATGTGAGCACACCATTCTACGTAAACACAAACTAATAATTTACTATTTAGGGGCATGTTGGCGAAAAAGATGTTTGTCCACGACTTTCGGAAATGCCACCAAAACTTTGTGTTTGTATTGTGTGTGTGTGTGTGTGTGTGTGTGTGTGTGTGTGTGTGTGTGTGTGTGTGTGTGTGTGAGTGTGTGTGTGTGTTAGCACCTCCTCACGACGCAGGGTCAAAGGCCTTCAGCCCCAGCGCACCCCTGAGCTAGCAGGGGATTAGCAGGATTACCCCAGAGCTGCCATGTCAGTCAGAGTTTCACCAGAGACAACCCTGCCCCCCCTCCTTTAAGCCCCTTATCTCATCTACCAGACACTGCTATGTATGATATATATGATGTGTGTGTGTGTCTTCGCATCCTAATGGGTGAATTTCCACTGTCCATGAGCACAAGACAACCTGTTTGGATCCAGGGGTTTGGTTGCAGCTACACTGTCATGTCGTTTTGGTTCAGGTGCTGTTAGAGTATTACCTTTGTGGTGACCCAGGAGTCCAAAACACTCCATGTCGTTAACAGATTATTCCATAACGCTTTATTCGTACACTTACAGCTCCCAGTAACACTTCATTATCGGTAGATATAACCAAATGGGTTTGTTTTGAAATAACACCATGTTTGCCTAAATTGTCGTTTTCGTGACAAAGTATTAGTCACAAACAAAGTATTTGCCAAGTGTGAGCACACCGGAGCACTCGAATGGAGCACAGCCCGGATGAACAGCGTAGTTTAAACAATGAATGTTTCTTCACTAGAACCAAAATATTTTTTTTCCACTGACTCAAGAATATTGAATCTAAGTGAAATAAACCAAAACAAAAGTGCGAAAGTATCCAGGGAAAGTAAAAGTATGAAGAATGTTGCAGGGAGTAGTATCACCACCCTACCTGACTAATGAATGTCCAAAAAATCAATGATGACATTTTCTTATCCAGCTGGTTGCACAATGTATTTGCTTTTTAAATGGTTATCAGGGATAGAGGGAGTTAATCTGCCCTTCACTGCTGCTCATGTAATAAACTATGATATACTCCTTGATGTGTGTATGATGTATTGCTTTTTATTTTCAGGGATATTTATGCAGCATTTTAATAGTAGAAATATTCTTCTCAGGTATTGTGACTGGGTAGAGCAGATGCTTTAACTCGGTATTAAATGTGAGATGTGACTGTGTTTTGTGTTTACTAAACATATAGTGAAAACTTTTGATTTTGGTAGATTATTATGGATTATGAAAAGATGAGCTGAGGTTTTTCTGAACCCTCTTTTAGTGTCACAGCCATTGAAGGTTTCATTTATTTGATCATTTGAGTAATTCTATTTAAATAATTTGGATATCATTTTATAATATACATATAAGTTTTCATGTACACTAGATTAGACCTTTAAAAAGTGGACATAGGATTTAGACATTTTTCTCCTTTTTTCCTTTTTGTCTGCATGGAGGGGATTGACAGACTTTCAGAAGATTCACAGTCTTGAAAGTATGATTTTACATCAAGTAAGAAGAAAAGACACCTTAGAAAGGACACACACAAGCAGACTGATTTTCCAGTACAATTTTGTGTGCTGATTCGTTCCACCTGTTGCTTCATGTTGCACTGAGACAACAACTTTTACACACACACACACACACACACACACACACACACACAAACACACACACACACACACACATAAACACACACTGTGTCATCTCACCGGGATGTAAACCGGAGACGCTGAGGGGAATGCTTGACTTCTTGTACACATCCTCAGCCCGTTTATATGGACTGGACCGTGGTAACACACTCCTCTTGCGCAGCCTAAACAGATGACACACACACACACACACACAGCAGCTCATACATGAAAACCAGACAGTCTAATAAAGTCTTGCGTCAGGACACACACTGATACCGTGTCGCCTGCCGTATCGTAAAGCCACAGTATAAACAAATGCAACCCGATCTAACCGTTGTGTGTTTGGTTTGTCAGTCTTCTATTACGGAGCCAATTTCTAATTTTGTGAAAGTAAAAATCTCACACACAGAGGTTGCTTCATTGTTTCATTTTTAAGAGAAGAAAGCCCAAAGCTGTGTTTCTACGAATAAGAGCTCATATCGTCCAACGGCCTTCACAATCACTTCATGGTACCGCTAACAACCTGGCAGTTCTTGTCACTGAAGTAGACATTTTTCAGCACTACTGTACTTAAGTGGAAATCATTTGTGAGCACTCATGTATTCTTGGGCATAACACACTCTGTGTAGCACAATCTGTGGCAAGGTCTAACGTGCACGTGTAGTAACACATAAATAAGCATACACACATTACGTTGAGCTGAAGTCACCGTTGGAGGAACCTCTCCAGATGTCCGGTACGTGAGCCCATTAGAGTGTAAAGTGGACTGATGGATGATCTCATCTGCCTCTCTGTCCCAGAAAGAACAAACAAGTGGAAACACCAGAAGGACCGACAATTGTCTTACACACGCAGAGCCCTCAATCCAATGACAGGGTTATTAGGTGAGCCAGGAGGCAGATCAAGACACCATTCTGTCTCCTTAAGTCCTCCTTCAAGAGCTTCGAAGCTGGCTAAGGCCATTTAAAATGTCTATAAATTCTCTGAATCCTTGCCTGAGACTTATCTTCTGTTCAGGAGGAGCCGTAGCCTGAGCGGATTTCCGTCGCCCTGATCCTGTAGGATAGGTCTCGCTCCTCACTCCTGCTGCAGCTGGAAGCAGCCCTCTGGCAGGTTGCCGTAGTTTAGATGTTGTGGTTCTGCCAAGTCTTCCAATTAAATTAAAAAAAAAGGTCCTGTAATGCTGTTTGTGACAGTTGCTCTAACCGAAATAAAAATGATGTTGACTTTAATGCTTTTGCTCAAACTCGCAATGACCATATCTTTAAAGGCCTTTATGGAGTCAGATAAATTAAAGTTTGTGAAACGCATGTTATACTATTGGATGATTGTTATGAATTTCATTTCTTTAGCTCTTGTATTTCCATATAAGGATTTTCTTGCACTGTATAAAGACCACAACCTTTTACAACACTGAGGTTGTCTTTAAAAATCAGTTTTTAAATTTCTCTGATCACGAGTTGTCTTTTCACAATATCCAGATGGTTCACAGCTTCCTCAAGCAGTATCAGGTATGTTACAACACTTCATTTTCAGGTCTATTTCAATGTATTTTATTTGCAAAAGATCATATGTGCAGCACACTTTCTGATTGCAGATGTTTGTCTGACGGGTTTGTAGAGGTAATTTCATTGAGGTCCTCCAATATAACAAAGGATGTATGTCCTAATTGTCAAAAGCAAATCCCGTATTACAGTTGCTTGTTCTTCAGCCCAGGGATGGTCTTCCATAATCACACAAATGTGGCTCATACGGGGTAATTATTAGTGGAAACCTACAGGTTTGGATATGAGATGCCTCTGATGGAAAGGAATATTACGCTTTAATTTATCCAGTCTTTGTCTTTACCTAAACCTTCCACTGAAACACAATTATTCACAAACAATCTTGCAGCCAATGTTCACTGGCATCGTTGGCAACTACAAACCCTCAAGTCGCCGCCTTGGAGGCTCCTGGAGTCTTGCGGCGCCCCATCCTGGATGAAAATGTGGCTGAGAACAGGTGCTTTCATCAAAGAACGCTGCATCGTTACGGTCCAGCGGGAAATGAGGCAAAATGTCAAGGTCCGGGAATTTACGACGTGGCCTTTTGAAAGAGAGGAGATCAGTGGTCGGGTTGTGAGTCGAACTAGAGAGGCCATTTATAGAATAAAGAACACACGCGAAAAAGCTTCTTCTAAATTAAACAGGATGAGAAGAAAGTTTATTTTGATTCGATTGCGTGTGATGGATTTCATCATTATTGTAATTAGCACGTATATCGCTTGATTAAAAACAAACGCATGGCGCAACTACTTTAATATTTTACCAATTAATTCAAACGCCACTATTATAAAACACTTATAATACTAAGGGAGTTCTGTCATAGCTCTGAAACTCTACTCATCACCATTTTCACTTTTCTTCAAAGCAGATAAAAAGAGCTGCGCATGCTGCGGCGCGGTTCTTACACCATTGAGTTGGTTTGTGACTTAGTTGTTTGATCTTTGCTCCCGGACAGTATTTATTGTTCAGTGGAGGGACAAAGCATGTCAGCAAATACTCTGAGGTCACAAGGAACCAGATCTGGTGGCCAAGAAAAAGTTCTCAATGTAGCTCTGTCTAGGTGGAGGTCCTCACGAGACGCGTTACGCTCCACATTTCCACCACCTCTCCTTGTCTGCGCTTTTTGTTTCAACATTCCTTGCGTGCCTCTTCCCTCACTTCCCTTTCATTTGACTCAAGTGCTCAGCAATCATGCCTCCCCACTCGGATATCTTGAGCATCTCTGGAGCAAAGTCAGACCAAGCGTTGGCTCTGAAGCTATGACTCACTCGGGGTGACCTGCGCCGATGCTCTGCCTCCTGCCACCCAGGCTGATGATGGAGAAGGGTCCTCCAGCTCTGTGCCCACTGAAGCCTTCCTCCAGGCCGAGGCTGCTGGCAGACGAGGGCGGGCCTTTTGATCTGGGAACGACAAGGCTGCGTCCTCCCAGCGCCCCGGACCTCCTCCGTCAATAAAACAGCCGAAGTGTCCAATCTAGCTGTACAGTTGGGTGACGCAGTTAAAAGACCACCACGGGCACTTATCTTACGCACTACAAGATTAACGTGTTCAACTAAGAGTTAAAGATGTCTATGAGCAGTTACCTTCAGGACAGGAACATCATCAAGGTACATAAACAGTTTACTGGTGTACCTTTGTTCTGATATTAGCTTATTAATGATGATGAAGTCCGTTTGTTTGTTTTGCATCCTGAATGGCTACAATTTTAGGTAATTATATTTCTGATTAATTCTTCTTCTGAATGCTTATTTTCCAAAGCAAATTCTTTTGTGGGCGGGGGGGGGGGTTGTCATAGAATTTTTATGTTTTAAACTTTCATAGAACTTTTATGTTCAAGCCCGACAAACAACTGTAACTCTTTTTTTGGTCTCATAAAAGTCTACAAATTGGCTGGTTACGGCTCTCTGCATGACAAAAAAAAAAAAAAATACAGCTGTAGTAAACTGCAGGCATGCATTAGTGAAATAGTTTGTGAACAGTAAATGATCCAAAAATCCTCTGTGTAGCAAAATTATACATTACATTTCCAAGCGGACCACTGAAAGAAATCAGAAAACACTCCAACGCACATGCTGTTATTCTTTGAACTACATTCGTTAGAAATATGCAATTTTTCAGCGTTCCACTCGTATATCACCAACGCAATTGTCATTACCGCTGACTTTTATTCTCTGCAGAAAGATGGCTGAAATGATAAGAGGCTGTTGGTAAAATTACAGACTGCGGCCGGCTCTTAATGGAGTTCAGCGCCGGGTGGAAGGAGGTAAGGTCAGCAAGTCATCGAAGCTTCAACACTGACGCGATGCTTCCTACATTCCTCAACACCAATGTCAACAGGAAAAGGAGGCTGATTATTAAATTAAGTTCCACATTTTCAACCCAATCCTGAGGGGACCGATTTGCAAACTTCATTCCACTTCATGTCCACGAAAAAAAACCTTGAACATTTGAATGATAAAATACTCGATCCACATTGACACAGCATGAAGAAGCTGTACGAAGCCAATAGAAACAGCACACTGATGATCATGAAGTATCCCTGCAGGGCTAACCATGTCATTAGCATTGGATAAACACAGTGCCGCACAGGAGACATGTTCCGTCTATGCATATTTCATTCCGGCTGTCCATTTAAAATTCATCTCTTCCAGATTTACAGTGCACACTGCAGCACTAAGGGTAGGCAAATACCGTAAACCACTTAAACCACCTTGGGTACACATACTTTCCTACGGTCATGATCAAGACAGTTTGCCAAACGCAAATTACAAAGGCCTTAACTGAGAGAAGTTCTCTGAACATTTGATTTATGGTGGAGCCATTCTTGACCTCTCCATGGCTTCGTGTTTTAGGTAAGTGTTGTTGGTTCCAGCGCTGTAATTCAGCTTTGTTGGCACCGTATACTTCTGACTTTTTCTCTGGTCTATGAGCAATCAGCCGTAATATCTTGCCTGTAAATCTAACCCTGAACCATCCGAGCTCAACACGTCTTTCAGATCCATGAAATGTAGCCACGGCTACCTGAAGGCCTCAGTTTCAGAAGGTCCCAATTCAAATGTGCTGCTTGCGTGTGTTATCATGTGAAAATGTTCCATCTACACTACCCCAAAAATACTGTGTAGCAAAATGTGAAATCAACAGGTTTAGTCTGCAAATGGCATTCACTCAAGGATTTACTCTTTTCATGCCACTATAAATTCAGAAGTAATATTATAAACTAAGATGTGACTTAATTGATCCAAAGGAGGAAATTAGGAAGCTGCAGATACATTGTAGTTATTTCAGAGCATTAACACGATGCATCAATAATAACATCATCATGGCCTCCGCCTGCAGCAGTGTGGTGTCGCTGTTGGCTCCTAGCGGTGACCTGAAAGAGTTTCTCATAAAGGATTTCATCCAATTTTTACGAGGAATCTGACCGAGGGAGACTGATAACAAGAATTAAGAATAACGATATAGCAAGACAACCTTCTGATAGTCTTGTTTATTTGTTTATTTGTTTATTCTGTAAGTCATACAGAGCCATAAACTTATTGATCCTTATTGAAAACAGCCATTTCTCACAGACATTTGTTTTCTATTCATACTCTCTTTTAAGCAAAGACCTACCGTGTATTACATGAGAGTGCTCGCATGTTGAAACATGCTTTGTCTCTGAGCACAACATATTCACAATACACCGCAGCTGAAGCTAACCACACCTTGGCAAGCAGTTATTGAGTTGGTGTTCATTGCGTCCTGTTAGAGCCATGTGATGAAAGGTGTGGTGTGAAAGGTAACACCTTTATTGCTGCTACGAAAACGCCATATTCTGAAAAAGATGTCCACACCTTATTTATATCTCGTTGATGCCGAGGTCACCAGCAGATTTTTCGTTTGCCCAGAGAAAAAAGCGTCTCCCTGTCTTGTTTACGTCTCTCTCCAGGCGGAGTGTCCAACGTGCCATCAGTGCTGAGTGCTCAGCTCGCGTCTCCCGACCCCAAGTCGGTTCAGCAAGCAGACCTGCATTTAGCGTCTGAAAGGTGTTTGTGATTACCATCATCTTCTGTCATTTCATGCATTTTAAAACGGACTGTGTGGTTTAGACCTGTGATGTCTTTCCCCCTCAGATGTTGCAGCGTTTTCATTAGGCTCGGCGCTGAGGCTAACTGGGGCTCATTATGGCCTTAGAGATCCCTTTAAAGACACAACAACAAAGTCTGGCCTCGGCACTCAGGCTTACCTGAGAAGCCCGACGTTAATGCCGATGGTGCGTTTGGTCTCTCCACACCCAGTCTGCCAGAGACAAACTGCATCTATATGTTTTGCTTTCTTATTTGACTCAAATTGTAATGCGTGATTGATTATATTTGGTGCAAAATCAACATAAAAGTGAATATATGTGTATTGAAGAAAGACAGTTTTGGCCGGAGGTTGCAAAACTCATGGTATCTCCCTGATGCCTCGCACACGACTCCTTGATGAATATGTCACACTTCCCTAATGACAGACCAAAGGCATGTAGAGACCCACCCCTCACACCCAGACTGATTGATCTGGGTAATACAATGCTATTGTATGAGGATAAAACACAAGCATGATGTACGTGGCGATACCGCAAATCTTGCAATCTGCTGACCGGGCAGCTTTTAACCTGAGCTCACATGGTGCAATTACGTCCTTCCTGTGTTCTACCTTTGTTTGTTTTGAGCAAAGCAAACACTTGGTGCTCCCAACATTATGTTTTCAGCAAGACCTAAGCATTCCAGACTGCATGACACCATGCTCCATTGTAGGACGCACGGCTCACTGTCAAAGTGCAGCTCACATGTCACTGGGCCATCGGTATGGTACGGGAGCATTATGCTGAGAGAGTAACAGCAACAAGATACAAACCTATATTTGGGGATTGAATTGAAATCCACCTCTGAATTCACTTGTAGTATGACTTAATGTCCCCCCGTCCCCGCCGTCCCCCTGCTGTTCCCCTGTTCATTGTCGAGGGATTACCAGGGAGTGGGTTTCTGAATAGGACCAGCGGATGTGAAGAGTCATCCATGCTGATTTAGAAGTGTCCAGAGACACTCTGGAGCAGCACACGTTTTTGGGGGGGTTGGGGTTAGAGGCAAGAAGACCCCTGGAGAACCCCTGTTTTTAGGGGGAGGTGTTGGGGCTGGATTGGGACTGGCCAGATCATCTGTGGGGACTAATGAAAACAAATGATCTGACAAGGTCAAAAGGTGGAGATCAAGGCTGAGGGATTTTCCGCCCCGTCTCAATTTCCAACTTGGGAGATTAATGAGGGCATTGAGCAGTATTATTTACTCCCTGAGGACGCGGGACCCCGTGTTAGTGGTGTGCAGCCCACCTGTTGGCCTGTTAGGGCCTTGTGACAACGAGCAGGAGGGCACCAGCCCTCAATTGGGTTTGTGGTTCTGTTACAGCAAAGAGCGGCTTTTAAAGTCTCCAGCATACTCCTAATTGTCTTGTGTCTTCAAAAAAACAACAACTGGACTACCTTGATACAAAATGGTTGAAGTCACATTTGTGTTTACAATTATATCGTAGATTATCTCACCAGAGAATCGATATTCAGATTAGAAAATGTTATGTTTATCACTCAATGACGTCTATGAAAAACTTCCGTTTGTGATTAAGGAAACTGGCTCTTTTGAGCTCATTAGATGAATATACACCAAGTCAAGAGTTTTATGTGAAAAGTTCAACGTATTATACGTTTACAAATATCCTAAACCAATAGCCCATCATAGTGCTAAAGGTGGTGCTTCACATTGTTGTGCTGAAGATGTTCAGCGTCTCTTAAGACTCTTAAGGGTCGTCGTGGCGCAGGGGTTAGAGAAGGTGTGCTGGGAAGCACAAGGTTGGTGGTTCAATTCCAGGCTGCCCCATGTTCCTGTCGAAGTGTCCCTGAGCAAGACACCTAACTCCTAATGGCTCCCCGGGCAAAAAATGTGCAAAAGCCATGGGTTTAAAGTGTAATGTAAGTCGCTTTGGATAAAAGCGTCTGCTAAAAATGACCTGTAAGACAAGACTGCCCCCTTCTGGACAGTTGAAAGCACTGCTAAAAAGTTCCTTTAAACCTTTAGAAGAAGGGGAAAATAAAGGAACCATTAACAATTCATAGTTTGTATGTAAATGTTAAACCAGCTTAGGAAAGCAAAACGTATTTCTGAAAGCTTTTGATTGTATAGTTTTTACTATCATTAACTATTAACTACTAACTAATTACTAACTATTTTATTACGACCATAATGACCGCAGCCCAAATTTAGCAGTTTATATTGTAATTGGAAATTAAGAGTGAGTTGGTGCCCCTTTGTGCCGTTTTGTGGCATTAGCACACAAAAGGCACCAGATGGAGATGTTTACCCCTCTGACTCTCGGCAAGGAAGGTTTTATTTGGACGCAAGTGGGCGTAATATGATAGAATATAGGATAAGAGCACATTAAAGTCATCATTAAAAATCTGTCGTAATGAAAATGTCTCTCTGTCAATTTATAATTATTCGGAAATTGCTTCAATAATTGAACAACTATGTAGTTGTTAATATTGAAAATACTATTAGTATTATTTGACCCGTATTATCTCAACATATAATATCATTAATCATCAGGATTTTTGCAACATTATACTACAGCTAATTAAAGCGCTATGATAAGGTAAAATGTGGATACATTTTTTTTCTCCATTTTTATACTCATAACAGCTCAACCAGGCAAATCACTTGAATGTAAACCACGTGAATTCAAATAAACTCCTATCTGATGAAGCCGCATAGCCCTCTGGGAATCGGCCGGCTTGGCTTCTTTCTTGAGCGTCACCATTGATTTACTACATTTCCCAGACTGCATTGCTGCGCAGCTGCGACCGGTCACTGCTGTCGCTCTCTCTCTCTCTCTCTCTCTCTCTCTCTGCCTCCGAGTGCCCGCGGTGAACTGCTCCAGCATCCCTGCGCAGGCAGCGGGGAGGATGCAGCCATAAAACGAAACCATCACAAAACATGTAACCGTGGAAGCAGGTTTTTTTTTTCCGGCGCTGGGACTCTGCGATGAGGGACGGAAGACGTGCGGGACTGGATTTAGTGTTTTTGCGCCTCTGCGGAGCACGGGCCGTTATAGTGAGAGAAATAATGCGGAATATTTCCCCCTGTAGGTGTTAACGCAGAAAATACAAGATGAAGAAGCAATTCAATCGGATGCGACAGCTCGCCAACCAAACGGTGGGAAGGTAAGCAACCCCCCCTCATCCGGGCTCTACCCTCAAAGGGAGGGAGAACCCCCCCCCACACACACACACACACACACCCACACACACACACACACACACACACACACACACACACACACACACTCCCACCCCCGTATGGCCCCAATTAGATTAAAACACCTCCATGCAAATATGAATTATTTAAACGTGTTATTGAATATGCAGAACAGTCCATGGTCAGTGCACAAATTGTAAAGGAAGAAAAGAAAGACCCACGTTCACGCCGATGCGTAATGTCCACTGGAAGAGGCTACCGCATAGGCAGCGTGGAGGCGCATTGCCCCGGTGCGACCTGCCCACGGAAACACATGAAATATAGACCCTCACAGAAACACGAGCCCATCTCAAAGACTGTGCAGCCGCCCAGGAGTCTGAACAACGTGCAGATTGTGGAGTTGGGGTGTTTATTGCGTTTCCCTCCTGTCACAGAACCCGTCAATAGGTGAGCGATGATGCGCACGGATGCGGTGCGGGAAAAACCGGGGGGGGGGGGGGGGGGGGGGCGCAATGTTTTCATTACGCAGTAATATCAGCTGTGAGGAGGAGGGAAGCACCTCCACAGGCGTGGGTTATCCAGTCCGTGGATTCCTGAAGGTCGCATTCCCCAGCTGGCATTTATCTAACATATTTCAGTTAGAATAATGGGATTATATTCTCAGCCTCCCCTCTAGGCGCTACTTTATGCCACTGTAGTTGCTTAAAACAAGTCCATCGGAGAGGTTTACGTGGGAGGATTTTTCATCTCCCCTCCTCGCATTCTTCTGTGTACTCTGCCCTGCATCTGCGTGGTTCTGACGTCTCTTCCCGCCTCCTTGGAAGGGATCAGAACCAGAAGGCGTGAGTATCATCACGAGCTGCGTGAGAGGCGTGCACTCAGAAGGGAGGGGGACACACCTTGCAGGCTCTGCTCCTGGTGCCACTGTCAGTTGGATTGGAGGCTGATCAAAGGCTTTTTATAATTACTTCTGTGTGACTCATTAGTGTGTGTTTGATTCTGGATGGATGTGTCTGTGGCCATGAGGGTTGTGGGCCAATTTCATGAGAGCAAAGAAGGCCGTGTTTCCTTGTGTGTGTGCGTGTGTCAGTGTGTGTTTGTGTGTTCTTGCACTACCCACTTACTGAGTATAATATTCTTCAAACACTGTCTTCTGAAGCTGTCCGTCACCGAGCAGCTACCCGCCGAGGTGGTCTGCCAGTACCACTGCTCCCAAACCCACGTTGAGCATTGGATCGGGGCAAGAAAGTAACAGGTCTGACCCTCCGGTGACCTTGAGCGGAGTCAAACGTAGGTCTTGTTTTCCCGCCGTGTGCCGTCCCCAGCAACATGCCAGCAAGTCTAACTTGCGTGGATAAAAGATGAGCCCTAAAGGTTAGCATGTCCTTGTTTATTACCAGTCTGCAAAGACTGTCACCTTCTTATATTAATAACACTTTGAGGGCCCTAATGAGGATTTTGTCTTGAGTGTACGTTGATATTACCACAGAGAGGGAAATTAGGTTTGTGTGTCTGCACACACGGCATTGTGACCCACGTGTCCTTGCACACGCATGCCTGGTTGTGTTTGTGCGGGATCACAGGGTGGAGGTCAGACAAATGTGCAGGTTAATCCGGCATCTTGATGTAAACATTCAGCAAACATTTTTCACTCGTGTTGTTCTTCCCGTCTTTGCGTCACACAGCACTTGAGCTTGTATTCTCTCCGCTGGTTTGCCGTATGAGCGGAGTTTCAAGGCTCCAAATGATACGCTGCAAAAATGGGATTATTTAAACCAACTCAAGCATACTCCATCTTCAGATTGGAATTAGTGTTATTCTCTATGTATTTGACCTTCCTGGTCCTCAGCGGAGCCACTAACGCTGCGGGCCGGTCTAAAGAACCCAGCGCATCTACATGAGGAGACTGCGTGTTGGAAATTGTATGACTTTGACAACAATGATCCATCTCAGTTCTATAGGAGCAGGAGAGTTTTCTTATCAAGCGGTAAACAAGCAAGTCCTTCTGCATGGACAGTATGAGTCTTTCTTCCGTGCAACGGTGATTGAAGGGCTTCTTGGGTGGGGGGTTGGCGATCAGGTGTGCTGTGTCAGCTTCTCTCTGGCTCCCCGAGGCTGCTGCTGCTGCTGAGAGGGTGAGATCCATGTCATGTGATCGTCAACTTGACCAATCACCTCCGTGGAGCAATACTTCATGCTGGAGGATGTGCAGCCATGCATACTCCATAGCTAACAGAAATGGCACAGTGGGTGGAGGCCGGGGGGGCAACATGGTGTCACAGCTCTGAAGAGAGTCTTTGTGTGCATTTTGGTAATACATCATTTGTTGTTGTTGTGTTTGTCAGCTACAGCCATTCTGTTCGTGGTTTAGCTCTGTTATTTAAGCCTTAATAGAGACCGTAAGCGTTCTACTCGATGTAAAAAATGGTCAGAAGATTCATTCGATGCCCTCACGCTCAAAATAAGCTAAGCAAAGAACACGTTGCTCTAGCGCGCTCACACCCTCCATTTCGTATGACCTATTTGTCTATTCCCAATCCGCTGTGCTATGTAGGTCTAGGACAAACGATTCCACGACACAAGTCTGTAAGTCTGTCAGTGAATCTCACCCAAAATAGAAATGAAAAAGCACAATTGTTTTCTTTTTTTATACATGAAAAGTGTACATTTCATAGTGATGCCCTGATTTTGGACCGATATTGACTCAGATACGTGGATTGGGTATCTGGGTATCTTTTTAAGTTTTGACCAGTTTGTTTCTGCATTTAAAAGGTCTACATTTTTATTGTAATGCATGTCAATTTTTTTGTTTTTGCAAAGTGGCAAGTTCACAATTTCTTCTATGCATTAACATTGCAATTTACAAGGGTACAAAAGCAACTTAAAGTTCAACCCAATGTTTACTTACAAGTTATTAATTAAACACCATGTCTTTCTCCTTCCCTTCTGTCTAACAATGTGCCGACATTATGAACGTTACATTCAGCACATATGGAGACCTCACGGCAAGAATGTGTGTGAGACAAACGAACATAGTAGCTAACAGGTAACATGAGATGTAAATGCCAAAGCGGCCTCTCCTCCTCTGTCTCTCTTCCTCATCTACCTCGGTGCCTTGTTTCGCTCATCCTCACATGGCAGGCGATTCAAAAGTCTTCATGTAGTTATGAGGAATAAGGAAATGCGTCATTGCCGGTGTTCGATTGTGTATATTTCTTTAAAACAAGATCTAATACTGTGCCATTCAGGGAGCGTAAGAGGACCATGTTGATAACCCTCCATAACCCCCCCAGTGCCTCTCCGAGACAGCTTACTGCACGATGGAGCTGGTGATAAAGAGCCTTTGTAAGGGGACCGTTCTGGTCATCAAAAAAGAGATGATGTAATATCGGACTGACGCGCTCCTTCTCCCTTTCTGTTGTGCTGTGTCTATAAAAAGAGTAAAATCTTTAACAGTTCACATTAATGCGCTTCACTAAAAATTCAGCATTAGAGTACGTGCACTTTGAGTTTGTTTTTGTCGCTACTGAACTGCTGCATTAGAAGTTGGTTTGAACCCGACTGTGGTGTCATAAGGGTTGATCCAGTCTGTTGTTCTCCAACAGGAAGGGGCCTGAAATGCAGCAAATACATTATATTAAAGTGTGAGACAGGGTCAGCTAAGGTTTAATATGCTGCACATACACATGGTAACACATGCTTATAACTATAAATAACTTCTCAATCGGTATTGTTAAAGTAACTTTTCAGGTCGCACCACCTTCCGTCCATTCAGGAATGCCAATAAACTCAAAACAGGAAGCACTATTCCACTAATAATAACAATAATAACTATATCCTGTTTTGTTTACCTTAAATGTTCAGAGTTTATTGTTTTTCTTTCAAAAGTTTGCTCTTCAAAGAAAGAAGATGATTCTTCCTTTATGCGTTGCCTGGAAACGCGCCTTTAGAATTATCCGTTACATCACAGTCGATCGGCTTTCCCGACCCACAGAATATAACAACGGCTGAGAATCTTTATTTTTTTACCATTGACCTTTGTTGCCTCATTCTATTGTTAATTTGAATGATCTCTACTGGATATTTGAAATCGTTTAGGTCCGTGCACGTGTGCGCGTTTGTGTGCGTGTGTGTGCGCACATCCTCGGTGCAGATGTCAGGTGTAAAAACTCAAAGTCATAGAGTTCTTGTGGAGATTATTCACCATGAATAAAGTTATTAGCGATAACTCACTGCTTGTGTTTCCACTGAAACGTTGCAGAAGGCTGCAGGCTCTCTCTCTCTCTCTCTCTCTCTCTCTCTCTCTCTCTCTCTCTCTCTCTCTCTCTCTCTCTCTCTCTGGACATGTGTGTGCTTTGCGTGAGTGCGCGTGTCTGTGCGCGCTCTCCTCTCACGGTTATTCTTGCATACTTAACAGAACAGTGACCTAGTTTGCTGGACAACTACAGTAAGTGGGTTTTTCTGTTTTAGTAACCCCGTCTCCCATCAGCCCTCCCGCCTCGTCATTTGGGAGGAAACCGAGTGAGCCTCCGGGTTTCGATTGCGAGGCAAACGTCCGGGGAAAGCAGTAAACGGAGAAGTGTTCACAGAGCAGATAGCATGAACACTGCAGCGTGTTTTTGTCATGTGTGTCTGTGAGTTTGGGGCTGACTGTGGTTCTCGTGCCATCGCTCCAGGCCACGTGGAGGCCCCCCCCGCTGAGGCCCAGGGCCGCCATCCGGTTCCGCTCCCCTTCACTCGCGCCCCGGGACGCGGCGCCCTTTTTGTTTGCTAGGCCAGCAGTGGGAGCGAACCAGAGCGTGAGCACTCTTCTTCTCGTCCCGGATGAAATCACACGTGGACGTAAAGAGTTGGCCAGCTGCCAAGGCAACACGCCCAAGTCTGTGGATGTTATTTTATTCACATTTTGATTATGTCAACATGGATTATTCATGCTTTCATGAACCATTCACAGTGCTGGGGGGGCGGAGCACGAGTGGTTCCAACATTAACATATCTCGAGATAGAAGTATTTATTATAAAACATGTTTGTATGGAGGGCGGCACGGTGGCGTGGTGGTTCGCACTGTCGCCTCACAGCAAGAAAGTCCTGGGTTCGGCTCCGTCCAGAGGCCTTTCTGTGTGGAGTCTGCATGTTCTCCCCGTGTCTGCGTGGGTTCTCTCCGGGTTCTCCGGCTTCCTCCCACAGTCCAAAGACATGCTCCGGGGATCAGGTAAATTGGGGACTGTAAATTGCCTGTAGGTGTGTGAATGTGAGTGTGAATGGTTGTGTGTCTCTGTGTTGGCCCTGTGATTGGCTGACGACCAATCCAGGATGTACCCTGTCTATCGCCCGAAGTTGGCTGGGATGGACTCCAGCCCCCCCGCGACCCTGTGTGCAGGATAAGTGGTTTGACGATGGATGTTTGTATGGAATGTGCAGCTGATGTTTGGATGGACAGTTTGGGATTTGACTTCCACCCTTATGGAATTACTATGACTTGGGAAAGAATGCACATTATCAGCACATTTTTTATACATCACCAGAGGTGAAGGAGTTATTCAGATTCTGGCCCATAACCTTATTATCTCAACTACTTAGTTTACCCACAATTCACCATGTTTTTCCATGATTTCATACATTTGTATTACTTTCCTTGTTTTGCTGTTTCAAAGAAAGCACAATTTTGTCAAATTTTAATATTGTGTTGGTCTGAAAAGAATTGTTCTGTATATTAAAGTTGCTGTGTGTGTGTGTGTGTGTGTGTGTGTGTGTGTGTGTTATGCGTGTTTGTATTGGTTCATCAGCAGCTCCAGGTAGAGGAATGCCTACAGAGTGGCAGATGGTTGGCATAACACTAGGCAAAGTCTTCCTCTCCCTTCTTGAGCTCACCGCCCACCCGGCTGCTACCTCTCCCACGTGTTTACTTTCCTCCCAGGGCTCATTCTGCACGAGCTGTATACGCTCAGAGGAATTTCACTTCTCACCTCCAAAATCTCCTGCCGGTTTTATATGAGCTCGCAGAGGACATGCAGTGCACATTGTACCGTATTCCAGCATTCTTATTTCATAGCTGTCCCTTCACAGGACAGATATGTAAAATACTTCTTTGCTGGGAAACTAGCTCATAGAACAACGACCACCAATTGTCATGTAATCAGCAATCTGCAATCACAGTTATCCTTAAAAATCGTGGCAGAAACTACAACATTAACTCTGTCAACCTTATGCATGCACACACACGCGCATATGTCTCGTCCTCAGTGAGCGGAGGACTTTTCCATCCGGCCAAAAGATCCATTTTGTACGTGACTTGACCCAGTTCCCATGGTGCCAAAAATGGACATCGTTAAATCTCAGCTTTCTACGTATGGAATCCGTACACACGATGATAAGACAACATCTAACGGACGCTTATGAGTTTCTTTTATGCCGTTTTTAGGCAGACCTTTTCTGGCCTGAGTGATAAGACATCCCACATGAAAAGATCATTCCAGTCATGTGCTCCTGATGTGTCATTGTCCGGCTGAATAACAGCACAAACAAAGGGCTTTTCCATTCTCTTGGTTGACAGTGAGACAATTTCAGATTTCGTTTTTTAAACAAATGAGACACAAAAAAAGCTATTATCCACTATTGGTATTGGCATAGCTGGGGCACAATAGCAGGAAGAGGTCGGGCAGACAGGAAGGGGAACGCTAAGAGAAAGTGGGCACCATTGGGTTACTGCTGGCGTTCGACAAGTCTGGTTTGGAGTCATTTTTAGATAGTTGGATCCATTGTTGGCCAACAGCCCTCTTGAGCAGGAAATACACCACACTGATAAGGTAGTCCTGGATTGTTGCTTCAGATATGACCTTTGTTGGTGTCCGAGAGTATTTAAAGGAATTCTGGAAAACAACCAAAATTGATGTCAGTGTAATTAGCAGATTTGATCTTTTCTGGAAGGGTTATAAAAGGCACATTGAGCTCCGTTGGGAATCTTTGCACAAAAAGGACCACGGTCTTAAAATATAAGCTGTCTGAACTCAGCCGTGTATCCATGATATCCAGTGGCCTGCTCTTTCCCGAGCTTACGGCTCATTCGGTACTCCGGATGAGTAGTTTTATCTGCTTCAGCGGCAGTGCAGCTCTGCCCTTTCCTTCAGTCTTTGGCCGAGTCCCCAGCCTTCTGGATTCACAGTGGGACGTGATGCTCCTCAGTGGGAACGTGCATATTTGAATCGGTGGCATTGTCAGTGGCTTTCCTGCTTGTTTTATTTCACACTGGGGTGCGAATGCTTCAGCCCAGTTAACAGCATGAACGCTTCGCCTGACAATTAATGTGTTCTTCCAACGGATTTATCTAAGATCATGAATGAGAGAGTCAGCCACTCGGACGCTTGTACTCACGTGCACACTCACACATGCTCCAAAGGGACAGGTGCGTCGATGTGGCCCTCCCATTCTGGGGGGCACCGCCACATCGATGATGGTACAAATTCACGGGATGAGTCAACATCCAATGCAATAACCGTAAAACATTTTTGCAATGACACACTATTTGGATACAGTGCCTCAAACTGGATTCTAAAAATATTTTCACTATGTAAGATGTCACATATTCACAGGTTATCCAGTGAGCGTATTTTTAATTTCCCCCCACATGTGCCACAGTGGAGTCCATAGCGGCAGAGGTTTGTTGCTCCTCAAGAGGAGGATTGAAATATATATTATAAAATTTTCTTTCTGGACTTTACAGTAGACAAAGCTGTATTAATTGTCACCGAGGTGACACATGTAGCGCAAACAGGCTGTTTAATGGAGCATGAAGTCGTCTCTGCATACACTAATCCTTGTACACTTGTATCTTTACAGGGCAGAGAAAACAGAGGTGTTAAGTGAGGACCTTCTACAGGTGAGTCGTAGCGTAGAAATGTGTGTGTGTGCGTGTATGTGTTCATAATGTGTTCAATTAACAGGTGTAAATTATGTTTTTACGACGGCTGCGTTGGACCAGAGATCAGTGGCTCAGGTTGCATGTGTCTGTGTGCGGTTCAACCAAAAAGTGATTTTAAGGTTGTTCTTTTGAAAACATTCTCGGCAACTGCTGACATGAAAGTTTGATATTTGACCGCCGCTAATGTTTATTTTCATAATCACATATTTATTATTTATTCATTCGGTTCTCAAATGTTACAAATTACATTGCTTTTTCAGAGTAATGAATGCAACATTTGAGTAAAAAAGTAAAAAACTTTTTATATTGTGTGCATTTGTAGTACGTATTTAACTTATATAACTTATGTCATTCAATAGCGACCAGTCGAAACCAGTCGATTGCATTTTTCAGTTGAAACAAAGAGCAGGTGGAACAAAAACCATTGTCATTGGTTTGAGTCTTCGTAGCTCTGAATAAAAGGAGAGACCTGTCGAATGACTCGCAGTATGTTGCTGGCGGCTGGCCGTGTGTTACTACGTGGCAGCTCGTGTTCATGACTCAGGACGTGCGTGTGTTTGTGTCAAGGTGGAGAAGCGTCTGGATCTGGTCAAGCAGGTGACACACGGCACTCACAAGAAGCTGACGGCCTGCCTGCAGGGTCAGCAGGGGGCTGATATTGAGAAGAGATCCGTCAAGTCGCCGTCCGTGAGTAACCTGTCCATCATTCCCTCGGGCGCTGAAAACCGATGCAAACCAGAAGCTTCATTAATGTTGTTTCTCTCTACTTTCTGTCAGAAAAAACTGCCGCTCACAATCCTGGCACAGTGTATGGTAGAAGGCGCGGCGGTGCTGGGGGACGACTCTCTCCTCGGGTAAGACACGTCTTTAATTATTGATTCAGCTATTGAATTATGAGTCTGTCCTCGTTACCCTTGTCGGTGTTTTAATTATTTTCTATTTTGCTTCTCACCCAACAGAAAGATGCTGAAGCTGTGTGGGGAGACGGAAGAGAAGTTGGCCGAGGAGCTCATCCAGTTTGAGTTCCAGATAGAGAGAGATGTGGTGGAGCCTCTCTACGTGCTCGCCGAGGTGAGAACCAATTAAGACCACACACCTCCCTCATACGACTACATTACAGAGGCACAATCTCACATTAAATTTTCTTTTAAATCCAACTATAAAAAGATTACTTGGAGAATACGGTACTCATTAACCTCAAAGAGTGTGCAAGTACTCCCTGAGCTCAAATTAATCATGCATTTCATTATCTTTTGCAGGTGGACATTCCCAACATCCAAAAACAGAGGAAGCACTTAGCTAAACTTGTATTGGACATGGACTCCTCTAGGACAAGGTGACGTCCACATTCACAATTCAGGCCCCCTCCTGTTCATTCAGGCCCCCTCCTGTTCATTCTAAAATTTTATTTATTTATTTATTTTTGAAAGCTCAGTATTTAAATGTTTTTTTTCGCCAACATTATCACAAACCCAATTTGTTTTAATTCACACCCATAGGTTTCATCAGTCGTCTAAGTCATCCGGTCACCCGAGCACGCTGCAGCCCGGCGCCAAGTCCGAGTCCCTCAGAGAGGAGATGGAGGAGGCAGCCAATCGGATGGAGATTTGTAGGGTGGGTCAACGGTCTACGCCGCTGAGATACTTTCTCCTCCTCCAGATTAAATCCCTTCTGCATGCATCAAATATAAATTGACTAAATTGCCATGCTAATATTATAGTCGGTCTGGATCATTTCTTATGGGATGGTTTCTCTTTACTTTCTGTTTCAGGATCAATTGTCAGCAGATATGTACAGTTTTGTGGCCAAAGAAATAGACTATGCAAATTACTTTCAGACAGTAAGTATCTTTTTCCATCACAGTCGCAATCCCAATGGAAGCAAGTGACATTTTCCATTATAGCACCGATAAAAATATATATTGCACATTTTCCAATAACACAAACAGCAGGACACGATATACACTTGTCGAGGCTTGTTTGTTTTAATCTATTTTCCTTTTATAGCTGATAGAAACACAGGCGGAATATCATCGGAAGTCCTTAGAGATTCTTCAAAGTATTCTGCCCCAGATTAAAGCTCACCAAGGTGAGTGTTCTACTGTGTGTGTGTGTGTGTGTGTGTGTGTGTGTGTGTGTGTGTGTGTGTGTGTGTGTGTGTGTGTGTGTGTGTGTTCGTGATCTGCTCAAATTCTGCACCTGAAGCAATATCACGTTGAGAAGAAATGAGTTAATAGCCCTGACATGTCACATAACGATCTCATTAGGCTATAATTATCCGCCTTCATAGTTTTGCTACCGGCTAGTTAACGGGTGCATAACCAAACAGAGGTCTTAACATCACATGTTCCTTTTAAAGTAATAGAATTAGGAAGGTGGCACCAGGGAAAAAACTAAACTATGATCTAATATTGAACGTCCAATCAAGTTGCAGCTTGGATTAAATTGATAAATGTTGCCTTGAATGTTATATTATTTCGCTGGTCCGGTCGTCCAGGAGGAAATGCCATGGAGGTGCGTAGGTTTGTTTGTGTGTGACTGGGATTGAAGCTGCTCTCTTGTGTTGCAGAAGCGTGGGTGGAGAAGCCGTCGTTTGGCAAGTCTCTGGAGGAACACCTAAATATTAGTGGAAGAGAGATTGCCTTCCCCGTGGAAGCATGTGTCACAATGCTGTTAGAGTGTGGCATGCAAGAGGAGGTAGAGGGCACACACACACATCCACACATCACTTAGGACTTTTAGGTGTGAGATGATATGCTTATTTTGGTCGTCTTTAGTCACACTCCATCCTTATGCATTCTTGTATTTGACAGATAACATTGCAACCACTCATGTGCCATCAAATTCAGCTGTTACTTCCCATGTTCATTAAATAGTTTAAACCTTACTGTATCCTCCCCAGACTGGGAAGACGCAAATTCTATTGACGTCAATTGAAGAGATGAAGACAAGTAGTGATATCGTTACAATAAAACATGGCTCTGAGATTGAGAATATCCTCATCTTCAAAAAATGTTTTGTTCTAATTAGTTTGAATCTTATGGCATATTTTGGAAAATGGTTTACCTTAATTTTTCAATATGTTAAAGGACAAAAACATGTACAGCCACGAGTTATTTACCATCAACCAGTGTCAAGTGTACAACAATAGTGGAGGTTACTTTGGTGCAGCCTCGTGTCAGATGTGATAGTTTACGTGTTTGCTGTGTGTGGGGCTGCAGGGCCTCTTCAGAGTGGCTCCGTCCGCTTCCAAGCTGAAGAAGCTGAAAGCATCCCTGGATTGTGGAGTTATGGATGTGCAGGAGTACTCCTCCGACCCGCACGCCATCGCAGGTGAACAACACCCACACAAATGCCTTGTTCCAGGCCAATTTCCACAACAAATACCTTTACACTCTCATTTTAGTCAGGAAAACTGTAAAAAAAAAATCATTTTTACTGAACATCAGTGTTTTTCGCCATGTACAAATGCAAATTCAAATACATTCTTCACATGATTTTGGTCCTTCAGTGGAAAATGTTGCTCTCCATCGGACAGGCATAGTGCCGTCTTCATTTCTTTTCCGGCTGGCTTCCTGTTCTGATATTGCTGTGCATTTCACACATTAGCATAAAATCTGTGTTGAGCGAAATGAATCTGGCAGCTGCGGCTAGCTGCAAGGGCCTGCTGGAGGGGAGTAGAAATATGGGGCATTGTCTCGCCTGTACTAAAACCTTTTACTCACTCCCTGTTTTTCTCAACCAAAGGGGCTCTAAAATCATACCTCCGTGAGCTCCCCGAGCCACTGATGACCACTGAACTTTATGATGAATGGATTCAGGCCTCAAAGTGAGTTGCGGTTTTCTTTCTTAAATGCATTTTCTTCAATTATGCCCTTGGCCTCGATGAAAAACCGAAAAGCCTTTAAAAAAAAGGGGCCACAACTGCTGAAATAAATAATGGTGACATTTATCAAGAAGTCGATCAATAATGAATCATAATGTTTTTTGTTTGATTTCTCCAGCGTTCAAGATATGGACAAGAGACTACAAGCATTAATGGCAGTGTGTGATAAACTCCCCACAGACAACTTGAACAATTTCAGGTCAGTCGCAAAAACACATTACACTATGTTTTAATATGGCTCTACCCTTATGAGAACAAGAAGGGCACAAGGAGCGGGCTGACCAACTTCTAAGGCTGTAGAGGGTTTTCTTTTTGTATTCTTGCTGACAAAGCATCCAAATAACAAACACAACCTTTTAAAGAGAATCAACCTGCACCACCTACAGGCAAGAGAAATAACCACAGCTGCAGGATGGAGATGCAGATGATGCACTGAGATGATGACACCTGTCTGTAACTTTTACAGCAGTAGTAATCATTGTGTAGCGGCTTCTAGTGATATCAACATGTCTACTTTTGTAGGCTTAAATTGTTGCTGTGGGAACATATTTGTATTTTTTTTAAAAGGTATGAAATGTCCCCTTCTATTTAAATCCCACAGATATCTTGTCAAATTCTTATCCAAGTTGAGCGACTACCAGGACGCAAACAAGATGACACCCGGGAATATGGCAATTGTTCTTGGCCCCAACTTGCTTTGGACACACACCGAACCGTATGTATTGTATTGTATTTTTCTTTTTTTACAAAACTACCTTACTTTAACTTTCCTCGTAAGAATCGACTGCAGTTCAATTCCTTCTATTCTTTCCAGCAACATGACAGAGATGATGACCACCCTGTCACTGCAGATTGTTGGCATCATTGAGCCCATTATCCAGCATGCTGACTGGTTCTTCCCTGGAGGTGGGGATCACATACTATGTATGTAATGTTGTCGTGAGGCTGGGAGCCATAATCGATTTACATAATTGTATTTTATATTAATATAAAACTGGCGAAATTGCGGGTAACCTTAAGGTTTGTTCTCTTTTATGGTTGCCATGCCCCTTACTGCTATTTTTTGGAGAGAAATCATTAAATTATAAACCCTTAAACTGCTGTATTTATTACTAAGGAAAATAGTTTTACATCAGGATTTTATCTAGTAGATATTGTAACTCCCATTCTTAAAAGTGGTGGATTCCAAACAGACCAACACATACACACACAAACACGACCGTAAGCATCAGCATCATTACACCATCATTATACCGCATGATGACGCTGTGTCTGCTCCTCCCTCAGACATTGAATTCAACTTGACAGGCAGCTACGGCAGCCCGATCCACACCAACCACAACTCCAACTACAGCTCCATGCCCTCGCCAGACATGGACCAATCCGAGCGCAAGCAGCCGCATGACCAGAGCCGACGCCCACTGAGCGTCGCCACTGACAACATGATGCTGGAGTTTTACAAGAAGGATGGGTACGATGCCAAGTGCATCCTTGGCTGCCCACAGCTCACTCTCTCACACTCTTTTCTCTCTCTTTCCACCCACGCCTCCTATCAGGCATCTGATACTCAACGGTTAAATTTAAATATGCATGCAAATTTAAAATGTATTTACCGTGGTGGAATATTTACATATCCTGCAGACTAAAGTTTTGCATAACCCGCAAAAAAGGTGAGCATTGTAACTCGTATCTCGCCTGTCAATAAGTCCAACGCATGCAACTCCTATTATCAGGATTCAGCAGCAAGACAGAAGTGTCTCTTCTGAATACATGAAGCTGATTTCCCTATAGTGGCATTGTCTCTATGGCAACGGGTCTCTGATGAAGGGCTGCTCGTTACCGCGAGGAAATATTTCTACAGTATTATCTTCCCATCCTCCCACATCCAGCTCCTCCTTCACAACCTGGCCTGGAGTCATTCACCCAGCTGGTGGAAAATCACTGGCAGAATTAGAATCGATGCCTTCACCAAAATATCCCCAATCATGCTAGCGAGAAGGCTTTGATGTTATAAAACATAATCATCCCGTAATCAGCAACTGTCAATATGGGGAGATGGAGAATAGCTTATTAAAAGTGAGAAGCAGCTTACGATAAAGCGTCTGCGGGTGCGTTTCTCAGGTCAAACAGGTTTCATTCGAAAAGTCTCTAATTGGCGCTCGGTAGATATGTGCACCTCTGGAACGTCTCACCTGCCCCCCCCCCCCCCCCCCTCCCCCACCCTCCCCCTGCCACTGTGGATCTCATCTCATCATCATATTCACTGTACTGAGTACTTGTTCCAAGTCGGCATTCTGACCTCATATCCCCTTTTCCTCTCTTCCCCTTACTAACGCAGCATTAGGAAGATACAAAGGTACTGTATCGTGCCCTTTTCCCCAAACCTTTCCTTACCCTCCCCCCATCCCCCCCGTCAATGACCTCCTCCCAAACCCTCCACTCACCTCTCCTTTCATCAGATCAAACGATTTTGGAACTGTGTCTGTTTGCAGCATGGGCGTCCGCGTGATGGATACCTCCTGGGTGTCTCGTAAGGGTTCGGCCACGCTGGTGCGCAAAACCTCCTCCACACCTCCGGGCATGCAAGGCCCCGGCTCCCCCGCAGACACTCTCCTCCCGGAGCAATCCGGAGAGTTTGCAACTTCCCCGTCCACGACCCCGCCGCCTGGAGAAAGGGCCTGGTAAGTCACAGCGGAGATGCCGTCCTTTTCTTCCTCACGCCTCCTCTCCTCTGTTCATTTTGGTTGTTGTCACCACCACCACCGTCATCATCGCCATTGACCTTCTCTGCGCCGGGTGATCAAGATCATTGGCTGTTTTAATCATGCTATTATTTTGCAACTTATTATTGTCATTTTTCACACTCCACATTTCTTCAGTTCTCCCCGTTGTTCGTCAGGTTCGCGTCCGTCACTGCAGGGAACATTTTCAAAAGGATAATGACACTTTCAGACCCTGATGGGATTTCGTCCACATACTGTTGGGAAGTTTTGTTACTGTACACGGCACTAAGCTTCAATCTGTCCTTTGCGAGCATGCTAATATTTCCAATATCCCATTGTTGCGGCTTGGCTTTCTTAGCTTTGGTTGTGAATTGTTTCCTTTCCTCTTTTGACCCTCAATGATTTCTCCATCTTTTTTTGGTATGATTATCACAGTTAAGCACATGAATAATCACCTCTGCCTGTGTGGCAGACAATGGATGCTTTGGACTCTGGCTTGGCTGGCTTTCCCCACCTGTCCTGGTACTCTTTCAGCCGATGAAAGGGTTTTGTGTCTGTTTCACACTGCCCTGGGCTGACTGCAGGACCTTTGATGCAAACAAGTCATAAACCGTACGATGCGGCGGCAGATAGGGTTTCCTTATGCAGCAGAGAGGACATGTTCAGTCGTTAAGCTCTTCTTGATACTATCGCAGACTGCAGACCAGCACTTTGGCTCCAGAGTCAGATCCTCACAGCTCCATGCAGTGTGCAGACACAAGGCGATCACAGAGGAAGTCCTACTGTGTTATTTTCCTTTGGCGACCAATCTTTCTTTTCCTTTGCTTTTTTCTTTGCGCTTGTCTTTGTTTTCGCACTAAGCTGACTGTGTGCTGAGCTTGGTGCCCACCGCCCGCCCCAAAACTGCAATTTAATTTTCCTCTTCTTCTTCTTCTTCTTCTTCTGCTTTTGGCTAAGGACCAACTAACACACTAACACCCTAATCATCCAAACATGTATCCTATATCGCTCCAGTGCGTGTCCCTGTTCAGTCACTAGAGCTGTTTTTTGTGCTGTCTATTCTCTTAATATCTACAGCTCTGACAACGTGTCGCCCAATCGGCCGGACACCTCTCATGCCCTCCCACCCCCGGGGGAGGACCGGCCACCCCCCCCTTACCCCATCTCCTCGTGCCACACTGCCCCCCACCTCTTCTACCCCAAACCTCCACCCTGCGCTCGCCCCGTGGCGCCGGGTCCAGAGTCCCAGCCCCCCGCCTCCCCACCGCCCCCCCTGCGCTGGTCTGGCTTCACTCCCCCAGCGCCACCCCCTACCTCCTCTTCCTCCTCCTCCTCCTCGTCACTTGACATCAATTCGAACCCCAAACCCTGCTGTCTGCATTTCCCCAAGCATAGCCCGCCTGGTGACATGTCGCATGCCCCCCCACCAGACATTAATGCGTCTCCACTCTACATCAAAACCTCCTTGGTACTAGCCCGCCATGACCAGTCCCTTGGCAACCCCCCTAGCCTCCCTTCGTCCGCGCCCCCACCCCCGCCGTGGGCTGCCTGCCCATGTGCCCGAGAGAGAGGACCCCCCAGGCTGACTAGGTAAATACAACACACCCATGGCCACTATGGATGCATCCCAGAGTGGCATCTGTATCTCTCCTCTCCTTTAGCTCGCTGGCTCACATTTTCTTTTTGCTTTTCTTCTTTCCTCCCCCCTTCAAAGTACATACCTCAGATTCTGTAACATTCAAGTTGTCCAGGGATGCCTCTCATGGGGGTTGCCTAGCAACAAAGGATGTTACTGGCTTATATAACGCTCGGCTTCATGCCGGCATTGAGTAGACGATAAATACATGGACAATGCCACATATGGCTGTTGGAGAGCATATGAATGTATTTATTCTACAGCAGCATTTTTTTTACTAACCAGCACCAGGAAAACGGTTTTGAGGAAGCGAAGAAGATTTTTTGGTTTGTAAGAATTGTGTTTGCAATGATGTCCTTTGAGCTGCAGTATAGAATATCGTCATACAGTTTGTGCATCTTCTTGACCCAAAGTGCAGAGTTTGTTTGTATGTATATAGTGACAGTTCCCTGACTCATACCTCCGTGGTGTTACAACCACACTGGACAGTGTGAGTCATTAGAGCGAATAATAAGAGCGATAACAACAACAAGCTTGCTTGATAAAGCTCCCACTCGTGCTTTGGTAGCCCCACGACATCCCATTCAGATGGACCTTTTTTGTGAAAAGACGACAGTTAATGTGCCGTATTGTAATATCGGTACTGTTTGTTGTTGTTTGTGGTATCACAGGAGTTTTGCAACCATACTTAACTATATTATTGAGTAAATTCACTTGAATTGACTTTGCAGACATTAAACACAGAGGCACAGTTCATGCCACTTGTTTCTATTTCTTGCTCAATACAGACATACACATCTTGTTTATCTGGTGGCGTTTTTGTCAGAAGTGTGAAATCTTGTCCATTGATTTGCCAGCTGGACTGTATGAGGCTCCTCAAAATCAATATTGGTTTCTACATCATCATAAGCCCCTTTGTCTCTGGAGAAGAAAGGGATTGAAAGTTTGTGATATGAAAAACATGCCTGGAGGCTGACTTTTTTTTTCTTGAAAACTGAAATGTATTTTTTTAATAATGCATCATTATTCATTATTACATCTTTGTGGTCTACAACAATAATGGTGAAACACCAATCTGGCTTGTCAGGCAGTCTTTTAGTAAAATCCCTGACTGGTGTGTTACATTTTCATCAACAAATAGGAAAGACCTTTTGCAAATGCATGAACACTTAATGTTCATCTTTTCATCTTCATTGTAGTTGTATGGACTTATGTACTGATGTGCACCATTTGTGTGTAAAAATGTTGTTTAAAAGACACTTAGGATACTTTTAAGTAGCTTTGCTTGAAATAAGATCTGGGTTTGACGTAACTGAGTAATATTGGCAGCAATGTACGTACATATTACAGTGATGATGACGGCGATGATGGTAATGATGATGATGGTGGTGTGGGTGGTAATGTTTGTCGTGGCAAGGAGATAATGGACATGAGATACTGTTCACAAACCTGTGGTGTTTGTTCACACACTAATGTCTTGTTGTCTCTTTCAGTTCGTTGAAGAGCAAAGAGCTCTCGCCTGTCATTGGACACAAAGCAATCCAGGTGGCAGGTCCAACTGTCCCCCCCAGCTGTAGTCCTCATAGCAGTATCCAGTCCCTCCACTCCACAGAGCACAGTCCACACACCCTGCGCAAAGGTCAGGCCGTCTCTCGATCTGAGCTGGCTGTCTGTCAATTTAAGCCAATGCGTTTTTCATTTTTAACACTAAACTGCATTGTTTGTTTGTAGGCTCCAAGAAGTTGGCCCCTGTGCCTCCCAAGGTCCCTTACAGCCAGTCCTGCGGGATGTCCGACCAGTCCACAGGTCAGCCGTCACCGGTCAGCCTGTCCCCCACGCCTCCTAGCACCCCGTCCCCTTATGGACTGGTCTGCCCCCCCGGCCTAGTGCCCCCGTCCTCCCCTGGGCAAACCCCATTGGGGGCACCCTACTCCCTTTCGTCCCCACCCTCCCTGGCCGGAACGCTCACCAAGTCGCGGCCTGCCCCTAAGCCCAGGCAGAGGCCCAGTCTGCCCCCTCCTCAGCCGCCCACCGCACCCCCGGGGTTCACTGGCCCGGCCGTGGTCCCGGGCCCCCAGCCCCTGGAGCAGGGCCTCCTGGATGGACTCTCTCCCGGGGAGAGCATGTCTACAGGTAAACATCCCTTGGCAACAACACCACCCCCGCCACCACAGGTGGGGCTGCAGCGGCCCGCTCTCAGACTCGCTGTGGCTCTGTCCAATGGAGACGGTGGACGAGTGTAGGACTCTTTAGGACTTTTCGCCGTATAGATATAAAGATACCCGTCCCCTCTATTGACTGTTCCCAAACAAATGTCCCGAAACAGATGTCTGAATTAAAAAAAGTTGCCTTTTAGACACAGATGCCTGAGAAAGATATGTAAATATCAGCGTTTCTGTTCTACCGTAGTGAGCGAATCTCCTTGACCTATGTATTCATTGCTTTGTGTTATGTGATGATGTTTCTGGGTAATGTGTGGAAACATCAGAGAAGCATAGCTCGTCCTGCTTGTATGGAAGTTGCCATTAGATTCATCTTGTGCTCTCTGTTTATCTGTGTTACCCAGACCCCCACTTGGCAGAGGTAGGTCAGAGGCGTACACACCGGTCCAGTCTCTCTCTCTCTCTCTCTCTCTCTCTCTGCGTAGCAGGCATGGAGGCCTAGCCAGACAAACCCCACATTATAGCTGCAGTATGATGTCTGATGATGAGGTGTTCTGTCATTATATACCAATCATTTTGTCACTTTGCAATATTTATCGTTCTCTTGTCCCCTCCTGCTACTATTGTGTACCTTGCAGCTGTGTGAGGCCAGGGATTCAGTGTGGGCTAAGTGTGAGGGGGACTTTTAGGGTAAGCCAGACCGTCCCCGCCCCATGCGCTCCATCTCACTGCCTGGCCTCGTGCTGTGGCTGCCTCTGGGGTCTCCTGCAGCCTGCTCCAAACGTACCCGTAGCTACCTGCAGCCCGTTATTAGGAAACGTTCCCTGTTTCCAATTAGCAGGTTAGCATTATTGAATCCTCGCACGGCTCAAGGACTTCCCAGAGTGCACCACACTGCGCTCACATTGCAGACGCCGTCGCTTACAAAGGTCCATCTTAAAGCCCCCCTCCCGCCTTCCTTTGGTTTCCTGTTCACGGCCTTATGCCAGAACACATTTCCCTTTTTAACGCGCCCGCCACCGGTATCCGGGGGGGGGCCACAGGTAACCCGCTCTTCCCGTTGTTGGCAGGTTCATCGCTTTTTATAACCTCTGCTCCCCTTTTTACAACACTTCCACGCTCCATCTCATTCCTACACAGGAGTAGTTGTCAGTCTCTGCTATCGTTAAATGCAGCTGCACATTAGAATATATTCAGATCAAGTTCTGTATCCAGACTGGATGTCCATCGTTGCTTCGAGCCCACTTGGTGTCTTGGTTCCACACGCATCATGTTGCCTCTGTGTTGGTTTACCTGGCCATTGTTGTAAATGTGTGCAGTAAGGTGTCATCGGTCAGTCATTTCGACCTGTTATTGTATTTTATCTGAAAAAGTATCGGTTGTTGCTGTTGTCTCAAAAGACACAAAAAGCTGTGACTTACCACACTAGTTGCTTGTTTAGGTGAAACCAGCAAACACACTTGTGTAACTCACCCTGTGTAGAATGTGATGCCCATATATTCTACTGGTGACTTAAGCCAGGACAGACATCATTTGCCACTTTCCATGAGTTCAGGCTCAAAAAGATTAATATTATTTCTGCTCTCTTCCGTTTTTTACACCTCATTGTCATCGTCATATGCCCTTTTCTCCTCCTCCTCTTGCTCCTCATCACCATTTCCACCATTCTGCTCCTCATCACTCACCTCTCCCACCATGCTCACCATTAGATATCTTCAATTATGAAATCCCCTCCTTCAATGTCAATCTGGACAGCCTCATCGATGAGTTCAGCGGTGCCCCTTGCAGGAGGTCCGTGGCAGTGACAGACTCTCCGGAGGGGGACGCTGTGCCTGAGGAGGAACCACAGAGCACCACTCTATGACCTATGACCCTAAGGCATCACAGCTTACCAGCACCCCTGTGGCTATACATGCTCTTAACTGTCGCCACCAAGGCCTGATGGAAACACCATTTGGCCTCACCAAAGCCCACCTGAAACCAGAACGCGAACACATCTGCCACAGGCTGCAAAGAAACTAATCTCTTACAATTGCTCGCTACCACATACATGTGACTACAGAAAAAAAACACCAAAATGCCATAGTTGAGGAACAGTTGCCTTTAGGAGAAAAGACTGGAATATAGATGAGTATCACATTAAGATGTATTTATTTATTTGTTGTTAGGGTTTTTTCTTTGCCTTTGTTCATCTTTGCAGTGGTCTGTATTTCTGTGTTTTCCAGTTCATTTTTGCCTTATTAGAAAATGCAATCAAATTGCAATATGATATTCACACGTTTTGCAACTTTTGGTAAGGGAAACTCAGAGCCTGACATAGTTAGGAGCCAAGCCCATCCTCAGGGTGAAACAGAGATACAGAGAGTAGACTTGTTATATTGCTAACAGGGTATTCGAGCTTTGTGCACATTAGGAAAATGCTGGGCCGCGGAGAAAGGTTTTGCATGCAAGCTGAAACGTTTCATGAAGTTTACTTCTTATTGGCACGGCTCAAACTTTACTTTCGCTCTTCTTTCACCTATCACAACTATAGTTCTCTATCATTTACTGTCATCCAGGTAAGCTCACTTCAACTCACTTTATACCAGCACAGTAGGAGAAGAATGTTACTGACAGAAAAGCACCACGGTGCGTTTGCATGACAAGCCAATATGAACGGACTGCTTTGGATCAAGGGCCTCCAAATGACAGGGTTTTATTTTGTGTGAATGTTTTTGCTGCTGTTGTCCTCGGAGTATATTTAGACCACGCGTGTGCTGTAACAGCTTGATGGATGGATGACTACACTGCCTTTAGGTTCGTATGAGTCTCTCTCTTAACTTTGTTTCAAGTGCTTCAGGTTCAGTGACCTTTGACCCCTAGTGTAAATACATAGACTGTACAGAAATTGATGTATATAAATCTAAGAGGAAAATTATATGTAAAATGCATATCTGGAATATATATAGTAATAATATATGTGCTGATATCTATCATGTGTAGAAAATGTAATGATTAAAAATGTGCTGTTATTTTTGTCCCTGCACACAATGAACAGGTTTGCTGTTGATGTAGTGTTTCACTTTAACACCAGGTAACAATGGTGATGCAGCAGAAATGTGAAAGGTATTTCTGCCGGAAATCAATAGTGTTTTTTCTAATTCTCACTCCCGAGCTTTGACTTCAAACATGCTGGAGCAATAATGAGTTGCACGCCCATGCCCTATCTTTTTTTCCTTTTTTAATCAGTAATTTAATAGATTCTTGTGTAGATGATTGGATT
This sequence comes from Gasterosteus aculeatus, assembly GCF_964276395.1. NCBI lineage: Eukaryota > Metazoa > Chordata > Actinopteri > Perciformes > Gasterosteidae > Gasterosteus > Gasterosteus aculeatus. Next base: position 10,088,815 of record NC_135699.1, on the reverse strand, counting down.
GCTGTTAGCCCACTCTGATCGCTTAATTAATTCTTAATAAGGATAGATGGAATCCGGAACTATACCGTGGGACTGACTAAAAATATACGCTCAATCAATTAGAATGGCAGACAAATACTAAGATAGTTGGCACACCTTCAGAAATGTTAAATTACTCAGTCCTTTGTTGGTATTCTCACAGATAATTAATCAGAGCTAGTTCACGTTCATCAGATAACAGATCACTTTTTTAATTCCATAGAAAAATGTCCTAGGACTAATTTTGTCAATTAAAGTGCAATTACAGTGTTAACTGATCCACCTGAATCCAAAAAGTGGTCAAATTCACCTTTCCCACGCCTACAGAAAAGAAGCCATTGATTTTATTGCAAAGCAATTAATTTATTCTGTTTGTTTTATGCGTGAGTTTGCTCTGGCCAAACGGAATCTACAATAGTGATCAATGGTATGCCTCTGTGTGCGTTCTCTTTGAAGATTTTGGTGACGTTGATAATTATATTGATAGTTGTGGTGATTATATGACAACAATTGCAAGTGCCCTCACTCTGGTCGTTACGTTGGAACTATAAGCATAATTAATGTGTACTAGAGGTTTTATTTTCTGTGCTGGATCCATTCTTTTTATTTTACGAGGCGGCAGGGGTATTTTTCTCTGTGCGGACTGAATGTGACTGACTCATTTCAAACGATAGGCTTATATCTTATTTTGTAATAACCGATAGGCAATTGAGAGCTTGTGTTTGGATGAAAGTTAGCTAGGGCCTGTGGGCATGTATTGTTATAAGTGCAGTGCAGTATTACTGTAATGCTTTTGTGCATCATAATTACAGCCACCTAAAAGCATGCGTTCATATTCATTCTCGGTCGGATTGTTATACTTCTCAAAAGAATAAAACACCTGTACCTTCCCTCAAAACACAAGTCATAATTTCATTGCTGATTTCTGCCAGTAACTCTACGGCAGTTTTCCAGAGCGTGACAGAAGCCACCTGTTTCACCAAATGGCACAACTCCTACATAGTTGTATCAAGCATTTGAATTTCTGTAGACGTCCATTTCCTAAGTCACCTACACCGTCGTTTGTTCATGTTTTGTCGGGGGAGGTATATGAGAAAAAAGGAAAAATCTGAAAAAGTCTCATGCATGCGCTTGGACAGTCTTTTGATAATCCATGTTTTGTGTCAATCACATGTCTTTTTGGGGGGGATTGTAAGAGGGGTGAAATGCGGAGAGGGAGATTGTGGATCACAATAAATGGTCCTCTGTGGGGTTTTGAGCAATAGGTGTAGAGGAGCGGATGTTGCCTGTGGACGTACAGCCTCCCTCTGCTTTCACTACAAGTGTACAAACAAAACCTGCCGCTTGTCAAGCCCACCGCGCGCACCCCTTCCTCCTCTGCTTAGCATATCAAGTGGAACACAGTGTGTACTGTGAAGCCTACCTGCAATCCTTATCAGAATGTCAGAAATAAATATATATATAAATACATATATATATTAAAGTCTACATTTTTAATAATCCCACCTGGTTCATGTGAGTTTTATTTCAGGGGTTTTAATTTAATTTAAATGAGGATACCTCATGATAACTATTAGTCAAGATGTATTTTATAAATCTGAGGTACGTGTATTTTTTGTGTGAGTAATTCTGTCTTCTGCCACGTCTACTCTGCTACAATTTAGAGAATAAATGTTGCCCTTTTAATCCACTCAAACCCAATTTATCAATGTATATATCAAAGTTAAGTACATTTAATTAAGTAGTTAATTACTTAATTTAAATAACTATTTTCTGTTACAATACAATACAACTTCATTCTTCTCCACTAGATATCTCAAAGACGAATATCATTTTTGCTCTATCTCTTTTTGGCAAATTCAATTTCTCCAACCGAGGTGACGTTGAATGCTTCTGCTGGACAGAAGAATGAAGTGTTCTTTGATGGGTTGAGAGAATTCTCCTACTTCTTTGTAAACTATTTAATAACCCTCTTGTATCACCTGAGAACTGCGTGATCACCAAGGTGATAGCAGGACTGTCGTTCTCATGAAAAATTGACATTTCAGAGACGTTGTCAATACATGAAAATGAATGATAATCTCGTAGAATAATATTCTCATGAATAAAAGGCATAAAACCATCCAACAGTTCATGAAGGAGTTAGGATCAAAACAAGCATACTTTATCAGAACTTTAACTTATAATTCATTCTTAATTAACCTATTGTATTTTCGCCTGGTTTTGCCGATGGACTTTTTGCACACAGGTGCTCTTGGATGTGCGCTACAAAAACGTCAATTATGGTATGCGAATGTGCCTAACTAGATATTCTTAAATAACTTCTAAGGGATGTGGCTTAACATGTCAAGACAAGTATCTTCCCTGAGCAAATTTGGGCAGTGTGATCTTGAGACCTTGGCCTTTAAAAATTGTATAATGCTTGAAAAAATATTAAATTATGTGAGCGTAGAACCTTGTTTATTTACTCAGATTTTACATCAAATAAAAATACAAAATTATGTGAAAAATGTAACTATCTATCTTGCTTGTAACCATGGGGATGGTCTTGTTTGCTCACAACTGTTAATGAGTGAAAACGTGTTAAAAGAGAGGATTAAAATTTGGATTTTTGCATCTAAACTATATTTAGTTTTCTTCCTCAAACATAAATCATCTTAGGATCCACAAGATAAGTCTTGTAGCAAAAACATTGGCCACCCGAACATTGAGATTATTATGCTTCTTATACTCAGACACATAATTAGTTATTTATGGGATCTGACTGCTTCTTCCGAAGCCACCTGGAGGTCAATCCTAGCGGAATGTATCCAACGGCGTGCCGACACCTAACCGCTGTTTTTCCTAGTAGTTCATTTTGATGGGGTATGACTAAAAAGCAGGGGCCTCTTCAGGTGAGCAACCTGTAGGACTGGGCCAGCAGGATAGCCGAGGGATCGCTAATCGGGAGGAAACTAGGAGTGGTTGTCGAGGATGGTGGCGATACTGACAACTCCTCTTCATGGATTGTGAACTTTTTATCTCCAAGAATGATTAACGTTACACTTATTCCAAGAAGAGCCTGCTGTAATGTAATGCCACAGTCCAGCAGTCTATCTCCTTCCAGTCAGGCACAGCTCATCCCTGCTAAATGTCTCCTTCAGACTACCAAGGGGGCATCAATTATTTCTCACTGAAAGTTTGAACGGTGGCTCTGTTTACACTGTCTTCATCCACACAAGGAGAGCCAGTCGCCTGGATGTTACCCGGCTCAAACAAAACCTCAGACTCAGTCCAGGATGCCTTTTCTTACTTGATAAGGATGTGAAGGCTTAAAATATTTTTTTTTAAATGTCAAATGTCTGACATGTTCCCTCTATTTAATGTAAGGAACATAGGAAGTGTGTCAACATGATATTCTGACACGGTCTGTTACACTTAATAAACCAAGCTCTATACACTTGCTGCCAAAATGTAACTCCTCCTTTTTGTTATTTTAAAGACACATTTTTTTTTTTAATCCCAAAGTGGGATAGATGTCAGCTCTGAGGTGTACCGTTTGTTCGGACGCAGTGTACCTCACAACAGCAGGGTAACAAAACAATGACTTGAGCTACTTTATCAAGGAAGGTTACAGGTATATATTATGTGACATTTCGTTCAACCCTTTTTTTTTTTTGTAAACAGCTTCTGGTAAAACAGGTAGAACGTGTCACAGACAGGAATGCGAGACAACCCACATGCTGTGGAGACTTTAAGCTCAGGCTGTTGCTTGGCAATGCACATAAACTCCTTGACTTCAGAGAAGGAAATGACAACATCTCAAAACATTGTTGCAATCCAAAGTATATTAACATCATAAGATGGTACATTTTCAGCGTATTTATTATTTCCCGAAATGCATCAGTAAGACAAGTAAGTAAGTAAGTAAGATGTACGTCATTGCCCTTTTTCAGTTGTATCGTTCCATGACTGACCTTCCTAATGCAGACATCACTGGGCTATGCAAGAAAAATCCAAGGTAAAGTCGCAGCCGCTAGTGCCAGTATAGTAAATAATGACAGTAAAACGAGGAGGCATCGCGCACTTGTGCAAATCCTGACCCTTCGCCTGCGCCGGGGCTGAACCACAGTCATCACAACGCTCAGCGCGTCGTATTCAGCCATTGGTCGCCCTTGGGCACTAATGATGAAGATCTGAGTGTGTCGGGGACTGATCAACATCTGTCGACGGAATCGATCAGCCATCAGCCCGTAACAGCGAGCTATCCAGTTAACCTCTGCCGGCGAAGTGCCCCCGGAGGCGCGCCGCGCGCCCTGGAGCCGTCCCGGTGGCGGAGGCAGAGGTACCTCGAGGGTCTGCCCTTCACCTGGATCCTTGTACGCGGCGACGGCCACGATTGCGTCCTTCTGTTTCTTGATGAAAGTAAGGTGTCGGCAGACGGGGCAAACAATGGTGTCTCTGATGTTTCCATCGCCGTTGATGCTGACCAGCGTTTTAACCAGACAGTCATGGCAGAACACGTGTCCGCAGCTCAGGGTCCTCTCCGTGCCCGACAGACACTCGTAGCACACGGGGCACTCCTCTGCGTCCTGCTGGCCGTCTTCTTCATATAATTCCATGGATGGAAACGCATCCACTGCGCAAGGAGGGTTGGGAAACTGTGGAGATTAAAAGTCGATTCCTGGGTAAAGGTGAATTCCAAAGGTGGAGGCTGCGCCTTGTTAAACAGGGCCAGCCACCTCTGACTGCCAGGGACTTCTCTGATTGGGTCCCCTATTGTCAGCTCATGTTGCTGAGCTGGTTCGTGTCTCAGCGCTCCTACTGACAGTCCTGACAGGCCTGCGATACTATAGCACATTTTACCATTTTTTTTAAGTTGCAGTTTAAAGGGTGTTGTGATAATATTGGATTTGCTTGAACAATACATAAATAAATTCGTTATATTTGTATCTTTATAACATGAAACGAGTTAATGGCAGTTGCTAAATAAATGATGGCAATACATGTTTCCTGATAAATGAGATCAAAGTTGTCTCAATTTAATCAAGATTTACAAAATTGATATAAGTTAGTTGAACTTTTTGTTTGTGCATTCGATCGGGGGCTAACGACCGACTCAGATTCTAAGAGTGGTAATATAATTAGTTTACATCAAAATATAAATAAGTTCACTAAACTCACTAAAAAACGTTTTCTTTATTTTTTTTAGTTAACAGATTTAAATGTCCAATTCTTCAATTACCCTTTTGTCCAATATTTGCAATGTATTTCCTAAATGTTGGCAATGGTAAATTAAATTATATTGCATTTTATTGATAGCTCATATACAGCATGAAGCAGTATATCGACCAGACTGCATGCAGTTGTGCAAGAAAATCGCGAAATTAAGGGGACATATCACCGCTGAAATTGACCATAAACAACAGAAAGGGACACAACACCATAGACGTGGGATTTTTCTATATCTTCCCTTACCTTGTGTGATGGTTTCTGGATATCATCTGCCCCCTTGTGGTCACTGCCTATGTTCAAAAAGAAAGAAGGTGCGGCCGATTCTAGTAGATGCATTTCTATAGCAGCCCTGCCCAGTTCTGACGTAGACGTGATTACGTCAGAACGTACGTACGTTGGGATCCTACGTTGGTTCCGGGAGACGCGTTGGCAATTTCCTAAACATCATTCGAGGCAGGAGAGAGGCGTGTGTCTGTGTGTGTTTGTGTGTTGGATACGACACCGGCCCCACCGAGTCAGAAGATAGCTGGACGACGATTTGACATGAGCAGGTAAATACAGAACCAAACCTCGACGGACAACTGTCCGGACGTGTTTGACGTCTGACCCGTGAAGCTAGCTGTCAACGAGAGAACCGCTCGGGCTCGGGTTCTAGTGTCCGCTGTTTTTTTTTTCTCTCGCTATGATAATGCTTCATATGTCATTTTAACTTGCCTTTTAAGTACGTGGAATCTCATGTTTCCTTCCATCCTTGCCTCGGTCGCTTTTCCCTTCCCTCGCCACGCAGTGACGGCTGTCAGACAGCCTCGCGTTAATAATGGTGCGTTCAGGTAACGATACGATAAATCACAACCTCCAGCTGGAAGGAGGATTTAGGGCACATTGCATGTCCTTCTATTCATTGTTTTATAGGTCACTTTTGTAGTAAAGCTTCCTTTTGTTGACGACTTGATGATCAACAGTGTGACAATTTTAATTAAAACACGGTGCCGGGGAGCCCTTCCACCACACCCTGTAAAGCGGGCTGTCCGATTATTATTCACCTTTAGAGCAAACTCAAAATAAGACTGCAGAGAGCTATTTGACCCCCCCTCTCAGTGGACCCATGACTACATTTGTGACGGCATCAGCGTCAGCGGTCCAACTCTGAGTAAGCATCTCGTCATCTTTACCAAAGAAGATGCAGACAAGAACGTGCGATGGGAAACTAGTGTTTTGGTCTGTAGGATCCAGATGGCCCCACAGTATCTCCACCACCTTTGCTGGCTGTGATCCCTGATGCCTGACCACTAAGCCCAGAGGTCAAACTGACATCTGAACTGAGAGATAACGGGAACCCTCATTTTAGTTCGGGTAGAGTCTCGGTCCTCGATCTTTTACGTAATGTGACTTTGTGGGCGGCGTGTTGTGTTACCAGTGAGGGCACCACTCTGTCCACGTGTTTTACTAAGGATTGCTCGGTCAGCTCCTGTCGTTGGTCAGTGGGCTATTGATTAGCGATGCCATTTTTTTGGGAGGGGTGGAGTTGATTATCCTGATTTTAAAAAAGCCTTTTGATCTGAGTCACCATGGAAACAGTTTAATGTCACTTGCGTCTTTTTGAGGGCCCGGGGTAATTTAAAAGAAAGCGGCAGATTCCATTGGGCATCGTTACAAATGGAGACGTGCTATGTTTACTAGTAATTCTGTTTTCTGTATAGAACAAGTCGTTTGGTTTGTTTCCCCCTTTTTCCTCTCGGGGTATTTTGGTCTCCGGTTTCTTTTTTGATGCCCAAAGTAGTGTTCTGACCCTCGAGGGGCCCGTAGCGGCTAAATTGCAAATGACGCCACCTCAGAGGAATGTTTTGAAGTATAAAAAAAATAGGCAGCCCCTTCACTGCTTACGAGTCTAGACATTCCTGGAGAGGAAAACAACACACCCTCTTCCTAAAGCCAAGACAGGCTTGTCTGGTCACAATAATAACTGTTGAGAGTAGTTTGAGAGTAGTTTGCTTGACCTTCAGTCCAGGTGAGGTGTTTCCTTATGCTGCATCCTCCACTTGTCTGACTTATCGGCAGGAAATCCTTCTCATCTCTGTTTTGGATTATGAATCTTCCAGGAGCCACAGCAACGGGAGCTGTGTTCAACCCACATAAAACACACACACACACACACACACACACATGCCGCGGGTCTTTGCAGATGTGTTAAACCTTTTCCTCTAACCCGCCTCGTTAGTCCACAGAGATCACAGAGAGATGCAGCGTTTATTAGTTCACCAGAAGAAGAAGAAAAAAGCGGATCAACCGTTTAGGGAAGTGTTACGTTGGCCAACCGGATGGAAGCTAGAAACAGTTCACAACTGAGCTACAACAGACGGCTCCGATCGGTTCAGAAACACTTCACACGCATTTCCTTTAATTAATTAGTCGTGTTGACAGCACAGCAGTTGGGCTGCGAGGTTGGACATTTATTAAAGGGGGCACACTTCCACTGAGCTGGTGACGACGGCAGGTTAAGTCAGTTAATCATAACTTCTAAATGTCCGGAGGATGCGGTCAGTGATTCACGAGTAACTGCGGATGCGGTGACCTCGGAGCGGCAGGATGACGTGACCTGGCCTATCTGACTTTTGAGTGGAGAGAGATACGATTGTCTTCTCTTTGAGCAATGAGGGGAATGTTTTAATCTAGATTTGTCGGGTGGTTCAGCACTGAGATAAGAGGGCAGCGCTCTGGGCATGACTGTACATGCCAGAGGAAAACATGCAGTGAAAGGCTTTTACCAGGTCTGGCCCACCTGTTGCATTATGTCTTCAATGCTTTTTCTTCTTCTAACCTCACGAGCGTCGCCTTGCGTCGATGTCACGTCTACCTCCACCGTCAATGAAAGTGCCGTGAGGGCGTTGAACCATCTCTTTAATCCTCAGGTTGCCCTGACATGGAAAAAGAGATGATTCCCAAATTTACGTCAAAGGATGAAGAAGTGGATTACTGGAAGTCCCAAGCCCTGAAGTATAAGAAAAGGTAGGTACCTCGATTCCCTTTTTTATATGAGAAGTTTGAGTCTAACCGTTTGCAGCGGTAATGTGTATGACATAAGCAGACTCATCATTCACTAGAAACCGCAAACAAACAAACTGTGTTTGCGTAAGCAGCTGTGGTGCTTGTTAGTGTTTCGTAATCTTTGTCCGACTCGGCCGCGCCGTCTTTCCTATTTGTGGAGTTGGGCCCCGTCGTAACCTCAGAGGAAGTCCAAACCTGCACACGGGAGGGTTAAAGCCCTCGTGGGTTTCTAAGAAGGCACCCAGTGGAAAAACCTCTAACCACGGAGAACATAGTGGCTCGTCTCACACATGTTTTTGTGCATACACTTTCCCAGGAGTCCATTTTAGTGAACCACTCTCATTCGTTACTTCTCTCCCTGAAGGGATATTCTGCAACTGTTTCCATTTTGTAGGACATCCAGTTTATGAATATCAGATTTCTCCATGTCACAAATGCCGAGAGCTGCTGGTTGTTTTTAAACGGTGAAAAGTGCGAGAGAAGTTCCAGGGCCCAGCATGCTGATGAAGCAGCCAACCGTGGTATGTGTGGAACTGATTCATGGCTTCCAGTGCTCTGTAGAGCCACTGTGAGGCCATTATCCTCATCGGCGGTCAGCTGATGTCCGAACCGTGTCAACCGCGGTGTCATCGTGTGTTTGCACACCCTGAGGGTCCATGAAGAATACCTCAGATCTGAGATTCCCACCACAGTTATTGTTCCTACCGATGTTTACTTGATGGAATCTACACAATTCAGAACTGGCCTAAAGAGTGTGAGAGTACACACATGGGATCAGTCCTTACCAGCATGCACACACACACACACACACACACACATCCGTGTTCCTAACACAGTTCCTGTCCGTGAACTCTCATTTTCTTTTCACCTCTGACCTTTTGAACTCGCAGCAGATGACTCGATGACAACAGGCTTGTTTCTCTGCGCTACCTCTGAACTCTCGCCACGCTACAGCTGCCTCGTTACATCGGTATATTTAGAATGTTGAGCCACGCACCGTTTCCTGTTTAGCGAAGGCAGACGGAAGGTTCAAATAAAAGTATCTGACGGGGCTTTTCGCACAGGTTTATTTATGGCCGAGTTTGAGATAAAGTGAACTGAAACGAGCCTGTCTGGCTCATCTTACGAGACAAAAGCCAGTCAGCTTCCCAGAGCTCCTGCAGGGATATTCAGACTGTCAGCTAACTGAATGGTGGATAGTGGACAGGGTAGCTGCCGTTTGACAATGATTGTTTGTGTGTGTGTGTGTGTGCGCGCCCCGTCCAGCTGCTATGACGCCCAGGAGGAGCTGCAGGAGTTCCAGGAAGGGAGCCGGGAGCTGGAGGCAGAGCTGGAGGCCCAGCTCTGCCAGGCTGAACACCGCCTGCGAGATCTCCAAACTGAAAACGAGAGACTGAAGAACGAGGTGGCCAACCTCAAGGTGAGCGGGCATGACGACTCATCTTGTAGTTTTAAGTGGGCACCAATAAATACATTTGCTGTTACTTGAGAGGTTTCTGTTGGTCAGAGGCCTTATTTTTACGTGGGCAGGTAATAAGGTATGCTCAGGTAATCCTCCAGCACTCCTTAATTGGATCGGAAGATCTGCCAGGACACGTCTGGTCCGTAGTCACAGCAGGCGTGGCTCTATTCAGTGTGCTCTCGTCTGGTGAACACGCCCACTAATGAATGTGTCCACTGTACCGAAAGGTACTGTGATATTTCATAGAGCCGTGAACGTGTGGGGATAATTGCAGCAGCTAATGCACAAGTGAGTGAACCAGCGGGATCATGAATCCTACTCTCCTCTCTTTGCAGCTCTGGTTCCATGATACAGACATAAAAAGTAACCCTAACCCTAGAAAAGATCCTCTATCTGGTTATTGTCTGGTTATTATTTTAGGGGTTCTTTTTTCAAGCTGTGCGCCGCAAATGCATTCCTTCTTTTTTCTGCTGTTGTGTTTAATGTCCTTGCTTCTCTTCCTTCCTCTTTTCTCTTCTTTACCTCCCGCCCTCACTTCAGGACAAACTGGAGCATCAGTATGCACAGAGTTACAAACAGGTTTCCATGCTGGAGGATGACTTGGGACAGACGCGCAGCATCAAGGATCAGCTCAACAAATACGTCCGGGAGCTCGAGCAGGCCAACGACGACCTGGAACGAGCAAAGAGGTCAGACTGCTCCGGTGCTTTTTGGTCAATATATGAAAAGACGATATAAGTACATGTATGTGACTTAGATTTTATGGTCCTACTTCAATGTTCATTCAAGTTCAACTGTGCCCTTCTGCCGGTGCTCATGTGCAGGGCGACGATAGTGTCCCTGGAGGACTTTGAGGCCCGTTTAAACCAGGCCATTGAGAGAAACGCCTTCCTAGAGAGTGAGCTGGACGAGAAGGAGTCTCTGCTTGTGTCCGTGCAGCGGCTGAAAGACGAAGCACGAGGTAAAGGCGGGAAAATCCAATCCGTCTCCCTGTGAAAGGGTCAGTTGGAGACGCATCTCACGGGCTTGAGTCTTTCTCCTGCAGACCTGAGACAGGAGCTGGCGGTACGGGAGCGGACCACGGACCGCATGTCAGCACCCAGCTCGCCCACTTTAGACATCGACAAGATGGATCCTGAAGTACCGGCCTCCTTGTCCCTCCCAGCCACACCCGTAGGACAGACCACCGAGCACTCCTTCATCAGCCCAAAACGTCAGGAGGAATTCACTCTTTATTACACATTTTGAAATTGGAAATTGGCGGATACGTGTTCTGATATCCGCTTGTGTCCTTGTGCAGCATTGACCAACGGATGTGGCAACTCGTCCCTCACTCCTTCCGCTAGAATCTCGGCTCTAAACATTGTTGGCGATCTCTTGAGGAAGGTTGGGGTAGGTGACATTCCTTTTAAATTGAAAACATCAATACTATTTGTATAGGTTTCAGAGGAGCCGTGTGTCCTCAAGCACGGGGGACGAATGCAGATCTAACTTCCTGCTTTGTGACCAGGCTTTGGAGTCCAAAATCGCCGCCTGTAGGAACTTTGCCAAAGACCAGGCAGCAAGAAAGAATTACTCTCTAGACAACGACAAACTCATCAACAGCAATGCCACAAAGTTCTCTCATTCTCTACACACTACTTACTTTGACAAAACGTGAGTCTTCTCCAGCAATCCAGTGATTTCTACCAGGTTTTTCTGCACGTGTGTGTCTGCGTTTGCTAATATTGAAAATGTCCGTGTGGCGACGGCAGGACTGTAAATGGACTGGACCCCAGCTCCCTGACCTCCATGGCGACCTCCAGAGCGGTGTCTCCCCCGGGCCTGCTGCCTCTGAGAATGTGAGGCGTCCCAAAGCGCGCACACACACCTCTACTGAAACTCCTATTTACCCAACGCGACGTGGGAACTGAGAGGACACACCGCTGCATTGTGTGCTAGCTGTGTGGGGGTGTGTGTGTGGGTGTGTGTGCGCACGCGCCCCTGTTTGGGAATGTGCATTTTTTTGAATGTGACGTGTGGAAAGCGGCTCGACGGTACACCGGAGCCGCGTCCCCCCCTTTGCGGCGCCGAGCGCGCCTGTGAGGCGGCGCACAGCCATGCGTGCATGTGTTCCCCCCACACTCTTGCATGTGCCTATAGCCGTACTGTGCTCGTGTGAAATCCATTTGCTGATGTGTTGCTCTTCAGACGTCAACCCGCGAAGAGGCACCGTTACAGTTTGGGTTCCCGTCGTTCAGCTGACCGCGACTGTCCCCTCGACAAAAGGTCCTCAGCAGACCAAAGCTTCACCCCGGCCTTTTCCTTTTTTCGTCCGGCATTTCTATTAAATTGCACAGTTAAACTATTTTCAATTTAAACTGTATTGTATTTAAAAATGTGTGTTCATATTAACTAATTTATCTCACAGTATGCTTCAAGATACAACATCTCCTATTTGCTTTGCATGTGTGCATATGTATTTTGGGGTAGGCGAGTCCCAGCTGCACCCCGTGTTCATGACTGAAGTGAATGTTGACCGTTCTAAGCCATGTAGCCAGATGGCAGTCGGCCCTCCTGTAAGCGGCTACTCGCCCCGTCTGGAAGTAGCCTCCATGCTAAAGGTTGGAGCTTACCCTGCACTTAAAACCAACCACAGCTTCTGTTTTGTTTGTCAGAGGACGTCCATTGAGTTTTGCCCCTTTTTTTAGATGCTTTTTTGTTTTGTTTTTAAACGATTGAGATCGGCCCATTTAGCTCATTCCGATATAATGACAACTATCCATGAGTAATAAAAAAAAGATTCAATTTGGCTTTATAAAACTCCCTGAGGATCCTCTAAACAGAAGGATTATTTCTGACACCGTACGTTAACCTTGGCAGGTATTTTGGTATTAATTCATGGTCCAATGTGGCATTTGTGTCATGCAGCATATTTGCTGATTATCTGCTATTGTGTGAACCTGATGTTCATTTGACTTGATTCTGTGTTGTTTTTTTCTTTGGCTGGTTACTGGCTATGTATTCACTTTTTACATAAATTCATTTTTCCCACATATTTCTTAATTTCATAGATCTCTGCGACACCATCTCAAAGAATAATTTGAAGCCGTCAGTATTATTTTAGTTTGAAAAAATGAGGCGTCATTTTGGGCGCTCTGTGAGCCTGTTACTGAAGTGTGTCCTGCAGTCCGTGTACATAGCTTGTGAGAATGGTCATTTTGCATAGCGTATTTGTACATACTGACGTTTGGCACTATTTATTTTAGATTCTGAATGGCATGTTCAGGTAATGAATGGTTGAGGCCATTGTATTATATCAAATTGTTCTGTTCAAATTGTTTAAGCAAATAAAGATTGAGATGAAAAATAGATATTGTGTAGTTTGTAATGATGGTTCATTTAGTTTTATTTATCCCAAACGTAAGTTGATTGCTTTGTTCTGTGCTGTTAACACATTATATATATATAAAAATAATAAAGTATAGTATTGTATGTCACCAAAGCAATTGCAGAGAAATATGCTTTTATGGATAGTAAAAATAGGCCGGAAGAAAATATTTTCTAAGAAGGTGTAAAATAACTAATTGTATTCTATGCCATGAAAATGTTAAAGTAATTGTATGCTATGTCAAAAAGTTAATAAAATACTTGTGTGTCTTTAAACATGACGTAGTATTACATGGAAGTAAAAGATTTGTGTACTACCATTTGCTTTTATTTTAATTCAACAATTCTTAAGGTGAATAATTAAATGTCAAGCTTAAAGATGAGATGAGCTCACTGTATTTTTCAATCAATATTAAAATAAAATAAAAAGGACAATGACAATTCAGCGGATGATTAGTTAGAGTCCCAGTCCAGCTCGACACTGCTCCTTTCTGACATTCAAAGACAGTCGATCGGGGTCCAAAGGTTTACAGGCCTAACTTCTGCTCCATTTCTTCCTTCAATATGTTCTTCTTAATCTGGAAAAACAGACCGTTGGCACATCAGTGTCATCGCACCGATCAACAGTAAGAGCTCTGCTTCTGTCAGTGTCACAGCGGCGCCATCGTACCTTTCCAGAGACCGTCAGAGGGTAGCTGTCTACGAAGATCACATAGTGGGGGATCTTGAAGTGGGAAATCTAACCGGAATAAAACCAATGTCAGCCTTGTGGATTCCCAGCGAGTTAAACACTTGCGTGGTTCACTTAACCTGCACTCACCTGTCCTTTGCAGAACGCTCGTATCTCCTCTGCGCTGGATGTCTGGTCCTTCCTCAGCCTGATGCAGGCACACACCTGCTCACCCAGCCTCTCATCTTTCACTCCCACGACCTGGGGTACAACCGCGGAAGGCAGGAAAAAAAAAAGATGTGGCTTTCGCTTGCTTGGAGTCGATGAGTCTGACCTCTGCTGCCCTCCAGTGGCGGTGAGCCTCACCTGCACCTCCTGCACTTTGGGATGTGTGAAGAGGAATTGCTCGACCTCGGCCGGGTAGATGTTCTCCCCTCCTCGGATGATCAAGTCCTTCATTCGTCCTTCGATGCGGCAGTACCCCAAACTGTCGAGGCTGGCCGTGTCGCTGTGCAGGAAAACAATCGCACGACATGTAACGAGTCTCTTTTTGGATAAAATTAACGCAGGTGGTATCTTACCCGGTCCTGTACCAGCGGTCTTGGGAGATGACCTCTCTGGTTTTCTCGGGGTTGTCCCAGTATCCGTGCATCACACAGCTGCCTCTGATCATCAGCTCCCCCGAGGCCCCCACAGGGACAATCTCCCCAGTGTCGGGGTCCACCACTTTAGCCTTCGGTAAAGACACACAGGCTTAGCTCGCTGTTGTTATGGTGACATGTAGAAGCAGGGTTTTTTTTTGAGGGGGGGCGCAACAAGGCTTACCTCAGTGTGGCTCATGATACAGCCAACAGTATTTGTCTTCAGCTCCTCTTTGTCTTGTGGGAATCCCAGAAATGTGAGGGGGCTGTTCTCAGTGGTTCCATAACCAATCTGTTAAAAAGTGACATACGCTCATTCGCATACACGTTGGAGGAGCTATACGAAGTAATAAGTGTAACCGCTCACCGTTATCTCCGCCATGTTCATGTGTGTTTGCAGTTTACGCACGATCTCCGGTGGGCACGGAGAACCTGCCATTACGCCTGGAATGAAGCAGCACATAAGCTCGATAAGCATCACGCCAAGTTCAACACAACATATTCCTCGTGTCTGCGTTCACTCAAGTCTTCCATTACCGGCTTCGATCGATGACATGTCATGCCGGTGTAAATCCTGCTGTATGAGCATGTCGGTGAACATGGTGGGAGTGCCGTAAACGACGTTACATCTTGAGGGGAAGCGCAGCGGTCAATAAAAGTGCATAACGTGTGCATTTGAAAGCGTGACGTGCGCGGCGCCCTACTTTTCGCTCTCGATGGCTTCTAGGTTGGCTTGGCTGTTGTAGGCAGTGGAAGGGAAGACCAGAGTGATGCCGTGCACGGCCATACTCATCCCCGCCAACACGGATCCAAAGCAGTGGTACAAAGGCACGGGCACACACACTCGCACCCGAGGCTGAGGAGAACACGGAAAACGAGATGACTCAACAAAAAGAAAGACCCGGTCTGTGATGGGTGCGATTCCAGAGGGAAAAATACGGACTTACTCGAGATCCGTAACCCATTCTGAGACCCATGAAGTAGGCGTTGTTTACGATATTGTGGTGGGAAAGACAGGCTCCCTTTGGACTCCCCGTAGTCCCCTGAAACAAATAAACACAAACAGAGTCCTGGTTCCCTCAATATGTCAGTGAAAGTTACACAGTAAATGTGCCAGCGGTGCAACGTGGAAGGTTACCGATGTGAACTGGATGTTGATGGGATCGTCGCAGGACAGCCTGCTCTGCAGATCCATCAGCTGCCTGTGGTGCCGACTCTCCCCCGCTTGCATCACGTCGTCGACATGCAGCGTCCCCGGCTGCCTGCCGTCCGTCACGATCACCATACGCAAGTCGGGCAGCCTGAGGGGACCCGAGACGGAACGTTGCGTTATCCGCTGTGAGGTGTTTGCAGCCTCGTCGTGGCGAGAGAGGAAAGAACAAGTGGCTGGCGTGTGACGCGGCTCACACCTGGAGCTTTTGGTGGTGCCGTCCGCCGTCGTGTCCGGGCAGAGCTCCCGCAGCATGTCACAGAAACGCTGGGTTTTGAAGCGAGTCGGGCAGACCACGGCTTTGCACTGGACCTGCAGAGGACCACCGTTCAGTTCAATCTACTAACGTTTGTCGCGTGGAAGGGTTACTACTTCTGGGAAAACCGTTAATTGTCGGATTTGTGCTTTTGTATTTTATTCTCCACAGCAGAGTAGAGAAAAATTAGCTGCTGAATTTAATTAATGTACAAAAGGTTCACACGCTGTATTGCGCTCTTAAATGAAAGTATCTCATATTAGTGAAATATATCAGTAGTTCTTTAATATGCATATTACTTGAATGCTGTTTACTGGTAACGGTGGAGCTTTTATATGTCTCTATAACTTCAAGAGATCAAGAAACACCTTTGATTAGTGGGCTACTTTTGATATCTCAGTTTATTCATTGTGCACCTCATGCCCCAGGTTCTGAGAATAGCACTGGTGGTTGTGTGAATAAGCGAATGCCTGATAGAACAAGCCCCCACCTGCTTTAGAGTAAACTCCACTTCCTTCACCTGATAGGCCGGGTTCAACGACACCTGCAAGCATGAAAGCACACCCACAACACACATTTTCCAAAGAGGGGTTAAAGTACAGCGGGCTCTCCGTCTAACCACAAGGCTACACAGTAAATATCATTTTAACATTATGCACTACTCACAAACTTACCTGTATAATTCCAGCTTTGGCTGTTGCAAACTGGAAGAGGATCCACTCGTACGTGTTGGGTCCCCAAACACCCAGTCGGTCGCCTCGCTGCAGGCCCAGAGCCAGCAGACCTGCAGCCGCCCTGTCAACCTGCAGCAATGGATGACACCAAATATTTAGCGATATCCCTTCTCCTGCTTCGTACGAGAAATCTAGCTCGGTGGATGCGTTTGTGCTTTATAGAAAATGTTTCCTGGGATTTAAAGAAGCTGAATGGCTCAAGTAAGAGAACCAATTTCATTTAAATGTATTGACAGAGTATGTTAAAGACGTCGATCTGGCTTATTAGCTCCAACAAATCGTCTAGCTGTTGAAAACTCTCCGCGAAGTAGGAAACGCACATCTTGCTGAAACTGTGCAAAGGTTTTCCGGACGCCGTCTTGCCGGAAGACCACCGCCTCCCGGTCAGGCCAGCGTTGGGCCGAGGCGTCCAGGCTCTGGCCCACAGTCAGGGGGAGCAGAGAGATGGAGGAGGTGCCGTGCACATAGCTGCTGGTCAGAGAGGAAGTGCACGGAGGACTGTCCACATGGAGGCGTCTGGCGTGCAGAGATTTAGGAAAGAAAGGGGTCAAATATACAGTACATGGTGTTCAATTTTAACGTCTAAATGTACTGCAGACGAGAAGCGCAAAGGTTGAGATACAATACTTGAAGCAAACAAGTACATTTCTAGTCAGTATGAAATAAAAAAAGATCAATAACACAGGAAATACTTTCAAATTTTAGATAGGAAATCATATTTTATTTAAAAACACCAAGAATTTACGTTAAAAAGATCAACTTTTAGGTTAATTCAATGAATGCTATGATGTTGGCCAATGGCTGTTTTAGTTATCGGTAATAGTTCATTCATCAGGCTGCTCAAAACTCTTTTGAGGAAAGAAACAAGTAGATGACCTGACATTGAACAATCACGGCGATTGAACCGTGACGGCTGCCTGACAAATTACTTTTAGAATTCCATGAATCTAAAAACTTGTGTCTGCATTGCCAAGAAGAAACTATTTTCCGGGTTGTGGGAACATGGGGGTTGTTTGACCTGTCAACATAAGCAGACAATTCACACAAGATGTTACTCTTCTTCACCACGTGTAATCTTTATAGAGGTCTGAGTGAATGTGGAGGCCATTGAAGTGCTCTTATAGACTGAATGTTTCTGAGGCCCAGTGACATCAATCATGCATCCGATGTTTATAATTTAATGTATGAGTGATCAACTTTATTTGAAGACAGCTTCATATTTGATTATTTCTATTTATTATTAACCGTTCATATCCAATGTGTGGGACTAGGCAGATTATTGACCTCTTGGTCAATGATTAAACAGTTGCATCGCGTGCAAGTAACTAAAAAAACTATAAGTCTATAGTTTTAGGTTTATTGGAGCAGCATGTGATATTTGGCTTCCAGAGGTGTGAATCCGATTTAAGGATTTTATTACGACCCTCTTCACTTAATTAACACGAATTTAGTGAGTTGTTGTTGTTGTTGTTGTTGTTGTTACACTAAAGTTACTTTGCAGGAAGCACCGCCGCTGAAGCAAGGGAGCAAGGCCGAGCACCCCCCCCTCAGTAAGAAGACGATCGGACTGGACTCTGGTGCCAAGAAAAGTGAGGAGCTGTGGTTGCCCTGCACTGGCAATGACTAAAACTAAACAAGTACACAAATAAAGACATATAGATTGAATGCACCGCGCAAAAGTGTACTTTTTTTTAATCCTGTTTATTGTCGATTGGGAAATCAGGAATCACTGCGTTGTTTACGTGGATCCCTTTTTTCCACTTGAAACTGAAAGTGAAGAGTTTGGAATCACCGTGATCTTTAAAAAGACAACAAAAGGGCCGACTTAGTTTTGAGCGGCACCGGCGTGTTTCCATCGGGCCGCCGATCCCGATCCCGAGCGCACGAACTTACCGACACCACCGGGGCGACGTCGCGGCGCACGTCCTCCACGCCTCGCTGCTGCGCCCGAGTCCCCCCGCGCGTCTCACGGCGCGGGCACAGCGGCCGAGCAGAGCCGACATCGGGCCGGTGTCGGCTGGGCGTAAATACCGTGCGTGGCTGCGGGTGCGAGGACGTGTCCGCGCTTCTTTACCTGTCCGTAAGATCTCCACTTACGTCACCGTGTGAGCGTAGTAATGGTTAACTTCCGCTCACCTCTGCCCGCCGAGAGACGCGCGCCTCGGACGGCGATGCGGCACATTCTAAGAGAGGGCTGACAAGCGCAGGTAAAACATTACCGACCGGCTGTGGACGCGGACCAGTGAGTTCATGCAACAACGTGTCATCGTTCACTTCTGCCACGTTGGAGATGTTATTAACAAAAGAAGCAAGGGGACAAAGAGTCGGGAGGAGGGGGGGCTGCCATTACCCCCCCTTTACAGGCCTATCGATCCATCAACAATGAACCAGATTACAAATGGACGCAAACATTTGTTATATTGTAGTGCGATCCTGCGTTTGGTTGTATCCGCTCCCTTCTGCTTTGTAGCCCCTAATCTCACTAAAGTCAAACTAAGTCTTTATTTGATTTACGATAACGTGCTCAACAAAAGGCTTGATTGAGCTTCACGTGATGGATCGCGCGGTGTCACCTATTGGCCACGTGTTACATTGTGTTCCAACAGGAACAATAACACTCCGTATCATTGGTTTTTGTGTGTACTTCAAACAAATTAAAGGTGCACAATGCGAGACTGTGGATATGTTGGGGCTTGGCTCTCAACATGGCAATGCTGAGGCAACGGGATTTATTTGAGGGGGAACCGACTGCGATCGGGACAAAAACCAAGCGGCGCCAACCAGCACGTTACTCTGCAGTGCGCGTGCGTATCAGGCATTACGGTAAGCGCGTGCGCATCAGGCATTACGGTAAGCCCGTGCAGGACCTGACCGCAAAAAAAAAGAGCCGCGGGTTCCAGCAGCAATACGCGGACCTGATTGAACAAAGGACAAATCATACAAAATAATGATTTCCGCATGCAAACTGTTTTTCAAAGAAAATGAAGTTCCATACTAAAGTATTAATGCATCACATACATACACTACATGAGACACGTCAAGGTTACACATGCTTCCGCAGCTCTAATGACATGAGAAAAGAAAAGAAGGTAAGAAAAGTGTGTGGAGACCATTAGAGCATATCGAGTATTTTCTTATTATCAGACCTCATGTTAACTTTTTGTTTCCTGTAAGCAGCCTAAAGGTTCTTGAGCCTGCAGACATTTAGAGAGCTCTTGTCTCAGGAGGGGGTGGAGGAACTTTCACCGTGATGTTCATACAATGCATCTTCAGCAGTAGAAGACCTGTACAGTAAAAGCTTAAAATTATTTTTTCCCGCTGTAAGAACTGTATTAATGGGAAGGAGAAAAAAAAACTTAAAGCAAATACTATAAATATGGTAGAACTTTTTTTTTGTGATCGGTAAAATGAGTCAAGGGCCGTCAGTGTTCACAGGCCCATCGAAAACAACCTCACAGGCAAAACAACTGTTATTATACTACAAAATTCCTTCCAAGGCGTCATGGACTGAATGTGATCTGTCGGACCATGTTTTCTTTTGAATGTTTGTGTGAAATATCCTCTGACACTCAGTGAAAATGGACCCGTTGTGAATACACTGATGAGTTTTTAAGTACACACAGGGCCGAATGGCGCTCAGCAGAAAGAAGAGTAAAGTTTCCTTCCCCTCTGAGGTCACTGTTGTCGTTAGGACAGCGACTTGTTTTTGTCCGTTTTCTCCACCAGCAGGGCAGCAGTGCTGCAGCTCACAGGCACGGTCTCGTTCCGCTGAACACGTCCACCTTCGCGTTGGACAGATTGAAGCCATGCAGCGGTGTGTGATGGACAGCATGTCTGCAGAGCCAATGATCGCGGTTATAGCCCTTTTAATTAAGCCGTGTCAGACTGGTCCAGGCTTTTGTTATGACTAAAAACGTAAATCTGCATTTCCCCACTGACTGGAAATAGGAACGTCCTCTCCGGGATTCTTTACGCGTAAAGCCCACTTTCCGAGCTCCCACTGCACTGTTATTATGGTTTGTGGGTTAAATGCTCTGCATAACTCAGTCCATTGGACATGATGGGGATAGGTGGTTGGGTGTACTCAATATTATCATTGTCTCAGGATTCATCATAAACAGAAGCTGCAAGAGACTCTTCCTGCAGGGGGCACCATCTATCTCGTTATAAGAGATCTGTGTGAAGAAAAGAAACATAGGGGGAAAAAAACAGGGCACACTAAACAGTATTATAAGTAAAGAGTGATTATGTCCACTTTTTCTTTTACGGTGCAGTTTCTGATCACCAACTTATATTTATAGTATACAATACATTATATATACGTATTACTCAGATTGATGAAGTAAAACAAGTAATAAGTAATATTCCCCAATGAATAATAATGGGTCAGGGTTTGCAAAACAAACAGCTATAACGTGAACTACAAAAAACACTCAAATCCCCACTTAATGGCAGAAAAGTGTTGTTTCCAAGCCCAAGCATATATGACTCTGGTGACACAATCATGGTTGTTTATTTAGGTTTGGTCATCAGAGCCACAGAACGCTTGATACAACCGTCTCCATCTGCTGAGAAGTAGTCTGCAAGTAAATATATATGTGCCACATTGGTATAGACCCCCTTTAATGATTACCCATATATGCTGTTTCAATGAGAAGGCCAGCTAATAGTTAGAGATAAAGGATCTTATTTTTTATGCACATATCCAATAGCATGATGTCAAATGTGTCAAACGTATAAGATATTTAAGATTTCTTACAGCAGCCTTATATTTTCTAGATGCAGAATGAAACTGTCAGCATATTGTGAGGATCCCGTCCCCTCGTGGCTGCTCTCGATCCCTCGGATTTCTTTACTCAGACATGTGATGCATTCCAGAGCAGAGCGGCGATAATCCTCCCAGAATCTACACACTCTGTCATACCAGTGAACCCTTGTCTCTTCAGACTGCAACCGGGCAAACTTGAGTCGATTCTGCAAGAATCCTTCTCTGCAAGTGGAGTAAAGGAACCGAAACATGCTGCGATTTATTGGAGATGAAGGAAATAAAGAAAATAACTGCTTTTTATTCTCTTTAATCCTGCCATACTGAAGTGTTCCGTCTCAAAAAGTTCAGCAGCAAAATTGTCCTTTTGAAGTCTGCTTTTCTTTTTAAGCACATGCTCAATGCTAATCAATGAGGTTGACCTTTGACCTTTTGCAGTGCCGACAGGTCCTCAGTGAGTGAACCCTGATCCAGGGTCGCTGACTGTCACCTGTGCCAAGCCACTACGGGAAAAAGGGTGTGTGCTTGTGTACACGTGTGTGTCTCTGTGTTTGTGTACACGTGTCTGCATGTGTGTGTGTGTGTGTGTGTGTGTGTGTTCGGCCCCCCTCCAGCTCCACTTTCTCTATGCTCAGGCATTCTTTTCCCAGCTGACCGTTCAGCTGTTGCCAACACTTGTCCACTTAATAACTGTTGGCGTAACTCTAAACTCAGCACGCTGGTTTACACAGTAATGATTTTAATGCAACTCCTGGGTGACACAGAACCCAGTAATTCTACATATGCCTTATTTTAAGGGTTTGTACACACAGAGAGAAAATGTTTTATAATAATTTTACCAAGAGTTCATATTCTGTTAATCAGGGTTTGAAGTGCCGGGGATCCATGTCCATGTGAGTCGGTGTCCAACAGGCCCTAAATTCCTCTGATGTTATCCTGAATTAGCCGTCCCTTAACATGTGCTTATAATGTAAACGAAGCACACTAAACATTTAACAGCTTTTATTGGTTTTATCCTCGGCAGTCATCTGAAAAATTAACAAAAATCAGTTTACATTGAGAACACTAATCTCTGACCATACGATATGTGGTTTTAATAATTTCAGAGTTTTGGAAGAAATATTAAAAATCTATGTTGCTATGTGCTAGATCTATCTGCCTCATTAAAAGTAATAAAATAATATATACATTTTTTTTAAAATGGATCTGGACCATGATGCTGCTGGCTCCTGGCCTTATTTTTGTGTTCATGTGTGAAACCATCCAAACACTAAACGGCACAATGAGGCATTTATTCCGTCTGTCGTCCTCTGTCCCAAACCAAACAGCTCACATCCGTTTCTGTGTGAAAATCTAAGTGTCGGCTTCCTACCTATCCATCACACAGCTATTATGCTCCTCATTTAGACATCCATCAAACGCCACATGTTCCATTACACAATCCATCACGCTCTGCACTTGTCCCGCCATTTTCTGATGACCCCCCATCCCCCCTCCAATGCCCAAAGATCTATATTTCCTTTAGAGGCTAGAGGGCACGAACCCGTCTCCGCCTCATTCTAATGGCTAAATTTAGACAGGAGGCATTTTTTTGATTTTGCCACCCAAAGGCCACCAGCCGGGCCAGAGGTCAGAGGGGGTCGGCCTGGTTGCCAAGGAGGAGTCTGGCGGCAGGGCAAAGCCACTGGTGCTCACTGGGCCGTGCAAACAGCCGATCTTCTCAGTGTGACGGGCCTGAGAGCCGAGGACCCCGAGCACGTCGCATTATCACAACCAGACAAGAAGCCGCAAGAAGCCGGGGTTAATGAGGGAAAGGGTGAATAGAGTTTGCAACAACGCGTTCATTCAGAGCCAAGATTAAGTCAAGAGAGCTCCAGTGACAGGACAAGCTTTTGTTATTGTGAGCGGGGAATTTTTGTCCCCGCACTATTTATTGTATCATTTAGAGCTGTTAATGCTAGAGAATACGTTCATAGAAAGTGTTGTCTGGCCACAATGGAAAGCAAAAGTTTGCAGTAAGCGCTGCGAGCGGCACCGCGAGGTGGAGGGGGAAGAGCCGGCCATTGGATTACAAATTGTCTGTTAGAGGAAGTTATAGAAAAAAATCCTATTTTCTGGGGGGGGGGGGGGGTGAATCTGCACACCAACAGTCAGACAAGCAGTTGGAGTGGCGTCTTTACAATGACAACAAGGGTGCAAACTAAACCGTGAGAATACAACACGCAAAACTTGATCCTTCAAAAATGACATGACTTCACAGTCCACCAAAAGTTGAGTTTGTAAAAAGAAAGATCTATTCCATCACATCTCGTCGCACCAGACCGCTAACAACCATGACAGGGTGACATCATGAGAAAGTCGTCCGCCCTATTGACTGTTGCCAAGGGCTCCTGAAAATGGCGCTGCAGATCCTAGTAAATGCACGCTGTTGGGGGCGGGCACGGGAAGGCAAGTAAATAAAAGTGCCCTTTGCAGTGTGTTTGCTTGATGTCCCAAGAGCCAAATTCAGCTCCGTTATTAGGCGGCCGTGCACCGGGGGGGGGGGGGGCTCCCTCAATAGCTCTGTGCAGCAGGAACTCCCACTCTGGAGGACATTGGGGTGTTTGCTGAGCGAACAGGGCACCCCGATGCGGGCCCTGGGAGCCGTGTGAGCCGACAGCGGCCGCGCACATTCACCCCTTTAGAAGAGGGGACGATGAGGGGACAAAAGGGAGAAGGAGACAGTCTTGTAGGAGCAGACTGTGGCAAACAAATCCCCATTCACAAACAGAAATAATTAGTCATAATACAGACATCAGGCAGGCAAGTCATTTACATTATAAAGCGTTGCGGTGTGGAGCTTTCTACCACACGCATGGGCAGTCGCCTCATCAGGAGACTATTGCTACTGTATGTTGGTAATCTCGTGAGTCTCCGCCAGAATGAAGCCTTCCTGATCTCCAAACCATCCAATGGAGGCCGCGCCCCGGTCCACTTCATGCACGCTCCCCATTTACTCAGTCGGGGCACACGATTCCCAGATCCCCTTTGATACCTGATATCTAGACACGGGCCCATGCCGTGACCCCGCGATCACTTTTTGCTAGAGACACCCAACACCAGAGTCCTTAATCCAGCCGTATCCCTTGGCCGGGAGAGGCAGGCAGAGGAGGCGCTGGCGAGGCTTTGAGAAACTCATGACCCACCGGGGATTAATGAGCATTCTGCGAGAGGCCTTATTGGCTTGTCTGGCCCTCGCTTTCATGCGTTCACTCCTATCTGGCTTGAATTGGAAATTATACACATGGAAATGTACTTTTTGTATTTATTGTGGATCAAAAGTGGAAAAATTGATTTTTAGCAGCGTGGTTGTAAGGAGGACATAAGGACGTAATAGGGAACATTAGCAAGACCTTCATAGGGTTTTATGTTCAATATAAGAATGGATGTTTCTCTAGGTCACTGTTGAAATCACAGACCTGCACGTTATAGCTTACAGATGTTTCATTTCTTCAAACCTTTCTCTAGGCATCGATGTGTCCACTGTGGCCTGTGGAATGGGATTTTTACCATTCAAATTGCAAATGAAACATTCGTCTCCCTTCCCTTGTTGGCAATTTGAACTGCGAGGTTCGTCCTTGGTGGTCGGAAGAAGAGGCCTCTGGGAACGCGAAACTCTGGGAGTATGACCCCCTAAAAGAGGGCCTGCATTTGTCAGAAATAAGCCTACATTTTCAGTCTCTCTAACAGCTGACAAGCAAAAGAGAAGGCTGAGACACACAGCCGAGGTAACCCTGCGATCTTGAATCGAAGAGATTTGTTAAAACAAGAAAAGGAGGAACATTGCACACAAAAGTCTGATTTTCATCCTGCAACGCGAGGGGGAAGTGTGAGGGCAGCACAGCGTCAGATCGGAGGTGTTAGGACTGCAGCTGCAGAGTCGGCTGTGGCTCAGTGTGGGTGGCGGCTATCTCGCCGCCGGGCGCTGTGTTTATGTGCGCTGAGGTTAGGGCCACGCGCACAGTGCAGCCACACACACACCGACACACACAGACACACACAAAAAAAAAAAACTCACAGAGGCTCTATTGATTGCAGCTAATCAAGGCAGCGGCACCGAGGGAAGCTGTGCACGCGTGTGTGAAGTCAACACATTCCCCGCATTCCAGCACTTCCCCAAGAGGCATCAGATATTCGCCACTACACTGAGCCCGCAGGCCTCTCCTCGCTGCCGGGGACCCCCGGCTGTTGCATCTGAGCGGTCCTTCATTCCACTAAATCACTGTGCAATTTTCAACAGAATGTTTTTTATTCCTTCCTCTTTTTCTAAACATTTTTTTTAATCGCACCCACGAAATAACGACTTCTCGCTGAATCACCCTCCTCGTACTCATGCCCGGTTCAAACTGGTCCTTCGTAACTATCATTACAAAGAAGTCCGACCTCGCCCATGACGCTGCTGCAAATTGCGTGTGCATTGATAAAATGTTAGTCAGATTATTATTAAATGAGCTACACCCAGTGACACCATAAGCAAACCCTTTAGAACAAAAGAACAGTGATCACAGTTCTCTAGGGACGTATCATCACACGTCATGCAGAAGCATTGAGCCAATGTCTGTCCATTTTGACTGAGGATTACTATTCTAGAATGTATTACTAGTAAATTAACCATTATTTTAGCATTTGCTTATCAGAATATATTTGATTATGGGATTAAATACTGTACTGTCAATGAAGATGGACACTGAAGCAGATATTGATTCTGCTGCACTAATAACACCTGAGGACCTTGTATATCTGTAGCCAACATAGAGGAACGAGAGAGAGAGAGGCCTGACAACCCGGAGAGGACCAGCAAAGAACACACAACCCAAGTTATACCCACGACCCTCCTCTCCTTCCTCCTCCTTCCTCCTCCTCCTCGGCTCCTGGTCTTTAAGCCAGAGCAAGAAGGTTCACAGTAAGGCACCGTTGCCATAGAAACTCTGTTTGCATTTCCCAGTGATTTTAGGGGCCGCTGGCTTTCAGCTGGAATTCAGACATTCAATTGAATGCATAGAGCTGTCTGGAAAACCAATTGTCTATGCGGGGCAACTCCTTGAAAGACATTCTAGGTGCATTTCCGTTTTAAGAGAAAAGGCAGACAGAAAGGGCCTCGGCTTGAACTGGATGTCTTCTCAACAGACCCGCTGGCCTGCAGGTCGCCTCTGGGGTTGCAACACAAACAAGAGCTCCAGTAACCATCACAGGCTGGGAGATTTGTTCCTCATGTTTGATTCGAGGTGATGAAAAAGAAAGGCCTTCATTTGAAACGGGGAGGCTGAGCGGCGCTGCACATGCCAATCAAAACTGACAGAGTGCGGTTGGAGAGAGCGGCTTTCTGCTGCGTGCCCAGTCACAGGTCTGTATTCAGGTCGGCCTTCAGTCCTCTCTCTCATACCAGGCTGCTGTGCCGGAACAAAGAGGCCTTTCACATTGACCTTGACACACACGCCCCCCCATCACCACAGGAACCAACGCAGAGGAATCCACTCAAACTCTCTGATATCAATCTCTGGACGCCACCAGCTCGAGGCTGAGGTGAATCAGGCAGAGAAGGCCAACGCACATCGGACCAGTGCTTTATTCCAACGGAGAATGTAAGGGGGGAGGGAGGGGTAAATGTCAGATGAAGTTTTAGTTTACAGTCTCAGAAATAAGTGTCAGGGCTAGAGCCATTTCAGTGTGGGTAATGTGATAATTTCGAATATTGGTGGTTTGGACAGAAACAGAAGAAGCGGCCTTTAGTTATCCACGGCCCAGAGAGGACAGCAAATTTATATAATATATATATATATATAGCTTTTATTTTGTTTGAAAATATTTCTTTTAAAATGGAATAAATCCATAAACTAAACAGAAGCCAATTCCTTTTCTGTGGATTTTGTCAATTATTTATTTTAGACGCCAAAGTCAAACGCTCATCCAGGGAACAAAGCTTTTATTCTAGTTCTAGTAGTTTTTTTTGGTTTGTTTTTCCACAATTGTACAGCCTGAAAAAACAAACATGAATTCAGGCATTAAATTGCAAATTATTTTTTTTAAACAAAATAAAAACAGGCTTTCACTTTATACACTTCTTTTATAAGTAGTAACTTCAAAACTGTACAACAAGCTGTTTTTTGTTTTTTTTACAAAGCACACAGAGCTTCAAAATATACAATGTTCATTCACATTTTATACAAATACCATCCAAATGGGGGTTTTGCTACATTTAAATTCTGGGAATGACTCGTCGGCGAGGAAAGCAGTCCGAGCACATTCCACGTTGCATCACGTTTGACTTCGAGAGCCGAAGCTGTCCAGCATGCTGCTTGGCAACATTCAGGAGCCCTTTGTCTCCAAAAGAGTCACGAGACGGTTCGAGAGGAGGGACAGAAACACAGAGACAATCCGCCACCGTGACGGTCCGTCAGCCTCCTCAGCGTGAACTCCGGCTTCGGTTCTCCTCCCCGCCGAGCGACGACTTGTCACTCTTTCAAAACGGGAGGACGGCTTACGCGCTCAGTCCGTGTCCATGTGACAGGGGTTGGTCCCCTGCCGCTGCGCCTCGCCGTACAACCGCAGGAAGTCCTTGTAGCGCGGGGCGCAGCCCATCCAGGCCTCCCCGAACCGCACTGTCCCGGTGAAGAGGAACTCGCCCTCCCCGGACCTCACCGCGCACTGCGGGGACATCTTGATGTGGCCGGTCCACCGCCGTACCCTCACGCCCCCCGGCGCAAACACCTGGGTCTTCTGCCTGTAGAGGCGGCGGAGCTCCACGGTCACGGACGAGCGCTCCTCCTCCTCCTCCACCTTCTCGATGCTGCCCCGCGCCACTGAAAACACACAGAAGGGAGACAGATTCAGCTTCAGGTGCTGGCCACCATGTTACGTGCACCATACATCTTACAGTAGGTAACCAACAAGGGCGTTTTGACTTACCGAAGTCGTTGGTGCAGACGGCTAGGAGCACCTCGGCGTCGCTGCAGGGCTGACAGGGTGCTGGATGGAAACAGAGAAGGGGGGGGGGGGGGGATGAGTTTGGGTGGAGCGCCACAATCAGGAATAGGAAACGTTCACCATGTCTTTGGCACTCCTGGGTCGGCTGAATGGAAATGTTTGTTTAGTTCCAGTTGAGTAACACTTGTGGACCAGCCATGTACTAGTTCCACATCAACAACAAAAAGGCGGTGCGTGTGTGTGCGTGTTTAATACTGTGGTCGGCCTCCCCCCGCTAGAAGAGCCCATGAAGCGGCGTGACAAACGGGGACCGGAGGGAAGGGCGGGGAGAGCTTCGTCTCTGACCCGAGCGGCGTTAGGACTTCAGCGGGCCTGCTGGCATCCAAGTAGAGTTCTGAACTACCTTAAATAGGGAAATCACTTGGTGGGGGGGTGGGGGCAGATAGCAAGGGCCAAACCTCCCGCGTTGACGTGTCTCGCTTGGAATAACGAAAAAGAGAGAGGACACGCTCTTAATGACTTAAGGGGAAATAATTGGGGTCCCAAAAAGCGAACCGAGGCATTAGTTTAAAAGCCGGCCCCGGGCTGCATGTGAACTTTTACTAGGGACACACAGAGCGCCTGCCTCCACCAGGTTTTATAGCAGGGGAAAGGGCCCTAAACGAGGGCAGTCAACTCCATGATTAGTTGACTCAGGTGGTCCCGCGGCCGTCCTCACCAGAACGCCTTCATTAGCCGTGGGCCTGCTGTGGTTTTCCTCTGCGGCGGATTGGCACGTAGGGGGAGGTGGAGGAGGAGCGGGCACCAAGGGAGGGGGTGTCGACTCAGCAACGACCCGAGGGTGGGGCGGCAGCCGCTGGGCCATTTTTTCAATTGGAGTTGGGGAAAGATCATCACCAACTGCTAACTGGGGTGGATTCGGTGTTACGGAGACCACCCGAGACCACCCGAGACTGAATTAAGGCCCCCCCCCATTTTTAGCCAGCTTGGCTAAAGCCGGGTTTCGGGGGATGAGGGTCGAGCACGTCTGGGTTCAGCCCGGGAAGCAACACGAGGCGACGCTGCATCCAGGGACCAGGGGTCAAACCGCCACAAACTCGGACGACTCAAGAACAGCTGGAGAGCCGGTAGGACTTCAGAGCGGCCGACCTCGCCTCGCCCCCCCCCCCCCGAGCCGAGTGCCGAGCCCCTTTGAAGCGAGCCCGCGTGCTGCTCTGGCATTAGGCGACGCGGCCCAAAGCCGAGGTCTAAAGCCAGGCGTGTTTTTTTTCCTTCCCTCCGAAAGCGGAGCTCACATGTCAGACATGAAACAGAACCACAGGAATGGGCCGAGAGCGGAGTCAGCATCTCTCTCTCTCTGGCCCGTGCACATGCGGCACCACTTCACAGGAACACAGAGGGATGAAGGATGGGACGAGTGGTAAATAGGGGGGGGGGGGGGGGGGCACCATCTAGTGTCCCTGCAACATCTGGGCCATGATGCAGCTCAACTGGCTAATCACTCTGCACGGACTAAAACCACTTCAGAAACAGCCCGGAAGGGAGCGGAATGAAAAGAAAAGTACTGGAATGAAAAATAGACAAGAACGGAATTAATGAGGCTGGAAACGGAGAGGAAGAAGACGATGGATTTAAGTGAGCTGAAAGGACTGTGGAGGGAGTGACAGCGAGAACAGATGGGTGTTGGGGATGGGGTGCATAAGCTCATGCTTGTAGAAGGACCACTCAACATCTGGTCGGAGACACATTCCAGCTTGACGGTGAGCAACTCAATCCCAGCACAGCGGGTCACAAAGACGAGGAAAGATGGAAGAGATGGAAAAAAGAAAAAAGAAAAAAGAAAAAGAAAGATGATAAACGGCAAAGCAGCAATCAATCCAACAGTCCGGGCTTCAGATGACACGAGACCGCTGTCTTTGTGAATCATCCCAGTGATGCATCTCAGGCCACATCACACAACCAGATTATCCTGCAGAGCAGAGCGGCTCAATGCGGCCAAAACAACTCCACGCTC
Organism: Gasterosteus aculeatus; assembly: GCF_964276395.1. Taxonomy (NCBI): domain Eukaryota; kingdom Metazoa; phylum Chordata; class Actinopteri; order Perciformes; family Gasterosteidae; genus Gasterosteus; species Gasterosteus aculeatus. The sequence goes on along the minus strand of NC_135699.1, from coordinate 10,058,454 downwards.
TGTGCATTTAACCCTCCCGCGCTCTTCCTCTCGCTGCGGTGCCCGATAATGACGCAGGATGTGAACCCACGGAGCCCTGAAAAACAGATGTCGGCCCCGATAGCGCTCATATTTTTGAGTTAGGTGGAAAAAAATAAACACACCGCTGCACAGCTTGAATCCGTGCAGGTTTAGCAGGTACTCGGCGTGAAAAGAGACGGTTATTTTTCCAACGGAGGCCCCCTATTTGGACACACATGCATGCACGCACGCACAGGGTTGAGGAAACAAGTGAACATTTAATCCCTAATAAAAAAAAAAAGTTCCGTAACAGACTTCGATGTCTTATTAACCACACCATAAGTCTGCTTTTGACAAGAAAGATCCTCCCCCACCCCCTCAAAACCAAAATGTACAGGCAATGCTAGCAGAGGAATGGACGTTGGCTGCAGCATGAGCAGTTTCCTACTGTTGGGGTCCAACTGGATAGAAGTAGTTTCCACCAGTAGATGGCTGCATTTAGTGCACGGCGCACACCGCAGAGACAAAGCACAGGGGAGAGCCAGACCACGAGGGGATTCATCAAAAGCAAATCTGCAGCCCTCCACACTGGCGCGATGAAGCGCGGCCATCTACGGCCTCGCCACTAATAACGCGCTGTGAAATTCTAATGATGGACGCGTCTCTCTCTCTCTCTCTCACCTCCCCCCGCGCGGCGTGCCTGTGGACCCAGCCTGTCGCTGACCAGCTCGTACTGGAACGCCGTGGTCCGCCGGCTGATGTCCGTGTGCGCGATGGCCTCGATGAAGAGAGCCCCCTCCTGGATGCCGAAGCACTGCACCTTGCCCCGCGCCTGGTCCTGGTCGCGCAGCAGGAGCCGCAGCTTGCCGTTACGGTCCAGGTAGATGTTGGTGCCGCTGGATTCCGCCAGGGGTTTGATGCAGACGGAGAGGCGGGCGGCGGCGGCGGACAGCGTGTTGGGTCGGAGGTTGACGATGATGGCCCCCGTGGGGTAGAGCCACTCCAGGGAGCCTTGGGAGCAGCGCAAGTACACCTGCTCCACATCTCTGGCGTGGCCTTCGTGGGTCAGACCACTGGGAGAAGGGAAGGAGAAAAAAAAAGGAGGGGGGGAGAACATGTCAGCACATGAAAACAAATGGAGCCTATTAAAAGGAACTTCTTGAATTCGGCGTAAAAGGGGATTATTCAGAAAAACCCGGTTTGGATTCGGCCCGAGTTATCTGACCAAGGTGAAGACCAGCGGGGACATTAGACCACATTCCTCCTGAAGCATTACGGCCATCTGTGCGCAAGACTGGCTGCGTGACCAGTCACGAGCCGGAGCAGCCACGGTGACCTCAGCTCCAGCCCCCCCCCACCACATTGTTCGTCCCGGAGCTTTGGCAAAACGCGCCACTGGCAGGCTGCCTTTGGGGAGAGCTTGGAAGCAGAGACGGATGAATGGAGGGACACGGGGGCTTCTGGGCAGACAGCGGCAGCAACAGTAGCCGGGCCTGCCGCATGCAAAGTGCAAATGCAGGTCACGCACCGAGCCCTCCCCTCCCTTTCAAGCCACCAAAGAGACTGGAAGAGACTCGTCCGGGCGGCACTTCGGACCCTGGCGCCAGCACGACCAAATGACTCCCTTCAGGACTTAATGCCCGGTCAGGGATTGAAAACTCCAGCCAGTCAGTCATTCATTCGCCCTGCGGCGGAGCCAGGAGGCAGGAAACCATCGGCAGTCCAGCGGCAGGCGCATGCCAAGCTGTAGCGGTTTGGCTCCGGGGAGGAGAAACGCCCAGTTGGCTGAAAATTAGATGCTGAAATTCTTAATTTGCCGTAGATCTAAAAGTAAGCCACGGCACATGCGGAGCACATGCAGCTGAAGGGCCCGAAACCAGGCCCTCCTCAGCACGCCTCTAATTAAGTGCTTTCTAACTTCATCACTCCTGCGTGCATTAAAAAACAAAAAAAAGGGGGGAGATTAGTCGAGAGTCTCACTAATGAACAACAGATGAAGAGTGAGGAGTGAAAAGTGCTGCAGATCTCCTGCACCCCTGACTGCAGGACCAAGAACTAAACCACAGCCTCAAAAGTGCATAACAGATTTCAGCAGATGTTTGATGGGAGGTTAAGTTTTCCAGTATTTGCTGCCTGAGGTTTGGGAAATTGGTTTTAAAAAAAAAAATGTAATACTAAAAAACTGATGGGAAATCTGTGCATGTAATCCAGAGACTAGTTCAGTATCACCCTTAGATAAAAAAAAAAAACTTTTTTCTACGACATTAGAAAAATATGATAATTCAGCACCATTTAAGCCCCCCCCCCCCCCCCCCCGCACACACACACACACACACACACACACACACACACACACACATAGAGATGATTCAGATTAAATAACGTTGTCATCGTCATTCATAAAAACAGCGGCACCTTGACCGAAACTAAAGTGTGAACGCAAAGTGTAAAACAACTACATAACGTTTACACCTTAGCAGCATCTCCCTCTTGAACACGCAGTATATAATATGTCTAAAACGTGTTATTATGTAGTAGTTTGTGTGCCCGCTGGATTCCACATCCTCGCGCTCCGAGTTTCGGTCAAAGTTGTTTTTTTTCTTTTCTTTTTTTTTAAACTGCCGGCAGCTAAAAGGACGTCAAGCCGCTTTCGGGGCTTTCGTTAGAAACCCGCCGCGGAAACATTCCCCGTGAAATCCTCACCTGCCCTTCCAGCTGCACTGGTCGCTCGAGTATTGGCAGAAAGCACTCCGGCAGAGCAGGAGGAGGAGAGGCGGCAGCAGGGAGGCCGGCATCGGGGCGAGCATGTTTCTCTCGCGGCTCACTTCGCTCCTTCGTCAGGGAAACCGTGAAGAAGTCCACCGCCGTATTTCCAGCTACATGGCGTTTCCATGTGTGTCCCCTCACCCACACCCAACCACCCGGTCCAGTCCGGTCCGGTCCGTTCGGCGCTGGTAAATCTGGGGTGTCTGGTTAGACTTTCCGTAGGGAGGTGTGTAACGGAGCTTGTTCGGATCCGGTTCTGCTGCGCGCTGACGGTGAACGTGAAGCGCGGAGTGAAGTCCACTACGACTGCAGCCCTGACTGCGCTCTACGTCACGCCCCGTCCGGAGCGAGCGTTTTACTAATGCTGCCTTCACGTGCAAGACGGAAGCTGCGAAATCAGCGACTCGCAGTTTAAAAAGTTATGCTGTTGAGGTGGATTTAGCGTGGTAAATAATAGGAGGTTACTGTTATACTGATATATTTATTTGTGTTATTGTATTATTTTCTAACGAATTAATTTATGAGAGATACATTTGTGACATACGTCATAATTGCACAAAACATGTCAGATTATTGAACTAAAATCGACCAACTATAGGTAAAGAGTTGTTGCAGTTTCATATTTCAATGTTGTGGGAATCAGGGTTATGAAATTATTTACATACCAACTGCGTCAACTGTTTATCGTCTATTTGAGATACAAACGTCATCTACATTGATTGTAGCATATCATAGTTTGGTACAAAAAAGATATGAATGAAAAAATAGGTCCGTGTGCCTTGTTACATTTGTTGTATTACACTTGCTTATTTATCTTTATACATCTTTATTGAGATGCGTCCGGAAGAGTAATCTGATAATAACTGCTAAACGTCCGACAGCACTTGAAGTAAGCAAAATCTAGTATTTTGTTTGCGAGGTACAACAACAGCCCTGAGTATTCGCCTTTAAATTGGGTCACACAAAATGATGCACTTCTTCATTTTGAGTAGACCAATCCGCATTATTACTGAATTGATTGTGGCTATTTGAAGTTTGAAGTCAGCACCAAGATCCTTTCCCCCCTGTCATGTCTGTCCTGAAGTTAGTGGAGTCGTGTTAAAGGTGGGAGATGGCAAGAAAGAAAGGTGACAGCATCTGTTAACAAATTACTTTTGCAGAAGCCAGTTAATTATTGGCACGTGGATTGAATTTATTATGATTACCTCGTTCCTGTTCCTGTTAAATTAGGGATCTGAAAAAAAATCAGTCATGTACTGTTGCCAGAATAAAGTCAAATTATATTTAGCTGCAGTGTTATTGCTCTTTTTTGCTGTATTGTTGGGTTTTATCACCCCTCCAGTATGTTGAAATGTAAGAGCTGAAATGGTAATTTCTTATTAAATCAACAGCAGCTCTGAGATTAAATGTATAAAACCAAATTGCGCGTCAAAGACGCTCTACGGCCGAAGAATAATTTAGAATCAAGTTGGCAAAATGATGCTATTTTCTGCACTTTAATAATTGATTGATAACTTTATGACACAGGGTTTGCTGCCAACAACTCCTGAGCTTCACAGTTCAGCTCAGGGCAACGAGAGCTGCAGAGACCTGTAGAGCCACGGGGTCCGTTAGACACCGTGAGCATCTGTAAACATAAATTACTCATCGCTGGTCGTGGATCCTGGATTCTCTTTTGAAACAACATGTTGTCCGTGTGTTCGGTGTTTGGCATGGGAAAGAAAACCTGTCTGACGAGGAAAACCAGAGCAGTTTGTAACTGTTTCTTTTCCTCTCTGGTTTCTTTGCACTTACGGTTATGGCTGGTTGGTGATGGACGTCTCTGTAGGACCCGACATGCCGAGCACACGTCCCAACACGGGCCTCATGCCACCAAAGAACCCCACAAACCAAAGGGCCTTGGAAAGTTTTTTTTTATTCAACAATAGATTCTTGCTCTGTGATAAAACTAACTCTCGGCCGTCTTCCTGACTCAAAGTTGTGCAACATTTTTCGTAGGGTTTGTGTACTTTAGTTATTGTATGAGTCCCTTTTATTGCACGCTCTCTGGCGTGGTACGAGTCTGGATTAAAAGAAGGATGCGTGTCCGAACATGACGTCTGAGGAGCCATCAAAATGACACCTGCGCTGTTACACAGAAGCTACTTGTTTAAGTTTCTCAGTAAATCTATCACAACACCATTTGTGTCCAGATAATATTCTAAGATTAAACAGGAAGGGGCGGTCGGGGCTCCAGAGAGAGTTAGTTACATCTGAGAAAATGCTTCAAGCGATGTAACTTAAGTCAGCTGAAGACATTGTGAAAGAAGTAAAGTAATCCTTTAAGTCAATGATTGAGATTCGCTGTCCTTGAACATTTTTAAGAATAACATTTTGGCTTTTGAAATGTCTGCCATTTGAAAACATCACATTGGACCCGAAGGAATTGCGACGGGTGTTTTGAAGTCAATCGATTAATCAACAGACATAATTAAGTATGAACCGGTTGTAAAGGTGATATGTTGTTGCAGCCTGGTTATATGACTATTATACAACACACACTTAATCTCCACCAGCACTAAAGTTAATCTCCAAGAAAAGGGCGTCTGCCCTCTTCTTGTTATTCCAGTTGCTTGATCACGCCGGTGTTTGTTATTTTCTAAAAAAGAAGAAGCAGGTTTAGCTCTGCCACCCCTCCACCTGTCAGACGTTCCCCCCTGTGTGAGCGGAGAGCTTGGGGGGTGGGGGGGAAACGAAGGCGGGAAAACGAAGGCCAAATCGATGACAGACAGCAGGAGGCTCTGGCAGTAAATCACACAGAGCGCTGCAGGCAGAGGAACCGTCACGTTCGACAGACACGGCGCGAGCTGCATCTTTAATTAGAGGATAGCGTGGTAAATATGAGCCAGGCAGGCCTGGGATAGGGGACTTTATTGGTACTCAGGGAGGGGGGGAGGCCGCTGAACTTTGAGGGGGAGGGGTAGGATTGTTTTTCTTTGAGCCCGGCCTGTTGTCCCAAACTCTTGCTGAGCGCGACTCACTTTCATGCCCGGAGCTGTAGCCTCCAGGTGAAACAGCAGCCATAAAGTAGATTAGGCCGCTGCCAGGATGTGATGTTTATGTGTGTTTGCATGCGCGTGTGAGTCCTCGTGGTCCCCTCTGTCTTCAACTTGGGCTTTTTCTTTAATCCTTTCACTGTGGGGGAAACAAGAAACCAAGCATGTCAATAATTAAACAAGGGAACTTCTTTTTTTTTGTTGTAAAAGCAGACAGTCAACAATTGTTTCTCCTCTGGGTTCTAAACCATCCGGTTTATTCCTCCACTTTCGGCTGAGGTCGTTGGTGTTTACCGCCTTCCCCTGTGAGCCAGCGCGATGAGCACCCAAGCCACTGGCCTGCCACGGAGCTCCCGGCCTCCTGCTCCTTTAAGTCCTCACTATCTTGAACGGAACAACTTTAAAGTCACGCAAGCACGTCCGATATCTTGTGGTATGCAAAGGCAGAGGCTGATATCATCGAGAGGCCTTCTGCCTGTCATCATCCTTCGCTGGCTGCTTTCCGGGCTGTCAGACGCGCAGCTGAGCTCAAACCCGCATTGAACATTTCTCTCAGTAAACGGCACACGGCTCCTATCTGTCTGCTTGTCTCCTCCAACACCAACATTGCTTTTTCTTGCTTCAACAACGTGTTAATTAAACACACATTCCACCTCCTCAGTCATCAGTCTCGGCCAACAAGTACGTGGGAGGAAGTGACATATTTTAAGTATGTAGCAACTGTTGCGTCTCACTGAAAATTCCCCAAAGTTTTTGCCAACCAGGGAAGACGAAGCCTTTTTGCTTTCAGTCCCGTAATGGCGTCCGTGTTGCCTGATGTTACTGTTGTAAGCACCGAGGGGTGATAGAGGAGATTAGTTGTTGCCAAGGCCTCCAGCAACATGCTCAAGTCCGTGCAGAATTAGACCCTCGATGCCTTCAAGCTGTTTCCAACACCACGCTATCAGCTCCTTCATACCGCTCACTCAGCAGAAGAAACCTGAGGAACTACAGCGCTGCGTGCTCACCAGAGGAATTTGGGTCAGCTCATTTTGACAAGGGCAGGTGGGCAATCCTTATGAAAGCAACATAATAAACCCAGCTTTGTGTTTATAAACTCATATTTCACCGAGATCAGATATTAGAAACACAGCTTTGCACGGGAGGAGGAGAAAGACGGGCAGCAGCACTAAAGGTGAGATTTGGCTCACTTTACACTCGTCCGACTTCCGCTCGACAGATTAGCCTCGGCGGGCTGATTCTCATGGCTTCTTGCGGAGAAAAAGCTCACGTCTCTCTTTTCTTTTTTGTCAACGGCTCTGCGACACGAGAGCTTCCTTCGAGGGGGCGCGCTCATTCTTGGATTCACACCGATCGGTCCAGGACGCTGTACACAGAAAGCCTTCAGCCATTGGGCTCCCTGATGCTGGGTGACAGCCATGATAGACCCGGTGACTGTGGGAGGGGAGAGAAGCGGGAGCGCCTTCTTTTGTCAAAGCCCCCAAAAGTTCTCTGGCTCTCACACGCACACACACACACACACACACACACACACGGAGCTCCCACTATGTGAAGACTCTGGCATAATTCCTCTGCAATGTTTTGTCTCTCCCTTGAACACTGCAGGAGAACATTTAAACATCTGACAATCCGTGCCGATCTCCGTGTCCCTGAAACAAAGCAAAACAGAGTTTCAACATTGCAGGAGGTGTCGTCTGTCTTCAATCAAATGTGCAGTAATCTGCCAGGGCAGATGAGCTTCAGCCAGACTCAACTGTTCACCGACGTGGTGTTTGGCATTTACGCTTGGAGGATGGGATCTTTAAGGAGACATCCTCCTCCGCTTTCCCCTCGTGTGGTTTCAAAGGGTGGAAGAGTGAACAAAGAACATTTACGCCATGAAGCCACATTTAAAAAAAAAAAAGTGTTATTGACCAGATTGGAAACATTTCCGGTGTTTCTCAACATGGCGCTGGCTGAGCACACGGCTCGGAGCAATGGCGCTAACAGCCTCCAACAGTGCTGACAGAACTGGTCGAAGCAGAATTATCAGCTGTGACCGCCATCTGAGAGCAGAGCAAAGGACACACACTCTTTCCACTTGCCCCTTAAATAAAATACTTTTAGGACTCAATCACTTAATCGCCAAACAAGATGGATTTGTTCAGCAGCATTAACGTTAAAATGCGGCCTCCATGTTTTTCCAATAGAGCATTTTCTTGTTCCGTTATTGAAAATTGTACTTATCCAAAGGACCTGCACATCAATTTTCATTACAAGCACACACAAGAAAAGGAAATTGCAGTGGAGGGGAACAGTTGGCTTATTGTGCGCAATGTTGTATATAAAGCACATGGTTTTCCTGGAGAAACAACCAACAAACTATTAAGAGCATAACAATCGTTAAACTGAGCACGATGGCCCTTTATGGAGATTCTAACCCAATAGTCTGGCTCGTGGAGCGCCGATACAGAGGGGTCTTTAAGATCCTCCAGCAGCCATCTGAATGCATCTCATTCTGCGCGTCCTGAGAGCGGCATTCTGGAAAGTCTGGGTTGTGTGGGTGTGGTGGTCGGCTCTGAAGGCTGAACTCGCCTCATCCGGGGATTCGCGAGCAGGTCACAGGTGACAGGAGGTGACAGGTTGATGGGGAACGTAGGGTTCAGGAAAAAAAACATGTGCGGGTCAATGAGAAAGACAAAGAGTTCATGTTTGGGGCCCACAGATAATAAATACTCACTCCTGAGGTTTTCAGACACTGACTTCAGGAGTATTTACGGTTTCTGGAGGTGATGCACAGCACATATTAGGAACTTACTTCTGCTTCAGGGCAGTTAGGTTTTTATGAGCCCATCAAGATTCTCCAAGTGGCAGTTCCCCTGTTTAATAGCTCACAGCGAAACAGCAATTACAAAGAAGCAAGGCTCAATAGACACGTGTCTTGTTTGTTGAATTATGATTCCAAGATGAGCCGGTTTGCACAAAGATCATGTTTTCTAATGTTGCTCAATCAGCAGACTTAATTAGTAATTAATGTGGAGGATATTAAATTCTATTCCAGGGCCGTATTTAATTCGCTCTTCCCAAATTACGCAAATAACTTTCAGGCACGTTTGAAGGCAGTCGCCGATTACCAAACTTACTCAAGCTGAAAAGGTAAAACACACCCAGCAAATGAGGAACATTTGTGCAAGCTTTTGTTTTTGACACTTTACTACAGCTCTTCTGGCAGGCATCTTGTCCCTCGGTATGCTGCGAAGCGCTCGTCTCACTGATGGGGAACATGTAAGAAAACAAACCGACTGCAGAGCTCAGTGCCAAGTTGTTGCTAAATACTCAAATCTTTCCTTTTGTTTTGTGGTCTCACATGAGAAAAACAATGCGGACACGCTGAGCAAAGACCATAGCGCAACACAAATAACCTGTTAGGGCTGTATCGTCCTGTTTTCATTCTAAGGTTATGTGGGGCAGTCTGCCAACAGAGCCTGTGGGGAAACGATATCCATTTGAAGTGAAACAGGTACCCAGAAAACAACAATGGAAATGGACTAAATAAAGATAAATACGGTCAGTCAGCAACGAGCCTTTCGAGGGCTGCTCGAAACTCCTCCGGGTGAAACCACCTGCATAATTACACCCCCCCAAAGTGACTACGCTGAAAGGCCACGTCCGCAGCAGGAGATTACTTCAGGGCTTTAGCAGGTGGCACCGAACGCACCGCGAGTTTTAACATTCAGTATGAGCGGGCGATGTGCTCGGAGTGAGTGGAACATGGAGGCCAGATCAGCTGAGGGATCATGCGAGCATTGAGTCTGCGCTCTGCGAATTTATTATTGTGCTTTGTTGTTCCTCGGCGCTCTACTCCACTCTTCGCCCCCCCCCCCACGGCTTAGCCTAAGTAGCTCGCCGTCTAACGCACACGTAAAAGGCCACACCTTCAGGGCCGCAGGGCCGAACCAAGCAAGTCGCCCGGCCGGTTTGTGCCTGTGACACACACACACGCAGACATGTCTAGATCCTCCCATATACTCAAGGCTGGCACACTTTTTACACACTTCCAGGGTCACATGTCCCAGTACACAAGCACGCTTCAAAGGTCTCATCAGAAATGCTCTCAGCCAAGCACAGAAAGTGAGGACAATGTGAGAAGAACTATGTGATGGTAGTTATGACACGTCATGTGATGGTGGGAGATACAACCTCAATGCCACGTATTGTTAGATTAAACTAGATTAAACGCGCACTCGTAGATTTAGAAAATTCCAGGTAGCATGTGCCTTAAGAGAAACACTTTTTGTATTGTGTGTTTTTTAAACACACATACGTTTGCTGAATATGGCCTGTGTGTGAAACGGGTTCATGTTATTGTGCCGCGTGACACCTGTTGAAACACAGGAGACTCCGTCATGATGAGACATGCGTCCACGCAGGTGAAAACCTGGAGCAGGTGACACAGCCGACGGGCACACACGCACACCTACAAACGCACACACGCAGACATAAGCACACTCTTGCACAAAGGAGCTTTTCTTTACGGAACCCGCACAACTATTCAACACCATTAAATGCATTATTCATGCATAAAAAAAATGGATCTCGATGGATTTGGAAACTGATCAAATATTCACAAAGCGTGATTAAATGTGCGCCCCCCACGTGCGCCTGACGACGCACAACCCGGACTGCGAAGCAGCAGCCGAGGAGCTTCGAGCCACATGATCGAAATCCCAGGACTCGCCCGCAAACAAAGCCGACGATTCAGCGGCGGGCTCGCTGCGCACCTCCACCCATCCCCGCTCTCCAAGCCTCAGGTCCGCCAGCAGCCTGGGGAGTTGTGGGACGCACAATGGGCCCCGTTGTGCGTCCTGCGGTAACACCATAATTGTTACAATCTTTCCATTCAGGTGACAGGACACACCCACTTTTGAGGTCTGTGGCTTTCGGTGATGTAGCGTTGATCAGATATAATGGAGGGGACGTGGGTGGCTCACGCGCACCTGAGGCTGGGACTCGAGCCCACAAGAATAAGCTCTTGTTGGTGTCTCCTCGTGCGTCTGCGTGAGCCAAGGTCCAGACCACAAGCTCCGCAGAGCTGTGAGTGACAGTTTTAATAACAGCCTGCTATTTCCACAGGGGGGGATCGGTGATCTGTGACGTTTAACAATCCCCTGGCTGCCGATGTTGAATTATTTTTCCACAAGCTACATAAGCAGATGTGCTGAAAAGAGAACGCCTGTATTCTGCAAGATTGGTTTACCCGTTTTGGTTTTATTTATTTATTCCATTTCTTCCCTGGACGTGTCTCTTATCGTGGGGGCTTCGCGTTCAACGATAGGGATGTCAGCCGGGGCCTCCTCCCCACGCGCCGCACACATCCTGGAGAGATAAATCACAACTACGGGTCTTCGTTAGGGTGGGGCCCGCGAGGAGGAAACTGTACGGAGGCCTGGGTGGTTCCAGCTGGTCTGCTTCCAACTCTTAGTTGAGCCTAATGCAGCCTTTTGAGGAGCTTCCCAGCCTTTCATCCGCTCAGGAAACATCTGGAATCATCTGCAGGGTTGAATGAAAGCACGCACGTGCTTGTAAGTGTATTTCGGGAGGACTGCCAGAAATGTTTATCACCGCGTGGAAGATTAACCTCGCTGTCCCAAAAAAAAAGAAAGAAAAGAAATTTAGGAAACTCACTGGCAGATTGCCAACAGATGTTTGGGTTTTGACATCATCTCCATCTCCATTCCTGCCGAGCATCAACAAGTAGTTTACAACCAGCCCCCTCCTCATTACTCGTGGACGGACCACTGTGTGTAACTGTATATCTACACGCGTTCAACCAGCAAACGTTTCCGTGGCTTTTATCTTGCTCTCGCTTACGAGAGCTGAACGTTTTATAAACAGGTACTGGCGCGCGCTGTTGCTGTTCTGCCGAGTGGGTTTTGTCTGCAGGTGAGCGGACAAAGCTTGTGGCGGTGAAAGCGCGTCTCTCCATGGCCGAGCCCCCGACATCAGGCCTGGATGCGTTGACAGAGGTCAGGAGTCACACCTGTCGGGGGGAAGGGAGCTCCGGGCATAGTACTCATAGAAGAACTATCCCAAAGTGGTTGAGATGAGTGGCTTTCACACGACCGCCACATAATCATACAAACAATTTTGCCCCCCCTCCCCCCATTTCATCTCAGACATTACAATCCAAACTTTTTTATTGTCGAATTTCCCGTAGAAAAATAGGTGTGTAGGGAAGAGAGTTGCTGTGTTTGGACCGGGGAGAGGATGCTTAGGTCTGGCTGCAGCGACACCAGGGGATGTGATTTTTGGGAGTATCGCGGAGGATGTTTTGCCTCCTGTGTGGTGACTCCTGACCCCCACCATCCTCTCCCCAACCTGCTTCACCTCTGTCCCATTGTAGCTCCTCTCGAAACGCTGCGTGTTGTGCATACATTCAGTCCGCTGGCCCGTACAAGAGATAACACACTGGCTCCGTCTCCCACCAGAGCGGCCAGCCACTGTTGTCATTCTTGTTTTGTGAGTCATCTGACCCCCCCCACCCCCATATACAAATATGCACACAAATATTCATTGGTATATATGTATATTTTTATACATATTGTCCCGTGCACATGTGTTGGGCCGGCTCTGTGGCCGCTCCCCGCTCCTGTGCACGGGTGTTTAGTTTTTCGCCTGCTAAGACAACATGGTGTCGTCCTGAGGGCTCGTCGCGGCCCCCGCCGATCACACTCCGCTGCCTCGCGCTCGTACCGCTTCTCATCTTCTTTAACGCGCTCTGACACGGCCCTTTGAAGTCAAGGGGAGCAGCGTGGACCTGGGACCGGCCCAACAAAAGCAATCTGATCCTCGGCTGATGTGTCCAAGCATGCCTGTGCCCCCCACCGCCCCCCCCAGCCTCCCCGACAATGGACTAGGACAGCAGGGGCCCCCTTTTGCAACTTCTGTGTGTACCTTGGAGGGGACCCGCATGTTGTTCATAGGGGAACTGGACATGTGAGAGATCTGATGAGAGAAGGTGCTGCTACACGCAGATCTTTAGGGATTGAACATCATCTCCACCGACCAGCCTGATCTCCAAAACCTGTTCGTAAAAATGAATATGAAAATCTTGAACATACAAATCCGTAGTGATGCATATAAAATAAATACGGACTGCAACTGATGACGTCACCCTATTCAAAGTGAACGGGGACCTGCATCCCGTAAACACACTTTGTGAAGTCTAACCATGTAAAATAAACGCGTTATGATTTTTAACGAGAAATCAATGTTAACTTGTAAGAATAGAATAATAACCCCAACCCCCCAAAAAATCCAACATGGCGGAGAGACGTTCACTCAAGAATCCGACATGGTCCGCCATGTTGTTCACTCAAGGGGTGTGGTTAACCACCGCCAGTTCGTATGTATTGTTACGAATTTGTAAGATTTTCGTATACATTTTTACGAACAGGTTTTGGAGATCACGTTGCACCGACAGTAGATTCCTCCTTCACCGTAGTTTATATACTCAAAGAAAGTTAAAAAGAAAAAGGTTAATTCTTATTCTTTTCTTTAAGTTGACCTTATACCAGCATTTCGCTTGAGTTTGTATCCTTATCCTTGAAATGCACTTATAATGCACTTGTAAGTCGCTTTGGATAAAAGCCTCAGCTATATGACATGTAATGTGATGTAAAGATTACTTTTTTTTAAATAGCCAGTGGCTGGACTATGCATTTATGTTGTTATGTTTGTTTTAATTATTCCCAACATAAACTATTCTGAATACACCATACCTCCCCCCTCCAATGACTTTCACACACTTACATAGTCAAAACAATTCATCTATTTACTCTTTTCCGTCACTGGCAGATGCGTTCGAGCGACTAAACGGCCTAAAAATGATCGATTTTTATTCTCACATGTTCTCATTTAGTGCTTATTTTTGGCTGCAATCGGATACTTCAACCGTGATACTTTCAGTTTTAACAACAGTGTATTTTTGTTTAGGAGGCTCGGCTAAGGAAACCACCACAGCGAGCCAAGTCTGAAGTGCATAGCCAAATCCCAAAACACACATTTAAATATGCAAAAGCTCGCCTTGAACTGTATTTGCGTACGAAGAAGGGTGAACCTTGAGTTCTTGGGTTTTGTTATGCCCACATTGTTGTGTGTGCTTAGTGTTTACGCTTGCTGATATGTGTGCATTAGACAAGTCAGAACAGCTCAAACCCCGCTGGATGATCTTGTTCTGGACTCAAGGTCTCTCCTCCCCCCTTGAGATTATGGGTGAATAAAACCTTGTCTCCTACCCGCAGCAGGTCCTATCTACAGTACGTCTGGGACCATAATGCTCCCAAGGACATACGCAAACTTGTTTATCAAAAGTAGTCTGGCCCGTCGATGCTTCTGGAAATAAATATTCCCCAAGAAAAACTCAATTTTCTCAATTACTTTGATCAGGATCCATATTCGCTAGAGTCTCACTCTGCAGTCATTACGCAATGAGCCTCTATTTACGCACGCGTGACGCTGCAGTCTTCGGCATCTCACACATGTACAGTATTTTAGAAATGAGCCAAACTATATCCACTCACAGTGAGCCGAGGAAAGGCTCTGGCAGACCGCATTCACTCTCACCATTAATTAATCCGCAGGTCATGAGCTTGATACTCACAGGCCAGACTCGGCCAGAGAAAGAATTTGGAGGAAGTGCTCAATTCATTTCCACTTTTCTGCTTTTGGATCGCTCGACACGCTGTCAGGAAGGGCCGCGCCCCACTCCCACCTGCCCATGAACACACTCTTGTTTGTCTTCCAAGTGAACACTAATACACGCGTGCAAAATATGAACTGACGCCAAAGCTGACCCCGGGAATGACTTCAGCAGAGAGAAACGCAGCAAATCCCCTACATCTGGTGTACTTTAGCTTCAGCATCAAGTGCGTCCACTTCCACAGCGCATGCATTTCCCCTCTGGCGGAGCACATAGGAATCACGGAGGATGACTTGCTGCAAAGCTGGAAAGCATAGCGCCAAATGTATATTTCATGAGGCATTAGGCGCTGTTTTATTCATGCTGGTTGGTTTTGTTCGGGACACAAAGAGCCGAACAATAGATTCATGGAACAGTGATGGAGTATTAGAATACCTACAGTCCACAAAAGCCCACGAGAAGCCTTCATTCACTGGAGGGGCCCGTTCATAATTGTATTAGGTGATTTTCTGTGGAGGAATTATTGTAAATCATTCAGAGGAATTTCTTTAAATAAAGAAACATGAGCCATGTTTTGGAGGCCGGATGAGAGAGGCGGCTGGATGTGGAGGGCTTGTTTGTGGGCCGAAAGATACTGTAGCACGATGAAATGTTTTATGGCGGGAAACCGTGAGGATCAAACATCCTCGAGAGACCTCGATGTGCCAGATAATCATTCTTCAACGTCCAAACCGGGTGTGGAACTGACTAACTTTACCCACTGTGCACTGTGCATCTTCACAAGTTACACAGCCACTGAAGCACCTTAACATTGACCTAACCCCATCTATAAAGCCGCCTCCACCACGGCCTCTGTGTCCCACACACTGCTCCCTTTGTTCCCCCTGTTTGAGGAGTGGAAAATGAAGGAGACCACAGTCCTCCGCTGTAAATCATTTCAAACAGACGGGTTCACGGGTTTCGGTTGTGGTACATAACAGCCAGGCTCGCTGAGTATCAGTCCCATGAGCCGACTGCAGGTAGCTCCGCAGACGGCCGGCGATCGCTCCTGTGGTATTTATTTGAACGCGTGAAATAGTTCTCCGCGGAGGATTCAGAGCTGCCAGACATCTCCAGGTGCATTCCAGTGGATGGATGGTTTATGACGAATAGTGCCTGTGGCAGGTTTTAGTGGGGGTGGGGGAGTTTCTGTCTTTAAATAAAACAATATTTCCTTCCTGGGTTCGTTCGAATACGAACTGTATTTAAATGACTTAAAAACAGGATGTTGAAAGCATTTAAGTTAATTTACAGGCAATCGTTTCATTTAAGGGACGGTTAAGTAATCAAAAACAGAATGATCAGAATATTCATGGATCAAAGTATTATTATCTAAAAAGTTCACTAAATTTAATGAGAAAACCCAGAGAGGACTGGCTTCACACGGTTTTTCTTGCTATGGCCTCTAACTTTGCTTTGTCTCATCGCTGTCATAGCGTTGTTTTTAATCACAGCAGGCAGCTCAGAAAAAAACAATTTGCGATACCTGCTGAGCTCCACATGGCAAACAGAGGAAGGTCGGAACCGGCTGCAGGAAACTAGAGCTGAAGAAGACTGAATGTTGGACTTCTATTCACCAGGGGAACAGAAACAGGACCCAAAATAAACGCTTATGCTGGATGACGTAGCTTTGTTTCAGCAGCTTGTTTTCGCTGCCCCAGTCATAAGAAAGTATTACCGTTGTATTGGGTTTTGACAGTTGAGATGAGAAAATGAGCGCCGTGCAAAGGCGACCAGGGGGCATTATCCTTTATATTAGGGATTTTATGGTCCTTTAAATGGAAAAAAACCCTGTAAGAACATGCTCATGAAAATATGTGCACATAAACCGTCTCTATGTACCCAAGCTTTTATATGGCCTTTATTCAATTTACTTCCAAAGAAGATATTTTCCAAATTGGGCAGGGCAAATGTATACGCATGGCACATTTCAACAACAACACAACTCAGTGTGCCTCACACAAAACCATTAAAACAATCAAAAGTTGCAGTGCAGTTTATGGAATAAACAGTAAAAATCATCCACTTTATCCTTTAATCGTCTTGAATGGGGTTAAATTGAAAGCAGCAGCAAACAGAGTCTTCTTTCTTAATTTGAAGCCGCTGAGGGGCTTTCTGTTTGCTCCTGCTTCTCCATGTTGGGTTCACCTGCGGGGTCGGGATGGTTCCTCCGGTAGCAGCAGGTCAGACACGTATTTCTGAAAACATCCAGTGCTTCATAAACCATCAGCAGGAAGTGAATTCTTTGTTTGACAGGAAGTCAGAGTAAAGACATCAGAACTGTGATCCACTCTCTTGGTACAGTGAGGCAAGTTTTTCCATAAGTCCTCGAATCCTCGACATATTCCTCAGGTTACAACAGGCGGCTGTTTCTATGGCCTTTATATGGCTGCTCAGATTGAGGTCCAAACCCACAATAACACCTTGATCGCTAGTTTGTGGTGTTTAACATCAGCGATTTAAGCTGAGCGCTGACTTTCTTTGGCCCCAAAAAACAATTACTTCTGTTGTTTTTTTACGGCTGTTTCCTGTATTACTCCTAAGAAATAAATTACTTCTTTGTTCCCTTCAAATACAAATATTTGAGTGTCCCTCGTGATTTTTTTTTTGGAAACAATACTTCATCCCTATAACTCATGTGACCCATTGATCATTTTTAATAGGCATCACATCACAAAGGTCAGCATGAACTGGCAGCAGAGCGGAGAGGAAACAGGCAACATTAAGAAAAGCAGGAGGACCAGGGGCGCACCAGGAGCGAAATAATAAAAAGAGGAGCCAAGACGACCAAGTGAGCAAAGCCAATTTAGCCGTACGTGATCCTATCGCCACAGCAACTCTTTGTCTTCGGATCGGCTTGTGAGCTTTGGCACCGATCGACCCTTCTCCGCGCTTCAGCCCCGTCCCAACTGCCATCCCTGAAAAGACGAGCAGGCAGACGGAAAAAAAAGGAGACTGAAGGTGATGTGGGGCGACGTGTAGAGAGAAAGAGAGAGAGAGAGAGGAGGAAAAACGAAGAGCGAGCGGGGCATAGGGATGTGATGAAGTGAGTGGAGACTCGAGAGGGGAGTCAAAGGACATTCCTGAGCCAGCTGTGGGTTGGAGGGGGAATTCTCACCGAATGCCTGACAAATAAAACAAGACACGGGCTATTTCAGTATTCAAGGGAGGAAAAAAAAGCAGCGGAACGAGAGGGGGGGGGGACTTTGGGAGGAGAAAGAGGCGGCTAATGAGAGAAGCAGCAGGCCGCGTGGTCCTGTGCCTGCAGCCGCAGCAGTCCAGCGGTCGACCTCTCGCTGCCTCTCCCTCGCTCGTCTCCCTTTTCAAAATGGAGGCCGGAAGAGGCCGCAGCAGCAGCAGCAGCCTGACGGCGCACACACATTCCTCCTGCACACACAGGTGGTGGAGCCGTTTAATAAATACTGGATCCGACGGAGGGGAGTCAGCCAAGGACGGTGGTGTGAGGGGAAGGGGCGGGGGCGGGGCGGGGCGGGTGTCAAAGGTCATCACAGACTGTAAACAGCGGCGGAGTTGAGCAGCCATAATATGGCTACCGCTGTACAGGGGGAGCGGAGGCCCGGACTGTACCGATAACTACTTGTTAATGACTCACCCATTCAGAATCACAGATGGTTCCCCGATGGTTCAAAGGGGAAGAGGTTCAACAGTGAAGTTTGATCCTTCGTGTGGAGGAAGATTTATTTCCTCTGAACCACTGACCACACAACACAAGACCTGATTTCCCAACTGTTTATGTCAGTGTTTCAATCCATGATGTTCGAGTTTCAATCGGTTTAAAGTGGATTTTATTGAACACTACTACTGGAACCTGGATATAGTTACAAAACATTTGTTACAATTTGTTATGGCAGTTTAGGATATTTTAACCATGTATGTTACTTTTATAGAACTACTTGATCTGTTCAGTACTTTTATCAAACTGTTTCAACCATCTGTCCCTAACTTTTAGGCCACTTGTTATTACTTTTAGCTAATTATTTCAACTGCTTATAGTGACCACACAGAACCCAGAATAACTAGTCACTTCCAGTCACTTCAGGAATCAGTTGGCGTTCATCATCACACACTTGTGATCTAAACGGCGTTTGGTGCACCCACATCGACAGGTGAACTCACAGTGAACTCAAACTGCTGTCAGGACGTCAGTTGGCTCACCTGGATGTAAACGTCTCTTGACGATAACGCAAAGAGGTGAATATTTTGAAAAAGAAGAGGAGAAAGCATCCGAAGGGGCCACGCGGTACAGAAAACAGGACCTTGTATCACGGCCTTACGGTTTTACGGCGTTGCTTTATGTTTATCTTCACGGATCTCTTGCCATCGTGACAGACACTTGCAGTTGCCATCTTCGTGCAGAAACTTGTCTTCTCCCCAACACCAGCCTGGAGGGCCGGCGTGCGCGTCGGCAGGCGGGCCAGAGCCGACAACTGGCGCTCATACGTGACGGACTGATTCACTCCTGATGAACGCCACGACCGCACGTGATGGGCCAACTGCGACTCCTGCATGACAGCAACGGCTAATCTGTAGGATTTGCTTCCATGAGCGAGAACCTGGGATATGAGCGAGGTGCGTCAGGCGTAAAGTGGGCCAGTGGTCTCGTACCAAACGCCCAGGACCTGCGGGGCAGCGGCAGCTCCGGGGGTGGAGAGGGAAACAAGTCCACCGCTGTTCCTGACGGTGCTTTTTTGTATCATGCAGCAGCAGGCCGGGGATTTCCGATGAGCAGCTCCCTCCACTGTGGCCCCCGCAGGGAAAGAATCGCCGGCCATGCGTGTCGGCGGGCTGCCGCATCGCCAGCCGCCCCTCCCGCAAGAAACACTTTGTGATCCTCCCAAAGGCGGGCGAGCTGCCCTCTGTACCCCTGCAGACGCTCTTTCCTTCCCTCGGCCTCCCCTTCACCACACGGATGAGGGGCGGAGGGGGGGGGGGCATTCAATTTGCAGGAGGAACCCCACATCCTGCAATTTCAGCCTGTCGACTTTGCCTGAGGAATGTCAGATGATAAGGGTGCTTGTGACAAAAAAGACACGGCGTGAAGCAGACACCGGCGACAACACCGCCGCTACTTGTGGAGAGTAAAAGTTACAGATGAAGAGTTCAGCTAAGAGCAACGTGCACACTTCCTTTACTCTACTCTGTGTCAAAAGCCACTTCCCAGAGTGAAGTTACTCATCTGGGATGACAGCTGCCGGTCGACCGCTGCGGCGGCATCCGATGTCCTTTCTTCCTCCCGCACCTCATCCCAAATCTCTCTCTCTCTCTCTCTCTAGAATAAGTGTGCACACGCTTCACCCCCTCCTGCTGGGGTCAAAGCACCAGTGACGCAAATCCCGGATACTTCCAGAGGCTCCTCTGCAAGCGGCAGTTGTGCGGTGATCGTCTGTAAACCGTTTGAAGGTTTATGGTTGATGTGGACGGGGGAACGTGCCTCGTGGAAACAAGCCCTCGTAGCGGCAGAGGAGTTCCTGAGTCTTATCCCACATCACTGATGGAAATGATTTAGTATATTGGAGTGTAATTCCACCCCTCGGTCTGGCTCCTAAAATAGCGAAATAGAGAGAGAGTGGTGGGGGGGTCTGGCTGGCCCGGGCGGATGTCTGAATTCCTCTGATTGGAGCAGAGGCAGCAACTTGTTATTAGTCTGATGTCGACCCATGACCGCGCCAGCAGGCCGGCCATGTGGGGGAGAGGGGGCATGGCATCACTCACTCAGAACTCCCCCCCGCCCCCCTCACCCACCCCTGCCTCTCGCATTGCCAGCGTGTGGGTCTTGTGTGCATTATTTATTTTCAAAGACATTCCTTACATTTGACTGGAAACACAAACATGTGCTTGCAGTGTCCCCAGATCACGAGCGGATTCCAACGAAGGGAAACATCTCATTTCATATGAAAATGTATTTGAGTGCTTTACCAGAAGTGTGAGCGAATGGCGGCTCCATCGCCAGGCGTGATATTTATCATGTTAACAAACCCACGCGCGCGTCTGGCACAGGCGGCTCTGGTCTCTGTGTTCACTCGAGGCCGGTGGGAAATGAGGCATGAACAGCTGAAAGATTTCAAAGGAAGTGGAGGTTATGCAGAGTATGTATACAACCACCTGAAAGTCACAGCTTCCAGTCCTGTAATTTGGACCGCTGCTCAGACGAGGCGACGCGATAACGGCAGAAAGAGGACAAACAAGAGAGGGGGAAAAAACCCCGTAAAGAACTCGTTGTGCTCACACATGGATTCGTCCTGCTGAGGTCAACCAGACTAAACAAAGGCCTGAACCGCATTTCAGATGGTAAAACTCTTGATATACCGGCAAATAAATAGGATTATTTAACCCAGAGTATGTTTTGTAGACCTAATCTAATCTGTCCAACAGATGTGCAGTTTACGAAAGTCAACAGTCAAAATGGAGTTGCCTCTACTTCAAATAGGATTCTGCAGCTGACGCACCGAACCACAGGAGAGACCTTTTTAGATCCGTTCGTGAGGTCCATGAAGAAAAGAGGGATTTAAATCCTCGCCAATTATAGTTCACAACACCGAATACCCAATGACTCGTTGACTAGAACTCCTCTAAACAACCCTAAAGCCCCCAAAACAAATATAAACTGTAAATCACGCTACACTCAGCCTCTTGCATCACATGACACGAGAACATAACTCTGTGAGAGATGCTGTCAACACAACAAGACCTTCTCAGTCCACCATATCATCTGATTTAGGAGTCCTGTGATGCTCTTCGGGCCCTGCAGTTGTGAAGTGTCCGCCTGTTTGCGCGTCACAAGTTCAAGACCAGCCGCGGTTAACACACACCAGCCACGGTTACCACACCGCCGTGGAGAGATTAGCTCGGTGCTGCAGCCTTATCACATGCTCCAACCACAAACGAGTGAACGGCTGTGACCCACTTCACGCTGCTAATCGGCAGCCTATAGATTTGCAAGGAAGAATTTGCGCAAACTCTGTGATTCTCCACACACTGAAAATATTCATCCAAGACCTCAGGCTGCAGCTGTGCACGCAGATATGGAGGATGTGTGAGGGGAGAATGAATCGTATGTCTGGAACTGGTGCTTTCTGATTTGACTCATCTGTTTTTCTAACTAATGGAAAGTCACCATACTTTAGTTTTTCTTAATACACACGTGATTTGTTTTGTCTGCACCACGTTTCCACTTCATTTATTTATGAATTCATTCTACTGTATTTGTACATGTACGTTGTTGCTTGACTTCTGGCTCCCATCAGAGCTGTTGATTCTTGGAAAAGTTAGAAAAGTGAGTTAAAAATGGTTTATCCAAATTTAAGAGAAGACCTAATAATAAAAAAAACCAAACTCTGTCAAACGCAATTTCAGAGCCGTGGGATGAACTCAAACTCAACCAAGTGCGCTTCTGCTGGGATGGTTTTATGAAATCATAGCTGCAATCCGGTGTGTGTTTCTGACCAAAGAATGCAAGCAGATCCAACTGGGTCCATAGTTGACCCACGGGTAGAACCGCCAAGAACAGGACCTACGCTATATGACAGATGTTTTAGATAGATTTTTTGTTTTTTTTAGCAAACCACAGCTCTTGCCTCCTCCAAGTTGTACCCCAAAGAAGGTCTCTCCTCCCCGCCTCCTAAGGACCCTCTCTGAATCCCAAATCCCAGGAATTTAAAGACAACATGTCCAATTCATGGACTTGGCTCAACACCATACGCCTCCCCCGCCCCCAAGGCCCCTTTTTCTTCCAGCACTGGTCTCGGGAGCCCCCACCTCCCTGATCCCAGGGAATAGCCCTTAATCTGAGGTAGAACGTTGGAGAACGTCTCCTTTTAATCGTCAGAAAACTCAGAGCCGGTCTGATAATGGTTTCCAAATGGCGAGGAAGGGCAGGACCGGTTGGAAGGGTCGGAGGAGGTGGCCACGGAAGGAGCCGGCGATCAGGAGGAGGAGCAAAGAGATATGACTCCATCTCGGGTCCTGACCTTTGGCTGCCCCCACGGTTATGTGCTTTGCCACAGATTGAGACCAGATTGACTGTGTAAACCCAGGAGATGACTGAGTGACGGGATAATCTCACCACCGGAATCGCACGCAGCTCAGTGAGGCTTTCCTCCCCACAGGGGGGGCTGTCTTTGAGCGCCGTGCATACCTGGTACACCCCAGAGATCTTTAGCTCAGGCTGCTGATATCGATAGAGCGGATGTTAACGTCGCGCTTTTGCTGGAGCTAGCGACTTCTGCTCAGCACCAGAAGCCCGTCGGCATTTATCTTCACAGAAAGGTTGAATGACTTAGAAGCATAATCTTTTATACGCAGTCCTCCTCTATATTCCCAGGACACACACAAACACACACGCAGGGGGCTCGACAAAGACGGAGGGATCTTACAAGCCCGGAGGCTTCGCACTGAAGCAAAAATAATAGAATCACACGAAAACAAAACACTAGCTAATCATTATGGCTCCAAACACATCAACACACCCACGTACGTTCACACACGCGGACCACGAGACCACCCCTGAGAGCTGACCTGGCCATGCCCCCTGCCGCTCCATCGCTGGCGCGTGTCCAGAACAAACTGGGCCTCTCCGTGGGGAACATCGGAGGCCTGAGGCCGCGCTGCTTAGCAGGCGCCGAGGGGGCGGCGGGGGGGGGGGGCCGCCAGTGGTCAGTCGCCTGCCGGGGCCTTCTGGGAAGGCGCTTCGCACTCACGCTAAACCTCGCACTCACACCGGGCCAGCTCCCGGGGGGGGTCAGAGGTCGAGAGAGAGCGGCACTCCTACGACCGAGCCGTCACGGATGAGCTCATTTTGGCCGACGTCCAGAAAGGGAAGAGGCAATCCAGGCCCCCCCCCCACCCCACCCCGAACGTCTGAAGTCACTCCCCGAGCATAGATCAAGACTGAGCGGCGGCGCTTTCTCTGCAGACAGGACCACAAAACAAAGTCTTGAGTCTCAGTTCAACAGAGGCCGGAGCGATGACAGGAGGAGGAGGTTTTGGCAGCAGAAAAAAAACATGGCTAAATTTAGTCTCATCTTACCCCATAACCAGAGTAAAGTGAAGAAATTACAACATATCTTATCTGCAACAGACTGTGACGACTCCAAGGGATGCCAAGTAAGCAGCCCCCTGGCGTCTTTCATCAAACAGACGCAGCGCAAAGGCAAGACAATTGCCAGAAGCCTGTGAGAAACTCAGCAGGCCTCTTGATATCGCTTAACCCCAGCAGACCGGCCGGCGGACGGACAGCCTCCTCTCCTGCTCTCTTACGCAACGATTTACGCAACAGCATCTGTCCCTCGCTGTCCACTGCTCAGACAAACATAAAAACAAATGGAATCTGGTATATTCTGTGAGGTGCTGGAGCTGATAATGGCTGTCAAGACTCCTCAAGGAGCGCAGCGATGAGGGAGGAAGGCTCATTGGGAGCAACCTGCTCTCCCAAGAACGCTGTCCGGTCCTCCAAAAACATTGTTTATCGGGTTTGAACCACACTAGCTTCGCATGGACCGCACTACTGCTGCAATCAGGTGGTCAGAGATCCGATTGTTGAAAAATAAAATGAATAAATACTATGGAATGGAAGAAAATGCAAAGGCTGTGATGTCCCCAGTCCATTGTTTGGTAAAATCCTAACAGGCAGGTTTCTGTCCCACAGGGAATCGGGAGCAATAGCAAAAAACCAGAGGTGAAAACGTCATTGCTATTCAATTGGCCAAATTATTTTTTTTTAAAGAATTTGTGTGCAGTCGACATAAAAACACACTGGTCATTAACTTGAGGTCTATAAAAGGGACAGATTCTTAGCAATTAGGCCCCAAACTTGTCCAGCTGCCTCCATTTCCAAACGACTATAATTCTAAACAACGTGGTAATTTACAAGGCACAGAGCGTATGTCTGGTGAGGGCTGATTATGGCTTTTTGGAAACGTATAAAGACCGTGGTTTCCTGCAGGCACACCGCATCAGCTGTCTTATTCTTAATTATAGCAATTCTGCTATTTCTAACAATCATGTAATTTTTCTATTTTCTGCTATCAGTCATGTAATTATCATATTCTTTGCTTTGTTTTTTTTACAATTTCCTGGAAGTTTTCTTTACTGATCAAGATGACAGTCATTACATTCCTAACAGTGTCTTAACGGTTTTATTTTCCACCTCATTTTCAGCTCAAGCTTTGTTTTGGGGGCTTGGCTTGATATTTGTACGGCTCAGCCGGTACAGACTATGATTATGTGGACAGAGACACGCTGTGTGTGCCGCTGTCTTTACCTACTGGTGTGACGCAGCCCTCACTGAACATGGAGCATCTTTTTTTTGTCCTTCTTTTCAAATAGGATACGAATAAACAAAAACTACTATCTCTCAAAACATTTTGACTTTAAAAACAACTTATTATACAATGTCGAAGCTTTATTTAGAGGTCTGTAAAGAGTCCTGAACTCCAGTTGTAACAGCTGCTCTCCAGCATACTCCCTCAGCAAATTTAGGGCAATTAAGTCCCGAGTTCCACTAATGAACTTGACTAACAGGCCGGAGGAGGGTCGTTGATCCGGCACCAGGTGTTGAGGCCGTACACAGGAAGTCTCAGCGGGGAGAACACCTGGGAGTGATAAACTGCCTCAGCAGACAACAGCGCTGTCGCAGCGGAAACACCGTAAGAGTCTGTGTGTGCATAGAACACACAGTGGAGCTAAACGTAATTACCTTGCTTTTAAATAAGTGCTCTTAAGTTGTGTTAACTGTATAATTTCCAAATGTTTGACAGTGACTCCCATATCAATTAGTTACTGATTATATATATATATATATATTCTATATATATATATAAATTTATTTATTTATTATGAAAGCGAGAGTTGAGTCATTGATGTTAAAAGAGGTAATTGCTAATTATATATGCTCCTCCTGTGATGTTGATAACAATCAGTGGATCCTCAAGGAAATTAGAAACACACCGTTTCTTCTTAACACCAACACGTCTTTCAATGACGATGTAATTGCACAAGTACTCGCATTGTGCACAGGTGCACAAAACAACGTTGAACTAAAACAAAAAACATTAGTGAAACATTATCTGTTTGCAATCAGTATTACACAAAGTGACCGTGTTCTGTGTGTACAGAGCAACATGAGTATCTTTAACTTGTTACTAGCTGCTTGCACAGAATCTCATGATAACCACAACAGTGGAAAGTGCAAAGAGGTCTTTCCCAATATCACACCAAAGTGAGTCAATGAGGGAGAGCAGTTCCCTCCCCTCCCTGCTCTTCTAAAAGGCCACCATTGTATGGGAAGAATTGCCATGGCTACTGCCTACGAACTGTAAGCCTTTTAGAATTATTAGCATTCCTCTCTACCCGGAGCAATGTAGCAAAACTGCTCGCTTCACCGTCGATCCGGCTTGAGAAAAACACACCGTTTCCTTTTATTAGAAACTACAGGAATTTCCATCTGGCCCGGGAATTAATTAAAGTCGAATTATGGGCTGCAGCAATATTGGACTAGGCAGACAAATTCACCCGTGGAGGGTAAGAATGAATGTTGCCTTGTTAATGAGCACAGTGAGAGGCGAGCAAAGCCACTCGTCAGAAGCACCAACTCAGCAGTTATAGGGCAAGATGGGACAAATAACAATGTGACCATACGTTCATCTGATCCTTGAAATGTTTTTTGAACATCTTTAGACTAAATCTACATTTTTGCAGAATTATTTACACACACACACACACACACACACACACACACACACACACACACACACACACACATATGTGTACAAATATACACATATATGTATGCGTATAAACAGTTTGGGTAACGGCTCGAATTTAAATGACCTTAAAGTTAGTGACATTTCTAGATTCCATTAACTACAATTACAACTTCACGATCAGACATAATTGTATTTAATCACAACTGAAGTAACTGGTTAGTTTTATTATGGTGCAGACACACAAATCCAGTTAAGTTAACAGTTGATTGTAAATAAGTAAATCCCCAAGTTGGTTAAGACACATTTTAACAGCATTTAACTACACAGGGAAAGTATGCACAGAATGGGTGACTATGTTAACAAAGCACCATTAAACCTTTCTCTGCTGTGTCTTTACGATGCCAATAGTTGTTTGCTGCTAGTTTCGTGTTCTGAATGCCTTCTAGAGAAGCTTTAAATAACCAGGGGATACTTGCCAGATGTTAGAAATTATTTAGCAGCACATGCACAAATACGCAAACTGCTGCAATACAGAAAGTCCATCACAAGGGTAAAAAAAACAACAACCCATTTGTCTCCCCATTCTTTTAGTCAGTTTCCATGGGAATGGACTAATCAGGTTAAATTAATCATATTACAGAAAAATGTAATGCAATATAGTGATTACTCACCTGGGGGGGTTTCTGCAATGAAGGAGAACAACCGGAAATCGGCTAATTCTAATATAATGTAACATTTGTATCACTGTCAGTAGG
This sequence comes from Gasterosteus aculeatus, assembly GCF_964276395.1. Lineage (NCBI taxonomy): Eukaryota > Metazoa > Chordata > Actinopteri > Perciformes > Gasterosteidae > Gasterosteus > Gasterosteus aculeatus. The sequence goes on along the minus strand of NC_135699.1, from coordinate 10,031,456 downwards.
ACGAGGAAGCTGCCTGAGACAATGTGGCCACTATTTGACTGTAATGAGAAAGCCTTGACCAATGGTGACATAACAGGCTCTGTTCAACAGGCAACTAGAGAGGCTCCACTGTCGGGCCCAGGGCTCCTCCGGTCCCTGGCACCTCCACCGATGCAGAAAAAGTAGGTCTGCAAATGGCAAATTCCCCTCGAGCAAACTACAGTTTCGGTTTCAGTTATCCGTGTCTACAAGTGAACAGCTCGACCGAAAAACCTTCTCCAAAGTCTCACTGGGAGGAAAGTGACGACGAAGGTGCTTCACAGATGCGCTTTGGGTTTGGAATTTGTAGAAACAAAACAGCAGAAAATAGAATTAAAACAATAACACTGTTGATTATTGTCACTCAGTTTAATTTGAATGCTTAGACCCAAAGGAACGATAGTGGTCTGCATTTTATTAGTTGACCGCAGTCAACACAAGTTTCAGATCTGTCGAAATATTCGGACGGGCACATGCAAGAACTTTGAGTAACAATAGCCGAGGTTTTCATCACATGTTATGTAAACGGTCTTTGTGATTAATTCAATGTGTTGTTGTTTTTTGGCTGATGTGCAAACCAAAATGACAGCAATCAGCTTGAGACGAGCACATCATCCCTAATTCTCACAGCATTTGGTCCAAATACGCGACTTGCTGCTGCTGCCGGAGGATGATCAGGAAACCTGGTGAGGGCTCTGCAGACGACAGGCAGTCAGGCGTTAACTCGGTCCAACAAATATTAGCTGTCTGCATCATCTGCCCACAGAGATCCTGGTTACCTTGGTAACTGCCTGCGGCCTGGGGACTCCCAACCAGTCACAAAGCTGATTCCTCTGGGACCTCACTGTGGCAAGGTCACTCTCCCTGCAGCAGACACCCAGCACGACAACGTGTCACACACACGACCAAAACCAAAAATCCTTTAACACTGAAACAGTATTTAGCAACAGCATCCAATGGGACCACCAACCAATTAGTATCGCTCAGCAGCGTCATGACGTCATCCAACACTTCCGGATCGATGACATCGTCGTAGGTCAGGAGCATCTCGTACATCTGGCCGGCCGTGGTCTTCCGGATCTACAGTAGTTAAAGAGGAACGGTTTGTTGCATTTATGTTTTAGCTGTTGCACGAAGCGACGACTACGAATCCGCGGCCATGCGGGAGCTATTTGTGAGGCCGTACTGACCCGCCGCTGACTTCAGTATGCCAACACGTTCACAGTGATAACGCCAACGTGCTGATGTTAAGCAGCTATGTTGTCGACCATGTTAGTTAAAGTGGCAGTAGATTGAAAATGTTCCCTTAACTTATCACTCTGAAGTCAACTGCATAATGTATTGGCTTTGGAATAACGAGGCCATTTGTATTCAGATTGGTTCCCTGTATGAAATACTCTCCTGTGCTATTCTGTCCGCCACTGGGTTCAATCTCACAGGCGCTACGGAAAGTGCTGTGATTACGTGTGTGACCAAAAGAGGAAGAAAATACCATCTTTTATTTGTTATTTTTCTGTGTTGTTGGAAGTTGCTCTTAAGAAAAGAAGGCAGCCATCCAGGTGTATTTCTAGACAGCCGGGCCAACAACAATGCCCTTTGGAAACACTTAAAAAGTGTTAGCATGCTAACATTTGCTATTTAGCATTCAACTCCGAGCACAGTGGAGACCAATTGTCATGTTATTAGTCTTGTAATTATTTAATCATGAACCAAAATATATCATAATTTAAAACTTAACTAAAAGGGATAACTAAATCAATCATCCACCAGTTGTCGACTCATTTGATTAAAAAAAACACAAATTTCTACTTCCTGGTGAGGTTAGATTAAAAAGTCAAGGCAACACCGGAGTCATGAGGGATTAAGTCAGTCTGGAACAAAGAGGTGGGCCAACCGGCCAACCGGCCAACTGGCATTGCCACACCTCCAGCTAACAACAAGTCAACACAATAAAATCAGTGACAATTTGAGCAGGAACTGAAATTGGAAGAGTGCAAATGTTACATTGCTACATTTTCTAACAGTGAAACAGCAGCTTGTCGAGGGCTTTGTAAATCTGGTTAGGGAGGCTGAGTGTTCCTGTCTCGTGAACTTACCACAGGGAAGGAATGGCACAGTAGCATCAGCAGCTGGGACAAAACTTTCTTTCTCACATCCCCCTGGAACTGGATCAGCCCACAAAAGCTGGGAAGCACCAAACAGCAGAGTCATCATGGACGGCGTTTAGTGCCTCAGTGCAGCGTTTGACCGAATGAGTCAATAAAATGGAGACTTACACAGATATACAGGAGCGCAGCTTGGAAATATCTTTGGTCTTCCTGAACTCTTTGCAAAGAGCCAAAAGGTCCAAACAGAACGGATGACTTAAAAACAAAAAGGACATAAAAGGTTCTCACAAATGTAATTCAGATTTCTTTCCTGTTGTTGTTTTTTTAAATACTAACGTTGCAACACTCACTTCTCTTCGGTGGTGAAGATTTCAAAGCAGCTGTTGGCAAGCATCTGATTTAGCATCTTAAGAAAAGCAATAGACACCCTATAAAAAGAACACAGCGTCAATGAAGTCCCGAGGAGAGTACTGCGGATTATTTTATGGGAATTTTAATCCCCCTTTCCTGGTTGCCTGTATGTGCATAACAACAATAAACATGACAGAATAGATTGGAAGAACATTCTGCATATGTGTACAACTGAAGAATAATGTTCAAATCAAAAGTAAGAATTGACATAATAACACCAGCAAAGCACAAAATGAAAGCAGAATGAAACATTACAATTCATTCCAGTTGAAAAGGCCGACACATCTCATCTTTGTCAAGAGTACCTGTCATTGCGCAGATTGTCCCTGAAGACTCTCAGCAGCGTGTCTCCAAACTGCGTCAAAGTAGCACGCTTGTCCTGAATCCCTCTCAGGTGGTCGAACAACGACAGCGAAGAAAAATGCACCTGAGAGGAAGCAGCGGAGACCGACAGTTAATGGTGATTACAGCAGAGGAATAAAACGCCCGGCTCATCGTGGGGAGGTTCTACATCACAATTGTCATTTTGATTGATTAAAAACATATTTTGAGGAAGTTGAGAAAGAGTTGGGCGGAACAGTGTATTATTTAAAATGCAACTCAAGGACTAAGGTTTCTGTGTCTTGGGACACTTTTCCCGCGTTTGGCTTTAGCAGGGCCCTCTGATCCCTGTGCACTGAGGCAGGCCTTCCAGACAGTTCTTGGAAAGTCCGTGGATGCTCCGTCTCTCGCTCTCTGGCCTGTGTGAATATGTGCCTGCGGCGTGAGAATGGTAATCTTGGCTCATATGCTGCTGTAGCATTGGCTGGACTTCCTGCACGCAATCCAGAACAAACATTGCTCCGTCGCGTCCTTGAGAATGCGTCCGTGGCAAACATATAGGAGGTCAAATGAAGACGAGAGCCAGATCGTCTCCAAGAGAAAACCTTCACAGCGCTCACTGGTTGAGGGGTTTCACTTCACAGCCGCTACTACAGGCTTTAAACGGTTTCTATCTTTAAAACCACTAACAGTAAAAGTTAAAGATAACCCAACGGTCACACATCTTTGTGAGCGGGACCTCTTTTGAATGATTGGTTAGGTCAAACTGTCTCCGGAGGGAGACCCTGGTCGGCCCCCTGCTGGGGGTCTCCGCCGAGCCTCCTGAGGGATTCAGTGTGAGGGGTCAGGAGTTGAAAGTGCTCAACGGGCTTTTAAGCTGTTACGTAGCAGTGGATAGCAGAGATTGAAATGATGGGGAATTCTCGCAGGGCAGCACCACGAGGGACCAGTCAGATCAATCTGTTCCGCTTCAATGCTTCGAGCTTAGGAGGTTGCTGCAACTTCGCAGAAGGGACATGGTGGAGATGAGTCAAAGTAAATATCAAAGGAAAATCTTTCATCAAATTAATTGAAGGTCAGGCTTTCAAGAGTTTGGGATTACAGTGCAGAAGACTGAGTGGACTTCATAGGTGACATAGCTCCCCCTGCTGGTCTACATGTCTTGGCAACAGTAGACGTCAGGAGAAAGCCCAAACAGTAAACTTCTAGATTTTGGCTTTAATATGCAACTTGAATTATAGACACTTCTACTAAACACACTGAAAGTTAAAGTTTTATAGAAAATAGAAAATGTAACTTAATGAGACTATTAGGTGTCTAAATTAGGAGAGAGAAACCATGAGATTGAGTAATGTGGTGCTTCTTATCATAGAAGTTCAGATCTGCTGCAGGGATGGAAAACCACTCTTTGCGAAAATGTCGCCTCGTTTTGCGTTTTTTAAATCTTGCGACTCCAAAAGCCGTAACTCATGACAGCATTCAGTGACCATCTCGTCTGCATTCGCCCCCTTCATCTTTCAAAACTATCACCCGCCCAAAACGCTCCGGTTCGACCGCGCCATACTCCTCTCATCGCAGTCGACCTACTGTGGACTCAGTGATCCCTCCCACGGACACGGTGAGGCCCAGCAGGGTGTGGTACTGATACTGGGGCAGTGCGAGCAGCTGGGCGATGTACTTGAAAGCTTGGGATGGAGCATTCCAGTTCAGACTGGTGGTGGTTTCACTGAAAGACATAGCAAAAAGGAAGGGGGGAGGGAATCGGTTTCCACGACCTTGTAAGTACACTGGATCCACATCACGCGCCCATATTTTACACATATTTGGCAAAACTCGTTTCTGCTGATCGATGAAGCTGCAAGTTGGGAGCAGGGGGCTGACTCACGCGGGGAAAATGCTCAGCAGCTCCTCCTGCTGGGGGATGTGAGGTACTGCCGGCTCGGTACTGTGGAGGAGGCGCAGGAAGACGTTGCCAGCGTGGGCTCTGTAGCGGTCGATCTTCTCTGCTGCCTGCTGGGCAAGGCAGCACATCATACACTTCACCCTGCATACAAAAAAGTGGGGTAAGGGAAAATAAGTGCAATCAGTTATTTTATTATTTTTTTTACTCAGATTTGACTCCTATAAAACATCACTACAGCATCAACAAATCGGCTGTTGTGTTCAGACTTTTTAGCGACGGAATTAAAATGAATTATCAAAGAATAATGTATGAATTGAACCATAATTAGAGTAAAAGGAAATGTTGCGTAATCTCCTTGTAATCGCGTTGCATAATCCAAGTTGTGTCGGCCAAGGCCGAGGTATCGTGGCCACCAGGCACGTGCACAGACATTTTGGGGGGAAAGTGCTCAAACCAAAACAAAAGAGCATCTAACGCCAACATTTTTCAGGAAATTAAAAATATGAATAATAAAATAAATAAATAAATAAAACACAGGAGGATATATTCCTGGTCCTTCTGCTTTTGGAGTCTCTCTTTTCTTGGCATTATGCTGCAAATGTTGTGCATAATCAAAAGCTGACAATACACACACATTGTTTGTACTGTTTTCTGAAAGCGTTGAAGCATAAGCAGCATTACACTAATAATATAGCACACTATACCTCAGCAGACTGTCATGTAGCTCAACTTAAGACCTACCTATCATTTCAATATTTGATTCAATTAAACTAGTGAACTGCCTTTAAATTCACTGTCTGTATCTCTCTCCCTCTCTCTCTTCATTAAACCTGACAAACGCCAGTAAACATCTGGACAAGGCTTTGAAATCCTGAATTTTGTGAGATTATTATTTCATTTAATTAGTTTAGTTTAATTTTTTAGGCAACGTCGGACCAGTCGCGACGTAATGTTTTCAGCGGCGCTAATGACGTGGTTATTTATCACTAAACAACGCCGGGTGATTCCACGAACTCCGTCATCACCTGTTGATCTGATTTATTCTAAAATATTGATGAATGAAGAAAAAGTTGGGCTCCAGCAGAAGCACTTATCTCATTCAGGACAAAAGGGCAGGTGCTTGAGCACCACTAGGGGTCTGTGTGTGCACGTGGCCGGTGGCCACACCTCGAGACATTAAAATGATAATGAAAACTACAGTCATAAACTGACTGACATTAACACTTTTATGCCCCCGGCCGGTGACATTTGACACGTTGTGGATTTCTCTGTCTGATACTCACAGATCTGGCGGAAGGATCTCTGGAGCAGTGCCGGCCACCAGCAGCGTCACCTGCATCAGACTCGTCATGGCGGCCTCTCGCACCCTGGGAGTGAGCGAAAGGGTGAGCACTCCGTCAAAGATGGCGAATAATACGGTCAAGTGTATTAAAAACATGCCACGGGGATGCAGGGATTGCCATGTTTAGCTGCAAGGGCCTCAAGGGCACATTTAGCTCTTTGCCGAACGAAAATCAAGACGCTGGTTCAAATGCAACCGGAAACAGGTGGACAGGAATCTCGGCCCGCGTGGGCAGGGAGAAGAAAAGAAGAAAAGGGTTCCACAGCAGGAGAGATAAGGGCGTAAACGAGGTCAATTTGCGAGGAAGCATGAAGGAAAGAGAACGATAGACATGCCAGTGCGACAGAAGCAGCCTATCCTGTGCAGTCAAGGACAAGTGACGAGCCCGGTGACATTCCAGGGAGGAGGCAAGCGTGGCCCGGGGCTACATGTGTGCCATGTCTCTTAGGTGGAGGGCAATTAAACCACCACAGCATTGTGTTCCTCATCCCTCGGGCGTGAGCGAAGCATGTGCGTTCTTTACGGGTGTGCGGTGAGGAGGGCCTTCACTTACCAAGCGCCTACGTCCCCTCTGCTGTCTGTCGTGTAGTCGTTCATGCGATTGAGAAGAGAGCCGTATAAATCTGCGATGTTCTCCGAGCACAGAGCAGACTCCGGGGAGCCGTGGGCACAAACGGGCACCTTCACGCTCACTCTGGGGGAGGATTCAAAAGAAGAAGTTTTTAAATGACTCAACAGTTCACACCACGGGCAAGATACAGGTGCTGATAACCTGGTAGAGAAATGAAAATACATTTTGAGGAATAATGCGAGACAAATTATAGAGAAAAATGGACGGACACGTCAGTCAGGTCGGGCAGGTAGTCGGCAAGGTGTTTACTTAAGGATTACTGCCTACGGAACAAGGCATGACAAAGAACAGAGGAGGAACTGAGGGTCTTTCACAAAGTAAGCCTCAAGTATAACAACTGAACTAGAAGAAAAAACAACAGGTGGAAACTCACTGAGCAATTGCTCTGACTGCATCTCTCCTCGATTCTGTGAAAGTTCCCTCCTTCTGGCTGGCAGTGCACATCTGCGTGAGTCCTTCAAGGATCTAACACACACACACACACACACATATATATACACAATGTCTAACTACATTGAGGTGTAAAATGGCTAGAAAGTGTAAACATCCTCCAAACATACCTGCTTCAGCTTACTATTGATCATAAATCCTGGCAGACAGCCGAGGGCAAGTGCAGATCCACACCGGGTGAACATCTGGTGACTATTCAGCCCTTCAATGTACTGAGACACCAGGACATCTACAAACACACACACACACACACACACACACACACACGCCATGCACAGATTACTTTCAAATTCCGAGCCGCAGCACAGCTTGAGGAGCAAGGACGTAATGTTCGACTCACCCTGCATGTGTGCGTCCGCCCTGCCGGGCTCGGCCTGGTAGAACTCCTCACACAGAGCCGACAGCGCTGACACCACGGCATCCTGCGGACGAAGAAGGATGGAGCGAATGATTAGTAAAGCCCGTATATTCTTACTTCACGTTATTAAAAAAATTGTTGCAGTGTAATCTGCAACAGTTTTAAGGAGTTTCAAAATAAAACCAAATTTTAGCTGTTGCCAAAGAGCTGCATTTCTTTGTGATTGTGTAACAGTTCGCTTGTATTTAATTGCCATTTATAAACAAAGGCTCACCATATTGCCATCCTTCATACCACTCTTTATGGTGTCGTCAATAAGCCATTGCCAGCCAGCTGAAACAAAGTGTCGCAATATTACAGACATTGAATGAAGTGCAAATAATTAACAGAAATAAAAGCAAGCGTTAACTTACAGATCACAGGGTCGTTCTTAAAGGGCAATTTGGACAGCGACAGCTTTTCGATGAGACAGCACACTGTCAAAAAAATGAAACTGATAAAATCTACTGAGAACTAAGCTGCTTCCCGTCATTTATAACATTCTTGCAACAACTCATTAAAACCAATCAACTGCTTTGCAGAAGTCATTTTGCTAAACGCCGTTAAGACTTACTTGCTGGCCTCATTAACTCTCCACCGTAACCCCTACAGACAAAAGTACAGTTGTTATTTAAAGAAAGGCATTTTTTTGCTGGTGATAAATGTATAAAACCTGTCCACCTACCTGTACTGTTTTTTGTCATTAAGCTGAAAGTAAGCCAACAAATGAACATCAGCAACAAATCAGTTTATTCAACTTGAAACGACAGCTTTTGTTCGCTTGTTTCGATAAACTTACCGTCTGATGAATGTTCTTCAATGCGTCCACACATTCTGAAGAAATGATGTCCACCACAGTCCTGTATAACAAACATAGGGAGACAACAACTGCGACTCAAAGCAACAATTCATAGAAAGACAAGGCAACAATACTTTTTTTTTTTTTTAAATGTAAGTTAAACATTTTAACAACGTGTACGGACTAGAACAACGTATTCCCTCGACTGGCTAACAAAGTCTACCTGTTGGTCTGAAGGCCCAGTTTGTACAGAGCGTGTGTGATCTCTGCACACGCTAGGATGGCTCCATGGCGACCATGCAGGTCAAAACCCACTGCTGGGGGCAACAGCTGGGGCAAAACTGACACAAAACAAGTCACCAAGTATTATATATGTCAGACAAATCTCCAAAAGACATTTCACATTAGCAATTGTCTTTAGCCCGTGGAACAGGTGAGGTGACATTGTTTACCTGTTGTTGCCATGTAATCGGGTGCTTGAGGCGTCAGGTTGTGGAGCGCTTTAGTGGAGAGCTCTCGGATGACTCTGGAAAGCACATATGAGGAATGCAGCAATGAGGTCAGACCAACTTGGTGATATTTATGAAGCCAGGCAAATACTTCTACCACTTTAAGTTAAAGTGCACATCACCCATGGAGCCTCTGCATCCTCTGCCGCTCATTAAGGAGAAGAAAATCCCAAATAAAACAAAATCCATTAGAAATAGATACAAGTACATACCCATCCCAGTGGTTGATCTTCTTTTCTATTAAATGATCTATCATGGCCTTGGTGTACTCCGGGAAACTTGCTATGTAGACACTTTGAAAACAAAGAAAGACAGCTGTGAATGCGCATCTGCAAGCGTCTCAAAAAAAAAATACCAGCTTCAGACATAGTAAACCTTTAAAATCCACCTCTCGTCATTTTTTCTTTGTTCTCTTCAGTTCTATTGTCGGTAATTGGCTAAATGTTAATGCTACTGCTGGCGACGCACTTCTAATGAAATTCCTGAAAAGGGATTTGGCGCTCCTCTACGTAGATTTTGTTGCGAGAATTTCATATCTTAAATAAATGCCAGATTTAGAGTGAAAAAATGATGGTTAACCGTTTGAATAGAAACAACATATTCTCCAGAAACGTATATGCAGAGAAGTATTTGCAACGTCTTTGATTTGGGAAGCTGCACATGTTGGTAAATCTGCTTTTGAGCCACATTGACTTGGTTGAACTAAATGGTGCAGTTGGGTCATTTACAAACCAACAAGTTGTGCAATGTCGCCACACATTTTCCTCTTTGACCAACGGGACAGGAAAAAAGCGAAAAAACATTTTTGTCGACAGATTTCAGCCATGAAGTCGGCCAGGTTTCTATTCGTCACCTGCTTCGCCAACGAGGAAGGACGGGACCTGACCTGTTGCCACACACTTCATTGCTTTGCCTCTTGCATCATTTGCCCGAGTAGCCATGTTCTCTTAGTCACACGCTAGTCGAGTCAAGCTCGGGCCGAAGTGCAGAACACGCGGCTCCTCACCTGGTGCTCAGATAGCAGTGGTTGAGATTCCCTACAGCGTAGTAGTCCGCCGCTGTCAAGATGTCGATACCGTGAGGGAACGTCCCCTGTTGACAAACACAGGAAAGACGGACAGCAGCAGACGGCTGAGTAACCGGGGACGGGACATGATGGATTTGGTCCAACTCAGTAGACTGTTGCAAAATCGAATGTCGCTTAACGAGGCAAGTTTGAGCAGGACCTGAGTGATATCCAGCAAAGAAACATCAGATCTGACTAATTCAGTCACGAACCTGTCTGCCGACATTCTCCTGGAAGGCAGCCTGAAACAAAGCGAGACATAAAGATCAACGTCTGTCGATGTAACTGAAAGCCTTTGATTAAGGACGTCGGCCGGGGAGCTTACGGAGGCCGCTCTGCGGCAGTTGACGTTTCGGTCGAACACGGCTGTGATCACCAGAGAACTGCAGGAGAAGAACAAAGTGGGACACGGCCCGAGTGTGAATGATCCGAGTAACGAAGTGTACATAGGAATTGGCCCGCTGAATGCTACAAAGTAGTTATGGAGTGTTCCCAGTAACATAATGGTTAAATAATTCAACTTTAAAGGGTAGGCAACAGAAAAGGCTTTTATGGGCATTGTTTTTTTTCAACCATTTTAATATATTTGTTCTCGTTATTCTGGAACTCATACAACTTTCTTGTGTCGGTTAGGTACCCTCGCCTCAGGTTAAAAAAAATTGGAGATACTTTATACAGATATATATTTAACGGAGGTACTAACTAACTAATGGGCATGAGTTGCCAGCAATGTGTTTCTGACTATGTCTCTAATCCCGATATCGCTCCTCTCTACTCCGGGTGGGCGTGTGACCGGCAGTTATTGCGGACTGGGCCTTGTTTCCTCCCCCGTCTCCTAACGGCAAGACTCAGGCCCGGAGCTCCACTAACTGCCCCCCGGCCCCAAGGGCTTGAAAACAAAAACAGCCCTGATTGCACTCTGGATAATACCCTGCGCAACATTTTGAATTATGTCTTGTGGCTGCAACAGTGGATAAGTGGACAGCGCTATACCTCTGTGTATGCTTGTGTCTCTAAGACACTTAGTCACACAAAGTCACACATTTTGTAAGTACGTTTTCTGTGTGTCATTTAGTTGTGATGAATAGAGCAGGAACCAGCTTGTCTGAGCCCTGCTGCCAAACGGCGACCGAAACCTACAGCAACAGGCGAAACCTGGCAGTCCTGTAGGCTCAGGGAAGAGAGGGTGTTGTCGCGACTGCCGGTGGTAATGGAAGTCGCAGGGGTTCCAACCCGACACTGCAGAGCTGGTCTGCACAGTCAGGAGGACGCAGGTTCATACATGCACGGCGAGAGAGAGAGAGAGGGACGAGACTGGGGAGGAGGCAGACCGTTACCGTTGACAAAGACGTCAGCGGAGGATAAAGCACCTCCTTTCGCTTCACGCTGCTTCTCGGATAGATGCACGTTTTACCCAAAAAACGCCCCCTTTTGGGGTCCCTAAAGCTGGTCACGCAGCAGACAAAACTCTTTATTGGGAAACATTATTAGTTACACTCTGGAAGTAGATCATACATTACGATAATGTCATGGTTATTTAAAAAAAAAAAAAATGGTCCCATGTTTGAATAAGCAACCTGGTCACTTGTCTTAGCGATGATCTAGTTACGTACATGAATAACCAGCTAATGGTTTTACATTTTAGCATGTGAGCAAACAGGAATACAACAAGCCCCAACTGCCGCTTAATGCTTCAGCGCTGTGACTGAAGCAGAGAGACGATTTGAACCCTCGTACATAATGCACATAAGTTACCGGCCTTCCCTACCAAATACGATGAGCTCCAGGCAAGCAGGTCTTTGCCTTTTCAACCGGAGGTTTTTGTGAAAATGGATTTAAAAGTAAACGATGTCTTAAACAAATACAGAAAGCCTGCAATGTTACTTATTGTATGTATTTTTAAATACTAAAAATATTGTGTTTAAGGCCTACTGCAGTGTGCTTCATTACAAAAAGGCCCAAAATAAGACCACGCATTAGTTGGTTATGTGGGAACATGCAAGACTGATTTGAGGCAGTGGATGAGTAATAAACCTCGATTATCAAAACAGTTCATCCTGCTTTCAACCTTTGACTGCAGCTGCTACTCTTCTTCTTTCAGCAGAGCAACATATTTAGAGTATGTATATACTGGTGGTGGGGAGATATTATTGGCTGATTTAGGGCTTATTATGAATATATTAATGTTTTCTTTTTTGTCAGGAACAATAAAGGATTACCTTGTTGAGCGTAAATTCTGAGGGAGAGGATTTTGAGTTGTATGTATTATCAACAAATAGCAGCGATAAATAAATGAAAACAGAAGCATATCGGAAAGCGTCTTTTTGGGAGAGGACCGTGGCTTTCAAATCCTTGAAGTATCACAAGCCCATTAAGGTTACCTGGCAATCTGAGTGACAAAAGGCTCGAGCTCTTGGGGTTCGTAGGCCCTGGCAAAAGACCAGCACACGTAGCAGGCGGCGTCGCGCACGTTGGATCCGACGCTGCACGCTCCCCTCTTCTCGTCGTAGCTCAGCGACTTGACGATCAGCGGCACAACTGCAGGTCGAGAAATGGAAGTGGATGACTGTTTTTATCTCGAGAACCAGAAAGAAAAAACACGGACAAGTCAATAAAGCATCTCTACAATCTCTGTGCTGAGCGCAGTGTGGTGAGCATCAGACCCGGTGGAAATCTAAGTCCTTGGACTACAACCAGCCGCCACTGGCTGATTTAAGGCTGAGTGTGTGCGCGTACTATTTATTTTGTAGTAGTGACGCCTTCTGCATCTGCTTCTACGTTCCCTCTCTTTTTTGAGTGGTTGCTGCTCGAGTCAACGTAGTCAAATCGTGTCCCGTTTCAGGAAAAGAAACGCCGATATGATTTGGGGGTCAAGCAGTTAGTAATAAAGTTAGCACATTAAGTGAAAGTTTGAGTTGGGTTGTATAGATAACTACATTAGTTATCTCTAAAACAATAAACAACATTAGCACCGATTTGACCTGCGTGTGTGTGTTTGTGTGTGTGTGTATGTGTGATCTCATGTCCATCTGGCCGGCCTGCCACAGGACTTCACTGTGGTGCAACAGTGGCGCGTTGAGTGAAGTCAACAAGTGGTTTGTAGTGAATGCGAGACGGAGCAGGGAAGTGAAAGCAGGAACAAGAGCCCCCACACAACAACCCCGTCATGTAAATCGTTGCTTGAGGCTCGACTAATATCAGGTGCATCAGCGTTGCCTGAGGGCCCTGCAGTTTGGGCTGAAGCCCCGCCCACCAGTTAGACGACATCTCAACAGAGAGCAACTCACCACACCATCCCACACGCATTCACAAACACACTGTGAACCCAGTTGGAGCGAAGGTCCCGACGAGTGCTGGCTGAGGGCGGCGGAGCGGCTCTCTACAGGCCAAGGACACGGTTGCGAAGCAGGTAATTTCCTTATTTTTACCATTAAGGTACAGTTACTCACTTACAGCGCTGCGTCGAAGCCGCTCGGTGAGACTGAAGAAGACGTCTTTATTAAAAAGGCACCTTTAACCCGTTTGTTGAGTTGGTATAAGCTGCGTATCCACTTGTTGTCTGTGGATCTGAATTTATGCTTGAAGTAGTCAATATACACAGATACTTGTCATCTATCATATCTCATCAAAACATTTAAAACATAGAAACAAGACTGATCTGACGATTGAACAAACAATTAAGTTAAAAAATATATATAGATTATAGTTAAGTTGACAAAATGAAAAACTGAATGCTGTGACTGTATTGTGTTAAGTGAGAAGGAAACATTATTAAAAAAAAAATTTCAAATTAATTTCAGTTCTGAAGAAAGGAGTGGCCTTGCATGCTACAACTGGGCAGAAACTTGAGTGACAACTTCTTGCGACAGCACACGGACAAGCAGGTTCCTCCATGCGGCACTCAGCCACACTTAACTCACAGCTTAAGGTGATGTTTCATTTCAAATAGGGTGAAACTGAGGCGTTCTAGATGCCTCCTGATTCACAGTTCACTATGAAAGTGGCACTCAAGATTGCAAGATTGCCACTCTTGCTAACCGGTACAACTGGTACGAACTGCAATTATCAGGAAGAATCATTTCTTATCATTTTGCTGGTGAGCTCATCGCATGGGAGCATTGGGAGCTGAATGCATCCCGCAGGTGTAGTCATGGGAAGCAGGTGGCTCCTGGTTCCCACGCCGACAGCACAGAGTTTAGTAAGGTTGATAGAGAGAGCATGTCTCTGCACGCCCTCCGGGTCTGCAGAGAGTGCGTTAGCAAGTGTGCAGCGCGGCCAACACCTGTCTACTGAGCGCTCTCACTTCGTAGGACAAATGAGTCGAGCGATATCAGAGCGGATAGAGGCGTTAGTAGCCTGCTGCCAATCACCCGTAACGAGACGGGCAGGACTGCACCAATGCAAACATGAGGGAGGGCGGGGGAAAGTACACTTTTTGCATATGTCGTTTTTCCCTATTTAACAGTTGCTGTGTTCAGTCCAGTGTGCAGTAACAGAAATACATTAGCCTGAGGGTGCAGTGTTTTGTGCACAGAGAGATTTTTCTGCGCGAGCCGCTTTAGGAAGAGAGAGAAAACGCGTCGCCGACGAGAGCCGCTCTCCTCCTGAACCAGTCGGACAACTCTGCAAGCCTCCTCGGCTCAGTGAAAACCTGGTTACTTTTCTGTTTAGGCTGAACGTGTTACATTCCCCGCTAACTTCCGGGGAAAGAAGGAGCGTGAAAAAAACAAAAAACAAATGAGATTTGTTCAACTGCAATGTGATTCCTTTCTATTTCAGAAAACATCCTTTGGAATCGAGATGGAAACCGCTCAGGAACGCAAGCCAAAAAGGCCCCACTACATCCCTCGACCGCCCGGCAAGCCGTACAAGTACCAATGTTTCCAGTGTCCCTTCACCTGCAACGAAAAGTCCCATCTCTTCAACCACATGAAATACAACCTGTGTAAGAACTCCATCTCCCTGATGTCACAGAAAAATGCCCGACAGGTCAAGCCTGCGGCGCAGGAAGTCCCTGACAAACACGGGGACTTTCCGAGCCCCCCGGCTGAGAAACAAGGGGGCCCGGAGAGCGACGCGGCCGAGCGCAGGGAGGACCCCGAAGAGGCCGACGTCGGGTGCGACAGTCCGCTCGATGAGGACAGCCGCAGCGAGACAAACTCAAACACGGCAACAGAGGGGGAGAACGCCGACGAGGCAAAGGCCGCGCTGCGCCTGTCCGCCTTTTCCCCCGTCACGCCCAAAGGTGACGGGGCGGAAGCCTTCAAGTCACCTGCGCAGCAGCCGGGGGATGCGCGGCCTCCGGTTCCCGCTTTCAACCACCACGGCTTCCCGTGGGTTTCCTTAAAACCATTCCCCGCTCCCATGGTTCCGGAGTACACTCCGTACCTCCTGCCCGACGGGCCCCTGTATCCGCCGTACTACCTACCAACGGTCCACCGCGCCAACGAGACAAACTCGCCTCCCTTCCGGCCGGAGTTCATGCATCCCCAGAGGCCCGTGGTGCCGCAGCCCATAGCCCCCCCCCACACTTCCCTCTTTCCTCCGTACCCGTACAGATACTGCCACCCTCTTCACTCTGGCCCCCCTCTGCATTTCACCCTGTACAGACCCCACGAGCTCTCCATGCCAGTCACAGGACCCAGGTACCTCCCTTTGGATCTGTACGGACCGGCCCTGGTGCCAGAGGATTACAGCTTGTACCTGCACTCCCGGTCTAGCCTGGACGGCCTCGTGGAGTCGACTCGAGAGGAGAGCAACAGCGGGCAGAGCGGGGACAAGGAGGCCCGGCCCAGGGACGGTCCCAAGGAGGGCTGTTCAGCGTTGGGGTCCCCTGACAGACCCGGTCACACACACATCATCCAGAGAGACGCAGAGGCCCCACACTACACCAGGCCGAGTGACCCACAGGCAAACAGCCAGCCGGGACACGCAGCTGCACCCGCTCAACCCATCACAACCGACGTGAGGCTGGAGGAGTTACGGACTGATGGAGACGGAGGGTTAGTAAAAATTCCCTGAATCTTTTTTGTTCGCCCGAGTTGAGCGGTTTTGCAGTTACTGATAATTGATGTTGGCCGGTCTTTAAAATTGTTTTTTTTTTTCACTTCTCAGATTTTCCGGGAGCCACAGATATTCCTCCTTGATGGCTTCTGAGCCTCGACCTCAAACGTCACCAGACCTGGGCGTGGAGGACGGCGGAGAAGATTTGACCCCCCTAAACCTCTCAACAAGGACAGAGGGCACAGAGAGAAGTCACAGACCGAGGAGCTCAAGCCCACAGGACTTGGAGGGAAAAGAGTTGCCTCTGAACCTCAGCCTGCGAGCTCCTGACAGAAGCCCCGCTCACACCGGCGCCCCGAGCGCTTCAGAAGACCTCCGGCTGAGGTCCGACGCCGAGCTGGAGGAGGAGCCGTGTGACCAGAGGCAGACTGCAGCGCTGGCACTCTGTCAGCTGGCCACTGCAAGCTCCGCTCCCTCTTTGCGGGACTTTAGCGCCGCTCATAGGTCCTCTGTGGATTCCGCGGACACTTTGAGTCTGCGCTCTCCAGAGAAGACCAAACACACAAGTATTGCTAAGAAGGCCGGTGTGAAAAGAGCAGGCAGTGATCAGGCTGATACCAAGTGCCACGAAGCAAACAAGAGAGCGAAAGCACCAGGACGGCCTCTGAGGAGGAGGCCTCGTCGCTGCTAAACTGTTTTTATTACTTGGTATGAAGGACAGAGCATCTCCAACCGTCAACACTGAAAGCCTGAAATCCAGATGATTTCAATTTATTGAACATAATTAATAATGGAAATGTCCGTGGCACTGCCGCTGTGTTAAATGTAAAAAAGAATTGTTAAACGAAAAGACTTGACGCGCATGTGTTGTTCTTCTTGATTGTAAAAAAAAAAAAAAACGCTTTTTATATGGGATGTTAATATTTAAATCGTACATTTTTTGGAAGATGTGGTAATGTATTGTACATGTAAATATATTTTTTAAATAAATAAATGGTCAACCAGAACCAACTTGTTTACACTAGCGCACACACACACACACACACCTTACAATAACCATCTGAAAGGGAATTTGTGGTCACATACCATCCGTCAACCTGGACGGCAGCAGCAGGCCTCTCCTCCCAAGCTCTGCCAGAGCCAGGCAGCCTCCGTGCCAGGCGTTGTCCGTTTCCTGGAAGCTTGAAGAAGAAAACACACAGACATAAAACACCTCAGAGGAATAGTGGGCATAACGCAGCTAACCTGCCCAAACGATCAACCTACCTGAAGCAGTCCAGCACTGATGCAACCACCTCATCTGCCAGCTCCTTGGGAAGCCTCCCAGTCACCCTTCCAATGCTGAGGGGTTTAATAAAAACCACAGAAACTCTTTGACATAAAGAAACAAAAAAAGACAAGCAGCAGCAAGGAGACACGTGAGCACGGTGTTACCCCTTTGCCGCAGACCAGCGCACGATCGTTTCCTTATCCTTCAGTCCCAACAGCAGATGCTCTGGGAAATAAAAATGCACGTTTGATTCTCTGAGCGAAGGTGATTCAACGTCAAGCAGGAGTAAAAACAGAGTCCATCACTGACCGATGACGGTCTCCACCTCTTCGGGAATGTCGTAGTCCTCCTCCATAACCTCCGCGTCGGGAGTCGCGGCGGTGGCGACTGAATTCGACTGGGACATGGAAAGGTTTGCTGCGAGTGAGCGGCTGCCTCTCTGGTACCTTAAAATCCCAAATATAAAACCACGCATTTAAACGTCTACCGGCCTAATTTAGCCGCAGCTCATTGAGGGTGAAAAGTGGCAAACACAGGCTGGGTTTGTTTATCACTGTGTAGATACCGATTGAATAAAACAAGTTGGCGTTTAGTCTGACCTCCAAACGGCCAAACGGGGCTTCAGGAAGGTGAGGCCAAGTCTCTGGATTAGTTTGACACCCAGCTTCCTCAGCATAGCCTGGCTGCTCTCGGAAAGCTGTTTCTGCTCCAGACACTGCATAATTGCAGGAGCTGTGCACAAAAGAAAAAAAGACGACCTCAATGTTATTTGTCTAAATAATGTGGCAACGTATGAATTGATAAATGTAGACAGGAATACAGATGTATTGTAGGTATTTGCCTTGAGGCTTCATGGAATACAAAGGAATTCTGGTTGGGAAATTCTCACTGTGTTGACAATTTTTATATTTGCATATTATTACAGGTGAACAAATAAGGAAGAAAACTGCCATTGACAACATCTGCAGATCCTACAGAAAATGTCATATCTAGTTAGAAATGTGCCGTGCGTAGCATGTCAAAGAAAAGCTTGGATCATAGAAAGTATAGAAAGGCCTTATTTGTATAGGAAACAATCTCCTGATGTCTGCATTCAATTATCTCCCCTCCGGCATAAGACATTTTACATAATTTGTGGAGAAAAATAATTATACAGTACAAAATCAACTGAACAAAGACTGCAATGTCACAATCACATGATTCAAAAACGGGTCTTAGAGGAAATAAATATAACAGGGGAAATGGAACGAACCATATTCTAGCAGGTCATCTCTTTTTCCATGCTTGAAGAGCGTTGCCTAGGAGACATAAACAAAATGACCATCAGTTTCCGATACATGACAGAATCAACATTTTTATTGCATTAACAAACCTCAGACTTAAAAACTAATTCCCTATTAACTAATTTGTCGACAATTGTTTTTGACCTCACATATTGAATATTTGTGGCAATATAAAAATAATTGACACACTAAAACAAGCAGCTATCGGTCCTGTAGGTACGTTGACTTAACAGACAGTTTTGAACGCCCTGAGCACCACTGGAAACAGGTTACATTAAGGACAAAGAAAAGCTTTATAAACACGAAATTCAAGTCCATGTGTCAGTGGTAAAAGTTGAATGGACTTGCTTGAGGCCTGTGTTAAGTTAAATGAAATCTTGATAAAGATTTGCAGCGAGAATAAGTGTATTATCAAGAGGCGTCAGGGTGAATAAAGAAAGTAACTTTTTGGGGGATTAAATACTCTATCCGTCACTCATTTCATGAAGAACCGTTTATCTTAAAGCAGCGGATACACGCAGCCCACACACGCAGCCCACACACGCAGCAGGTGGATTACACACCTGCCAAAACCACATTAGGTATTGTGTGAGCCGTGCCGGTCGTGTCGGCTCTTGTAAGCCACCCTCCGCCAGTTTCGATAACGCCGCGCACGCTGATTACACTGGCATCAAACATTTGCACACAGGTGTGTGTGCAACGCCACAGGTTTAAGGGCGATCAGTGAGGATGCAGGTTTACCAGAGACTGCAGGGCCCCATCCAGCACCATAATGTCTTTCATCGACTGATCGTCCGTCTGGGAAATAGTTGTCAGGCTCCAGTCCAAAAAGCCTCCGAGGCTCTTCTGTTTCACATCAGGGCGCGTCATGAACCTGTACAGTCATGTACAATAAAAGACACAAAAAACAGTCAGGAGGTTTCATGTGGATAAATAAATCCAGACGGCACTGAAGAGAGTCAAAGAGCAACGTCGCCCTCTAGTGGGTGAGAACTGCAATGCAGGTACAATAACATATCTATTGCCACTTGCCATGTTTTAACAATACCTTTGGGAAATCATGACTGACACGTGCTGCATAGACACCTGTGCTTGACATATGCAACAAGCCATTGTTTATATCCAAAATACACTGAGAATAATAATAAAACTAGTCTGGTTATCTTTTAGATAAGATAAGCTTTCAGTTTACGTAGACTTTGTACCACAACACATGAATGCACAACAGAATTCTGTACACTTTGTAAGACCTGTAAAATGCACAAAAGGGCTTGATAATATATTTTAAATCAATAGCGAAAGGAATCTCTTTCACTATTTACACTATTGAAATGATATCTTCAGGGAAACTAAACAAACAAAACCAAGTATAACATTTACAGATGTTTAATATAATGAATTGGTTTTCATTGCTATAGTATTCATACGTTCACACTAGACTATCGACATCAAGAATGCCACTGCTCAGTTTCACCCCAGATATTCCATGGCTGCAAAATTGTATTCTCGTCTTATTAGGAATGGTGTGCAAATCAAATTTGCGAGTCCAATTATGAGTATTGAAAAACTAAAACTCAATTATAGTTCCAATGGTTCAAACTGTGATGTTTTGGGATACACCCAAGATCAAAAGACTTTGTGTTGTGATCATGTACTTACTTTGATACCAGTACAGATGCAGCGTCCCGAGGAGTGTCACTGACGAGAAGATACGACTACAAAAAGAAATAAATGTTACATGTGTTACTTGCGGTGTATGGTAAAAGCGCTTTGGACTGACTACAAACAAACCCTCAAATACTAAAATATTCCATTCAGGTAACAAGCTTCTTGATTCTCACTGGGATATGTTACTATAAAGGAGCAGAGGGTAATTTGTTATCATTTACGCAGATTAACAAGGCATGATACAAAGCTAAGCCGCCATAGGAAGTGAAACCTAGACATGTAGTATCTCTCTTCTCAATCTCTCTTTTAAAAAACAGAGTGGAATCAAAACTGTAGCATATATTTAACTTGCCTTTGCGATAGCGAGAATGCGGTCCATGGTAGGCTCTCTGACCTTGCCACCCTCGGATTCCAGATCACCATCCAGACGATAAAGGTCAAAGGGTATAAGGCAGGTCATGGACAGCCACAACAACAACATGTAGCGGGTTTCCCAAGTCTGAAATGAGTAGACATTAAAATGCATCATCGTCCAAAGCAAAAATGTTTGAGGCAGAGTCATAGAGGTGTAATTGTGAAGGCCTAAATGATCATTGCCTTTGAATAGTAAGGCCAGTCTCACCTCAGAGTCTTTGGGATCCTGCTTGGACAACAGGTCCAGAACTGGCTGGACATCTGCCACCTCATGGGGGAGAAGCTGCATAAAGATTTTGTAGCCTCGCACCTGCGCAATAAAAAAAAAAGAAAATACAAACTGCTTTACAAATCAGGATTACGGGATAAGCTGCATAACTTCACTGTGTCATAAAATCTCCAGGTGTTACTCTGTCTATGCAGTGTGGCGATGCAGATGTTTGTGACTGACCTTACAGATGATGTAGAGAAACTTGAAGGACAAATGAACCAATGACGAGGCAGAGTGTTCACACCTCACTATCTCCAGTATCATGTTCAGCATCCATTCTATCATAAAAATAAGCAGTGAAATGTACACACGTTCTTTAAGTGGATCTACCGTACTAAAAAAAAAAAAGATTGAACTAATTAAGAGATATTTTACCTAAGTGGGGGTCCAGCAGATGGGGCTGCTCTTGATACCTGTTCATGATCACTATGGGAGAAAACGGGCAGCGGAATGAATTGCGAGACTAATAATGATCAAATCCATATCTCTGATTCTTTTTTTGCGGGGGTTTGAGGCTTGATCATCTCACCTAAGAACCGCTGAGTAGCGAACTCGACTGCCACGATGTCACCGTGGATCTCCAGCAGGCTGGAAAGGAGGTCTCTGGTCTCACTGCTCTCACTGAAGCCCCCCAACACACACGCATTAACGATGGATTCTCCCCCTTCGCCGGTGGAACATCCACCTTCTGCCTCCGATAAAACCATCGTGACGGGCTTCTACCTACAAATAGTATCTTTGTCGCAAAGGCTTCCGTTGGCGTTTGTTGTTGTTATAAGTTGTGAACAAGTTGACGTTAGCCGGCTAGTATTAGCATTGCCTAGCAACAGGGACGGATAGGAATGAAATAGTTGACTTTAGCTTACGGAAAAAAATGAATGTGTTAAATAAACAGCGACAACACGGAGTTGTTCAAGAGGGTATTCGCATGGAAAAAAATGTCCGCAAACTGAAATTAATTTCACTAAACAATACCGAAGCAGGAGTCTGAGGTCTTTGTATGTGCGCAGCAGATGCAGTCAGGTCCTTCCCGACTACGGAGAGCGAGAAGGCTCAGACGGTGATGCTACTTTCTATCGACTGTCTTTATAGAGGATAATATTGTTAATTTATGACAGCTTCCTATAACTGGCCCTACAAGTTAGTTTTCAGAAGCTTTTACAAACTAAATATAAAATATGATACTGAGTCACAGATTTAACAATAGCAGATTACAGACTTATGATACATTTAAATCATAATGCTTCAATAATAATGGGGCAGTGATGTAGTAATAAAATGTACCTCTCAGAAAAGACAAATATTTACTTTTATTCAAGTTAGTTACATTAGAAATGCATAATTATTTCTTTGTATTTAACTACTTTTATATAAAACCCTAAATAGTTTTTATGTTCAAAGTAAGATTTTTGATTTCATAGCTGAGAAAACATTAAAGCATACTGAACAAAATCTCATACCAGATAGACAACAAATACAGAAGGCCGGAATACTTTGGTTCCCCCCAGGATGTATTAAGAAAAGGTTAAGGATCAAGAAAAGGTTTTCCAGCATACCAAATCATACCCCTCTGTCTTTTTGTTAACTTACAGACGAGCAAACGTGCTTTTCAATAAAAACGAAGAGCTTTTACGTTGGTGCATTGTTGAGGTCTTGGTATTTGATGAGCCCTTTCTTTTTAAAACGTTTCAAATATTAAGGTTTATTTTTGGTTGTCAGCAACCTACACACAAGTAGGTATAACAAATACACAACTTTAAAAAAACTGTTTAAAAAAACAAAAAAAATCTATAGAATATATGTTGTTGTTCAAACATACTTTAAAGAATCCACATGAAGCATGTTGGTATAGATGTGGCAGACATCATCAAAACATTTTGATATGTTTATTCTGTATTTTCTACACAATGTGACAGACATAAACATTTTACAATGTTATGTACTAGTCTCGATAGCAATTAGGGACACTGCTTTTTTGTAAAAGCATCATCTGGCAAAACAAACTTAAAACTTGTATGAGTTAAGCCTATGAAGCTTTGTACAAGTGTGATTATTTCAGTAGCTTCTTCATAATGCTTATCGATGAGCCCCTGTAGCCCCCACCAAAGTGGTTCCAGTGATTCAGATAGTGGAAGAGTTGGTAAAGTTGGTTTCTATTTTCAAAGCCTGGCGCTTGAGGAATCTTTTCGTGGTAAGCAGAGTAGAAAGAACTGTTGAATCCACCAAACATCCCTGCAATACCCAGCTCATACTCGGAATGGCCATAGAAGGAGGCTGGGTCATAGATGACAGGGCCCACTGCACACTGGGCCACATTGCCCCCCCATAAGTCTCCATGGAGAAGAGCAGGGAAAATCACCATATCTGTGAAAAACTGAGGGATCTTTAGCTGTAAATAAAGGACACAATACAAAAGTCGCTCTGTCAACGCATTCATACAAACATAGAGGAATGTGTAAAGTATGTTTTCTTTCTGCACCTGTAGCTTGGCCCATAGCTCTCGGGCCTCCCTGTCTCCATAGGATTTCTCAACCATGTTAAGTTGGTGCTGCAGTCTCTGCTGGGAGTAAAACATCACCCAGTCATCCTGCCACTCATTTTCCTGGTGAGGAAAGAGAAGAAATACAGTCAGGACTACAGTCACAGCTTAAAGACACTGAGACCACATTCTTGTATACAAACGCAATACTTCTTTTTACCTGAGATAGATATCCACAGCATGTAGGTACACTAAATCCAAATTTCTCAACAACCACCACCTCTGATTGTCCTGCTCCTTTTCCTGCGTACAGTCAAATAAGTGATATTTGTCAGAGGAGGAAAGATGTTTTGGTGCATTTTATCTACTCGTGCAAAAGTTAACTTAAAGGTTATTACCCACAGTCTGCTGCTCGTTGCGTATTCTTTCCAATTGTCTCTTGTTGTGAACATGTAGATCTGCCAGCTGTTCGCCTAGGTGTTTTGAGTACCTATATTGGATTTGAAAAAATAGTATTTTGTTAAGAAAAGAAAAGAAAAAACACAAACTATCTGCATTTTCACGTTGCCCTCTATTCTAGTCAGAGCTGAACACATTTTATGAGCGATATCTTACTTGGTAAGACCTCTCATGTCCAGATGCTCCATCACAAATACACATCCTCCTGTGTCAAGTTCCACCACCTTCACAGGCTTGGGGACTTTAACAGTTTCTGTCTTTAAAATGGCTTCCAAACTGGCCATCTCCCCATCAAACATCAATTTGGCCTGGATATAAAAAAAAACACGGATTTGGGTTGGTGAGGAGTTCAGCATTACTCATCTTCACTGCTTTGCATGTGCAGAAATAGTGAAATTTGTCTCCATATTAACGTGTGTGGACAATCAATCAATAAGTACAGTAGGCCTACACTACTTGAGTGCCTGTCAAATACTCAAAGAGGATTTAACTGGCGGGTACATATGAAACGCCAGACACAAGCTAAAACCACTTCACTGTAATAATCTAAAACAATAATGGAAACAATACCTCGCTCTTGTGATTTATCTTCACAAAAACTCTCCCAGTGTCAGTATCATAACTCTGGCCCTCGCTGATACATCCTCCTCCGGAGTGACCTGTTGCCTTAAGCATGGCGGAGCCCAATTCTTCCTTTAACTTAGCTTCCATTATTATTCCCCACAATAAATTGTAGTGAATTTATCACTAATACGCCAACGAAAACCGTCTGGAGCACGGTGGACTTGTTATTTTCCGGTATATTTACATGTGACTTCTACTTCGTCCTATCACAGTGACGCGTCGCGTGTCACGTGATCGTCTCCATGGTGCCAAATGAATTTAACGCCAGTTAACGTTACATGCTAAATGTGGCTACAGCGTCATTCTGCTAAAAAGAAATGAGCAGCCGTGACATTTGTCTGCTGCTTGGAGCGACTGGCGTCGGAAAAACTTTGTTGTTGAAACGTTTACAAAATATCCTTTAAGCGAGCCGAATTTTAGAACTGGAACTCGGAAAAAAGACTGGCTTCCCTTGTGTTAGTTAACGTTAATTAGCTAACGTTAGCTAGCGTAGCCTTATAAACTGCTTCAGTATCAAACGCAATAAGTGACGTCAGTTGACCGTTAACTAACTAACGTTACATATAAACCCTTTTTTTAACCGACCAAAACATACATCATCGAAACTGTTTAAATGGCCATTTTTCTAATCTGAAGCCAGTGCACTGGCTCTTGTGGGTATTTTTCCTAACATTGTTTGTTTACAGCTCTGTTTGCATGGATCATCTGAGCTCGGGGAACCTCCCTCTACTTTGCCCACAGTAAGTATTATCGGGAGGTACTTTTAATCCTCGTTTAATGTGTGCAGCCTCCATTTTTATTAACGTCTGTAATCCCTTAAAACACCACAGGTAGGAACCAACCTCTCAGACCTTATACTGAAGAAGAAAAAGGTGACACTCAGAGAGCTGGGAGGCTGCATGGGCCCCATATGGCCCAGTTACTTCAAGGATTGCTACTCAGTTGTTGTATGTTTTTTTTGTAAACAAGCTGCATCTATTTGCGACTTTGGTAACTGTTGGAATCCTTTCACTGAATAACTTTTTTTGGGTTTTATAGTTTATTGTCGACTCAGCCAACACTGCTCAGATATCTTCATCTTGCATCCAGCTGCTGTCGGTGCTCTCTGCTGAACCTCTGCACGGTGTTTCTGTGCTGATTCTGTTCAACAAGAGGTAACTCCTACACACGTACACAACAACCCCCACTTTTCACTTTTGCACCCCTAAAGATTGCACTGCCTGCTGGTGGAGCACAACATGTGTCCATCATCAAAACAGTCTCTAGCTGGAAGCTGCCATTGTGTATTTTTTATTTCCAGGGACATGCCGTGCATTATGAGTCTCGTGGAGATAAAATCACTTTTCAGAATGGACGACATCATTGCAGCCGCTACTCAGCCAATCACAATACTGGAAGTCAGTGCCCGCACTGGACAGGGACTGCAGGAGGTGCTGAGCTGGCTGGAGTCCATCATAGTCAAGTGAACGATCACAGGCTTATAATTCTACTCACAAATTACTTTGGATGATCACTCCAAGCCGTTTGGTAAGATGTCAGTATCCTCAATGTGAAAAGACTTTGGTATTATTATTAAATTATGTTTTTGGTGTTTGATCCAAACAGTTTGAAAATCTGTTGCCATAACTTTGGGACCATATACATTTGGTCAGTGGAATGGGTAAATGGTGAAAGAGATGCATTGGTTATACAATGGCAGGTGTAGTGATTGTATGGTTACAATATGTTCGGTCCGACTTCACGTAAAGTACTAACCTTATTCATGTTGGTCACGTTTACCAATTCAATTCTGCACCAACAAATAGAAAACTGCTTGACTGACTACACAGGGAGCCTCATGCTGATTAGTGATTACTGTGTGTTGGTAAGTGTTGCAGCATACAGGTAATGTGTCACTACCAGCAGAGGGCATACAGTGCACAACAGATATTGCAAATGTTACTGACTGGCTTGTGAATGAAATGTGTTGATGCCACAGGAATTGATGAAGTACAAAGCAATAAAACAAACAGAAAAATTAGGCAGTGTTCCAATTTTACCCTTATATTTGATGAATCCGTTCACAAGCAATCAATAAAATGCATTCATTTTCAAATGGTGACGTGCTCATGGTGAATTATTTAGCACTTCCAGTCCTCCCAAACTCAGAAAAATCAAGTCAAATGCACACGACTGTTTCTAATCAGTTCTCATTCCATCAGACACTCAACAAATTTAACCGTATTGAGGCAGCAGCATTTAAAGCACGGGACAGGTCTCTGGTCTCTTATGGGAAATCCATTTTTTTCTACATTTGTATGTGAAAAGCAGCAGCAGCCAGAAAAGCCAATCACACAGACAGGAGTTAGCAAGAGACTTGTTGAAAAGCCGTAATACAATTGCCTGGTAATTGTGGCTAAGTGAAGCAACATCAAAATATTATCAAACTGTGCTTTTGTGTAGGTGTTTTTTTCTGAATTCAGGTTGCAATAGATAAGATAAAGAATGCCATTTTTGATACAAATGTTACTTTTTTGTATACTCTTGTCACTGCATCATTGACAAGTGGAGCAGGACAGATTATTGCACTGAGGAGCAGAACCAGCTTGCATTAATCTAGTGGTTACCGGATTATAGTACAATATGAAAACTTAACATTCAAGTCCTGGGTGCGGAAGTTCAATCCGCAGTTACCCTTTTTTTAATAGATATTTTCTCCAGTTTAGTTGATCCTCATAAGAAAGGGTTCTGTGCAGCCTGTGATCCGTCGATGCTGCCTGAAGAGAAGGGCAACAGCGGCTCGGGGAGGGTCGGTGGCAGGCCGAGGCCGGGCTGGGTGGGGTGAGTAAGAGACACGGGGAGGCTGGCAGGCTGGTGGCTCATGGCTAAGGGCAAGGAGGCACTGTAGGGAAGGGAAGTGCCCTGGGGAACTTGAGAGGGGGGGGCATAGCCCATTTGATTCAGAGTTAGTTTGGGCGGCTCCGCTTGGAATGGATTGTTGGCTGATGGAGCAGGGAGGCCTTAACAGAAAGACAAAAACCAAAAAACATTTTGGTTAATGAACTTAATCAACACAGTATTTAATTCTAAACTTCTTCCCCCTGTATCCCAAAATGAGTCAATAATGCACCAAATACCTGATAGGAAGGGGTTCAAGGTCTTGGCTGGAGGATTTACTGGGATCAATCTATCCAGGTCAACCAACGATGCCGCTGTGGGGCCCAGGAAGGATTCAGGTGTTCGGCACGTACGAGGGCCGGGGGCTGCCAGGCTTTCTCCAAGACGGGACAGGTCAAATGTCTCAGGACTGCTTTCCCCTCGCCCATTTACATCCACCGGGCCTCCATCCATGGCTTCATCAAAAAAATCCCCATCTGACGGCAGAAAAGGAGCAAATTGTGACGACGCACATTTGGGCGGAATCCCAATGAGAGCAGTAAAAGGAACGTATTGTTTACCCGAGGGGCTTCCGGGTTGGAGATAGGGTTCCCTGACAGGCCCTTTGAGGGCTGAGAATGGATCCAGTCCTGAGGCAGCTGCACACCAAAATAAAATGTGATTTTAATAGTCTATGTAGACTATACCCTTAAATTAAATGTGGCCTCTCCTGTTTATTTTGACATGGTTGAAGCTGAATGAGCGTGTGCATCACCTGTGTTCACAGGGAAGGCCCATTCTCGGCCTGCGGCGTCCAGGTTGCTGTGCGGGTCGTCCCAGGGATTGACTGGGGGCTCCCATGGAGGAGGGGGGCTGTTTGATGTTGGGGGGGCCATCCAGGGGGGATCTACTCCCGGGACATTGTTGCTGCCTACTTAAATAACAGAGAGGTTAATGAGGAGAGAGAGGCTCCTGTCCTGGCATGTGGGCAGAACAAATGAAACCAAAACGCATTAAGAATGAGTTTTAATGCAAACACTACGATTTCTGGAAACACCTGAAATTAATCAGGCTGCAAATATTTCAGTCTTCAAGGACTACACATTTTATGACTAATTTAAGCGCTTTGGTGATGGTCAGCTAATTCAAGGCTCACCCAGGGAGTCCCAGCGGTCTGTGCTCCCCGGAGCAGCAGCAGCCGCCTGCTGTGGGGCACCGAGCCATCGGTGGTTACTAGGAGGCTGATCTGAGGGCAGCGCAAACACGTCTACCAGGTCCATGAAAGCGGTCTGCCATCAACAAAAAGAAGGGAAAAAAAAGAAGATATAGTCAGTAGGGTATAAGGCTTTAAGACTCTGTGATGGTTCTCTCATCGGTAAATAAAAAAGTGAAAGTTGAGTTTAATTATTGATGAATCCTAATCTTATAAAACGAAAGAAAAAACAGTTTGAGATTGTCACTGTTGTATTTAATGGTTGTAAAACCTGATTAGACCTTGTAATCCTGCCCATCATTTTCGTTATGGGTAACAATAGATAGACATATATTGGGCCTTTTTCTATGGATACGTTGTTTTAAAAACCAAAGTATACTACAGTGTATGCTTATGCTTCATCACCCCCATTGAGATATTCCATACCCCAATAAATCATACCCCGCCTTTAGACTCCATCTCACGTTTGCTGTCCTCCAGAGCTTTCTTGAGCATTGACTCGTCCCCTTGGCGACTGAGTTGCTCCTGTGAACAGATCCAGACACAGACGCCATGGGGCAAATTCAAATATTGTTACATCATACTATATTTATGACCAGGCCCGTTTTCCTAGGCGGCGTACGACCCAGATATAGCTGAGTGCAATGCGCACAAACCAGAAAGTTGAGCGGTCAGACAGGAGAGAGCAGAGAATCACTGGATGCACCCAAAAAAATAAAATTAAAAAAAAAGGTACAAAACATTTGTTTTTTTTCTTCTTCTCTGCAAAACAAGGAAGCAGAGGGAATGGAAATATATTTAAACCCCAAGTAAATCTACCTGCTGGTGCTCCTCCTTGCTCAGATTCAGGGCCAACTGGAGCTGCGTGTCCTCATCCATATCCAGTGCAACAGGGGCGGGGGCAGGTTTGACTGGCTTGGAATGGGTGGTTGACTAGGAAGGGAATCGCAATCAGTATTTGATCAACAACATGTAAACAAAGCTTGGTCAAACAGTACAGTACGCTGCATGCAACTTTAGCGTAAAACGAGTCAAACCCGTCGCCCCTACGGAACTACGGAGAGATTTAACGGTTAGTGGAGAAGAAGAATGCAGCCTTGTTCCATTAGTCGCTGGAGAAAATGACTTTTCCTTTTTCGGGGGGTGGAGGGGGGGTTAAGGGAGGCCATGGAGATGGTGAAGTACATGCAGCAGGTTCTGAGGGGGCCCAGACAGGCCGGTGAGGTTGGTTTCAGTGTTCAGAGCCACAGCAGATGCGGCACGGGGCATACGATGCAAAAGGGAACAGCCACCCCCCCCCTGATGGCAGCCTACTTGTACCTTCTGGGGCTGCTCCTGGCTGAGCGTCATAGCGATCTGCAGCTGGGTCTGTTCATCAATATCCAGTGTAGGGGGTGGCTACGGTCCAGCAGGTAGGATAAGGAGAACGGGAGAGGTAAACGCTGTTTGTTGTTTTTGCTTGATTGGGTCAAGCTTCCAGACATCCAATGAATTAAAGTAATAAATGTATGAATAAAATGTATGCTCCTATTATATATGTATATTCCTACAATAGCAGAAGAGGAGTCACAGAGGGCAGCGGCTGCCATGTCTTGCTTGAGAGTGGATCAATGCACACATCCTGTCTGGCTCTCTCTCGCTTTCTCTTCCAGCTCCCTCACTCTTCAGCATGGCTGACGCCATTATTGACCACATCGGAGTTGATGAGATCATTTTGGTTAAGGCTTTCGGGAAATGGTGGCCTTCGGTGAGACAGGCAGTAAGAGCGCCTCACCCACCATTACAGGCAGTGTCCAACCCTGTGTGTGTGTGTGTGTGTGGGGGGGGGGGGGGCGTTTAATGTTTTTAAGTCTCTTTCTCCTCAGGCGCTCGTGCTGTAGAGATGAGAGGTTTGTTTGTGTCTCTGTGTGTGTGTGTGTGTGTGTGTGTGTGTGTGTGTGTGTGTGTGTGTGTGTGTGTGTGTGTTATCCTAGTTAGAGGTACCTTTTCACTCTCTTCTCGGCTCATAGCCAGGGCCAGCTGCAGCTGCAGCTCTTCTTCTCCACTGGTCGCGGGCCGAGCTTGCTCCATTTCTGGATCGAGTTGAGGGGAGGAAGAGGAGGCTACAGAGGAACAGCGGAGGGGATAGGGTGTTAAACACAAAAAAGACTGATTTTGAGAGTGATTTAAAAAAAAAAAAAGGTATGAAAAAGGAGCCGGCGCTGTTTTTGCTTTTTATTGTTTTCCAAACTGCCCGTTGGTGAGGGCCTTTGCTGGCATTGCTCGCCACTGCGCCTGCCTCCCTGCTCAGAGAACAATGGTGCTTCTGTGTGGAGATTCGGGGAGGTGCAGGGCCAGAGGAATGGACGGTTTGGAGTGGAGCCCACCTTATTACCCTAAATACTCTGGGCTGGGGTCCTAGTTTGGAGGAAGGGAAGGGTGGATGCCTGGTGTGGGGTCTTTTTTGTTGTGTTGTTGCTGCTGGCAGCGTACCAGTCTGGGTGTCAGGCTGTCAGTCACAAGGTTAAAAGAGGGCCGCAGGTCACACGGTGGCAAAGTTAGGCCTCAGGAGCCGATCATTTCCACTGTGCTGCCCTTCAATATCCAGCGTTTGAGCTGGAACGCTTGCTGGCAATTAGCTGCCGCTGACCTCTTAACCCCCACCCACGCCATCTATCAGCATTCCGTCCAACACTCCAAATATCTCCGTGCGCCAGAATCCAAGAGGTGTTCCCAAGAGCGAAGCAAATGCAAATTGACATTTTTTTAAAAAACGAATAACTGCATTGGCAAAGCCCAGCGTGCCAGTAGTTGTAGCGCTGTTATGTTACCCGGCATGAAAGAGGCTCTTTGCATTTCGTTATCACATGTAGAATATGTTTTTCCTGGGTATCGCAAAACCCTGCTCCTATTGGACGCGCTGACTGCTCATGCCAGATGTGACCACAGGCACATGTTGTGGCCTAAAAAGTATGCAAAGAATGTGTATCAATCGCGTAAAAATGTATCCAGACTTTTTCGATAGATTATTGGAAATAAAACAGATACCAAAAGTGGACGTATCTCTGTTCAAACCACATGACAGGCCTCAAAGTAACTGATGCAATCATGAAGCCGCAGCTCTGCTGCTGACGGAACCTTTTGATAAACACCATTAACCACAAAAGGTATACGGTACGCAGGCACACACACAAGCTGCTTGATGCTTTCTTCTGCAATGTATTTTTAGATTTTTGAGCTTTTCGCTGTAGTTGATAGTCAATGACATCAGGTGTCTAAACCCCTACACGCCCTCAGACGGCTCACCTGGGTCTTAGATATTATCTTGCCACCTAGCCAACATCTCCACTGCAGCGTAACAGATCACACGTGTAAAAGTAAACACGGTATCCAGCCGTGGTTTCCCATTAGGTTGAGACAACCACACACACACAGGGCCTCCTCTCTTTTGTGATCGCAGATACAGCTGACGTGACCGTAAACAAGAGAATGAAAGGAATGCAGATGTCAAACTCTCGGTAGGGAGCAGAGCCGGAGAGCAAACAAAGAAGAAGCAATTCAATCACAACTCATCGAGGCCTCAATGCTGGAACGTGCTGCTCGTATCACAACAGCAGGTGCCTCAGCGAGAAGCACCAGGGGTCTGAGTCATTTCTCAACGACACAGCAGAGACGGGAGATGTACGACCGACGGTGTCTCCGGGATTACAGATAGAAGATACGCAAAGATCACGTGGGAGTTTTTATGATGGAAATTGAAAACGAAAGGAAGTACTCCGGCGCGCGTCTCAGGTGGGTAGACGCTCAATTCCCCCCCCCACCCCAATCCCTTCTACTCACAGCGAAAGGAGGACGGCGAGCTCCTGCACCTGCCGGGCTCGTCCCCGCCGACCCCCGCGGCTCCGAGCTGGCCCGCGGACCGCCCCGGGTACGGAGGAGGCAGCGAGCCGGAGCCCAGGCCACTGGCGGAGCCCGCCATGCGCGTCTTGGTCTTCAACGCCTGGCTTCTCTCCTTCTTCAGCTTCTCCTCGTCCTTCAGCAGGGCCACCAGCTGCTTGGCCTTCTCCCGGACGTTGACGCCTTGGTCGTGTCCGTCCCGGTCGACGTACTGGAAGTCTCTCAGCGTCTGGATGGTGTAAATGTTCTTCCGGCACTCCTGGGCCACGCGCTCGGAGCCCGTTTTGATCAGGTAGTCCAGCAGGGTCAGCGCCTTGTAAACGTGGCGCCAGTTCTTACCGTGGTCGTTGAGGCGCTTCCAGATCATACCCATGACCTCGGTGAAAGCCACCACGTTGAAAGTCAGGTCCGCGACTTCCGCCATGAGCGTGCTGGAGGGACCCCAGGAATCGTTGGAGGTGGCCTCGCGGACCTTGACCTCGGCCTCCGTGAAGTTGTTGACCATGTTTTTCATCTGGCGGCGGAGCGATGAGGTCTGCATGGCGGCGGTAGTGTTTCCCGGGAGGCGGAGAGATGGAGTTACGGCGGCCGAGCCCCACTGCGTCGCCTCAGACGAGGTGGATCGCTTGCAACAAAGCTTTTGGCCTTCTATTGGGAAACGTCAGTGATGTCCGTGGGTGCGTTTCTGCCGGAAAGGAAATATTTTTAATCCTTGGGTCAAATATTTACAGCGATAACTGAAAATTGTGAGTGGAAGGAGAGCGAAACAACTCCCCCCCCCAGCGATGTGAAACACGACCCCTGGGATCAGTTTTCCGTCAAACAACTTGAGTAGAGACGCGCGTGTGTGTGTGTGTGTGTGTGTGTGTGTGTGTGTGTGTGTGTGTGTGTGTGTGTGTGTGTGTGTGTGTGTGTGTGTGTGTGTGTGTGTGTGTGTGTGTGTGTGTGTGTGTGTGTGTGTGTGTGTGTGTGTGTGTGTGTGTGTGTGTGTGTGTGTGTGTGTGTGTGTGTGTGCGCGAGGCCATAGAGCACGTTGTTGTAAGCAATGATCAGCTCGGCAGCCATATCCTCAGTCCAAGACACAGAAATACACTTTCCTTCCCGTAAAAGGGACTTAAACTAAACCCTCATCTCTCTCTGTGTAATATATATATATATATTATATATATATATATATATATATATATGTAATATTAAATATTAGTATAGTGTGTACACTTTGCCCTGGACATTGGACTGCTTTTGTAGGCAGTGAGTCAGTTGAGCTGGTAAAAATCCCCCCTTCCATATCTGTCTCGTCAACTAAGAACTGAAACGCAAACAAGAGCTGAGTGATGTGAAAGCTTTTCCAAATTAGAAGATTTATATTAGAAAAAGAGGCCACGAGATGAGCGATGGCCTGCTAAATATTTGAACAAGATAGATGTGGCAAGTTGATGCAAACACCTCAGCAGAAACCGTGGTACTGTGAGTGAAAAGGGACTAAATTGGCCCGTGACATCGGTCACACTACGAGAGAGCGCTCTGTGCTGTAAATACATGAAGTGTTAGTAAGAGGCTAAATGTTTGTGATGACTGGGTCCCATTATCTCCTGAGCCCCAGGGTCAACTGAGAAACACCTAGATAGTCCGCTTCTGTAACTTCCTGTAACTGAAAGTGTGGGGGGGGGGGGGGGGGGGGAGAGACTAAAGCAGATAATGACGAATGAGAGAAAAGTGCTGTGGCAGGAGATCAATTACACAGCCGCTTTTGCTCAGATTTCTAATCCGCGATGCCTCCATTGGCTATTGCACTCGCACCAATAACAAGGATACATTCATGCTGTGACTTTATATGAAATGACCATCACATAAAGTCAAACTGATAGTAGCCAGAGGAGGGAGGCGACGAGCCCTGTGCACACACATGCATATTTATTCTGCTCACGACACACATTCCAGAGTACAGTTTGAGGACTGTGACATGTGACCTTGACGTGGGGACATACTGGACTCTCAAAAGTATTCACTTAGTCTGCTTTCCATTCTAGGCTGCTTGAATGATTCCTTACAAGCACGTGAGCTTGTGTCTTAGAATCCAGCAGAGTGAAACATTCTATTCGCATCGACCACCTATGGGACGCAAACTGTTCCCGGAAAAGGCCTCCATTGCGCGCGTGGAACAAACACACCGAAACTGCTCGGATGAAAAAAAACACACACACAGTTTGCGCTTTAACTTGCGTCCCTTTTTGTCCCAAACCAGGACGAGCCGGAGCCATTTGTCGTGCACGCTTTGCGTCAACTGGGCAGAGCTCGCGTGGACTGTGAAGTATGCGATCGTGACTCAGCAGTGATTCCGAGTTTTAAAGTTTAAACCACGGCGGAACAATAATAATAATATTTTAAAAAAAGAGAAATCGCGACGGACCGCGATCCACTTTCACGCTTACCTTCATGTCACAGCGCGTCAGTGTGGTCTCAAGTTGGGGAGGCTTTGGGTGGAGGAAGAAACGCCTCCGCCTCTCGGCATATCCCGCACGAGAAGGAACGGGAGTTTAAAAGAAAAATAAAAAAAAAATGTGTTTAATAAAGGGCAAAATCCGTGTGAACGTATCCACCTCAAAGGCGAGGTTTTATTATGAAACTAAGTTGCGTGCGCGCATATCCCAATCCTGGCTTGCGGATGACACAGCCGACACCCCCCTTAAAAACACACACACACACACACACACTGCAAATGGATGGAGTGGGAGGGAGGGAGGCCCGCTCGCTCGGTGCATGCAGAGTCAGATTTAACACTTTCACTGCCTGGCGCAACACAACCTGAGCTCATCGGAGCAGGTGATCTGAGAACCCGGAAGAGACGCACGACCGGAACGTGACCGCTGCTAGGACACATCTGCTCACACCCTGTATCCTTAAGCTTCACTTAACAACATCAAGCCGATTTAATATTGAAATGTTACAGAAACCACAGAGACTAAACATATTGGAATTTTAGGGGTATCGCGTTGAAATGTGATACAGCGGGTCTAAGCCTGTAATTGTACACCAGACCCTTTATTTCCCACAGTTCAATGCAGCTCACCCTTGCAGAGTGAGTGAACGTACCCAGAGGGGTCCCACCATGGACTGTGTTTCCCTCCCGGCAGCTCGTTGGGTCTTTGCTCTTTATTTATTCATCACAGCTAATGGGATGCCGTCTGAAGGGACGTGCTTATGCAGTACACAGGGACTGAATCTCCTTCCGTCTTTACGGCGTCTTGGATTCTTTCAAAGCGCAAAAAGCAATCTCTGCCTTCTAGCAGCTTGACTTCCGTGGAAAAGTACAGAGGAGACGGTGTCGTGACTCTGGAGTGCGTAACGACTACCTGAGGCCGGGGGAGAAGCAGTGGGGGGGTACAGAGCACTGGGCCTTGTGACTGGGTGACTGAGTAGGATATACAGGAAATACCAGCTCCACCTTAAAACCACAAAGGCATGACTTTTCGGAGACGCCACTCAGACCAAATCTACAAAAAAAATCGAGGTTTATCAAGCAGTTAAGCTGCCAGAGCAGGTATTTCTAGTTCTCTGTGCGGGAGGCCACATTGGCTTGTTGCTGCTCCGGTTTTAGCCTTCACGTGACTCTCTGTGTTCGAGCTGGTGGAGCCAAACTTCACATACCACCTCCAGCCCTGCTCCTCCTCCCTGTCTTTGCACCCCTAAGTCTTTATTTCTCCTGAAAACAGATGCCTGAACACTCCTTTGTTTTGCAACAAAGGGCTGATGAGGTCAGTGCAGAGAAGGGGAGGCATGCAGGCGAGTACTGGGAGACCAGAGGGGGAGGAGAGAGGACCTGCCACTGCACTGAGGTGACGTCATGTTGCAAAGGAAGTCTGACGGTTCTTGTGTTTGTGCCAAAATAAACAACATGAAGTGTATGCGATCTCTGATCTGTCCACTAGAGGATCCTGTTGCTTAAGCGTTGAATGGAGCTGTCGCCATCCGCTGCCCCCTTGTGGTTATCTTTGTTTTCTGGTGAGTAGTGTTGGGGTTTTCTTGTCTGCTGTTTTCTGTGATTGGACCACAAATGTTGTGGATCCACCGGATGTACACTCACCGACCACTTTATTAGGAACAGCTGTTCAATCGCTTGCTAACACAAATTGCGAATCAGCCAATCACATGGCCGCAGCTCAATGCATTTAGGCATGTAGACGTGGTCAAGACAACTTTCTTAAGTTCACAAACATTCTCGGGTTTACAGAGAATGGACAGTTTTCCCAAAACTGGACAATAGAAGGTTGGAAAAATATTGCCTGGTCTGATGAGTCTCAATTTCAGCTGCAACATTCAGATAGTCCAGATATGGTCAGAATGTGTGTATATAACATGACAGCACGGATCCATCCTGCCTTGTGTCAACGGTTCATGCTGCTGTTGTAATGGTGTGGGGGATTTTTTCTTGGAACACTTTCGGCCCCTTTGTACCAATTGAGCATTGTTTAAATTTATTTGATTTTTTTTAAATTTATTTAATTTTTTGTTTATTGAACATGAAAATGAGTTCACTGTACTCCAATGGCCTCCACAGTCGCCAGATCTCAATAGAGCAGTTCTAAAGGCAGAAGTGGTCCAACCTTTTACACCTTGTAAAGTGGCCGGTGAGTGTATATTGACGGTGTCTTATGTGTGTCTTGTTTATTATTTACTTGTATTTTCTATTGTGTTTTACATGCTTATGTATATAATTGATATTCAACATGTTCCTTTGTTGACATTGCTTATGTGTAAGAGCAACTGCACAACATACCAATTACCCGGAGGATCAATAACATCGCTCTGATTGGAATTCAATAGGGTCATTTTCAGTCAATTGTTGTTAAATCGAGTTTTAACAATGTAGTAGTTTTTTTAGCTACGTATTACATAAACTAGCAGATATTCACATTTGATACATCAGGGAATTCTGTGAATTTATGACGCAGAACTGTCCACTATTGAACCTTGCCCGTATCGGTTGGTTTCTGGGGAAATGATGAGAAAAGAAATATGTGTCTTTGAGAAATAGAAATAAGAAAAATAAATAAATGTCGTGTCACAGTAAAGCAAAGTGAAATGACTGTCACGATATGTGGCTTTTTGATGGGCTGATGATGGTTCAATCATTTCTATAAATACAAACCACAGTGATTGTTGCGTAAAAGGGGTTTCTATATTTACTCGTGTAATCAGTGTGTGTCGATGCAGTCACAAATAACGGTCATTAGCCTAATGTACTGTGACGAGGGAGGTTTGCTAATAATATCAATCCATGACAGGAGGAAATTGGAGCGGTAGCATTAACTGTTTTTTCTGACGGAAAGGCTTTTTAATGTTTCTTATCTTCTGACCTTATTATTAAACTAAACTAATCTAGCCATAAATGTAATTTAGATTTTATAATACATCTGGCAAAATGCTGTTGTTTTTCCTATTAACAAATGGTCTTCAGTGTTCTCTGAACGGCACTTGATGAAATGAGATTGTATTGGCAATCAGCCTTTCGTATGGCTGCAGATGGAACACACTCTTCAGATTCGATGAAAGAGTTATGGGCTGTTCTTTCAGAGTGCCCAAGGTTTGTGCAGGAATTGATGGACAAAGACTGCAGTTATTCAAGATGTTCTGGCTTCTGAAAACAAAGTACGGACCAAAATGTACTTTCAAAGGTAAGCGTCCTTCAACTTCCACATGCTAGCTGCAAATCTTCTTTGTCGAACAGAGCTTTATTCGTTGATGCAAATGAATGCGTTCATGTAATTCTCCATTAAGCCAAGTGCTATGTTTTATGTCTTTATACAAAGGAAAATAAAAGCAAATTGCATCACAGGGCCTCATACGGCAGAGAGCAGTTTTGACACCTAGAATGTGTTGTGACCGTTGCAGAAAACCATAAGGTTCGAAAGCACTACTCATAGCAGCCTTATGAATGACTTATATGATGCACAGTTATATCCGGCGTTAAGTTGATGTGGCGTCGGTTGGGAAAAGCTGATGTGTTATAACATGAAAATAGACTGAGGTGGAAATATTAACTGAAAATGAACCAATGATTATTGTTACCATGACAGCTGCATAATAAACAGTTCTCACACTGTGCCCATGGCAACAGGGATGTGCAACTGATATCTGGACACATTAGTTATCAATCAATCCATAACGTAAGGTGCTTAAATGATATAAGAATAAGGTCGGCACAGGTGACAATGTTATATTTGTTATGTTATGTTTTTTGTCTCGGGACAAACCGTTCTAAATAATAACGTAAATCTAATTTGGATCATTTCTAACAAATTGGGGGAAAACAAATCCTTCTATATGTGTCCAAACTATATGGAAAATAGTGTGAGGTGCAGGTCTTGAGAGCTGGGGTTTTTTTTTTGCTTCTGTTTGCTTCCAGAACAGGAGCGTGGTCTCTGGATGAGGCGGTGACGCATGCACTGCGCTACTCCTGCTGCTCTATAAAGAGGGGCCACTCGGCTGCGTTTCGGTGCACGCACATGGAGAAGCAACTGGGTTGGTGAGATTCTTTTTGAAAGCCTCGTCTCGGTGCCTGGAGACGCTCGAAGGGAACATGGAGGTGAACGCGACTGAGAAGATTTACCTTCCCGTTGACGGCATCCTCGAAATGTTCCACTCGCTCACCGGGCGTCACGACTCGGACATCACGCACTCACTTCTTCAGGGCGCTGCCCTCGCGCCGGGACCGCAGCATCTCAAAGTCTCAAACATATCGAAGACGAGCATGGGCATCATCAAAACGGTTAAAGGGCGCTTGAAACAGCAAGAGAAAGGATCGGTTTCCCCGAGCATATCTTCTTGCTCCGGAAATCGGCAGGTCTCCACCGATCGACCCCCGAAGAGGTCCGTGGATCTGCTGGAGCTGGGTCTGACCAAGCGCAGGAACTGTCACAGAATAGTTGTGCTCGGCGCGCCCAAAGTGGGTAAAACCAACATCCTGCTGCGGTTCTTGGGTAAAGACTTCGAAGAGCAGTACGAGCCCACGACCGAGGACTTCCACAGAAAGCTGTTCCACGTAGGAGGGGAGGCATATCAGATGGATCTCCTGGACGCCGCTGGTGAGAGGGACTTCCCCGCGAAACGGAGGCTCTCCATACTGACAGGTGAGCCTTTGAGATTAGATTTTGATTTGTTCTCATCATCAATGAAATGCTACCAAATACTTTTTTTTTTTTTTTACAAGTGAGCACCTGTGCATGTGGGGTGTTTTAGTAATACGATGTAACTAAAGCCATGCTCTCCCTCTCTCTCTCCAGGCGACACCTTCCTGCTGGTGTTCAGTTTGGACGACCGAGAGTCCTTCGACGAAGTCTGCGTGCGGCTCAACGAGATCAAGGACGCCAAGGCCAAGTTGCTGAACTCAAAGCATCCCGCGAGACCGCGAGTCGTGGTCTGCGGAAACAAGGCGGACATCGCCGCACCGAGGGCCGTCCGGCGGTCCGAGGTGACGGAGGCGCTCGGCGAGGACGTCGCGTTCTTCGAGACCTCCGCCAAGGACGGCGCCGGCACGGAGGCGGCGTTCCGGGCCCTCGCCGCCCTCAGCGGGCTGCCGGACGAGACGAGTCCGTCGCGCCACCAGCTCGTCTCCATCCTCAGCTACCAGGCGATGCGCGTCGGCCCGCGGGGCTGGAGGGGAGGAAGCCGGGGCTTCGGCGCGCCCTGCGCCGCCGTGGACCCGCTGGCGCGCCGCCCGAGCTTCACCAGCGACCTGCGGCTGGTGCTGAAGTCAAGCACCAAGCACAACAAACACGAGAGGTGTCAGATTCAATGAATCGTGCACTTTCTCGATAAACCAATTGTAGTAGTATGCTGCAATGTTATATTATGTAAGGAGTTATACTCTGTAGCA
This sequence comes from Gasterosteus aculeatus, assembly GCF_964276395.1. Classification (NCBI taxonomy): domain Eukaryota; kingdom Metazoa; phylum Chordata; class Actinopteri; order Perciformes; family Gasterosteidae; genus Gasterosteus; species Gasterosteus aculeatus. The sequence goes on along the minus strand of NC_135699.1, from coordinate 9,991,209 downwards.
CCTGGCTGGACCAGTGCTTTCATCTTTTGTGCTTTTGTAAATGTATTTACATATTCCTATAATAAAACATTTCTAATTGTCACAAGTGCCTCATGAGCCATCATTCGGGTGATTTCAGTTTTGCATTCACTTACGTAACCGATCATTTTTTTCAAGTGATGATGCGAAAGATGACCATAAGTGTGTGGGAGGGAGCTCCTCAGTGTGAGGAGATGACTGAGCAGCCTTAAACCGCTACAGAAGAGATCGGTCCCATTTTGAAACCCTCCCACGGCACTGTGGATGGCTTCAGGGGCTGAGGTGATACAATGCCTGAATAATCAGCACCAGTAGCCTACTCACGGGTGAGCATGTTTCGGGAGGGGAAGGGATCGCATGTGAAGGAGGGGGGGTGGGGGGACGTATTGGACTCGAAATCAGCACCATGGAGAGAGCCCACATCAAACTCTTGCCTCTGTCTTACATATCCAACCCACTCTTCTGGCTTCAAAGACGAATCGGATGCGTGGGCTCTCTTTGGTGAGCCCTCAGCTTGTGAAAAGAATTGAAATAAGACAAAACCTCAGTTACGGAGTGATGGACTGACTTGGAGCGATTATGTTCAGCACTTTAAAGCGACACGTCGGCCACTGCTTCTTTTGTAAACCATCTCTCTGATGCACACAAACGCTGTTGTGCTCCTCAAGCAAAGGCGATGATTCACAACCTGATAGTTCAGTTTCCATCCGTTTTTTAAATGTATTTATATGGTGTGAAATAGAAGCAGATTGCAGTCACTGGAGCCGACAGATTATAACAAGGTTGGATGAATCACTGAGCAGAGCTGTGCCCCCGGTTCCCCCCCGACAGCGTCGTGATCACTGCAGAAATCGAGTACCGCTCACAGCAACGTCACGAATGACAACCTAACGAATGCATCGGTGCGTCAGGCTTCTGTTAGAATGAAAAACGGTGTGACGGTTACATGAACGTATAAAAATGCGTCAACCACACAGTTAAGTCAAATGTGAACCGACTAGATCAGTATCTGTTCAGGAATCTGCCCGGCTGTAAGACCACCAGCTCTGAGTTAGAGTGTGAGAGGACAGACGCCATCAATGTTCATCACTTACTTGCTAAAATAAATCAACTTCAAATGTTCCTTTAGGAACACTTGGTAACTCCAGTGATACTTCTGACAGTGCTACGTGGTTTAGTTTGTGTAGTTTATAAGCAGTGAGATTGCCGGAGGAATTTTCTTAAAAGATGAGCAGAACATCGTCTCCATTTCCTCTGTAGTTAGTGACGCATGGGTACACGTAAATTCTCCGAGAACATTTGAACTGAATCATTCTTAAAGTGTTTCAACAATTACTATTAATGTACCGATTATTTTCTCTATTAATCAAATGAAACGTTTCTTCTATAGAAGAAAAGCCCAAGATGAAGTCCTCGAATATTGTTTGTCCTCAACTTACTTTCATAAAGAAAGGAGGAAACGAAAAATAATATTTAAGCAGTTGCCGATTAATTTCACAGTAGGTCACTAATTGATAAATTATTGCAGCTTTTATTGCAATTGCATAAAAGCACCTGGAGACTGAAAAAGAATATATCAACATCTAATGTCCTGAGTCCATACCAAAGAGGCAGATTCAAATACAAAAGCCTGTGGCGCCCGTTGCATTGCTCCATTAACCGGGTCAAATATTCCAATGTCTAGTCCCACTGAAGAGGAAACACCTAATTTCTCAATATGAAACAGATATTATGAAATGTAAACGTATATTATGGAAATATTTGTCTTTTTAACCCGTCTTCTCTGAAGTTATCTGCTGTATTAACACTACTGTCATTCTGTTTGTCCAGCATGCGGATCCCTTGGTAGCCTCTGACCGATTTGTCTTTCCAGTTCCACCAGTAGAGCTGGCAGCATGCTGTCCAGTACAACCAGTCCATCCCAGGAGCAGCGCAGACCTCTGATAATAAGTAAAGGAGAAAAAAAAGATCAGAGATTCAGACACAAGTGCAGAGCTGAAACTATTAGTCGATTAATCATACGTCACCTGTCATCAAGAATGAGCCGTCCATCCTGGAGCAACTCTTGGACTTCGCTGGATGATCCGAAGGCCTCGAGGAGACCCAGTCGGGGGCTGAACATCGCCCAGTGCTATGAAACATCAGAGGGATCAACACAACGGAGCGCTTCCAGTCAGCGCGCGTCACGCAGGTACGAGCCTCACCTTGTGATTGATGCCGCCTGTCATTCTCATTCCCATCACCAACACCTCCTCCAGCCTGCAAGAGAAACACCTTTCATGGTGGATCGTCTCGGGGACAAGACAAGACAACAACAAGGACAGCGCGGCGTGAGTCAGTACGTGCGATGAAAGCGTTTCACAGGGACAGAGTGTCTGGAAGAACGAGCACCAGCGCGGGGACCTCCGACATCGTGATTCTCACACTGTGGACGCGCGATTTGTTATATTTCACACGGAACTGGCAGCTGCCCCTTGGTGGTAAAAAATAAAAAAATAAAAAATACACTCAGCACAAGACACCACGCGTTGGCCTGAACAGCTCACAGTTCACGGCGGCCGAGTTGAATCCGCCTACGCGTCCCATGTCCCCTCTGCTGGACCTCGCGCATCCAGACGTCGGGCTCCAGGGTTTGGGTCCGCGCCTCCCGAACGACCCCTCCCTCCCCCAGAGGGGCGAACCTGCCGTGTGCACCTGCCACGGAGAAAAGGGTTCAGAAACAGCTTTCGGCAGGACGTCCACTCATCGTGGGGCCGGGGCCTTCAACCCGAGACAATGTAGCGCACCTGGGCCGACGCCGATGTACTGTCTTCCCTTCCAGTAGCTCGTGTTGTGATGACTCACCGCCTTCTGCGTGACACAAAGCGATGCGTCATCACGCTGTCGGGATTGTCGACCTCAAGATGTGTTCATGTGACATCTGCCCTGTTGATGGCGACGTCTCGCCAAAAACTGACTAACATTCCCCATTCTTCTATCTAGATTTTATTTTGTTTTAAATGTCTCTAACAGGTTTCGTTGTGCTGCCTGTTTACTCCTCATATTGTAAGCTTTATATGTCTACTCCCTATATATGAAGCACTGCTTTACAGTGTACCGTCCTGTAAGCTTTACTGAAGAACGAATGCCTGCTGGGAAGGTGGGGAACAGAGCGCCGAGGACTCACGTTCCTCGCAAAGTTGGAGACCTCGTACTGCAGAAAGCCGTGCTGCCGGAGAGTCCTCCTCGCACAGCGGTACATCTCTGCGGTCGCGTCTTCAGCGGGCACGGCCACCTCGCCTCTCTGCACCTGTTTGAACAGCTGGGTGCCTCGCTCCACGGTCAGCTGGTACAGAGACACGTGGTCGTCGCACACCCTCAACAGCTCGCGCAACTCGCGCTCCCACGAGGCGACGCTCTGCCCGGGCCGACCGAACATCACATCCAGGGACACCCTGCCGGGGCACAGCCTCCTGGCCTCTTCGACGGTTTGCAAGGCCTGACGGGAGCTGTGGTCTCTGCCCAGAGTTTTCAAATCCTCATCCTGCAAAGACTGAAGGAATTGAAAAGTGTGACGCGTGCAACTACGCAGCTCATAATCCGATCACGTGACATCAGTTCTCTGTATGTATTACAGATTCACCTGAACCCCGATGGAGAAGCGGTTCACCCCTGCGCGGCGGTAATCCGCTAACCTTGACTTTCCCGCAGGAGTGGGGTTGACCTCGAGCGTGACCTCCGCCTCGCCCGAGAGATGCGCCCGGCTCGAAACGGTTTGGAGGACCGCGGCAACGGTCGAGGCGGGAGCCAGGCTCGGAGTCCCACCGCCAAAGAAAACCGAGGTGATGCTGTAGGGAGAGAAATCAAGACCGATGGTTGGACGACGGCACTCTGTGACAGCCGATTCCTCATGTGTGGAGAGAGACACTGTTACCGTACCAGGAGACCTGACTGAGCTGCAACAACGTGTCGGTCTCCCGCTGAAGGCACTCGGTCATCGTGAGGTCATTGTTCTCTCCGGGTATGTACTTGTTAAAGTTGCAGTAGGTGCACCTTCTGAGGCAGTAAGGCCACTGCAGAGGAAGAGAGGAGGGAGGTGACTTTCTTTTATAGGATTTGCAATTGAAGTAACTGTACTGATACATTGGATTTGATTCAGTGCACGCGGCGGGGCTTTGCACATTTCTCTGCATGAGATCAGTTTAATCGACCAATGGTGGCTCACGTGCACGTAGAGAGACGCCTGATTTGGAGAGTCTGTCCGTTCAAACGCGTCCTCAACGTGTCCTCCGCCGCCGGCCCCAGAGAAGCCGCGCAGCCCGGGAGAGACGACACGTCGCCCCGCGCGCAGCGTGCGCGTGAACATTTTGTCCTTTAAATGGACTTTAAATGGCCGACGGTGGTCCTTCACTGGGACACACGGTCCCGCAGAGCCGCCGCCATAAACGTTGCATCAATGTCGCGTAAACTCAAATGTGCTTGGATGTTTTCTTCCTGGTGTCTGTGACGTCACTCCAAACCGGAAACACATGTTTTGCTCTGCGTGTGCTGCGTACTTTGACCACACGGAGGTGCTGTTGAGTCAGGCCTATCGTCTGTATTCAGACTGCAGAGTGGAATCATTCAGAGCACACCCATTTCTGATAAACATACATTACACTGATTATTATGTATGGAATTAAAGGACAGTGAATATACAAAAGAATGGACCTGTTTGTTTTCCATTACTGACCGTGTTGAAATATGAATAATACAGCATTTTGTGATTTTTGTGAACAGAGTGTTCATGCATATCTGAACATGGCATCGCTTTATTGCATGATGCATAAAAACACTGTTATTTATGGTTGCAAAGACTAACAACAAAAACCTAGTCTATATTTAGAATATACATTTATCCTCTCCTCACACAGGATCAAACTAATTTAATGAGCTATTGATTTTCCTGACCCCGGGAAAAAACATGCCTTGTGGTGGACTGAGATGACTGCGTAGGGTCACATTTTAAATTATAATTTTAAGGGAATAACAAAAAATAATGTTATCTCTTAGCTCAACTCTAGAGTCTGTTATTGTCATCTTCATGTACTTACAGTCCGATCAGCACCTTTGGATGAAAATGATGGTTAATCCCTTATATAACTAGCTATATGTAATGCAGAAATCCCATCCTCCAAATTCAGGTTTACCAAATAAGTAACTGCAACATTATTACAGTAAACACTGTAGTTTATCAAGTACCTAATCCAAAAAGTTGATTAATTAAAAAATTGTCAATAATTGTGAATGCCCTCGCTGCCAGTATCCAACCCTGAGGTAATTTTCCACTTAACAGTAAATCTGTTACCAATGACCTAATCAACAGACAGAGATAGAGAGAGAGGGATTGATGTGTTGTGCAACCCTTAGCTCAGTCCAGAGAGCTGCAATAATCCAAATCAGAGTGAATCTGTGCTGTATATCTGCCTAATGGATAAGAGGAAGAAAGGTAAGAACCCTGATTTAACACATCCAGAAGGTGGGGTCATTCCAATTTGCATGCCATTCATCAGCTGTCATCAACTGAGAGGCCAAGCGTTTTTAGCTCTATCGCTTTGTTGGTCCACAAACCCTTCGGTCCAGACTGAAACATCGCAAAAAAATAAATAAATAAAAAGATTCCTATGAAATTTGTGTAACTCAGACCATGACTACTGATGACTTTGATGATCCTATATCTTTTGTTCTAGCTTCTGTGTAAAGTTGATATTTGTGTTTTTGAGGGAAATGTTTGCCAGGCAATTTTGTTGAGCATTCATGGCCCCCTCACGATGAACTTTAATTACTCAATCCTTACTTCATTAGGCAAAAATGATCGTTTTCCTGTCTGTCGTGCCGACATGTCGACTGGGCGAGGTTATCATGCTAAACTCACATTGACATTGTGAGCATATTGCCATGCCAACAGTAAGGATTTAGCTCATAGCACAGCCCCAAGATACAATGGCAAGAGAATGAAACACAAAAATGATGAGCAAATGCATAACATTTCTTACATGTATCTGGTGTTGTTGTTCTCAAATTGAACTTCACTTTCTCACAGGTTCTCCTACAGAATTAAGGCTTCTGGTGGTCGGCAGCACTGGTGCTTCTCAGTTCCTACTAACAAATTACATACTTGGGAGGAAAGAGTTTGCTAAGAATGTCACCAGCATTTCTGGCAGCAGGAAGAATACCGGAGAGCTCGCCGGAAGACGGGTGGCTGTGGTCAATGGACCAAACATCTACGAAAAGGATATATCTCAAGTCAAGAGGAAAATGGAGTTGAGGAGGTCAAAGTGCTTGTGTATACCTGGTCCGCACGCCTTTCTTGTCACCTTTGATATGGAGAAAATCTCCCTGAATGAAATGAGAACCACCAAACTAATGAAGAAACGCTTTGGAAGACACTGCCTGAGGTACTGCATGGTGCTCCTGGCCTACGAGGGAAACCTTGAGGGGGCCGCCCTGGAAGAACGGGTGCAGAAGTCTGACTGGCCCCTGAGAGAACTGATTGAGCAGTACGGCGGACGCTTCCATGTTTTCAGCAAGAACTGGAGAGATCAAAGCCGGAACAGAGAGCTGCTGCAGAAGATAGAGAGGATGGTGGCCTCCTTAGGAGGGGTCTGCTTCTCCAGCAGAACCTTCCAGAAGGCAGAGGTCAGTGTGAAAAAGGAGGTGAAGAGGCTCCAGAAGCAAAGGACGGGCGAGATAGAGAAGGTGTGGACCGAGATGGAGAAAAAATACATAGCGGAGGATTTGTATCAACAGAAGGACGCGTACACCGCCAACGTCGGCACCGAGATCCGAGCCAAGGCAGAGATGGACAACGGGTGGCTCAGGACCTCCCTGGCAAGAGGGGTGGGCACGGGCTTTGTTGTGGGCGCTGTCATGGGGGCACTGTTCGGCTCCATTGAGGGGCCGGGGGGGATGGTTCTTTACGGGATCATAGGCGGGGCAGTAGGTGGATCAGCAGGAGGAACAGCCCAGGTGGCCATAGAGCATATGGAGGACCGAGTGGCCCCTCCTGCCAGACTCAACTTTAACTCAATCTTCATCAATCGCTTCTTTGCCGCTCCTCGTCCATGACAGTGTGGTACCGACTATGTTTTTTTCCCCGTAATAAACGGAAAAGAAAAAAGTAATATCAAGGGTTGTTTGTAATCTAACTGTAATTTAAAAAGCTTTCACGCTGATTTAATCCCAGACTATGTGGAAATTGATGCCTCCCTTTAGGTCGAGAGTGAAACTTGACCATCAATTTGCCACTAAGGTCGCCACTAAATCTCATCACCATTTGGATGCATACATGTGTAAGTTGAATAAATGAAGTTGTGGTTTGCGACACGTCATGTGAGAGTTTGTTCTTTGTCAACCGCACTTCCTGGTGTCTCGCTGTGAGTTATTTGACGAGTAGCTCAGATAACATTAAGGGTGGAGTCTGAGAGTCGGGTTGTCTAAAGCACTGCCCACGATACACAAACGCACACACACACACACACACACCTTAGCGCACCTGTTCAGTGTAAATCATTCACAGCGTCTACGTACTTGAAACTGTGAGTAGAAAGCATAGAATGACCGCGGAGTTATTTGGACGAGACTAACCTGGAGAGGTAAGACCACGCTTTGCTCATTAATATTTTGAGCTTAGTTTTACTTTTGTAAAACTAATTCTTCTGTCAATCAATTCAGACCTTGAATCGTTTATGAACTGCTCATTCCAAGGTTTTTTTTTTAAATTAAAGACCGGACAAAAAGAAACGTTTCAATAGTTCTTGCTTTGTCTTGATTTGTGGTGTAGCTCCCTGGTGAAATCCCTCGTGCATCCGGTTCTTCCACATACCTTACATCAAATATTTTAACTGCGCCCGTTCTCTGTGAGTATGTCACCTCGATCACAAGGAAATACCTTTGAACTGAAACGTCTGAGACGACGACGATAAGAATAGAAAAGAATCAGACCGCCAGGGGCTTTTAGCACTGGAACGTATGTTACTTCAGTAGATTTTTAGGCCCGAACTCTGTGCTTCACTTACCATTACGTAAGATGAGAGGAGTGCCATTCCACTCACGACCATGACCTGCCTTTGTATCTGTGAAACGGAAGATTTACAGTGTGAAGCTTTGCGATAGCTTTGGGACAATATGTTCTCAAATCCTGTGGCAGAAAGTACATTACTATACTTAACAGAAATGAATGGGAATTGTTCTAAAAAAAAAAAACATTCCAAAGTGAAGGATTAGTCAGAGGTTTCCAAGGTTTTGGGGCTTTTAACCTAAAAACTATGCAGACATCTTCTGTATAGAAGTACTTTAAAATAGCTCAATTTCCAAAAGAAAATGCTACTTATACACTGATGTATTATCAATTATTATATAATGAGGACTATTTGGTGTCGTAGTAATCCAAACAAGATTTAGGTAACGGTCAAATGTATACATATAACTACTACACAAAGTACTGCTGACAGTGCTTTGTAATTTTACTTTATATAACATACGTACAAACATACGGTAGTCATTTTATGTGCTGTTCCTTACATGAAATGATCTCATTCCATTCCATATAATAAATGTGTACAAATAATCAATTTCCATTAAGAACCTGTAATATTCATGCTCTTTTTTTACAACACTATAACATTTCTTAGGAAATGTGAATCCACTTTAGTTGTTTAAGTGACTCCCATTATTTACACAACATTCACTCAAGTGCAAACTCATTCATCAAATGGAAAAAGTCAAAAAGTTTAAAAAGCTCCCTTGTACTGTGCTGAAAATTGTCACTTTCACAGTATGGCCTCCACGATTAGCCTCCTCCCCGAGAAGCACTTCCTGTGCTCCCTTTGTCGAGGCATCTTTACCAGCCCGGTGACCATACCATGTGGACACAGCTTCTGCTTGTCCTGTCTCAGTCTCCACTGGTCACGACACCAGTCCAAATACTGCCCCCGCTGCCGGAGACTGTTCAGCGAGAGGCCCGACCTCAGTGTCAACCGCGTTCTGGCCGAAGTCTCAGATAACTACAGGAAAACTCGACCCCAGAATCCACCCGAGGAGGAACTGGTACTTCACTTGCGTTTGTCAATGAATCAATCGTAATGCTGCGGTAATGAACGCATCTAGTTTATATGTTTATTTCGCTGTTACAGGTTATAGATGTTGAGCAAATGATTCAGGAGAGGCAGCAGAAGGTAGTGCGGATAAAATCTGCTCTGGAGCTACAACAGGTGCGTTGCGTCATTACATTTTCTGTTTAACAATAATATGCTTGGTTGAATGTTGATGCATGATGACGTTCCATCAGAACTCCTACCTCAGAGAGGTCCGAGAGAGCCAGAAAGTCTTCTCTACCCTGGTGCAAGCTATGGAGAAGAATCACAAAGCTGTGGTTGACGCAATTGAGGAGAGAAAGCGAGAGGAGGAGAAGAGAGTGGAAAGGTTGGTGAAGGAGATCGAAAAGGAGATCCAGGAACTGAGGAAGGAGAGCACCGAACCCGACCCCCATATTCCTGTAAAAAGTGATCCAGATGATGAGACAAACCAAGTTCCCGTGGTAATAACCCTCACCTCTTTTAGATGATGCAATGGTATTGGAGGGTGATTTCAATCTGTGAAGAACTTTGTTCATGTCACGCAGAACATTGTTCCCACCACATGCCCCTCTGACATGAAGGATTGGTCCAAGGTTGCCATAGAAACTGACCCTTGTATTGGGGTCACCAGACGAGCACTAGAGGACATAATGGAGAAGATAAAGGTAGAAGTCAACAGACTCTCCAAATCTGGTGCGTAATCCAGCGTTCATCTTGTGTATTGAATCATTGAGTGAGCATTCTTCAATAAATCTGTTTATTCTTTGACAGAACTCAAGAGAATAGAGAAATTCGCCGGTAAGTCTTAAAAACAAGGGACTGTGCACACATTAAAAAAAAGGATGATTTCACCCATTCTTGTCGTTTTCTCCTCCCTCTTTCTTAGTTGATGTCAATCTGAGCGCCAAGACAGCCCATCCCTTCCTCTCCGTCTCAGAGGACAAAAAACAGGTGAGACATACGGACAAGCTCCACGAGGTGCCAGATCACCCCAAGCGGTTCAACCGCGTCGCAAACGTGCTGGCCAAGGAGAGCTTCGACGGCGGCAGGTGCTACTGGGAGGTGGAGGTCGGGGAGAAGATCGAGTGGAATCTGGGTGTTGCCAGACAGTCCATAAACCGAAAGGGGAAGTTCTCTGTCTGCCCTGCAAACGGTTTCTGGACTTTAAGCCTGAAGGCTGGAGGCCAGTTCGTTGCCAACACCTCCCCTGTCACGCCGCTGGCTGTGGAGCAGAGGCCCAGGAAGGTGGGCGTGTTTCTGGACTACGTCGAGGGCCGCGTGTCCTTCTACTGCGCGGAATCTGGAGTACACATTCACACCTTCGCAGATACCTTCACTGACCGGCTTCATCCATTTTTCAGTCCAGGTCGCCTACATGGCGGCAAAAACTATGTTCCCCTAATCATCTCTTCTACTTTCTGCAGCATCTAAGCATTCATGTTGTTATTTTGATATTTATAAGCATCAGGTATGAATAAAGTTGTTGTCGATATCTTTTCAGTATCACTAATGTGTGTCAGATGTATCTATTTAATTGCAAATCCGTGTGAAAAGCTGCCAGAACAGCAAACAAGAGGTCGGATGAGGACTGACTCCCCTACACTTGAAGAACTTCGATGAAAGGCATAAACAGATTGAAAGGGAAGACCCTCATAAACGAACGAGTGAGTCAAAAAGAAGAGAACATGGGTCTCAGGGTTGGATGGACGTGAGGGGCTGCGGGGTTTAGGACAGAGGCCGACGAGGAGCAGGGAAGGAGGGCAAAGCGAAAACAGCGAGGCATTGTGCTCGTACGCCAGGCACTGGGAGACACACTCAAACACATTCACTCATTCACACACTGACACGGTCGTCCACACAAGCGCTTGCTTCTGCCCACCGCCACACAGACTCGCGCTGGCATCTCGGAAGGGCAGCCCCGTCTCCAGTCCAGTGTGCTGGGTGTCGCATGCCGATCGACCCGACTCTTCTTCAGTTCACCTGACCTCTGACACGCAGCCTCAGCTTTTCTCCAGCCCTGCCGGCGCACTGAAGTGGATCCTCGGGGCCGTCGGTCGTCCAGTCGCAACTGATCCAACGCCAGCAAAGGAGCAGCAACGCTGGACCGCGGAGCCAAGAGCAGCAGAGTCCAGTAAACCGCCTTTCAGGTAACTGTCTGAAAGTTTCAACCAAGTGTCAAAATGAAATGTGAGGAGTTTGATGAAATATAAAGACTGCTTGTAGCTGTTGTATTATGTGTTCAGCTGTGTCACAGTTTGATACAGTAACACGTACTTTAGATGCAGGTGGGATCAGTCGTGCTTCGTATGCAAGAAATCCCTGAAAAGTATTCTAATCAAAGATTGTATCAAAGGTAAAACACAGGTTATTAAAATGGGGTTGTTGTGGACCTTTGAGGGAATTCCTACATTTGTGCAAAATAGGTATGGTTTCAAGGATCAATTTGAACCATCGTTATCTGACCACTTACAGAACAGATGGTTGCATTTTATTCATATCAAATGGTTTTAAAAAAACATCCCTATTGGGATCTTTTGGATACATCTTTATCTATGAAGGAGCCAAAGGGACGGCTTATCTTTTGGACGCTTTCCTATCCACCCGTGTCCTGAAGCCAGTGTGATGCGCAGGGAAGGGTTTGATTCACAGAATTGGTGAAATGTGCCGACTGAAGTCGAGATAAACAGATGACATAGGTCCCCCTTGGCCCACTCTACAAGCCTTCATGAAAGATGCTTGTGTTCTGTCTCCTCATGTTTTTCTGAGATTATCCACTCACCACGCAAGGCGTAGCTCGACACCCACAGCTGTGTCAAAGACGACTATTCTCTGTGCTTCTCACTGGAATCCACTAAACATGGGGCTCCCAGCCTGTTTCCAAATATTCATGATAAATAATAATATTTGATGCTAGTCTTTTCGTATTGTACTAATGTACTGCTCGCGGTTTAAGTGAAAAGACGTTAGAAGCATTTTTCTGTGAGTTTGGTCGCACTACTCGTCTCATGGATTAGCAAAACTGATTCCAATTATTTTTGTTATTTACTGAATTTCAGGATACCTTTCCTCGTCTGACCCAAGCTGAAAGTAAACACCATCATCACCTGAGGACTGAGGAACCTGCAGTACTCTAGACTTTCACATCTCTTTGCGGGACACTAAGAAAGACAAATCCATCTGATTGAAACAACTCAACTTTCGTCATGGCGACCACGGGCATGCAGCTGCTGGGCCTAATCATGTCCCTTGTGGGGTGGGTGGGCGGAGCGGTAGTCTGTGCCATGCCCCTGTGGCGGGTCACTGCCTTCATCGGTAACAACATAGTGACGGCTCAGATCATTTGGGAAGGCCTTTGGATGAATTGCATTGTGCAGAGCACGGGTCAAATCCAGTGTAAGGTGTACGACAGCTTGCTGGCTCTGCCCAGTGACATGCAGGCGGCCCGAGGCCTCACCGTGTTCTCCATCCTGATGTGTGGCCTGGCCCTAGCTCTGGGGGTCCTGGGAGTCAAGTGCACTAAGTGCATCGGTGTAAACAGCGTCAAGGCCCGCGTTGCTCGCATTTCCGGCGGCCTTTTTGCCATCGCGGGCTTCCTGTACCTCGTACCCGTCTGCTGGACTGCCCACTCCATCATCAGGGATTTCTACGATCCACATGTGGCGGCTCCACACAAGCGCGAGCTCGGCCCTGCCCTTTACATTGGCTGGGGTGCATCCGCCTTGCTCCTCATTGGTGGATCTCTGCTCTATGCGGGGTCAAGTCCCCCGGGCATGCCGGGCTCTCCCACCTTCAGCAGTGGAGAAAGTAGTCCTCGCAGGGCACCCGCCTCACAAGTCAAAGGTTATGTTTAAGTTTCCAAAATGTCCAAATGCCTTCCAGTCCCACAAACGTATCCCAGATGAAGACAGACCCGATTCCTCTCCTCTCCATCTTGCTCCCTGTAATTATTTTATATTTAATGTTATTCCAGTTCATTTTTTTCTCTGAGAGGCTGTTTAGCAAAAAATGAACTTATTTTATTATTTCATACCTGATATTCTTCAATAACCTTGTTATCCGTCTGTCGGTGTTAAACACAATAAAGGTTTTGGTTCTCAAAATTCTCTACTGAGGAAAATGGTGTGTGTTCACATTTTTTAAACTTCACAACTATGTGTGATTAAAAGAAGTATTGTAGTAGTTTTAATAAAAAAAGATATCTTTGTTTTGCTCCTTTATGGAAAACGCTACTATGTGGTTACGGAGTGGGGTAGAACAATAGAACAATGGGTCTGTGTGTACAGATGCTAGTGGTGCCATATTGTTGAGAAGTGTGTGTGTCGGTGTGCGTGTGTGCGTGGTCCTCCATTTTCTATCTTCCCTCTCCTGTTCCTTGTACCAGGGACAAAAAAACAAAACCCTCTTCTCCCTTTCATGACATCAAAATCCTGGGATTCCATCAGTTATTGACAAGTACAGCAAACCAGAGCACCTTAACATAAAGTATCTTAAAGTACCTCCTTGTGAAATCACAATGGAAGCCGCCCCATCAACATTCTTGGATTTACAAATGTATACAATTTTGACAAACAAACAGATCAATACAGGATGTGCTGGTATGTAACTTGTGTGTGTCTATTGAAGTACATGATCATCTTCAGCGAGTTTCAAAACCAATTGAAGTGATTTAAAACTATTACAGACCATTGCACTTTGGCTAATGTACCTGCTGACTCTATGCATGCAGATTCTAAATGTCCTTTTCTCGGCTACATGCTTTTAAACTAGATTAACGCCATAGAAGGTTCACCCTGGTGTTGGCTTTATTTTTGCTGTAAACCGTCCTTATCAGAAGAGGAGAGAGCAACACAATGCCACTTTATAGAGCATTACAGCACCACATAAACAATGGGCACCAGTGTTCCAAGTGCCAGGTAGTGACTCATACATGACCTAAGAAGGCCTAAACCAATGCTGGGAGAATAATGCTGTGAATACAGTACGGCCGACTGTGCTATTTAACACTACGACATGGAAAACGTAGCGTAAGACAAGGGCACTATGTTTGTAAAACACAGCGTATTAAGGAGAATCTTAAACATCTGGCAAGAAAGCAGTGCCTGGCTGGCCTCTATTGTTGAAAGTTGAAGTATGTTTCACCCCGAGGAACACTGATGAGGTAAGGACAGCGATGAGTGCGCTTTATGCACCTGTAATCATTCCCATCGGTGACGGGGCAGGGGGCTGGTGTAAACCCATGCATCACTGCATCCCCGGAGGTCAAGAAAAACAAGATTTTCAGAGGTTACTGTCAATTTTCAAAGTCTACTTAATATAATGTTGGATAGATTCATTTTCTCTTCAACCATTCATCATATTAAATGTGAGCACAGATTTAAAATCTGTTTTTTTATATGTAATTGCTATATTTACTAACTTACTACTAAAATAAAGTAATAATACCCTTCTTAACAACTGTATTCTTCTACTGCAAAGTAGAACGTATTATAACGTTATTATTATAACGATAACAGTCATGTTCAATCTTTACCTTTATCTATCCTGCTTCGGTGTCCTTGGCCCTGCCTATTATTTTTATAGCTGTGTAATTACATAACAAAAACACTTAACTCGTGGTTAACCGCCTGGCGGCTTTGCAGCTGGCCGTCGCTAGAGGGGGAAAAAGCTCCACGTTGTGGTCTCTGGGGCGGAAGTGGAGAGCCGGAAGCGCCGTACAGCTGTGCTACGTGGCTAACGGAGGAGCTAACAGGCTAGCCTCAGCGGCGACCGTATCCGGGACCCCGTTGACTAAAACAAGACGCCTCGACAGCCGCTCTGACACTTTTAATCTAAGATGGGGAAAGGTGGAGGTACATTTGAGCGGCTCCTGGGTAAGTTGCGAGCGCCTTCGTCAAGTCTGTAGTTTATCAGCCGGCCGATACTCAAAGTGCGGTGTTTTCCGGCGTGTTGTTTTGACAGACACTGGGGCTGTGGCTCCCGGGCCAGCTAGTTTTAGCCTGCTAACATTCTGGCTGCTATTGTTTGGAGGCCCAGATAGGCTCACTTACATTCAGCTGCCCGATTAAAAAAGCATTACACTCGTATTTTTTTTTTCATTGTCCGTCCTCACGGTCTTATCTAAGCCACGTTACCTCGCCGGTGTGGTGTCCCGTGCTATTGGCCCAAGCCAAAGCAGGCTGATTGTTTCCTTTTATGTCCATTCGCACACGTACGATACTGTGTTGACGTCAGCTGGTGATTTAGTAATAACGATTTTTTTACTCGACTGTTTGAGAAAACGACGTGTGAGACAACCTAACGATGACTTAATAAAGGTGTCATAGGTAACGCAAGCGGGCTAATTAGCTTAGCATTCGCTAACCTCAGCCGGGAAAAATAACGTTTGTCATGCATGCGGGAAATTGACAGTCACAACTTTGATGTTACAGTATGAACTAGCAGACACAATTCAACACACCTTCCTTTTTGGTTTCCCTTGTTATCGATGAGTGGCTCGGCCACCGTAAAAATGATTAGTGTTCATTTGAAACACAGGTATTTATAAAGATCCACCATGTAAGAACTCGATCGACTTTTTCTCCCCCCAATATCTAATTGGTAGAACTAATACCAAAAAACAAATGTCAAAAAATCTCAGGCCCCTGCCATTCTTTGTGAAAATCAAATATCCCAACATGTAGCGTGTTAATTGTAAGGTATATGTAAACAAAGACAACATTTATAGAAAATTACAATTAAGAAAAACGGACAATATCTTTTCTCATATAATTTTCTCTCGTATAAAGACATTAGATGGAGTTAATTTGTCGTTAGAAAACATTACTGTACCATAGCGTTAAAGTAAAAGAAGCCTGAAAAACCTTTCAGTACATTTATGTTTATATGATCACCTCTTTACAAACATGGATATTATACCTTATTTAGTCCAGCTCTGTTGTATATGGACTCGTGACTCACATTGTGTACCTAAGCGTGTAGATATGGACGTTAATAATAAATAGACAGAGATTTCAACAAACACATTTTCCGTGAAACAACCTTATAATACAATATCACAATGATGACAATATTTATAATAAGACTAATGATAATACATGTGTTATAAAGACTTAACCATCTCTGCTAATTGCAGACAAAGCCACCAGTCAGCTGCTGCTGGAGACCGATTGGGAATCCATCTTGCAGATCTGTGATCTCATTCGACAAGGAGACGCACAGTGAGTGATTCCGCCCGTTTCCCCTCCTCACGCTCATCACAACATCAGCAGTGAACTGGGGGGGGGGGGTTTATTGTCTTGAGTTGCTACTGAGCATTACTTGTGTTTGTCATTGCAGAGCTAAGTATGCTATCGGGGCCATTAAGAAGAAGCTGAATGACAAAAATCCCCACGTGGCCCTCTATGCTCTTGAGGTGAGGAGTGTGCAGTGGAAATTGTTGAGAGTTGCTGTGCTCTTTTGTCGGATGTGATTCGCTGCATTTCGAAGAAAGCTGCCGTGCTGAAATGTGTGTGTGTGTAGTTTGTGTACTGAGTGGTTATGACACCTTGTCCTTCAGGTCCTGGAGTCGGTGGTGAAGAACTGTGGCCAGACTGTCCACGATGAGGTGGCGAGTAAGCAAACCATGGAGGAACTGAAGGATTTACTCAAGGTCACCCTTACTGTGTTTATTTCTTTATTATATTGCATATGTGTAATTAGTTTTAAATATACTTTTAACTTCTATTTCCTTTCCCCTGATGTAATATCTGTGCAGTGATATATTATGTAAACAAGCAGTGGGAGGTTTGGCTACTGGGTTTTGTTGCACGGACGGGGTGTTTTGTCCAAATATATTTTGGCTGGAAGCCTTTCCACACGCCAGGCAACTGGCTGCGTAATTGTGTGAGCAAGCAATAGTTAATTAGATCTTTGCTGCGTCATGTGACGTGAGCTCCTGCAGCCCATAGTGGTTTCCACTTCCTGATGATGTCACTGCCTTGTGACAAGAGGTTCTGTTCAGACAAGAACAAGGGACTTCCCACCTCTGCTTTTGTAACGAATCACAATGTTGTTTGATTCAGTGTGTGCTGGAGAAGCTCACTTTTACCAAATGTTATTTTATAAAACTATATATAACTCTTTACAAACACAAGAGGGACCGTCAAGTCTTTGTGCTTCACTGTGTGGTTCTTTTGCAACAGACGGAACCAAATGTCCGAAACAAAATCCTGTACCTGATCCAGGCCTGGGCTCACGCCTTCCGCAACGAACCCAAATACAAGGTGGTCCAAGACACGTATCAGATCATGAAAGTGGAAGGTGGGTGGACACGCGCTGCATTTTAAATTTGGCTTTGTATCTGCTTACAATTCCAGCAATGCAAATCCATGAGGCTCATCCCTGCACAACAAGAGGTCTTTGTGTGAGCTATATAAACAACAATTGGAATAATATTTAAACATTTCTATATAAATATCATAAAGACTACATGTTTTCGATATCAGAAAATGTTATGCGTAGGTTTGATATAACGCTGTGGAGTTAATGTCAGTGAATTACTAAATGTCATTACGTCCTCGGGTGACATTCGTCATGTACAAACATGGCTTAATACAGAACTAAAAACTCAAGCAATATTCCACAATGTGATACATTGCATTACACAACAATTATTGTCAGAAACTGTATATTGTTACTTATGTTGCACGTGTAATAAATGAGGCTTGGCCATTACATTTTTCCTTCATTAAGTCCTTGTAACGTGCCCATAGTATCATCCTTTTATGTTAAACGGTTCTCATTCTCTTTGCTCGCAGGTCATGAGTTCCCCGAGTTCAAGGAGAGCGATGCCATGTTTGCAGCCGAGAGAGTGAGACATTTTGATTTTCCTCTTTCGCTGACGTAGCATCAGCAATATCTGTCAGTGGAATTGGTGCTGGTCATTGGCACCGGGGCTATTTAGAGAAAAGGGTGATTTTACACACCTGCATTGATACGTAACATCCGTCTGCTTCGGTTGCAGGCCCCTGATTGGGTCGATGCTGAGGAGTGCCACCGGTGCAGAGTCCAGTTTGGAGTCATGACAAGAAAGGTAGGCGGGGCTTTCCTGGAACTGGGACGCCGGCAGATTTTATGTTTTTTTTTCTCCTCCAAAGCAGCACAATGTCTGAGGCTCACGTAAGGAAGCCGACCTCGATTTGTGTTCTCTGCTCCTCCAGCACCATTGTCGAGCCTGCGGACAGATCTTCTGTGGCAAGTGTTCGTCGAAGTACTCCACCATTCCGAAGTTTGGCATTGAGAAGGAAGTGCGCGTATGCGAGCCCTGCTTTGAGCTGCTTAACAAGTGAGTGGCCGGATGTCTGAAGAGTCTGAAGTACGGGTGGTAGTGCCGAGCAGTAAGACTCTGGCACTGTTTATTGTGTACACATAGTATGCGTTGTATTTGGATTATAATTTGCTCCTGATCACCGTTTGCCTTGATAGCGTCTTAGTTTAGGGAAGAATATTTTAAAAGAGTAAATCCTACGTGGGCACCCAGGTCTATGTGTTGAGTTTAATTTGGAAATTCTACTCTATTACAGTTTAATTTAAGATCCCTATATAACAGTCTCAATGGTGCATGTTTATACCCTCTTTCAGAAGTTCTGCAAAATATGACCATTGGAATATAAATGGCTCTATATCAACACAAACGCTGAGCTGCTGATCATTTTGTGTTGATGGGATTGATGCTCTCCTCTAATACACTTTATTTTTTTTGTGATCTCTTTTCTTTACCAGCCACCCCTCCCTCTCTCCCCCCCTTAGGAAAGCCGAGGGGAAAGCCCCCACCCCGGGCCCCGCCGAGCTGCCTCCCGAGTACCTGACCAGCCCGCTTTCACAACAGTCCCAGGTAGAAGTAAAAAATGAGATGCCTCAGGGGATTGTTTAACTGGTGATAGTTGAAGGTGCATTTTGTTGAGGAAGGAAGTCCATGTTAAAGGACTCACCCCCCGCATAGGACAACAGATCTCCCTGGCATCACGTAATCTGTATGGGAATATTTATTTAATTCTTGCACTATTGTGGTTTGTTGGCTGTTTCTGGGTCCTACCATTGCTCTGCTCTCTCACTAGATGCCTCCCAAGAGAGATGAGGCAGCCCTGCAGGAGGAAGAGGAGCTGCAGCTGGCCATTGCCCTTTCCCAAAGCGAGGCCGAGGAGAAGGAGCGCATGGTGGGTTGCACAGCTGAATCTCTTGTATTTTTAGTCTAAAGAAGCAGTGATGCATGCATGTGTATTCCTACAGCGGCATAAGAACTCCTACTCAATGTATCCCAAGGCTGATCCCACTCCAGTGACCTCCTCGGCTCCACCAGTCAGCACGCTTTACACCCCTCCTGTGGTGAGTCCTCTTCCCAAACTGCCTTTCTCTCTGGCCTAACAAATGATTTACTCTACAAAACATTTTTTTTGTGTTATTTACAACAATCCATCTCCTGGTTGATGAAATTACGAAAATGTGTTTTGTCACTGACCAGTGTGAACTATTTCCTCTCTTCAGAACTCCTCTGCTCCGTCAGCTGAAGATGTCGACCCTGAGGTACATGTCGTTTCCTCTTCCTCCTCTTCAATACCTGCATTATAACAGACCAGTGGGAGTTTACGCATAGCCCAAGTACTGATGGTAATTCTATTGTTCTAGCTGGCACGCTACCTGAATAGAACCTACTGGGAGAAGAAGCAGGAAGAGGCTCGCAAGAGTCCCACCCCCTCAGCGCCGGCCCCTGTGCCATTGGCTGAGCCGCCTCCACCGATCAGTCTGCCCGTAGAAAGTCATGTACCCGTCCAGCCGGTCAGCATAGTGGAGGTATGTTGATAGTCCATGACGAGAAGATGTATTTTGTGTCCTGCCGAATGCCCAAACCACAAATGACCTCCCGCGCTTCGTTTCCCTGCTCGTCTCGCTGCTGACCTTCAGCAGCCGTACCAGAACGGCGAGTCGGAGGAGAACCACGAGCAATTCCTGAAGGCGCTGCAGAACTCTGTCACTACCTTCCTCAACCGCATGAAGAGCAACCACATGCGCGGCCGCAGCATCACCAACGACAGCGCCGTGCTATCGCTCTTCCAGTCCATCAACAACATGCACCCGCAGCTGTTGGACATCCTCAACCAGCTGGACGAGAAGCGACGTGAGTGTTAGCCGTGTTTGTGTCTGCGTGTGCACGCGTATCCGACTGTCCGGTCCCTGAACTACTGCGTCCATGCGAATGCCGTCCGCAGTGTACTATGAGGGGCTGCAGGACAAGCTGGCTCAGGTGCGCGACGCTCGGGCGGCCCTCAACGCACTTCGGGACGAACACAGGGAAAAGCTGCGTCGCGCCACGGAGGAAGCTGAGCGACAGAGGCACATCCAGCTGGCGCAGAAACTGGAGATCATGCGGCAGAAGAAACAGGTAACTAGATGAGGCTCTCCCCCGGGGAAGGGGTAAATGCATCTCTCGACACACTATTCATTGTTTGTCTTTGGGCTGAAGGAGTACCTGGAGATGCAGAGGCAGTTGGCCATCCAGCGTCTCCAGGAGCAGGAGAAGGAGAGGCAGATGCGTCTGGAGCAGCAGAAGCACACGATCCAGATGAGAGCCCAGATGCCTGCGTTCTCTCTGCCCTACGCTCAGGTACATGCATGTGTATGAGCAGGTTGATTCATGTTGCATGATAGACAATCCCTGCACTCTACCATCAGCTGGGCTTTTTGCAATTCCAATCCAATGATTTAATCGGCTTGGACATTTAGATAAAATATAAATACACAATATTTACCTCTCCATAACGCTTTGGGATAAAAGGTCTGATTTGATGTATGTGCTGTTACGCAGATGCAGTCTTTGCCCCCCAATGTGGCTGGGGGGGTGGTGTACCAGCCTGGTGCTCCACCCAGCTACCCGGGTACCTTCAGCCCGGCTGGTTCTGTGGAGGGTTCGCCTATGCACAACATGTATATGAACCAGCCTGGGCAGACTGCGCCACCCCAGTACCAGGCCATGCCCGCTGCTGCTCCAGGTGAAAAGACTTTTCATGGCTTCACAACTATGATGATCTACCATGTTGAATCACATTTAGTCAGGAAACAATCTCTCAGTGGGTTCGGTGTGCTGCTGTGTGTAACTGAGGGTCCTCCCTTCCTCCAGATCCCAACATGGTAAACGCATACATGTACCAGGCTGCAGGCACTAACGGGCAGCCCGCTCCTCCTCCTGGTCAGACTCCGCCCACAACTAGTCCACCCTACTCCAACTATCAGCCCACACCCACACAGGGCTACCAGGTATGATTGACTCATTTTCGTTTTATGATTAAAAACTCGTCAAATTCGTCGGGCATAATTAGCCCGCCAATGTTCTTGTTCTTTTCCTTGATCTGCGCAGAATGTGGCCTCTCAGGCCCAGAGTATGCCCCCGATGCCCCAGCCTGCCCCCACCAACGGTATGGCTTACATGGGCTACCAGCCGTACAGCATGCAGAACATGATTTCAGCATTGCCGGGACAGGACCCCAATATACCCCCACAGCAGCAGTACATACCAGGCCAGCCGCCCATGTACCAGCAGGTCAGCTGCTTTGTACTTTCGCTCCTATGTTAATTCTCGATTTCCACTCTTCAGGTTATTTCAATCCTCGCTAATGTGCTTTATGTGTACTTTTACCTTTTCTCTTTGCTAGGTGGCTCCCTCTGGTGGCCCGCAACAGCAGCAGCAACAACAACAACAACAGCAGCAGCAACATCATCATCATCAGCAGCAGCAAGTCCCTCAGGCTGTTCCCGGCAGCGTGGAGGCACAGCTCATCTCCTTCGATTGAAAGCCTACAAGCTGCAGAGTCTGACACACTACACCCTCGCTCCTCTTTTGGTCTTTCCCCTCACTTTCCGCCCTCTGGAATCAAACAAACACACACACACATGCTTCCCTCCTTCCATCTTGCTGTGATGTTGTGGCAATGTAGAATATTGTGATGATGTTGCGGAACAGTCGCTCTCTTTGCCTCACTCCCACTGAAGTACGGGAACGAAGGGTGAAGCTGCAAGAGAGGTCCCCATAACCCTTTCATCCTCTTCCTCCTTCTTTCCAGCTGATATGTATGTAGTACTTCTTGACTAAAAGAGTAATTAAGGTCAGAAATAGTCGGTTATAGAAAAAAATGGATAAGAAATATGCTAGTTGAGGACAAAAAAAAGACAAAACATAACCATCCTTTGTCTCATATTTTTCTAAAGCGAAATCTGCATGTTTAAAGTTTCATTTTCTTTCCGCGATGGAAGCTAATTGTTGCAACATATCCTACCTGTGATCGAGAGACATCTTCACAAGCTGTCTGACAGATTGTGGATGTGAGGATGAAAAGTGACGTCTAGGGAGAGTAAGAACAAGACAATGGAACTAACTCCATTCTCCATGTGTTCCGCTTGCCATCGCGGCTGTAGACTCCCTTCCTCCTCATGCGCAGACAAACTGGGGTTGTCTTGGTTTGGCAGTCATTCGTTGTGCACCGCTTGGATTAACAAGTATCTATATGTAGTTTCTGGAATCACAAAAGCCTTTTTTCAGGGTTGGAACATTGTGCGAGGGGTGTTATCAAATTAGCCGGGTGGTTGTTTAATCCTTAATAAAAAATATTTCTTATGTTTAATAATTGAAATGACACAGCTAGTGGCCATTAAACAGCCGTTAGCAGCCCTGCCAGCTAGCAGCCCTGCGTCGCTTTATAAAAATTGATTTGTGTTGCTGATAATAGTACTACCACAAGAAGAAGCCTGTACTTTGACCTAATAATTAACCGCGAATGACCTCCGGGCACCTCGTCCTGTCTGCACCGGGTTGAGATTGTGAGGACGGCTACGTAGGGAATGAAGGTGGGGGCTCTTTTCTAAATGTACATGATTCTCCAGAAATGTGGAAATGCTTGCAGAGCGAACATTATGTGCCGCATGTTTGTATGACGCACCCAATCGGTGATTTCTGTAACGCTTCAGTTGTCATCTGTGAACTTCTTTATTCCATCATACTGACCTGTCTAACTTTAAAAGTAATTTTAAAATTATATTTAAATAAATATCTGGTTCTTATTGTCCACCTGCTTTGACTTATTTTTAAGGATTGGAAAAGAAAGACTCGTGTGGTGTAACAACATTCATTCATTCATTTATGTTTTAATAAGAGGGACAAAGGGCATAACATGACATTGAGTGATTTGAACAAGTGTACTGACTTCTACATTTGACTTACTGCACATAGGTGACCTCTACAAAAACGATTTGTTCAAAGTTTTCTGAAGATGAGGCATTTGTAGTATTCTTCCATCTCGATCTGTAAATGAAAACGACGCAGTCGTGAAAGCCATCACAAAGTCGTCTGCAGGGAGGCTCGAGGCGCGTGACTCACCATCCTTTCCATGCGCAGGCCGTTCCCATAGGCCAGCTGCCTCAGCACGTCCACGTCCGGGAGACCCCACTCCGGATTCCTGAGTGGAAGCACTAAACCTGTCAAATGTCTGCCACGTATTGTTGCATTCGAGGAAACAAACGGCCACTCACATCTGCCGAAGCTCCGCGTCCAGATGTTCATTACAACTGGGTGTGATGGTGCCATTGATGGCATACACCTGCAACGTTTTTGTAAAAATGTGGAAAGATGTCAGCTTTCTGCACTTCACTCTCACATGATGACATCATTTTATTTTGGGGGAAACTGCTGGTACCAACCGCGTATGTTATTAGAAGGCCGTTTTGTCTGAGGAGCTGACCGGCTCCAGTGAAAACACCCTATGAGGAAATAACTTTTAAAGGAAATGTTTGTGAAAGGCACATATGTGGTCTGTGTTAATTTCTTCATGGGTGATGTGATTTGCACAGATGAGCAGGCCTACCTGTGCTGTTTTAAATGAGTTGTATTGCAGTAAATTGATGGCAATAATAACGTCACAGGAGTTGCGGGAAAGGGCGGCCCACTGCTCCCACGCTGCGCTGGCATCCAGGTGCACAGGCTGCAGCACATTCTTTACGTGGGTCGCCGCAATGTACTCCATAATACTGTAAGTGAGTACGCACACTTATTCATCCGTGTTTAAACCAATACGAATATATAGGAATATATAAATTACGTCTGTTTTACGTCTACATATCGCCGACGTGACTATTGAGAGCCTCGTTTCTGTGAGACACAAACCTCTTCAAAGACTCTTCTTTGATGTCTGACGGCTGCCAGGTAACAAACGGCATCTTCTGTGCAAAGCGGATTACATGCTGCCCAGTTCCAGAGCCCAGCTCCAAGGCAAACAGCTGCCTGGGGGACTGGTCCTCCAGCACCTCCTCAAGCACTAAACACAGATCCTCCCAGTTCCTCTCGGCCCGTGGAGACAGCAGCATGGTCTGAAGGAGAGAAGCACCCTCTCATCTTCTATGCCAGCCTATGCATTCATGTTCTATATCTGAGGATCCCTCTTACCTTAACTTGTACTGGTTGGCGGAAGCTAGTTGGTAAATGACATATTGGTGGAGGCTGGAGGTGGTGGATGACTAACAGCAGGTGGGTGCAGAGATTACCTGCTTAAGAGGATTCCCTCTGTGCTCCTCCCCAGTGTTCAGCACTGGCGTGCGCAGCCCACGTATGACTAACAAACGCACATATAGGGCCGAGATCAATAACTCTCTCTGGATGTTAAAGCCAGTCAACACGATAAACGTCGTCATATTGTGTGGGATCACATTGCATGGTGGTGTATCACATCGTGGCCGAGTATGTTTAGAATCGTGGGTGTTTGCTGCCATCTGGTGGTTGCAGCGAAGATGAGTGTTACATCGCATACTGTTGTAATTCATTATACTGTATCAATGCAGGTGCTGTTGCCATTAGTTAGTAGTATTGTCTATGGACTCACGTATTGATACGTTAAACTATTTTAAAAGTCATACAATCTGCGTAAATATCAATGATACTCATAGTTGTATTACTTTCGCCTATGCTTTTCCCACGTTCCCTGTGGGTTGCCGTAGATTTTACACCAGTTCGGGCAATGCATTGTGGGTAGGTCAGCTTCAGAGAGGACTGAGCGGACGCCATGTGCTTGTGAGGCGGAGGGAGTTAAACGGCACCCGGCTGAGACACACTCGGCTCGTTTTTAAATTTACAAAGAGACACCGGCGGGGGGGGAGGACGGCTCCACCTGACGTTAGCATGTTCTGCACCGGACGCTGCCTGAGGACCGCGCTGCGGCTCGCGGCCACTTCTCACCGGTACGTGCGGTCCGCCGCGGTCGGTCACGTAACGTTAATGTTAATGGAGGCAACGGTGCTGAGGTGCGTTGCGATCCGACGGCTTGGGTCTCCAAGGGCGGGCAGCCGACGACTGCTGTCGTATACATTTGCGATGTGAAACCGCAGCCTGTTGCCGATACCGGGCTGGTTTTTTGGCCCGCAGTCGTGTAACGTTAACGTGGTGTGAAGTAACGTTAGCTAACGTTAGCATTAGCCTCCGAGAACATTAGCCGAACCCGTGCAGTCTAATTGCGGCACAGTGACATAATATTCTGCGTTCAGTCGCTTGAAAACACCACGTCCTCTCCAGCAGTTTAGTGGCAACACGATTTAAACGTGCTTCTTTTTGAGATGGTCCACCGAGGGTCAGTGAACACCACCAAGGTCACACTGGTGGAACTGGGAACTCTGAGTTTTAACTGTGGAACTAAACTGCAAAGATGCATCTCGGAGTACCAGCCATCTACAGAGACTAACTATCTGTTAAGAATCCAACCGACTTCCACTGTAGATCCTCTGACAGGAGCTCCTGATGTCAGGCCAGCACAGCTTTGATTCTCATCCTGGTGTGACCCCCGACCCGCCCAATAAAGAGTTACGGGATTTATCCATGCTTAGTGTACTGCTGGTTGAGTAATTACCTATTTGACCCCCGTAAATATTTTAATTCATCTATGAAGTGTCTTTTTGAACTGGTCTCGGATAAGTGCACTCATGTGAAACCCAAGTTTGCTACGAGGGGTCTCCGGTATTCGTAATGTGCACCCGTCACACAATGTGTCAGCATCACACGTAGACAAATGTGGCTGCATTCTGATCCAGTAGTCTGAGCTTCACTGGGAACAACTGGTCAGTGTTAATTTGGGCATGCGTCCTTTGAGTAGATCTTGGAATGCACGTCCTGGGTTGGAAGTCGGCACTATATGCACATCTTCTGATGACAGATGCACTTCTTGACCTCCTGAGCATCTGTTAATCAATCTTCTCGGTTTCCAGGCAACAGCTTCAGCATCAAACGCCGGCCTTGTGTGCCCTGCGGCTTTTGGGGACCAGCCCGACCGTTCACTCGGATGCCTTCGCCACCCCTGCTCTCGACGGAGCACCCAAACAGTACTCCGCCAAAATTCAACAGCTCGTCGGTGACATCGCCAACCTCACGCTATTGGAGGTGTCGGACCTGAACGAGCTCCTCAAGGTTTGTGGAAAAGTTACTAGATCTAAACCCCCGTCAGACCGCTGCGGCTCATTTTGACAGGCGACCTTTTTTTTCTGCAACAGAAAACTCTGAACATTCAGGATGTTGGAATGATGCCGATGGCTGCGTCGGCTCCACCCGCGGCCGTAAGTACAGAAAGTATACGATGTAACTGGAACACTGCTACAGCACCACGCACAACCAATATTCTAAGTAACACAAACGTCTTTCTGACATTGAATATTCATGTTTTATTACTGCATGTTTTAGGAATCTTTTCTCTCAATTTCGATTTAATGTCCATTTTATTTTTGTGAACTAGGCCGTTGAAGAGGAGGCGGAGCCGGTCAAGAAGCAGCAAACTCACTTCACAGTAAAATTGACAGAATTGAAAGCAGCTGAAAAAGTCAAACTTATAAAGGAAGTGAAGAACTGCATCCAAGGCCTCAATCTGGTGCAGGTACGTCTCATCATCACCACCTGGGCCGGATATTAATCATCTAAAGCAGTTACACCTGAGCTTTTCTGCCTAAAGGACCGGTTTCATGTTAGACAATATTTCGCGGACCGGTCTGCAAGGTGTGGCGGATAAACACAACAAAATAAAAAAAGATACGATCGGCACAATTTTTTTTACACAATAAACCTGTATTCGAAGTACCCCATGTAGCTAAGAAATACTGTCGGCTGATTGGCAGCAGATGGCGCTAACGTGCCAATAAACATGAATGGGAACATCACTGAATACTCACAAGAGATAAATCCACAAATACATTTAACACGTGTTTGACATCAAGGTTACACAAAAAAAGTACACAATTTGGTTTCGTGCAACATGCTGCACGCTCGTTTAGGAGACCGTGTTGCTATTCTCACCGATTTGGGCAACCGAACACTCAATCTTCTTTTGATCCCTTTCCTGAACCAGGCTAAGAAACTAGTGGAGGCACTTCCACAGGAAATCCGAGCCAACGTACCCAAAGAAGACGCAGAGAAACTGAAAGCAGCCCTGGAGGCAGCAGGCGGCACCGTCGTGTTGGAATAGATGCTCGGCCCGCCTGTTCTCCACCGGTTCGCTGCTCATCTCATGCACTTCATCCGTCATTCTACTATTGCTTTCTTTTTCTTTCCTTTTTTTTTTACATGACAAAGAGGAACATCCTGGGAAATAAAGAAATGCCTTCTGACATTAATAATGTCTCTTAACAGCGTCAGATGAGGCAGTACATCTCAGACTGAACTTTGCCGCACTGCTGTTTGCCTTTCGATCTGTCTGCTCAAGTGTCGTCGTGATACTTGGGAAGCAAACAAGCGACAGAAGTACTGGCGAGTAACGAGTAACTTTGTTGGTCAATTTGTGTGTGTATGTTTAACTTTTCACAGAAAGGTTTACGCTGTAGGGAAATGGTTCCCTATGTTGAGGAACACACTATCTAGTTCAGGATGGCTGGGCTAAGTCCTTATTACTTTTGTTAATAATGTGATTAAAGTTGAAATATCCATAAATATTTACACCGTACATGTTCTTGTGTGATTTTATGGTAGACATTGTGTAAAAGAGCTAATTATTAGTTAAGATGAATGAAACTAACATTAATGTATGTTCTGTTGCCTTGAACATATGGAATACAAACAAGTTAATTGTGACTAGGTTAAAATTGAATAATTTACTACACCATTGCATTCTGACATTTTTTGTTTGTTTTTTACCTCTAGAGGTCATACGATCTCCTTTTAATATCTCTGACCGTTTAAACCAGAGATTCAATATACGGTTTAGTTAAAGAAAAAAAAAAAGATGTACATTAATACAAATCTGTTGCTACCTGTAAGGAGGAGAAAACAGGTTTTAGTAGTTACTTTACACAGGTTTAAGATAGTATTAATTAAAACGTAGTTTTGAGTGATTTAGTTCAAATGTGTTGACTGATGAAAATCATCTTCGTATCGACTCTTAAGAACTTTTTTCGAACTCCTGCTACACAAATATTTTGTACTCGAACTTTCAAGGTTACAAAACAACGTTCCCTGACCGGGAATCGAACCCGGGCCGCGGCGGTGAGAGCGCCGAATCCTAACCACTAGACCACCAGGGACAGTTGAGAAAATTCTGTTCTAACACAAGACAAGTTTGTTACTGCCAGACATTGGAAAAGTTATTACATGAATTTGCATGAATTTTTCTCTAAATGTTTTTTCACATGATAATGTTGAATGTAGCAAAACAGCAGGATTTTTAGAACGTGCGACATTTTACAAACTGCGCCCCATAGTTAATAGAAATAAAACACTTCTACAATATAGATTTGTTTCGTTGCAAAACCTCTGTCGGTCTGAGCACTGTTACGCTGGACATGCTTAGCTGCCCCTCTCATAAATACTTACCTAAATTGTCTGGTTCAGTATGTACAATACTTTAGCACAATAAAACTTTTCTTTTGTGTGGACAATCAGCAGCATTTTGTGAAACGATGTTCACGTGGATACACAGATTTTTGAGTCTTACATTCTAAGAAAAAAGTAGTGAGCCTTGCAGTGTGTGGGCTGAAGGCTTCTTTTATATTGTGCAAGGTCTTATTTCCAGAGAATGTCCCCGCACACTCCATCAATTTCACCTCTGAGAGACACGTGATATTCTCCCCGGTTTACTCTGTCTACACCGATGCGATGTGTTGGAGGAAAGGTTGTGACAGCTTTACTCTTCTTCCGTTGAGCAGTAAAATTAAGAATCGTTTTGTAAGAATCGATTCAAATCAGATCCTATTTATCTAATTATCTATTAGCTATTAACTATTACCATAGTATTTAGTATTTACTGCAGAGTATTCGTCCTTCCTTTTTCGTCCTCTTTGTAGCGAATTCGCATGCAGACGTAGGCTCATTTTGGTAGTTTCCACTTTATCAGGCACTCTATCGCTCATGTATTACACAGAGACCACTATCCCTCCTCCCACACACACACACACACAAGCATAGATACCGGGCTCATGTTGTAAACTGTAATATTTAAGTGTCTCCAAGGAGGACACACAACTACATAGATATGTTAGAGTAGTTAGTGGTATGTAGGGAAGGAGAGGCAAAAGTTAATAATCATTTTGTTGTTCTTTTTGATTAAACGATTAATCGTAATAAGCATTATATAACTGCATAACTGTTTGCATATAAAATGACTCGAGAGATTTAGTTTAGTCTACATTTTGTATTTCTCTTCAGGATGCACAACCTGATGCAGTCAGTCAAAGCCTCTTCTGTATGCACCCCCCACTTGTGTTACGGCCCCTTTTGTAGATTCCAGGACAGTAAAACAACAATCAAAGACAGGCGACAGAGTCAGGGTAAAAGGTGTCTTTCTAGTTTTTATTCTTACACAAAAAGATGGCTCCCAACAGGAGGGAGGGAGATGGTGGAAGATGGGACCTACAGGTTGTGCCAAACAAATGAAATGAATATAACAAAACGAGGCCTAGCTCACCACTGGCTCTTCATCCAAAACAAGTCAAACAAAATACCTTACCTGCTTCTCTAAAAAAGGACTGAAGGAAAACGTTACACAGGAGGCAACAACCACTACACCTGGTGTGTCTATACAAAGGTATACCTACGTGCAAAAATGTACAGGTTTTTTTTTTTGTTTTTTTTTCTGAGCTTATATGGGTGGGGGTGTTACATGCCAGACGGGGACTGTCTGCATGCGTTCTTGTCATTCTCCCTCCTGCTCATTTGTTTCTCTCCCCCAGTGATTACACTGATTGGCCAACTCCAAACACAGGTGGAAAGCGATCAGCAGTCCCGGTGGCAGTCCATAAAGGAAGACTCCTGAGAAGTGAAAGGGGGGGGTGTTCTGCGGGTGGTGGCCAGTCTTCCTGTACATGAGCTTTAGCTGGCTGCTAGCAAAACTGGAGTTTGGTAAGGTGGAGGTTGAGGACCTTAGTAAGTTGGGGTACCCTGTACATTCTTGCACGTAGGTATACCTTTGTATAGACACACCAGGTGTAGTGGTTGTTGCCTCCTGTGTAACGTTTTCCTTCAGTCCTTTTTTAGAGAAGCAGGTAAGGTATTTTGTTTGACTTGTTTTGGATGAAGAGCCAGCGGTGAGCTAGGCCTCGTTTTGTTATATTCATTTAATTTGTTTGGCACAACCTGTAGGTCCCATCTTCCACCATCTCCCTCCCTCCTGTTGGGAGCCATCTTTTTGTGTAAGAATAAAAACTAGAAAGACACCTTTTACCCTGACTCTGTCGCCTGTCTTTGATTGTTGTTTTACTGTCCTGGAATCTACAAAAGGGCCGTAACATGTTGGAATGCATTAAGCATTCCATGTATTGTTCTTCTGTTCTTTATTCAACTTCTTTTATTTCTTCGGTGCAACCTTTCAACTCCTTCCCACTTTCAGCTATTCAAACCGTTCAAATATTATTTGAACGGTTGAGTTGTTCAGCTCATTCAGGAGAGGGGGGGCTATGACTTTTCAACTTTCTACCTCTTATGCTTGAATTTATATAAATCAATAATCATTAATATTTTAACATGGTTTTCAAATGGAGTTTGATTTCAAATCCTCTTAAACTTCTTCAAATTTCAGATTTTTCAGCTTCGCCAATCCTTCAGCTACATACACCATTTAAACTTTCAAATGTTGACACAAGTCTCAACTATTTTATAAAAAAAACTGCTTGTTGATATCTATTCTACTTTTTTCATAATCACTGAGTATGTTTCACTAGTTCTTCGTTCCGTTTCTGAGTTTTACATGAGTGTGTACTGCATTTGTTAGAGTGACAACTGGAGAACTAGAGTGTAGATCTGCGTCAGAATCTGGTTAAAAAAATACGGAACTTCGATCCTGCCAGCCAAAGTATACACTTTTGAGACTTCATTTTAGGTGAAAGTGATGGTTGTGCTGATTGGATTAATGTGGCTATGGAATCCCAGAGTTCTTTAGTTTTGGCTTCAGGAGTGTTGGAGAATGACACAACCTCTGCCGAAAGCCCCATAGGCTCCAATACAAATCTGCCGACATATTTCTCAAAAAATCCAGCAGGTACACGTTTTGTAAACTGCCACAGGCAGTACATAAAAACACCTCCCTGCGTTCAGTAGAGTAGTGGGTCTCTCACAAACTTCTTATTTTTTAGATAGATGTTATAATTTTGTGCTAGAGGACACTTGTTTGAGGTGTGGTTTCTTGGTAAAATCCGTTTACTCTGCGCGGTCTGTGATCAGCCCGCGAAAACAGCAGCTGCGCCGTCTCCATGACGACTACACAGCCTCGTTGCCAGCACTCACTCTCCCCCCCTACGTAGTCTGACAGACACAGGCCTGGGAACAACGTGGCGATAGCTAGCATAGCGCTAACATGGCGCTAGCTAGCAATGCACAAGCAATAACAGTACCAAAAACAGTGCTAAAACAGCCAGTGAAAATCTCTCATGTCTTTTGATAGCTATCTAGGCTGTCTTTGATTGTCTTTGTGGCACTGACTCATGCAGACCTAATACTACTGGTATTTCAACTGCTACTAATACTTCAACAACTACTATTTTTACAACTACAACTAGTACTACTACAAATTATACTATTACTATCACTACTACTAGTATTTATATTGCTATTAAAATTACACCTAGTAGTAGTACTAAAATACTACTTCTAGTAGTGACTCTGCAACTGACACGACTAGGGAAAAGTACTACTCGTATTGTAGTAGTGTATACTACAATTACTACTAATGTTACTACAAATACTATGACTAATATTTGTATTCCAGCTGTTTCTACTGCTATTGATACTTAACCTACTATTACTACTTCTACTGCTAGTACTACTAATACCACAATTACAACTATAACTAAAACTACTACTAATATTACAACAGACAATTTAAAATTTCTCCCATTTCTGTATTTTCAGCAGTTCTTTCAAATAATTTCAGCTTTTATTATGCCTGTATTACCAACAATGTTTTAATATTGATTTCTGTATTTTTAGCAATTTCAAATTAATTTCAGCTTTTCTAATATCTGTAATTTCAGCAAATGTATTGAAATTCCCTTCAACTTTCTGTATTTTCAGCTATTTTTTAAAATAAAAAAAATCATTTCATTTTGCATTTCAACGCATTTTCAGCAGAAAATGCATTTTCTAGTTTTAAACTCTTTTTTTTAACATCTCTTATTACTTGTTTCTGGAAAAACAAGGGGACAAAAGACTAACTGACTGAGTTTGGCATTTCCGACTGTAATGAATGTTATTCCAGATGTTGTGGGTAAATAAAAACGCAAGCAAACTTGATTTATTAACCAGATAAGATGTATGTGTTGTTTTCCTTCCTTTTAGCTCCTTGAAAATCCCCTGAAAACATTTAGCCGCAAATACTAAAGACTAAACACAGTGCACACAACAAATAGAAATTGAAAAATTACCGGTGTTCAATGCCATGGTGTTGCATCTGGAGCATTAACAAAGTTTCTGTTCCACTGATACAACGATAAACACTGAGACACTTAATCCCTCTTAAAGGAAAGTCAACACCAACACGTGTTATGTGTCTTGCAGGATTACAAGAGAAAAACCTTTGTTAATTAAATCAGTATATTGGTTATTTACTTTCAATATACATGTGGCAAATCCCGATATTATGTGATTGGAACAATAACAAAAATGTCAACCTCAACATTTATTTTGCATTTAAAAGTCCATGTTTAGTTGAAAGATTTAGAGGTCAGCAGAAATGTTTTTAAAGGAGAACATGCTAAATGAATGTCTTGCAAACAGTATTTTGCACCCCTGTTTAAACCTCTGCGGGTCATATATCATGTTAAAAAATGAATGAGCATGTAAAAGCAGCGTTAGTTCCCCCCTCAGCTTTGAATGCAATAAACTGAATTGAATGCAATAAAGACGAATCTCATTGCAGTTCATTTTCACATGTGTCTGTGAGTGGGACAACAATCATCCCGCTGATTTTCATGTTGCCTTAATTGAAGTTGCTCAAGTGTGAACTGCATATTTGGTGCAGTCGTGTGGCGAGGTAATGGAAACTTTGACGGACATAGCAACAGTAACCGTCACTGGAGAACAGGACTGGACCAGTTTCTCCACCTCGCCTCCCCAATGTCTTAGTTTTCCTTTTGAATGTCCATGTCTGCAGTCTCTCTATTTGTGCAGGACCTATTCATGGCACCACCTGTACTTGTGTGTAATTATAGAGAAAATAACCAGATCTTAACTTGACAACAGTGATATTAGTCTTTCCGAGGTATTTTCTTGCCCGTTTCTTACTGGGAGGTAGGAGTGTTGATCTCCCTGGTTTGGAACAATAACAGAGTTGAGAGTGATGGTTTCCCATTATAGAAAAGTTTGTGGGATGGAGAGTGAGAGCCAAGCTTTTCTCTTGGGATCCAACGGTTGGTCTGAGTCTACGTGCCTCCCTTCTCTCCAGCCTTTAGCCATTTGCAGCGAGGCAGAGCCGTGATCCTCACACGATATAAAGCCAAATGGGAATGAGCATCCGCATGACTTCACCATTTGGTGGAAAATATAAAAGATTAAAAAAAAAAATCCTTAAATACTGTTTTCTCTGTCCGACACATCAGTGTCAAACAAATCCGAGCACAGTGTAAAGAAGATGGTCTTTAAACCTGGAATCAGTCCAAACCACAAACAAAATGTGCTCAATTGTGTTAATTCTAATCGTGAGGCTAATGAGCTCTTTCAGCCTGACAACAAAATTACAGGCAAAGACCAAAACAAGAGGCTGCTGCTGCGACTGTTAATGGTAATGAGACTTTTTCAAAGCCAGCAGGTCGTGATCTCTGTGGAAACTGAAATGATCATAGAAGAGAAGGATATTCATTTAGCACAGCAGATATCGGAGACACGTTGTGTTACACATCTAAATATCCATGGTCCATTTTCCCTGACAGTGCAATTTAGCGTTTGCTTCACTTCCAGCCTATTTCTTTACCAATCTAATC
The DNA here is from genome assembly GCF_964276395.1 of Gasterosteus aculeatus. NCBI lineage: Eukaryota > Metazoa > Chordata > Actinopteri > Perciformes > Gasterosteidae > Gasterosteus > Gasterosteus aculeatus. The sequence goes on along the minus strand of NC_135699.1, from coordinate 9,956,650 downwards.
GGATGACTGAATTGAAGAGTTTGCTTTTTATCACAAGGTTTTATAACATTAGTGGAGGTACATAAGCTATTAGCGGAACAAGGTAATCCTATTGCCTTTCATCCCGATATAGACAGCCAGTCCTTGACACTGAACCCCGTTACCTTTGGCTGTAATGTAATAAAGGCAAGGCCACATCAACCGAGAGGGAAAAGGGGAAATAAAAAAAGGAAACTAACCTTAATTGTAATGATGTAATCCATTCTTTTTGTTTGAAAGACCCTTTTATCGACATGAACGTTTGTGATAACCAGCAATGTTCACTCATGCACATCTGCAGTGGAGGTTTCTCCTCAGGCTGTTGTTGTGAGTGTTGTTGGAAATTAAGATTTGCAACATCACATAAAACAGCCCTTTACCAGCTGCAAAGAGTGACGCTTACACATTATTCCATCAATAATTGTAGTCCAATAACACACAATATATGATACGACTAATCAGCACTTTTACTTTTAGTTATGGGTTATTTGTCTTCGGTTAGTATCCATTTTTTAAATCTTATACGTACTTGTTAAGTGTTTCCTGTTTAATTTCAATGGCTCTCTACCTCTTTTTTGGCAGTAAACCTCACTTCCTTCCTTTGCTTTCCCGGCTGTGGGATCGCCTGCTGGTCGCTGGTGCAATCGTCCCCCGTCGTCCCCCGTCGTCCCCCTCCTTCCAGTGGGACCTGTGTGTCTGTGCTCCCGTCTCCTGGTGGCTGTTCGTCATTCTTATTGGCTCTCAGTGTGCTGCGTTTTGAGCCTTCATTTCCAGTTTTTCCTCTTAATGTGATTACTGTCAGTTTGAGTGTGTCAGTGATGAAAGGACAGACCTCCGGATTAACCGCCGCTTCACTAATTAGAGCCAATTTACTACAAACGGCAACATCTTCAAAGTACTAGCGTTTTTTTTAATGTGTGTTTGCTCCCCACCACGCAGCAGTTATCTCTACTGCCAGTGCAGCATATTTTTGTTTTGTCAAGTTTTAATTTGAAAAGCTTAATTCATTTAAAGTTTCAATGAGAAGCACTTGCATCTTTGAGAACGTCAAACTGAAATGCAAAAGGCTCCGCAGTTTCATTATTCTCCTAATCTTCATTTGCTTAACGCGTGTGTTATGACTTTTGTTTTATCGGCTGCACGGTTCACGGATATAATATAATATAAGGAAATCCCGATTTTTGCTTCTTTAACAAATAAGAATGGACCACGGAGTTCATCAATCAGGGCCTTGAACATCATTCATGCAGCGTGTTACAGTGATACTGACAAATAGATAACCACCGTAGAGCAGTGCGCTGCTTTATAACATCTCATACAGTTTGAAGACAGTGGGCTCTAACAAACAGGACATGTTCATTTGAAAGCTCGAGTGAGTTCATCTCCCACGAGGCTGAGCACTGCAGAATTTGACCGTAACATGTGATGTTTGCAGGGCTCCAAACACATATTCAATATAAGATGAGAACAAAAAACATTCAGTCCAAATAATATTCTTTATTATGTCTCAAACCGTACAAACAAACAAAGATGCTAAATGTATTTTGCAATCACAAACTACGGTTTATATAAATAATTGAAAAAGGTTATGTGTAGGGTGAATTAATGACTTTCCTTTGCTACATTCAAGTCATTAATCACATTTCTTTGGAACACATTTGTTGTTAATGCATTTTGGTATATTCGATGAGCCTCATTCATAACCTTTGTATGTTTTTTACTCAAAACATACTTGCCATTTTAAGTAATCTTATGAATGAGAAAGGTTCTCTGTTTTTCTCTTGTATTCAATTTTCAGCAACATCATGTCAGTTTTATTGGAGCATAAAAACCAGAAGAAGATTTCTGTAAGATTTCAGACAAAGGCAATAAAAAATAACTTCTATCTGAATGGCTTTTATTTTTATGCTAAAATGTCTTTGGCTCTCCGAAGTGGCTGCAAGTGAAATGAAAACAAATGCACCAATGTTCTCTAAAGCTGTTTGGATGTACTGGTCTGGCATTTAGTCCAAATAGATCTCTAAAACAGGTCCTTTTCAAGCCTCCCACTGCTTACAACTCACTTTTATGTTTTGCATGAATGTGCCTCTGAGTACGTCTTTTGCCATTAACACATGTGAAAAAGTAACATATAGTTTTGTGGCCACATAAAAAAAATAATGCATTTCATTTCCTGTCCTCGTACGTTTTGTCCTGTGGCCAATTTGAAAAACTTGATTTAAAATAAACGGCAGATTCACCTATTAACGTATATTTCAGGGGATGGAAATTACCCCTCCCATTATAGCTGAAATGTACTTTTGGATGTCGCTGGTTGGTGATGTCTTTAACCTTGTCATTACAAACCTAATATGCCTCCTCTATTAAACAGCGGAAGAACAGAGTTAGTGGGATATTGTTCTGCTCGCACCTCGCCCCTCGGATACAGAAGCCACCCCGAGTGAGGCGGATGTTGGTCATTTGCAGAGCCGTGTGTCGTCTACATGCGGCAGGTCAATATGTTTTGTGACAATGTATTCAGAGTGACACGCTGATGTGCCACGGGACAGAGACGAGACCTCGTTTCAGTGGGCCGTTGTTCTGCATCCATTACTGACTTTAACCTGTTTTCATGCAGCGGAGAATTCTGAGATACTTGTACTTTACTCAATGGTGTTGTTAAATAATATATGTAAAGTATATTATTCATACTGTTAGCTCTACTACTTATATCAAACAACTATACTTGGAAGTCACTTCTCAGGATAAACTATATGGCAGAAAAACAATCCATAATTTTGTTAATTACAAATCATAGCATCAAACCTGTTTTTTGAGATCTGACAAAACAAAGCAATGTCTAGACGGGGCTATTCGGTGTAACCAGTTCAACCTCTTACCATCTCAAACGGGGTCATGTAAATACCTGTTGGAGGCCCTAAAAGGTGAGATTAAAATTTCACAATCAACATTAGGTAAGTAACTAAATAAATTGAATATTGATTTGTGGAACAGAAGAGTGTTAATCATCTCATCTCCCTTGTGAGCCTTTGGAGCGGCCCGACCCCCAACAAGGGAGCCAGACCAGCTCCAGGTCAGTCAATTGCTACACTGATTATCGACGATGTAATAAGTAATATATGATAATATGTCAGAAGGAGGGAAACATTTCTGCCTTTATTTTTCATTGTAATGATGTGGCCTATTTTTACATTTTGTAATTGGTTTAGGTAATTAGATTTTTTCGTATTTATCCATTGACTGCACTTCAAATGTCCAGCACAAAATTCCACAGCAAATATAATCTACAATTTGATTTGATTTTGTTCATATTGAAAAGGACCAGGGGAAGGTACAAATATGACATATTTGCCTCGTCTACCATACAATAATAAACATCGGAATATTATTGATATTAATCAAATATTCAACCATTTACGGCCTCATACGGTCTATGATCAACACATACATACATATACGTAACCTACAAACGTACATACGCAACCCAGTACAGAAAATAAATTAGTTTTGTCCTCATTTTTTATAATTATTTCAGACTAATATAATCTACCACGGCTTGAGAGTACATCTCCAAACATAAACAATGATGTTCCATGCATGTTGTAAAGGGGCTGATCTACTGCCATGTTTCATTTTCATGGCCTAATGAGGTCCACTTTGCTTTGCCTTTCACACAAATGGGTCCCAAAAAGGTAAAAAAAACCAAAAAGGTGTGCACACGTCTCCACCAAGGGGGCTCTTGACAACAGTCATTCCGTTGCAGCAGCGCCGGCTGGTGTGGAGAGGATGATTGCCTCTGCAGCTGAACATCAGCCTCATCGCTGGGGTGGTCCGTGATTTATGTCCTGTGCTTCCTCTGTGGAAGATGTCTCTCGGGGGGGGGGGAGAATGGGAGAGGTAAATGATCCGGGGGAAATGAAGACAGCGTCTGAACGGGAACACTGATGTGACGCTTATCAGGCGCAGCCAGTGGAACGTGATTATAAGCGACTCGCAGACCAACAAGGTGGAGGTTGAAAACGGCCCGGTTGTGTCTGCGTGCAGCGTCCAACAAAGCGCCAGGGCCCCACGGTACAAACTGTGTCATCGCACAATGTCCCATTAAACCCACTCAACAGAGGACAACAAGCCTCTTAAATCGCTGTTTGATTAATTATCCCCGCTGAGGTTCACTCTTGCAGAAGAGATTTCAAAAAGAGATAAGTGAATACGTCAGAAACGTAAACAAGAGAGTTGGAGTGTGTCTGTAAGTGCGTGTGAGGGGCTTTTTGTCCCTCAGTCGACTCCTCGATATTCTGTCCTTGAAAACAGTAACTCTCAACTCTTGGCAGTCTCTGTTGAGCTTCCAGTGCTGGATAATGATTCACAGCAGGCCACATCTGGTAACGTGGACATCGATCAACATAATACCAACACACCATAAACTGCGCCGCTGTTCATTCCGAGTGACATTTTTCCCGCTCAACATCCTATTTCTGTGGAATGTGAACATTTTTCACTCAGTGTGACATACTGTATTATCCGCTTTTATGGTCCCAACAGGAAGAATCCTTCTGGATGATAATGTAATTCTGTAATAAATGAGCTAATTCCTTAATTTTCAATCCAACACCACAATCTTTCATATACTGTATCATGCTTCGTCCAGCTCTTCACCCATTCTGAAATCACCCACTGCCCTCAGATTCTCTCGCCAGTCCAAGTCACCTGACAGTTATCAACGTTTTTTCCATCACGCGCTCCTGAAGCCAGTAAAGTGTGCACTTCCACATGACAACGATCATGCAAATTATAAATTCATTAAACACTTTCAATCATTTCAATCCCCCCGCTTTCATTTGGAGGGATTAAAAAAAACAAACCTCTGAACTCTCTACAAATCACTTTGCTGCCGTGCTGCTGTTTTCATCGGTCTTCCAACGTGCCAGTGTTTTTAACAGATGCCGGGCAGAGCGCCGTCCACCACGACTGGCTGAAATGATTAATCGCTTTTAGAAGCATTCATTCCTTGCTGCATGTTCCCCCAGAACCAGTTGGCACGAAGGGCTGCTGAATGAAAACAAAGTGGATGTGTGCACTATCTAACAGAGCCTTAAGCCGACAGGGCAATCATCTCATTAGGGAGGATGCCGGTGCCATGGCACGATCGGCAGTGTTAGCGCTGGAGCTCCGAAGGGAAAGCGGCCCAAAGACAATCATCCTTTTTGAGGGTTTTAAATGGTGGAAGTATACGGATGGCAGAAATTTGACCTTTTACATAATTGAATTCAGATGAGGAGCTATTCTTTGGATACTCATGGGGGGGAAAAAACCCCAAAAGGTCACTTGCTGTTCTGAAGCAAGAAATCTATTGAAAGTGGATACTTCCAATGCAGCGTGATTACTGTGTTAATGGTCTGGAGGCTAATTGTCGACGTGTGTGACGAGGGAAGATCACAGGTGTGTTCTGACAAACTCTTCTTTGAGTCTGATGGACCTTTTGGTCGCACTCTGTATCCTTAGAAGAGATTCCAATTTCAAGCTCTCAAACGACGCATTGCAGGGTTCTCGCCAATAAGCTCATTAAGTTCCTTAAGGAACTTTATTTGATATGTTAAGTCAGGTCAGTTTGCACTTGAAGTCAAAATAGATGAACGCCTGACCAACTCACTTTCAGAAACTCAGAAACTGAATCAGACAAATGTATTATGTTATATGACAATATTCTCCTGATATTATTTTATTCCAGAAACCCCAGGAACAATTTATTTTTTTTGTAATGTTTTTCGGGTTTTGTGGTGTTTTCTTCCGGCTCATTAGTGACAGCTTACTGTCTCTCTTTGAGGAGGGGCTGCCCTGTGACCCCTGTGACCCCGGGCGTCTCCTTGCCCACTGGTTATGTAACAACAACAGCTCTGATTTAAAGGGACTGTGGGATCACACCTTAAGGTTAACACGATAGACTTGAATATGGGAGACATCCGCTCTGTGGATCGTCCTGCGTGGTGCTGCATGCCAGCCGTGTGTTTACAGGCTCCTTACCGACGTCTGTACAGGTTTGGCTCCACATATCAAGCACGTTGTTGCTGGAAATAAAAATAAAAATGTTTTTTGTTTTTCCATGCTACTGCTGTGTTGCAGCTTACAGTGTTTAGAGGACAAACATGATCCGTGAGTGTCACACAGAATATGCTCACTGCCTTGATATGGTTCTGAGCAATCACATGGAGCCAAATTAATTGTGTATCATTAATGAGAAAGACAAGGAGTCAAGTCAAGTCAAGTCATTTTATTTTGTATAGCCCAGAATCGCAAATTACAAATTTGCCTCAGAGGGCTTTACAGTCTGTACACATACAACATCCTCTGCCCCGAAACCCACCATCGGCACAGGAAAAATTCCCCAAAAAATGAAAAAACCCTTACAAGAGGGAAAAAAGGGAAGAAACCTTAGGGAGAACGTTAGAGGAGGGATCCCACTCCCGGGATGGACAGACTACAATGGATGCCGTGTGTACAGAATGAACAATGTATAATACATGCAATTCCTATGACAGAAATGATTCAAGTAATTGTGAGTAGTAAGCCAGGCGCACAGCAGGACCACTGCAGGGGCAACCACCATCAGATAGAACCACCATCCACAGAATCCTGTGGGGAGGGAGAGCACAGAGATTTTAGGAGAGGGTAATGTCGGTTTATGAGTAAAGTAATATGATTAATATCTAAAATAATGATGATGATGGCAGCAGCAGGCGTCAGCATGGCCACGGTAGGTGTCAGGACCAGGGTCCCGAAGGAACCACAATCTACGGAGACCTGATAGGGGCGAAAGCACAAAAAAACTCCCGGAAAGAAGCTCAATTAGTCATGTGCATTAATAAAACTTGAATTATGGTAGAACGAGAGCGTGAGAGAGGAGCTTGGTGTGTCCTAAGAATTCCCCCGGCATTCTAAGCCTATAGCAGCTTAACTAAGGGCTGGTCCGGACTAACCTGAGCCAGCCCTAACTATAGGCAGAATCAAAGAGGAACGTTTTAAGTTTTACTTTAAAAGAGCTGACCGAATCTGCCCCCCGGACTGAAAGTGGAACCTGGTTCCACAAAAGAGGAGCTTGATAACTGAAGGCTCTGGCCCCCAGCCTACTTTTTAAAACCCTAGGAACAACAAGTAACCCAGCATCTATGGAGCGCAGTTGCCTTGTAGGGCAATACGGTGTTACAAGCTCTTGAAGATACAACGGTGCCTCACCAGCAAGTGCCTTGTAGGTGAGGAGAAGTACCTTAAAATCTATTCTTGATTTAACAGGGAGCCAGTGCAGAGAAGTTAATACAGGAGTGATATGATCCCTTTTCTTAGTTCTTGTTAATACACGTGCTGCAGCATTCTGAATCAACTGGAGAGGCTTAAGAGATTTATAAGAGCAGCCTGATAACAAAGAATTACAGTAGTCCAGTCTGGAAGTGACAAACGCATGAACTAATTTTTCTGCATCACTTTGAGACAGGAAGTTCCTGATTTTTCATATGTTACGTAGATGAAAATAGGCAGTCCTTGAAGTCTTCTTTATATGCGAGTTGAAGGTCATATCCTCGTCGAAGAGAACTCCCAGATTCCTGACGGTGCTGCTGGGTACCAGAGCAATTCCATCCATAAAAACTGTATCACGCGACAGCTGGCTTCGAAGGCGCTCTGGGCCTATCAGGATAACTTCCGTTTTTTCTGAGTTTAGCATCAGGAAGTTGCCGGTCATCCAAGTTTTGATGTCTCCAAGACATTCTTGGAGTCTAACTAACTGGTCTGTCTCTTCTGGCTTGATCGACAGATACAGTTGGGTATCGTCTGCATAACAATGGAAGTTTATGCGGTGTTTCCTGATAAGATCGCCCAAAGGAAGCATATAGAGGGTAAATAAAATCGGTCCAAGTACAGAACCTTGTGGGACTCCGTGACCAACATTGGTGGTCTTTGAGGATTCACCGTTTACAAGCACAAACTGGGATCGGTCCGATAGGTAGGATTTAAACCAACGAAGGAGAGATCTATACTGCTAGCCAGAGAGATGGATGTCCGTGAAGCCACTCAGATGAGTCAGGAATCAAACAGAGCCTGGTTTTAATCTGGGACCATCGTCACAGATGGCCAGCGGATGACAGATGTTGAAGCGGTGGATTAGCTGTCAGACCCAACCATGAGAGCCACTGTTTCTACTCTTCTGACTGGACATATTTGATCAGATGCTCTATTGTCCTGGTCTCCCTTTCCACTCCCCACCTCCCTGTCTTGCCACCTAATTCCACTCAGCCTGCAGTGAGGTGTGAGCCACACAGTTTCCTATGATAGCAGTGATTTATTGCAGCCGGCCTTCCAAAGATAACTCCTTTCTGCCTTCTTCCTGCAATCCATTCCCCATCACCACAATCCCTCCGCGTGCCTCGCAACCCCCAAGCTGGCGGGTCAAACTACCACGGCTACGGGCTATTTCAACAGCAGTTTCATGTTCAGCCTACTGAGAAAAAATGAAACCACGGAGTCCGAGAAAATGCCTGTTTTTGTCGGACTACGGATTGCTGGCAACCGACCGCTGAAGAGCAGATGAAGAAGACGCAGAGACCCGGACAGAGAAAATGGATTTGCATGTCATAAATAAAGCCACAAAAGGGATATTCTTTCGATACATGAATCATTTCTTTGATTTGATACACACATGGCCCTTGTTCATATCCCATAACTCACCATATGATAAATCACTTATATTACATATGTCTTAACATTTGATTTGAAACGACGTACTTCAAACGCTCTTCTTGAAATCTTGTTTCAAGTTTACTACATAAACAAACTAGTGTTGATGTAATTCTTGCCTTCATTGGAATCCACCCAATGAATCAATAAAGTCTCATCTACAAGATCGGGCCAAAAACTGATACTATACACACAAGAGGCACTGACGGAGCGCCTGTGTTTCATGAATTGGGAATGGGAGGATAATTCATACTCGTACTCTGGTAACAGATCCCGTTTCTGATACCTGACATCTCTGCGACGGTTACTTGGATGAGGACACAAATTTGGGGCTTCCGAAAATAAAATAAATGGCACAAACATCGTAGCAGAATGAAAAATAAATTCCCAGGGAAGAACACAGGGGGGGCTGATGTTGCAAAGCTGATAATTCAATCTCTTTAAATAAAAAAAAAACAACTGCGGGGGAGTAAAGCACAGTTTGAGTAATATTACGAATCTGTGCAGAATATGTAAATCTCCTCCCACAGCACGGGGTTATGTTCTAACGAGCAGTGGAAATAACCATTTTATTGTAGAAAGAACACTTAACCACATGCTTGCTGTGCTTAATGGATGCTTTGACATTTTTAATTGCCCAATAAGAACAAAAATCTGACCTCGAGCAAGTCGGAAACGGTTGGAGAAAGACGTTTTCAGACATGCACTATGAACCACTGTTCTTTCTTTTGTAATGTGCAATACCATGCAAGATGGTTTCATCCTTGATGGGAAAATCAAGATGACAACTAATAATGAGACTCTGACAGATGCAAGATTATTCTTTTTTATAGCTTTTTTAGCTTTTTTCATATTAAGACTTTTTTTGTGTTTGTTCAGAACTCAACTTCACCCACGGACATGCACATGCATCCGCCCCATTATTGTTTATACACACTCACTAGTTGGTAGTTTAATGAATTCCCCGTATTCTAATCCAGTCTCTTCCCGGTATTTTAAAAGAAAACAATGCTTTTTTAAGCTCTGATGATCAACCCACAGAACTCTAATTAGGCTCCCGTCAATTAGCACATTTGGAAATCATTGAGCACATCCAACAGCTGAAGCCATCTCAAGAGTAATTGGTATCACACTGTAAAACTTTAATACAGATGAACTCTATGATATGGATACACTGCATTTACTCTTCTTAAATGTTTCTCATCTGTTATGCGATCCCCCATTTACTCTTGCTGTGCCCATTGAGCATTTTTTTAAATAGCAGATTTACCACTTGAAATTCTTAGTAATTGTTTAAAACAACAAGTACTTACTTTTAGACGGGTTTGAAAACAACACGAGGCTTCTCATTGCTAGCTGGCCATCATATATTATCTCAGTTGTTTCTTAAGCTCGCCGAAGAGAATTAGAAGAAAATCTGTCTACAAAGCCTACTTTTCTCATCTCTCATCTCTTCTTACATTTCATATTACAAGTTACAGGGCATCTGGAATGTGAAGCTCCTTTGGTTTCAATAAAATCAGCTTTCATCCTCTTGAGTTTGTGAGGCTCCCGGGATGCTTCATCACCTCTAAACAGTCTCGATCGGAAACACTTAACCTCGGGGCAGAACATTATTACCATACAGGGATAGAGGTACGCAAAGATAACCAAGTGGGGGAGAAGGCATAAGCGGTCGCCTAATTCGGACTGCTCAAGTGGTCGTAATGTATCTGAGCGTTTCCATTACAGGGACCTGGTGCTGCTTGCAGATGAAAGCCTCGTCCACAGCACAAACTCCAGTTAGTGACGTTTGAAGTGATACAGTGAGCGTTTATTTCTAGATAACGTGTAATGTGATTTGCACATTATTTGCCCGGAATGTCAGCCAGGCAACAGCTTCAAGTAACTGAAACTGAAACGGTTCCATGAATTATGAAGAGAGTACTTTTCTTTTCGTCGGGCCATGACTGTTCTATTTTTGGTCCCTTACAACCGGATATGCAGATAAATGCGACTATAAATGAATCAAAAGTAGCTATGCATGTTCAGGCCGGTTGTCTGGGAATGTGGGAGGACACGGTGTGTGTTTGTGTGTGTGTAAGTGTGTGTTTATGTAGTCTTTGACTGGTGGGCCGACCAGTCTGAATGGAAGTACATGCCCTCAAATGGCCAAAAAGTAATTTAATAGAGGTTTGGGTCAGTGGGCGCACCAAAAGAGTCAGATTGACATTGTGTAACAAAGTGAGAGTTCTCAGCTACAGCAAATAAATAAATGTGGATGACGTAATCAACAAGGAGACTAGATGTCCCGTTCAGGCAAAAAACACTCGATCCCTTTCAAGGATCAGGACCAGTTCGACACACTCGCTTTCTGCCACTTCTGGTTGCAAACCCTTTACGGCGGCTTTCCTCCGGGATCCAGCTTATGTTGGATGCGAGGTACTTAACAAGAGCTGTGGTGCTGTGGGTGGGCAGTAAGAGACGTGTTGCTGGAGGTTCACAGCTGCTTGCTCTTTGCTCACTTCATGCTAACTTTGTCAGTGCTCTTGGCATTAAAAGCTGCACAGGTAATACAGGGAATCTTTTGGCTGTCTCTAAGTACTCTGGAAATAATATATTCTTAATATGCAAAATGGGTTTAATAAACCAAGTGGGATAATGGATCCCATGCATCATAATTTTAGCTTTGGCGGGTTTCGTTTTATGGATGGCAACGTCCGTGGATTGGTCCACCACATTGATGAACCTGATCCTCATCTGGTCGATATTTAAGTTTGTCCAATACTATTCATTATGACCCATTACATGATTTAGTTAGGACTTGCAAAAAGAAGAAGAAGAAGAAGAAGATGGAGAACTTACCTGCTAAACATCCGCATGTAGGCATTGCCGTTCTGTATTGTGTGTGTTGGCGTGCAGATGTCGGCATTTAGCTCAACACGCTGCTGTGCACAGCTTCAAGCATAGCTACACACGTTTTTTGTATTGTAACAAGCGAAATGCTTGCAGAAAATAAACATTGATCACACGACATGTAAAAAACAAAGAAACATAAACAATATAACCAGCACCATCCATCTAGACTTGTTCACCTCATTTTTTTTTTTTAAATGGACCGAACCGTAGACATGCTATTACCACAGTAATGACACACATCACAGTGCAGGAGCAGCCCTTAGCGTTCGCGTGTCCATTCTGTGTGACGAGAGGCTGAGCAGGTAGGGTGGATTGTGGAGGCCTGATGTATTCAGATGAAGCTGCATGTGGGATTCCTCGAATAAGCCTACAAATTGTTCTCATTCCTCCGGTTGTAGAGGCGTGTAGACGGACTGCAAATGGCACAGTGTGGTGGGAGAGACGTCTGTGGTCAGTTTACGGGGCTTAGTAGGTAATGGCTTGTTTTGTTGGAAGGGCTCTTAAGCTAAATGGAGTACAAAGCATTCCAAACATCAATTTCTGACAAAATTGCAAAGTGAATTGTGGATGCTGAAAACCTGCAGGAGAAGGTACTGGTGTAGTTGGAAAACATCAATATTTGATCTCATTGAGAAGTTGAATAATACCAATTGTGAACAAAAAATGTATTTATTAGATTTATTTATTTGAATTTTTTTTAAATGGCTAAAAAGGATTCGCTTATTTTATTTTTCAAAGATTGCTCTAAAAGTGAAATATTTCCATCAGTTATGAAAGATAATACATGTTTCATAAATGTATGGCCATGAAAATAGAGACCTATAGGAAAGGCTCTTTGTCTTTAATGCACGTGTCAAACTACCTTTAATTGGCTCATCTCAATCAGTCTGCCAGGCAGCTCTCAGATGTTGCCGTGGCGATGTTAAATGCAAAGGGACTCCTTTTGTCAGACAGGTGATTGCAAAGAGAGTTTAAACGGAGGCACTCTTCTGCTGACCCTGACAAAAAAAGTGAATGCTATTCCTTTTCCAAAGTGACATTGCAAGAATGAGCACACATCTTTCTAATTGTTACCTGAAATTGCGTACAAAGAGGGAAAATTGTGGGCTCGGGAGCAGGTTCAAAATTGTAAAGCGGCTCTCCACTCCAGCTCTGAACTCGTCCATACAAACTAATGTCAAATGTGAGACGGTCATTTACAGCATTCTACTTGTGCTCTCACCTTTTTGAAGCTGTGAGTGGAGTGGAGTGTTTTTTTCAGATTTCATAGAATTTGATTTTAATTATAAGATACTTGTTAATGAACAATGTGTTCATATCACAAATAATGAAGAAATACAGCTAGTAGAGACAAACCATGAGATGGCAACGATGTTCAAATTAACCTCACTGTGAGATGTAGTATTCACTTAGTGATTGTAAAAGACTGTGCATCCAGCATGTCAAAGAACATTTAAAAAAGGTTTCGTGCTCAAAAACAAACATTTGAAAGAAATAAAAAAATAATTTGCAAAAAAGTCATGAAATTCTTACTACAGTCATATGAGGGGGATACAGTGGTGAGAAAACGTACATTTGAAAATAAATCTGAATATTTTCTAAAATGGAGGGTGTTTGAGGGGGAACAGTGGTGTCGCCTCCCAGACCCACGGTTTGGGTTTGACTGCACCCAATGACCCCTCTGACACTGAGTTAGTGTTCTTGTGGTACATGTAGCAAATATTAATGTGCAGACACGCATTCAAAATGTATTTTTGTTGTTGTTTGCCTTAGTTTTTTTGCAGAAATCGACCTGCTTTGTATGAGCAGACAGTTGAACTCCATCAGGTATCATTAACTGTTGTTTTTTTGTGTTAACATCTCCTACCAGGGGGGCTGTAGTGCTGCATTAGTATGCACCCTGGGCCAATGAAGATGCAGAGAGCCAGAGAGACGTCCTTATTCTCCCCGCAGCTTCAGCTTGCTGGACTTGTAGCGTGATGCCAACGGTGCATCTCGCTCGACAGTCTCGATGAGTACTTTAAGGCCAGGTGGAAATGACGCGTTCCTGTTAACTCTTCACTGAGACCATCAAGGAGGTTAGATGGGGTCCTCCAGGCGAGGGCGCATCCACAGATGTGACACTGTAATAGGAAGTAGTCCCATTAAGAAGGTCAGACAGATGTCAAGCGGTCCGCCCTTTGGTCACAAGGCTTATCGATTTCAGAAGGCAGGAAAATCCATTTGAGCCAAGGTGTTGTTGCTCAATTTTGGGGGTTTATCCGACAATGATGTGTGCTTCGCATCTAATTCTGAGCTTCTAATGATGTGATCTTTCATTCTGATGAGTTATAATACAGTTAAATGCAATACACTCTAATTACGATGCCGTCACTTGATTACGGTGGAGTGTATGAGGCTTACTGTAGGAGCAGGAGTATCTGTGCACAGTATTTACATGTAGCACTTGGGCGCAACAACCTCAATTTTTACCTGGAAATTGTCAAAACTGTGTTGTTAGTTGTACAAAATAATGTGTACAATGTTTTATTTTTAAGAGTAGGAAACAAATACTGGCACGCCATTTAATAATAGTAGATCATATTAGCACACATCCATGCTACTTCATTTGGTTTGTAATTAAATAAAAGATAGACAACTTGATGGATATTTAAATACTAGTTTTTGAATGTGGTGATTTCTAAACCCTATTAATGGTTCTTCCTCTGATTTCAATTACATCCTCAACCCTTTCTGCATTAAAATGACATGTTTGACAAGCTTTTACGCTCATATTTAAATAAGACTCTCATTAAAAAGATTTGAGTTTCTTTAGAAAAACAGCTTAATAGTCCCTACTTTAACAGAATAATTTATTTTAGAAGGAACTCAAAGCTTTTAATGACGCTTTTGTGTTTGAAAAGTTCATCACTGAGCTGAAGCACAATGAAAGTTAAATTCTACAAACATTTTGAATGTTGTGTCTGCATTTCTAGACTAATTTAGCAGATTATGCAGGAATAACAACCTGCATTCTAGTGATATGGATCACTGTACACACTCATTTGGCTTCATCACCATCGTGGGAAATAAATCCTCCGTAGAAGATGCAGGCAGCCGGTTGTCGCTGCTGCAGGCAGCAGGTCGGGACGGATGAAGTAAACTGCACGAGTCCTTTAGATGCTGTTTAGTTTCCACTAAGTGTCTCTTAAAAAACTCCAGGCGGTTACGTTTTTTTTTCCAGAGAAATCGTGGAAAACAGTTACATGATTTGGGCTTTAGAATTCTGTGGGTTGTGTTTTGCTCAAAGAACCCTCACACACGTTGTTTACTGAGAAAGAAACAAGGATGAAATTAAATGAAGCTTAGGCGAAAATTCAGTCAGGAAGACTGGACAGGCTGTGCCGTTCCCTGGGGGCCTCCTCTCTCCCTGGGGGGGCACGGCCAGCTGATTAGGGGCGGGGTCGGGAAGTATCAGACGGGTGTCGTTACTGTAAACCAATCGCATTGGTGCAGGCAAACGTTAAAAACTGTTCTCCTCTCTTTTGCTGTCAGTTGTCATTTCAGCACGCACCAAAGGTGAGCCAGGCAACCTGACCTTCAGAGCATGTCTTTGGACTGTGGGAGGAGAGAACTCACGCAGACACGGGAGGAACGTACAGACTCCGCATAGGACGGCCACCGTGCCGCCTCACTTCATGGTACACAAATTCAACATCGGTATAACTGTATAAAGCAGCAGGACAATATCCTGAGATCAATGTCACACTTAATACTCAGCATCAATATTAGTAGCATCAGTCAACACATCGGTCAAATTATGCATGGATAATTATTATATAACACACTACATACACTACATTAATGTCTTGTTGTAACGGCAGCATTAAAGCAATTAAAGCAATTGATTGCATGTGTAAAATTGCAATTGCAAAGAAAAATTGGCAATTCTAATGATGTAACAGCTTAAATTATTGGCTACCTCAAGTGCTCCTTGAATTGCTTTTCACCATTATGTTTTTTGACAATATTACCAAGCAGTTATAAGCTGTTTCAGAAACTGTGAAACAAGGCAATGAAAAACAATTATGAACACCCACATTCACTGTATCCGGTGTGACTGAGCAGGATGTGACCCCCTGTGAAGTGGTGATTGGCCTTTTTTACACCTTTATGTTCGGTGCCTGTTGGACAGAGCCCGGCCAGGTGCGTCCCCCTGTCTCTGAAGAGGGGAAACAGCTGAAACATACTAACTTAACCAATGGTGTTGATCTGTTCATTTAAATCCCCCCAGTGAGCACATTTCCTCACATTTCATACTATTCCTCTAAAGGAAGATTTGATTCGCCATTTCTACCGTGGGGCATTAGCAACTGCTTTTTATCTCCTTGAAGATTTGGGGCACTGAAAGCTGTTCTTTTCGTCTTCTGAGGGAAGCATTTAGCTCGGCCAGTGAATTTAGCCTGTCACCGCCCCTCAGTGCCTCTGCTCCAAACACCACGCTGTCTGAGATGTTGAATTAATTCAACCTATTCTGTGTTTGATGGCAATAATGTGTTTGCACATTAAGTTGATTTCATTTGGCATGCTGGAGAACAGGACATGCAGGAGTGTTGACAGATGAACACGGCGTGGTATGTGCATGTGTGTGTGTGTGTGTGTGTGTGTGCATGCGTAAGCTGAGAGAGTCTTCTTCATGTTACACGCGGATGTAAGAGCTGCGGTAGATTAGGTTGCTTCGACCGAGAGTGTGTGCACCCAGGGGACTGTGGTCTGCTCGAGGTGCCGGATAACAGGACCCCTCACACACAGCTAACGAGCTCCGACCACCAGACCGATGAGGATCGGCCATTAACCAAATCGATGAACGCGGCCACTCGTCTCCCTTCTGCGTTCGTACGTCATGCTAATTTTAGAAAGATCACCACAACTGGGAGCTCAGAAGATTGGGGCTTCTGTCCCCAGCTCCTCCCGTCCACGTTGAGGTGTCATTGGGCACCAACACTTCACCGCAAGTAGGCGCCGAAGGCCGTGCTGTCGGCGTGAGATCGAACGTGAGCGAATAGGCAGGTCTGAGGGGCAGATCGCACTTGGGTGCGAATGGGTGAATGACGAACGACGTTAGAGGGATTTAAGTGGCTCGAAGACGAGCGAGGCGCTTTGCAACCACGTGTCCATCCACCATCACAGTGCATTCAATAGAGGCACTAACTTTTACAACTTGTACGTTGATTAGGACTCCAAATTGTATTTACTGTCGTCATTGAATATATTTTGTTTATTTGTTCAACTGGGAGAAATTGATGCTAACAATGTTCTTTTTAGGGAGACAACACACATTATCATTCTAACATATAGAAAAACACATAAAGAACATATTTGGATCTCTTGGTTCCAACATTGATTTCCCCACTGTTTTCATGTGTAACTGGCCAAGAGGTCAATGTACACACTGGTTGACCTTAGAAACAATAAATCAATGTTTGCATGAGCTGCTCCAGAGACTGACGCTGCCCATGCACGCTGTCTCAGTGTTTTTCAGTGTTCAATAGTGAAACCCAGTTAGCAAATGGTATAAGCACCAAAATATTTTTGATACCACATTTGTTATTAATTCCAAACAGCCAAAGGAAGATGTTTAACTTTAATAAATGTCATACATTTTGTGCTTTCTTTGACACACATGTTGATGCTGATGTTACCTGTCTGGATTTAGCTTATAATAAACTACAAATAGATGAGTGTTTAAAACCAAAACACTGATCTAATCCCTTGCACATGTTTTTACACTGTAAACTATTTTAGTTGTATTTGTGTCCGCTGCAGTAAAACGTATAGAATTTGAGTAGCTCCAGGAGATGGGGAGATATATGGATGCGGATGAAAGCCTGTCCTGTCTATGTCCACATCAAGACACGAGCCCAGTTCAGAAGCCTCAAGGAGAAAATATAACTACTACATTCTTTTACTCATCATGTGGTGCAGAGAAAAGATGCCATTTAGAGCACTTGCTTTTCTCACTAACCGAGGACACTAATGGGTGCTGCTCAACTACATCCTGTGTGACTTCTGAAGCAAACAAATAGTTTCATACCTTTCTTACCTTAATTACAGGCTAATGAAGAAGCAGTTAAGTAATCGAAAGTGAGGATCTGTAAAAGCTTGCACTCCCTCATGTTTTCATACAGTTAAAATGTGCTTAATGAGAGATCTGTGCTGCTCATAAATATATCTTTCAAAACAAAGAACACAATGTTTGACAAGAGCAGAGACTAGGTATTAAATTACATATTTTCTTCCGTATGTGGTTTACAATAGAAAAACTGATCTCAGGGATAAAACCATGGTTTTAGCAATTTCTTCAGAGTCATCGGAGCACCATCCATTGGTCGGTTTTAGTAAGTCACACATCAGACACATCCCTCCTGATTATAGAAGAAAAGGTTGTGACGACATCGAGCTATTCGATCAAATCAAAAAGCAGCCCTTTAAGATGCAACTAACGTTTTGCTAAGTCAATGTGAGCTGAACTATCCAGTGTCTCCTCGCCAACAAAATGACCAGTATATGGAATGAAAAGGCTCCTGACCCCGGGGGACAAAATACATAGTTGCCTCTTTTATTAAGCCAGTCTGATATCCAGCCCAGTCTCTGCGGCCAACGATCACCAACACGCAGAGAATGTCGATCGGCACGTTCTTTCTTTTTGAACATCATGAATGTGCACCGATACAAAAGACAAGAGTCCGGTTAAATTACTCTTTCACATACATTGTAATTTATTCTTTCACCATTTGGACAAAGTTATAAGCAGACACAATATATGATGAACAGCATACATGTGAACACAGTCAGTTCTTACTGATTGGTTCCTCACAGCGAGAGTACTGTACATAACCACCTTTTAAAAGAAAACGAGAGGGAGCACTGATTTCGGCTCCTATTGAATACATTCAGACAGAACCACTTTGGTCCAGAAAGGGGAGTGACCCAAGCCGCTGGCCTCAGAAACATACATAGTTATGGTCAAAGCTTGAAATACATGTACTCGTTTGAAATAAAATTAGCAATATATACTATGACAAAACATATATACTCTACTGATAATAATTTTACTCAAGGTGCATAACGTTCCTTTGTTACTGAGTCAGTATCTGGGAATTTCTCCTGCCCTGGAAAATGAGAAAAACAGTGTAAATCCACCTTTTGGGCAACAGTAGCGCCAGTGTGTGAACGCAGCCAGCTCAGTTCTGAGTAATGGATATCTGCCTCCTCTATTACAATCCTTAGCAGACGCTGATGAAAATGGCCTGAAACTGACTCAACGTGTTAATGTCAATGCACAGGGCTTTTACCCAGACGACAAACCGGCTAATGTCTCGCTCTAATTTAGCTCTGAAACTACAAAATGACACTGAGTCGCTTCCATAATGAAATGCGTAGCTGTACTTATGCCTTTATATAGGCATGACTTGTGGGAACGTCATGTGGTGCCGTACTGTATATGTTAGAGGGGGACTCATAACAGCCGCTGTGCTCTGTGGGAACACAGATGTTTAACTGGCCGCAGCTGATGATTCATCCAACATCCACAAATGTGGATTACTGAAACTATACCCATTTATACCCACCAGGAAAGAATGTACATATCCAAGTACAATATCAACAAGAATCCAATAAATCACCTGTTTAACACATATATCTATTTATATACATCATTTAACAATTTTAAATTAACATTGTACAAATAGTCATACATACAAAGCCAGTTTGAGTTAATTCAGGCAAAAGCTTGGGCAGCTTTCTGATGGAGGATTCCTACCTTTAAAAAGAAAGCAATATATAAAAAAGAAAATGTACCGCTGTAAAATGTAGCTTTCTTTGCCATTAGAGGTTTTGTTCTGCTTTCAGAGGACAGAGTTTTGTTCTATTTGTCTGAATATTAAACACTGTAGAGTAACGGCATGCATCATTAACACAAGCTTTCAGATTTCCTGGCATTTGCACATGGGATTATACAGTGCACTGCATAACTAACACAACTTAACAAATATGCAAAATCATCATGAAACTTTATTTAGACTTTAAAAAAACACCTTTGTGCAAGAGTTGACGTGTTCCTTTGAGTCCCAGTGGTGGAGTCATACTTTATGCATGCGTGGCTTCACAGTTAACGTCTGTTTGCCGTGTATTTTTAATCCTTGATCTGAGTGCACGCTTTGTCAGCTGTCGGCTTTGAGTGGGCTACCGTGTAGAACTTCATATAAATAAGGCCAGGGCGTATGAGTAAGACAACATCTTGATAGCAAGAGGGGGGGGGGGGGGGGGGCTAATTTAAAGGCACAGAACTGCAATTATTTCCTTTGAAAACACAACTGGCATAAAAACAGTCACAACTCTACAATCGGCTCCAAGGTATAAAAAAAAAAAACATACTTCTTAAAACACTTAATTGAACAATGATCAGGTAAACATATTTAAAACTGGCCCCATGGCGTCTCTTTACCTCTTTAAATGTCTATATATAGCCAGGAATTAGCTAGCGAGAGCAGCTGCCAATTGCCAATGTGCTCTGAATGGGGTCTGTGGTCCACTTAAGCTTCATCCAGCAGAATTTTTCTTCTTTTTCTGTACATTTTCATCAAAGTCGTCGCGGACAAGAAACCATTTACAGATAACGGAGCGAAGCGGGGGAAAAGAAGGAGGGGAAAAAAAAACTTTGTTCCCTAAAATCTTGTTTTAAATGATTTGTTTGGTCTTTTTTGTGTCGGCAGTTCAATGTCCAGTTTTTCTTAAGCCGCCTGTACCGCAGAACACACATTTGATACACAGCACAAAGTACAGCAGCGGCTCGAGCTATGACCCTGTTTCTTTTCTTCTTTTTTTGTTTTGTTGCAATTTGAGGTTGACGTGTTTTATTCTTTTGTCATTATTTCACATGGCTTATCTGCCTTGAAACGCCGGATTGCTTCAAAGCGCAGCAGTTAATTCTGCCGTCCGACAAACATCTACAGGAATCCATTCGCGAGGCCCAAAGCACAGAAGACTCCTCAGCGTGGGAGTCTGCCGCGTTGTCCTCCGGTCTCCGTGGCTGTGGAGAGGGCTGAGGGCCCCGCTTGGCGTTCCAGGCGACATCCTTCTTCAGACAAGGGCCCACTTCAGCAAACTAACAGCTCTTCACAGCCACCCGGAGCAGCGCGTCGGACGAGAGGCCCGAGGCTGCTTTCCTCATAAAGTTCACGTTCCCGCCACCTCTCACAGGTGGCTCTCCACGTTCTCCCTCTGACCCTCGTAGCGCTGCGCCTTGTCCGTGAGGCTGACGTCCTCCAGCAGGGCGCAGTTGCTGACGGTTCCCTCGTGAGTAGGCGAGGCGCACTGACTCGCCCCTTTGCCGCTGGCCGCGCCGTTGTCGCATCCGGCCACGAGCATGCGCGTCTCCTCGGGGCTGCAGATGGGGGACGAGCTTTTGCCGATGTCTGGGAGATGAGGCAGCCGGGAGACGTGGTTCAGCAGGCTGGCTGTCTTGGTGTTGTGCGTGTTGCTGTAGGTGTGGCGGTACTCCTCCTCGATGTTCCTACCGAGCTTCCAGCGCTTCCACTTCTTCAGGATCTCGGACTGCACCTGAAGGACGGGCGGAGACGAAAGCCAAACGTCGTTAATGTGATTACTGGGGGGAAAGTCTCGCTTTTTGTGAAGATGCTTTTGTCGCAAAAAAACAAAAAGACTCACTTCCTTGTTGACGAAGCAGTACAAGATGGCCACCAAGAGTCCCTGTGGAGACAAGCAACACTGAGTCAGTCCCCGATCATGAACTCATGACGGCTACAATATTCACTCACACATTACTTTAACTATTTAATGTGTTGCCATGCAACACTTGACACAATGACAGCCGAGCGTTTTTGCTGTTAATTTGGTGTAGTGTGAATTATGACTTCTTTATTTAATTAGCTGTAGTAGCAGTAGCAGCTTTTTTCCCCCTGTGTGGTCCCCAATGTCGATACTGAATCCTCTCATCAATTGGGATCATTTAAATAGAGGATTTGGATTTGGTCACCTGGAAGGAGGAGAAAAAAAGGTCGCTGAAGAGCTTGGTGAGACGCAGGGAGATGGTGGCCTTTGTGGACTCGTCCGTGACGAAGATGAAGACCACCTGATGGATGCCCAGCAGAGGAATCAGGGTTAGAGTCGACTTGGCCAACCTGAGATGGACGGGAAGGAGAGACGAGGGGAGAAGAAGGAGAAAGTGAGTGAAGGGAATTTTCTGATGGGGAAAAAACAAAACCGTTCACTTTTGAACTCACCTGAATTTGTAATCTGTGTATCGCATTTGGTGCGCTCGAAGTTTCGACACAAGGATTTTGATGATGTGGATGAAGATAAGGAAGTTGATCTGAAAAAGACGGAGACATGTGGTGTTCACATTAATCCTGTCATTGCATAAATAAAGGTTTTCTGTGCAAAGCTTTTGAAAATGTGTCTTTCGGAATATTTGGCCTCCGCGAGTTTGTATAGTTTGGAAATTTTGTTTATGCTGCATTGAAAAATTACATTTGAAAAATTCAACAGCGCCGTGTTTCTCCAGAAGCAAATCCACATACCTCCACGTACTGTATATACAAAGAAAGAAAAACGTAAAAATCACAACTAAAAAAACCCACATTGTTTGCTCTTTCTCGCTATTGATATTAAAGTGCAGTGATATCAGGGAACCTTTTCATAGCAGCTGACATTTGAACAAACGGCAGGAGTCCCTCTAATGAAAATCACTCATGATGTGACCTTTACAATTAAGATGTTACTGTTAATTTGGGGAAAGTAAAAAGGACATAACGTACACACAGTGCGTCCATATGTTCGAGCATTTTGTAATTGCTTGTTAAAAACGTTTTGCTTTATTCAGTAAAAGGATCAAATGTGAAAATCCTTCTTGACTCCGAATAAGACAAATGCGTACCACTTACAAATGTGTGGTAGAAGTGCAGCTTTCTCCATCTCATCATCCATCAAAATTAGAAGAATGCTGTGGATTTGACTATTGCAAATACTTTATTTCCATACCCTGCAATGCGTACAATATCCAACTTGTCAAATGTTGCTGCTTGGTCAGTGACCCTGAGCTTCATCCATGTACCCCTGCAGCATCTTTATTGGATGGGTCAGGGAGGGCATGTCAGGTTGCGCTGGTTTACATGCATAGAGACTGTTTCAAAATGCCACTAGGAAGTTGGGTTCAGGCAACAAAACCACTTAGGCTGAGGGAATGAGCGCGATGGCTGTTGAATAACTAATGACTCACATCGCTGCCAAGTGACTAACCGGCGAGTGATGCGACAAAATGTCAACGCATGCTTTTAGTTTCAGACGGGATCTCCTGCACCAAAGTCCCGTGTTTGTTTGAACCACTCAACCATTCAAAACCGAACCGTCTGACAATAACTACACCACATGTTCTTGCAGATGCATACACATGCACCTTGGTGGGTTCAAGGTAAAAAGGGAAACACTGGAATGGGAAGCAGCCCCCCCCCCCCCTCCCCCACCCACCGCCGTCCCTGCGGCAACTCAAACACAGGAATTCCTGTGAGATACAGGCCACTTAGTAGGAAGATTAATGCATGGAACATTCCTGGATGTCTGCGTAGCTGGGCTGACATTAGGACATATCACACTCATACAGAAGTTCAGCAGAGGACACCTTCTAACGAAGGCCTGGCCACAGCATAGATAAGGGTCAAAAGTCTTATTTCTCTAATCCAAAAACCTTTGACTCTTAGGATGTTCTCCAGATGTTCGGCCTAAAGCAGACACTGACTTTTACATTTCAGGAATAAATGAGGTGTCAAATATGAAATAGTGTATGAATGGGGAAAAAACCCAAAATGATTTTAGAGTGAATGCACTTTTCTTTGTCATTGCAAGAATACATAGAAAAACCTGTATGACACTTTGGATTCAATTTAGTTATCGCCATACGATAATGAGAAAAGAGTGGATGTAATGGTTTAATAATACAGAGAGCAAGGAAGGAACAATTACCACAACTGCCAACAGTATCGGGGAGCGGATGATCCACCAATAATTCATGTTTATATTCTGGCCCCAGCACCTAAAATAAAATCACAGAAGAAAGCTCAGTGTAGACAATTGGAAACACCTCACATGCTTTCAAACAGGGCCCCCTCTGAAACACGCGGCACTACCCTGTTCCACAAAATACAAAGCTTCCCTCCACCTGCTGATGAAGAGTGACGGCACCATGGTGGGATTTTAAAACTTTACATAACATCAAACTGTGTTGGCGGTTTAGAAAGTGGCGGTTTAAGAGTGCACGCCAGATCCTAAGTCACGGTACATGAAATATTAAAGCGATTCCAACACTGCTGTTTTGACGCTGTTTCCTGCAGAAGATGGGGAAAAATGCTTGAGTGAAAAGTTCAGGTGCAGCCAACTCCTCATGTGGTAATTCAGGGTTAAATTGGCCGCAAGTTGGTGAGTATAAACATTCAAATGTTTAAGAGAAAGACCGGCTGCCGGATTTCTTTCCGTCAACACAGGGGAGCAAAATGTTTGGCAGGTTCCGATGGCAGCCACACATGGAAGGAGTTATTGAACAGAGAGAGGAAGTATTGTGGGAACTTACTCTTGATTTTCATATAGGTATTTAGCCATCACCCAGGGCACAAGGAATATTAACGGGGTACCTGTGAAGAAATGAGAGCCGTCCGAATTCAAAACAGCCATTTATATATTTAATCATATATTTAATATATCAGCTCTCTTTTAATTTCCCCCCATGCACAACTCATGTGATGCATAACCTTTCACTCTCCTAACCCCAAGCTCACCCCAGCCAATGCACAGGTAGATTTTGAAGTAGTTCCTCTCCGTAAACACAGTGATGACCAGGAGGTTGTGGAGGTAGATGCCTTCCACCAGCAGCCAGTAGCTGTTGGCCATGATGCTGTACTGCATCATCACCATGGCGATGCGACAGTTAACCGCTGTCTGAAAGACAGGAGGCAGGTTTATTCCATAAATCAATGAAATATCAAGCAATCTGATGCAAAGCATTTTTGAGTAAGAGAGAGATGAATGAGTGCTGCTGCAGATGGGAGCCCCTTCTGCCGCCAGGATGCAGACTTTTTGCCAACGGCCATGAGATTGCAGCAACTTTAGCTGCCTGTGGCAGCTGTAAGCTCCCGACACTAACGCAACCACGTGGTTCACCCCCCCCCTCCCCTTTACGAATAATTAGCTGCTTAAATTCCCTTGTATGTCCGTTAGCCTTTTCAAAAGAGTATCAAAGGCATTATTAAAGGCATTATCAGCATACCGTTATACACATTTATTATCATAGCTGCACAAATCCAGGCCATTATGTATGTAGCCTACATCTTTGTTGGACCTTATGTAGTATTATTATATACATTACCTGTTGGTCCTGCATTCACCTCACCTTCTCACTTTCCCTGTTTTATGTCACTACAACACCTCAGATCCAGTTTTTTTTCTTTACTTCCCTGCCTTTGTGAATCGGGTTATTTTTTGGTGCTATTTAAATACCATCACCTCATATTGTCTGTCTGTGCATTTGGGGCCTCCCTGTCTGTCCTGTACTTGGTGTTGGATAACCACTGACCTCATTGTTTACCAGCAGCTCCACTGGAGGCATAGATGCCTGAGGAAAGCCCTGCTCTTGGTCACTGCTGAGGTCCTGCGACGTGATGTTGGCCTCCAACAGAGCGTCTTTGATGAGGATAGACAGGGCTCGCAGGATGAAGGAGGCAAACAGATTCATGTGGATGTTGTTCCTCATGCAGTGCAGTTTCCTGTTGAATGAAATGCTATAATTGTCTCTAATTGTCTCAGTAATGACTCTTCTTTTGCCAAATTATCCCCAGATAAACTGAATTGCAATTCAACGTTCTATTTGTAGTGATGAGAGGTTAAGATTTAGGGATAAATGGTTATTCACTCGCTTACCCTATTTTGGATGAGGAGATATTTCAAATATGAATTTGAAGGCAACAACTAGTTATCACAAAGATGGGAAACAACAGCACCTTTTTAAAGCTGACAAATTGTTCTATATTTGTTAAGAAAGCAGGAGAATTTACTTCTTTCATCAGAAGACTGCAGGATTTGCAGGATGTTTCATAGACAAGAAATAAATGTAATTTTACACTGTGATGTAATGTTGAATGGTGAGAGCCTGACTTGCTGTGCCCAGTATAAGCTACTGGGTCCTTGTATTGAATGAGCAGACGTGTATGTTGTATAAATCATTTGATTCAACTCCACCACTGAGCAAAGAAGTATATTTCACCAGATTTCTACCTAATGCATTTAATTGTTCTATCCACTGTCATGCTTTAATCCATATTTTTTATTATTCAAACCAAAAATCTGTATTACCTGAAGAATATGAGGATGCCAAGCGCCAACACCAAAGCCACCAGCGATAAGGAATAGCCCACAGTGTACATGACCCGGATATGGCCATAGTACTGCTGTAAATGAAAAGGCAAACAAACACATAGACTTTGGATTTGTTTCTTTTATTTCAGAACGGAAGTTGCAGTTTTAGTGGTAACATTGAATCTAATATTTGATCTTTAAATGATTTAATGGGAAATACATTGTATATATATTCATATTATCATTACTTTTCTGTAGACAATAACTAACACTGGAGAGCTATTTCTTACCAGACTTGGATCATTAGAGTCACACTCGCTGGTGTTCTTCATTGTCACCCACTGGCCGTTGGCGTCACACTCCTGATACACCATGCCGTGTTGAACTGCACACAGACACACGCAGGTTTCAAGTCCCGTCATTTTGGATACTTCAAAGTGCACCTGCAGCAACGATGCAGTGCAGCGTGTACCCGCTGGCCGTCGAGTCTCTTACCTTTATTGTACCACGGCAGATACCAAGGACACGACACACTGACGGTGGTGTTCGGGAGTCCATCGGGCCAACAGGCGTACTTGTCAAACTCCCGCTCGCACACGAGGCCTGGGAATAAAATAATAATAATAATAATAAACCTTGAAATATGGGCCATTTTTTTCATCCAATCAAAGCAGTTTGTCTCTGTCGATGGCCTCGAGATCGTCGTGGAATAATATCTTTGAAGTGAGGGCCAACATCTGTACACATCGTGGTCTTTCATCAGTCCTCCATCAATCACATGACCTCCTGCTTTAACACACTCCTCATCTTTTCATCACAGACAACTAGCGCATGTAAAGGTGGATGTTCAGCTCCTGCTAATTCACCGTTGCCATAATGGGATGACTGGACTGGTGTATCGGGGTGAACGGGGACGTGTCGTGTGATTTTATGCGATTCCACGAGCTCACAGGTTGTAACTGAAGGGCGTGCAGTTGAATGCTGCTGATGGGTGGGAGCTGGAGCCAGAAAGCAGAGAACGTCGGGCAGCAAATTGAAGCAGGGGAAGCAAATTGTCCCGGGACAGTGCAACCAAACTATTACCAGCTGCTCGGCATAAGATAACAATCAGTTCATGCAGGTTTTAACGTAAAACATGAGCTCCAGCATTTCTAGCTCACCGCTGCTTGGCGGGTCTCGACTGTTGTTGCGGTCACACTCCTCCATGTACAACTTCCAACTCTCCTTCAGCTTATCCAGAGAAGCAGCAGGAGACACCTAAGGAGACGGTGGTGCGACAAAACCGTCCAGTTACACAAAGGGCACTTGTTATTGTGCATTAATTCAGTGTTCTCACACACAAACCATGAAGACAAAGCAGGTGCACTAAGGGAATTTACAATCATTTGTTTCACGTCACTTCATATATACAGTAGCTGTAAACATCCCATTCTAAAAGTGTCCCACTCTAATGCGTTGTGGTCATTTATGGAGGGGCTGATCACCACACTGTAATACTGGTGTGATTAACATCGACAAGGACAGAGTGTTTGTTTAGGCTTCCACACTACAACTCTGTGGCATGTTTGAGAAAGGCCGCGGAGCTAAAGCAACAACACCCACCCCCGCGCAGCAAAGGCCAATGACTAATGGCAGCACCCGGACTGACGTGGGGGCCGTTTATCTCTGGGATAAATCGGCCTGTATGTGCTGACTTACCTCAATGCTGCAGGAGACAATGAGCAGTGCCGAAAAGAGAAA
Organism: Gasterosteus aculeatus; assembly: GCF_964276395.1. NCBI lineage: Eukaryota > Metazoa > Chordata > Actinopteri > Perciformes > Gasterosteidae > Gasterosteus > Gasterosteus aculeatus. The sequence continues at coordinate 9,928,870 of NC_135699.1, read as the reverse complement.
CAGCCGTGACATCCCTTGTTCCTGCTGTCGGTGCTGGGAGGGGATACTGCAGGACGGGGAAGGGTTTTCACCTCATAAGGGGGGTGGGGGGGGGGGGTTATCTACGCTCGCCACACTGCCTGGATGACACAGAGACGTGCAGTCAAAGTTCATACACACCACTTATTAACTTGGCTGCAATGAAACAAGAGGAACAAAATTGGGAAGGTTTGGGTCATGATTACAACAATATTTGAGGGCCGAAGTGGACTCTGAACTAGTACCAGAACATCAAACACGTGGCGAAAATGGCGTTTGTTCCATCAATAAGACAGCTGTGGCTCCCATGCAGGAAGTCACAGTCGGCTGCTGTCCACCTTCATTGTAACGGCCGCCAGAGTTTGATTGAGCGAGTGTCGGCGTGTGCCAGAGGTCACTCACCTGCGTATCGACCGATGCCTCAAACTCCCCCCCGAGAGATTTAGTTTGAAGCCGGAGAACAGAAGGAAATCTGAAACGTTTCTGCAAAAAACACCTTGACCATAGAAACATTTTTGGCTAAAACGTTTCAAATTCCATTCTGTTCTAGTCTCGTGGCAGCAAGGGGAGAAGGGGGGGGGGGGGGGGGGGTCAATGAGTTTGTCATTTGTTTTTACTAGACGTATTGCTCAAGTGATAAGAGTACAATGTGTCGTGACAGATGGACAGTGTGTCAAACAGTGTATTAAACAAAGCCTCGGTTCAGTTCTTCAGCATTTTGACTGAATGTCATCTTCCAGTCACAATGTAAATATCCCTCCTATATATTACAAAGCTCTACTGGGATGCACACTTTAGATATTATCCAATTCAGAGAGCCATACTTTCTAAATGAATGACCACAGGACGCAGTCAGCGTTAGCTCCTAGTACAGACTGAAGGATTTCCCCGGGGCGCCTCGTGGATCAGAGCTACTCTTGTCTGGTCTGTCATCAGGTCAGCACCTGTCCAGCTGAGGTTACAGCACTGTCGCTTTGCCCTTAACAAAATCTGACGTGTTGAGGTCACAACAACAGTCTCAAATGCCATCACACCTAACGTACGAGTTTTACACCAACTGGAGCGGCTGGAAACAAAGACGCATCTCTGCTATGAGATGTCGGCTTGGATTTGTAAACTCCAACATCCACTAATGCTCATTATTAACCCTAATGGCATTTTTAAAAAGGTAGGCATGTGTTGAGGCTGACAGACATGTGGCGGTATCACGGTTCTCCGTGGGTTTGCCTCCTCTTGCTCGCTCTCTCGCTCTCTCTCTTCCCCTTACAACATCTGGAGGCTAATTTCCCAACAAACCAGTCCACCTGCACCACTTTCTGCAGCGTTGCAGCAAGTAGGAGGAATGATTAACTAAACTCAGTCCCTAACCCTTAAAACAGAGAGGTTATTTCAAAATAAGAGTGCAAGGCAGAGAAAAAAACAAAAACCTTAGTATGTCCGTAAAGTTATAGCTGTGGACATTTACCACAATGGTAAAGTCTTAATCATGGTTTATTTTCATATAAAAGTCTCTTTAAGTGAAGCACTGCTACAATTAGCTGACAGTCCGATTTAAGACCCGTCTGTATTCTCACTCCTTGGCCCACTTATCAGCATCCTACGAATATTCACGTCTTGCACAACACGTGTGGAAGTTTTCTGCTTTGATTCATTCATGTATTTGCATAGTTTTAGATGCCCCAAGGCTGAACACAAAGTGAGTCTTTTCCTGATGTGAACATGGCAAAAGAAAACAACAAAAGAGCCAGAACATAAGAGGATTTTATAAAGGTACCCCCCCCCTTCCGCCCCCCGAGGACATATGCTCATAAATCTCTTGAGCGTAATCTGTGCAGATTTGTCACATACAAATCTGCACAGATTACGCTCTGTAATCTGTGCAGGGGGGGGGGGGGTGTTCTGGGGTATCCTGTGTAGACTTTCGTTGTTCTTTTATTTTTTCACAGTCGGATCAGCGGTTTGAGATGCAAAACTGGCATTTGATTTACGAGAAGATGCTTACAAGCAACCGATTAGCCGTGCTAAAAACAAGCTACATTGAATTTTGCATCTCTTACTCTCCACACGGGCCGTTTAACATTGCATGCAAAGCAGAACCCTTCCAAACGCAGTACTTCTCTGACTAGAGGCGGGACCACAAATGGAAACCCAGAGCGCTTTCATTACCAAAATCCTTCAATATGCAGAATCTTTTCAGTGGGATTATAGCTGGAGTGGAACTAAAGGGCCTGAAGGTGTGAGGCCACTTGAGCGCGTATATCCTGCGTTATGCCACGAGGGTCGACACCGCTGGGCTCCCGCTGAGCTGTGAATTGCTCTTCCCGCAGTAGATCCGGACATATTAAAGTCTCTTCTCCAACGTTAGCTCTCTGTTCCAGGGTTTACTATTGTTGTCCATGTGATTTAAGAGGTGGAAGCTGAGGGCTGGATGGAGGAGCCGGAGGGAATTTCCAGGCAGTTTAACTATTTTTCCTTTGATGTCTTTTGAAGCCAAAATGTTTTACCTCTTCGTGGGGATGTGTGAAAAATTGAAACTGAAATACTAAATACCCATTGCTCCCATTAATTCCAAGGACAGACCGCGATTCGTTTGATTAGCGCCTCGCTGTTTATTTCTATTTGGGCACAAAAAAAACAAGTGACGATCTCAAACGAATGACGCAAATTCTCTGAATGTCCCAAACAACAAAATGCTCTTTGTTCAAGTGCACAACGGATGGCTCAATACAATGGGCATGAACAATTACTGCTGTTTGGTCCAGAGTACTTACCTATCATTTGATTTCACTGTCTGACAAATAGAATTACAATAGGAGAGGATGCGTGCATGATTTCGGTTTGAAGGGGAGCGGCAAGGATTAACAACAAACCTCTTGGAAAACACAATTACCGGCCAGTTCACAAAATGTCCCCAAGCAGCAATTGACCATGCAGCCTTCCCTGATGCAGAGGTGCTAGTGACAGTGAGGAAAAAATCCTGCCGCATCACCCATCTTACACAACTGCCCTCTCCTTTAACGAGGCCTCCGTGCATTTATTCTCACAGCATTCACTCATCTAACTTTGTTTGTGGAATTTGTAGAGAGAGTTCGACCGAACAGATGAAGCCCGACTCCAAAAGTGCTTTTTGTATTCTTCCCGCTTCCCTTTCTTTGACTTAATAAGCCACTCGTACCTCAGGGCTGCAGATGTTACACTGAGCAGAAACAGTGCTGAGTGAGCGGCTCACTATCTGGTAACAAGGTGAAGCAAAGTTCAGAGGAGGACGATCATCGTGCTGTTATATGTTCTGCCATTTGGGTGCTGCGGGGAAGAGGGTGCACTACTCGGACTGGATAGCACTCTAATCCATTTCTGTGTTAAATGATCAACTTCAGCTATTTGCCCGTAAAAGTAAAGGATAATGTTATGTGCTGAAAACTCACTTTGGTCCTGACTCAGTCTCGGTTTCTCTCTCTTTCTGTGAGATGTTTCAGATTGAATCCGAATGGATCAACAATACTTTGCATTTCAGCGTTTTTTTGTTTGTTTTTCCACTTTTACTTCAGAAAGCTGCATCGTAGTGGTAAGATATACCTCACGTCTCAAGTCTACATAATCCAGGTCGTAACTGGGATTGATGTTCCATGATAAAATATTTTCTTCGTAACCATGTAACCGCATGCTCACCATGCCAGTAGCCTTATTTGGTCCTTTGGTCCTGTATGATGGATTCAATCGTCCAGTCGGTAAACGCCTCACTCAGCTAAATAGTGTTTTGAAAATGCTCGTTGTTCTCCTTTTAGGTGTTTGCTAAAGTGTTCCTTACTTTGCTAATTGATTCTTTGACTGGACCGAGTTGTTTGTACATGCATGCGTTCTGGACGTGTGCTCAAAAGTCAAAGGGATATTGTACCATATATGTAAAAGATGAATGTTGTAGGAGGAAGTTTGTTGAAGCGTCAACACTTATCATTCGATTATGCAAACACTCAAATAGATGTTCTTAAAATATGCAAAGTGTTTTCAAGGATGTCACCAGAAGAATCTTCATGGTTTTCAGTTATTTCAATGTCCAAAACGATACTAAAATGATCCAAAAAGTACTCTATGAAATAATACGATTTGTACAAACACAGTGATTCACTAATTGTTAGTAGACCACGTGAGAAAAAACAACGTTAAGCACAAAAGCGCACATGGTTTCTCCCGCCGTGTGTGGCTGACCTCTGACCTGCTCGAAACGTCTGTCACTGACCCCGTTTGAATGTGGAGCAGCCCAGTGTGACTCATCTGCGTCCGGCAGCTGGATGCGCCGAGCCTCTTCTGCGCGCTGGCTCACGTATTCGGCCCGTCGGATACGTGTGGGCGGTGGAAAATGACAGATGATTGTATAACATTTGAGATGTACCTGTACAGTGGGAGTGTGTCCGGGGCTTTTCTTTGTTGTGCATGCATGCGGTAGGTGTTGGACGCGGGTTTCATACACTCTTTGATGAGGTGTGTTGGACCTTTTGATCTGTGCCTGCTGTGAAGAAACAACAGCCCTACAGGGAGCCTTTGACTATCTGTTACCATGTTTACCATCCTGCTCTGTTTGTACAGTTTCATACAGAGTTGCGCGGATCCCAGATTTACTTGCAGTAATCGTCACTGGCAGAGAAAGGAGCCCACATTAGACTTTTAAGGTTTAGGGTTAAAGAAACGGTTTGTCCTGAAGATAATTTGGCTGCTATAAGCGTTTTGCAGATACATTGCCGTAGAGACTAGCTGTTGAAAATAAGACTGAGGTAGTTTAGCCGGTGAGATCTAACAATGCAGTACTTGGTGGTGGCAAGTGATGTGATAAAATGATGTGACTCAGGATCCTTTTTCACAGCGGACACATGAATAAAGACATCCACGCGATTGCGTCACGGTCAGGGATAATCGCTTGGGATAAACGGTGAGAACGATTATGTCTACTTATGTACGGACGTGAGGGGAGGCTTTTATCCACGAGACAAAAAATGGCACTAATGGGGAAACTGATTGATGGATGATAAGGTTGCAAAAGCATTAAATGCAATGTCTTCATCCTGTTGCTAATCTCTCAGGGTTCATGCTGGCATGTTGGCATTGTGGTATATTTGGGAAATTTAACAACAAATGCTACCGCAGGGCCATTTTGTTGTGCAAGATTAAACATTTTGTCTTCAAGCTACTTACCTTTAATAATATAACAAAAGGCTTTGAGTTCCAACATGACTTCTCTTTCCTGCACTGACACTGAACAGCATTGCATAGCTTTAATAAGGGCTGATGTTTAGGGACGGGGCCGCCGTGTGACAAACAAACATTGCTATCAGAACCGCATGGTAAACCAGCATAATTGATTCCGATGGGGACAGGGGACATCTGTCTCTGGGAATTAAACAAATACAGATTTAAAAAAAAGAAAAAACAGCCTTTCACTGTCCCAGGATACAGTTTGTCCCCAAAGAATGAAATCTGACTTGGCAGAGTCACAAAGCAGATCTAAACTTCAAAGAGACATGTGGACACTAATGAGACTGGTCCTGATACATGTACCGATAGACTGATGGGACCGAAAGGAGGCTCTAGAACAAAACCAACAATAGAGAGGATAGAAATAAAGAGAGAAGGAAGAACCTGTTATTTAAAGTGTAATATGTTGAGAGGAGGAATTGGCAAAGCCCTCGGTAATGTTAAATGTTAATAAGGTAACTACAAATAGACATAACTGAAAACATAACAAAGGAGAAGCTGCAGAAAAAGAGGTCAGAGACTCCTTAATGGAAACACAAACATTTGAAAAGAGGTTATTATTCTTCAACACCATCAGCTCGGGTAAAAAAGGGTCGAGTGAACAATAAAGCCAGCCAGTACAGATAACGGCTTCGTAGGTTTCTTCTCATTTCCATGTCGAAAACAGTTCTTTTTTTAACAGCAAACGCCACATCTCCTCTTGTGCGACAGGAAAGAGAGACTTTACTTTACTTTACTTAAGCTTTTAAGCGACATACGTTACAGGGGTCGTTAATCAAGTTTAATCACCACTGTTATAGAAAGTCTGCTTGTGTTATTTGTTTTTATTGTTATCACCAAATCGTCTGAGGGGACCATAGCGAACAATGAATGTACAACGAGTGTGTGTAGCCTCAGTCTGCTGTTTGCCTGAACTGTATCTGCTATAAGATCGTCACACTGCATGACAAATTGCTTGGATACAGTTTCAGCGATACGTGTTGATATGCGCACGTTGTGGCTCTAGATCAGTGGTCCCCAAACTAAGGCCCGCGGGCCTGATACGGCCAGATACCAGAGACGCATTATGATTTTTTTTATCAGTTTGGCCACGCAAATCCTAGGCTAGCCGCTGTCAAATAGAACGGAATGATGGAGAAAAGGTTAGGTAAGAGACAAATTGATTCAGAATGCAGCGTATTTAACCTGCAGTCGTCAAACGATTGTTTTTTTGTTCAATGCAAAGAAAAGGCCGTTTGTCTCGTCTGTCAAGAGGCGGTGGCGGCATTCCAAGAATACAAAGACAAGTATGATAACCAGAGAGGGTTATTTGGTTATTATTTATCTCAATAATAGTGTTATTATTTATTTCCTGACTTTTTTTTCTGTGAAGATCCCGGAAAGGCTTATTAATATTTAGTTATGTGTGGCTTTTGGGCACCCCTGCGATCGTCACACTTTTTCTGTTACAAACTAACCCCGGCCCCCATCAGAGAAAGGAAAGGTTTCTTGCCCTCACAGGAAAAAGTTTGTGGACCCCTGCTCTGGATGTGGATGTGGAATCAATTGCCTTCTGAGCTACATTCATTTCTCCCCACTGTGAAACAAAAAGTGTAGATTGTGGCAATTTGTCTTTACTCCACTTGGCTGCGACCTGCTCCCGCCCATCCTCCCCTCCATCGGCTGTGTTATCTCACTCCATTTCCCCCTCGTAGCATCCGTATCGCCCCTTGATCTACATTAACTCGATTCCCCTCAGCCTCTCGGCGGCGAAAAGCGAAGAGACTTCTCCGTCTTCTCCGTTGTACACACGTTACGCTCAGCCGACTCTCTCAACGCACCCACGCAAACACAGACTCACACTTGTGCCATCGTTGTGTTAACATCGCTTCAAGTGCTCCGTGATACTCCCGAAATAGTTTTGGCTCGCCAGAGGTGTCTCGTGTTCTTTCTTTTTTTATGTCATGCATACTAAGTTGTTGTTTTGTTGTTGTCTCCAGGTGCCTGTTAGGCACAAAACAAACTGTAAGAGGCTTTGTGCATTTAATCTTAAAAGAGGCGTCTCGGTCGGGCAGCTGTGCGCTTTAGTTATCGTCCGAGCTGCAGGGAGGCACAAACAGCCCTTAAGTTTGCCGTATTGTCCCGCGAAGAGCTGCGTGTTCACCCTTTGTGAATGAATTAACCACACAAACAGAGAGCGACCATGTTGGACTGTATGTTGTCAGTCAACTAACACGTACGGCGTTCTCATGGCTCAGGTCGGCAAGCCGTGGTGCAGCTCACTAGTTAACACGCCCTGCGTCCCATCGCGGCAGGAGAACCGCGACATGAGCTGCGCAGCATCGAAATCTTCAGGCATCCGTAGGAAAAGATGCTGCGATGCCAACAACGTATTAATATCGCACGCAAGAGCGAGCGCGGGGGACCGCATGCGGCTCTGGTTGTGTTAAATGAAATGTAGGTCAACGACGTTCCCTCTGTATCCTCTTTATGTTTCATCCAGGGGTTTGTGTGCTGCTGTAATACAGCCATGCCACTTGAATATGTAACTATTTAATATAAACTATGACCTAGTTAGTAGGTCGTCAATAAACCATTACTAATTTTGGGGATTATTTATTGAGTCTGTAAAACATCAAAACATGTATTTTTAAATTCCCATAGCGATGCCTTCAAGTGTCTTGTTCAATCCGACAGGTCCAAATTCCAAACATATTTAGTTTACTATCACTAAAAAGTGATAGTAAATCTCGAGTAAATAAAAAAACTTAATGAAACAAACAAATTAAACATTTAACAACAACAACATATGAAACAATCTACGTAACTTATTTTTTCTGAAATAAAGTAACAGATAAAAATAGAAGTGATGAATGGGAAAAGTACAGCAGCACTGTTAAAAACATGTAGGTGGTTTGGTAATGCGGGTAACGTAATCAGCAAACGGAGACTAATTAGGCAGTCAAATACAACCACACACACACACACATACACACTCGCGCGCTCACACATTGTTCATCCATCCTCATGAGTATTGTTAACTGAACACACTCACTCCCACTAACCCAACTTGCTACGACTCTTTGACGAAGACGCGATGAGTCACGCGCAGCACAACTTTGAGCGCGTCGCTCTGTCGCAGAATGTTTAACACAGCTTCTCTGGTCGGTGATGCCGAGATAACCAAACACGCTATAAAAGGGCGTTAGCCGAAGGGTCGGAGGCCGCCTTGAGCTCTCGAATGACCCTCGGCAGTTGAAGACGGGTCTGCGGGGAGCTCGAATGATACCACATAGCGGCACTGTGCTGGTGTGCGCTGAACGGCTCAGCTAATGGCAGCCGTTTGGAGGATGGGAGGAGATTTGACAGGAAAGAGACGTGGAGGCGGCAGGCGCGAACCACCGTTCAGCCACGGTCAGGTGAGACTGTAGGTAGCACGTGTAGCTGGTAGGCTAAAAGTGAAACATGCATGAATGGCTTCCTCCTGTAAAAGTTTTTTTGTTGTTGTTGTAAGAGGCACTTTTGTACAGCGAGAGGCTATTTCCCTTTTTGTTGACAGCCCTCAACAAGGTGTGTGTGTGTCTAAGTGTGTGTGTACACAGCATGTGGAGGCCCACGTCCCGCCCCTCGGGCTCAAAAATACACTGACATCAGCGGCCTCTGTGGTGACGCATGTGGGAGGACATGTTGTTTTCCTACTCAACAAACAATCACCGCCAAGGAAAACTGAAGAAAAAAAGCTTCATTCATTGAAAGTTAACACAGAGAAAAACGCTCCTCTGGAAAACATTATTCAGACGCTGTCTGCGATTTGAATCCCTTCATTTACATCCAGCCCTCTTTCCAGACCGCTAACCTGTCGCCGCACTAATCATAAGCAGCGCTGCAGCTTTGTTGACTCCTGGATTCAGTTCAGGACATTTGGACTTTTTCTTTTACTCCAAGTTCACCAAAGATGTTGAAATGTTTGAAGTTTTAAACCTACTTCATAAAGACAGCTGGTACCAAGTCTTGTCTGTATACATTTTTGTGTCTGATTTCAACCTCACCCGTGTTTCATTAGATAATTAGTTCCTTGTCTGATGCTTTCTTTGTTTCAGTAGTTTTCTTTTTTCCTTTTTAGATGCCCTGTCTCCTCGTGACATACTGGTTTGTCGGCAGCTGAGATTCTGCTTTTGTAATTAATACTAGTATAATTGTTTAATTGATTAAAATATTATGCACGAGTGTCTTTTGCAAAATGTCCTATGAGACTGTTAAGGATTTTCATATCACACACGGCAATTCTAGAGTTTCATTACCGGTATCTCATATTAATATTTAATGTCACACAACGTGTGAGTAGCACAAAAAACAAAAGGTTTTATCTCCCACTAGTGGGAATAATCTCCACCACTACTGTGAATACTTCATGCTGCACAGCTCACAGCGCATAAACTACACACTCGTACTGCTTGTTTTAAAATTCACACACGCTGCTCTGCCTATCCACAGCTCATGTGTTTCTACTCACATCTTCTCCTTAAAGCTGGAGGAACAAGCCAAGACTCCTCCTGTGGTGTCATCATTTTAAACAAGCACAGCTTCTGCTCGAGGTCTGACGCTCAGTTGGAAAGCAAAACCTGTAATAAATAGTCTAAAGTCACGGTTTAGTGGAAGGGTTGTTTAGCTTTTCGGATTATTTGAAGTGTTGAAAACGTACTCATGTGTAATGAGCTTTGCTTTACTATTGTGGTTGTTTGAGATCACGGTTGTGATCAGACATTTTGCGGTCGGATCCCCCAAACTATGTAGCAATTACCTTTGTCAGACTATTACTACTACTATTTGTTTTTCTGTGCGACAGTTTTATTTATAAAATACACAAGGAAATTAAAAATTGTTTTTTTATTACCCAAAGTACTATGTTTCCGTTTTTCCTCTTTGGTTTATTTTACTGGATGCATTTGTCGCTTGAGGACCTAATAAAAGCAAACCATCACAACACTACTTGTCAATGTCTGGGGACATAAAGTCCGAAAGAGAATCAGGATCTGGTCTTTTCTCTGTATTAATAATGTAAATCACTAATCTCAAAACAATGTACTTTATCAACATTTTTTTATATATTTATACAAATTTGCTTACAATCTTCATTCCTGTGAAGCCTCGCGGAAATATCGCTGTTTTTGCTGTCAATGCTCGATGAAGGATTAAACACATTCCAATTATTGGACAGACGCACCTTAATATTCATCAACCATGTAATAATTTTACCACACAATAGCAAAGATCACAAAAATCAACAAGGAACTGCATAGAAAAGAAAAAAGTTCACCCTATGCAAGCGGTGGACCAGAATTTACATCCCATCGGTGACCGGAGGAGGCGTTGTCATGGGGACGCCATGCGGCCCAAAGCCCACGGCAACGGCAGCGGTGCAACAGTTTGCAGTTGAGCAGCTGATGAGAGAAAGCTGCCGCTGTTTGCGCCCTTGATTGCGATAATAGGCCGTGCTGGGGAGCTGGGAGGAGCTACACTTGACCCTCGACACACTCACACACATGTTGTAAGAGAGGAGGGGTTATTTTTAGTGCCGCACACTGTGGATTTGAGCAAACACAAAATGGCTCAATACCGTTACCTCCTCCGGGGTTACAAAGCAGTTGAGAGAAAAGCAAAAACCTTTTTGTTGCCTTTAATCTTCCTCTGCTGCTATTGATTTCCGTGCGCTTACATCTCTGTGCTCCGGTCTGCGCACTTGGTGGAAATGTTTCTGCAGACGCCGGAGAGGTATTTGCTTCCCACAAGAGCAGCAGGTTAAGTGAGCGTGAACACGAACACGACCCCATTTCTAACTCTCAAATCCGAGGCACAACTTGACCAGCAATGACCCGGGGAAAAAAAAGCCCCGTGCCTTGTTCAGTCAACACACTGCAGCCTGTAGGTCGGTCATTAGTGAGTAATCAGCCGCATTGAGCCTGATTGTGTGATTCATCTTAGAGCACGAGACAGCACAGTTGATGTGTTTCCGTCTTCACAACCCACTGGCTGCATGCGCTCCGGCCGACATGACGAGCCCTCTCAGATAATTCCAGTCGCGACCTTCAGATACGAGGTGGATAACTCAGTCCGATCGCCGAAACATTGTCTTTGATTGAGTTTACTGTAATAGGCAGGATGATGGTCTGTAGAGGGAAATTTACCAGGGACCCCAGTAAGTAATGTTAAGCGTTAACATATGTGAGGGAGCACAGACGTTGTAGTAGTTCACATGCATCGGGCTGAAGTATCAAATACCTCTCTCCACTCTCAGTGCCGCGCTTTGTTCATTTTAAAAAGATTAACGCTGCTGACAGTTAACATATAGTATTTCAAGATGCTTACCATATTTCCTAATCAAGTTATAAGTCGCTGATTTAAATCATGAAATCCGAGCTGACTTGAGGTCACTCATAAGAAAGACGGTGTCTTGTTTCACTCCGACGTCATTTAACACCGGCTATAAAATCCCACTTCTGTCAGCTCTGTGTGTATCAAGATTTAAATTAATTAATCCCGGGAAATCTTAAATCGTGAGGAAATCGTTAGGTGGGCGTGAATTTTTGTATTTTGGCTGAAAATTTGGGAGGTCTAATGTTTGTGTGGAGCGGACGCGAGTGACCCGGCTGCAGACGGTATTTGTTGCTTTTTGTTAGGACCTTCTGTGATTTTGAGCACTTGTTCTTCTGTGGGAAATGCAAGGTTTTAAGCACTTTGTGTCCTGCCAGATTTTTGACGTTGAGGGCCAGAAGCCCATTAGTAACGTTACATAATAAGCTATATGATAAGCTACATAATAAGCTATATAATAAGCTATTATATGTCTCGTATATAGACATATAATATATAATAAGTGTCACAGTCAGTCTAACGCTAAGATACAAACACATGTTTCGACAACTGTCAAAAAATACTGTTGTTCTCTTTAAAAAAGTAATGCAAGACTGCTTCAGTGTCATTTTATCTACATATACATCAATTTGGGCAACATAATTGTGATTTCTTTATAAATAATAGTGCATGTTGCATTGCTGACAAATATTGTGCAAATGTAATGATCATACTGTGAAATGCGAGAAAGGGCATTGCTTGCCACAAACCACAGAAACTCATACTCTGTCACAGCTAATGAAAAAACAGAATGAGTAATTATTAACAATACCAACAATAATAGCGAGAGGGTATTGATTTTTAAATAATGGGTAAATGAGTCTGTGCACTTTCATTAACTGTGGCAGCTCCGTGGGCGTCACGTCTGGGACGCTATAATCCCCCAAGGATTCCTTGTGGAATCTTCTTGAACAGATTGAGTAAAGACGAGATTTGGATGTATCGGTTGCTGGCTGAGGGCCAACGGGGACGTGCTGACTCTTGTCCTATGACCTATTATCAAACCAACATGAATGGATGCAACGGGTTTCTCCAAATCATTGCGTCTCTGTTTTTCACCTTGTTTATGAACTGACATATCGCAGGGGGGGTTTTTGTGTTCATTGTGTGGTTAAGGGGAATGACGAACGACGCAATGTTTTTTTTTGGTGAGACACACACAAACACCTTTTCGCTGCTTTTTGTGAACAAAACCCTTTTAAGCGGCACCGCAGAAACAAACAACCTTGTCCGCCATGCGCAGACGTTTGTCTCTGTTTGATTAATCTTGTCGTTTTTTTCCACTTTTAGAGCTGGCGGCATCCAAACATTGTCCGGATTTGTTCACAGGGGCAGGAAGGTAAGCCCCTGGCAGCCACCCAGACCCAAGTGAGTGATGGAATGCGTTGCACTTTATATCTGATTCCTGAGAAGGAGAGGCAGCGGACGCTGAACCGGCACGCCGCTCAGAGCACACAGCTGTGACCTGACGTGTCTTTTCTAATGTATTTAACTAAAAGGCGTCCGCTGTTTACGTGTTTTTCTGTTTCAAGTGCATTTGTTGCTGAATAAAAAGTAATTTGATTTCCCCCCCAGAGGTAAAGAGCTCCTTACGGGAAGCGGTTCATGAGAGGAACTGACAGTGCTGGCACATTGTTGGGTGTGATTTAATAAACTCTTAACTTATCAGTTTAACCCGGCACGCGCCTGAAATTTGGACCCCAAATCGCCAAACCGTGTCCTGAAGCAACAAGGGAGTCGATTTCTATTCAATAAACGGTAAATGTTTCCTGCCGCCAACAGGAGGGCATTGGTTCTGATCGGATTTAGTGTAGAATGTGGATGACCATGTACAGCACATGCGTGTGTCTGTATGAGGGTGTGAAGGGAAGTAGTCTAAAAGTAGACTTCAAGTGTTTTGACCAACATCATCTGATCCAAGGTCAAACTCTACCAGACACAAGAGGAAATAACTCCCCCTGAAGTCAGAATGTCGGCCCCCATAGAAAAATAAGATGCACGCGTCCTCTCGGGGTGATGACTTTGCCGCGTGTCATTGCGTGTTGTCATCTGTTTACCTCGTACCAACGCGTGCGCATACAGTGATGAGGCTGATTACAGGCCCGCAAAGGTGTCGCGAGGCGAACGGCCTACGAGGCAGAGTGGAGCCCAGCGGCGGCGTCCGCACCGGGCCCTTATCGCCACTCCGCAGCGATCCAGAGTGACAGCTCTTTGCAGTGGGAGCTATTCTCGGCCCTCCCGGGTCCGTCGCAGGGGTCTGTTTGTGCCGGAGCTTTTAGAGCAGCACAGGACGCCCGCTGTCACTCGACGGCTGCCGGCAGCCCCGTCCAACCTGTCCTCCGCACCGCCACAGGCCGCCACCCGGCTGCAGATCTCCCGATTCTCTCTCTCTCTTTCTCTCTCTTTCCCCTCTTTTTTGTTTTCTATCCTTATGGCTTGTTCTTTGCTAGCTCCCCAGTAGAATGGAGCGCAGAAAGAAACACAAAGAGCCATTGTGTGTTTCTCTCTTTTCTCGTCCATCAGCTCGTCGGACGGCTCATACTCGAGAAACCACAAAGGGCAGCGAGACATCAGAGATCCGTCCTCTCCTCCGTGCGTTCACATCTCTTAAACTTCAATCTAGATGGATGCTACATGTTATGCAAAGCACCATCCCGGACAAACCAATGGCATCTCAACAAGATGTACCATGTACGCAAGTTCAGGGAGTCATTGATCTCTGTCATGTGCTCTCTTCATCTTTGATTTATTCCTCACTGGACGTCTTTACCGTATTTCTTCAGTAGCCACAGAGCTGATTGTTTACAGCCCGGATAAGTCTGGTCTCTGCGACTCAGCGAGCAACAGATCAAAGACGTGGAGGACGAGCACGAGTCTGTGGACGAGGAGAGCCTCAAAGTGCTCAAGTGGTATACCGGTTTACAGATTCTTTCTTTAAGACTTCAACATTAGTTTCTTTAAAGGCTCAACGTATAACCAACTGACAAATTGATTGTTCCTTTCCCCTTCATCATGTGAGACAAACGGTATGTAAGTCAACTATTACTCATGTCTTTGGCCTACTGCTGAGATAACATACAGATCTTTGAGACCCTAACCCCTCAGACAAAGCAAACGTCCGCAACTTAGCGCGTGTGTGTGTGTGTGTGTGTACCTTATATTTGGTATGTTTGGGGAGAGAAATTCTGAACAAGAATAGTTTTCCAGCCACATTCGCACCTCAATGGTAAATCACAGCTGAGATTACGCTTTATGATACCGATGCTGCTTTGCTCAAGGGGCAAAATTGCATTGTCAGAGTGAGCAAAGGAGAGGTGAGTCATTTGAATGTGAATATAAATGCATCTTTTCTCACATGAACTGTGTGGGGAATAGATGCATATAGCACTCAAAGGGTTGGAGGTCAGAAAGCACTCACTGCTATCAGTTTTAGCACCTCACAGTCTGTGCCACCTCACAGTCCCGGGCCATTTATCTGGCGAGTCTTTTCGAATGCACATTGTGCTGCATGCATATGAGGCTCAAATGAAAAAATGCTACCGCTATCTCCAAATCAGCACAGCTATCCACATGCATAATGGAACTAATAGTTCCCCCTGCTAAATGAAGTATCACTTAGAGGACAGAGGATTGCTTCATGCATCACAAAGCTGCACTGATGTGTATTTTGTATGCATTAAAGCACCTGCGATGTCCAATAATGTTTACGAATGACCATTAAAGATGCCATACTGCAAGGCATCCCTCATTCATGGAGTACATCGGCTGAGGCTTCTGCAGGAAGCGTGGATCCCCCGACAGCACTGCAACAGATGTGCGGGGTGGTAATACCTATGTTTCTTTAGCTGTGTGTGTTAGAGGTGTTTATCTAGCAATAGCCAGCTGTATTTAAGTCGGAATACAAGTTACACAAGGGAGTAAGATATGTTCTCTCGCTTTGCTTGAAGCTGCCTAAGTGGCTCTAATTAGGATCAAAATGAGTTCTGGACCATTGACTCCCACGACAATTCATTTATATGTTTTTGTTACATAATGTGGAGACTGGTGCACAATTAGACACATTTTCCTAATGCACAGTACAGGATGCATGTTTGAAAGCTCTTAGAATAGCAACGTCCATTGTGAAATAAATGTATGAACAAGAAATGTAAACATGTATTATATATATATATATATATATATATATATATATATATATATATATGTTTATGGCTTTACTATATTTGATAAGTATGTGTGAGGACAGAATATTATTTTTTGTTTTTTAAAACATGCTTCATTTTTTCTTTCAATTTGTGTTGGATTCATTTAACTGAGCCAATGTCGTCTGCAGAGAGCAAAACACTTTCACACAGAATTAACTGCAACAACCACACACCTTTGACAGCATGCAGAGTAATTTAAAATAAGGGTTCTTTGTATTTGTACACTAGTATTCCCTGCATCCGTGTTGCTTCTCATTAATCCGCCACAATATACAGTTTTGTTTTGATTGTATGCAGCAAAAACCTATTTTGTAACTAAAATAGTTTGAGAGACTGTGCAGTATTTGTGATCATGCAGTTCCTGTGATGTCAACGTATCAAACCGTGCATCGTGCAAATGTAGATGCAGTTGACATGAACTCAACTCACGTTACAGCGCAACGTGTGTTTGGCAGACGGAGCTGCTTCTGATAACAGCTATTTGAACAGTAGCGATAGTCCCACTAACTGCAGCTGCTGGAAGTCTGATTCCAGAAATTAAACCGTCCCGACATGTGAGGAAAAAACGTGACCGAAAAAAAGTCGTTTAAATTGCACTCCGAAAGAAACATTTGCACGCTAAATAATATGAAAAAGCAGCGATATTGTTTTAAAAAGTTAGTCATATTTCATTTCTTTTTAAATATCATCAGATTAAATATTTGTAAAATTTACCGTTGGCAGCCCCGGATTCCGCTGATGTCTCCAATGTGTAGTGTTCATCCTCTGGGCAGCATCTGGCAGACAATATTTCCTCCCACTTCAGGAGACTCCGCTTTAATCCAACTTTCAAAATAAACTAACGCGTGCGTGTTAGTCCTCCGTCCTGTCCGGCGGCGAAGACCCTAACTCTCTTTTTTTGTTTTTTTTGTTGTTTTACCTTTCAAATAAAAGGTCTTGGAAGGGTAATTCAATTGAAAGAGTTACACGTCTGGTCGTGGTTGACACGAGCTCCGCGCTGCTGTGTGACGTCACAGGGATGGGTGGTCGTTGGGGGGGAGTGAGAAGGGGGGGCGGGGGGGGGGGGGGGGGGACCAGAACGGAGACCCCTCGTGCATACGCGTGTTCGTGTGTGTGTTGCACATATTGACCGATTTGTCACCATCATGATGTGTCGTAAACAAGCCAAATAGGACTTCAGCCCCAATGAGGGTAAACGTGTTAAATCACACCGCGTGTTGGACACATTACAAGCTGTATGCAAATGTGTCTTAAATATGCTAATCAAGTCCCGCGTTTTAAATAAGGGATAATTCGTATACAATTTCTCAACCAAAATAAGCGATAACGATATATTTAGAAGGACTATAAATGATATGCATTGAGGAGACTCAAAAAGTGCAATTTACAAGAAAAGGGGACGGTTTAACATTTTGGCAGCTGTGTTGATTGCTCTCTTCTCGAGACTTAGATGAGAAGATACTCACATCTGTAAAGGTAACTTAATTTAGCTACCAACTAGTTTATTTAGCTTAGCATTATTACACAAATTAGTACACTGTTAGTACAAACAAGATCTCACTGTCAGCACCTCTAAAGATGACCAATCAATGCCTTGTATCTCGTTTCTCCATCGATATAAAAACAGTTGTTTATACAAAAACAAGCCTTCATAGCTTCATAGGTCCCGGTAGAGTTTGTCAGACAAAGGAGGCTGTTTCCCTCTGCTAACTTAGCTTAGTCCTAATGCTAAGCTAAGTTAGCAAGCGGCTGGATGGAGCTTCATACCATTCAGACATGAGAGCGCTAGAGCTTCTCATCCAATTGCTGGTTTTCAAATGTGTGTGTCTGTATGTCTGTCTGTGCGTGTGTTGTTGTGTGTGTTCCTGATTCATTTGCGGAATAGGTTGTAGTCACATCTCTAACGGGCACGCAGTTGTCATCTTGCAAAAATAATTTGGTGCATTTTTACCCTTGGAGAGACCATTTCATTTCCTCTACATAGCAGGACTAATGCTTTGACTTTAATCAGAGGTTCGGGGGCAGGAATAGCTATTTGTTGTATATAGACTGATGCGCCACACGGTCAGATGGATGCGGTGATAAAGGATCCAACAGAGAGAGTTGTTAAAATACATAGAATACCATCAGAATATCCAGATTCAAACGGGAAATCTTTGCGATCCCTGCGGTCGAGTCTGACATTTTATCAAAAGACACAGTCAGAGTTTCTTGGACCCCTAATCATCTAATCAATAACCTTGTCTTATGTGACTGCGTATCGCAAATAAGGTATGAGTGCATCGATGGATTCATGCTGTTGCAGTAAATCCCTGAGCAAAACATTGTGTTTCTTCCTGAAAAACAAACACACCGACATATATTTTTTACATGAACTTTGCACCTAAACAAAGTTGAAGGACCTTCTGCATGTGTCAATAAATGGCAGAGTTGAAGCAAAGAGTCGGACAAATGTCCCCCAACTGCTGAGAGATTATAAATCTCTGATTATAAATGCAGAATCAGCCCGGCACATTTATACTCGGCTACAGAGAACAAAGGTCACCATGGCACCACATCTGTATATTTATAGGCAGTAAACCCCACAGAATAAGAAGTGTCTGAAAATGTAACACAAACAAATGGAATTACCAGTAATTCTTGAAAATCGAGCTCGAGGGCACAAAAAGAAAAACACATTAGGTCTACTCACACAATGCTATGCACGTGTGCATGGGAGTGTGTAGAGTATGTGTGTGTGTGTGTGTGTGCGTGTGCATGGGAGTGTGTGTATATGTGCGTGTGTGTGTGTGTGTGTGTGTGTGTGTGTGTGTGTGTGAGTGCATGGCCGGATTTAATCATTGGCTGTTAATTTGTTGGAACAAATTCAATTTAAATGTTTCAACTTAAGTCACACACATTCCCATTTTTAGATGTAGGCCTAGTGATGTTTTTAGGAGGAGGTTGAACGTGGCTTTTAATTTCTCGTATCAGTTAAATGAAATAAAATTGTGTGTTCTGCCGCTTGGTGAAACAAATAACCTGGTAAGTTTGCTTGAATTCTGAATCAATAAACATCTCATTCCGTAGAGAGATGCTCAATAAATAACTATATTAAATAAAATGCTCAAAAAAACAATATTAGTCGGATAATCAACATTTCTATTGGAAATAAAATGGGTTTATACAACATAAATGCATATCATCATGTATGGGATCAGATATATTAATGAAGTTTCCGCTATGAGCTGCTACTCCAGAACAAACCTTTTCAGCCAGCATGTTAAATCTACTGTTTGCCTCCGGCCAACCTGATACAATCCCACTGGGAACGATTTCTCCTTCTGAGAGCAGCTCATCGACATCGTTTCAGTTCCTTGGAATTAACATGTAAACAGAGACAGCACCAACACAATCAATAAATTATGGCAAACGTCTTATCATTGGCTTACTACAACTGATGGTCAACCCCAGAAGTGATTTACAGCCTCGCAAGTCAAGAAATGTGCTTTTATTTTCCCACAATTTTAGACTTGTTCCACCAATGGAAAACATCTGGTAAGAAGAGGAACATTGTGGAGACTAATTGGTAAATGAACATGGTAGATGGTAAATGGATTGCTACTTGATACTTGGCACCTTCCACCTTCTCGAAGGGCTTTTACAGTTCAAGTATGAGTCATCATGTGTCATCAGTCACCCACACATTGATACACTGATGGATACCATGCAAGGTACCACCAGCCCATCAAAGGAGATTAAGATTTGCTGTTGAGAGAGGTTCCCGATCACTTAATAATTTAATTTTTAATTTAATAAATGTACCTGCCGTGCTAATCAACACTGCCCCCTATGGTGAGTTCAAGGTTGCGTGTCAATACAAACAAAGACATAAATAAACAGACATATGTAAACAGATAATGGGGGTATTCCAGAAAGGAGGTTCAACAAACTCTGAGTCTATCCTTGAACTCAGAGTTGACTTACTCTGAGACGGGAAACTCTGAGTATTGTTGTATTCAAAGATGAAGAAACGCCGGACGGACAGAGGTCATCGCAGATCAAAAGGTTAAATCAAATGTATTTAATAAAAGAGATGGTGTTGTGGTAAAAAGAACATCTCAGCTGAGGAGCCGCTGGTCTCAGCAACCAACAGGCCCCAGGTCAGTCCTTTGACCATCCCTATAGTGAGATTTTCAGTCAATACCATGTTACATCTGTATGTGGAACTGTAGGAATTAAATGTCGTCCATATGTTTCTTAGTTAGCAGCAAAGCGGTAGCGTTCTAACAGAAATTCCTCTGGAAATGATAAAACGTCTAATCTGGGTCGGAAGACTCTCTCGCGACGTAAAGCATTTCGAATCACGACGGCTTCCAGCGAGCAGGTTATGTTCACAGAGTCTGTTACCATGGTGATTGACTCAGAGTTTCAGTTACCTCTCTATCTGGAACGGATAACTCAGAGTTTCCCTGATCTCAGGGTTAACTTATTGTGAGTTTTCACATAACCCGCTTTCTGGAATACCCCCAATGTCTCCTACACACTATTGTGATGGTACCCAGATTCAGAATAAATAACTCTAATCTACTTAAACTACTTTTACTAACTGTAAACCATTTACAGTTTGTTGTAACGATTAACCCACTTGTGTAAATAGTGGAGTTAAGGACAAAAAACATTTGCGCATTTTCGTCAACGCTACAAACGTCTGATATTAAACACACGGTGCTACAGCAGAGGAACACACAGCACACTCTATATCTTTCTCTTTTTTCTGGAGTCTATGTAGGCTGCTACCTCCACATGTTCACATTACAGCACATACATCTGTTAATGTTTGAAGAGAGAGATTAGTCCCCCCGCAGAGGGAAATGTAAACATGGGACGTATATGCTTGAGATGATGACATGGCTTTCTGGTTTCGGAACAGGTTACAACAAGAACCTCAGTAGATAACAGGGCAGCTTTTATGTGCCTCCAACAGAAGCTGTTTATGTCGCTTGAAAAAAATAGATAATTCCTTCCAATGTTGGTACGATTTTTGTTTAGAATCAGAAATAGATCAGAAATAAATAGCAAATGCAAATACGTGTTCAGACAAGGTTTCAAAAAAGAAGAAGAAAATCAACAGCTATTGAGCTCCCGGCGATGAGATGGAGAAGTTCCGAAAGAGAAAGCTGGCTGCCGCAGTGAACAGGTGACAGCGTTGTTTGTTTGGGTCAGCTGTGGCCGAGCCGCCGGCCCCTCGGGGACCTGTTGGTTTTCAGAGTCTGGTGACACTCTTTGAGCTCTTCATCTGGCATTTGGCAGGTCTTTCTTTCCATGCGAGACAATGACGCGGTGATAGTAGTAAATAGTCAAATCCTTTCATGGCTTTGTTTGTGATTGAAGGCCTTTATACAATTGCTTGTTTTCCTTCGTAATCCAATAGGGGACAATGCTGGATAATTGAAAGGCCGTCAGTGTAAGGTGGGTCAAACCAGTGGCCAGTAAATACCTTCATACAGAAGCTTCATGCTCCACACCTTCATTATTCAACACATTAGGGTTTTAATAGAAGGAGTGTAAATTTGGGCTTCATCAAAGTTTGACCTCAAATGCTTTAGTTCACTTAGGTGAACAAGTGTTAGGGATTTAAGCAAGAAGTGCGCCCCTAGTGGTGGGAATTATTATACGTGTAATAATGTTTAGTGTTAGAATTGTGTGTTATTAGATATTAGTTATTACATTAACATGTTAGATGAAGTGAATGTAATATGAATCAAACGCAATTTATAGTCATGTTAATCATATAAACACTGTACACATTAACATTCTGCCAAAAAACCCTCTTTGGGGATAAAACTATGGCATCCGTCCCCAGGGTTTTTTGGGAGTTTTTTCTCCTGTCAGGTAGTAGATGAGCAACTGAATGTAAGACAGCCGATTGAGGCAAATGTCTTGAGTGTTGGACCACATGAACTGTATTAGATCTTATGATGAAGTGTGATGAAGTGTGATCATTAATGATGTGTTGTAATTAAGGTGTACTAGTTATCAGATGAAGACTTAAACTATGCATGCTGTGTTATATTCACTCATTGAGGCATAAAGCCGACTGTATCTACATTGAATGTATTGGAATGTGAGGGACAAATAGGACAGAGAGGTTCAGGTTGCAGCTGCAGCTTCACACCTCGATGTGAGGGGGACAATCCAGGAGGAGACACGTTTGAAGGAGAAGCCAATGACATTCAAATGCACCCAAGAAGACACACCTCAGGAGTTTTCAAATGACCAAAGCGAGGACTATTAGAATTCTCCTGCAGCCGCTTTGATAAGTCACTTTAGACTTGCTCAGAGAATTCTTTATTTCGCATAATATTTTACTGTCCGAACAAAGGAGTGAGGCCTCCCTCGAGGGCTTTCCGAACCCTTAACACGAGTGATACTTTTTTTCAATAGGGCCTTAAAAATGTGCCAGGTTAAATTACGTTTTAAAGAATTTAAACGTCATTTGTATGAAAGAATATTGTCAATAAGAGGGATGCTTTCCATAATGGAGCATTAAGACAATATCCAGTTTGAGACACATTTAAAAATATAGATTTTTTGCTTTTAAACAGTCTCTGATTCAGAAGAGCTCAAATAACCAACAAAGCCATTTAACCAACTCTGAAAAGATTGACGTGAAAAGAAAATAATTCTGGTGGAAGTAACAGTCACAGCAAAAACGTAGGTGATGTGAATGGCGCGCGTACATTCCGAACAAGGGCACGTATGAACAGCCAATACGCAAGTGTTTCCCTCAAGAGTTTACGTGTTGGTGGCAGATCTGCATCAGCGGCACAGCAAAGAGAGCAGCTGATAGATGTGCAGTGCAGGTTCAGAGACTATCGGCTTTGTTCTCCCCCCCTGCTAACCTCTGACAGCCGGCGGGTCGGAGCATGATCGCCCCCGTCCACCCCCGATGCCCCACCCCCACCCGGGGGAAGACCACTTCACTTCTTATCACGTGTACATCTCCTGCATGGGCCCTTTTGGACTGAAGGTTTAACTGGGTCGTCACTGGTTGACTTTGCACTCGCCTGTTGAGTAGCTGTAACACATAACTTGAACCAACCTATTTATCATTCATAAACATAATAAATAGCTTTGTAATGTAGTAGTAAACATTGATGTTTTGCAAGAGAACTTTAAGTTACTGAAATCCTTATTAACAATAGATCAAAAAACTCAAATGTATCCAACGTTTGCATCTTGCTTACAAATGCTACACAGTGGAGGCTAGAATAAATAATGCAAAAGAAGTGAATGATTATATAGACGAATGAGACAAAATGCCTCTAGTTCTCAATTGATGTTTCCCCTCAGTACACATTGTAAACATGAGATTGTGGTCTCAGCTGCCAGTTTTAAACCTTCTTCATTATGATGATCATTTAGTAAAATCATGGTCCCATTTGAAGTGATGTAGCCAGGGCTACATTGTGTTTTATTGCCAAGCGCCTTTTGAAATAACCTTAACCATGACCTTTGAAGAAGTGAAAGGCTACGTTCTCCCTGACAGGCCAGCTCCAACAGTGTGTATAATTATTCTGTGAACAGCGACAGGTGTTTATTACTTTGGACTGAGGAGGTACAATAGAGCCCAGCAGCTCCTGTCACAGAGTTGGACCGTGTCCTTGAGAGTAAAAATAGCCATTTGTTATCTTCCTACTCCTATCACTACCTTTTGTTCCTCCCTTAATTTTGTAAACTCGCTCTTACATCCGGCAGGCTCTGCATTACAGAAGGAGTGAAATCTCTCCTCACAGGCTTCAACAGGGGTCAAGTGGTTTCTTTGTTCTCAGTAAATAACACAAACAAAAGAGCCGCCCAGTAGAAATTGTTTCAGAGATTCAATATATTTCAATATTTCAATCATTTCATTCCTTTTTTCCTACCGCTCATCCTTTGAGAGGGGGCCGGAGTCGAGATACTGGATCCACCCTGGACTGGTGGTCAAGAGTTGATGTATTGTTAATCTACAATGCCAATGCGCTTAAATACGCATCTTATGGATCTTATGCTGTCAGCAGATTTGCGTTCATGAAAGACACAACCTCTGCGAGTACATAGAGACACAAACTTACTGAAATTTAGGGTACTGATAACTAATAGCATCTTTGAACCCATTAACTTGGGCCTCCAAAAAAAGAGGAAGCTGTAAAATAAATAAAAATACCTACATTTACCTAAATACCAATTCCTATAACATAACCTGACTGTAGTTGGATGTCACACTGCACTGATACGCTCTGATCAATGTTGCACTCCAATAGCAATTGTATTCATTGTGGATATAAGCGTACAAAAACTGTAATCAACCCAAAAGGGCCTTTGTCAGGTGCCAGTTATTTCTGGAAATTATTTTTCTTTAAACAAACTGTGTTTGTCTGTGTTCTTCTGACGTGGATGGATAGCACAGCATTAAGCTTTAGTAATGCCATGTTATTATCACACACTGAATACAGAGTCTTCTTGCTCTTTGTGCATTTAAAACCTGAATTGTTAATGAAGTCCTGCGGTTGATTCTATAATTGGATCCAGTGACTGCTAAATGAAACTCTGGGCTGTTTCTTTGTTAGTTATCTAGTTAACGACCATAACTATGGTGGTTACTGCATTGTAATGTACTTAGAAAGCCATAATTGTGATAATGGGTGAAAAGCCACTGGGATCCTATTTTGACTCCACGTCACACGTTAGTTCCTCTGTGTAAGTGTGCAAGAGTCCCATTAAAAGGAGTGAGCTGAGGAGCTGCCCAGCCAAATGTCTGTTCATCGGCGGGAGTTTAGCACATGCAGCTAATGTAAAAAATTCATTTGTCTATTCAAATTAGACCGAAATCTCCCCTGATTTCTAAAAAAATAATCTGTTGATGATGAAACATTAACCATAATTGATGCCCTTGTAACTGCACATATTGTTTAAATGGAAGGTCTGTTTTTTGTTTCTTCTCTCTCTCTCTCTCTGATCTCAAGCAGAGTGTAGATTGATCAATGAAGGTTTCTGCAAGGTGTGTCCTTGTATAGAAGACTTTCACTGCTGTTCAAAATTCCTTCAAAAAGTCTTTTTTTTCCCTTTCTCCCCATTACGCACACAGGATTCAGTTACAGCCACATCCATCTCTCACAACCATTACAGGGCAGCAAGCTTAAAAACACAGAACAGCTGTGTGACTCTGGGCCTTGCTCAGTAATATCTTCCTAAGTTTGTTCATAAATTTGTCCTTGAGTACATTCTGTGCATGAGGCCCGATGTTTTCTAATGGGATTTTTCATCATCCACATATCTGTCTTTAGATTCATTCTCCCATTGTGACACGTGATTCCAACGCAAAAATAAACTACATATTTAAGCTGCATCATCTACAAACGGCAACGTTCTGTCTCTTGGAGCTGCGTTCACACGCACAATGTTTAAGAGGAATACCAAAGAGCCAGTAGCCCTCAGTAGCTCATAGGAACCATTGAAATGTCCTTAGAGGGTAAGCACAGGTTGAATTAATAACATGCATTCTAGCCCTGATCCTTCCAGTTGGGCCGTGGCCCCATTGTGCATGCCGACTCACTCCGTGTGTCTCTCTCTCCTCCCTCCAGAGTTGAGCTTTGTGGAGTTTGAGCCATGTCGGCAGACTGGTCCCAGGTACGGTTCAGAGGGCGGCCATCAAGTGACGTTTTTAGGATAATAGATCTAAGAGGCAACTAACCAGTGGTGCAGCTGACCTCGGGTGCTTGTTCCCCTCCCCTGCACAGTAGGGGACTGACTTATGTTACATTCCTCTTAATTGTGGATAATTAACACTGCTGTGTCTTCTTAATCATAGTGTTAATAGTGTCTGTGAGAAAAAAAAAAAAGGTTTTAAGCAATTATCGTGCTCTGGTCTTTAGCCTTTGAGATTGGTGGGTTAAGTCCAGAATCAGAAGAAAAGTATGACACCCGGTTTGTTTCACTACTTTCCTGTGGGAACGTGAACATGACGTTTGGTCAAAAAGTAAGTAAAGGATCACCCGGTGGTTACAGTGGTGAAGGGAGCCTGAATGTATGCACCTAAATTAGTGTCAGTCAATTGTATGATTCAAATTTCAGTGGATGTTTTTTCATGATAATGTCTGAACTAAAATTTGCATGATTTGGTGCAGACGGTTTCGGCACAGCGTCTAAAATGACACAGTCCTGCTTCCAGCTTCTCGACCAGCAGGGAAATATATGCAAATGCATGATCATGACTGATCTACACTTCCTCCTGCACCAGTGCCCCTTTGTTAATATGAATACATTTGAGACAGGAAGTGGGAAAACAGGGAGAGGTTTCCTAACAGCGTGATTTTACAATGTGTTTATGTAAGATGTGACTCAACTCCATTTTGATTATGTGAAGCATGAGAGCAGGCAAGAATATATCCTGTGCTCCAGTGCCTATCTTTATTAATACTTGATTGAATCCTAAATATCAGATGGAAGTACATTTATCCAAGCCTAGGTGTTCTTTTTTGATCAGACCGGTTTCCCCAATGGATATAATTTTCCTTCAAAATGTTAATTTCATAATTCTGCTTGCCCTGGTGACACTGACACCATTGTTGATATAGTTGATGTATCATTGAGGTGTTTGATTAAATATCATGTAAATGTCCTTACATGTCTGCAAAGGCTTCCACTTCTAATTGTAAAAAACGATTTGCATTGAATATCTCGCATGGAGCGCAGACCACTACTGCCTCGCTCAACAAAAAAAGAGGTAGAACATCTGAGTGACACTGTTCTCTCGTGGTAATTCCAACCACAATTAGACAAAGGATCAATCGGCCTTTTGTCTTGTGTTCACCCGGGAACAGAACATTGGGATCTACTGGCCTACGCAGAGGTTCGAATTCAATCAGCCACTCAGTAAAAGCATCAATCTGAATACTCTGTCACATACTCACACACAGGCCTACGGACACTCTTTTGGTGGTCTATAACAGTCCGGCTATGTTTCTTGGTATTATGATACAGTATTTTAATTCTTTTATTAGTTTATCTGTCTTTTTCATGTCATCAGTATTGAGATGTTTCAGATTTTCTATTTGTTGTATTTTTTCATGTCTTCTGTTGCAGATTCATGTTTATTCGGTTCGTCTGTGAGGATTTAGGGCTGTCAAATTGTTGAGTGTTTGAGGGCTCTCTGGAATACATTTTGTGCCATTTATGAACCCTTTTTAGGAATCAGCATTAGGTGCTGACTTTACCCAACACAACCTCCTCATCAGTGTTTTCTGTCTTATTCAGTTATACCATTTTAAGCAATCGCAGCATTTAAGTCCCTGAGCGTTTCAGGACTTTGGGCTGTATAGGGGGGCACCGGGCCTTCTTAATGAAGAGGTTTGCTCATGACATCCCAGGGATCCTCCCCTCCCGGCGAGCGTCAAAGTCACGCCACTTCACACAACTTATAAATGAAATGCACACTTCTGTTCACGGCAAAGAAGAAGTTCCCCACACAGGTAAGTGAAAATCATATAGGTGTTACCACTTCTGAAAC
Organism: Gasterosteus aculeatus; assembly: GCF_964276395.1. Taxonomy (NCBI): domain Eukaryota; kingdom Metazoa; phylum Chordata; class Actinopteri; order Perciformes; family Gasterosteidae; genus Gasterosteus; species Gasterosteus aculeatus. The sequence goes on along the minus strand of NC_135699.1, from coordinate 9,901,480 downwards.
GCTCGGGTTAACTAGATTTTACTAATTTGGTTGACAATGTTTGTGTCTCATTAAGTAGTTCAATCAATACAGGTCATTAAATGAGAGCACGGACAGCTGGATATTTATTTCATAAGTTTGACATTATTTGCTGGGATTAATTAAATGTATGGGTAAGATTATGTAAACAATGGAGAATGTTTAACTCCATTTTGACAGAATGTTACAATAAGAAGTAGGTTTCCTCTCACCTTATGCTACTTCAAAATCAGGGACTGGACATATTTTTAAAAAGGATCTTTATGCATTAAGCACGTATTGATTACTCAAATGGTCTATTACATCTGCAGCTGTGAAAGGGTTGTTCATTGTAGAGATTTTGCTTAAGTCTTCAAAGATTTTTAGGCTGAATTTATCTGTATTATTACTTGAACTACTAATCTCAAGTACAAGAAAATTATATCACTAAAATTGTGTTCTGCGTGTTAATATTTCAACATTTTTTGTTTATTTGCCTGAAGAAAAACCCAATTGATTTGAGTCTGCTACCTCCAGGGACGGTCATCTTGGCAAAGAGCTTCACTTGTGTGATTGGCCCCACAGGAGTGTGTGTGGCCTAAGGTGGAGCCGTCAGCAGAGCGAGGTGAGAAACACCATCCACTGAGGGAGCGAAGGTCCGCATTACACCAAAATAGGTCCCTTGATGGCTGAACAAGGAACAATCACAGCCTCCGGCTCCAGTAGTCCATTCCGTGGAGGGAGCTCCGAAGAACTGCATGTAAAAAGAAACTCATGCACATCAGCCCGACTCAGAACCGCTGACAATAATCCTGTAGCACAGAGGTGTGGTGGAAGGTGGGGCAAGGGGGTCCAATATAAAAAACGTCCACTTGTGGTCTTCTTTTGAGACAAACAATGGCCCAGGACATCTCTAATGGTTTCCTTCATGTCCACCAGTTATTCCTTTTCTGGTCTGCTCTCTGGGTCAAACCTGTGCTGTGATTGTTTTTCATGCTGATAATTTATTCTCACAGGGTTTAATATTATTTAACATGCACGATTAGTTAAGCATTGCTACTAACAGAGCATGGAACATTGACCATGCAGATTGGGCCCATCAGCTTCACATGGAACCGCTGACAATAATCGTGCAGCGTAGGAAAAAAGATCACAGGAAAATACATGCAAATTCCTGACCAGTGCTGATCTCTTCTGCCTCGTGCAGAAGTGCCCCTTTTCTAACATTAAAACTTAAAGAGGAAATTGAAAAAGAGCGAGAGATTTATATGGACAAGTCATGTAAAAATGTTCAAGTGTCTTTTTATAATAACAGTTGATTTAATGATTTAATCCTAAATATAATTTGTATTAAGTAGTTGAGTACGTGTTTATCCAAGATAAAAGGTTATATTATGTTTTACGCGTTTGTGATTCATTAATGCCAGAAGATAGCTTTAGGAATAGCTAAATATTTAATTGCATGTGTAAAATGAATTAAGGATCAGTTGCTCTTTTATGGTGCAGTGAAAGGGCGGGACCTATATTATTAGTCCCTTAGGCAAGTTTGTTGTCCCTGCATACATGGAGCCACTTTTCCCAGAGAAAGGTCCTCACAGACAAGATAACAGCCTGAAGAGAAGCCCTGACGGTGTTTGTTGCGTGTTTTTGTTTGTCTTCGTAAAGCGCCTCGGTGCACTCTGGGGCTACTCTAGCTCTACTTTAACTTCTCACTTAAGGACTCTGATGAACACTGTTTGACTGAAACATTTCTACTGAGCTAGAAAACGCGATCCGAGTGCGAGTCCCCGTGATGAACACTTGCCTTCATAAGGAAATGTGCCTTGTTTGTGGGTGACCGTGTTAAACCCCCTCACCAACATTCTCATTATTCTCCCATCACAGTCCTTTTGCAGAGACGGAATAATGCAGGGAAACGCATCTTCGCCTCTGAACTCAACCTCCCTCCCGACGCCACTCCCTCCCAACACCACCGCTGACATCAACGCCACAGTGAAACCGTTCAGTGTGTTTGAAGGGTGCGAGCATCAGGTTGAAGGCATTCTCTTTGGCCTGACCGTGCAGAGCATCAACGTAGTCGTGGGAATCCCCGCCAACTTAACGGTCCTCGTGATCCTCATCCGCAGCCGTAAGAACCCCTCAACTTCTGACATCTTCTTGGGCTGCCTTGCTTTCATGGATTTCTACTTTAGTACCATGACCCCCCTCAGCTTCCTAAACTTGTACTACTGGCACAGCAAAGCGGTGTGGTTCGCCCTTAAGTTCTCCTATGGGGTGAAAGACACAAGTGGGCCACTGTTTCTGTCCTGCATTTGCCTCGATCGCTTTGTGGCTGTGATCTTTCCAGTCCAGTTCGGCCAGTTCAAACCCATCAAGTACAGATTAAGCCTCTCTGTGCTGGTGTTGTGCCTCACCTTTGCATACTCTGCAGCCAAAACTGTGGGAGGCCTTCCCAACTTCGAGAAGGTATTCACCTTTCAGATCCTGGTAGCATTTAGTTGGATGATGTTGTGCAATGTGTGCGTCCTGTGGGCCCTGAAGAAGTCCCGCGGTGCAGGGAAAGACGGGATGCACCCCATGAAGAAGAAGGCCTTCAAGAGGGCGCTGTCTCTCCTCTGTATCATTGTGTTTAACTACCTTCCACCTGTAGCACTGTTCCCTTTTCAAGACCACTATTCCCCTGAGGTGTTTCGCTGCTATGTGCAGCCTGTGGGCTTCGCTTTTGTCAACATCAGCAGCACGATCCAGCCGATTGTTTATCTGTCCCGGCTGGAGAAGCTGCCTTTCCTGCCGAACACCTGCGTCCAAAAGTGCTGCAACTGTTTGTCTGCAAAGAAACACAAAATCTCACCTGTACAAATCTCATCTACTTAAGTTCAAGAATATATATGTATATCAATGGTGGTGGAGGTTCAGTTTAGCAGAAGAGCTGCGTGAGAAATACGCTGATGCAATGCAACTGTACATTCATGTTTCCTTTTTGTGACTTGTTTTTCATCTCTTGTGCATTTGTTTTCCAAATAATGAATATAAAAACATCAAGAGTCAACGAGTGAAAAATCCCCATTTTAATTCAATATCTTCATGAACAGATGATGTTCATGGAGATTCATTTGTACAAACGGTATTTGGTGATGTTTTCAAAGTGGTCTGATAAAAACCTTCCTTTACAATTCTTGTTTGGCTTTGGCGCCATCGTGTGTACAACACAGAAAAACACTGAGCTATACAGTATCATTGGCCCAACTATGGTAGTTACAAAATAAATATAAACCAGACTATGGCTTGATCAATATTTGTAATAAAATGTGGCTGTGTGAAGCTTTGAATTGTACATCCTAGTTTAAACACTAAATTACTATTAACTTTTAAATTGTCTTAACCTCTCCCAGAAACCACTATTTTGTTATGTCAGCAACATTTGAGATGAATTTACCTAATACATTCTAATCTTCATGTAGGTCTGAGGTCCGAAGAGGTTTGCACTACATTATTTTAATGAGCACGATCGCCATACCCCGTAATAGATTGGTAATGGGCTAAATTAATTTAAATTCAAGAGCATATTTGAATACATACCAATTAGCTACTGTTTTCTGCAACATTAATTTGTCTGAAAACAAATCTTTAGGACACCTATCCTCTAATCCCTCCATGTGCGACTAAAGTTCATGGTGCGTAACTGCACAACAGTATAATGGATTTGGATGTGAGTTGCAGACAATTCAAAAGATCATTAAATAAAGAAAGCTCTTGAAACAAACTAAAACCCACTTATGAAGAACCCTAAAACACAAATGAGCTCTCTCCTCTTCCTCCAGTGAAAATGTATATTTAGTCAGCATTATTATCACTTTTGCCATTAAAGGAATTGTTCTACATTTTGGGAAATGCGCTCATAGGTTTTTGAAATCAAATCAATTCAATACAGCCTAAAATCGAACCTCTCAGTCTGCACACCAGAGCAAAATGACTTAGATAATTAATACCTTCCAAAGCAAGACAGCAAATAAGTTACAGAATAGTCCAGCAGAAATATATACATACAGAAATAACCTACAATTTCACTCATGTGGGCCTATATGATCATGCGGTCCGAACGTACACAAAATTGCAACAAATAATACACACTTGATGCAATAGGCTACATGCTGGTGGAGCCTGCATCTTGACCTAATTATTTTTATTTTTAGGTAAGGAAAAATAATTATTCCATGAATTAAGATAAAATATAAATGTGACAATATAAAACTCTATATGCAAGTAAACGGAGCATTGTTTATCCCATTAACTTGGGCCTCCAAAAACAGATGAAGCTGAAAAATAAATAGAAATACCTATATTTACCTAAATACAGATTCCTATAACATAACCTGACTGTAGTTGGATCTCACACTGCACTGATACGCTCTGATCAATGTTGCACTCCAATAGCAATTGTATTCATTGTGGATATAAGCGTACAAAAACTGTAATCAACCCAAAAGGGCCTTTGTCAAGTGCCAGTTATTTCTGGAAATTATTTTTCTTTAAACAAACTGTGTTTGTCTGTGTTCTTCTGACGTGGATGAATAGCACATGGATGGATAGTTTTAGTAATGCCATGTTATTATCACACACTGAATACAGAGTCTTCTTGCTCTTTGTGCATTTAAAACCTGAATTGTTAATGAAGTCCTGCGGTTGATTCTATAATTGGATCCAGTGACTGCTAAATGAAACTCTGGGCTGTTTCTTTGTTAGTTATCTAGTTAACGACCATAACTATGGTGGTTACTGCATTGTAATGTACTTAGAAAGCCATAATTGTGATAATGGGTGAAAAGTGTGCAAGAATCCCATTAAAAGGAGTGAACTGAGCAGCTGCCCAGCCAAATGTCTGTTCATCCTCTGGAGCTTAGCACATGCATTTGATTTCATTTGTGTATTCAAATTAGACCAAAATCTCCACTGATTTCTAAAAAAATAATCTGTTAAACCTACAATGATAAAGTGTTAACCATAAGTGATGTCCTTGCAAAATTTCTGCACATATTGTTTAAATGGAAGGTCTGTTTTTTGTTTCTTCTCTCTCTCTCTCTCTCTCCCTCTCTCTCTCTCTCTCTGCTTCGTTCCAGGTCCACATCTCAAGCAGGATATAGATTGAGCAATGAAGGTTTCTGCACGGTGTGTCCTTGTATTCAAGACTTTCACTGCTCTTTAAAACTCCTGCTGTCTTTTTCTATTGTCCCCATTACCCACTTAGGATTCAGTTACAGCCACATCCATCTCTCACAACCATTACAGGGCAGCAGGCTTAAAAACACAGAACAACCGTGTGACTCTGGGCCTTGCTCAGTAATATCTTCCTAAGTTTGTTGTTAAATTTGTCCAATTCCTGTGCATGAGGCCCGATGTTTTCTAATGGGATTTTTCATCATCCACATATCTGTCTTTAGATTCATTCTCCCATTGTGACACGTGATTCCAACGCAAAAATAAACTACATATTTAAGCTGCATCCTCTACAAACGGCAACGTTCTGTCTCTTGGAGCTGCGTTCACACGCACAATGTTTAAGAGGAATACCAAAGAGCCAGTAGCCCTCAGTAGCTCATAGGAACCATTGAAATGTCCTTAGAGGGTAAGCACAGGTTGAATTAATAACATGCATTCTAGCCCTGATCCTTCCAGTTGGGCCGTGGCCCCATTGTGCATGCCGACTCACTCCGTGTGTCTCTCTCTCCTCCCTCCAGAGTTGAGCTTTGTGGAGTTTGAGCCATGTCGGCAGACTGGTCCCAGGTACGGTTCAGAGGGCGGCCATCAAGTGACGTTTTTAGGATAATAGATCTAAGAGGCAACTAACCAGTGGTGCAGCTGACCTCGGGTGCTTGTTCCCCTCCCCTGCACAGTAGGGGACTGACTTATGTTACATTCCTCTTAATTGTGGATAATTAACACTGCTGTGTCTTCTTAATCATAGTGTTAATAGTGTCTGTGAGAAAAAAGGTTTTAAGCAATTATCGTGCTCTGGTCTTTAGCCTTTGAGATTGGTGGGTTAAGTCCAGAATCAGAAGAAAAGTATGACACCCGGTTTGTTTCACTACTTTCCTGTGGGAACGTGAACATGACGTTTGGTCAAAAAGTAAGTAAAGGATCACCCGGTGGTTACAGTGGTGAAGGGAGCCTGAATGTATGCACCTAAATTAGTGTCAGTCAATTGTATGATTTCAATTTCAGTGCATGTCACGATCAGGTGTAGGCAGAGGCAGGACTCAAACGCAGAGTTTTGAAAACAAAAGGTAATTTTAATAAACCCAAAAAATCCCAAAACAGCAGGGGGGAAAACCGCAGACACGGACCAAGAAGTCACAGGCAAGACATTCACGAGCACGAACTACAAGGGACAGGAACAGACTGTCATGGCTGAAATGCACTGGGAAAGTGCAGGTGATTGGACACAAGTGGAAACAATCATGAACACAGCAGACAATCACAGAGGATATCAAGGCAGGAAGTGAAGTTAACCCAGGAACACCAGAGGCATGAAACTACAAAATAATACAAGAAGTGAACCCAAACCGGCCCTAAAAAACCCTAAAGGGCGGGCGGAACTGGCAGAGGGCAGACAAGGGGCGGGAGGGAGAGGACCAGGAGACGAGGGTCAGGCAGCCGGGGAGCCTCTGGGGGTTGGCCGGCTGCAGGACTCGGGGTGACGGGCGGCTGCAGTTACTCGGGGTGACTGGCGGCTGCAGGACACGGGGTGACTGGCGGCTGCAGGACACGGGGTGACGGGCGGCTGCAGGACTCGGGGTGACTGGCGGCTGCAGGACACGGGGTGACGGGCGGCTGCAGTTACTCGGGGTGACTGGTGGCTGCAGGACTCGGGGTGACTGGCGGCTGCAGTTACTCGGGGTGACGTGCTCGGAGGCGCCGGCCGCAGGACACGGGGTGACGTGCTCGGAGGCGCCGGCCGCAGGACACGGGGTGACTAGCTCTGAGGCGCCGGCCGCAGGACACGGGGTGACGGGCTCGGAGGCGCCGGCCGCAGGACACGGGGTGACTAGCTCTGAGGCGCCGGCCGCAGGACACGGGGTGACGGGCTCGGAGGCGCCGGACGCAGGACACGGGACACGGGGTGACGGGCGGCTGCAGTTACTCGGGGTGACGGGCGGCTGCAGTTACTCGGGGTGACTGGCGGCTGCAGTTACTCGGGGTGACGGGCTCGGAGGCGCCGGCTGCAGGACACGGGGTGACGGGCTCGGCGGCGCCGGCCGCAGGACACGGGGTGACTAGGTCGGAGGCGCCGGCCGCAGGACACGGGACACAGGGTGACGGGCTTAGAGGCGCCGGCCGCAGGACACAGGGTGATGGGCTTAGAGGCGCTGCCCGCAGGACACGGTACACGGGGTGACTAGCTCGGAGGCGCTGGCCGCAGGACACGGGACACGGGGTGACGGGCTTAGAGGCGCCGGCCGCAGGACACGGGGTGATGGGCTTAGAGGTGCCGGCCGCAGGACACAGGGTGATGGGCTCAGAGGCGGCGGCCGCAGGACACGGTTCACGGGGTGACTAGCTCGGAGGCGCTGGCCGCAGGACACGGGACACGGGGTGACGGGCTCAGAGGCACCGGCCGCAGGTCGCGGGGTGACGGGCTCGGAGGCGCCGGATGCAGGACACGGGGTGAAGGGCTCGGAGGTGCCGGCTGCAGGTCGCGGGGAGCCGGCTGCAGAACCCCCCCCCCACCCTCTCAAGTGGATGTTTTTTCATGATAATGGCCGAACTAAAATTAGCATGATTTCGGCACAGCGTCTCAAATGACACAGTTCTGCTTCCAGCTTCTCGACCAGTAGGGAAATATATGCAAATGCATGATCATGACTGATCTACACTTCCTCCTGCACCAGTGCCCCTTTGTTAATATGAATACATTTGAGACAGGAAGTGGGAAAAGAGGGAGAGGTTTCCTAACAGCGTGATTTTACAATGTGTTTATGTACGATGTGACTCAACTCCCTTTTGATTATGTGAAGCATGAGAGCAGGCAAGAATATATCCTGTGCTCCAGTGCCTATCTTTATTAATACTTGATTGAATCCTAAATATCAGATGGAAGTACATTTATCTAAGCCTAGGTGTTAAGTTGTGATTTTTCTTTTTCAATCAGACCCGTTTCTCCAACGGATGTAATTTTCCAACAAAATGCAAAATTCATAATTCCGATGCCCTGGCGACACTGACACCATAGTTTAATCATTGAGGTGTTTGATTTCATACCATGATGTTGTGCCATTTATGAACCCTTTTCATGAATCAGCATCAGATGCTGACTTTACCCAAGGAAATTACCCACAAGTCATTGCGATGTGACGTCAAACGCGGGCTTACCAGTGGAGGGAGAGAGAGGGAAACAAACAGCACGTGTGAGTTCCGTTGGGAATATTACATTTACACCTAAACATTGAGGATTCGATTTTAAACAAAAATCAAGAAGTCAGAGGATATTTATTTATTCATCAAATATTTAATTTGGCAGCTGTTGTGACCGAAACCAGTAAATAGATCTGGACCGGTCTGAACTTGTGAGGAAAGCACCCTGAAGGACTTCAAAAACATTATAAAACAGTGTTAAAATAGTGTGTGTAAAACGGTATTTTTTACATTTTTACAGGGATGTGATTTTTTGCAGTAAAGTAGTATTTACATCCTTCAGGGCCCGTACAGACTCAGACATTGAACCCTATACCAGGTGACTTGAGTAAGTCCCTGAGGGATCAGGGTTTAAGACCTAAGGGGAGGACATTGGAATAGATTCCTTGTGTTTCATTTTGTGTCATGATGTTAAATATAGACCCACAAATATACAAAACATGTTCAAGGTAACGTGATCGTCGCTGCAGAATGCCGTCTTATTCAGTTATACCATTTTAAGCAATCGCAGCATTTAAGTCCCTGAGCGTTTCAGGACATTGGGCTGTATAGGGGGGCACCGGGCCTTCTTAATGAAGAGGTTTGCTCATGACATCCCAGGGATCCTCCCCTCCCGGCGAGCGTCAAAGTCACGCCACTTCACACAACTTATAAATGAAATGCACACTTCTGTTCGCGGCACAGAAGAAGTTCTCCACACAGGTAAGTGAAAATCATATAGGTGTTACCACTTCTGAAACGCTCGGGTTATCATTAAGTGAGAGCACGGACAGCTGGATATTTATTTCATAAGTTTGACATTATTTGCTGGGATTAATTAAATGTATGGGTAAGATTATGTAAACAATGGAGAATGTTTAACTCCATTTTGACAGAATGTTACAATAAGAAGTAGGTTTCCTCTCACCTTATGCTACTTCAAAATCAGGGACTGGACATATTTTTAAAAAGGATCTTTATGCATTAAGCACGTATTGATTACTCAAATGGTCTATTACATCTGCAGTTGTGAAAGGGTTGTTCATTGTAGAGATTTTGCTTAAGTCTTCAAAGATTTTTAGGCTAAATTTATCTGTATTATTACTTGAACTACTAATCTCAAGTACAAGAAAATTATATCACTAAAATTGTGTTCTGCGTGTTAATATTTCAACATTTTTTGTTTATTTGCCTGAAGAAAAACCCAATTGATTTGAGTCTGCTACCTCCAGGGACGGTCATCTTGGCAAAGAGCTTCACTTGTGTGATTGGCCCCACAGGAGTGTGTGTGGCCTAAGGTGGAGCCGTCAGCAGAGCGAGGTGAGAAACACCATCCACTGAGGGAGCGAAGGTCCACATTACACCAAAATAGGTCCCTTGATGGCTGAACAAGGAACAATCACAGCCTCCGGCTCCAGTAGTCCATTCCGTGGAGGGAGCTCCGAAGAACTGCATGTAAAAAGAAACTCATGCACATCAGCCCGAATCCTGTAGCACAGAGGTGTGGTGGAAGGTGGGGCAAGGGGGTCCAATATAAAAAACGTCCACTTGTGGTCTTCTTTTGAGACAAACAATGGCCCAGGACATCTCTAATGGTTTCCTTCATGTCCACCAGTTATTAATCCAATCAATCCACAGATTAGTTCATTGATTCCAAATGTTATCTTCCTTTTATGGTCTGCTCTCTGGGTCAAACCTGTGCTGTGATTGTTTTTCATGATGATAATTTCATATTTTTTTAATATTATTTAACATGCACGATTAGCTAAGCATTGCTACTAACAGAGCATGGAACATTGACCATGCAGATTGTGCCCATCAGCTTGACATGGAACCGCTGACAATAATCATGCAGTGTAGGAAAAAAGATCACAGGAAAATACAAGCAAATTCCTGATCATGGCTGATCTCTTCTGCCTCGTGCAGAAGTGCCCCTTTTCTAACATTAAAACTTAAAGAGCGAGAGATTTATAGGAACCACTGGAGGAGACAAGTCCTGTAAAAATGTTCTATTGTCTTTTTATATTAACAGTTTATTTAATCCTAAACATCATTTGTATTAAGTATAAGTATTTATCCAAGATAAAAGGTTATATTATGTTCTACGCGTTCTGATTCATTAATGCCAGAAATTAGCTTTAAGAATAGCGGGAAAAACAGCTTTTAAAATCTGCAGGATTTAACCACATTTTTTTATTTCAGTAGTTTACTAACAGTGGTAAGTGAAGGTAAAATTACCATTTGTATTTGGGATCAGTTGCTCTTTTATGGTGCAGTGAAAGGGCGGGACCTATATTGTTAGTCCCTTAAGCGAGTTTGATGTCCCTGCATACAGGGAGCCACTCTTCCCAGAGGAAGGTCCTCACAGTCACAATAACAAGATAACAGCCTGAAGAGAAGCCCTGACGGTGTTTGTTGCGTGTTTTTGTTTGTCTTCGTAAAGCGCCTCGGTGCACTCTGGGGCTACTCTAGCTCTACTTTAACTTCTCACTTAAGGACTCTGATGAACACTGTTTGACTGAAACATTTCTACTGAGCTAGAAAACGCGATCCGAGTGCGAGTCCCCGTGATGAACACTTGCCTTCATAAGGAAATGTGCCTTGTTTATGGGTGACCGTGTTAAACCCCCTCACCAACATTCTCATTATTCTCCCATCACAGTCCTTTTGCAGAGACGGAATCATGCAGGGAAACGCATCTTCGCCTCTGAACTCAACCTCCCTCCCGACGCCACTCCCTCCCAACACCACCGCTGACATCAACGCCACAGTGAAACCGTTCAGTGTGTTTGAAGGGTGCGAGCATCAGGTTGAAGGCATTCTCTTTGACCTGACCGTGCAGAGCATCAACGTAGTCATGGGAATCCCCGCCAACTTAACGGCCCTCGCGATCCTCATCCGCAGCCGCAAGAACCCCTCAACTTCTGACATCTTCTTGGGCTGCCTTGCTTTCATGGATTTCTACTTTGGTACCATGACCCCCTTCAGCTTCCTAAACTTTTACTACTGGCACAGCAAAGCGGTGTGGTCCGCCCTTAAGTTCTCCTATGGGGTGAAAGACACAAGTGGGCCACTGTTTCTGTCCTGCATTTGCCTCGATCGCTTTGTGGCTGTGATCTTTCCAGTCCAGTTCGGCCAGTTCAAACCCATCAAGTACAGATTAAGCCTCTCTGTGCTGGTGTTGTGCCTCACCTTTGCATACTCTGCAGCCAAAACTGTGGGAGGCCTTCCCAACTTCGAGAAGGTATTCACCGTTCAGATCCTGGTAGCATTTAGTTGGATGATGTTGTGCAATGTGTGCGTCCTGTGGGCCCTGAAGAAGTCCCGCGGTGCAGGGAAAGACGAGATGCACCCCATGAAGAAGAAGGCCTTCAAGATGGTGCTGTCTCTCCTCTGTATCATTGTGTTTAACTACCTGCCACCTGTAGCACTGTTCCCTTTTCAAGACCACTATTCCCCTGAGGTGTTTCGCTGCTATGTGCAGCCTGTGGGCTTCGCTTTTGTCAACATCAGCAGCACGATCCAGCCGATTGTTTATCTGTCCCGGCTGGAGAAGCTGCCTTTCCTGCCGAACACCTGCGTCCAAAAGTGCTGCAACTGTTTGTCTGCAAAGAAACACAAAATCTCACCTGTACAAATCTCATCTACTTAAGTTCAAGAATATATATGTATATCAATGGTGGTGGAGGTTCAGTTTAGCAGAAGAGCTGCGTGAGAAATACGCTGATGCAATGCAACTGTACATTCATGTTTCCTTTTTGTGACTTGTTTTTCATCTCTTGTGCATTTGTTTTCCAAATAATGAATATAAAAACATCAAGAGTCAACGAGTGAAAAATCCCCATTTTAATTCAATATCTTCATGAACAGATGATGTTCATGGAGATTCATTTGTACAAACGGTATTTGGTGATGTTTTCAAAGTGGTCTGATAAAAACCTTCCTTTACAATTCTTGTTTGGCTTTGGCGCCATCGTGTGTACAACACAGAAAAACACTGAGCTATACAGTATCATTGGCCCAACTATGGTAGTTACAAAATAAATATAAACCAGACTATGGCTTGATCAATATTTGTAATAAAATGTGGCTGTGTGAAGCTTTGAATTGTACATCCTAGTTTAAACACTAAATGTCAACTAAATTACTATTACCTCTTAAATTGTCTTAACCTCTTCCAGAAACCACTATTCTGTTATATCAGCAACATTTGAGATGAATTTACCCAATATTACATTACATTACATGTCACTTAGCTGACGCTTTTATCGACAGCGACTTACAATAAGTGCATTCATCCATATGGGATACAAACTCAGAAGAGCAAGAAACAAGAAAGTGCAATTTCCTCAAATAAGCCAATTTTACAATTTGCTATAGAGATAAGTGGCTATAGAGATAACAAGTTCCAAGTACAATTTAAGTGCTACAATTTGTTAGTCTTTTAGTCGAGGTAGAGTCCAAAGAGATGTGTCTTTAGTTTGCGGCAGAAGATGTGAAGGCTCTCTGCCTCTCTAATATATTCTAATCTGTATGTAGGTCCGTAGGCCTTGAACAGAAGCCATTTTTTAATTATTAAGAGGTTTGCACATAACACTATATTATTTTAACAAGCACTATCGCCATACCCCATGATAGATTTTATGGGCTAAATGCATGTAAATTCAAGAGCATATTTAATACATGGACGTACCAATTAGCTACGCTTTTCTGCAACGTTAATTGTCTTGCAGTGCAACTAGCTGAAAACAAATCTTGAGGGCATCTATCCTCTAATCCCTTCATGTACGACTAATGGGATGTGTGTGTAATCTGCATTTTTTTTAAAGTTCATGGTGCGTAACTGCACAGCAGTATAAGTGATTTGGATGTGAGTTGCTGACAATTCAAAAGATCATTAAATAAAGAAAGCTCTTGAACCAACCAAAACCCACTTATGAACAACCCTAAAACACAAATGAGCTCTCTCCTCTTCCTCCAGTGAGCAATGTATATTCAGCATTATCATCACTTTTGCCATTAAAGGAATTGTTCTACATTTTGTGAAATACGCGCATAGGTTTTGAAATCAAATCAATTCAATACAGCCTAAAATCAAACTTCTCAGTCTGCACACTTAGATGATTAATACCTTCCATGTCTTCTATAATAGAAATGAATAGTAGAGCCAGTAAATGCACCAATCCTAATATAAAATGTTTTGGTATTCATCCAAATAAGACTGGTATCATATTTTCCTCTATAATTTTTAAAATCTTCGGTCCACTTATTGACGCAACACTGTGACAAGAACCTTCTCTGGCATTATTCTTAACGGATGGCTGCTCTGTGTATAAAAATATGGAAGTAAAGTTTCTGTGAACGTGTGTGAAAACGCATAAATAAGCATGTCATCAGCAGGGTCAAAGAAGGACACCGTCCCTTTGTCGTAATCCAGATGCACTTTGATTTGTTCGGGTGCCCTTGTGACCGAAAGTGTGGTGGGAGGCGAGGTCATTGCCCTGAACTCCCCGTTTCGGAAACACAGAGTCCAGAATCCGTTCTCGGGGCGAGCGGAGATCTCAGAGTTCCTCGGGACAGAAGAAGAGGCCGCGCCAAGGAGCCAGTCCTGATTACTTCCTGTCTCTACAACCCAGTGATGGCTTCCTGAGCCCAGTGAGGTCGCGCCTACCACTTCAGCGCTCATGTGGAAGCGCTCCGCGTTGTCGGGGCAACCGCTCTGCTGATTGGAGTAGCGGAGGGAAGTGAGGTCGTCAGACAGGATGAGGCAGGGGTGTGCTGTATTTGGGTCCAAAGTCACAGGAGCTTAAAGTCGGGATGCAAGCAGAAAGGTTGATTTGTTAAACACAGTATTTACGATTCCACTCTTTGTGCCCCTGAAGCTGAAGAAATAACATGTGTACTCACTGTAATCAATATGGTCCAGTATTTTCTCCCAGACGTTATACTGGAGGTTGCAGAGATGTTTGGCCACATCAATCAGTAACCCAGACATGTTTTCTGAACCAGGGGCTATGCTTCTTTCTCTGTGATACAACAGATATGTTACTCTGAGAATATGTGACAATCAACACAAAGATTGTAAAAAACTGTGTTCACCTACCTGTCCTGAATGGCTTTAAAATTCTGGAAAAACAGGAAAAACAGTCATGATGGGAAGATTTTTTTGGGGGGGGTTAATGTTAAGGTGACATACCTTTAATAAGACAATTTCATCTTCTTCCAGCTGCTCCTGTATGGCTGAGATGGTCTCTGTGACTGACTGCTCTTCTGCTGATTGTTCTTTAACCATATCCTTTATTCCTGCGATCTTCTCTTCCTCCTCTTTCTTCACAGCCGCTATTCTAGCCGACTCCTCTTGGTAGAGGACTTGATGGAGTTGCTCAAAGTGGCCCTTGATCCGTCTCTGTGTTTCCAGTGCTTGACTCTGAGCGAGATGATTCCAAATGGTTGGTCATTTATCCAGATAGATTTTTTTTTTTAAGTCAATGAACAAAACTGCTGTCATCTAATCACGGTTACCTTGATGTACATGGACATGTATGTAGAGGTCATGTGAATTCTTTTGAGGTTGTCCTCTTTAACTTGCAAGTTCTTGAGGGACAAAGCAAGCTCGTCCTGGAAATCAAGCAGGCCTCAGTCAGCAAAGTCAGCTTCAAAATGTTTCTGTACGTTGAGTGAAGAATCAGAACAGACTAGTAGAGCAGCATTCTAGCGCCAGGCGCCATCTTGAATGGCTAGTTGGTGAAAACAGTCATATGATTATGAGCCTTACCTTGCAGTCCAGCACCGCCTCATCTATCGGCGAGCAGTCGTGACTCTTGTGCAGTTTGGAGGTCTGGCACACCAGACAGATTGGCTGTTTGTCCTCCAGGCAGAAGAGTTTCAACTTCTCCCCGTGCAGATTGCAGTTCATCTTCTCGTCCAGCGCCGAACTCCTCCTGGCCTCCAGAAGGGCCTGACAGACATTTCTGAGAGCCAAATTGGAGGGAGGCTTGGCCTTGGAGGGTTTCTTCCTGCACACTGAGCACTCACGTAACCCTGTTTCCCAACAGCGATTCAGACAGCTCCTGCAAAAGCTGTGGCTACATGACAGCAAAACAGGGTCCGTGAAGATGTCACAGCATATTGGGCATGTGAGATCGTCCTCCGAGATAGACATGATTACCGGCTTGTCATTTGCAGTAAATCCCCAGTTCAAAACAGCATAAGTCCCAGAGGTTACGTCCTTAATAATTTCTCTGCCAATAGATTTTAGAATAGAACATTTCTTGTGCCTATTTGAACGAGTCTCCTCGGAAGCCTCAAAGCACACGAACAGTCCATCTACTGTTCTTGACAAAGTGGCAAATGCGCTTGATTTTTCCTGTGCATGACTTTTGTGGGAGTAACTTAAATCAGAAGCCACTGTGAAACAGGAAATGAAGCCCCATTGGCCAGTCGTTGGATAGCCCAACACGTGGTGGTGACTGCGTGTTTGGAATGTCATATTTCAGGATACGTACATGAGTGCTCCAGCGTTGACATCCATGTCAGCAGCACAATACAACACACTTTTAAACGCTGTGAACTGACTTGTTGATTTACAGCGTGGTCGACAATCGGCCATTTAAAGTCAGTCAGGGCAGTGAGGTAAAAACCACGTACTGCAACTCAATTCAATACAATACTCAATTTCATACATTAGTCACTGCAGCACCGTCGCTTGACTGTCTTCACAGTAAGGTTTATTTCTTTTAGCCAGAGCGTTTAACCCGACTGGCTAAACCAGTAGAAAACAGGTTTTAACTGCTAACAAGTAACTTTATTGTTAATGCACTGCATTCATAAATCCTGTTATTGATAACTGCTGTTTAAATTAAAAATTAAATTAAAAACAGGCTCGAGGACTCAAAGAAATGTTTTAATTTGTTGAAGTATTTAAACACAAGGTGCTTTTCCCCGTTGAGCTGCAGTGGAGGGATATTCACGGAAAAAGGGAAATCTGGATTGGAAGCGACACACCCTTTCGGCTCCTCTAGCTTGTTTTCTCTTATACAACAATAACTGTGTGTGTTGTTTTTTCCTGTGTGCATGTTCATGGTAACAGAACAATGGGGCCATTAAAAAGTAGTTTTAAAGAAAGTAAAGCAGAACTTTGATCATTAGAAATCAATCAAAACGTACAGGATCACGGCACAATACATGGCTGCACGTGGCCTTTCCTCATTTGTTTTTCCCTGTTTGAACATCGGGACACCAAAGCATTCACAAGACCATGAGCCAATATCAATATTTTCAGACGGATCCTTATTTTACATGTGTAACTTCAAAGTGAATGCACTCATGGTCTTCACAATAGACTACACTGACACAACAGTGCACATCAGTGTGGACGTGACCTAGTGCCAGTTCGTCGGTATAATGAGTATAGCGTCGATGACCCTCGCATCCTATCCGCCATTTCCACGGGTCTTGGTCCCTCCCTCTCTCCTCCGGTCTTTGGTTACCATGGCGATGACGTCACGTTGCACCACCGAGTCCGCCCAGTGGACGGTCTCTCAGAGGCGGTGCAGACTAATCCCCGTACGATCGACCGCAGGAACCTTCTTCCAGTGAGTCTTCTGCTTGCTCCGTGTGCCATCTGCTCCACTGTCCTCGTAGCCATTTTTCCACAATGCGTGAAATTGTGCATTTGCAAGCTGGTCAGTGCGGAAACCAGATCGGGGCTAAGGTATGATTCGGATTTCCTTTTTCTTTTCTTTTTCGCTTTGTCGTTCTGGTGAGACTTGCGCAGGACGAGGATCTCCTGCAGGAATTTTCTAGAACACCCCCCCCCCCCCCCCCCCCCAAATGTGTGGCTTCCACTCGTAATTGATGTTTGGTCAAATGAGGAAACATTTCTCTCTTAGCTGATTCGATTATTGATACGTGTTCTTCGTGCACGACAATACGATTCAATTAATAATTGCATGCAAAATAGTTTGCCGTTTTTGTGCCTTTTCAAACTATTTGTCTATTGTTATAGCAACGATATGAAGGAGGACGACCATATGTAGCCGTAGTAGTTCCACCCCTTCCCTTCTCCTCCCTCGCCTCGCCCTGTTTGACCCATTTATACCTATAGTTCTTTTCAGGCCAATTCCAGTGGTGAAACGCCGGATTTCTCAACAATTCCAAGTTGCTATTTGGTTAATTCGACATCTGTATGGTTACATATTTAGTCTAGCACAGTGGGTTCTTATATGGCATCGAAGATAGGGTCAGATTATTGCCATCTGCTCTATTACTCCAGAGACCGTCTTAAGACTGAAAGACTGCTCCCCCAATCTGCATTCAATTAGAGAATCTAAGTCCTTGCATGTTTTAATAACAGCTTAGTCTGCCATCTCAGCAACCCGGGTACTGTAATTGATTTTGTCATATTCCGTTATTTGTAAATAAAAAAAATCTTTGCCCATATTGACATCTTCCCCTCCCTCATCTCAGTTCTGGGAGGTGATCAGTGATGAGCACGGCATTGATCCCACCGGTACCTACCACGGCGACAGCGATCTGCAGCTGGACAGAATCAGCGTCTATTACAATGAGGCCACAGGTGAGCTGCTGAATCCACCAAAACACCCAACAGAGCTACCTGAGCGATCTCCCGTCTTCCCACCGACTAACCAGCTCTGCTTCCACCAGAAAGGGTTTATATCTACGTTTGGGATTTACATTAAACGCATCTTGCGCAACAAGCTTGTAAGATTTACAAGAAAATGACCCGTCAACCCATTCGGCCTGATTTCAGGTGGAAAGTACGTGCCCCGAGCCATACTGGTGGACCTGGAGCCTGGTACGATGGATTCAGTCAGGTCCGGTCCCTTCGGGCAGATCTTCAGACCCGACAACTTCGTCTTTGGTAAGCCACGTGAACACGTACCTATTCTAACATCCGTGAAAATGGCTTATTGTTGTTTCCCCACATCGATGAACTGTGACACTTGGCTACAGGTCAGAGCGGAGCTGGAAACAACTGGGCCAAGGGCCACTACACGGAGGGAGCCGAGCTGGTGGACTCCGTCCTGGACGTCGTGAGGAAAGAGGCAGAGAGCTGCGATTGCCTCCAGGGCTTCCAGCTCACTCACTCCCTGGGTGGCGGCACCGGTTCCGGCATGGGCACCCTGCTCATCAGCAAGATCCGCGAGGAGTACCCCGACCGCATCATGAACACCTTCAGCGTGGTGCCTTCCCCCAAGGTGTCGGACACCGTGGTGGAGCCCTACAACGCCACTCTCTCGGTCCACCAGCTGGTCGAGAACACGGATGAGACCTACTGCATTGACAACGAGGCTCTCTACGACATCTGCTTCCGCACACTCAAACTCACCACCCCTACCTACGGAGATCTAAACCATTTGGTGTCCGCCACCATGAGCGGGGTGACCACGTGCCTGCGTTTCCCCGGACAGCTCAACGCCGACCTCCGGAAACTGGCGGTCAACATGGTGCCCTTCCCCCGTCTGCACTTCTTCATGCCAGGCTTTGCGCCTCTCACCAGCAGGGGGAGCCAGCAGTACCGCGCGCTGTCCGTGCCCGAGCTCACCCAGCAGATGTTCGACGCCAAGAACATGATGGCCGCCTGTGACCCGCGTCACGGCCGCTACCTCACCGTGGCGGCTGTGTTCAGGGGCCGCATGTCCATGAAGGAGGTGGATGAGCAGATGTTGAACGTGCAGAACAAGAACAGCAGCTACTTCGTCGAGTGGATCCCGAACAACGTGAAGACCGCCGTCTGCGACATCCCGCCCCGCGGCCTCAAAATGGCCGCCACCTTCATCGGCAACAGCACGGCCATCCAGGAGCTGTTCAAGCGCATATCCGAGCAGTTCACCGCCATGTTCCGCCGCAAGGCCTTCCTCCACTGGTACACCGGCGAGGGCATGGACGAGATGGAGTTCACCGAGGCAGAGAGCAACATGAACGACCTGGTGTCCGAGTACCAGCAGTACCAGGACGCCACCGCGGAGGAGGGCGAGTTTGAGGAAGACGGAGATGAGGAAGTGGCTTAAACACTGCAACGCCTGGCCAGCTGCCGGAACCTCATTTAACTCAGCAATCCCCCCCCCGACGCCATCCCGTTCATCCCTGCCGCCATTTAGATTGCACTGTTGCTCTAGTGTTAGACATCGATGGGTACTGATAGTCAAGTTTTTTTGAAAATGTTTGTGTAGGTTGTGAATGCACTGAATTATTGGCATCCTTACATCTGTCCTCTCACTGCCGTACGGAAGTGATTTTAACTGTGAAGCCTTGAGATTGGAGGGTGAATAAAATCCAATTAAAGGCCACTTTCACTGCCTCTTGAGTTTTTGTTTTCAAATGATGCTTCTATTTAAACACTTCATTTGCATGGTGCAAATATGATGTAAAGTCCAGGGGAAGCCGGGGGTTTGAAATGTCGTGCTGAATACCAAAATGGACTCTCCGTCTTTTCAGTCGGCAGAAAGTCAATCCGAATCCAAATGCTCATTTGGACCAGTGTGACATTACCACAAATACACATGTCAGGTATTTTAGAGAGAAATCGCTAGTTTTGAACAGGACAATGTCACCAGAGATGCTATAAATGGCTTTGTTAAGTTTCATTATATTATTATATTTTTAAACATTTATTTGACAGAAGCATAAATAAACATTGGACATGGTAAAATGTGCGTAATGATGATATTGCATTATTCACTGCTGATGAAATGGTCTTTAAATGTGTCTTTAAATAAGTTTAGAGTATTTGAAGTGTAAACAAATGCTGAGTTTAAACTCCTTTTTAACAAATATCTGCCTTTATAAAATCAAATGAGTTTATGCGCTGTAATATGTTTAATCGCACTAATCATTTTTATGCTAAGAAACACATATTGATTTAAGATTAACAACATTGACAATTCACTAACCAGGAGTCAGTCGCAAAAAACAAAATAAGTTTGAGGTAAAATATTGGTATTGATTTCAAAGAGCCTGAATCAAATCAAGTATCGGTACATGATAAGTGGCAACTAAAACAAGATAAACATCTAAAATGAGTTTTGGTGATAAAATACTGAAGCGTTGTTTGTGCCGAGGAAATGTTCAAAACCTCGTTGAAATGTTCAATTCTTTCTGAAATATAAATCCAGGGCATCCAGGCGCAATTTACCACGGCGCCGCAAAGGACCTATTCAGTGCTTGTTGAAATAAAAACGTGTCCTCTCTTAAACCTCGCAAGCTTTTTCTTCCATTCATCAGCTCAAGGCAGAGAGCGGGTCATCTCACGGGAACGATGCCGCGCATCCCCGCTCGCGGTCTCTGTCCATACAGGACTTTCAGAACAGCCCGAAATTTCAAATGAGCCTTTCCTCCTTCGGTAACTTTAGAGCATCTGGTGCCGCCACGCCACGCGCACCGGATTGTTCCTCCGCGCTGGGTCTGTACGTCCCTTCCGTCTGTCTCCTCTTCTTCACCACGCAGAAGAGCCAGCCGAGCACAGCCAGCACCACGGCCAGGACACCCAGCGTGACCGTGGGGGCCACGATGGCTGCAATGTTGGATCCCTGCAAGTGGAAAATGAGCACGGCGCGGTGGTGAATCTGGTGATCGAAGAACGGATCATTTTCAGCTGTCTGTTTGTGGTCACGATGGAGGTTATTTACTCACAGTGGTGATGTTAGCTGTGGTTCCACTCGCTGCCGTTGTATAATTCCCTGCGAGAAGAGCAAAAAACGTCAGTAACGATGTAGAAACGATGCAAACGCCCCAGCTGCTGGCAACTGGTAACCTATTATAACTAAATAGTTAATAATAATCTATAGTCTAAACGTTTGTTTTTTCAGTAACCAGGGCCCCGCATGCCCGCATGTCTATCCAACTGCCGTAATCTGGCTTCTCCTAGCGATCTGTAGACTTTGAGAAGTTCCTGGTCCACTTAAGAAGCAGTCCAGTTCATGATCGTCCCTAAAACTTCCAAATGCATGTTAGTAAGCGAGGAGTTACAGTTTTCATAATGATAAAGACAAAAATGACCAAAAAAACCCTGTAAATTACTTAACTAATAGGGGACAACTCCAAAAAATTGCTTAAAATCTATGTGATTATATCGAAGTTTAAGCTTTTGTTATTATTATTCAAAGTAGAACAACAGAGGACCCAATGGCAGAAGTCACTATTAGACTCACGCACATTCTGAAGGCAAAAAAAACAAAACACCGCACACCAGATGCTGTTGCTTTTCCCTGCCCTTTTCTCCATGACCGGCCATGTGATTACCCAGTGACATCACGAAACTAAAAAGTAACTTCTTGATCAGGGAGGGAATGAGGAGGAGGAGAAGCTCAGGCATGCAGAGCTGAGCTCAGCTGAGTCAAACGACGCCCTTCTTTAATGATATGGATAAAAGAATGAACGTTTGCTGCCATGTTTGTTTTTTTGTTTTGGGATTGTTTTAGGTATTGCAAAGGCACAGCACATCATTTTATTTAGACGGTTTTATGTTTTTCCACTCATCTCATGAGTCAATCATTCACCGGGGGCAAATAAACTTAGCAAGGACACAAGTACATCTTGATAAGAAGAAGCTGGGCCGACGGGAAGGAGCCGCCATGCTCAAAAAGGGAAAGCTGAACGTGTTAAATTCGACTATTTTGCACGTTTGATTATTGATAAGCTCCACCCGGATGTGAATATCTCATATGGCAGAGTGTGTAAGCCAGTTCTCCGTCAAACGTTCTTACAACATGACGACGGGCCCATGCATGTTTCACACTTGCCCAGGAAAGTCCCCTATCATTTTGTTTTAATTACCATCACATGATATAATGGTGTGAGTGTGTGCTACGTGTGGTCAGATCTCTTATTTGTGTGTTTGTGTTGACGATGAAGGGACGGTCACTGACTCACCCAACACAGGGTTACTGCTCAGTACCAGCAGTAAAACACTCCTAACCAAAACTCCAGGCGTGACCAGCACATCCGGGCACGCTGCCATCTCTCCCCGGGGCAAGCAGGGCAAAGTGAGGGCGGACTCGGGCGTCGGGGGCCTCAGCTCGGGTCCATTTCATTGGGTCCAACATTCACTGCGTGGATTTAATGCCCATCTTAAAAACAGCTGAAGACACATTACTGTCGGGAATATAAAGGCAAGTTTAGCTTTATTCTTTTTTATTATTATCATCATATGATGTCCTGAGCTCCATTCTGAGGTTGAGCAAAAGACACCACTGAGTCACACATTCAGCCTAATGTTGAATCACCGTTAAACCTGCTCAGACCACAGGAACATAATATGCTATTAAGTAGTCCATTGAAAAGCTTTAGTGCTCCACCCTTTCTCATTCACAGCAGCGCTACTGGCATTATAACTTCTAATAAAGAAATACAAGATTTTCTGTTCTGTGAGAGACATACCATCGATCTGGTTGTTTTCAGGTGATCGAAGCAAAACGGGAAACATCGAGCAGGTGGATCCCTCGCTTCCGCCTCACCTTGTCCAAAAATGAAACGGCAGCAAATGGTTTATTCCATCGATAACGACAGGAAACATCTCCGGACCAAACACGATCCAATACTTCTCTACATTCTCGGCCGCACTACTCGCTGGTGTTTTATGTAAAGCGTATCCCCCCCCCCCCCACCTCTTGAAATCGCCATTGGTCACATGGTTGAGTTTCGTGTTACATTACCTGAGCGCAGTTATCCACCTGCAGCAGAGCGCACAGATACTCCTTTGTACCAAAGACGAAGGAAAACTCTGCTTCTGCCCACTGAAGCAGAGCCGTCCTCCTGTTGACATAGAAAGAAAAAAAACCCTCCTCGAAATACCTGTGTTATCTAAAAAAAGATACCTTTAATCACATTTATGTGACGCTGTGCCAACTAACCTCCCCGACACACTGCTTCAATTAAACTGTTCCTTTCCCCTTCTTCTTCTTTCTAATATCGGCAGTCTGGCCTCACTTTGACCAACCTGCTGATCCACTGTTTCTCCTCCTTGCACCTCTGCGCTCAGCTTCTACCTACAACCTGCTGGTGCCATGAAACAGCGCCTCCAGCAGGTTTCATCCGACCCGACATGAGAAAGGAAATGGACATTCCTGAGATATTTTAGGGATGAATTCGGCGGGCCGGCTGGTCCAGTGGGCTCTAATCCTCACTTAATCTGCCTTTCTCGGACTCTAAGAGGCAAAGGCAATGTGGGCTGCTTCAGGCCTAATCTGTGGTGAGAGTGTGTGTAAGACTAGTGGGGTGTTTATTGAAAAAGCAGAGCGCTGCTGGGAAAAAAATGACTCCGGTTTTAACTATACTATGTTTATAACCGTGTTATCAGTGTGATTTATGGTATTCTATTCGTGAGAGTTTATACATGCAGATGGTAGATAATCAAATAACCCATAATCGAAAAAGCAATAATGAATGATGAAAATATGGCCTGCTGAAATCAATTCTGTTTCATTTAGTAATACCATCTGATTCTCTCCTGCGAAACATGAAAACGTAGAAACACATTTTCATTGCAAATAGGATAATAGTCTTTATCATAGAAAAGCAAAAGCTGTGTTCTCCTTTTTTTTTTTTAAACGTATTTATCTGTATGGACCAGTTTTCATGAAAGAACATAAGGTTTTTTGTTTCTATCTCCTTGCATCATCTTTATTTAACTGTACCTTAAGGTAGTGATGTTTAACTCTTGATTGTCAAACAATAGCAAAACACTTGCAATGGTATGACTGACTTGAAAGTTGACATCAGAGATTATGTGCCAGTGAAGCGTCCACTTGATTTAACACATTGTCCAGTCAGAAAACATTGATAGGTTTATTATCTGGTGAAAACATAATAACAGCTGATACTGTAGGCAATTCTTCTTTTTCCACCAGTGGACGACTGAGGCCATTTGCCTTTTCCTCTGAATGAGCGGGTTCTTTTCCACCTACTTACCGCCTGCCGTAGTCGCAAGGCAGCCTGGGTAATCTGACAGTGAAAGCGGCGGGAGCATTATATTCATCCTTCAAATTGTTGCGTTAATGTCCGGCAGTTATACTGAACTTTAATTAAGTCGGTAGCTATAATTCTGAACCGGGCGTTGTAAATAAGGCTCGAGTTTAGCGGTATCCGAGCTGTTTAGTAGTTAATGCCGCTGTCTCTTGCTCTCAACGTCTTGTTTTGAAGGTGCTTTTAAACCGTTCCCAGGTGCCGGGGTCTCAACGTTTGTTTTTGGTTAGCCGGCTTTAGCGCTTTGACAACAATGGCGAAGGTTCAGGTGTTAAATGTGGCCGTCCTGGACAATCCGAGTCGCTTTGGAAACCCTTTTCAGTTTGAGATTACGTTTGAGTGTATGGAGGACCTTCCCGAAGGTACGTAATCTCACATTCCCAGAAAAGCGGTGCCTGTTTGGTTACGTTCGTTTTGTTTGTGTAACCTTACTGGAGATTGCTAAAAGCTAACGTCTTTTTGCTAGTTTAGCTACCGTTACATATAACGTTAAGTTAGCAACGTAACCATTGATTACCTAGCCGAGTTAGCTAACTTAACTCAAATTTGAGTCTCTGACAGTAACGTCACTTTACAAGCGAAACGTTATTTTACAAGGCTTGATTTATTTTGTTCTTTGTGACTTTAAGTAAAATATGCTTGTGAATATCGTTCCAATGATATGAAAAAGTAGAGAGTAACGTAACGTTTATGCTCGTCCAACAATCGGTACCAATACTAGTGATACAGTGTTGAGTTCCAATTTACGATTGCAGTCTACTTTCGTTACATGGTTATTGATTCAAACGTTTGCTGTGTTCCTTATTGTTCATGGTAGCGTGTGGATTATTATTCGTACATGAAATGGATATTGATTATAACCTTACGCAACAGCTGTTGCACAAGTAATGCATTCCCTTTAATATTTTGATTTCTCTGTAAAAGTGTTAACGCATTTCTGTTAGTCTTTTGATATAGAAGATCAAAGTAAAGTCTCTTATGGTATGATTTTTGAAAATGCTAAATGGTACTTATTTACCTATTGACTATATTTGATGAGCTTTATCCAGGTAGTTTCATTGAAATATCAGTCTATTATCAATATATTTTGTGCATCATCGAATTGATTAATGAACAAATGCTCTCAGCACAACATTCCCCATACATTTGCATTGTATAGTGAAACATCATTTAATTTAATTTAATAACTGTTTTTTGTAGACCTCGAATGGAAGATCATCTACGTTGGCTCAGCAGAGAGCGAAGAGTACGATCAAATCCTCGACTCTGTCTTGGTCGGCCCCGTGCCCGCTGGGAGACATATGTTTGTGTTTCAGGTGAGTTTGGCTCCGGCAAACTGACTGAAATAGTGCTTTCTGTTGCGTTAATGATGTAGCATATACCGGGAACTGCAATTTCATAACAATGTGTCATTAAACTTTCACGTTATTTTTCTCTCCTGCAATGCTTTTCAATTGTACATTTTTATATATATATATATATATATATATATATATATTATTTATTTATTTATCTGTGTTTTATGGAAGTACTGTAGGGCTCATTTTGGAACATGCATTAAAATAAACCATGTTATAGGCAAATAGTCAGAATAGACTGACTCCATGCCTTTTGTTTAATTCTTTCACAACCTTTGGTGCCATCAGTGGTATTGGACAAGTCGTTCAAAATTCTGAGATTACAGATACAAAAAGTAGCTTTATATTTTTGCACATCTCAGTGTTGTGTTTTGTTCAACAGGCTGATGCCCCAAACACTGGATTGATTCCTGAAAGTGATGCTGTTGGTGTGACTGTAGTGCTTATTACCTGCACATACCGTGGCCAGGAGTTCATTCGCATCGGTTACTATGTGAACAATGAATACACAGAACCGGAGCTTCGGGAAAATCCACCGATCAAGCCCAACTACACACAGGTCAGACTAACGGTTGATGTCGATTGCTTATCTTGTTGGTTTGGAATAACAATCGGATTACGGAAATTTGAGAATGTTGCTTGAAAGTATATTATTCTGTCTGGTTTAAGAAGCCTATTGAAGGACTTGCAATGAGAAAATGCACAAAAAAAACATTCAATAGCCCTTTTACGCAAAGAAAGTTTTTGTTGTCAGCATGGTGCACTGAAACATTGCAGAATTAAAGCTTTACTTTCTGTTGAGCCTGCACTTTGGAACCCATTGTTTGAACCTTCCAAAATATACTTGGTTATATAACTATTCAAGCATGTTGCTACTCTGACCTATGTTCTTAATTCACTAATAAGCCACAGAGTTTTGCTGTGGTGACAAAGGATTGTATTTTGAACTTTTTACTCAAAGGTGCAATGTTGTAGTTTGACCTGAGTTATTATATAGTTTATTGATTATTAATCGATTGCTGAATCTTATCTACAGAGCTTCTTGTCCCGAGTCTTGATACCAACTAGAAAGTAGCCGCATGTACATTAGCTGCAGCTAATGTACAGTGAATAACTTCTCTGCGGAAAGATTTTCACATGTGGACCGAAAGTTTTTATTTAGGTTGTTAAAATGTATAAGCAGACATGGACATTGTCTTTTTATATTAAGTCACACCAGTTGGTACGAGGTTATGTAAAGTTATTGTTCTCTTGCTCGTGACCAATTTCACATGGTATGTTGGATAAGTGCCTAAACTCTGTTTACACCTAAAAACCACATCGATATTACAATGTTGTGAAAATACCTGTACGTTTTTAACCTATATTTCCATTGTCCTCTTTCCAGCTCCAGAGAAATATTCTGGCATCAAACCCACGTGTGACCAGATTCCATATAAACTGGGATGGCTGTGCAGAGCGAATGGAGGACTGTGAAAATGTGGATCCCACGTCAAACTCCATGCTCCCTCCCTCTTGTCTCCCAGGAAAGGCCCCCCCATTGGGGCTACTACCGGATAACTCTATGGACTGCTTATAGAGACGACCCTGCCCCAAATGTGGTAACTCCAAGATGAGACCTTTATTTTTGAAGAATGCGTGCGGACATTCTAATGTGGATGTACAGACATCTTTGCCTTACAGCTACCCTTACTTACCTGAAGCCTGTCAAAAACAAACTCTCACCTTCTGCTTCAGATACGTGTCATTTCCAAGGAAGGTTATGACCGTCTGACACTTATAGATTGGGAGTTCATTGCCATGACGTTGAAAACAATATCGAAGTTGTTTAACTCATGGAATGGAAAAAGGTAACCAACTATATGGAATAATGCAGCTGAACTGAAACGGCGCGGCAAGCTGATGTGTGATTCACTTTCCTTCCTTCTGTTGTTACAGAACTCCTTTATACCTGTATGAGAGGATTCCAGCAACGAAGCTAAAGTCAAATAAATTATAATACACTGCCGTACAGGAATTTGATATTCTGCCATTATATTTGTGTTCAAATTATTTTTTTGCACTTACACATTTTCCCACTTAGATTGTTGAGCTGTGTGTGGGATACATCCATGTTTTTGTTTGCTTGCAACTTTCCCAAATTAAAAATATTATTAATGTATCTGTATGAGAATGTCTGAACAACAATGTTCCTCCGTAGACAAACAGAAATATCACTGCCAGTGTCTTATATTTTCACATATGTCTAAAAATAGCTCGTGTTAACGTCACACCCAATCACAGATCGTCGGGTAAAAGGGGTGGCTAGGCTACAGAACTGCCTTTGGAAATGACCGCTCTGCAACTGGGAGTGCCATTGTAAAAAGGCGACAAGGTTTTATCTGTACCGTGCAAGAAACTCAGTCTGATGAATATAAACAGCCGAAAATTTAAAGTAAAAAGGGAGAAAAAAAACACAAATGCAGTTATGGGCGTATTAGCTACTAGCAAGTCTGCGAGGCGGGACAACATTTTGACAGACGAATTGCATCAATGTAATATCTGGATGCATCGATGCCTATCCAATCAGAACTCGTGCTGCGATTTCTGAAGCTTAAGAATCTTTGTATATAGCCAATAAGAGCCAGCGAGAGGCGGGACCCCGTGGATGGATGACTGGAGTTTCCCTTGCGGTCTGAAGATTAATGGAAGGGGTCTGTTGATCTTAGGAATCGACTATCAGATGGTCGGTCCCAAGGAACCGTTGCACTTGATGCTGGTTTAGGAACGAATGGAGAGAGATCCATTTGAAATTACTTACAGCGGAGAAAAATACTAACCTGGACGGCACTTTTTTATTATCCAGGTCTCAACTGGAAAGGCCTGCATACACAGAGATAGCACCTGGTTAGTTCAGGCCAGGATAAGACTGCGAGGGACGCTAAAAGCTAACGCTAGCTTGTTCGTCAACGTTAGATCGAAACCGCTCTCGACGACCCGTCTAATGGTTCGGGCCGGATTTGGGGTAAACCACGTCGCGTCTGGAAATAAAGGACAACCTTCTGACGTCTCAAGTTACTGTGGTTTGCTTGGAAATCGACAGGCTAACGCCACAAAGCTAACAGCTACTGTCCATCTCTGCTAGAGTTATCTAGCGTGCTAGCTTAGCTAACCTTAAGCCTTATTATTGGCTGCAGGCTTGTACATACACTCGCTTGGTTGTTGAGTTTACCGAACTCCTCTAGGAGGGGCATTTTGAGGAAACTTATTCACACACGGATGTTAATAATGGTAGCTAGTAGCTAGCTGTCAGCTTCATTGAGCCCAGCAACTGCGTTAGCGGTGTAGCACCACTCGTCGACTTGTAGAGGAATAAAGAACCTTAATTCTGAGCCAAGGGACTCCACCATCAGCCTGCTAACATGGGCAACACGCCCACCGCAAAGAAGGGCAATGAGATGGAGAGCGGTGAGTACCCTTTTACCCGGAGATGCTAGCTATGTCATGCTACCTGACGCTGGGTCGTTTTGCAGTGTTGCTATTTCCTGTGTGCCATGATTGCACCTGATATAAAAACGTCACCTTATCAGCTGCATAATGCATAAAGGTCGAGGGACCCGACGCGCCGACCACATGTGATGTTGCTTTCGACAAGCTACCACTTCCCCGGTTTGTCAACTTAAAACCAAACCCTAGGAAAGACACCAGCATTTGCATGCATGTGTTGATAACTTGAAACGAGCTGTTCCACCGTGACACCACGTTCATCTCCACACAAGGAGGATGTTTTTCATTCTCTCCACTTATTCTGTGGGAAAGCTCGTGATGAAAAGCCTCAGGTTACATCCAATAGGTCCACAGAGGATGACAACAACTAGTCTTATACAACATTTCACAAAACACTCGTAGGTTTCTTTGCTGTTTCTGTTTCCCTCCAGATGACGTCAAATGCTACAATAACATTGAAACCTAAACACTTGTGTGAGCTTTTCCCTTGCACATTTGTGAAGTAATACCTTTTTTATCACATCAAATTATTTTGTTTTAAAAAAATGCAGGCATTCGAAACAATTATGCCGATGCACATGTTTTGGGATGTTTATTTAACCTGTGCTGGATCTTAATGCAAAGTGTGGACCGGAGGCTCACAGGCTGCGTTTGACAGTAAGTGAGTAGATGAGAGTTGGTTATCGGAGACGGGGTCATCTGATGCATGAGGGTGATCCTCTCCAGGCAGAAACTTAGGAGTTGAGGAGTCTCTTGAACATCATGTGATGAGCAGCATTTAGAACAAGGGCCCCCTGTATGTGGCTGTGTGTGTGTGTGCTCGCTTTTGTGTGTGTCCAAGATGGTGACGAAGAGATGCCTTGCTTATACCGACTGTTTTGTTTGTTTGTTTCAGATCACTTTTTATTAATATTACATGGAAAGAAAGAAAAAGGATGTTAGCGAAATGAAATGCGCTTGCTTACATTTATTCTCAGTTTCTCTACTGAATTAGGGACCAATGTAATCCTATTTCCCAATAAAACGCTCAAAGACTCAATGAGCTTTGGTTCCCTTTCTTCTAGTTTGGTTCAGTAGCTGAGGATTTCATATCTGACACCATAAATAACACTCAAGTGTGCAAAGTCTGAGCAGGTATCTGCAAAATGAGTGTCAGCTCCTTGTTGCTGGTGGAGTGTATGTGTGAAGAATGGCATGCAGTCCGTCTGTAATGTAAACCCATCCCCATTCTCACTCACCGTATGTAGACTGTGGCTACACGCCTTATCTATCTCTCAAAGGATAGCACTGCTGCATCCTGCGCTAAGTGACGCCAAGGACTATCGTATCTCCGATCACAAACAGGCCATTGCATTTTCCCCCCACCAAAACCAAAATGTGCGGACCCCCTCTTATGCCCTGATTCCGTACTGTGGAGATAGGACTGACTGTTCAAGACTGACCCATCGCTGATAAACAATTTAACTGGCAATATGGCTTTCAGCGGTTTTGTTTTCTTCTGTCCATGCTTCAGAAGTAATGTCTATTAGAAGGTCAGAATACATAACTGACACTGCCACACTGGCGGCAATACCTCTCTGCACATATCGCGCTTACAATCCTTATTAAACTGATCGCAGAAGATCCACCAGAATCGCCAGAGACACTTGTGGACCGGGGCCCCCCAGAGCCCATACCCAGGGGCGTTATTTTCCAAACTTGTATGTTTTTTCTTCTCTGCGGAAAGGGAGGGTTGAGCGTGTTTCGGTGCACGGCGTCTCTTCGGGTTGGAGAGGAGGACGAGCGCATGGCCGCCGCACTAGTATGTAGGGTTTTCACGATACCAAAATTAGTACTTTGATACTATACCTACTCAAATATTACGGTACCCGATACCTACGATACAATACCACAAATACGATACTGTAATATTTCTCTATGATCTTAATAAATAAAACATGGCATCCGTTTGACTGTCTGTGGGATAAACAATGCTTCATTTACTTGCATATATAGTTTGATATTCTCACATTCTTAATTCATGGCATTATTCATTTTCGCTGTGAGTGACTGCTGCCTGTTTCACGTGTGAGAGCTGCGCAGCCACTCACTCGAGTCAAGTTTTAAACCGCATTGTTTTCAACGTAAGGGTACCACGGTACCTTTTTAGTACCGGTACGCCGTGCAACACTACTACTATGCAGAGCTGATTTCTGGCCCTTGGGAGGAAGCAGGGCGGATAGACGCTCCGTGGACTGCAGCAGGAAGCGAGGGAGCAAGGAAGGTCCAGCCCAGCCCACTACTCTGTAAACTAAACATAGCCGGCCAGGATAGCCTCGAGGTTTTCGGACCCGTACAACGTTGTTGCTATCGCGTTTTCCGTCCCAACTTTTGGACGTACTGCCGGGTTTGTGACTCTGCGGCGGCCGTCAGCTGGCTTCCTCCCGCCTTGTACGATGTCCGTTATTCACAGGCTGGCAGGAAGGCTGTTTCACCGATCCGGGCCCTGTCTAGGGGACACGGGCAGTGGAGAAGGCAGACATGACCAACCACAGGAGGAGCTAGAGGCCGGCTGCTGGCGTGAGTTTTCCCTGTGGAGGTTTAGGTGGTTTAGCTCCAACTCTAATCAGGCTATTTCTTCATTCCGTCTGTTTAGTAAACTCTTATCGTGAGCTGGTGAGTTGGGTGTTTTTCGGCGGAGCAATCTTGAATCCAAGTAGCCCCACAGAGCAGCCTGTTGTTGGTCTCTTCTCTGTGGCCTATTGTTTCCCAGTTACAGTTCAAAGGAAGGCATTTCTCCGTTGCTGCGGGCGTGTCTGTCCGCCACCATTCTGCACAGCATCTTGCCATTTACCTTAAACTGTTACGCAGTGTAATAATGAACCTATCCAAACAGACTTGTACTTTTAATTTTTTGTGTACGACGCTCTTTTGTCATGTTCTTTCTCACTGGTGGGAAGCTTTTTTTTAAAAAGCGCTTCAGCCTGTACGAGTGTTTTGATTCACTTCACACCCATAAGACGACATCTTCTGACATAAGAGATTGTTGTACTGAATCTTTTGTGTTTTTGAAATTGCACCTCGTGTAATGAGGTGGTACCCTTTTCAAACTGCGATTCCCTGTATCTATAAATATCGTTGAGGCTCACGTCCTGCCCTTGCTCTGCACGCAGCTGGTTCGTGTAAAAGGGGACGGTTTGTGTTTGGACCGCTCATCACTTCCTGTCTCCACTTAAAGGGGCTTTGTTGAGAGCCCACAGTGATTACCAGTGGGCCGTACTGTTGTAATGCCAATCAGCCACCTTGGATCAGCGCAGAGCATCGAGTTGGCGAGTCGACATGCTTCCAGGGAACAATGCTGAGACGCAAAATTCACCAGCAAGCGGTGCAAAACTTGAGATCGGTGCTCAGCGATTGGAAAAAGAACCAGTAGTTTCCTTTTTGGATTCTCACAGCAGCTACGGGCGTAGTTATATACATCTTTTAAATCTGCATTTGCATTGCTACTGAAATCACTGGCGGGGAATTGAGCTGTAGCATAAAATAAACTGCATGCATCATGAAGTGAGAATCAGCCAGAAGCCTTTTCTACCTGATTCATTAGAACAGTCTAATAAAGTACACAAACTGAAAAGTGGCTGCTAGCAATCTGCTTCACACTATCTATATATAAATAAAATGCACTGTACCCTATAAAAAAAGGTTACCCTGTTTATGTTAACACTACACATTTTATTATTGTATAAGTACACAAGAAGACGGGCAGATGTACATACATGACCCGTGATGGTTCTCATTTTCCACCTTTTCTATATTTGGGTCTCATTTCTATTTCAACACGGTTTGGGGATTATGTGTGCAGCCCTGGCGTGAATAGAGGGAACTGGAACAGTGTGATGTGAGCAGCTGCTCTGCCGCTGGATTGGTCATTATGTCGATGAGCCCAATGGGTTCCTACAGCAGGATGTAAAGTTGTGGCGTTTGCCCATAACTATCTACTACCGATATTGATCTGATGACTACTCATTGATTTCTTTTTTTTTTTTTTTTTTTACACAAACAAAGGACAACTTCCTTGTTCCCCCGCAGCTCTGTTTGCCCTCCAGCTGATTTCTTGTGCCCGCATGTGGATGTCTGTGTTGTGAACAGGGCGCTGTGAGACCGGAACTGGCACGCTTTACCGTGAGTTATTGGCCCGCTCGCCCTAATATAACCCCTCTGCTCCTGCGTCAGAGTGCGCCCAGCGAGGCCCAGGGGAGAGATGCAGGATTGATTTTGGAGAATTGATTCGGCACCACATAGACTCTCTGGTGCATTTGAGAGTTTGACTGTTGGTTTGCAAATGTGAGGTTTTTTTTGCTGCCAATGTGTGATTTGATCGTTTGTGCTTATTGCTTATTACTTATCACAAGTTTTGTGCCGCGCTCATCTCACAGGGTCTTCATTTAGGCCTAGTGTTGTCATAGGACTTCCTCTTGGGTTGTATGAATTCACCAGCTAGGGTTTTACACCCCTCCCCCTGGTGATTATGCTTCTGTTTAGATCAATATAATGTGTGTGTGAGTGAGAGAGAGAGAGAGAGACACGGGTGGGAACAGCAGAGTACGTTGTGTACAGAATAAATATTGATACAAACCAAAGCAAGGGTCTAATTGATCTGCGGCATTGGAACGGGAGCAGTGCTGTTTGAGCGCACACTGGTTGTGGAAGCTGCTTCCTGAACTCGGGGGACGAGGGGTGGGGGACCCGCCAGCAAAGCGACAGTCGGTCCCCGGAAAGACTACAGTAGCCCCCACGCCAGCAGGGACACTTGACCCCCCGTTTCCGTGGATGAGCGGGGCCGCTGATCCGACCAGGGTGCACTCGGAGGGGGCGGGAAAGGTCATGAATCAGTGACTCCTCCGAGGAAGAGGCCAAGCAAGAAGAACGGGTTGGTGGAGGTGGGGGGTGCAGAGGAGAACTTCGCAGGGCTAATGTGTGACAGGAAGAGCTCCAGAAGGCATGCGGGGAAGAGGGAGTCATCCTCGCGCTCGAGTGAATCAGGGTCGCGCTCAGCGGACGCCGCGGCGGCACCCGAGATGCCCACAGTCATCCCGGATGGTGAGGAGCTTTGGGGTTTTCACAGGAGAGCGGAGGGGTTGGTTCATCACCTGCAATGACCACGGCAGCCGTGACAACCAGGCCTCAGAACAGAGATATTGTATTAAGATCAAGCGCACCACTCACGGGCAGCTGTTGGTTGGACTCGTGCAGCGCCCACGTCTTTAGTCGGAGCGGCTCCGAGTTACAGGAATAGCAGAGTTAACTGCCTGGAAGTGGGAGTTGAGCAACTGGAAATGTTTGTTTTTTCTCCCCGTTGCCCAGTTTGCCTTCACTGCTCTCTGGGAGCTGCGGCGCTCTCGAGATGTTTGTGCGAACTTTGGTCTCGGCCGCTCTTGTTGGCGTTCTCCCACCCTATTGTTGGAGCTGCTGGTCTTTGGAGAATTTGCAGGAAATCACATTAGCTAGATGAGGATTAAGTGTGTGTGTGCGCGTGAGAGATGAACGCGTGCAAAATGTTTTGTAGATTGGAGTTTTTGTAAATGTTTTTGATCATATTTATTTGTTTTTCTCATTGAAACAAGTCCAAAGGCCCATTAGTTTGAATATTAGTGTCCAGACGTTGGTGATTACATTATTATGGCCTTTCAGTATTGACAGCTGACTAGTTTACTGTGACCTTGGCTTCTGTTTTGCATCGACTACCCAGGCAGAAGGACGTTCCACATTATGCTGAATGGCTTAACATAGTTCTTTTCAGTAGTTGATACATTTGTATTACATTTATATTAGTGATGTTCATTATCAGCATTGGAAATGTAGTTCTTTTGTTGCTAGTGGGATCCAACATCTACCATATCATCTCCCATCTTGAAAGTAATTCTCCTTTTATTTTGGTTTTGACCTCAGTCTTAACTTTGGGGAGAAATTGCACAAATACAAGCTTTTTTCTAGAAGACACTAAATGAATGTCTACTTGAGTACCGGTGATTTACGGCTGAGCCGTAGAAAGCGCTGAGCTCGATCATCTGCTACAAGGCAGCTAGGACTGTCAAAGCTGGGACACAGATAGGCGGGCCTTCCTCATTCCTACCTACTATCTGCATGTTCCCACAGAGCGCTGCCATTATCCCCATAAAGATAAGGGCAAGAAAAATGAGTGGCTGCATTTGACGGAATGTGTGCCATGCTGTCGATCTCGGGTCAGTTCATCCATAGCAGCACTCTCCTAAGGCACAGATTTCTATTTATTACTGCATTTATAAGTGTAGAAGCACCTGATTATTTCTAATGCCCCACCCAGAGACAGCGGGGCAGAGAGATGAAAAAGAACGCTGTGTGCAAATCTTTGGCCGTAATGTGGTCGCACTGGTTTTGTAGTGGGGGTGGGGCCCTGACTGCTTCCAGTACGTACACTTCTTTACTGCTCGGGTTGTGACCGGTTGTATCGGTGACTGAACAGCTGTGTTCATTTTATTTTGTATCGCAAATTTACCTCTGAGGCTGAACAGTCTGTACACATCTACCTCCTGGACGACTTTGACCTGGACTCCTTCATCCCCACGTCCTGATTCAGTGGCAACGCCATGGACACGTTTTTGGGGATGCCGACGGA
This sequence comes from Gasterosteus aculeatus, assembly GCF_964276395.1. Taxonomy (NCBI): domain Eukaryota; kingdom Metazoa; phylum Chordata; class Actinopteri; order Perciformes; family Gasterosteidae; genus Gasterosteus; species Gasterosteus aculeatus. Next base: position 9,865,633 of record NC_135699.1, on the reverse strand, counting down.
TGTCCGGTGCTCTGCTCGCGGGAACCCGGTGTTTGTGTGTGATGGTTTAAAAAGGGCACTTCTAGTTTAATGAGACCAGACGTGGTTCGGGAGTTTTCGTCCTCGGCCCCCGGCTGAAAGGTCACGCATGGCCTTCGCTTTGCCTCCGTGGAGCTGTTGTACGCATGAAAGGGCCACGCGTTCATGGCCAAAATCCTAATCCCGAACAACGTTTTATTGCACTTTCACGTTCAAATGAACAAGAGCACTGCTTGTGTTTCCTGCTGCTGTACACATCTTTGCATCGGAAAATATAAATGAAATAGTATCACAACACTTTTTACCCCAAATGAAATGAACCGCATCTCGTTCTCCACCTTGGTGGTTGGCTGACTGTTAGTTGAGAAAGCGCTTGATTTGATATGAAGGCAAAGCACTTATTTTTAAATGACAATATCGCTGATGATGATGATGCTAGTTTAATTGCGATTCAAATTTGGTTAATTGTGCCGCCGCAGACTCCGTATTAGAGGGTTTGCTGGATCTTCTCTATTTTCTAGATCTTGCTGTAGGAGGTTCTGTGCTTCTGAGGGCTTGTACCTCTGATATTCCGTGAGGGTCACAGGCCGGTTGGACTTGTGCCTTTTTTGTCTCCATTCATCACGTTGTTGGATGGAAATGGACCCCGCAGCATTTGGAGCTTGCGTTTAATGTTAAATGACATGTCCCTGTTTTAATGAAGGGGATCTTAAGCAGCTTCTAAAAGCCATAGTCTGCTATTGGGATCATTTAGGGAGGTATGGTAACAACCAAATATTTAGCCAATCGGCCCTTTGGTATTTGTTTAAATCGGACGTTAGAAACTCTGGTTTATCAGCTGTCCTTATTATACGGATCATAACCCTTAACTCTCTGGTAGATCACTCTGGTAGATTTTGAGTCATTATATATTATTGAAAAATCTATTGACCCTAACTTAACCCAGTTAAGCCATCTTTTATTGAGCTATGTCGTTGTAAAAACTAAGATTATTATTGCCAATCGCCGTCTTACACACACACACTTGTTATGTTCTTCTCTCGGTCTTGGTGATTAGTTTTGGTGACGTGTTATTCAAAATCCTGTAAGTCTTTGCTCCCGAAAACCGATGAGCGGCCTCCAATAAACACGCACTTTGTTCCTAATTGCAGTGAAGGAGTTTCTTGCCAAAGCCAAAGAAGATTTCCTAAAGAAATGGGAGAATCCAGCACAGGTGAGCGAGTACTTCATCAGTTCATTATCAATTTAAATCTTTTTTAGGGTCGTGTCATTGTGTCTTTAGTGAATGTTGTTGTAATAATGTCTGACCTCTGTTTTCACACACTGTACCAGGCCGCCTCATGGCAAATCAAGTCCCGCCCATGAGCAAAGTATTCATTTTCGAGGGGCACCCTCTGCTGGGCTAATGTGAGACTTTCCTCTTCCCTCCCTCAGCAAACTGCGGCGTTGGACCACTTTGAGCGTTTGAAGACCTTGGGCACTGGTTCGTTCGGCCGAGTCATGCTGGTTAAACACAAAGAGTCGGGTCAACATTTTGCCATGAAAATACTTGACAAACAGAAGGTACAGTACAGGCATTTTAAGAGAATTAGTCATTTGCCGTACTAATGTGAATGCCTAACGGCCTCGAACGTGAAATAACTGTCATTTTTGAAGATATTTTATTAACATGTATACCAGGACTTTAACAGTCACTCTTAAAGCGTGTTGTGTTGAAATAGAAAAGTGCTCATACAGAGAGGCGAAAACAACCTAAATGTACTTTCGACTATACAGCCGAGATATGATCACAAGGCTGATCATTGTTGTCCAAAGTTACAAAACGAGACATTTATGTAACTCACAAATCCTATGGTGAGCAGCTCCGTGGAAAAGTATGACTAAACATATTTTGTAGCTCTTTAGAGGATCTTCTGAACATCGTAAAGATAATTTTGTTCTGCTCATATCTGACGTAGATGAAATGTTGCATGGGGTTGGAGGGTTTACGCTCCAATGCTTGATTGCAGTGTTTTAGACTCAAGGATCGCTTGAGAATGTCGTGAAGTGCCTGTTGTTCCCCTCTCCCCGTTTGTGTAATGATGACGTCCCGCTCTGCCCCGATCCCTCTCAGGTGGTGAAGCTGAAGCAGATAGAACACACGCTGAACGAGAAACGCATCCTGCAGGCAGTCAGCTTTCCCTTTCTGGTGCGACTGGAGCACTCTTTTAAGGTCTGCATTCAGTCGTTCATCCGGCTCGTCGTCTTGTTGACCTTGTTGACAATCTCCTGGTTGCGTTTGGTTTTGCGTGTCAAAGTAAGACCGCTCATTTCTCCACAGGACAACAGTAATCTCTATATGATAATGGAGTATGTACCCGGCGGCGAAATGTTCTCCCACTTGAGGAGAATCGGTCGATTCAGGTGAGTTTACTTTTTAGGTCACTTTCTGGCTACACGCCACTGGTTGATTTAAACGTGGCGCCCGATTTGTGTTCCGCAGCGAACCACACGCCCGCTTCTACGCAGCCCAGATTGTACTCACCTTCGAATACCTTCACTCGCTGGATCTCATCTACCGAGATCTTAAGCCGGAGAACTTGCTCATCGACCAGCAGGGCTACATACAGGCAAGGATCGCGCTGTGTGTTTGGCTTTCACGGGTCTCTCTCTGCTTGCGTGTGTGAGAGCAGCGCTCAGAACTGTGCTCTCGGTTCCCCAGGTAACAGATTTTGGATTCGCGAAAAGGGTGAAGGGTCGGACCTGGACGCTTTGTGGCACCCCCGAGTACCTGGCGCCAGAGATCATCCTCAGTAAGGTGCGGGTTCTAAGTCATGTCAAGAGGGCAGGAGAGCTCTCCACACGGAACTTCAATTAGGAAGGCGTTTCATTCTCATTGTGCGGCTACTTCAGGACTGCAATTCATTGCTCACCGCCTGCTGCGGAGACTCGTGTGTGTGTGTATGTGAAAGTTTGTTTGAGGACGGATGTGACGGCCCTTTTTTTTGTTATTTCCTGTATGTTTTCCAGGGTTACAATAAAGCAGTGGACTGGTGGGCTCTGGGAGTTCTGATTTATGAGATGGCCGCCGGTTACCCCCCCTTCTTTGCTGACCAGCCTATTCAGATTTACGAGAAGATTGTATCAGGGAAGGTGAGTTAAAAAAAATACTCGCTTGTCTTGTTTTTGTGACATCATGGTGCACATTCCTACACTCGTCCTTAACAGAGCAGGTCGGTTTTCAAACTAAAATGTGTTTTGTTTTAATGTGATAAAGAGTTCAACACTGTAGTGTTACTTTTGGCTTATATTTATACAAGTTACATTTTTTTTTTATTTACAGTTAGGATAAAAAAAAAATCTCCCAGTGGAAGAAATTCCCAATGGGACAAATTAACTAATGACACCCGCTCACACTGCTTTCGCCGTTTGCAGGTTCGCTTTCCCTCCCACTTCAGCTCAGACCTGAAGGATCTGTTGAGAAATTTGCTGCAGGTGGACCTGACCAAGCGCTTTGGTAACCTCAGGAACGGAGTCAACGATATCAAGGGCCACAAGTGGTTCGCCACCACCGATTGGATCGCCATCTACCAGAGGAAGGTGAGCGGGGCGGCCTTTTCAATCTCAACTCCTCGCCGTGAGATGGGAGGGATGCTGACAAAGGAAGACGACCTTAATGAGCCTTTTGGTCCGTGGAGGTGTTTTTGAGTCTACTCTAATCAGGATGCAGGTGGTTTCACACCATCTGGGCTTCTGATATTACAGCGGAGACCAATGGGGCAAATGTCTAAAACAAATATCAAAAGGTTTGCTCATCCAAGCGCAGAAGCTGGTGGACTTAACAGAAACATGTACTGTGGTCCACATTGATTTGTTTTAACAATGCAGAGTATTTCTTCATATCGTTATCACGTTCTGTAACAAGACATTATTTCAGTGATTCTTTTTGAGGTTTTCACGCAGTGGAAATGAATTCTGGGAAATCTAGGACGACGACCAGCTGATTGTCTGATTGTCTCGTATGTTTCAGGTGGAAGCTCCCTTTATTCCTAAGTGCAAAGGCCCCGGTGACACGAGCAACTTTGACGACTACGAGGAAGAGGAAATCCGAGTCTCCTTCACAGAGAAGTGTGCAAAGGAGTTTGCAGAGTTCTAGATTCCCACCATGAGTAGCGGGCAGGAGAGAGAGAGAGAGAGACAGGGCTATAGAAAGTTAAAGGAAGCGCTAGGATGGACTGCTATCTTGCTTATTTGTAATGACGACAACAATGTAACCCCCCCCCCCCCCCCCCTCTGTGGAAAGGTAGGCAAAATGGAGACAGAACCAGCAGTGTTGCATTTTCTGATTGTTCCTCAACTGTTACCGATCCCTTTTTATTTCACCGTCCTGCTTGTGACGGGCTGGAGGAGAGCAGGCGCAGGTTGTGGCTGTCTGGCTCTACTTGTATCTTTCCGATGGTGTAATGACATGCTTTCAGTCTTTGCAGGTTGAGGCATTGATTTTCTGTTACGGTACTGAATCTCCTAGGCTTTTTTTTTCTTTCCTCCTTTCTTTTCCCCCGGAGCGGGCCCTCTCCACAGGCTCCTCAATGAGTGGTTGTCGTATCTCGTCACCGCCCCACCGCCCTCCCATCGCTCCATCCTGAATCTGTCCAAGCAATACCAAGTCCAACAGGTGTGCCGATCAAAATGCCAACTGGTTGGAAAACTATGTCCATAGCATTGGTGCAGAGCTTTGGCGACGGCGGCACCAGCCCTTGTGCCCGTTTGGTTTGAAGCTTGAAAACTCTCTGCGACTGCCTTTTGTCTGCTAAATGTGGCATGCTTACTGGGTAGATGATGCTCTCACTGCGGCTGAAGCAGTGGTGACCTCTTGAATCCGAGTGAACGTGAATTATCACAGTAAATTTCACCCACGTCTTGCTCCTTTTTTCTGCGACCTGTGAGGAATGGTAAACCGGAGGTTTGCATTTAAGTCTGTCTTTCTCTTGGCTGAATTTATTAAGGCATTTTAAGAATCCTATTGGTGATCATTTCGTCCTCTTTATGTCATCTCTGTGCTTGTGTGTTATTTAGTGCTCATGGGTGGGTTAAAAAGCTGTGGTTTAGCAGCAACTAACATGTGGTCACACTCCTGACTATTGTTTATTTAATAAATAAAGATCTATATATGTATATATTAATGCATACATATATATATACTAATATGTATGTATTAATATGTATATATTTATGTTAATATATATATATAAATACTTAAATCACATCTTTTTCAAGATTGTCTCATAGGTGTGAAACAGAAATTAAGATTTCATAAATAAATAAATATATAAATTCTGCCAAATTTGCAAACTGAGAACATTGCAAGGTTTTCTTTATGTAATTATGACGGTGGTGGATTTTAATGCGCAAAAAAAGTAGCAAAACGTTTCAACAAAATGTGCATGTTATTTTTGTACAATATCCCTTTTAAAGAAAGATGGCAGAGCATTACGCTTTATTTGCGCTGAGGTACCTGAGATCGTGGATAACATGCTTAGCTATTGAAATGGACTCTCGGCTGCTCTATTTGAAGATGGAACAAGACTCAGTTCAATGTGTCCGAAGGTTCTTCTGGGGTTTGTTCATTGATCACTTGTAGGGCAAAATGTTTGCTGATAATTGTCACTGAACTTGTGCTTCTCACCTTGATTGTTTTTTTGTTTTTCCTCCCTTCCCCCCTTTCTCTTGTATATACCGTACATGTAACCCCTTCAGATAGATTTGCAGTCCAACCAAATTTTTGGGACTGTTGAGATTGGAGTGTTTTTTTTGTTTCCTTTTTCCAGCTTTCTATGTAACAAATTAAACTAAGGAAGCTATCCTAAAGCTGTCCCCTTTTGCCAAGTTTATTTCCGTGGATGCAAGACAATCTCAGACCAAATATCTGCTGGTTTGTTGACTATACACTTGGTTTGATAAAGGATGTTTGCCCCCACCCACCTCCTCCCACCCCACCTTCCATAGGCCCTAGGTGCTAGACTTTATCCATCTCACTGAAAAGCTTCTGTGAATTGTTAGATGTGCATCAATTTGTCATGAAGTCTTGTTCCATGACATTTCTGAGAATGTTTTTCAACTCTAAATGATTTCGGTAGGCTTGAGGTAATTATTTTGGCTGTCTCTTAATGTAATTGAGATCAAACCACAGAATATCTTTTTGAATGTCTTTAATTGTCTAACGGAGATGGTTCCAATGCTGTTTGGAAACACAATGTTTGTTTTTTTTCTCTGGTGAGCTTGTTTTTTTTCTTGCATGTGGTAAAGCGACCCAATGGCAAGACATCACCTGGACCTGAAACGTGTTTTTGAGTAATTCTAGTTTTCGCTGCCGACGAACTCATCGCTGTTTAACCTTTTGATTTGTTTGAGCATCACGTCGAACAATGCAGTGGACCACCAACTAACGTGTCCGGTCTTTTGCAAATACTGAAGCACACGCCGCATCCTTTCAGATCTCCTGTTCAACTGATTTGTGCTAATTATTTTAAATTTTGAAGACACTATGTAATCCTTTTTTAAAGAGCGCACATGTAATATATTTGGTCTACGTTCTGGCAAATTGACTAAATCACAGTTGGTGTGTTGAAGGCGACGCCGCAGGATCCACTCCAGACATGGAGGTCGTCACAATGCTTTTTAAAATTATTTTTGTTTCCCCACACGAAAACTTCTTGTCTCTTGTCTTTAATTTTCTTCTATCAGCTGAACACTATCAACTGCTCTGTGCTAATTCTGAGTTATTCTCTTGTGTTTGCCTTCAACTTTCATCCGGATTTTCACACACTTCATTCAAACAACACTTTTTACATCTGAGATGTTTTGCGTTCATATTTTCTAATTGTATTTTCAAAAAAAGCAAAAAAGCAAAAATAGAACATTAATCTTTTCCTCATCACCTGGGTACAGTGATTGTGTAGTCTATTGTACCTTTTGGGAAACAATACTGTATATCCTTGCCTTTGACAGTCTTAACTATTTTCCCCTCTGGACAACTTGACAGATACCCTTAGAACACAATGAGTATGTTAAAAAAATATACATAAAGTAATATTTTGCAAAATGTATCATTCCAATAAACTTTTACTTGTAAAGACTAATATGTCTGGTTATATGTAAAGTATTTCTTCCCCCTGCACATTGAATGAGGATTCGAGTTGTCACATTTCATATTACTGTTAACGGTGTGTGTGTGCAGCTCCAGCCTATTGATCAAAGGAACACACTTGTGGAGGGTGCATGTTAACTCCTGTCTGTTATCGGGACTGTTTCATGCGTTGTTGTGTCCATCCTGTCACAAACCGGATCAATTACCAGCCAGCTTTCAGCAACCCCCCCCCCCCGAATGTATTTCTACCCTCCGTGTGCTCTTCTTTAGGATTGCATTCATCTGCATCCGTTGTGGGTGAAGAGGCATGAAAGCAATAAAAAAACACGTAAAAGACCTCATTATTTTTAAATCCAGCAAAGGACAGAATTCCCTCTGAAGAAATATAGTAATGACATCTTAAAAAGGCTGAGCAAATCAATCCACAAAGATGCAATAAAACGTCATGTTTTTTAATTACAATTATTTAAATAATTGAAAATCACTTGCCGTATAACAGACAAAGACTTAAAGATGTACATATATTATCTATTAAGTGTTGACTGCATGAGAATACTAATTTTAATACCGAATAACGGTACTATGTTCATGAATCCTCTTCAAATCAAATGTATCAGGAGTTGGAGCCCCATTGTGGTGGTTTGCATTACCTCTTTGTTAATTAAAAAGGTGCATTGTGACTTAAATGACCATTTAGAAAAAGTTCAAATCTTTCTAATGGTTGCAACAGAGCATTACGTTTCATTTGACAAACCGATCAATGGTTGAACACGCTTCATTCTCTACTTAATTGTGTCGTAGTCAAATCTCTAAACGTAGAGCTCTAAATTCCCAGCTTCGCCTCTGGTTCTTCAACTTGAGCGTGTGTCCCACATGTCAACCGGCTTCAGTTAGTCCACCAAACGATGTCTCACCGTCCAACTCTTAAAACCAAATGCCGCCACTTTTCTTTTCGCGCATTGTGATGCACGTGGACCAGAGTGCGCGCGCACGTCCCCGTTCAGGACCGCAGATTCCACCTTAAAAGCCTCCTCGCCGAGTGAAAAGTCTTCGCCGCCACTCCGTCGGTCCACCTTAAGCGCACACGCAAAACGCAGGAGGCGTACAGCGAGGTTTCCGCTTCTCGGTTGTACTTGGACCGCGACTCGCGCACAAAAAACAAACAAAACACCGTGTACAAGGTTTGACGCACCGAGGTAAGAGAAAAAAAACACAAAACGAGGGAGAAAGATGTCTGAGGTTTGCGTCCTTAAACCGCCGCAGACGGGGAGCGGGAACCTCGATCGAGCGCCTCCGCGACAGCAGCTCGGTGCGCGTGTACTAGGGAGTCAATCCCCGAGAGACACGGTCCACCCCGACCACCCGCGCTCACACCCACACACCTGTACGGGCAATTTAGATTCATCCGCTGACCTGATATCCAGCGCGTGTCTTTGGACTGCGGCAGGTCCAAACCCAGGACCTTCTTGCTGTGAGTGCGAACCACCACAACACCGTGCTGCCTTATTGTCTACTTAATATCATCCCTAATAATAGTGGGGTGATTCCACTCAGGTGAATGTGTCTTTTCGTCCCCCACAAGCTGAATGTCCCCACTGATCCAAGCAAAGATTAGGAAATGTCTAACGTTTTTTGTCTTAATTCACTGTACACTGTAAAAGTCAAATTGATTGATTGATTGATTTACAATTTGGTTCAACTCATAATTTGTTTAATTTAGCTATTGATTGCTCTCTAAGTTCACATGTATAGTACATGTTTATTCAACTTTAAAAGATGTAAGCATTATGGTGCTTTCTGTGCACTAGATCAAACTAACTATATCAACTCTTAGTGTTTTGAATTACTTTCCTAGTTAATTTTACTTAAAAGTATGGATTGTTTCAAATGACAATTTATAGTTGGGAAACACCATGACATTTTTTTACATTATAGCGTGCAGATATCTAACAACTTCTAAACTGCATTTAAACAAAATATTCCGTGGGGTTAAACAGAATATTCACAAGAAGTTCAGACAGAAAAACCTTACAATTCAATGTAAAATGGACATCAATTTATAAATAATGAGCAACCCCATCCATCTTTCTCGAGGCAGTTCAAAATGTCTTTAGTGTCTGCAGCTTTGTAGACCTCTGGCACCCTTGGGACCAGGTCATCAACGACTGTGTCCTGGCGGCCTCGTACCAGTCGTGATGCTTCCGATCACGGAGAGTAGAAGCGGTCCGCTGTGCTCACATTGTGGCACATCAATCCGCTTGCGCGCTCCTTTGCTGTGGAAGTTTTTAGCCTATAGAGAACGTGTTTTTAGCAGGGACCACGCATTTGATGTTGGAGAAACACGGATGTGACAGTTAATCTCACACCGAGACAGCGGTGCGGATGTTAGTGAAGTTCGGCCGGCCAGGCAGACCCATTTCCAGCCAGGCGCCCTGCATGCATTGCAGCAGTTGTGCGACTGGCCTCCATCAAGCCAACCATCAAGTGATCTGTTTGAGGGTTACACTTTTGCCGCAGCCTCGGCCATCTATCAAACCAGGAGTATTCGTCTTCCCCACAGGTACATCCAGGTTGCTCGAAAGTCCCGGTTAGTCTTGTGCTCAGCCACCTGCACACAGAGAGCGGGAAAGGGCAGGCAGGTTTTCGAAAAGCGCCAGTCACATGGGGAATTTGGAGCGTACACCTACCGATACAACACCCGGTGGCGGGGATGGTGCAGGGGTCAGCCTCGGGCTCAACGGACGTCACGGACATGTTGGCGTATGCGCCCGGCCGGTGACCGTAGAGTGAGGCCAGGAAGGCGGACAAGTAGCCGTAAAAGGCGTCCCTCCGATAGGGGATCTCCTCCCGCTCCATGCCGTCTAAGAAAGATATTGTACAGATTAGGCAAAACACGGCATGCGTCCGTGTAAAGTATGTGCACCAGTACGTGCAAATATTGTCGCACGTACTGGTGCACGGCTTTGCAGGCTTTGTTTTGCATTGGATATGAATCCCGGATGGAAGCTGCATGGGGGAATACGGTTGTTGACTGTGTACAGGCCTAAAACGGAACGCTTTCCAACATTGGACCCATCCGGAAAAGGCAGCAGAGAGGAGAACCATCCATACCCACTGGGGCAGCCAGGTATGGAATGAAGCACACTAAGATACATTTTTTTTTACCATAAACGCAACATGCAGAGTAACACTATAACTTGTGATATAAAACTCTTGGTTTTCATTATTTGTGCTGATTTGACAGCAGTTGAAATCACTTCAGGGAAATCAACGAAGATGACCAGCTAAATTGGTAATAGATGAGTTGACTTGAGGAAAGCAAATGACGGCCCATGATCTCTGAATTTGTCCCGTAGTGTGTTTTCAGACACAATCCGTTAATCAGCATAATGAATCATACTAGTGCATTACTTTTTGAAGCTCTAAATGAATATGGATCCACTTTCAGTTGTGTTTTTTCTCATTACGGATCCATCGGCGTCCAGTAGTTTGTTGTTCTCTCTGTTTGACACCACTGCATCATTGTGACGGACTTGATTGTCTCGTGTGTTTCAGGTAGAAGCTCCATCTATTCCTAAGTGCAAAGGCCCCGGTGACGCGAGCGACTTCGACGACTACGAGGGAGACGAAATCTCCTTCACAGAGAAGTGTGCAAAGGAGTTTGCTGGGTTCTAGATTCCCACCATGAGTAGCGGGCAGGAAAGAGAGACCGGGGTATAGAAAGTAAAATATTTAGCAAAATGTATAATTTCAATAAACTTTTACTTGTTAAGAATAATATTTCTGGCTGTATAAAGCAATTCTTCACCCTGCACAATGACACTCTAGATTCAACTTGGCACATTGAACAACATTGTGTGTGAGCAGCTCTGGGCTCAGTGCTGAATCAGAAGAACACGCTTCTATTGATTTTATTTCGTAAAGCCCAAAAGTCTACACATGCAACATCATCTGTCCTGAAACCCTCGGCACAGAAAAAAATACAAACACATCCCTCAGAGGAAGGATCCCACTCCCAGGATGGACAGACCACAATGGATGTCATGAATGAACAACGTAAAATATGTACACTACATTCAATCCCTATGACAGAAATGATTCAAATATTGCGATAGTAAGCCAGCTGTAGGGCAGGACCACTGCAGGGACAACCAACATCCGACATAACCACCGTCCACAGAAACCTGTGGGGAGGGAAAGCACAAAGACTTTAGGAGAGAAGCAAAGTTGGTAATGTTGGTTTATGATGACAGTAACAGTAATATGCTTGATATTTATTCTAATAAGCAGCAGCAGTTGTCAGCAGGGCCATGGCAGGAGACAGGAACTGGGTCCAGACAGAATCAGGAATCAGGAAACATCTCTTACCAAAATATGTCAGATATACTAGGAGTTTGACTTGGCGGTTGGTGCGTATCACCAGACAGTTGGACAATGGACAACAAGACAGATAAGACAACATAGTGCAAGAGGAATAAAATAAAATATAATAAAATGTAAGGCTATGGGTTATAATATAAGTTAGATTAAAAATAAAGGAATACAAGTTTATAAAAACAGTTAAGTTAAAAAATAAAGTACACCAGTGAGCAGATATCCATACTGGACACAACTGTGTTGTGAGCGTATGTGAAAGTGACAAGTGCATGTGAGTGTGAAGGGAGCGATCGGTGGATAAAGGGATGACCGAGTCAGTCAGTTCTGCTCTGTTGATCACCATGATCCATGAAACCTGTGAGGCGAGGAAGCACAACTACTCAGTGGAAGAAACACTTATTGGTAGGCGAGGGGTTGGAGGCGTTATTTTAACTCCTGTCTGTTATTGGGACTGTTTCAAGAATGCAATTGAATAATGCAGCGTTGTGTCCTTTTACAGACCGGATCAATTACAGCAACCCGCCCCAAATGTATTCAGTGTTCTTTTCTTTTTTAGCATTGCATTCATCTGCGTCAGTTATATGTGAAGGGGCCCAGAGAGCCTTCTGGCTCGAAAGCAGTAAAAAACATATATGACCTTGTGACTTATAAATCCATCAAATGACAGAATAGTGACCAAAATAATTTAGTAACGACAATGATGACATATTGAAAAGGGCTCTGAGTAAATCATTACACGAAAGTTACAACAAAATGGCCAAATTAATTTCTTAAAATTGCAATTATTAAGACATTAAGTATTCAATAATTGAAAAATACTAATTTCAATATAACACAAAATATAAAGATATATATACATATATATTATATATATTCAATGGATGAGTATACACATTTTCATACAAAATAATTATTTTGTACGAAATAATAACGGTATTATGTCCATTCTCTTAAAATCAAATGTATCAGGGGTTACACCCAATTCCATTTTGGTGATTTGTATTAGTTACAAAAGGTGTATTCTGATTTAAATTTGTGGTTCAAATAAATCACTTTCTAATGGTTTCAACTAAGTATTACGTTTTATTTGAGAAACCGATGTATCAAAGCTTGAGCACATGTTTCATTCTCTACTTAATCATGTCATAGTCAAATCTCTGATAGGGAACGTAGAGCTCTAAATCCTGGCTGCGCCTCTGCTCCTTCAAATTGAGCGTGTGTCCCACATATCAACCAGCTTCAGTTGGTCCATCAAAGGCTGTCTCACACTTTCCGCCACTTTTTTTTCGCGCATTGTGATGCACGTGGACCAGAGTGCGCGCGCACGTTCCCGTTCAGGACTGCAGATTCCACCTTAAAAGCCTCCTCCCGAGTGAAAACTTTTCGCCGCCACTCCGTCGGTCCACCTTAAGCGCACACGCAAAACGCAGGAGGCGTACAGCGAGGTTTCCGCTTCTCGGTTGTACTTGGACCGCGACTCACGCACAAAAAAAAAAAAAAACAGTGTACAAGGTTTGACGCACCGAGGTAAGAGAAAAAAAAAAGAAGAGAACCCAACGAGGGAGAAAGATGTCTGAATCCGAGTACCGCGAGTGGATCCTGGACACCATCGACTCGCTGCGGTCGCGAAAAGCCCGGCCGGACTTGGAGAGGATTTGCCGAATGGTCCGGAGGCGACACGGGTCCGAGCCCGAACGAACCTGCGCAGAACTGGATAAACTGATCCGCGAACAAACCGTGTTAAAAGTTAATTACAAGGGCTCTATTTCATACCGAAACGCGGCCAAGGTACAGCGGAGGAGCAGGAAAAAAGACGATGTGACGCTAACGACGGCCGCGAGAAGGAGCGCGGTGGAAGAAGCGAGCCACTCGGACCTGAGCAACGGGGACAGCGCGTTCGGTGCCGTGGACCAGGACGAGGAGGACCTGGAGGTACGTGGGGGGTTTGATGCGAAGGGGCGACGTGTCTACCAGCTCCCCCTCTTTATCTCTTCGTCACGCCGCACATCTTATCACATTAACAGGTGGAGGTAAAAGGCGAGGACGCCGTATATATATATATATTGTTTTTTTGGGGGGGGGGGGCACCCCGTGTTTTCCGTCTCTACATAGGGTGGGGGCTGGGGGTGGGGTGGGGGGTTATTTGCACCCTACACTGCCGCAGACGGGGAGCGGCGGTTGGACCTCGATCGAGCGCCCCGGCGAGGTGGAGACTACAAAAAAAAAAAAAAAAAAAGAAGGTGCGCGCGTACTCGGCAGCGCCGCGCGCCGCGCCGCTTTTTAAAGAGAGAAGAAAACAGTGTAACCGCTCAGAGATTAAACGGGAAAAGTTGCCCCGTCCGTCTCAACCCGAGCCTCCATTGTCGGCGGCAGAAAGCGCTTTTCGAGCCCCAAAGTCGGCGGCGTTGAGCGAAGGGAGGGGAGGGGAGGGGGGGGGGGGGTGAGGCGGACCCCACCAAGTTAGCCGGAGTAGGCCGGAGGTGGAACCATTGCGCTTTCAAAATAAGAGCGTCCAACTCGGCCTTTAGTCTTGGGCGTTTTATTGTGGAAGTCTTGGCTGGAAATGGATGTTTTCTTTCTCGCCGGCTTGTACATGTGGGTGGGTGAAGGGGGGGGGAGAAAGTCTCAAACATCGCGGATGTAGTAGCCTGATGTGGAGGGGGGGGCGTTGGGACAATATGGGGCTGTTGACGAAAACAAGCATCACGGGGCAAATACCACGTCCCGACACACATACTGTCTGCCCGTGACGACATGTCAACTCCTGCGGCTGTACTTTACGATACACCCATCACGACGCTTCACACGGTGCAACGGCAACAAATGACATTTGCGTCGCAGACAAAGTACTCGTTGTGAAGATGACTTGAGTCCAAATAGGCGAACTGCGTCTGTATTTCGAGTGACGGGCGATTGCCGTCGCAGCGCATCGAGTCGAACCCCTGGATCCATTGTCGGACACGCACAGCCCCGAGCCCGGTCGCGTCTAATGCTTGGAGGGGGGAGGGGGGGGGGGTCGGCTGTTAATGGCCTCTCGTCCCGTGCAGAAATGGCATCACTTCTCCCCGCCGGGCGAGTGTTTGTTATTCCAGACCAGCGCCGTCACCGCAAAGTTATGAAATATGTAAGAGCCGGTAGCAATGCGAGACCCCAACTAACACCAAGCGACCGCTAAACTGATCGTCCAGCGCTAGCTGGTGGATGTCCTATCCAATTTGGGTTAAGCCGAGATCAAATTGACTTTGACGTTCTCTGAAAGGCGTGTGCGTCGCCCCTCCGCCCCCGGAATACACAAAAAAGGGGGCTTGTTACCCATATTTGTACTCGAATATCAGATGTAGACAGTGACGTGTCCGAAAACGGGTTCATTCGCGTTACTCGCTCGCGTTGCACGCCGTTGACCGGGTGCAAAGTCAAAGTAGACCGGCGAGCGACGTTCGTCCGCGGGGATCGTGTGCGCGTCGAGTTAAAGCCGCGCGCCCCCCCCTCCTCCTCCCCTCCCCTCTATCGGCGCTCCGCCGGAGACCACAGACACAATGGCGAGGTCTCCACCGCGGCTCGCAACTCCATGCGCACTTTAGAGGGAATTTGAGGAAAAAGAAGAAAAAAAAGCAACGCCTCCCATCGCCCCCCCCTCCCCCCTTCTGTACTCCCCAGATGCGTGCGCGCGCGTGTGTTCTTTAATATTAATAT
Organism: Gasterosteus aculeatus; assembly: GCF_964276395.1. NCBI lineage: Eukaryota > Metazoa > Chordata > Actinopteri > Perciformes > Gasterosteidae > Gasterosteus > Gasterosteus aculeatus. Next base: position 9,850,419 of record NC_135699.1, on the reverse strand, counting down.
CTATATATTGATCAAGAAGGCCCGCAAAGAGCGGGAAGCGGCGAGCACGTCGGACGGTTCCGCGCGCGAGCCGAGGGGGCAAATTGTGCGGCACTCGCGATCCTCGGGGGGGGGGGGGGGGGACCGGGGGGGAGTGGACGTTCACGGTGGCTTTTCCGTTGACCGTGTCTCGCTGAAACTTGTGTGAAATGCGGTGCGATGAGCGAACGCCGTACAAGCGGCTCTTCTCCCCCCCACCCTCCCCCCCCTTTTTCTTCCTCCGGAGCGGGGCGGGCTTTAGTGCGCTCCCGTGCTCGACTGCTGCGCCTCTTGAGAGACACGCAGTCGCACACAAGGTAATTTCTTTCTTTCTCTTTTTTTTTTTTTTTTTTCTTCTTCACCCGGGGCGCCGTCGACAGCGGCAAACTACTTGTGCGCGATCCCGTCGCATCGCGTTTCCACGCGTCCGTGATCGCGCGGAAACGGTCGAAGCGGTCCGTGCTGTGTGCGTGTGCGCGTGTGCGCGCGCGCAGTGAACGACACAACCTCCGAAATGCGATCATTTAGCACCACAGCGGTCACATTGCGACATCTGTATGAGCGTGCTTTTCATGTGACACGCTCACCCTACCACCCCCCCCCCCCCCCCCCCCCTCTTCCAGTAAGCACTGCAGGCGTCGCCTGCCGTTTTAAGTTGTTGTCAAATAATGATAGTTAATCATAACAGTGCATGATGACTGTGATTCCACTCAGGTAAATGTGTCTTTTTCTGTCCCTTTTCTTTGTGTCCCTATTTGACTCCCACAGTACATTTAGTGAATTCTCTATTTGTTTTAATTTATTTTTGGTTGTTTGAACTCCGTTTTGCACCTATATGCTTTTGGCGTTTGCAGGCCGACAACTCGATGGTAATTGACACGGACAGTAATGCGGACGAGGAAGGGGCGGATGAGAGCCGGGACGGGCAGGACGGGGCCTCTCCCGGCCGCACGCATGAAGATGCCGCCGCCGCCGCACGCAGTGCCTCAGTGCGAGCCATCTCCGCCCCCTGCTCCCCCTCTGGCACGCGGCACGGCCCCGGCCCCGGTCCGGATTGTGCCCCCTTCCAGAAGGTTGGTGAGAGGCCCAGCTCCTTGCCCCCCTCCAGCCCCGGAGCCCTTGCACACAATGACTGGCCCTATCATTCCGCTGTCTGCCCAGTCGACCGTCAGCACCCAGGAATGCAGGGGGACAAAGGTATTCACACGGCTAGACAAAGTCTAATACGCACACCCCGCTTTATGGAGCGCTCAAATATTGCTGCATGAACCGGTGCATGAGGGTTTGCAGGCTCAGTTTTGCATTGATATGAAACCCCCGGACGGAAGCTGGATGGGTGAGGTGGTTGTTGACAAACCCAATCCCTTTGCGTGGCCTGCAATTAGAAGTGCAGTCCTCCATTTGTACACGTTTCCTCGGCTTCAAGGAGCACACCCCTTAAAGACCTTCCAGCTGCAGCGGTTTTTCATTTGCGCCACAGATCGCCAAGAATGAAGTCCGGCGTGACCGCACGAATCGTATCAGCATGTCATGTAAACGGTTCGCTCTCTGTCGGCAGTAGCCGCCACGAAGCCAGAGATCCACTCTGCCACTACCAGCCCCGGCGCTTCGAAGAAGCAGGTGAAGAAAGACGATGCGGGCAAGATGGTGGATAGCAGCCTTTTGCCTGACCAGTTGGTACCAGACTACGCTGCAGGGCTGGTAATGTCCCTTTTCAATCCCTCTGTCACAAACGCCACTCGTATGTCTCCTGCCCCCTTTGATCCCGCCGCTTCGCACCCGACATTTTCACTTCTGATTTTTGTGGCCTGTTTTGTTTGCGCTCACAGGATGAGAGCAAGAATGCATCTGAAGGAAGACTACAGGCCCTTTCTCTGCCCTCTGACAACTGTGAGTAGCATTGTGTCCCCTTTTTTTTGGGGGGGGGGGGGGGGGGGGGGGGCTTCGCAGCGAACAAATTGATCACCAGTTTCGCTTTCTCATAGTGGAAAAGGGTTTTCTTAGAAAACTCACACAGTCGTTGGAGGGAGTTGGGTGATGACAGCTTAGGTTTCACATACCAATCCGTTTACCCTTTTCGAAGATTCACGGTGTTTGCCTGGAGGCTAGCGCAAGCATCTTAAACGCTTCACAAACTTGTCCGTCCACATGTCGATTCAGGTGGTGTTCGCTTTGACACACCAAACAAAAACATTCTGTCCTTCTGTAATTGTGACGTAACTGTGATGTAATAACCACAAAGCCCGCAGAGGGTTTCCAAAAGCTGTCGTCCAAACGCCTTTAAGTGGCGGTTTAAGTAATAGCCTTGTTAATAATTCATTATGTGTGTACGTGTAAAAAATGTAACAAAGTAAAAAGGGGCTGGGTTTGCCCATAGTTTAATTTTTTTGTTAGAATAAACTAAAGTGTCTTTCTCTGGGCTTTAATTGAAGTGAGACATTGCCAAGAGACCTCCAAAAAAAACCCAACTAATAGCATAACACAAAGATACAGCACGTCAATGTGTTCTATCACGGCATAAGTGCCAACGTATGCTTTTACCTGGTAATGGTTTGGCTGGAAGGAGCAGTGTGCACCCAAAAGCGAGGGTGTCCTCACTGTCTCCGGCCTCCTCCGGCATACGGCGGCCGCTGTATCCGCGGCCGCTCACTGTGTCCTCACTGAAGTGAACCGTGGAGACACTGATGGGGAAAGCACGCCGTGTCACGGCAGTAGAGGCCCCGGTGCCGCGCGGCAGTACCACGGGGGGGCCTCACTTCCATTCGAGCTCACCTCGGCTGCCGTGTGTTACACATCACGCGACTGCATGTCGAGGGTACGAAGCCGGACATAAAAATCTCCAAGAAATAAATTATTTTTAGCTACATTTCTACTGAAATTACTTTGACGGATTATTGCAGAATTGGAACAATGTGAACCCTTCTGTTTGCTTCTGCAATGAGTAACACAAAGTTACAATTAGAAACAGGCAATACGCAGCAATGGGAAACCATTCCGCCTGTTTATATAGAAAGAAATAAGATACAGGATGACTTTTAATAGGAATTTATTGCAAGTGCCAATGATTTCGACCAGCGGTTCCCAAACTGTTTCGGCCACGCACCCCCTTCTACATCCCAACTGGGTTCATGCCCCCCCAATCCACCACACTTAAAAAGAAAAAGTCTATTTATAGCTGCATTAGCATTGGACCAATGACAGAACAGTTTGCTCACGCGTGATGTTTGTTTAGTAGTAATATTTAGTCCGCTGTTAAATGTTGCGGTGTGAACACAAACCGAACAAAGGGGCAACTGCAACATTGGATCATGTTAATTCTGAATCGGACAAAGCAACAAAAAAAACACTGCAACAAAGTTTCAATAAACTTCCGTCACTTTAAAGGAGCAATAAGAAGGACGAGGACACATGCATAGTCTCTCTGTCCGTCTCCTCTCCCGCGACTGGTAGCGTCAGACGTCCACCTGAACTCTGCACAAACTAGGCTCACATTAGCCAGTGTGTACGTAAAAGGAGGCGCTGACGTGTATTTATATTTTTGAATTTAAATCTTGCAAAGGGTAGTTTTATAACTCACGTCTGTATTTTTTTGTTAAAAACCCTGTGGATTTTTTACAAATTATATTTAATAGGAATTATTACTCCTTTAGACATGTTTCCTCTCACGCACCCCACATTTGTTGTGTTTTTATTAGGTCAGCATTTGATGAAGATTTGTAATCATTTTTTTTGCAGGTACATTGAAGAATGACGAACATCTTTCCTCCTTCATAGTGGACGAACACCGTCTTCTGAACGGTGATAAAGGGGATGATGTGTGAGTATCTTGTTATTAATAATGACATTCTCTACTAGAAATGTCTTCAGCTAATCCCACATCAAGTCCTCCCCCCTTTCTGTTTGATTTCTGTTTGCCATTTATTGCTTTGAATAATACATTTCCATAGTTCTGAGGCACAAACATGGAAATAATCACCATAAAGGCTTGAAAAAACAACAAAAACAAACAAAAGGGAGTGAAAACCCGCTGAAGAAAAGCCCCCCCCCCCCACTCCCCAACGCGCTCCTGACTCCTTTCTGTCTGATCTTCCTCCAGCTCTGTGAAGAAGGAGAACACGAGCCAGAACCTGATGCTGTGGTCTGTGGCAGATGTGGCCAGTTACTTCTCAGCGGCAGGCTTTCCAGAGCAGGCTGTGGCGTTCCGCTCTCAGGTCAGTGCACCACCTCAGAACCGCCGTAGAGGGCGCTACAAGCGCACGGGATTCCAACTTTGCACCGGCAGCCACTGCATTTGTAGAGGCGGTCGATGTTAAACGGCTTTGTGCGGTCGTGACTAAATCCCGTTTTCTTGGTCAGTAGATGTTTTTAAAGGTAAGATCAGCTGAGGAATCAAATATCTTACTTATCCAATGCTTTCATGTTCGGGCAGCGTCATTTACGTCACTTCACTTTATTTTCTATGACGACGTCTAAATTTGCACAATGACATTCAGACAACTAACTTGTTGGAACAACAACTGGAGAAAAAAAAAAGGACACTCAACATGTGAATCAACTCTCATCATTTTTATTCTTTCATTTGATTTGTTTCAGAGAATATAAGCCATGACAATGTGTCACACAGTGGCGTAAATGTAAATGTTAAATACCATTATGGCATTAAGTACCTTGCGCAGTCTAAAAGTAGTGCGTCCTGTGTCCAGCATCCAGTTATTTGTGCACATCGAGCTGCGTGATAACCGCGTGCTCATCGTAAGTTCCCGCGTGGTGTTTCCTGCAGGCCAATTCAAGAGGACATTGAGGTTTTGGGCACTATGGCTGATGCTAACGTGACTTCTCCCCAACAGGAGATTGACGGAAAGTCCCTTCTCCTCATGCAGCGCAGCGACGTGTTGACCGGTTTGTCCATCCGACTCGGCCCCGCCCTCAAAATCTACGAGCGCCACGTGAAGGTGCTTCAGAGGACCCACTTCCTGGAATGCGAAGACATCTGAGGTCGGCGATCTCGCACGACACACACGGACTACGCTGCAATGCGGCGCCCTCTCCCCTCTAGATGCTGCCCACCACCCTCACGTACAGAGTGGACAGCGGGTGAGCGGGGGGGGGGGGTGGGGGGGTGGCAAAGCTGCGCTGGAATTAACTTTCACTGTGAGAACGACCAGAAACTGAAGAAGAAGAATGAAACAGTCATCCTACCTCTCATCGTGGTCTTGGGTTTTCAAATGTTTTTTCATTTCATTCGTTGGATTGAACAAACCTCGGGGGGGGGGGGGGGGGGGGACTGGTACTTTCAGAGGATGTTCCAAACAGACCTTTTCTGCTGGAGGGAAAGATGGAGAACTGAGCCGCTGGAGGGGGCCGGGCCTTTGCGCCAAGGGAAGAACCCGTGAGATCGTTCCCCCGAGGAGCGCTGCTCGGCACGGCGTAAAGAAGTGTGCATCCTCGCTCCCTCCATCACGGTACCTTCTGTCAATCCGGGACCTCTTTGGTGAATCGCACGGCTCCTCTGTTGGATTTCCGTGTACTCCGTTAAACTGAAAGTCATCAAAGTGCCGCGGAAGCCCGGCCTTCCACACATCTGCATCACGAGTCCGATTCCGGACCCATCGTCCCGCCAAAAGCTGCTGAGCTTTTTATTATGTCTCCAGTGACTCTGTAACACGGACCGCCGAATTGACGCACTACCACCTGCTGGTAAGGCGATATGCTGTTCTTTTCTTTCTTGTGATCTCATTCGGATCCGACTGCGGTCCAACGTAATACGGCTGCACTTTGGGGAACAATAGCACATCGGTGTGACCAGGAAAATGATGGAATGTGCTTTAACACATAAGCAAATGATACTCTTTGGGGAAGGTTTGTTGTAATACTGAACATTTTAGTTTTAAAATTGAATACAGCTGCTGAGTGTCTGTTACATAGCAGATGTCTCGATCAAATGCAATATTTAATGTCGTCGTTTATTTTTCATTTGTACAGTGTCTGTTTTTAATGTAAGCCAGCCGCTTGAATTGTAACATTCCATGTGATGTAGTCTACATCTCCGACATATCTGTAGCATTGACACTTCTTCCAGAGTCACAAATAAAGCTCATGTCGCTCTGTTCAGTCACTTCTTTTCTGTTTATTAACTTGGTTATTAATAACGACTAAAATCATTTGTTTCCTTGAGAGGGTCAAATATTGTAAACAAACTTCTCACTGCAGGTAAAAGTTTTGTTGCCACTGAATACTCTCCTTAAAGGAAACTTGTAGCAGGACATTTAGTCAAATAAAATAAAACTTATTTTAATTTGAAGGTTCAGCCGTTGCAGCGTTCTATAAATTCCGTTCAGTGGAGATGTAATAGCAAACAATCATTTGTCCTTATCAAATCCGAACTGACAGTCCATCTCTGTTGCTGCACAACTCTTCAACTAGTACACAAATGAAATAAAAGGTCTGAACATACTGAATATGAAACACTGGGAAACCGTCTCCTTTCTCTTTATGCACCATCATCATCTTATCTAGTAAGAGGTATATTTTTGTAAGTGTTCATGCTGTTCGCAGTTTTTCTTTTTTTTTACTTTTGATCCACGTACAGACAAAAAAATATTTTTCCTCGCCCTCGGCTGAAGCTTAATTGTCACTTGCATCGTTAGAGCGCTGCATGAGTTGTCAGCTCCAGGCTGCACACTAGTTCGGCAATGCAGATTAGTCTCTTGGTTGCACAGCTCTGTGGGAAACCACTCATCACGCTGCCAGAGACCACAAAAAGTAATCCACGAACATAATGTGAAACTAAATGCCACTCAATGCAACAGTAAAGCAAAATACATAGCGGCACAAGTAGCAAAATATTTGTTTCATCTTCTCGCTTTTCAAGATAACCTACAACATTATATTAAGACTTTGCTGTATTTAACTCACATTGCTCCCTCCGCCTCTTAACAGTCCTGCATTCACCTGTCCGACAATCCTTGCTATGGAGTTTCATGTAAAAAAAAAACAACCAGTCACATGGAGTCCATATGACCAAAATCCTGTCGACCTCAGCACACTTTCTGACATCCAGTGTGGAAACGGTCCTTTTTATAAAAAAAAAAAGGGAAGGATGTGGGCAGACAGCGGGGTTTGATCTGCCAGGCTCTACAGGATGAAGGGGAGGATGGAGGAGCGCAGGGTCGGATAATCTCTGAACTCCTTTAAGTAGCTGCCGTGTTTGCCTTTGGCCCACACTGTCATCTGGATGAAGGCCACAAGGGTGAAGAAAGCCACAGGGACACATTGCGTCATCACCGTGAAGCCGATCCAGGAGCCCACCTGAGGGCAGGAGGTTTGCACGCAGACAAAAGGAATGAACGCGAAGCACTTCGACTTAGGCCGCACGTGTGGAACGTAACCAGTAGATGGCAGCATTAATCCGTCATGTGACCATGAAATAAAGGTACTGTTTACTGCTGCTGTGTTGCACACGTTGAATATTACCATCAGTGTTGAAATGTGCACGGTCAAAAAAGGCTTGCAATTTGTTTGGTCTATCTTAGGACGAAAGGAAGGTGCCGATATAAACAAGTGAATAGTTACCAAACGTATGCGTTTCAGTATAACATTTCCCTTTTGTTGAGTATTTCCCAACCTCCGGAAAGAGTGGATTTTGGATCTGCTTACCTCATATGTGTAGTTCGGACAAGACACGAGCCAGAACATCCACGTGAAGGGATTTTTTGTCGGGAAAGGAATCTTCTTGGTTTTTGAACCTGACATGAGAACAATTAAAACACTCTATGGCCTCGTGCAGTGGTCTGTTTACTATACATGACATGCCTTGTTAGAGAATGCTCACCTGGTGGTTTGAGGTTACGAAGTGCAACGTGGATGGAAAAATTCCCGATTTGACAGAACTGCAGGAACAAAGACACCGAGAGATGATCGTCCACATAACAACAGTTCGTTGGGTTTGACGTCTGATTCCTTCACAGCGCCGTATATTTACATACATACCAAGAAAACGTAGAGTCCTGCATTCACCTGCATCTGTCCGTAATCTGTGGACGTGGGTCAGAGAAATGGATTCAAATGGAAGTGGAAAATGAAACGGAAGTCACGTGATGAGTTAAAGGCAGAATTGCAGAGGGCTACACTTACATGGTGTGGTATAGAGAGGGTGGTTAATGTAGTACGCCATCCAAGCTGCAGAGCACCAGTAATAGCCACAGTTCTGAAATAGAAAAAGGGACAATAATAAGTCACACTAAGAGATGGCTCCACGCACATTTGGACCAGATAAATAACTCTAATAATAACATAAATAACAACAAACAATGGTGTGTGTTATTTTCACCTTAAATATGTTTTTGAGTGGCATGGTCCCGTGGGAGATGCGATGGACAAACATTGTCTCCAGGATCCTCTTAATGTAGTGAAAGGAGTGACATATGCAGGCCAAGCTGCAACAACACACACACACACTCATATTTAGCTGTGATTAATGCAGTTTCTCGCTACAGTCCATAAGACTTGGTCGCCACAGAAACACGCCTCACTAGTGTGTGCCGTGTTGTGGGGGGATCTGTGCAAGTCGGGACAATGCAACAGATCCCCAAAAAATAAAACAAAAGAGAAAGCCAACACTCACTGTACGACCCAGTGCTTGCTGCTGGTGAAGTCGTATTTCGGAGAGTAGATGAAGGGAAGGTGGAAGTAGAACATTAGGTAGATGATCAGGGGGCCTACGCACTCTGTCAGGAACACCTGAGGTTAGCAAAGGAAAAGGCAGGAATGCTTTCATTGGAGTTTTTCCTGGTTTGCAGACAGATGCAGAGGAAAGAAGGGCAAGTCCTTGATGAATCCAAAAAAAAGCATGAAAACCATCAGCATCTCTCATTGAAAATAAATGAATGAATAGAATGTGCTTTGTCCCCTCTGGAGAGCGTGGCACTGGCACCCAGCACGGCTCTGCCTCCTCTAGTAACCTGCCTCTCAGATCCCTCTTCAAACAAACACAACAGTCCATCGAGTTCCACAACCATTCCAGTGTGACAATAAAAATGCTCGACACGTGTTCCCACAGAGCCAATGAGACACCGAGGGCCGCTTGTAACAGCAGCTTTCCACAAATCACATGATCAAGCGCAGCAGCGCAGCTGACGGTGAAATCGATCCCTGAGCCGAGCGCCTCCTTCCCAAAAGGCAACTGGTGATCTCCGCTGGGGGCACTTCACGCTCCTGCACCCCCCGGGGGGGGGCTTCCGCCTGCGTGCAGCCTGCCGGGGGGGTGCAGGGGATATGTGACAGCGTTGGTAAGGACGGGGAACGTATAGAGAGACTCGGTGGACAAGGGTGAGTGAAGAGGCCCCCGTTAAAGGCAAGCGGGAGGTCAGGGGGATAAACACCTTCGGGAGAAATGGGGTTGTGAGATTATGTGTCCCAGGACAGAGGAGGGCCGAGCGAAAAACGAGCCGCGGGAAATCACCTCTATCTGTCAGCGTGGATTGATATTTATATTCATGAGTTATTGAGTGGGCGAGAGAGGGTCTGTTTATATTTAATGTACACGAATCTTAAAAGGCCAAGCCAGAGGTTTTGCATTTTTCAGCCTATTAAGTCCGGATGGTGTATATTTAACAGACCATTACGCAGAGCAAGTCTCCAGCAAGTAAGTCGATAAAAAGTAACGTTGCTTCCCTGAGCCAGGAACGACAAAATCAGACCCAGAAGGCACGTATGCAAACACAGACTTGAGAACCATATGAAGTAAATAATTTGATCATTTTCTGCTCAGAGGAACAGGTCTTTAATGCTGGAGCATCCTTTGAATAAGAAAGTGGCAGATCATTCCACAACATTCATTAAAACTGAATTACCACTCCAAATCTTTTAAAGTTGAGTATTTGTACAGACGGTTGGAAAGTCACTTATAGTGACATGCAAACATGTGTGCGTGGACTCACCGTTCCCCATGTGAGCTGAGGTCCCAGATCCCTGAAGTAAAAGCTGGCTGTGGTTCCCACAGGAAGTGTCTGCAGAATTTCTTCATCCCTGAGACACTTTGCCTCTAAATAACATAACAGCTGGATGAGACATCACGTCATAACACCTATCAATTAATGCAGTATTTGTTTTTTGTTTTTTTAAAGCAGACGCACTTGGATCCAAACGCAGCGATTGTCTGGCTGGATACCACTTTGGATCTTTGGAAATGGAGAAGAACTTTACTTTACTCATCTATTCAGAATTAGGGAAGGGACAAATGGATAATTCAAGTTTAGTTGTCTTGGACTTACATGATTTGTGAACTAGGGCTTTGATATCCAAAACAGTGGCTGTTGGCTCCACCTGCAGTCAAAACATAGAGATAAACCCATAGAATTGGTTTATTTAGTATTACACTATTATCATCAGCCACATTAGCAAGTGCTGACTTCTGTGTTCAGTCAGTCAGTTTACAAAACAGGGAATACCACAAACACAAAAGTCAGATCTGTATTAATATCTTTACTGCTGAAGTTTCCCACTTTCACAAGCGATGTGACCCCGTGTGTTTATTGACACGACATGACTGCACATTTACACAGCTGCTAATCGTGTGCGTGTGCCTGCTTGCATGTTGGCCGTGTGCAGCTCAGGCCTGTAATGCAGCAGGAACAGAAAGCTCCTGTCAGAATGAAGAGTGAAATCTCCTCCTGGAGACAGTAGCTGACAGCAGGCGATGCAGCGGACGGAGCCCGATGTGAAGAAGACTATTCTGTGCAGAACACAGTGATGAGCCCGTGGTTCATGTAAAACCAACACGTTTCCCAGCAAAGTGATGACGGTCGGCGAGTGGGCCCGTACTACTTTTAGAACAGGCATGGGATGTTTTAAACTATAAAAGGAAAGCTCCAGGAGGTGACAAACTGTGCTAAATGGTCGTAAACCCCATGACGTGCGAGTTCTCGGGTTCTCTTTGTGCCTTTCTCTATTTAGGACTTGTGTGATCATCATGCACCAGTCAATTAAAGTACAATCAACCTCCTAAAATCATTATGCACGACATAAAACTCGTCGTAACCGGAAACCCTCCGTCGTCCGCTAACTCACTTTATCCAGCAGCAGCAGTTTCTCCTTGGTCTTTAAATCCACGATCTCCACCTCAAAGTAAACAATCCTTTTGGCCTTTTTGGGAGGTTTCGGCTTGGGCCTCGATGAAGACTTCTTCTCAGCATCTGCTCCGTTTACACTCTTTGCCTCCAAGGCGAGTACATCCATGGTGCCGTTTAATCCACAATCTCAGTAGCCTGGGAAAATGAATAATCTGTGATGCGTCCAATCCCGCCGGTTGTCCTCTGCTGGTGTGTGAAACGGCTCCTCGCTCCGCCTTAACACAACTGTCAGCCCAACTCACACGTGTCTTCTATGGTGCCGTTCGGGCTCTCTGAATAGCCCACCACCTCCGGAAGAAGTATGTGAGACCATAAACACCCCCCACCCACCAACTCCCTCCTCCCCCAGATGGAAAGGCTGTATTTGACAGAATGGGGAGAAGAAAGTGAGAAGAAGTGGAAGAAGAGCCGGTTTCAAGAACATGAACTGAACCTGCACCTCACCTGAATAGCGGCCTCTTCATGATCCGCAGCCCCCCCACCGCGCCCCCCTCCCTTCACGGGCACAAAACGCATTGAAGACGAAACCGGAGAGCCCCCCCAAGACATAATCCACAGCGCGCCATTTGCAAGGCTAAATATAAGTCTCCTGATTTGCTCTGCAGCAGCTTGGTAACCTTGGGCGCCCACACGCAGCCCTGCCCAGCGACAGATGCCAACGGGCTCCCATCAGACCTATGAGACACTGTCTCCTGCCCGCTGCGCTCCTCGCTTGACCCCCCCCTCCCTCCCCCCATTAAAAGGCTGATCCGTGGGATGAAGAAGAACACCTCCCCAACCCCCCACACACCTCCACCCCCTCACACCACCTCCCCCTGACCACCTGTGTGGCTGATATTCTTTTCTCTGCCTGACCTCCGTGACAAAGACGGCCCGGTTTATTTCCGGGCCTGTGCGGGTCAAGTTTTTTTTGTTTTTTCGCCAAATGAGGGGCGTTGTTTTTCCAAAGCACTTTCAAGCAGGTCCGTGGTGGGAGAAGATCAAAGATGCCTTTCGCCGAACAGGGTCAAGTGATCGTCCCACATAGCCGACTATATGTGTATATTCTGTGGTCTATTTATAACCAGCAGCAGCAGTCCAGCCAGCGGCCAGCAGCCGCATCACTGATGCATTCCAAAACCGTTTTTGAGTCTCATATTGGAAAAAAACACTGTGATAAACCTCGTTTACTTTTACGTGTAGACGAACAGAAGGACGGAAGTGTATTGAGGGAGGACTGACTTCTTTTTCAAAGGCGGCAACACTTGAGTGACGTGAGAGGAATGCTGTGACGTGAGACTCCATGGGATCGTTTGTCCTCAGAGCGTCACTCATTTTTACTCTCCTGTTGCAACATTCAAAATACAGATCTATTCCTAATGTAATGCAAGATTTGAGGTGACAGGAAGAGACAAAATGAATGGAGGGAGATTTGAATGTCTTTATGTCTTGGAATTGAAAATGTTTTTTTGCCCATGTGCCTTTTGGAGTCCACAGTTTGGACTGAAGAGTAAATAACTGATTCCGACACACTAAACCACCGAGCACTTATACAACTCCCGAGTCAGGAAACTGTCAGTGTTGATCATCGCAGACCCCCCCAGTCACTCTTGATATCATTTATTTCCACTCGCTCTCTCTGGTGGGCGCTGCAGAGCACCAGAAGCACCGGGAGTCGTCTCGTTGCACAAACCAACCCCCGAGTTCATTTAGCCACCTGTGCAATAACCCAACACCAGCACCCACTCCACTGCAGTCACGAATTATTTATACGTGCTGACATTGATATTCTTCACCAACATGTTCACCTATTGCTTTAGTCACAATATTTATTCCAGCATGCGTTGCACCGCGAAGCACTCCTTTAAAAATATCAACCCAGTTGTGTGTATCAGGTTTTGTTCATTGATTGTTCATGTTTTGCTTGTATCTGTCAAGAATATTCGCAGTGGCGAAGGCTGTTTCGTCCAGGGAAGATTAAATAGAATAACTATATAACGGACTTTCACGAAGGTATTATTTATTACAGAGTTTACGTATTATGAGAAATGTTGCAGTCGTACCTAATAAACTGGCAACCGTGCACTTGACACAAAAAAATTGATATTCATTATGAATACTTAACTTATAATATCCATTCATAATGTATTACCGGTTGGGGAAGAGGTACTCAGACCTTTTACTTTAGTTATAATAATGTACTACCTTAAGTGTAAACTTAATCAAACTACAAAACTATTACAAAACCATTAGCATAACTATTACCACGCATTATGGCCCATGTAAGGAGCATATATATTACATTACATTACATATCATTTAGCTGACGCTTGTATCCAAAGCGACCAACAATAAGTGCACTCAACCATAGGGATACAAACTCAGAAGAGCAAGAAACAAGATATATTCCATGTTAATGGTTTATAATAAGTAATACATTACTTTGTAATTCCCTTTAATATTGCAGCTGGTAAAAGGCTAATTGCTACATCTACTGGGAAGCTTGACCTATAATAATATATAATAAATAATGACTTGATTTATATATTATATAAATAACTTGAATCTACAAAGTAATTAGTAACTAAAGCTAATACATAAATGCAGTCGAGTAAGTAATTTAAGTAAGTAGCATAAAATACAACTACTCAAATAAAGTAGACCTGCCTCTGAATTATACTTAAGTACAGAGTAAATGTGGGACTATTTAGCTACATTCCACCACTACCGATGAGCCCGATGCAAGCACATGCGCATGCGCCCTCGTGTCACGATATTACTGTGGGGGCCCTTAGATGTAAAAGCAAATTTAAAGCAGCAGTTAAAACAAGACAATGTTTCCTTCCTAACGAGCCGCTGCCAACTGTTTCAGCGAGTGCCGTGATTTGAATTCAAAGATACATCTGACCACTTCTGACCACTGCTGTCGTTGAAGCTATACCGGAAGTCGCTGGGAGGGAATCATCTTGACTCGGTAAGTTATGACACACACAGAAGCACCAGCTCCTTCCAGAAGTTTCTACTCATGGTTTTCAGCTCGGCTCCAACACTCGTCCACTCAGAGTCGGACCTCGTCTTTGTGTGTTTGTACATTTTAAGTTACATTTTTTTCTTCTTTCCACATTGCGGACAGCAGTGGGAAGTTGTCCACCGACTGTGACAAGTGAGGGAAGCTAACCTTGACAGCTAGCTAGCCGGCTATCGTGCGCATCAGCGACAGCTGCAGCGTCGGCGGACCCGCTAACCTGCCGCGCGCCGCGGACGCGTAGGACGTGTTGTTTTGCCCACGGAGCAGAAACCGAACCGTCTAGACAATGACAACGCCTTTATGAAGCGGGAGGAGAAGTGACGGGCTGTCGACATGGGTAAAGACTACTACAAAGTGCTGGGGATAGCCAGAGGTGCCTCCGAAGATGAGATAAAAAAGGCGTACAGAAAGCAGGCCCTGCGCTTCCACCCCGACAAAAACAAGTCTCCCGGCGCGGAGGATAAATTCAAAGAGATCGCCGAAGCCTACGACGTCCTCAGCGATGCCAAGAAAAAGGAAGTTTACGATCGCCTCGGAGAAGAAGGTAACGTCAAAAGAGCGCCGCTCCGCGGGACGCGCGCGCTCGGTGTTGAAATGTGACCCGCTGTCTTTACTTTTTTTCTCCCCCAACTTGTGACGTTAAGATCTCCCGCAAACCGCGCATTTACCCGTATCTGTTGGGTGCAACGTAACGTTAGAGGCCGATGCGTCCTCCCAGTCGGTCATTGGCGGCTCCAGCATGATGTCCCCTCAGTGAGGAGATGACGTCACAGTAGAACGTGCTGGAAACAGCGACTGTGCGCGTGCCGGTCATCGTCCGGCACCGGAACGACAAAGTGTGCTGCTTACCTGTGCAAATGTCCTGGGTCGAGACATATGTGTGACTTGTTGACATTAAAACCTCGACAATATATCTAAGATGAACGCGCTTGTCTTTTAACTCACATTTTCAGAATTGATTCATGAATTGCTTTTTATGTGTGGGTCAATAATTCGTGTTAAACAATTAAAAGTTTTCGAGCAAATGTAATATTAGTCTGTAAAGTTGTAACTTGAAAAGAGTACGTGTTTGTTTTTTATTTGAATGGCTAAAAAGAATCAATGGTGACACTTGCTGATTGAAAGTTAATTTGGGTTATTTGCGAAACCCTTTGCAACCTCTTTCTGCCGAACCTTTTCTCGTACTTAACTACCCCTATCCAACTATTTCCGCAGGATTAAAGGGTCCAGCCGGTGGTGGAGGTGGAGGACACACTGGTCAAAGCTACAACTACACCTTCCATGGAGACCCTCATGCAATGTTTGCAGAGTTCTTTGGTGGCCGCAGCCCTTTCGACCATTTCTTTCCACAAAACGGGGAGGAGGACATGGACGTCAACGATCCCTTCGCGCCATTTGGCATGGGAAGAATGGGCGGAGCGGGAGGCTTTCCCAGGTCCTTTAAATCCCACCCGGGAGCTCCTCGCAGACCACACGAGAGGAGGAAGGACCCGCCGGTGATGCACGAGCTGAAGGTGAGCCTGGAGGAAGTCTTCTCGGGGTGCACCAAAAAGATGAAGATTTCCCGCAAGAGACTGAACCCGGACGGCTGCACGATGCGCAACGAGGACAAGATTTTAACGGTCGACATCAAGCGCGGCTGGAAGGAGGGGACGAAAATCACCTTTCCCAAGGAGGGAGACGAGACTCCCAGCAACATTCCTGCAGACGTGGTGTTCGTGGTTAAAGATAAGCCACACCCGGTGTTCAGAAGAGAGGGCTCGGATATAATCTATCCTGCCAAAATATCACTCAGAGAAGTAAGTGGCCGCAGAGGTTTGTTCTACTCCTTGCTCGTCCCAATTATATTGAGTGAAAGAAGTGTGCTCATCGTCCACTCGCTCTCGTCTCTCTTTCTCTCCAGGCGCTGTGTGGCTGCACGGTCAACGCGCCGACGCTAGACGGCCGCACCATCACTGTGACCTCCAGAGACGTTGTCCGACCTGGAACGAAAAAGCGAATTTCTGGAGAAGGGCTCCCTATATCCAAGTTCCCCGAGAAGAGGGGCGACATGATCCTGGACTTCTCGGTGAAATTTCCTGAAAAGCTGGGCCAAAGCACGCGAGATGCACTCAAGCAGATCCTCCCACCGTGACCCGAAGCCAAACGTTTGCCCTAGATTCATGTTTAGTGAGAAGTTTCGCCGCTAAATGCCCCGGATCCTACGCTCTACACCTTAAACACTTCCAGCAACACACTCTTCAGTGCGGGTCTTCTGGACGATTGAGGCTCAGGGCAGATATGCTTCCGGATGAGTTTAATTTGACCTTCCGAGCACCAAATCGATTTTTCTTACTTAACATCTATTCAGTTGGGTGACCGGCTTAGGACTCGGAAACCGAGTGAGTACAGCCTGCTCAAATGGGGAGGTAAAAAGTTTTAATGTATGTAGCGTGTAGCTAGATAATGATACACTGGGTCACGTGATCCACTTCAGCTGCTTTGGGTTCATTCAGAAATATAACATAAATGTAACTGGGGATTTGTATTTTTTGGGATGCAGCCAGCTGATTCACAATACCTCAGGTGCAGTGCCGCACGCTTGAATGTAGTTAGAACTACATGACTCAACGGGTTTTGATGTGTTCTTTGTTCTCCAGTGTTGAGCCTGAGAGGTGAGAACAAGGGATCTGACTTTATGAAGCAGATCATGGTCAGCCAGATGTGACTTATTGACGTTAAATACAGTTTTCTTGTCCTTTCAGTGTGTCCGTTATCTGCACTCGTTGTCACAGTCTCATAAACTGACGGATAACTTACAATATGCATAAAAGCAAAAAATAATTTTACGTCAGAGGAGCTGCAGTTGTATAACCTTACGTGAGAATGATTCCTGATTATACATTTAGGAAGAGCGCACTGAGAAGTACTTTGTATTGTTGGATTTCTTAGTTTATGTGTACAATTACTTTAATGAGAGGACAAATTCAGTCTGGTTAATCCCTGGTGTTTGACCTTGCAAAATGTTTACTTTCACAATACCTTTTTTTCTGGGAGTACAGCACGTATATAAAATAACTGTAGGGAGACTTTTTGTGCCAAATAATCGTCCCTATATGATAATGTGTGTTTTCTAAAAGTATGTTGAGCGCATTGGTGTATCCTGTAATGTGTGTCACAAACAAGCTATTTACATCATTTGTGCCCTTTTGAGGGTGCTCGATGACTAATTAGTTGGATATTCCAGTTCCCTATTATTATGTCTGTTCGACTGCTTTAACCAAGTAAGTTGTTTTTGTTCTCTTTGCCCATCATGGTTTATGGCAATATTGCTTAGACTGAGATGTAAAAAAATACTACAGTTCAAAAGCCCAAGAATCTATTTTTGTTTATCTTGTCTTCTCTCTTAAAGCTCTTAACAGACGCAATGCGCTCAGAGATGTGCAGCATCTGGAACTGTGAAGTTCCACACTTCATAAGAAACCCTAAAATATATATTTAACTATCATTCATATTCAGCTTTGTGCACCTTTTGAACATTGTAATGATAGACATTTGTAAGTCAGTTATTTAATTTTCACATTTGAAGTATTTTAAGTATTTGACTGCTCCTGCTGGAGTTTTAATTTTCTTACATGTGGTTTAACATGAAATGTAGAGATGTGTAATCTCTGTAATGTGTAACATTATTATTGTTTTCCTTTTTAAGTGGAAAAAGTGGGTTATCTAGTTTCAGCTCCTGTATTTTTTGTTTTTGAGATGCCTCAGGTTGGGATTCAAGATATTTTGATTTTAACAACAAAGCTTTTACGAATTGATAATGACATTTTTAATAGATTCTTCCTATGCTGTGATGATTTGCATTTCCACATTAAAGCGACAAATATCTACCCAATTATGTCCTTAATGTTTGATTTTCTCTCGACTTTGAAGCACATTTCTTATTAATTCATCTTTAAAAGCCTTGTTTTTTTTAATGAAATTTAGCTCGTATGTAAAGGTCAGATATAAAGTTAAGTTCAGGCTCATCATTTGTGTCCATACAATTGCCTGTAACATTCACCCAAACCGCAGTAGCGGCTTTAATTAAATAAATAAATAATTTAATTAATTATGTGCACATAATATCAGTGTTTAAGTTGATTGACAGTTTATTCACAATCTGTTGTAGCAAACAGGCAGAAACATTATATTACAGTTATATAATATGCTCATTATTGAGGCTAGATGGTTATTGATGTTGGGATCAATTACATGGTGCAAACACGTTTGAAAACGAACAGCCTTTACTTTGAAGGAAAACTGACTCGGTTTCCGGCTTTAAAAGTCGTTCAATGGAACAAGCTGACGTTGTGTATCGCATTGCATTTTTTCTTTCAATGCAACACTAACACGGACCAACATTTCAATGAAATAAGGCAGTAACACAAAATTAAAATGTTTATCTAACAAAATGAAAAACAGAAGGTCAATCATACGTCATGCCCGGACCCCCGTCGTTCATCGTAGAACGCGAACAACGTGATAAGTGATTTGTGCGCGGATCTGTTCACATGTGACAGCAAGACGTCCGGTAGGAACCTTCAACGTAAATCGTTTACAGCGGCCATCAGTGTAGTTATGCATCGACACTACCAGAGGGCAGTATATCTTCATAACTACTACTACTCATGTGTGCAAAACAATACCCTACTGTATATGACAGTCTTCAAAAATATGATGGAATTAAAACCGCACGTCAGCCACTGAGATGCTTCTTCAGATTAAGTCCAGAGTGGTTGGTCGAGTCATATTCACGAATGTAGAACAGTCGCTAAATTGGGTAATGCGGGTTTACGGGGGAGCCTGAAGGCGTCATTGTTCCACCCCTGCTGGGCTGACAGAAAGCTAACGTTAAATCTAGAGCAGCATTCACGGGCAGGACGCGGTTCTCACAATCTCTCCCGCGCCGAGTCGACAAGTCGGGAGCGGAGCAGCAAAGCGTCCTGGACGCGCCGGAGTTTGCAACCGAAACGTCGTTTTGTCTTGACAACTCGCGGCGGCTAACGGTAACAAGCTAAGCTAGCAGGGCGAGCTAACGACAGTTGGCTAAAACTCCTGCTCCCCGGTAAGAACGGCCGGCCTGCCATGTTCACCCCCTTACTGCTCACACTGAGCGAAAATAGTAAAGCAGCTACTTAGCCCCCCCCCCCCCGCCTACACGTGAGGGATTAACAGTTACCGGTTTAATTAGCACCCGGTTGTAGAAGCGGCACGCTAGCTTCATGGTAATTGTCATCGCTTGTGTTGTCAAAGCTGTGTGGAAAATGTGCCTCACTAGCGGCTAACATTAGCTTGCGTTATATCTGTTGCCCTGACAATTGAACCCAAGGTATGACATTAGTGAAGAGATGATTAGGTCATTGTTATTATAAACCAACATAATAGCGTTTTACCATGTAACTACAAAGCATGTTTCGCTTGAGCAGCTGTTATAACCGTGATGTCAATACTTTGGTAAATGCATGAGAATTAAAGGATTCCTGTCTCTCTTTAACAGCTGTGGACGTCCCGCTGCAGGCTGCTGGACTCCACCAATCCAGCCATGTAAACTGCTCTGATGTGTGCACTTCTATATCCATTCAAGGCCTGGTTGAGGCAGCATCCGAGCTGGTCTGGAGGACCGCACACTTACTGTGACCTAAAGACCCAACAGACCTGCAGCTGATTTTGGCTGAACAGGTGTATGCTGGTTCTGATCGTAGCATAACACCCCCTTTCCCCCTCGAGAAGCCGCTCTCCCCGCAGCACCACCACCACAACCATCATGCCTCTGGGTTTGGGAAGAAGGAAGAAGGCGTCCCCGTTAGTTGAGAACGAGGAAGCGGAGCCCATCCGCGCGGGTCTCAACGTGCCAGGTATGGATGGCCTGGACGGAGGCGTCATTGGTCTAGGGGAGGGCGCCGCCTCTGAAGGTCTGCCCCCGCCGCACAGCAGCATGCGACCTCGCCTCATCTTCCACACTCAGCTGGCCCACGGCAGCCCCACGGGCCGCATCGAGGGTTTCAGTAACGTGCGGGAGCTCTACGCCAAGATTGGCGAGGCCTTCGGGATACCGCCGGCGGAGGTGAGTCCCTTCTGAGTGTGACGATGAATGGATCCGCTTGAATACGCTACGGTAGCACTCATCGCTGTGAATTGTACTTGTTTGCTGTGTCCCTCCACAGGTTATGTTTTGCACGCTGAACACTCACAAGGTGGACATGGATAAACTGTTGGGAGGTCAGATTGGACTAGAGGACTTTATTTTTGCACACATTAAAGGACAGCGAAAGGAAATTGAGGTCTATAAAGGAGAGGATGCACTCGGATTGACAATAACTGATAATGGAGCTGGCTATGCTTTCATCAAGGTGAGCAAGGCTGACTTGGCTGCAAATTTTCTTTTTTTTGACTCGAGGACCCAGAAAGAAAAGCATAACTGGGATTAAAGGACTTATTTTCAATATATTACACTTGGCAGGCGTAGAGTGACGAGTTGAAGAGGGGATTATTCATCCATGTTTTGCTTTCAGAGAATCCGCGAGGGGAGCGTCGTTCACCAGATCCAGGTCATCAACGTGGGGGATATGATCGAATCCATCAACGGCCATCGCCTGATAGGGTGTCGGCACTATGAGGTGGCCAAGATGCTGAAGGAGCTACCCAAAGGGAAGGAGTTCATAATCAAGCTGGTGGAGCCCCTCAAGGCCTTTGGTAGGGGTTTGGATCTCCGTTACGTTCAGCACTGTGCAAACGGGAGTATAACAGGAGGAAACCGTACTAAGCAATCTCCGTTTTATTATGATGCATAGATATGATCGGCCAGCGGTCCGGAGGGTCGAGGTCGGCCTCGGGAGTTCAGCTGGGGACCGGCAGAGGAACTCTGCGGCTGCGCTCCAAAGGTCCCGCTACGGTGGAGGAACTGGTGAGCGTTTTCATATCACCTTTTGAACAAATAATCGGTCTCTGTCTTCAAGACATTATAACCCATCTGCGTCGCCTGAGTCTCCTCATTGACATTTCGTTTTTTCCCTCCCAGCCCTCTGCATTTGAGGAGAAGGCCATTGAGAAGGTGGATGACCTGCTTGAGAGCTACATGGGCATCAGAGACAGCGAGCTGGGTAAGTGCATGAGTGTTGGCTCTGCAGGCGGGACAGTTTGGACTTGTGTCGCTCGTTGTTTTACAATTATTTCTCCTCAGCGGCCACCATGGTGGAGCTTGGAAAGGACAAGAAGAACCCGGATGAGTTTGCAGAGGCTTTGGATCAAACCCTCGGGGACTTTGCCTTCCCAGACGAGTTTGTTTTCGACGTCTGGGGGGCCATCGGCGACGCGAAGGTCGGGCGAGTGTAACGTCCGACGCCGTGGGGGAGCAGAGCAACCTGTGTGCGGCACCCTCAACATTCAGCACTACTAGGAAACCCAACACTGCCGTCATGAGTTTGGTTTTTTTATTCCAGTGTATACCCCTATTTTCATTTAATTCAGTGTGCCCTTGGGTGAGCCTCTGCCCAGACAAAGAGGATAGTGGAAGTTAATGGGAGAAGAAGAGGACTCTGATGACTTCCCAAGTGCTTTTAGTTGTCTTCCGGCTTTTTACCCGAAACTGCAAGCACGGCGATGAGCTTTTCCCTTTGAACACATCACATGAACCTGCATGTCGTTGTTTTTTGGTGCAACAAGCAGAGCACAGGTCTCTATGGGAGCAGAGCAAGGCGACACAAATGTAGATCATTAATTCGTAAAAAAAAAAAAGAAGTGATTTTTTCTTTTTGTTCCCCCCCACACTGCGCTCTGAAGCGACTACAGAGGTGAACAGCCATCGTACTGCAGCTCACCTTGTGAGCGGCACAATGCACAATGCAAGGCGTCCTAGTGACTTCCTGAACCCCTCGCTGTTACTGTTACGGATCAGTTTTTACAAGCATGTGCTGTTGTTATATTTGTATCTTCATACGGAAATATGCTGGTTTTATGTTATTTTCATTTGGTTAAAAAAAAGTATAGTATTTGCAAAACTCAGATTAGCTTGCTCACTAAAAGATCATCTGCAATTGCTACCTGCTGTAATGGAGTTAACTTTCATACATCTGTGTTAATTTACTTTATTGAAGGTGAAAGAGGAGCCAAGTGGTTCCAGTTGTGTGGGTCGTTTTGACATATTTTTTTATGGCTAGTGTTTTTATATAAAGTGATGTGAAGTTTGTATTCTTTTGAAACAGGGTTTGTGTGATGGATGAAGAAATTGATCTTGTGTTGCAACTACTTTATTTTGAAGCATTACAGAAGGCAGTATTAAAGAGAACGTTGTGAGGGAGTAGATGTGTAAAAGGAAAGTGTTCAGGACAAAATGCCTTCATTTCTTCTCATTCCATGCATTTAATGTTGACATTTTATGAAGTATGAATTCTGGTGCGTAGTGTGACATATTCTGTCATTGGGAGCTCAGTGATACCAAACTACTTCTTCACGTGTTGCAGGGACTTGTGTGACTCAAAGAGAAAACAGCAGGCAATGCTGCACCCACTACTCAGCGTAGGTAAACACACGTCTTAAACCCTTCTGGTGTTAACCTTTTCAGTATTTGCAAATGTATGACGCTGTTTTGTAGTTTTGTTTCATTCTTCAGATGTGACGAAATATTTAAATGTAATGAAACTGATTTTAGAACACTAACACTGACAAAAACAAGTTATTTTAATGGCTTTGTATTACACTGTTGTCAATGTCCAATTATAATGCAATAACACCAACATGGCAGGTTTCCTTCTCTTATTATTATTATTATTCCTTATATATATATATATATATAATATATATAATATTATTCCTTAACGCAACACAGAGCTCTGCAGTTTCATTAAACTGAAAGTTCCTTCGTAGGTCACAAACGGGGTGGTTGAGGAAATCTCGTTCATACATATTAGCTATTAACTGCTTTTTGTGCTCTTTAAAAAAAACAAAAAAAAGATTCCTTTTTTTCCCCCCAACATTCACAGAAAACCCCCCAGGGTGTGTTTTTGTTTCTCCTGAACCGTGTCCTCCTGAAATATAAATGACATTTAAGTAGAAATCCACTGGCGTGTCAGCGCTAACGTAATAAGATCCACCTCAGTGAACCTGATGATGCTGGCCAAACTCTGCAGGGTCACCTCCAGGCCTCCTGCCCGGGCTCAACACTGAATTACCTTTAGCGTTTGTTTCAGGTTCTGAATGTACTTTTTGAGTTCTGTTCGCTTTCTAAAATCCCTTCTGCTTTTCTTTTGCCTAAAAACTAGATCACTGCCCAGCGACATTCATGTTTAATAACGCACGCCTTTTAAAACCTTTTAAGGTTCTGTTTCTCAGAGCCTTGCTGCGCTGAAGGACGAGGGCCGGTCACGTGTCCTGTATTTACTACGAGTGAAGTAAACCTGTTCCTCGAGTCCCTGTTGGTCTATAACCGTGGTTGCTCATAAACTGGTCTAGATTAGTCTTTGGACCCACTGCATTCAGAGAGGAGCGCTCCTCCTCTGCAATACACCGCTTCAGCTACCTAAAAAAACAAAACGGGCCATGGCGCTGCGGCCGCGGGCCTCCTCCCAGCCGGGAATACTTTCCTTCTTCCAGAGCCCCAAGGCGTCCTCGGCCCTTCGGCCGCGGGCCGTGTCCTCGCGCTCGGGCTCCGTGCTGGAGGAGGACCTGTCTTGCGCCGTCTGCTGCGAGATCTTCCGGGACCCCGTCGTCCTCAAGTGCAGCCACAGCTTCTGCCGGGCCTGTCTGCAGCAGTTCTGGAACAAGAAGAAGGCCCGACGCGAGTGTCCCATCTGCAGGAAGAAGTGCTCGCTGACGGAGCCCACGGTCAGCCTGGCGCTGAAGAACGTGTCCGACACCTTCCTAAGGCAGCAGGACCGCAGGGCGGGCGGCGCCGCGGGGGCGGCCGGCGGGGCGAGGGAGCAGGAAGGGAAGGTGGACGAGGAGTGCGTCGCCCACGGGGAAGTTCTTAAGCTCTTCTGTCTGGACGACTTTGAAGCCCTGTGCTGCGTGTGTCACACATCCAAGAAGCATCAGGGACACCGAGTGTGTCCTTTGGAGGAGGGAGCGCAGGACTTTAAGGTATTGCGTTCTTCTTTGTTTGTTTGTTTGCTTTTAAAGATTTAAAGATTTAGTAGTTTTTTTTTCTGACGCTCGCTTTCTCTTCGGAGTCCGTAAGCTTAGTCCCGGCACCTGACCACACGCTGCATGTTGTCTGTAACGTTCTCCTCCTGCAACCTGCAGGCAGAGCTGAAGAATGACCTGATTCCTCTGAAGAAACACCTGCGTTGCCTGTATGAAGCCAAGCAGGAGAGTGATGACACAACGGTGCACATCAAGGTATCAACAAACTCCAGCGGACCAGCAGGCCCGTCGACCTGACTGACTTGTTAGTGTGTAAACATGTCAGCCCTTTTGTGTCTCCGGGGCACAAGTTCTCGAATCGTGATTGTTTTGATCAAGTGTGATACAGCATCCCTATCAGATTGTGTGTTTTATTACATGAAACAAGATATACAGTACACAGGCTGGCTAAATCTGAATAAAGGGCATTATTTCTTCGAGATGTAGGCCGCCACAGGTAAGAGTGTATTCCTTCATTGACCCTTATACTGTACCTGCGTGTGCTAGAACCAGACTGAGGCCACAGAAAAGCAGATTAAAGAGGAGTTTGAGCAGCTGCGGGAGTTTCTGCAGAAGGAGGAGACGGCTCGACTGGACGCCCTGCAACAGGAGGAGGAGGAGAAGAAGGAGCTGCAGAGGAAGAGGTCAGAGAGCATCACCAAAGGGATCCTCATCTTCTCGCACGCCGTCATAGCGATCGAGAATGAGATCGCTTCCAGCGATGCGCTCTTCCTTAAGGTCAGTGACTGTAAATGCTTCTCTCTTCATTCCTTTAACCATCCAAACGGTTTGGTTTACACCTTCTTTTTCTTCTCGATTTCAGAATTATACCAAGACAAAGAAAAGGTAGCGGCTTTAGTGTCTTGCTCCGCTGTCCTGAATACCAGATGAAAGGTGCTAGTTGTTCGGTGTGTTTGATAGATCCTGCGTGTGATTCTCCTCACAGAGCACAGATGCCACTGAATAGTCCAGAGAAAGTGGCGGGTGCGCTGATAAATGTGGCCAAGCACCTCAGTTCCCTCAAGTACCACGTGTGGGAGAAGATGGCGGACCTGGTTCAGTACAGTAAGCACATTTGCTGACACGTTAAAGTATAATTGAGTTGTTCAGTTAGGTGTTAGTTAACAGTTTGACCTCGAGGAAGACCCGTGTGTGGGCATCTTATCTATGAATAGTGACTCAGTCGCTGCCTGCTTGCTGTTTATTTCCCTCTCAGCTCCCATCAGCCTGGACCCCAACACGGCCTACTCCTGGCTGTCCCTCTCTCCAGACCTGACCTGTGTCGCAAACAGCGGAAGCCTCCAGAAGCTCCCGGACAACCCCGAACGCTTCGGCCACTTTGTGTTCCTGCTCGGCTCGGAGGGCTTCACTTCGGGCCGCCACGCCTGGGAGGTGGAGGTGGGCGACAAGGCGGACTGGATGCTCGGAGTGGCCAAGGAGTCCGTCGACCGGAAGGGCCGGATATCCGGGAGTCCCGACGGCGGGTTTTGGATGATCTCGCACTACGAGGGCGAGTACTCGGCCATGACGAAGCCCAGCACCCCGCTGCGTCCCCAGGGTGAGCTGACGCGAGTCAGGGTGCAGCTGGACTACGACGCCGGAGAGGTGACCTTCTCCAACCCCGTCACCATGACGCCCGTCTACGCCTTCGCCGACTTCTTCACTGAGAAGATGTACCCCTTCTTCTGCCCCGGAGCCAACATCAACGGGAACAACCCCAAACCGCTTAAGATCTGCCCCGCCAAGGTGGCTGTGTGGAACAGCGCCAAGTGGTGATTTAAAGAAATAAAGAAAACACTCATTGAGCACAGAAGTTTATTTCCTATTTAAGAGCAGGATTCTGTGTAAAAATGAGCACGACAAAGTAATGACAAGAAGTACTGGTTTATTTAGTGATTGAGTGCAGTTTTTGAAGCGGGCGCTTCAAAGCTACCAGGGGATGGACCTGCCCTTCCAGTCCAGGAAGCCTCCGTTCTGCTTCTCCGTGAGAGAGGCCATCACCCCGAGCAGCCCCCGCACACTCTCCGTAGCGTCGATCTCCCCCTGGTGGTTGGAAAACGCACACGGTTAACATGAAGGCTGTCGCAGGAGGTCGTCTCAAATGTCTCTACTCATGGACCAGTTCTGCACTGAGATCTGCCGCTCCTAACCGTAAAAACAAATATGAACATACGCAATCTGCCATTTTAGTTCTGGACCAGCTGGGACACTTTCTTTTCTGATCTGTGTCTTATTTTGTCATGTTGGAAGGGAATGCACGGAGGGCCTATGCTAACTGAGCCACGAGTCTGTATGGCCACAGGAGGATTGGGAGTGCAAATCATTTGCAATGTTAAATTACTTTTAACTTTAAGAAAGTGCAGTGCTGTGCTGCATCACATGCCCGATTATGTTAAGTGTTTCTGAATCCTGGTGTGTGTTTCCCTTTGCTCTGTGTGGTATCAGACATGAATGAAAGGTGCTATATAAATAAACGTTGTCAGATATCAGACGCAGCAGTGTGTAAAACTCTTTAATATCGGCTCTAAATACCAAAATCCTGAAACATTGAAGCGTTTCTCTGTAAAACAATCTGTCACCATGGGAACAGCTTAGTTTTTGTATGTAAGCTGCATGAAATAAGAAATCTCATAACGTGATGTTGATGTCGTGCTTCGTGGTTAATAAAGGTAGATGATCTTTCAACGCGTTCCCCGGCATCGCTTCATTGTTTCCTGTGTGAAAACTGCTGACTCACCTCTTCTCCGCCCATGTCTGTGCGCACCCACCCAGGGTGCAGCACGGACAGCAGGATCTCATCCTTCTTCAGTTCCTCTGAGGCGCACAGGGTCAGCATGTTCAAAGCCGCCTGAGAAGGAAATAAAGGGGGAGGGTATCGGAATCGGAGGGTGATGTTGAACCACCGAGGAAGAGGAAGCCTTTGAGAGTTCTTCCAGTACTCACTTTGCTGATGCGGTAGGAGAAACAAGGGTAGGTGGCGTAAGACTCCTTTGCGCCCTCGATTGAACCGAGGATGGAGGAGATGTTGACGATGGCTGCCTTGCAGCTGGACATCCCGGGCGTCCCGCTGGCCTTCGCCGCAGCACGGAGGTGAGGCAGGAACTCCTAACGGGGAACCAGAGGTCAGAAGGTCAGCGTCGAGGAAACCTTCCAACCACCGGCGGCTCGAGTTCCGCGTGTCACGGCTTCCTCTGCCTTACTTTGATGATGTTCATGGGGCCCATGACGTTGGTGCTGAACATGTGCTGCAGCTCCTCAGGAGTGGTTTCCTGCATGGTGGTCCGAACCGCCACGGCCGCGTTGTTGATCAGCAGGTTGAGGCCCCCCGTCCCGACCACGGAGCCCACCTGCTGTGCACACTGTTTGATGCTACAGAGGTCAGTTGCCTCTGAGGGAGGGAGAAAGAAAAGGCTGGTCAATAGCGTGCCGGGACAAAGGAGCCGGTCTAACGGGATACAACAGAAGGCAGACAGCTTGTACCCAGACGGACGACGACGATGACGTCGGGATGCTTCTTTGCCAGTGTTTGCAAGGCCTGGAATCACACAGAGACAAGACCTGTTCGTAATCCCACACGCGGTTGATCACTTGAGCTCACTTTTATCCAGTGGGGGAGAGTTCAGCTGCCCGAGGACCTTCTTAGTCAACTAACACTTCAGGTTGTTGATTAGTCACCTTATCAGGATTGAGTTTATTGCGCAAAGAATCACACAAAAGCAGCAGTTCTAATAGCGTTTCTGGAAAATAAATCATTCAGCATGAAAAAAAAGCATAAAATCTTTTTAGACCAAATTAGACCAAATCTACCAATTAGTGGACTGATCGTATTTGCTCACTCTCAGTAGAAAGTACTTAAGTGCATTTTACTGTTATTTTTTCATGCCACCCCATTTATTGAATGACTTATGCAACTTGTTACTAATAGACCATATACAAGTCCTTAAAGCCAGCTACCAACTGCAGAATTAAAGTGATGCACACATTAATGAATCACATTATATAGATTTTGCATGTCAGTTGTGATAGTAACATGAATTTTGCTTTATCTGAACACATCTGCGAGCACTGCCGTCCATCTGTTCTCGTATCTGTCGAGGAGCACGATGAGTCACAGAGGAAGCGAGGCCTTACCTCGGCTCGTGGTCCATCTGGGTCCCTGCAGCAGGCGAACAGCTTCCTCACGTCACGGGACGCCTCCACCAGTTGCTTTACCATTTCCAGGCCGAGGCCTCTGTTGGCTCCGGTGATGAGCACGCTGACCGCTTTGGTTGCCATTTCTTCGGCCGCAGTTTGCCGTGTGAGCGTTTGCAGAAAGCTTCCGTTTTAAAGTGTTCCAAGCCACACCCCCATTCTCACATCACAAAGAGTGTATACACTGTACAAAAGCCCCACCTAAAAAAGGGGGGGGTGGGGGGGAGGGGTTACTAAGTCAGGAATGTGTAAAGGTCACGTACTGAAAAGATCTTGTTTTGCCAGAAATGATATGAAGGCACTCCCAGGAGGCGAACGAAAGGCGACTAAAAAGAAAAGCAAATACAAGATGAAGAGTGTCTTTGGCTTTTCAAAGCTCAGGGGAACAACAGAGCAGAGCAACACAAAGGGCAAAGGACTTTGATTGATGAGGTCAAGTGAACTGGGGCCTAGTTGCAGACACACCCTGTAACTGCCGTCAACCTCTACACATTTTGCCCCAGTGACTTTTGCTCTGGTATAGAACTTTTCTAAATTTCTATCCTTATTTGAGTTTTATTATAACTTTTATCTTAGTAAATCCCTCTATTTAATAGTAATTATTACTTCCCTCGAGCAGCAACAATAAAAATATAGCTAGGGTGAGATAGGGCTCGTCTAAAGTAGCAGGATTGTGCGGCCGTTGGTGAGCCTGGGGGCGTTGCAATGAATTGGGGCCATTAACTGCCAGTATTGCGGCAAAAATAGCTCCGGAACATGACCACACAAAAGACATTCTCTGTCTGACAATCAAGGGTTTCATTTAGAAATGAAAGGATAAAGTAACAAAAATGGAAATAATAATGAGTGTAATTGCCCAGGAGATACTGGTTAAAGCTGCACAAATTGACCCCACAAAGGCAATAAAGCCATGGCAAGCTGTAATGACTGACTTTAATCTCTACATATATTGGCACTGAAGCTACAGCAGTGGTGTTGACAGGGCTGCAGGTTTGCATCCCCACCACATGTCTTCCCCCCGTTTGCCACATTCAGACTCTCTGACTAAAGGTTTCGTAAGTCCTTGGTAAACAAACTGCATAAATTTCCACCCTAACAGGTAATGTACTTTAATTTAACAGAGTAAATCCTCCTTTCGTGAAACAACTGAAAAGGAATAAGGTAGACTGATAAATAAGAAGAGTGATCTCACTCAGCAGAAAGCATGATTATCTTTCAGGCTAAAAACAAAACTTTCTTTAGAGATTGTAATCAAATCCTTGATTACTTGTTAAAGTGGATATTTATTATGCAATAAATACAGCAAATATTTTATAGTCACGTTCATGAAAAGTCACTACCCTCTCTAAATCCATTTAATTCTAAGCTTCACAACAGTAGTATTTATTGCAGGGCTATTGTACTGGATGGCGTCAGGTTATTTCTAGGTTATTCTGTCTCCTTCATCTCTTACATGCAGGCCACAAGGAGCAAGCAGCTCACACCGACCGACCGGAGCAGTGAGGGCTCGACTTCAACAGTAAACTCACAAAAAGGTTTGTTCGGAGAGAACACGAGTGGAAACGACAGCACACATCTGATGGCGATGAAAGTGAGCGCCTCGGCCCAACAGTGCGCGCTTTCCGTCTGCCGATGTCGGGTTATTGTAAGTGTTGTAACTCTTTGGATTCCTCCGCTGCTGGTGAGGGACAAATAAGGTATTCGTTTGACTGTGTAAGCGACCGGTACGACGTTTAGGAAAGCCTTCATGAAGACCCAAATGAAAAGTTGTGCGCACTGTCGTGTCGCGTTAAATACGTCAAACAACATAAAGTCTGACAGAACATGCCTACGACACAGAGAAGGGAACAGAAAATACACCCTTTCATTTGGCAGCTGAGTGCTTTTTGCTGTCCTGGTCAAATTGGCAGTTTCTTGCTCATGGTCCACAAACACACACACACACACACACACACACACACACACACACACACACACACACACACACACAGTCACACACACTTGCAGAGTACATACAGTACACACACATGCACACTCTGCACATACATGATGCAGTACATAACATGCACATACACGGATCTAAATACATACAGTTACTCGTTAAATGCACTTCTGTGTCCGCAGCCCCTCCGCTTTGAAAATAGAAAGGTTCATAAACAAAACCCTCCCGACGTTATAGAAGAGGTCCATGCAAGGCAGGCACCTGTCACTTCACCCTGACACAATGTGGAGAAAATGTGTGATGGGGGGGGGGGGGCAACGTGCCGTCCGGCTGCGTCCCCTTCCGTCTAACCGTTTCTGGATTTCTGAGATTCCTCTCGCCGGCAGTGCTGTGACGGTTTATTTGTCTTTTGTCTCTTTCTTTCACAGATGTGTGCTGTCCTGCGTGTTGAACCTGTGGCTCTCTGAGATCCCAGCGCTGCACTTCCTGCTGCTGCTCTGATTGGGGACCAGAGAGAGGGGGTCTGGCCGGATGAGGTACCTGCAGACGGGGGAGAGGGGGGAGCAACTCTTTTAATAGCTGCCATGCCGTTTTCCTTTTACAGTGCAATCAATTGGAATTGGCGTTGCGTACTCACACGACATCGTGCAGCTCTAGTCTGGTGTCTGGAGACGGGTTGATGAGGATGTAAGACAGCCTGTTCCCTTGGTCTGTCATCCCATCTGGGGCGGGAAGAAGAGCGGTGAGGGATGCAGGAAATGAAACAGGCACAGGATATACAGCCGGCTGCGCATCATCCACATCCACGTAGCAGAGGCCTCGTTACTGCGAGTCACAGGACCGGAAGGCGACAACAACAACAACAACAACAATAACACGGGTAGAAAAAGTCTGCCTAAAGTATCAGGAGTGCTGATGATGCAAAAACGGTATTCATGAATATAAATAAGATTGTTTGATTTTGAATACCAACGCATTGATGTGCATGTTGCAGTTGTTGTAGCTTCTTACGGCGGGGCTAGTGTTAACCACTGTACTGGATTAATCAGTCTGGTAGCCATCAAAATAATGTAGAGGATGTTTACTTCTGATGCACATAAATATTAAATGGCTCAAATGGAAATGATCCATATAAATCCATATAAAAATTGTAAATAAATGTTGTTAGCTCATAGTTACAAACCACGAACCCTGCTGATTACACCAGAGAACAATCACAGCACGAGCAAGTAACAAATGTACTGAGTGTTAATCAACTAGAAGTGAACTGGAGGTCATAAGCAAACGTACTGAATCCAGTCGGAGAAAGGCCCAAGTGTTTCATCCTGGTTTTCACCAGCGCGTTGAGCTCCTGCCTCTCGGAGCGTCTGAACAGGGTCAGTCTCTGCTGGTTGATCCTCTCTGCCGCGCTGCCCGGACCCCCCTTGGCCCCGCTGGAGCCCCGCCCCCCCTTCCTGCTCAGCCGCCGTGCCCACTGCATGCTCTTCCTCCGAAGCAGCGGGTGGTCCGAGGAGTGGGAGGAGGTGGAGATGGGCTCCGAGGAGGTGCTGTTCCGGTGAGCGTTTGTCCGGGACAGCAGGGGCTCCCTGGGCTCTCTGGTGTCCTCGTAGTCCTCCACTGTGATGGATACCTGGGACTGTACACACACACACACACACACACACACACACACACACACAATTTCTTTTGATTGAGTCAGTTCTTCACTAGTGATTTCTCTGGTTAATCTTTAAGAATGGGAATTAAAACTAGAGTGTATCACACGTGATAGATACACAAGTCAAAAACCTAAATATCTAATTGTCTCCCCACAATTATGCATTTACTTCATATACAAATTGAATCAGCATTTGGATAGATTTACTCTAAAAAAAATGAAATGAAAATGCTTTTAAGTTTTTGTATTTAGATTTAATTAACAAAAAGGATTGGAATAGGAGTGACGTTTTTTTAAATTAAGGAACATTTGAAAAGTAGCTCAGCCCTTTCTTGTTATCCTGTATATTATATTGTAGATAAATTAATTGACATGTGACCTATCTTTCCTTAAATATCACCATATTTTATTCCACCTTTTGTTTGATGTAATGAACATTACGGCCTGTAGGGGCCGCTAGCAGAGCTTCAGATTGGCATCTTGTTTATTTAAGTGGCCACAAAACTCAGATAAGCAGCAGCACACCTCAGAGACTGGAAGTCTCTGTGCCTCTGTCCGATAGATGCCCATGGGGATGTCTCCGGTGGACGAGCACAGTTTCTGGTAGAGCCGGCCGTACGTACGGATCCACAAGTCATCCTCTGTGATTTTCATCTAGACACAAAACAATAATCAGCCTCGCAGCCACTTATTAGTCCAAACAGTCTGAATTCCAAGTGTTTGTATCCTGGCTACTCACAGCACAAAGGAAACCTGAGCCAGGCATGGAGTCTAAACCCAGCAGCAGCCTGGTGATGGAGATCATGTAGTCCTTCACAAATGACTGAGAGGAGGGCACGGTATACGTGTAAGTTGTAAGTCAACAAAAAAATAGACTAAATGTGGC
Organism: Gasterosteus aculeatus; assembly: GCF_964276395.1. Classification (NCBI taxonomy): domain Eukaryota; kingdom Metazoa; phylum Chordata; class Actinopteri; order Perciformes; family Gasterosteidae; genus Gasterosteus; species Gasterosteus aculeatus. The sequence continues at coordinate 9,817,452 of NC_135699.1, read as the reverse complement.
ATTTCAGCTTGGGTGAAGAGTTTGTTTGCGAAGTACCTGGTAGAGGAGAGTGTCCAGCATGCTGACGCTGAACACCTTCCCTGCAGAGAAGGGCAGGCGGAACATGAACACCAGGTTGGACCCCTTCTCTCTTTCCTTCTGCAAGTCCAAAACACAGACACAGAGAATTTCCTTTGATTATACTAGTCGCATTAGACAAGAACATTTTGCATTTCATTTTTGTGCATTCATTGAGGAAACCGATAATGCAACTACTAGTTGCTACTTGCAAGGGAACCTTATAAAACCCTGGTACAAATGATACTAGTGGAAGATTTAAATTAAATGATGTGCATAAATTATTTGTAACTATTATTGATGCCTGAGGGGATATTATATAAGCAGGCACATCAAAGACTATAATAACATTGAAAAACAGCTTTTATAATGAAAAACAATCTGCTGTCAGTGTGTTTTTTCTTTATGAGTCTCTGTTGAGAAAAAAGAATGAGAGTGAAAGTTTGATGATAAAAATCTTTTACCTTTTCCAGTTTGGACAGAGCCAGAGAATAATGGTCTTTGACTTTGAACTGCATAAAGCGCATGTTGGCTGGGTGGGTGAGCTCCGTGATGATACTAAGAGCTGGGAAAAGTCTGGCACAAAGAAACGGAGAGTAATGTTTACTGAAAAAAATAAACCCAGTTTAAGATGGAGTGTAAGATGGCAGAGAAAAGTTGAAGACCTGAAGAGGGTCTGGACGTTGACGATGGTCTTCGCGTCGGCCATGTAGTCCTCCTCTGCGATCATGGAGCTCTCTTTGTCCACCACCACCATGGTGTCGGCGAAAGTGACTCCACATCGCAGCAAACTGTCCAGACTGATCGGCGAAAGAGGAGGACGGGCGCGGGATCAGTGTAGAGGGGGAGTACGAATAAATCAAAGAGGAGAAGATAAAAAAAAGATGCGTGAACGAAATCAACGGGCAGCCTTGGTCTCTCTTACTTGTCGATGGAGCCCACTGTGTAGAACACCATGGGGAACCAACAGATTGCCTCCAGGAAGTCTGCTTCGGGTCTGAAACAATCAAACGACAAAGACGCTTGAGACTCGGCTTGAGAGCGAACGTCCCCACAGACACAGGGAAACACATCGCGGCCAAACTGCCTGCAGAGAAAGCTGAAAATAACAGCACTACGCTGGAGTGACTCAGCATTTTATTGCCTTTTTATTGAATTCCACTCTCATTTGGCTGACTGTGTTTGTGCACCAGCCACAACAGATGATTGTGGCGCTTACCTCTCTGAAAGTCTTCATCATGTCACAAATCATGTTTACGGGGAACCTTAAATTGCAGTTTTTCTCCTCCACTGGCTATTTAAGGAGGAATCTATTTTCCCGAGCAACACAAATTTGCAGCATGGTCGCTGCGCTGACTGCATACACTTTGAGCCACATTAACGTGCAGCCTATTTCAGTTAGAGGGCCATATTCACAATCTCCTCACATGCCCTCCAGCAGCAACACGATGGGGTTGAGCTCCTTCCTGGGTCGGTAGTAGGCCCGGAGAGGGACAATGAAGTTATACAGGCCGTTTCCTGCGCTCTCCGCCGACACAATGATCAACTTGTTTTTGAAGCCGTAGGCTCGGGCATCCTCGAGAAGGGTGTGGTGACAAGCCTAGGAGAGATGCACAGGGTTCACTGAGGAGGACGGCAGAGGTCAAGTTGTCAAAGTGGAGACAGCGAGCCGTTTGAATCCCCTACTTTGTCCATACGCAGGCAGCAGAAAGGCATCTTTTCTCGCAGAAGGTGGCACAGCGCAGGCGAGCTGCCGATGTACGGAGAGTTCAGCGGGTATCCCTTCACCCACCTGAAGCACAAGCCCACATTTACTTCCGAGTGAGTCTACACTTCAACACACCCGCGTACGACTATCAAAACAACGTCCCCGTCACTTACTCGCAGTGCCGACCCCACCAGTGGGCGCTTTCGTCTCTGTCGCTGTCCTCCTTGCCCTCGTCTCCCCCCTCATCCTCTGACTGGTCCCCGAGCAGGTCAAAGGTGGGGTTGTTCACTCCGTCCACCAGCTCCAGGACGGGAGCGATGCTGTGCCGCCTCTCCTCGGCGGACTCCCCCATGGCGGGCAGGGCCAGAGTGTTGGCGCCACCCGTCTCCGCCCTGGAGCTCCTCCTGCTTCCTCTTCCGCCGCTTAGCGCGGCGCTGCCCGGGTCCTGGCCCTCTGGGCTGCTGTCACTGGAGTCCTGCAGGTCGATGGCCACTGTGCCTGTGAGAAAGGGATCATGGACCTAACGGTTCTGTGGTAACTTGTGGTGTGGAGTGGTAATGCAGGTAAATATCACAACCGAAATATCAGGATACCACAGGTTCAAACACCGCGCACAGTGGGTCTGCACTGCCCCCTGACATGATACGTACTGTAGGGATTTAAGCGATTGAAAAATACTGCGCTGTGCAGATCCACTATTGACCACCAGGTGGGGTGTTTGTTAAACCACAGAACGCAACATCTCACTTCATTTTTGGCGGTTGCTCCTCTCGGGTGTGATTTTATAATCAGACACACGATAATACCCCAGGGAAGCAATGAATATTTCTAAAACAGCACGGCTGCTCTCTAAAAGCAATTTCACGACAGGTTCGGCTGTTTGAGCAGCAGAGACTGCACACAGAAGGTCAGTGCAGGAATGTTAAGCGGCCTTTGTGGCGTGCGCATCGGACTGACCCATGCTGGCGATGATGCTGTGGACTGGCAGGCGGGTGAGTCCGTGGTAGATTGTCTGGGGCACTCCTCTGGTATTTCCTCCCGTGCCGCCCCACGACGGCTCCTTTTGGCCCCTGACAAATGCCGAGTTCTCCTCCTTGGAGATATTGATGTAAAAGCACGTGTCAGAGGCCCCCATGATGTGGCAGGGACCAGGGTTCAGCAGGATGTTGGTGGTCTCCAATCTGCGCACTCCAATCATACATACTCCATATCTGCAAAGACAGGGTCAGCTCTGAATGGTGCAGGTTCTCACTTCTTGGCCTTTTCACATTATGACTTACTTTTTGTGAGCATGAAAGGAGGCAAAGGTGAAGCTCTTGCCCTGGTATTCCCCGAAGAATTTACTTTCCTCCAGGCGGATGTGATGCACCTCATTGGCTGAGCACCGTCGGTAGGTTCGGTGCCATTGGTCCGCCGAACATCCAGCGCCCTCCCTGAGACAGAAAAAGCAGGATTTACTGACCAAGTGGGGAAAGACGGACCTTTCGGAAACGTGGCAAGAAGATTCCAGCTCTGCACCGAGGCCACACTTTCTCCACTTAAGGTTTTCCGAGAGCCGCTGATCAATACTTCAATCAGCACACGGATGTGCACCAGGACACACAGCACGTCCAGGTGAACACACTCACGCAGCTAAGTGGACAGCATCGTTCTCCGAGGGGATATGCTTCTAGACACGGGGGCTCACAAGAGGTGATGCATGAAGCAAGGTTGTGGAGGCAGTGTGAATGTGGGCGGCTTGCGACAAAGACTGCATTATATAAACAAGTGTTAAAGGAAATTTGCAGTTTACGGGAAGTAAGTGTCAGGCCAGGGAGGGGGAGGACAAATCATGTAGCATCGTCACGGCCAACAAACCAAATGGCATCAAGTCCAGATATAGAAGCGTAGTTATGAAACACCATGATTCTAAATGTCATCAGACACAAGCTATGAACTATTAGTATTTCTTTAACTTTTCAAAATCAATGAGACATTTCTGTGCATATTGCCTCTTTTAATACGTTTGTGTGTCCCAATGTTGGATTTTTGTGGTATTGTTTCTTTAAGATGAAATAAATATCAAGATGTGACCAAAAGAAAAGTTTCAAGAACGAGTTACTTAAAAGGTATATTCTTCTTTGAGGTCCAAGAAAAAAATACATCAAAAAGCCATTTTTTAGTGGCCTCTTAAAATAAGAAGCATTTTTAGACGGTAGATCTTGGTCAGGATTTCTAGCAAAGAATGTGTTGTTTTTAGATCTCATTTACTCTAAAGAGCAACACAACTGGTCCGGTTCTACTTTAATGCCTGAATGATTAATAGTAGAAACGTGCAAACAATGGATGTTGACAGAGGATTCGGATCGAGCACAAATGCACCACACTATTCCTGAGGTGTGAATGCAGATCAGATAATCCTACCCACCTGTTGAGCGCTTGGAAGGCTCCTACACGTTGCTTGAAGGCCTCTTGGGGCGCGGTTCTGGGACAAAAACAAGTTGGGTGATGGTGAGGAAACCAGCTTCTATTCACTGCATCTAATAAAGACGGACTGGGAGGGAGAAAGGAAAGTGAACTTACTGGCCTCTGGAGGAGTGGATCAATAGAGTGATGAGGGTCGATGTACCGGGGCACACACAGTTTAAAGCCAACATGGCGTATTTAAACTCTTCTTCACACACCACATGATCTGCATTCACAGGGAACAAGAAAGGTCAAAGTGACGTCATTCGGCAAACACGTTGTGCTCCATAAATGTTTCCGCTCTGAGCCCAACAAAACCACATTGAATAGAAATGTGCTTCTGCGAGTGTCAGTGTGTGTGCGTCTGTGTGACAAAGAAAGGATGAATTCATTTAATTAATCCAGGTGTGAAAGGGTCAAAGTTTTGATGTGATGGTCATGAAAACTGGATTTTATCGGCTGATGTTTGGATGGATACGTTGTCGTAGGTTTATGCTTCCACGAGACACATGAGTGAGAATATAGTTTTATTTGTGAAAGAAAAGCCATTCCATTTAATTATATATATATATATATATATATATATATATATATATATATATTATTTAGATTGAAGATATAAATAATAAAATACATTGTTTAAATAATTTTGGCATTGCGGTTGAGAAGTATATTGATTAGGAGCCTGCCACAGGCGACTCACTTAAATTGACAAAATATTTAATCCCCAGCCTAGAGAATGTCGGCTGAATAGTTTCTCAGTATAATTCACAATTTGAACAGTTTTCACTGGAACTACTATTCCAATAAAAATGGTTGTTGTTGTGTGACTCCGCTACAAACACAATGACTCATGCGATTCCATTATGATTATGTCAACATGCAACCTGCTCCTACAAAGGCACAAGCCCACACTCGATTAACAAGTCACAATGTTTTTTGTTGTAAACTGTGTCACTTTAAGTTCGTTATCTTACACAATTAACAAATTAACAAGCAGCCGCGTAGAAAAACCCATAATCATCCATCTCCGTCTTGTTTACTCCAATGAGTTAAATTTTATGTCACCGCAGATCTACGTTTTTTTTGGGGGGGGGGGGGGGGGGGTTGGGAGGGGAAGAAAAACCGCAGAAACAAGTTAGTGATTCAGTCTCAGCCCTTTTAAACAGCTTCCCAATCAATCACCCATGACTTGAAGCCTCTCTGAGCCGAAACTGACCAAACAGGTCTTGTTTACCTGCAGCCACCCGGTGTCCTCTTTGAAAGGAGAACCAATGGCGTTGATCACGCTTGTAGTGAGCCAATCAGTTAATCTGGCACAGAGTTTCCCTTTCCCCGGCTGTGTAATTATTGATCGCATTATCCTCAGTGATGAGCACACAGGCACATCCGGGCTGCCTTGTGTTTCAACAATGTTGAGCGACATCCTAAATGCACTGTGTGCCCTAGATCAGGAGATAATTGGCAAAGAACGTCAGAAGCATCAGTCTCAACCAGTGCGCAGTGACGGACGAGCCGGCTGAGATGTAGCCGCAGTCCCTAATAAGTCGGGGTCGGGTCACGGTGTGTTGGCCTGATGCCCGGCAGGGGAGCGACAATTAAAACCCTTTAGTATGGATCTTCTGTTGAAGCACCAATGTTCCTCTGGCTTTGAGCAGAGCGCCTGAAAGCCTGCCGGCTTAAAGACAAAGTCACTGATGTTGCAACTATGGAGCAACAACATTTCACTATTGTTAGATTACCTTCTCTCTGTGTGTAGTACTCACACACACCTCCAACTCCCAAAGACACAGCTAGGAGTAATCACAGACCAACACCAAAAGATTTTTCTCAAAAATCCAATTTCCAACAACCTTCTTGGTTCCCCTCCCATCGGATCGTCTTCTCTGTTTACTGTGCGACACGGCCCTGCGAGCTTCAGGTGCAAGGGCCCAGAGCAGGAGAGAAACCAATTACAATTGCAGACCTTGGAACACTGGACACACACACACACACTTTTCTCTTCAACCTCAATTACAAGATATGGTTCTTTTTAGACGGTGAACTCACAGACTGGTACCAAACCTGTGTGCAGATATGCATGCGCAGTTCTTTGCACCCTCTGTAGGAGTGCAATTACGACCTGAACGCGGGTCCACCGGTTGAGCTAATTAAATCAGTGAGCCGTTACTGTTTCTATGAGCTGCTACAGACTCCATGCAGCTACAAAGAGCCACGCTCCTGTTGTTCAAAACACACACCGGCGAGAAAATCAATCGACACCCTGCACCAAATTACGTGTGGTTTCTCCAGCAGCACGTGGTTTCCTTCCGCGCTGCAGCATCATACCGACAGATATTTTCAAATGAGCGCCAAGCTGTGTTTAGGCTGTGTATCAAATCGAAACCCGTGCCTCCCACTCATTTCTGCCTCCAACCACACTAGCACACTAGTGGGTAAATTCCAAGTTGTGTCAAAACATGCTGTCTGAACTTGACAGTGATGTCCCATTGGCTGCATAGCTCCCAGAGTGCAGTGGGGACTTTTTAGTCATTATGATGAACTTTGGGTACTTTTTTGCAAAATATTCGCGCATGAAGTGTTTCATTCAGCAGTGGCTGCCGTCTCAACCGTAACTTTTGTCTATTTAAAATATAAGACGACATAAAGCGATTCACATGTGCGATAGAGCTGTCCGACTCCCGGCACCCCGGGAGGTTCACCCTACAGAGCCATTAGACAACCATATGACCCAACGGGTGTAAATCAGGAATGAACATCATTGTTCGGCCTAACAACTCTCACCAGACTCACAGCCAAGACCTCTGGCTGTGGCAGTGACGTGTTCAAACAGCGCTGTAGGAACAAAGGTGGGAGAGCTCGTCTGCCGGGTGAGCAAAACAGAAGAATGGGATCCTCTTTGCCAAGGCAGCCAAGTAAAACGTTAATCATTGATGGAGACAGCTTGGATGAGGGCGGCCAGCTAGAATCGGCCGTAGGCAGAGAGACGTGTGAGGAAAGGGTGAGAGAGAGTTTGGTTTCTCTTCTTTCGCTCGGGGATGATTGACCGTTGTCTGCTGCAGAGCAAGGAGAAAAAAAGGTCCCCGCTTCAAACGCCAACGTAGAGACTCCGTAGAGACTCCCTCAGAGGGCTTTTAGGCAGGCCGAGACCCTGTCCAGCACCTCCTCACGGCCTGCAGGCCCCAGAGATGATAGACAAAGGCCATTTTTCAAGCCGACAGGTAGAAAGGAAGACATGACAAAATAAATACTTACTTATCAGATCAAGCAGTGGCGAAACAAAAATATTTAATCACCCGTCTCAAAATCAGCTCTAGTTACAAGCTGCGGCATGACATGTCTTTTTTTAGCACGTGTCATCCCGTTCTCAGTTTGCATTCTGATGTGATGAAACACAACCGCAGTTTCGTCAGAACAAGAGCGAACACGCGGTCCGGCACATCTCAAGTCCTAATCACCGCGAGTTCACACCGCTTTACCCACCGGCAAATTTGACGTGGAATTTGTTCTCCGGCTTGAGGATCTGGACGTACAGGGGGCAATTTGGAGCAAAGTCTTTCACGGCCCAGGCTCGGAGGATGGTCTGATGATCCTGAGAAGATTGGAGCCGAAGGGGAGTGAGATGGATGGAGGGATGAGAAGGAAGAGGGGGAGAGAGAGAGAGAGAGGGGTAGAAACCCCACTTTTGAAAGGATTGCAGCTCCTCGCTTAATAACTCCCTTAAGCCACTGACTGCTCAAGGCGATCAAATGGCCCTCGCAACATTTCAAAGTAATGCAACTCAGACATCTTTCTACACACAAATATTCAACGCCGCACAGAACATGCTGCAAAGCATTGAAGAGTGTATTGAGTAAAGCTGGCTGTAAAAATTCAGCAAAGGAAAAAAACGAGGCTGTTCTCTGGTACAGTGGTGCTTTGAATTAAAATTAAAATTAAAGGACGCCGAAATCCTTATGTGAAAACCAGACGTATTAATTGAATTAAACGGTGCTATCAACTATCATGGCATGCAGGGCTGTGTAACACTGCACCCTTAGTACATTGCTTGCTTGTTTTGCACACATATGCCTGCATATATTATTTGTTATATTTGTATAAGTTTTCTTTCTTCTCGCGTTGAGCCTGTGTTTATTCTCACGTCCAGTTGTTCTTACTTAATTTGTGTTTTGGTGGAATTATCCCCAACCGTCACAACAAGAAGCCAATTCATTCAGCTAAACCTGCTGGTTTCTGCTTTGAGGATTTCTCTATGGAGAACACGCCAGAAAACTAAAAACAAATTAAAATAAATCTGCATTTGTTTTTTTATAAAGACAACGGTTCAAGGCTCATTGTTATCATCATCATCATGATCAGGAAAGCAGTCTTGGTATAGATCGGAACGTACAGCAGCAATGCGGTCGACTTCAAACCGGTTGCTGAGGATAAAGCAGGCCTCAGCATCGTCCATCCTGCATGAGCGGAACAGATAGAGATACAGAGAGAGAGAGAGAGAGAGAGAGAGAATTGGGAGAGCGATGAGGAGAGAAGACATGGGAAGGAGGGTGTCGTCATGTTGTGGAGGGAGAGGACGAAAGAGAAAAAAAGCAGGACAATAGAACAAAAAAAAATTAACCAATATTTCAAGCCCACGCCATTCAGGGTCGAGATAGGAGAAGGCGAGGAGAGGGGGAGATTAGAGAAGGACTCTTTTCTTCCCCTGTGACAAATTCAGTTTAAGTTGCCGTGGCTGTATCATCAAAAGCCAAAAGGTAAACAGAAAGCATTCTGATTCAAACTGCAATTACAGCTATTACTTCTTCGTCTTCTTCAAAGCTATCGCATTGCATGTGCTTTGTGTATTAATTATGAGCTTGAGATGAGGCTCTCGGGTCTGTTCGGGGCTTTCTAAGGGCTGGATTATTGCAGCATTACTTTGAGATGATAATGCTTCTATAGAAATAGATTTGAAAATAACTACATCCATAAAACCCGACTCTGGATTGTTGTTTTTGGTCGCAGTGACTCACTTGGCCCTCATCAGGTCCTGGTCTTTGAGGGCTGAACCCTGCAGGTAGATGACTCTCTGGGCCCAAAGAGGGACGTGTAGGACCCTCCTCACCTGGACATCCATCTCCGCTGGGCAAAGGATCACCACATAGTAGTCCTACACAATCACACACAATTTATATTAGCCATTGTTTTGCCACAAGCAAGGCGCGGTTGCAGGTTATCATTTATTCTTGTTTTATTGCCAATGTTCATGTGAATGGATGACAGATTCAATCTGGCGTCACTCCGAAAGTGATATATAGCAAGGCCCAGTGCAGGTCAAAGATCCAAGTGAGAGAACTATATATGCAAAACACTGCACGACGTTAATGACTATTCTCGTTATAACCCCGGCCCGCTGAAGTGCTGAGGACAAATCAAATCAGACACACCATTATTGAACGACGAGGTGTGCACACAGGGATGCACCCCCGGGCAAACGCACGCACACATCTGCTCCGACATGAGCGAGGCGGCGGTTTGATCCGGGCTACTGCCAAATTAATCCTGTGCTTACCTCAGCAGAATATTACAGCAAACAAACATCAACCCCGTACACCCATCCATCCATCCATTGTCAAACCGCTTATCCTGCACACAGGGTCGCGGGGGGGCTGGAGTCCATCCCAGCCAACTTCGGGCGATAGACAGGGTACACCCTGGATTGGTCGCCAGCCAATCGCAGGGCCACACAGAGACAGACAACCATTCACACTCACATTCACACATCTACGGGCAATTTAAAGTCCCCAATTGACCTGATCCCCAGCGCATGTCTTTGGACTGTGGGAGGAAGCCGGAGAACCCGGAGAGAACCCACGCAGACACGGGGAGAACATGCAGACTCCACACAGAAAGGCCACTGGGTGGAATCGAACCCAGGACCTTCTTGCTGTGAGGCGACAGTGCTAACCACCGCGCCACCGTGCCGCCCCCCCGTACACCCGTCCTGCTTAAAACATGTTCGGGCTGACCTGCAGTCGGGGGTGAGCAAAGAACTCGTTGAGGAAGTCCATGAGGAGGTCGATCTTCAGACAGCTGACACACAGCACCACGTGTTTCTCCGTCTGCGCCCTGTAGCGGCTGTAGTTCCCTCCAGACTTCTGGCGCTCCATCCACAGAAAGGCCAGCTGCTCGAACTACGCTCGGCACGACGGATGGAAATTGGATTGAGTTAGATGAAAGTACAGGCAGGATCCAGGTGGCTTGAGGAAAAACAAAACAGCGGCTCGTATGGAGCAGTGTTTTTGTCTGATTAGGGAGAGTGTTTGGGGAACATAGAAAAGCGGACATTTGGTTTAGGACGGTGGCTGAATGGAACATGATAGGGGACATTAACTAATTAGTGCTCCAGATAGTGGTGTGTAACAGATGAAGAGATGCAAAAAAGAGTCCAGGGACTGTTTCCACTGATTATAGGAAGCACTTTGGTTTATAATATTCACAGGTCATTTTGTTGCAAAGGGATGCCTCTTAGTGTAGTTTGCAGTACACAAAGTCCTCCTGCAACAAGCAGAGCTCAGAAAATATTTCAAAAATAGAAAAAGCATTGTTAAACTGGCAAAAACTCCCAACTGAGCTCCTGACCAATGCAATAGAATAAGACTGAAAAATAAAACAGTTAGTGACAGAGACTGCTCATCCTTCACTCTCTCTTGTGTCAAGAATCTTCTTAATTCAAGTGACGTGAAGTCGATAGTAAACTAGTGAAGAGCTGATTAATTGAACCCTTTGCCATGTGCAATGGAAGACAAGAGAATTGGACGCCTCATGTCCACCGAACTCAATTGACTGAGCTCTTTTGTTTGCATCTGTGTTAATGTGGGAAAACACCAGGAAAACCAGTAATACGACTGTATTACTGGTGTTTGTCTCAGCCATGATTTGTTTGCAGCCAGCTCTCTATGGCAACAACTATGGCAGATTTATTCGATTTCATCTGGCCTCTGTGCTCGAGTGTCACGATTCGTTTCAAGGAAAGTCTCCAAGTGCAGCCAGCAAATGCATGGCTTTTTATCTTTTTGTTTTTAAGTCAATACACCTTTCAGTGGTTCTACACAAAAGGACTTGTCAAGAGGTCGTGTGTTGTGTGTTGTGTGATGTGTGATGTGTGCGGGAAAACCAACTGAGGCAGCAAAAAGAAAAAAAATAGTGTAGTTGAATCCTGATGTGCTCTGTTGCTTCCATGACCGGTCACGGCAGGACACACACACACACACACACACACACACACACACACACACACACACACACACACACACACACACACACACACACACACACACACACACACACACACGCACACACAGACACAGTGTGGGGGTTGGAGCTTAGGGGGGGCCATTTTGTAAATGTCATGGGGTATTTACGGATGAAAGATGGGGGGAGAAAGAGGGGACGAGGACATGGCATCCATGTTGGTGATGCATAGTTTGCCAATGCTACACGGGTCAGTTGGTGCCAGTTAAGCAAAAGCGTCTTCATGCTTGTGTCAATAGTTTTTATCAAGATCGGTGATAGCCATAATGCATGCGTATGGTGCAAGCCCACCACCTGCTGCCCATGTGACACTGTTAAAACTAATAAAATACGTGTAGCGTCATCACTAAGTCCAATCTGTAAAACAAAAAAGAATGCCAGCAAACCAACTTCTGTTTATCAGTAGTGTGTGTGTGTGTGTGTGATTGCCTGACCAAAGCCCCACTCCCTACCTCCCCCTAAATCCCCACACACACACTGGAAATGCATGCCATTAGCACTTTGCATCTTTTGGGACACACACAGGAACGCCAGCTACTTCAGGGATAAAAGCTTTACACAAATATGATGAACAATAATTACAGGCTGCAGTGCCACTGTTTGCAAGGTGCTTTTATCAGTCCCTGCAGAAATAGTATACGTGCATATGTGTGCGTGTGTGTGTGCGTGTGTGTGTAATCGTCTTGTGTGGCTCTCACATAGAGTTCCTTCTGTGAAGCAGCTAAATGACAGGAGAGGGATTTGGGGAGCAAAGAAGACACTCAAGCTGTTCTCGGAGTAAAGATAGCTGCTGTAAATCTACGTAGGACGCAATGACTCATCACATTATTGTGCCGGAGAGGAAATTCAAGAATCGTTAACAGAGAGATCTTTACTGTATCGAGATTACCAAAGAAAACAAATGGACTTTTGCAGATTGCAACGCTACCCTGCGTAAGACAGCAAACTGGGCAAGTGCAGTAAAGTGATGATAAAGACGGATTCCTGGCCTCATCCTTCTGACCCCCGAGCTCCGACAGCACCCGGCTTCATGCCCAACCTTCCCTTTGATGTTTAACGACACGTATTGTAGATATCTCTGTGATAAAAATCCACTCTTTGCTTTGTATTTCATAGTCATGTGTGGGACTAATAAAGGAATATCTTATATTATCTTATCTTATCTTGTTAGATTTATTACTTTCAAACTGTACTACACTGTAGTACACCCGGTGTCACGGTGTGGTTTTATTTCCTGTCTTATTTTGTAGTTTTCTGCTTCTTGTCTCCCTGGGTAACTTCACTTCCTGCCTTGTCCTGTCATACCCTGTGATTGTCTGATTGTTTCCACCTGTGTTCAATCACCTGCACCTCCCTAGTGTATTTAAGCAGTGTGTGTTGTTTGTCACTTGTCGCGTCATTGTCTATCGTCCTGGATGTTCCGAGTTCCTGCCTGCCTTTTTTCCCTGGTACCTGTATGCGTTTTTTGCCCCTTGGCCACTTTGTGTTGGAGTTTATGACTATTAAAGCCTTTTTGTGTTTCGAAAAATCTGCATTTGAGTCCTGCCTCCCCGCATCCCTGACACCCGGTCGTCTTTTATTACCTGGATGGGAAGCACAATGAGCGCCACGAAGATCATGATGACCACGAGTAGTTGCGAGGGCCAGATTTGGGGGGTAACGTCTCCGAAGCCCACCGTGGAGAAAGTGACCACACAGAAGTAGAGCGAGTCAAACAGGGTCAGGTTGTTGCCCGCTCGTTCCAGGTGTTGAATGCCGCAGATGCTGATGGAGGTCGGCAGGGTGGGAAAGAGGAAGAAAGTAAGAAGACCATGAGAACGTTGCATAATAATTCACCCGCTGAGGGACTCGTTGTGTTTTTTAAGGGATAGACAGAATAAACAGGTTTATGTCTACAGAGACATGGTCAGAGAGCCAAAACGGTGTTGTGGAGGATCTTCTAGATTAGCTCAGGCTTTTCACACCACATATATTCAAGCTGACACATCCTCCACTGCACTTGAGCAATCGCCAGCTGTCATTTCAGAACAGCGTCTCAAACTTTCCCTCTCTGTCTTTTTTCATCATTAAGTTTCTGGAGGTGCCATTTTTATCCTCTTACATAATACTCATTTACGTACATCAGGCTATTGCTTTGCTTCCCTTGTCTACCTCCCTCTCTTTGTGCTCCTGTCGAGGGTACCCACCACGTAAACATGAGGCAGACCAGCGTGCTGATGAGTATCACCACCTGGTTAAACATGGCCGAGTGCGTCCGCTGGATCGCCCTGTGGAGATCATTCTGCAGGAAGACGCACAGATGCGAGGAAATTTATAGAAACCAGCCTAAGTGCTGCATTGTCGAGTGCTTTACTTGTCGAATGAGGATGAAAGGCAGTGGATGCATGGGTAGGAAAGATGGCAAAGTAGGAATATATAGCACAGTGTGACAGCTTCTCAAACAATTGTGAAGCGAGCTTGGATCTCATGGCACAGATGGAGGCAGAGGATGTGAAAAAACGTAAACACGAAGTGTAAATGTTTTGTGACTAATTTACCTCCATGGCAGAGCTGGTGAGCTGAGATGGCGCAGACAGAGAGGAGCAATCGCGTGCCAACAGAATAACACGACGGCAACGTTCAGATAAAAGCAATGAAAAATGTGGATAGGGAGATAGTGCTTCACTCACTATCATGTTCTCCAAAGCGTGTTTAGCCAGCCAGCAGTTGAGAAATACAGGGATGAAGAGATTTCTGAAGGAGGGCAAAATGACCTGCAGAGGAAAGAAAGCGTCTTTGGCTCTGTCTCATTACGTTTTTTCACATGTTTCACAGAAAAATCACAGGATCCTCCTCAAGGAAAGGGGGTTGTGTGAGAGCGCTAACTGTGGTGATTTCCGTTCCGTCGAACTGTCGCAGGTGTTTGAAACGTGCGGCGTGCGTTCTGCAAGACGCTTGAGTGCTGGCCGCGCTTTCACTCACAGTGATCATGAAGGGAATGGCGCTGATCATCTCCAGAATGAAGGGGACGCGTAAGACTTGCTCCCAAACGTTGCCCTGGAAACGTAAAGCAAACACGGTCAATCAGGAAAACTCCATTGTCATGGCGACCTCTGTGAGTTGCCACATGATGGGCCTGACTGCGTGGAAGGGGAACAATTTGACCGGCTTGGTCGTCATAAGATCTGTCGGGATGCAAGTTCGGTCATACGACTCCCTCGCGCCGTAAAGAAACAGCATTACTCAGGTTCCTCTGAGGTTCGCCGCTCCATTAAAATGTCAGACATTTTTCATGTGTCTGCCACATGCATATGGCTTGTTGTGAGGGCGTAGGGAACGCCCGCAGGAATCAGTCGCCTCTAAATGTTACGACCTCTAGCCTCCGGAGTAATCTGCAGAGTGAGCTCTTTATAGGCTTACAGTGTCAGGTACATCAAAAGGCGATAGAATGCGTTGATGGATCAGCCCCCCTGCCACAGCATTACAAGGGGGACCTTGCCTAAGGTCTCTCTGATGTGTTGATATTAGGTTAACCATGAGGAAGCCCCAAGACCTGCTGAGCGGCTTTCCAAATGCAGGAGCAAAGGAGGAACATCAGGGGAAGAAAGGATAACTCCTGTTTAGCATAGTGAACACACAAAGGATTAGAACGTGGACAAACACGAACCCCAAGCACATCGCCTGCATGCATGAACACCCACTCATGCCAAACATGCAGACATCAGAGACGCAGACGTCACAAAAGGCTGTGGATTGGCTGTTTGAGGGGGGTGGGCATGAGTTACTCACCTTGTAGCTGAGATACACGAGCAACATAGTTTCTGAAAAGCTGATGAAAGCAACAAGCACCTGCAAAAAAAAAAAGAGCAAGGGAGTCAAGGGTGCAATGGAGAGATGCAGACTTAGGGAGGACGAGAGAGACCAGAGCAGAGAGACATTAGGAGTTGAATAGATGGAAGAGGAGATGTGGGCGGAATCAGTAGGCGTGCTGATGATTGAGCTTCACAGTGAACAGATTAAAGTGAAGCAGTCTGGTGTCTGGTTGTGTACATACATTTGTATGTGTGTGTGTGTGTGTGTGTGTGTAATCACGCTGCAGGTGTAATCGCGTGTCAGGTGATCTGATTTCTATATATTGCATGTATGAATATATTGTGTATAAGTATGTAAATCCACCAATAAACAGGAACGCGTGAATGACGTGATCTGACCTGCAGTGCCCACAGAGGCAGAGGCCTTTCCACCCAGATGATCAGTTTCCTGCAGAGCGGAAGGTAAAAGAATATAAAACAAAAATTAAACAGAGGCCACCAAAATGGACAAAATATAAAATGAATGCTATTTGCAATTGAACAACAGTGGGGTGCCCAGCAGCCAATGTGTTCATATTGTCGCAGGAAAGTAATATTCCCACAGTCAGATGCAAATTTACAGCCTCGCTATGAGAGAACGGCGCTTTTCTCCCAAAAGACACACTGGTTTGATCGTGGCTGCTTGCATGCAGGCGCTCTGATTTGCTCAAGACGTCTGCTGCCTGGGAGCAGGAGGCGGCCTATCCCTTTCCTGAGCTCACCCTGTCAGGCTCCTTATTCATTTGGAGCCAGAGCTTAGCCAGTGTCACCAGCCACCAATTAGATCAATAGGTCCCTGAGCAGCAGACATGGAAGAGCCGCGGGTCCATGCGCACTTCCTGCTTTCTCTGCCTCTTTCTTTTGCTGTATATTACGTGCTTTATCTCCACTATCACAGTTGATTAGACTGCACAGGCACTACATACATATTACGTCGAAAGGTAATCCATATAGTTGGATTGTGACGAATGAATGTGGATGTGTAATGCTCAATATCCCTCTTGTGAGTTTGCATTGATCGAAGTCCTCCAGGGTGTGGAGTTTCGTGGTCATTGTCTGCAGGATGAAGCCATCGCTCCTCATTAGGGCCTTGCATGCTTACCAGTCAAATTCACTCCAGGGATGGGATGACGTGTTCTGTTTGCTGCAGTTTATGCCGCTCACGCTGCAGGACAGAAAAGTAAATTACTGGCCGGCGACCCAAAACTGGACCATCGGCTCGGTCCAAACATTCATTCACTCCCCCGATTGCATCTCCACCCTCCTCTCCTCTCCCACCATCGTCTCACATCGAATCCTTTAGAAGGAATACTATACACACACCGTTCCCTCATATGTTGACTTGTTCCAGCTATCAGGCCTCCACAATCACAAAGACATGTTTAAGCCAGTCCGTTATCAGCATTTCTCTCACCAGTCCTGTCCTGCGTCCTGCGGGTTGTCCAACAGGACTCTGACAATGTAGAGGAGGCAGCTCAGCACTTTCAGAGAAAAGTTAAACATTCGCACTCGCAGACCTGAAATGGAAGAAAACAAAACAATCGTTCCACAATAGTTCCTCGTGCACCTTTAAATGCACATTTATTACACTTGCAGTTATTAGAGTGCATAATATAAGACCATGGCACTTCATAAAGCCGTGTATAAGTCTTTGTTCTATACCTAATACAATTAAAAGCTATTGACGAAAACACAAACAAATAAAAAGCTCTGAGGAAGCGACGGCAGCTAACCATTTGACATTACCACAAGTGCCTCAGATTATTCATCAATACATAATTCATCACATATTTTTGATAAAGCATTTGCAGCCATGCTTGAAAAAGGCTGGCTTCCTGCAGCAGAAATGTAGACAGTATCGTATCATGTCTGCTGAAAGTTGTATCCCTCCACACTCTCTACAACAATGATAAAGTATGTGATCACAGCAGCAATTTAACCCCATAATCAAAATTTCTCAGTTAAATGCCTTCGTGCATGGGAGGGTAAACAAACGTCAAAGGAATGACATAAAAGAGGAAACAGAGAATACGGCAAAGGCTTGTAGAAAAGTCACAAAGAGCGGACAAGGTGAACAACTGGTGATGAAATGCAGAGCAAGAGCAACAGCACACCTCCCAGTAAAGAGAAATACATCCCCTCAATCAAAAAGAAGGGCAAAATCCCCACACTGCATGCATGACAGAGCACATGGGATCCCAAAGAAAACACAACTCACTGGATCTTTGGTTTTTGATGAAGAACAGTTTGAGGCGCTCCTTGAAAGTGTTCTCATTCACATAGAACTCCACTTGCACCCTAAGAGAAGAATGTGGAGAAGGACAGAGACAAAGAAAATAAATTACCACTTTCATGCAGTCTAGTCAGGAAACCGGATTAAAGGAATCGAGTGTAGGCCTGGGAGATAGAAAAAAAAAAAAGAATAGAATAAAGGGTGGAGACCAATGTGTGTAAAATGGAGCAGATTTGAGAGGGGATAACAATTATTTCAACAGTAAGGAGATGAGACACTGTCTGGCTACAATAAAACTAATAGATTTTAGAGGAAATGCTGTTCCTTCTGGCCCGCCTGACCATAAACCCAGACGGCTGCAGTCAGTCTCGTTATTTCCACTGATTAAATATAGAGCAACAAATGACAAATTACTTCCTTCTGACGTTTCTGCTTAACATTGCCGTAATTACTGTTCTTTTTCTCCCTTTCCATTCTGGCACCCTCCTGTTCGAGGGACACACATCCACACAGGCGTAAAAGATAAAGTGCAAAGTGCTTTGGATTATTAGACCACTCACATGGCCATCAGACGTGGACGCTTTTGGATGGAAGCGACAAAGGGACACTGTTACATATGTACCGGCACACAGCCAGACAGACTGCCGGTGACTGTGTTTCCTGTCTGACCCCCTCAGGGGAGAAGTCTTGGTAGCTCTTCTTTCATCCTATGGAGGGGAGAGTGGATGACTCAGGTCGAGGATGAAACGGGCCCGGCTCGCTGGTCGTCCCCCTCACAATGCACGAGGCAGATGAAAGACAGGCAAGGGGTGTGTGGGGGGGGAGGGGGGGGGAGTCTTCCCGGGGATCCAGTGACGCACCACACATGGTTAGACCCACACGGACCAAAACCTATGCTGGGGAAGGGAGCGAGAGGAAGGTGGGGGGAGGAGGGTTTTCATCCTTGTTTCTAGGGCAACGCAGGATTCGTTGTATTCCCCCCCCTCTCTCTCTCCCTCTCACATGAGCAGATGTGAGCAAACACATACTTGTGAAGTGTGTCGATAGACCGCCCCAACTTGTTGATGGCCCCCTTCGCTTTGAGCAGCCTGCCGACAATACGGCTTTTGAACACATGATGGAAAACAGAAGCAGAACATGCAGATACGCTCTCCAGGCTCGCGATAGCTCAGCGGTGTTATTGCACCTTTCCCGTGGAGATGGGAGACCCTGAACTCTGTGTGTGTGTGTGTGTGTGTGTGTGTGTGTGTGTGTGTGTGTGATGGGTTGTAATAAGCAAATTGATCATAAGACTGAATGAGTTCTTTAAAGAACAGTTAATACCAATACCATGACGGTGATGAGGACCAGGAAGCTTTATTGTCAGTTGCTGGATAAAATAACGATCAAGTCTGTAAACTGTGCTAACAGAGCTTTTTTTTTTTAGATCCTATCAATAACCTCAAGGCTGAACAGCTGTTGCAAAAGTCTTTACACACAATGGCCACAACCAGGGAAAATAATGCACTACAACACACAATCATGCAAAACACTCAACTTTTCTCAGTTTTCATGGTGTACCTATACACTGTTTATTGTGCACTATTAATTAGAAAAGAATTAAATAAAACCTAGTTCAATCCAACGGAGATGATTGAATTACTATTTATAATGAACTGAATCCATCCAGTGTTCTAGCACACATTCAAAATTATAATTAGAAATGTGCATTTGATCCTGTTCGCGGTAAACGATCGTTGCTAATCTTAAGCTGATTTCCTCTTTGCAAGCAAATGCATCCGGCATGGCCCCTACACGTCGTGACACTGTTCTTCTATTCTTTGCAAAAGAATCTCCAGTTTCTTATTGCCAGTTTCTTATTTCCTCAAGGGGAGTTACGCTCCTAAATCAAACATCTTCATTTTTTTCATTCATCGAAAAAGTTAAAACATCCTCTGTGGAAGGAAGCTGTCATAACCTCCCAGGAGAAGTGGATGATTTCAGAGGTCATTTTGCCCTTGATGCGTTTCTCTTTGAATGTTCAACTTGAATCCCCTTGAATGTACAATAGAGAACGGAGAGTAAAGTGGAAATATAGCCCCATAAAGAGACGAGCTGCCGGATGGATTGAGAGTTGAGGTCTTTAATCTAAAGGGAGGATGGGGGGAGAAAACACATTAAAAACTAATAAAGAAAATTATTTCAATACACAAAAGATGTACGAGCACATCACAATGGCACCTTTGAGCAATAGCCACATTTCAGCCCCCCTGAGGCCTGTTATAAAGCACAGAAAACAAAGATTAGATAGCGGTTGAGGAAAACTGCTTCAGTAAATTGTTGGGCAGAATAAAAGAATATATATATGTTGGTGCATTAAAAAACAAACATATTGTATCATGAGAGCAAGACCCCCAAATAAAGGTCCTCCTCTCTTTTCCCTCCTCAATAAAAATATGTTCATCAAACTAATTGTTTTGAGTCAGGCGCCTATGATCATCTCATGGGCTTTAATAAAGCAAGAATGCAGGTTTAACAGCTGGAAACAAGATGGCATGACTAAAGGGGCATAACATTTCAAGTCTGAGCCAAAGGAGGGAATTTGTATTTCTGAGAGAACAGGAGAGAGCGAGAGAGAGAGAGAGGGAGATAAACAGACACAGACGGATAGAAAGACAGAGGGGGACATGCGGAGGAGGATTTCTGAGAGCAGAGAGCTGAACCTTGTTCTCCTGCTGCTTCCACCCATGCCCGTGCTCCATAATGACACAGTACTGGCCGTCTAATGACACATTGAAAGAGCCTGCATATGCACAGGACACAGTGCCGCATCGGCTCATCACAACCTCCACACAAAACTCAGAAATAGTATTTATAGATGTGAAGTAGCAAAAACACAAACAAGAAATAAGCCAAGTGAAAAACTATAAAATACGGAAAAAAAAAAAAAAAAGAAATGGAGAGCAAAAGTCCTAACTGGATCCACTCACTGCAAAAGAAAAAAAATCAGACTGAATATTTTGAAAAAAACATTATGAGAGGAATTAAAAGGGTTAAAAGTCTTCTACAAATTGAGGTAGAGGTCATTGAGTAGATGTGGAAACCAAGTGCCAATTGGACTTCTATTTGAGGCAGATGGACGGATAATAGCAGCACTGGTGGATCACCAACATTCATAAGATGTGCAAATGAGAAAAGGACTAAATCATTTTCACAAATAGGTGGAAAGAATAACCTTAAATAAGTTGATCCATAGATTGGGAGAAACGTTTGAGAATTAAGCTGATGAGAAAAGCTGATGACCAGAACCAGATATATTTTTTTTAATTCAGCATCTATTTTGCTAAAAGCCCCTTTATTCCATATTCAGAGCATGCGTACATAAATATTATGAAAATATATAGTGAGGTAATGTCCTTCTGAGCATAGAAAGTCTCTCTCTTTCTGTGTCTTTCAATCGGAGCCCTTTGCTGCTTTGTTTAAAAACCGCGCTGGTTCTTTCTACGTATATTAGTGCACGTGAGCGCGCCCCCCAACACCCCCCCCCCCCCACGTGACCGTGACCGAAGGATGGCGCCCGCTCTCTGGTTCCCGCTCGGGTTAACACTGTTAGCTCCGTCAGCACCGCCGGCTGCGAGCTGCCTGGATTAACGCACAAGGGGTCACTACTGGATCTTTCGATAAAAGCACGCATGGGTAACAGCAAATTGTGGGAAAAAGGAGAAAAAGACACAAAAATAAGAAAACCAACGATGGACACGGACCCTAAATGAGTTTAGGAGAAATGCAAAGGGATGACAAGGAGTGAATGAATAGCACATCGGCACAACGCGACTAACATCTTAAGAGAGGAGAGTTCATCCAAGTGAGGTTTGACAGGACAGCTTGTCTCTGACCTAGATGCACAACCAGCGCACACAGCAGACTGTACTGATGGAGAAGAATAAAGGAGGAAGGGAAATGAAAAACTAGAATATGTGTTCACATCCCCTGCCAAAAAAGGATTGTTTCTTGAATGGCACATCTTTCACAAGTTCATGCCGACTGAACTGCTTTCTTTAATAGCCGTCACTGCGGCCACGTAATTGATTTGAACACATTCAGAATAACTTAATGGTGACTGAGACCTTTAAAAAGCCCTTTTCTCTTCATATTGCAAAGGGAGCAAGTCAACCAGTCCATGTTGTGACCAATTTATCTATTAATGATCTATGAGTACTTACGTCGAAGGCTCCAACATTCAATCCCTCTCACCCACAAGCCGAGGCAGAGGAAACGACGGCCATCATTCACAATAAATGTGTAACGCATCCCACAATGTATTGACAGTAAGTAAGCGTGCACTGCAGGCTTTGCTCAAACGCTCCATACATCATCAGTGGAAGAGCTCGAGCAATTCCTGCCCCTGCTGCCTGACATCGACCAGCCCTGCTTCCTCCTCGCGTGATCTGATCCTTCACTATATATTAGTCATTCATTCCTTTGTTGACCCCAGAGGATGAACGGAGCACAACGGATGCTGCACACGTTGAATTCACCAAATGGCCCCTATTTGGGACCATGACTTGCTCTTTGAAAAAGAGACAGCAATCATTTCTCCATCACGAAACATAATATGGCCCTGAAAGTGTTGCACAACTCCATTACAAGCCATCCAATGACATTCTATCCCTTCAGATTACATTAGGCTTGGATGTGAGCGGGCGTTTAACATTTGATCGAATCATCGTTAGATACCGATCTGTTTCAAAGTCGCATTCAAACCAACTCTTGGAGGAAGGAGTGTGAGAAACATGAGAGGAATCATCTCTATTGGCCGTCTCTAGTGTCTCTAGGGCTGCTTGGGTTTGAAAGTCCTCCGGTGTGTAAAGCTAACACAGTTTGGGACCAGGGGAGCTGCCATCAGTGGACAACTGTGCCTGCGATGCCCCCACAGCAGCATGGCACAGAGCCCCACCTCTGATGCCACGAGTCCTTCCATCAACACCGAATAGAGCTCAGAGACACGCTAGTCAGCCCCCATAGCTCTGTTTAGTAGCCACGGCACGAAGGCTCTTAAGTGTCAAGAGTACTTGTCTTACCGAAAGGCTGGTTAAGGAAAAC
This sequence comes from Gasterosteus aculeatus, assembly GCF_964276395.1. Lineage (NCBI taxonomy): Eukaryota > Metazoa > Chordata > Actinopteri > Perciformes > Gasterosteidae > Gasterosteus > Gasterosteus aculeatus. The sequence continues at coordinate 9,794,804 of NC_135699.1, read as the reverse complement.
CTAGGAAGGAAAGCCCACGGAGACAGAAAAAAACTCTAAAAATAAAAGAACCGAGAACACACACCTGCACTGTTCTCTCGGCCTGCTGCTGACCAAGTGATGACAAATGAAAAATAAAGCCAAACACACAATCAATACGTATCTATGTTCGCCTTGCATCATGTGCACAGTGTCCTTTGCAGACGGATCACGTTCAGGCTGCATCTGAGCCGTCCCTCCTGTCCCCCCAAGACGGACCTATCCTTAATGACGAGGCCTACCGGCAACCTTTCCGTTTCATGCACGCATTAATTAGGATGTTGTTTTCAGACTAACATTCGTCAGGCTTCAGATTTGTCCGTCTTCACTTTAGCCCGCAGCTTCCAATCAACTATGGAAAGACCCCGTCCACCTCCCCAAGTATTTGTTTTTAAGTTAACTTCAATTCAGACATTAAGTCTGAATCTCATAAATCCCATAATCTTGTTAATAACCTCCCTTCATGCCAGCCCTGCAGACATGTATGCATAATACATCCGTGATTCCAACACCTCTGACAGGATTCAGATTCCACGGGCAACAGCGTCCAAAGCGTATTCAAAGCATGTGAGAACGGCTCTGGGTATTGAGAATGTTCATGGATCATGCTTCACATCAGCTCGAGTGGATGAAGGCTGATTATATGGAAACGATGAGAAAAGAAGAAGCTTGGGTATTAAGGATGGCAGAGAGAGTGAGACAGAGATTGAGCGAGAGAAGACGTGAGCGCACTAGCCAATAAGATATTGTTTTAATGAAAAAGGGCTGTCATTTGTTAGATAATCCAGTGATGAAAGATCCCGCTGGAGTTTTCTGTCGTGGAGCAGTGTGGAATCTCTTGTCCTGTATTTTATTTCACTTGTAGCAACGTCTGCATACAAGCTGTGCTGGCAGTCATATGTGTGTTTATAGTATTTACAGTAGAGTAGCGTGTAGTACGTGTTCATATTAGGCAAAAAAACAGACTGGCAAAATGTGAATACAAACCTTAGCCTTCAAAAGATCTTGATTTAAACGGTTAGTCATCTGGCGTTTCCTCAAAAAACAAGCGCCACTGTCAGAAAATGTGAATTGCGACTTACAAATAAAAAGAGGATTTCACCAAAATGATCGTTGTTCTTTGATCTTGACACATTAAATTCATCAGGCACACCCTTGTTAAAGAGTTTAAGCGTATGGATTGATAACTTAATGAATGAGGATGATTGGCAGTTGTGAGCAAACTGAGCCCTATTTTAAATTATTTCTAGGAGACACGGCTTGTTTCTGTGCTCTGAGTACATTTTCATTTACGTAATTAGAAGGATGGGCTGTCAACGTCCAACATGTTTGCATCTTTGTGTGTTCAAAGTAAAGTGTACAATATTTATTAATGCAGTGGAGGCCAGGAGGGCCACTATCACTCATTCTCTCTTTGATGGCCTCAACTAAATGTATTCTACTGAAAGGGGAAAGTGGTACGGTAAGTACGGTAGAGGAGGTACTTCTATCAGACCTAAAATGGAGGGTAGGGGACGCAAGAACACACCCAGCAGAGAGGAGAGGGCGGCATGGAAGCGACCTACAAGGGATTATAAGGCTCAGAAAGGCGTCTTTCCCCAGAGTGCAACCATATATTTGTCAGGCAGATAAGTTATGCAAACACATGTTTGCATTTCAATGTGTGTGTGTGTGTGTGTGTGTGTGTGTGTGTGTGTGTGTGTGTGTGTGTGTGTGTGTGTGTGCTGGCTGATACACCAAGGAGCTATCTGTGCACCTGCGGCCCATCGGGAGCGCTTTGCCGCTTAAAGCGACTCCTGGATTAATGGGACATAGAAAACAACTCGTTGTGATTCAGACCCAATTAAGCTTCCAGTCACTGTCAATATCAACTGTGGACTTCCTCCTAATCAGAGCATTTTATAGCAACTATTACTCCCCGGGCACCGGGATCAACACCTCGTTCCTCTGTCAATCACTGAAGGGCCGTTTGTTTGTATGAAGCTGATGCTCAGACAAGCATGGATTTAGCTGTAAACACACACAAAAACACAAATACAAAGGACTCAATGTCTACAGAGGCTCATAATTAGACCTGCTATATAAAACATTACACTTGAGATTATACAATTTGACAAAAAGGAATGTAACGTACACAACCCACTCAGGTTTAATTTAATTCTCAGTGCCTTGTAGAGGCATTAAAGTGCCCCAACAAATCCGTGAATACATTATCCATCATCAGTGTTGCTGATTTTTTTGATATTTTTGTAAAACAGAAACCCGCTTTCACTGAACCTCTAGATTCAGGTGACCGAGGTCACGCTGCCCTCTGATTAATAGAGATATTGGTCCGTGGGCAGAAGCAGAAGGACAAATTACAGAAGGCCATAAGAGCACAGAAGGCCCGATAAGGCTAAATATGACCTTTGAGAGATCTGCGACACAGGAAGCAAAAAGGTATTGATCACACAAAATGATAATCTTTGATGGTTTCAACAATATGATGTTCGTTATTGACAGCTAGCGGGCAGCAGTTTTTCTGTCGTGAAGCTTGGCGATGGCCGAACCCAGAGTGAACCCCTCGCTTTCAATGGCACGTCCTCCCAGTGATCTGATTGGAAACACCCACTCAAGTACATAAGCGAGTGTTTTGGTCCCCATGTCCACCCTAAACAAGTGATCCTAAGCATGAATTGGAGGTTTTCCATCAGACAGCATAAGCAAAATGAATGCATATATAGCATTTCAAATAGCCTACCCTGCAAAAGAAGAGTCAAAGGTTATAACGCTATGGCCACACTTGAAATCACCTATTCAGGTGCCAGATGGTTCCCTGCAAATTTCAGGAATCATGACAGGGGGAGAGCATAAAGAAGGTTGTTTACTGTTCATTCCCACCCTGTCGATGCCATCACGGCTTGTTTTTTGTGTTCCAATATTGTGATATGTGCCACTACATGACATGCAAGTATATTCATTTACAATTCCTGAGTAAATCAGTCTCTCATCCTCCTCAGAGTATTTTTTCTTTTACGCTTTGAGTGGGATAATTTAGAATCTACAGCAGGAGCGACAGTCGTTTCCGCGCATACAAGGTAACAATTACACCTGTTGCTTCCATCACAACAGCCCTGGTTGTAAAAATATTCCCAACACATCAATGCAGCGGAATCAACGAGAACCCAGAAAACAAATGGAGAAATGTGCACTTTGTAGAGCAGATGATACGATGCTCTTGCGGCGTGAGGATGCGCAGCGGATTCAGCGCGCGCCGTGCGTAAACCACATGCAAGCATCCTTACCGGTCGTCGGTCTGCCAGTCCCCGAGCAACAGGTCTCGGAACCGGTACCGAGGGGGCAGCGGGAGCACCTCTTTTTCCAGTTCGACCATGGTCCTCCTCCTCAGAACCCCCCACCACCCCCCCTCCAAAAAAAAGAGAGAAACAAATATCACCGCAACCCGCACCTCCACACACCAACTCCGCTCCTTCTTCTATTCAAAATGCACATCAATAACGAACGTATCGACACACCTCACGGCATCGTTCTCGACCTCACTCCTAAACAGGATTAAAAACAAAAACAAAAACTTCCTCTTTTTCTTTTGCCACCCGTCTCCACAGAGCTCTACTTTTCTTGCCACCGAGGCAACAGGTCCAGGATGATGCGGGTCGGTGCGCGCGGCGGGGGGTGTTGGGGGGGGGGGGGGGGGGGGGGGGGGTGGAGGGTCCACTTGGACAGTGACAGCTGGAGAGCAACTGGTTGTCTCTCAAATCCCAGCAGCGTCCTCCGCGCGTAAAGCTCCGCGTGGAGTGTGCGAGCAGCCGCTGGGGACGATACCGTTCATTCCACGAGCCGCAAAACAGCAGGAATAACAGAAACACTCCTCTCTACAAACGTTTCTTTCTTTTGGTGGCATATTGGAGAGGAGCAGTTTGAGGAGGCACGTGTGACTCGTCTGGTTGAAGATGGCTGTATTTCGTGTCAACTATAAATTGATCTCTGTGGTAGTTACAGAATAAACGGTTAAATCAGGAAGTAGTCTATTTAGCCTAATACACCCCCATCTCATGAAAAGTAAATGGAAATATTATTTTATATTTCCTTCTATATATTATTTGAATGAGGGCTATTATAATACATTTAAATTTCATTCATTTCTCATTGGAAGTAATTAAAAAACACTACTGTTATAATTTGCCGACAAACATAAATTCTTTATTGCCGTGTTGTGACATATTAGATTGCCTGACACAGTTTTAATCTGCTGTAGAGCCTGTTGTCGTAACAGAAGCTGTAATGAAATTCAAATGTGCTTAAGAGGACTGTTGACTCGCCACAGACGACAGGTGTTATTCAAATCAACTGCCGACAATTAATATTAATTACCCACAACTGAGCTTTTATAAAGCAGCACCTCAGTAAGCTCCAGGCAAAACCTTCCCTCAGAGGGTCAACGTGACTTAATGCCCATCGAACGATGGGAAATCCAGAACAATACACTGAATGAGTTCATATTATCATAGTAGTGAATATATTTTAGATAGGAATGGTTTGTGCCCTCAAACATTTGAGCTTATATAAAACATTTATTGCATGTTTTTTTTTTTTTTTTAACTCCTTTGAACTCTATTAGGAAAATATCATAGCATTTCATTTAGTTTTATGGTGCCTTTCCTCCGGTTTTGTCTGTTTTGCCCTCTGGTGGTCATCACGCCACGAGGACACACTCCGTAGACAGCTGGATTCATTTATCGGTTCAAACAATAACCCGACAACTACTTGTCACTGATACGTAGGTTAAAACACCAGAAGACAATAACATTTATTCATCTTGAGCCTTTGGCAAAAAAAATGAAATAACAGATTGACGGAGAGGCAAAACATTTTGTTTTAAGTGGGTGGGCCTCGCTCTGTAGCCATGGTAACAACAAAAAAATTCTGAGCATGTCGGAGGAGATTTCAGAGAGTTCATGTGTTTTAAACCTCATTTAAACCCCATTCAGTCTTACATCATCGCAAAATACACTGAAGACAATTTGCAGAGACTGAGAAAAACAATCAGGCTGCATCCCTTCATATCAAAAGCTATTTTCCTCACTGCTAAAAAAAATAGCAATTTATATACAAATATGAATAAGCATAGTAAAAAAAAAAAACAATCATCCTTAGAAAAAGTCATATAAAATATGTAAAATCTTTCAGTCAGTGTCAGTCAGTCATTCAGTCACTTCCGAGTTCTATTCCAATGGAACGTTGACTGAGGCCAAAGCGTCCACAGCCCAGCCGGGGTACTGGTCACGAGACGGGAACATTCGCTTCATGAAAGTCCGTATAAACTCAGGGAAGCAGCCGTCCACGATGCTCTGCCTCACGGAGCACATCAGCGTGAGCTGAAAAGAGAAATGTTGGATGATTCAAAAGAATTCATGTGTGATTATAGTGAGACTTAAAGATGGCGCAGTTCTGCAGCGGGAATGTTTGCATGCTACCTTTTACCACGGCAGCATTTGAGGGTAACAAATTGTGTAATTTAACAGTAGAGTTGCAGCCCAAAAAAAGGCCAACCAACATGGGAAACCCAACTTTAAAGCTGGCATGAATATATAAAGGTTTAAAATAATAACACACACACACACACACACACACACACACACACACACACACACACACACACACACACACACACACACACACACACACACACACACACACACACAAATGTGTCACCCTGAGACTTAGACTTGAGACTAAGAAGAAACTCGAGACTGGTTGATATCTCCTAGCAGCAGGATTGCAGATTTGCCCAGGAAATAAGAACACCTGATTAAACACACTTATTCAGATACGTCTTCTTGAGGGGAATATATACTTTTGTAAATGTATTTTGTTGCCTTTTAATCATTATTACATCTTAAGTCATGCAAGTAGCTTAGCTGTTACACGTCATTTCCAACACTGACCTGGTAGGCGATGTTGTGGATGGTGATGTGATGCATGGCTGCAGTGTCACTCTTGAACAGAGCATGGAGGTAAGCCCGGCTGTGTCTGGAACAGAAGACAGGCTCATGTGTTTACATCAGTACACAAAATACAAAATGTCACAGGAAATGCCACAATGCTGTTAAGTCAATAGTGAAAAGACATAAAACTTGAATTAGAAACAAATGCACAGGTAAATGTAGGATATAGCGCCACACATAGTGATTGTCTTTTGAATTAAGGTCAAATAGGGTTTCTTGTACACTTAAAAAATATAAATATCTGTTGCAATATAGAAATATGACTTATCACATGAGTCAAAGCCCTGAGAACACACTACAATTTAGCTTGAGTTTGTTCATGACTTACTGCCGGCACGTGGGACACTGACATTCTGGGTCTATGGGCTGGAAGTCTTTGGCGTACTGCTTCTGTTTAACCTGGAGAGATCCCCAAGGAACCAAGGCCGAGCCAAACCTCTGCAAAACAAAGAAACATGACGTCAGAAACGGGTCTTTCATATGAAATGAAAACTGCTAAATTACATTTGACAAGGGGATAATCCGTGTGTGAGGTAGAGATCACTTACTGCAGTGCGGGTGGGGAACACGCAGTCGAACATATCGCATCCTAGAGCAACACACACCACCAAATCCACAGCATACCTGCAGATTATGGGGATCATACACACTGTCATTTTAGACAACCATAAAGCCCAGGAAAACCCCGCCATTCTCATACGATACTATAAGGATACCGAATGAGCTCTTGAGCACACAAAAGTAAATTTACTCTGATTTCGGTTGCACGCAATGCAAAAGGTAGAAGTTGCAAAGGTGAGCTGAGTAAAATTGAAGTGATTTATGTAACACGATGCTCTGGTAGGCAAACGTACCCCACACCCATGAGGTATCGAGGCTTTTCTCGCGGCAGGTGGTCGGTGCTCAGTGTGACCATCCGCCAGAAGTCGTCCTTCTCCTCTCCTCCACTCAGGCCGCCAATGGCAAAACCGGGAACATCGCGTTGAGTCATTTCTGCAGGAATGGGAGAAGATATCTAAAGCACAAGTTGAGCCCTCATCATCACTGTCAAACTGCTGCGGAGTGGTGAGTTTATCACTAGACCTGGCACGTAAGCGCTAACATGTATTTCCGGCTCATTTGCCATAATGATGACTGCAGCTAAAATATAGTCACGCAATATTCTATTTAAATCTGACAGGCAGTTTCCTTATTCCTTTCAGTGTCCTGATACTTTGAACAACACTTACACCGTTAATGGCGCGTGACATATGTTTGATTCACACATACTTCTTCTTCAAATGAAGACATAAAGGCTTATTAACATTCATTGGAAAAATGGGATTGAGAGAAACATGACGTGAACTTTCCAAATAACTTTAAATAATTGGATTTTCAAGTAATTTAAACGTGTTCTTCGTAGGCTCCATCCAAATATGATCCCATCTTTGAGCCTACTCAAAATCAATAAATAGCGTATATGGCCACAGGAAGGTAATCAAAAGTAGTAAAAGGCAATTATCTTTACCTTCTAGACAGACCTTGCGCAGCTCTGCATTCAGCCCTCCCTGGATGATGGCAAAAAGGTTCTGTTTGTCTGGATTTTTATTGGCTGCAATGCAGCGGTCAAGCCAGCGAATGGATCGGTGCATGGCCTCTTCCACCCGAGGGCCTGTCACCGTACTGCTGACCACATCATCCAGCTGCATCATGATATCCGATCCTGAGAGAAAACAGAGGGGGGCTGTGTTTTAGCGAATGGGAAACTGAGAGGAGGGTCCTTTTTAATTAATTTATTGATTCAAATGGTTTTGCTCCTTGCAGACCCAGACTGTTCTGTATGCTGATGGACTTCTCGGGACTCAAGAGGATCTCTTCGCCATCGTAGGGGGACTTGAACTTCACCCCTTCCTCTGTGACCTCTGAGAGTTCAACAAGAGACACCATCTGAAACCCCCCGCTGTCCTGTGAGCAGAGGAGAGTGAACCATAAGATTTACACACAGAGCTAACCGACTACCTCTTGGTCTTTTATAAATGTGTATTCATCACCTGTGAGGGGTTGATTCAGCAAAGCTACTCACAGTTAATAGATTCCTCTTCCAGTTCATGAACCCATGTAAACCATTGGCTTTCTCGATCAGATCAGGTCCCTGCAGGCAGTTGGATTAGAAAAACATAGTTGGAGATGAAAAGTGGAATTGATCTGGCCTCTAGCGCTGCCGTTGTAGGGTTGCCTACCGGTCTCATCCCCAGGTGGTACGTGTTTCCGAGACAAATCTGACAACCAAGACCCTCCAGCTGATCCACAGTGATTCCTTTCAGGGTCCCCTGAGTGCCGACAGGCATGAACACCGGGGTGCTGACGGCACAGTGTGGCAGTATTAGATCACAAGCTCGCGCTTTCGTCACTGAGCATTCGGCAACTACTCGCAGAGCGAGTGGAGACGCCGCAGACAGAGTTTTCTTCAGAGACATGCTGTTCTCTAAAGTATTTACATCAGCTCCACGCTCTGTGATGGCAGCCATGTTGGAATTGGGACATGTGACGTTGGAGCGACTTCAACTGACAAATCGCGTCGACCAATTGGAAACGAGCAGTTTGTTGGACGTGAAGACGACGCCTTTTATTATTATCCAATTAGAATGCCAGCTTGATGGAGTGACAGCAGCGTTTGCCAATTGACTGCTTGGTTTTCCAGACAAGAGGCGGGCCTCCACTCGCCGGGTTTGATCGGATGTCGTCTCCCCTGACCGGATGGTGTTTGTGTACTGTGTAGAGGAAGTTTTGTTTTGCGAGTTTTCCGTCCGTTTCGACTGACCGGGTGTTTAGTTAATGCGCTTAAAAGAGCACGAAATTGTATTAGTGTGAATTGCATTCCCGGTAACCGCTCAATTGTCCAAGAAGAGACTAAAAGTTCGAGCTGTTTGAAGCGGTCGGACTCCCAACGATACACCTCAGAGTAACCCGAGAGCACCTTCCTGCTAGGCTAACGTCACATTAGCTAACTTAGTTAGCGCGGCTAGCGGTGAACTCTGGTTCGCGTTGTGTTGAAGGAGCTCTCCGAGCTGAATAAGTCATGGGGAACCGGGGCATGGAGGACCTGATTCCCCTGATCAACAAGCTTCAAGACGCTTTCAGCTCCATTGGCCAGAGTTGCAATTTGGACCTTCCCCAGATTGCTGTGGTTGGTGGTCAGAGCGCTGGAAAAAGCTCGGTCTTGGAAAATTTTGTCGGCAGGTAAGTTAGGTGACCTGCTTGTGTTTTAATTGAATTGTCACGTTAAAGCAGTTAACGTTTTTCGTTTTGTTTCCCCCCGTTTCTTTCGCGTTTTTAACCTTCTGAAACGGTTCCATTTGGTTGTCCGGCACCAACGGCACTTTGTAGAGTGCAGTCTGCCATCCAGCTAAGCTAATGTTAGCCCCTCTGCCAGAACCAACGTCATACAACCTTTACGTTACACACTTGACGCACTGCTGCCTTGAAAGTGTGAGGTGGCTACAGGTTGAACATCTTGACGCCCTTCACGTTCCAAGCCAGTGGGCCGGGAGGAAACTTATTTCCTGAGGTTTTTGTATACCTCGACGTACGCTTTCCTAGTTTTCACTAGAAAGTGTCTAACCAACAATGTGTGTAGACGTGTAAGAAAACCTGCTCTCTGCTCATGTGGGCTCTAAAGAGATGTTATTCTGACCATTGCAAATACTTATGCCCTCTAAAACCATCAGCACTAGTACGATTTTTCTAATGAATGACTTCAATTTTGCTTTCGGTATTTAAATTGCACAACGTGGCTATTTATTAAGCGTAAATCCCAGGGTCGTTTGTCTTGTTCGGCCATCCCTTTATTCTGCCTTAGATCTGAATGGGAACTTGTCCCCGTGCCACTGTTTATGATTCCAAGCCACACCCAGAAATTCCTCTCGTTTTGCATTGGTTTGTTATTCGGTCTGTTTCATAGGAGCTTTATCGACATTGTTGTTACTATGTTCATTCTTCCAGATGTGGGCGTACAAACATTGTATCAGATAGATCAGTCAAATTGGAGGCCGAGTGAGCAGCCCCTTTACCTACGGATGTGGATTTTGTCACACGGAATCCACATCCACTCAACAGTCTTCTGTCAAAATTCTGTTAAACAGCACGAGCTCACATCCGCCGCAGTCAAAACTTCCCTTAATTAACATCTTCCTCTTTTCTCCGGGTTGTGGGCAAAACTTGAGAACAAGTTTTGTGTCTCATCAGTATGGGGTGAGATCACCCTATAGATAAAGAAACAAAACAAGCTCGCTCCAAAACAGCTTGTTTAGCAGGTTTCCACCGCATTGACTGACACTCGTTGTGTGTAACCCGAAGCACACCGGGATCACGCGCACTTCCGCAGCCCAGCCATCACAGGCAGGCAGTGCGTTTGATGTGAAGATGGCATGCAGACACACTGGCAGGAGCACTTCATGTCTGCTGTCAGGCAAACACACACCCAGATTAGACTACTACTCGGTGCACATAAATTCAGATGAGTGGGGCTATGCAGTGTGAGCACTCAACACATACTAGCTGTAGTTAACATGCCACGGTCCACGGCAACCTCGATTCCACTGCCTGTGTGTTACTTAAGCACTTAGCATTCACGTGCACTTTAGTGTTTACCTTTTGTGTTTGGTCTTTTCAACCAAACAATGGAAAGTACAGCACTCACTCTTTACGCCCGTTGCTAAAGTGCAGGTGATCTGGGGCTCCGATAAGGTGGAACAGTAGGTGAAAGACTCAAAACTACTAGGTCAACTTGTACTTCAACCCGGATGTGCTCGGCAGGTGCTGCCTATCACCGTAGCAACCGGTGCGTTAATGTGGAGATGAGTCGTAGTTGGGCATGGTAGAGCTCTGGACAAGCAATTACCTAATCAAATGCTTGTACAGGCATTTGTTGCACAAAATGAGTTCTGTTTTTGTGCTGAAGGTTAATGATTTGCAAAGTCTCTGGTGACAACAGTGTTTAACCATGAGCACGGAGTTGCTGTTACTGCCAGTGGTAATGGCTTCTGTATGGTTCCCGCATTGTACTTTGGTGAGTTCCATGGTGTTTGTGAGAGACACTGGTTTCAACCCTTTGTTCACAGGGATGGGAAAAAAATCCTCTTTCTAGGGCCCCCAGCGACAGTAGAAACAGTAATTTAGTGCTAGCGCAAACATTTCTGTCTCTTGCCTGATCTCCATGCAGATGATCGAACTGAGAAGGGGACGTTGTAGCAGGACCATGACTGCGGTCAAAAACAATATCAACTTTCCTTGATGTTGTTTGAGCATTTGTACGTTAAGTTTTCTGTATTTGATTTTTTTTTAATTTGTTATATATTTGTTAAACCTGTATAAGATAAGCATATCGTTTGTTTTCATGGCCAGCCGAGTGATGCGTCACTTTAAGTGTAAGCATCCCTTAAAGTGGATGTGTGTCACCAGTCGTGTTTATTTCGATTCGGGCCTTTTGCTGCTCTGCGTTCTTTGCTGGGCAGAAGATCAAATCGCTCTGACTCACCAGCCTCACGACTTTGTTAATGTTTCTATCTTTTGAAAGCATTTGTTTATCTCTTATATTGTGATGATGGACCTTACGTTTCGACACATTGGACATCGAACCGTCATTATTAATTTCAGTAAAAATCAGTGGCGGAAGCCTGATACTGCTTTGTCATGACAGATGCATGTGTCTTTAATAGCGACAGTGATGACTGCATTCCATTCAGGCGTGTCAGCGACCTGATGTCCCTGATAAACTAAATGGACCAGTCAGTGGATGCTGTGCGAAGTGTTCTTCGTTAACCTTATACATTTACTGGCTTTTGTTGGTTGGGTTGATTGCATTATTAGATCCTTATTAACTCTCACTTTAGAGATAGGCCTTTATTATTAGCGCTGTATTGCAATCTTTTGTCGAGCGGCCATGCCACTGCCCCAGGAGGGAGTGTAGACGTTGTATCTACTCCAGCAAGCCGTTGTGGGTGGAGGAGGTTGTTATCAGATATGTGGCAAGAACACTACTAAGAAACCGGGAGTGTTTAAAGCTTTGTAGCAGTTTCGCTTTAACGCTGTACTGGACCTGGTGATCCTTGTGAGGAAGACTGACAGACATGCACACAGCAAATGGATTGTCCACTAAGCAGTTGGATTTTGGTAGTGTTTTAAAAAAACGGGCTGCCAAGTGCGGCTTCTCGGTCCACACAGTGGTGGACTGCGGCGCCTCCGTGCGGGTAGCCATAATTACACATCCGTCGCCACACCAGGGACCAGTGCAATAAACCCCACCAAACCACAACCATGTTTTTGTGTACTTCGCCTTCCCGAGGGAATGAATCAGACAACCTCAGAGTTTCCCACCCCGATTTTCATGTTTGAAAACGAGCCCCGTCAGGCATCTATGGACTTCAGGAAGAGGAGGATCTGACATGCACAATGGCTCCTTGGAGCCAACCTGCCTGTTCGTAGGAGGCAGCGGCTATGGGGGGCTCCGGGCAGGGGGAGGGGAGTTGGCTCTCCTCATCTCTCCCTGCCCTACTCTCCATCGCTTGTGCTTTTTCTTGCCAGGCAGGGATGGAGGGAGCCTTACAGACTGACGCTCTTAGCTTGGCCATTCATAATGCATGAAACGATACCCAATCTGCTCGGCCTCGTCTATCATTTACAGCGCATCAATAATGGAATCCTGGCCTCGTGGTGCCGTTTATCCAATTCTATGAATATGGATTAGCGCTCTCATTTTCGCTCTTGCTCTCATTTTTGATCTTCTCAGAAGAACATTTGTAAACCAACACTTTGTTTCCACGTAAGCTCTGTTGATGCTTCAGTTTGTTTGTGGATCTTTGACAAGCAGCCACTTGTTGAGCCAATGAGACATGTTTGACTGCTGATAATCTATTGAGAGTTGCCTGATACTGGAGATGGCCATCAGTACATTAGCAGATTCTCAAGGTCCTTCTTGCGCCGACCTCTGGGCAGCACCGTTATTTATTTCCTTTCGCTTAGCCGATCGCTGCATTGGTTTCCGTCTCCCCCGCTGCCAGTCCTCGTCCACCGTTCTCGTGTACGGTCCTCCGTGCTCCACATTGTTTGCATGATACAGCACCGGCGCTGCACCGCAGACCTGTTGGCTTTCTGCTGACGTAAGGAACATCCAGAATGTTCTCCAGTATGCCGGGACGGCGGCCTGAGCGTAGCGATCTGCATGTCCAACGGTAGCGGCTCTCACTCTCCGCCCTGCTCTTCCCCATCCTTTCCCCCTATTCCTCATGCCTGTAGGGGGGATAGATGGGAACGGAGAATGTGGGTCGGCGACATGCTCTGCAGTGATTTTTCCAGGACTTGACCCAGTGATTACCACCACATGTGGCATGTTTGTGGAGGGGGTGGAGGAGCATCACTTGATGGCAACTTTGGTCGTGACTCATGGAGTTGAACATTCTTCAGGTGCCGTGTCACGTTAAGGGGAACAAACAAGCCAGCTCTGAGAAAGTTCCTATAACCCCCCCCCCCCCCCCCACTCCGAGTAGGGTAGTCTGTGACGGTAGTGCACTGTTGCACAGATGGCATTTGCCTGCATTTGATGAGTCATTTCATGCGTTGTGTAATGCCTTACATTGCCTTCAATCCCCTCACCACCAAATAAGAATCTCTTCATATTCCAGTTTGTAATGCAGCAAAAAAGGAAAAACAATAGCTGGCATGGCACTGTAAGTAGCATGATGCAAGTGTTGAACTGCACACCTAAAAACAACGTGAGGCCCCAGGATGCTTTGGTCATAAGGCATTATCGTAGGTGATCGTCATGTATTGACAAAGCCAAGGCTCACACAAAAACAGGAGCTATAGATCATGTCGTTTAAATGGGCCATGAAGTGAGTAATCAGGGGTCAAGTTTGTCAGACAAAGAATCTTCCCAAACATGGTGGTTTTTAAAGATGCTCTGGGGGCGTCGTAAAAATTGGCTAAATCTCTTCTCCTTCGCCCTCTTTTCAGTTGGCAAAACTTGCTCATCACTGCCAACATCTGGTAAAGAGCAGGACAGACAGTTTCCGACGACAAATGTAACTGGCTGGTTGAATGTTGACATGCTGAGTCATATGGCTGACGTCTGGAATCTTAAAGGTTTTCTTTGAAATATTGCAATTACAATTAGTCTCATTTGAATTGCAAAAGTGTATCACTATTCCAGTTCCATCATCCCAGACGCCGCCTCGCTGCCGGAGGAGGTGCTCCATTATTTACCGTCCGGGGAGCAGCTCTAGGTTCTGTCCTTGATATTGTTTTTACAGTCTGTCTGTAATGCCTCAGAATTCTATTTTAAGTTGGATTTGAATTGATCACTTAAGCCTTAATGACGAGAGAAATTAACTGAGACAAGTCGGAGGCGTGAAATTCCCCCGCGTGCCGCAGTTCACCAGAAAGCCACGCTGCAGGCAAATGGACATCGAGTGTATTGAATAATTGAGCGCTTCTTCGCTCTCTCTCAATCCCAAACCTCCTGTTTCCCCTAACACCCCCCCGCCCCCCTCCTGTTTCTGATTTCCCTCCTCACTACGTGTGTTTATGCTTCCTCTGTCTGTCTCCCTCAGGGACTTTCTTCCACGTGGATCGGGCATTGTTACCCGCAGACCTCTCATTCTGCAGCTGGTCAACAATAAGGCCGGTGAGTGCACGAGTCCACACAGCAGCAGTCTCAGGCCACGCCAGCTGTCTGCTACTTGCTGTGCTCTTTGATTTAATGATCTATTTTTCTTTTACCTTTTTGTCCTAAATGTACTTCACTTTGCTTTTGTATGTAGAATATGCTGAATTCCTGCACTGCAAAGGGAAGAAGTTTGTGGATTTTGATGAAGTGCGGACGGAAATTGAAGCGGAGACCGAAAGGATAACAGGCTCCAACAAAGGAATCTCTCCGATCCCTATTAACCTGAGGGTCTACTCCCCTCACGGTAATGGACTCTGCTCTTATCACAAAACACAAGTGCTGTTAACACTCTGCTATTGTGTAAAGTACATTTTGCATGTTGTATGCATGATTTACCAAATGTTTCTGTACTGTTAATACCAATGTATGTGTCTTTTTAAATATATCTGGTTTTATTATTTGCACTGCGATTGTATCTAATCAATATAGTAAAGTATTGGATCGTTTTGATAAGCCAACCCAACAGACATGTGGTTATTTTATCTGTAAATAACGTTTCAGTTAATTATAGCAAAAGGGCAATATCACAGTAACTATCGCTTACTTATAGCGTAATTAATAAAAGAACCACAAAAGTCGCTTGTCTAATAATTGAATGTGTTATTTTTTGATGTCACTTTTTGCTTTGAGCGAAATTCACCATAGAATTTCCTGTTTAATTCTGTGCGTGAATGTAACACATAAGTAATATGACCTCACATGGCAGTAATGTGTTTATGAAGTAAAAAACTAATTAGAACAACGCAGACATGGCCCTTTTTTATTGAGGAGGTTTGGAATATTCAAATACACGTCTGTCACATAATCCCCATTTGGGTTTTCAGTCAAATAAAGTATGTCAAATCATACTAGAAATCAATGGATATGGAATCGTATGACTTACAATAAACGATAATTTACTATTTGTCACCTCAGCTGATGGACAAGCGTCTTTTATTTTCAATTCTCACCTCTATTGCTTGTGTCCACGTTGCTCAGTGCTGAACCTGACCCTGATTGACCTTCCGGGGATGACTAAGGTTGCCGTCGGAGACCAGCCTATAGACATAGAGCACCAGATCAGGGACATGCTGATGCAGTTCATCACAAAGGAGAGCTGTTTGATTCTGGCCGTCACACCCGCCAACACCGACCTGGCCAACTCGGACGCGCTGAAGATCGCCAAGGAGGTGGACCCACAGGGTGAGCGTGCAGCTCTCTAGCAAATCAGAAGTTAAGGGTGCTCTGGAGAGTTGTGTTCACGGGTTGTCTGTCCGTAACGGCATCTCTGTTGCGTCTAGAGGGAGTTTTGTCATGTTTTCCAGGGGAAACCTCTCAGACTCACATGTGATATTTGATTTTTAGAGGTCAAGGTCCCTTTAATTTTACATCCGTTGTTCTCATGGAAGCAATATCCCAAGAACACCCGCAGGGAATTTCATTAGATCTGCGACAAACCTCCACTTGGACTCGATGTTGACATGATTGCAGTTTTGTGGTCAGTGTGACTTTGGGCCCCAAAGTATAAGGATGTTTGAACTGATGTGGTGTCCCGTTATGTTGTGCAGGTCTGCGCACCATTGGTGTAATAACCAAACTGGACCTGATGGATGAAGGGACGGATGCAAAGGACATCCTAGAAAATAAGCTCCTGCCACTGCGACGAGGTGATGATACCCACAAGAGACGCTAACAGACTATTGAGCGGGTCTGAGGTTTTGATTCTGAAGTGACTATTTGTGACTTTTTGTGTGCAGGCTACATTGGTGTGGTGAACCGCAGTCAGAAAGACATTGATGGGAAGAAGGACATTCGCGCTGCCATGGCCGCAGAGAGGAAGTTCTTCCTGTCCCACCCCGGCTACAGACATCTTGCAGAGCGCATGGGCACGCCACACCTACAAAAGACACTCAACCAGGTCTGCTGTCCATCGGTGGCTTTTACATCGTAAAGTGGGATTCCCTCCCCGACAAAACGTTGATCCTCTAAAACAACAGCGCCACCTCTGTCTGTCTCTAGCAATTGACCAACCACATCAGGGACACCCTCCCTGGTCTGCGCAGTAAGCTGCAGAGTCAGCTCCTCTCGCTGGAGAAGGAGGTGGAGGAGTACAAGAACTTCCGTCCAGATGACCCAACACGCAAAACCAAGGCCCTGCTGCAGTGAGTGCATCTGAATATTGCTGCTCATTACAATGCAGCACACTGCAGTGACTGTATTTACAGTGGAAAGCTCCTGGGTGAGGTAACTTAATGGCAGCCGTATTGGATGTATACTGCACACCGAACGGATGTCAGGAAAATCCAATGTTCATTTATCCAACACTTTCTGTAACCTAATGGTATTTATAGAGGTCGGTATATTAACATTCCTCACTTGAAGGGTAAAGCAAATTAATATATTTCAGTTATTTATGTTGTTTCTGGGGACCAACCTTTTTGAAATGACAAACGATTGCCACCCAACTAACCAAGACTAAGACATCATCTTAAATTTGCACAATGTCTGCGTAAACATTACCGCTTCTGACCATTATTATTGCAGGCACCAGTATCGCACAGAGTCTATAACCCTTTGGAAGTTCCACTCAATAACCCTACAGAACGAAATGTTTGCAGTGCATCTTTTTGGGATATCGTTAACTGTGGTGTCGTGTTTGTGCTTGACCCTCATCAGGATGGTGCAGCAGTTTGGTGTGGACTTTGAGAAGTGCATTGAGGGCTCCGGGGACCAGGTGGACACCAACGAGCTGTCGGGCGGCGCTAAAATCAATCGCATCTTCCACGAACGCTTTCCCTTCGAACTGGTCAAGGTCAGTGTGAATTGCAGTGACGTGTTCGGTATCAATCTGGCGTTTGGTCTTTAAAGCACTGTTGGATTTGTTAAAAGCATCACTTGAATCTTCTTCCCAACCCCATCTTGTCTCCCAGATTGTGTTCGATGAGAAGGAGTTAAGGCGAGAAATCAGTCACGCAATCAAGAACGTCCACGGCGTCAGGCAAGTGGAGCGCAATCGATACACCAAGCTCAGCGACCACACAAATTCTGCTTTAACACAAAACTCTTTGCTTCTGTCCCTCGTGCAAGTCGTCTACTCCAATTGTATATCAAGCCTTGCCTGGCCAATAGTACAGATTCAAAGAAACAGACTTGTCCTTGTTTCTACTGTCCCTCACCGGTTTTCTAATCCCCCTTTCCCCGCTCTCCAACAACTACGTTTTTCTCTTTCTGCCTGCCAAGGCGAGGGTTTGTTTTCCATAAAGCTTAGTCCCTTGCTGCAATAATTGTTACCATCAGGTTTCTCACCGATACTCTCTAGTCTGCCATATCTTATTTGTGGTTGTGTAAACCTTTTCTTTATCCTCACCCTCGCCTCTCCGGTTGTGACTGTCCACACATTTTCTGTTTTTATCCATAACCAAGCCTCTCTTTAGTCCTGTAACCACCCACCTGTTCATCTGTTTTGTTTACCCACATGCGTGTTAACTGTCCCGTCGGCCTGCCGCTGTGCCTCTGTCTCTCTGTGCGTCCTCAGAACGGGGCTGTTCACTCCAGATCTGGCGTTTGAGGTCATCGTGAAAAAGCAGATCATTAAGCTGAAAACGCCCTGTCTCAAATGTATCGATCTGGTCATTCAGGAGCTCATCAACACAGTCAGGCAGTGCTCCAACAAGGTACTGCCGGTGTCCAGCACCTCCCGACCCAGCCGAAAAACACGGGGTTGGGAGCGTCCGCGGGTGTGGCTGAGGGTACGCCGACGCAGAACATTAGCCCCCCCCCCCCCCCCCCCCCCCCCCCCGATCCCTGCAGTATCCAGAAAATATATAGTTCTCTCATTTAACAATAAAATAAATAATGCAAAAAAAAAAGTTCTGCACGGTTTGTTCTCAGCCCAGCCCGATTTAGTCCCGTGTGCAGGCGGCGCTGTCGTGTTGTGAGGGGTGACGTGTCGTTGTGCACGTGAGATGTTTCGGGTACTGTGTGAGCATCTCCGGTCTCGCCTGGACAAGCTGCAGGTCTCATGGCTCAGTCTACACAGCCAGCAAAACAAAGGGGAGGTCTTAAGCTGGCATTTAAGACCTTCTGGATTTAAATTACATTGTCACAGAACAGGATGTGAGAGACCTGTGGCTTGTCCGCCTATGCTTGATTTGTCTCAGAACAGCTGTAAATGACTAACTGAACAAAGGCTTTTCTATTTATGTCCTCTATCTCTTTTCTGGCTTTCCTCTTTGTTTCTTTTCCCCTTTTTCTTTCTATCTCTTTTTCTCTCTATGCCGCCACAACAACTACATGCAATCTGACCCCATGACCTTTCAGAACGGGGCTCTTCACCCCTGACTTGGCTTTCGAGGCGATAGTCAAAAAGCAGATCCTCAAACTGAAAGAGCCCAGCCTCAAATGTGTGGACCTTGTGGTGTCCCAGCTCACGGCACTCGTCATGAAGTGTGTTGTTAAGGTAACCAGGGAAACACTTGCTGGGAAGACGTCATGAGAAGAGAAGGCTTTC
Organism: Gasterosteus aculeatus; assembly: GCF_964276395.1. Lineage (NCBI taxonomy): Eukaryota > Metazoa > Chordata > Actinopteri > Perciformes > Gasterosteidae > Gasterosteus > Gasterosteus aculeatus. The sequence goes on along the minus strand of NC_135699.1, from coordinate 9,775,591 downwards.
CTCTTAGAGATGCACCGATCAATGGCTGATCAGCCGTGAGCGCCTGGTCAGCGACCTCCATCCGATTTATTGGTTTTTAGCTGGTTACACTTACAAGGAATAATGATCACACACACACAGTCAAATGTATTTTGCTTACACAGTGGCAACTGCAACACAATGTTCAGGCACACATGTTCTTCCGGGGGAGTAAATAAGACAATAGCTTGTAAAGTTCAAAATGATTTCTGGAGGAACAGCCTTAATTAAAAGCATTCAAACAACATTGAGGTGTATGTGAGTTTAAATTGAGAAAAGCTCCAGGAACTTTGTGCAGTTTTTTTTATGTAGTCAAGGTTTTTCAACCATACAGCTGAATAAAAATAAAATGGAGTTGAGGCGGGTTTGGCTGAGAAAATTGCAATCGGTGCATCTCTAAGTCTTCTCCAAATGTCTTTTGTTCTTATCCCAGTAAAATGGTCAACCCCCTGTCATCGGTGTCCAGTGCTTCAAATGTGTGTACTGTCCCATCCCTACCATCCAGATTGAGCACTGATTCATCATTTTAAGCACGACGATCAGCCAACTGGCTCTTACAGCATTTGCCCCCACCCCCTTCACACTGCTTCCCCCCCTCTCTCAGAGAGATAGAGCGAGAGAGAGAGTCCATCTGAGGAGAGCGACCCAGGTGAAGCTCCCTCGCTGACCCTCATAGCAGACTGACATTCCACATCATGCTGAACCGGATGATAGTAATATCCCTTTGGTGCAGTGGAAGTCTGAAGTCTGAGTGTTTCCATAGCAACGGTGCTCCTCTGCCACCTTGTGGACAGAGGAACCCGCTGCACATCATGAAGTAATTTGCCCTACAGACATAATCCACACATCCTTCCCCTCTTGTCTCAGCAGTTTTCCTGTGCCTCTCCCCAATCTGTCACATTCTATCTCCATCCAGTCTTCACTGATATCAACACCTTCAATCAGCTAGAGATGACACATGACACAATTTAGAGTCATCCCTGGCTGATACTTCATAATCTTTTAGAACAAACACACTCTGTGTTCAAAGCGTGTTTTTGGGTGTGCGCCAGTTTGTGTTTGTTTGAATATGTGTGACACTAAAATGTCACTTGACTACCTCTTTCCCTTTTCTTTGTTCTCCACTTATTCTCACTCCTGTTTCTCTCTCAAACGTATTGGTAAGTCTTACTAAGCTCTAGCCCACATGTCAGTGTGTGTGTTTGCATGTGTCTCTGTTCCGCGCTGCAGCTGTGTGTTGTGTTGCCTTTCAGCTCAATTCCTATCCCAGACTGCGAGAGGAGACTGAGAGGATCGTCACAACCCACGTCAGAGAAAGAGAAGGGAAGACCAAGGATCAGGTGAGTTGACTAAATGGACTATAGACTCAATAGTTTGCAAAATGCGCTCCGGTCAGGCTTTGAAAAAAATAAAAAATGCAGTATGTGCTCCTAAAATCTGCTCCAATGTTTCGTTGAGATGCTTGTAACACGGTGGAATCGTCAACAGATTTCCAAAAAGCAACTATTAGCATTCTGTCAGTCCCCATCTTCTGACTCCTAACTGAGTGCATTGTGGGACCCTTCCTCCACACATCGGATATGTTTTGTTTCAGCATTCGTCAAATTGAGAGCTATAAAAACATAATGTGGCCTTTCCGTTCCTGGATGCTGGCTCTTCATAGGAACCTAACCAAATGATTAAATGTCTCTGCGTGTTTGCAGTCTGGTCAGCCCTGCTGCAGTTTGGTGCTTAGAACTCAAACTGGGCATCAAAAGCAGTTTATAGATTTAAATGTAGATCATTTGATAAGCTTTTGTTAAATCTTCAAACATTTTCTTGAGATGCCAAAACTTCTTTAGGAGTTGCAAATTTACTTATTTTCCTTACCAAAAATCATCACTTTCACGCTGTGATTTTAGACCTTTATTCTTGTCTTGGTGCAGAAGTCTGGCAGAATAAAAGTGCATTGAGCCCAGAAACATTAATATCCACACTACTGACAGCCCAGGTTCTTTTCTTGTACTGCGGCAGATTGAATTTATATATTATAAACTGAAACTGAATACTGAATACTCCTCATCTACAATTTGCAGCACTGATGGAATCAGCCTGACTACAAAGCCAGGTCTAAATGAATCTTTAGATATCCTTTTTGTGTTCGCATGAAGTATTAAAAGTGAAACCGAGCACTTTCTCATTTGTGCCATCAGTGAGTGGTGTTTAATCGAGACCCCTCGGGCCTAATCAGGATGTTCTCCCTCTTATCAAGGTTCTGCTGCTGATTGACATTGAGCTGTCCTACATCAACACCAATCATGAGGACTTCATAGGCTTTGCCAAGTATGTACCCCCTCCCGTACCCCCCTACCTTTTCTAGAGCAACTTCCATCTTGATGCCGACAGCACAGGCATCGTGGTCCCCATCAACTACATGTCACCGTCTGAGGTGCACTTGTGACTCTGCACGTTTACGAAGGAAAAGACTCGAAAACTGGCCGCTCAACAAAATCCCCCCCCCTCACTTACTGTTGGCCACATGTTGTAAGCTGCACCACTTCAGTGTGGTGTAGCATGCCAATTAGTGATCCAGCCACATCAGAGCATGTCTCCCTGTGGGGGAGGTGGCTGCTCCATTGATCGAGGTTGCGTTTATTGGCCGCCTCGCCGTCCTGCATGCAACGCACTACCCACCCCACCCCCAAAGTCAATGACGCATGCTTGATATCTGGAAAGATAAACCTCCTGTCTGCTTAACGGACTCTGCAGTGTTGAGGCTGCTGTTTCCATTCACATATTTGTGTGTGCATTTTGTAAGTAATTTAAGTTATTAGAAAAGAACAATTCAATTGTATACAATTTCCGGGTGTTTTCCTGGCGACCGTGGCGCACGGAGTAGAGAGGGTCCGCCGGGAACCGCAGGGTTGGCGGTTCGAACCCCGGCTGCTCCATGTTCCATGTCGAAGTGTCCCTGAGCAAGACACCAAACCCTTAACTGCTCCCCGGCGGCTTTGCGGCTTCACACTGCCCCCACTGTGTGGGACGGGTTAAATGCAGAGAACAATTGTCTGTATGTGCAATATAATACTTGGCAATAAAAAATTTTCTTCGCAACCTCTTCCAATCAGATTAGAGATTACAGGGCGAGTAGCCATCGAAACAGAACTTTGCATCAATTTTTTTCAACATTTTAAGAGTGCATTTAAATTGTGGAAAACATGGCTACTGTTTCTTTGTGGCGCATCTCTATGCGGTTTAGAGTTTGGGTTGAATTAACATAGTCCCTCGTTGTAGCATGTGGGTGAGTGGAGGTCCCCTCCTTTGTGTCGGCTGTTCTGTTGAGTAACAAAGCAAGCCCCCCGTCTCTGTGTTTGTGTGCGTGCGTGCGTGCGTGCGTGCGCGCGCGCGCGTGTGTGTGTGTGTGTGTGTGAGTTCATGCCCAGCCGCTGCATGGCAAGATTGCTACAGTGTATCGGATGTCAGCTAGGACTGTTTAACGGTTCTCATGACATCACTTTCAGTCTTGACTACAGAAGGCTGGATGATGGTAGCCCCCCAGGGTACAGCAACAACAGGTGGGCTCTCAGAAAGGGTGTGAGTGAGTGAGTGTGTGATAGTTGGGACAGTTTTACCCTCCACGTTGTCCAAAATCCTCCACAAGCCACTTTCACCTCGGAGTATTTGTGTAGCGTTATATGTTCAAATGAAAAAACAGTTTTACAGAAATATTAATAATGCATCTTATTCATAACACACTCTTCATCAACAGATGTGACAAAGCCAGTAAAACATAGTTAAAGTAAAGGCTTGCTTCCTGAAATAAGAAGGTGTTTAGGCCGGTGAGTTGCCCTCAGGAGGTCAGGGAGACTGTTCCATTTGCGTGGCGCTGGCGGGCAAAAGGCCCGGTCGCCCGTGGTGCGCTGCTCGGTGTTGGCGACCCGGAGGAGCGAGCTGCTTGCAGATCTGAGGGTGGTGGTTTGGGGAGTATGTTGTTCTTGCAGATAGGGAGGTGCATGTCCATTTATGCATTTAGACAGGCATCTTATACAGGATATTTAAAGTTTTAAAACATAGGAAACCGTATTATAAATGAAAGTATATTACTGCAATAGTGACAGTATTGTGTATATTTTAAACGAGTTGTGTTTGCTGTGTGTTGCCATCAATACGTATTGTCTTTCCTGTCCATCTTTGTGTAATGACAGTGCCCAGCAGAGGAACACAGCTGCAAACAAGAAGCGGGCCATACCCAACCAGGTACGTTTTATCACTCGCCAGTGGCCTTTTCGCCAATCCCAGATTTAATCTCCCTGGACTGATGTCTCCCATTACCATTCCATTAGTCAACCATGGGAATGTGTATCATTTTAGCACATAGCCATCAATCCATCTCGACTGAACGGTTTTAATACATAACTCTACCCATTCCCATTGATTTATAATCCTCGCTCAGAGCCGTCTGTATTCACGATGTCACAACGGTCCCACTCCTTTTACAAGGTTTCATGCAAACTGATCTCTAGCCATGTGTTGATATTTCAATGTGTGTTCTGTAAGATCATGAAATGTGATCATAGCGTCAGAGATGGCAGTTTCCGTGAGTGGAGAGTTGCCTTAATGAGCTTAAAGAAGACTCTGCCTCCCTGCTTTTCTGAAACAAGTGTTTGTTTCCATGGCTATTAATTATGTGCTTGTTGCATGTGACCCAGGCATGTTGTTCCCCAGCAAAGCAACAGTTAATTCCAGAATTCTGTTGGTTTGTTTGTTACCTTCCCATTAACTCATAAGCACCTTTTTTGCATTGGAATCTAGAATGACATCGCACCTCTCAGCGGAGCAACAAATAGGACATAACCAAATTGTGGTTTACCTGAAGTAATTTTAATTGCATGTAACTCTTGCTCTCTGTCTCTCTGTCCCTCTCTCTCTCTCTCTCTCTCTCTCTCTATTTCTCTGGTTGTCACATGGATTGTTACTTTTTGTTTTCGCTCCTCCAAACCTGTCATCCCCACTATTTCACAACTTTCATTCCTTGCTGTCCCTTTCCCTTTTGTTTCTCTTCTCTCCATCCAACTCTCCACTTGCTCCCCTCTATTCCTCATCCTCCTCTCTCATCTTTGCTTGCTTGCTTTCATATTTCTCTTTGCCTTTTTCACTGCACCCCTCTGCTTTAACCCCCCCCCCCCCTCCCTTTCACATTACTGCAGGGTGAAATTTTGGTAAGTACCACCCCCCCCCATTTAAACCGCAGCCTGCTAGGGGCAGCAGGGGTAGACCATGCAGAAGGACTGAGGCCATCACACACAGGTTAGCCGGTATGGTTAGGGTGCAAAAGAGCAGATGCTGCGAGATATCTGCACAAACCGTTCCCTGAAAACCCAGGAGTCGATACTGCACCGTAATGAGTTGTTTCACCCCTCTGCAGCTTGGAGGACTGGGAGAAGATGAGAAGGTAGAGTCTCCAGATTGACCAATTCCAATTACGGCATTAGCACGCAGTTAGTCACCAGTAATTTGGTACTGACTCAACGTGGCAGGGTTGCTTTTGTAATTCTTGGTTTCATTTTAATAAGACAGTAATTGTCTTTAATTGCACACACTCAGGTTGCTACTAACATCACCCTTTTCAACCACCAAATGTTTAAAAGGAACCTTATTTTATCCCCACAAAAGATTTCTGCACTTTGCAATGCGACAACAAAGAGAACGGGGACTCTTCCACCACTGACCGAGGAATGGCGTCAGTTCTGATGTGTCTGAGTTTTTACCTCTGCTGCTGCCTCACGACTCAAGAGTTTGCCTTGTGAGAATCATCCTAAACAACAGCGGGGACCAAACGGGGAGGCAGCGGGGAGCCATTTAAATCAGTTTGAATTCAACGATTTGATTTATAGAGTGCATGCATGTTAAAATACTCCAACGTAGGTCTTTCATATTGAAAAGACCCCCTCACTCCAAATCGGTAATGACTATTTATATAATCAGAGATGATCAAAACTGCGTTTGGTGTGGTGACTGATCTTTGCTTCGTGAGGTTTTTCAGTGATTTGATCAAAACATTTCTCATTAAGATCTCTTTATTTTCACAACCTACTTCGATTGGCATGTTACTAATTATTCTCATTTCTTTCCATTTAAATCCTTCGAACACTTAAATTCACAAAAGTTGAATACTTGCATCTGATATGTGACATGCTGACATCTCAATATTGTCTCTTTTTTTGTCTACTTGGTTATAACATTTACAAGTGACTAAGACTTTGATTTAGGGGATTTAAACTTGGTTGGTGGTTCCTTGGTTCTGAAAGGTTTAAGTCATTTCCCCACCAAGGCAAACTAAAGTTAAGCCTCTATGCATGTGCTTCCTCTCTCAAGTTTATGTTGGCTCTTTTTAACTAACTAACCTCCCCCCCCCCCCCCCAAAAAAATAACTGCCTCCAGTCTGCTGGATGGAAGAGAACACACTAGGAACCTAAGGCGGACTTTGAAGTGGACATTCGCTCTTTGCTTCACTTAGAATTAGAGCACACTTTTCACAGATACTTCCTACAATTGTACTTGAAATGTAGAAAAAAAGACCGACACAGTAGCCAAGAGGGCTGCTCTAGTTCTCAGTGGTTTACTCCACTCTGCCTCTCAGTCTGATGTATCTCCTCCCTCTCCATCTCTCACCTTTTTAGATTTTCCCTTTGCGGTTGAGATTTTACCTCGTGAACCATTTAACCCTACTGACCTTGCTTCATTGTTTTTACTTGTAGGCCAGCTTTTACTGACCCGCTGATACTGACATACCGCCATCACTGTTTGACTGTGTCTCTGTGTCCGGTTAGCATAGTCTGGACATCGTCTGGTCCTGTTTTTATGTTTTAAGTATTTCTTTTTTGTCTGCTAAACCATTTTAATGCCTTTAGCCCATTCACCTTATCATACACATTGTGTATTCCATTCCATGTATTAGTCCTTTGTTCCCTCCATTGCATTCATTCAATACAATTCACATTCAACCCAAACATTCTGTGTTATAGTGCATATAGTGCACCTATAGGCATACTAATGTCATGAAAGTTAAAACATCCAGATCTATAGGGATGTGGCAGGTAAGTAGGTAAGCTTTTAATAATCGCTTTCATCCCAGTAACACTTGTATCTCACAAAAGCCTGATTGACAAAGTTTCCGCCCCATCCTCCTGGTACCCCTCTCTCACTACACCCTCCCCTCTCTCTACCATCTCTCATCTCCATACAGGTGATCAGGAAAGGCTGGCTAACCATCAATATCAGCATCATGAAGGGGGGCTCCAAGGAGTACTGGTTTGTCCTGACTGCAGAGTCCCTGTCCTGGTACAAAGATGATGAGGTGAGAGGAGCTTCAGTGCTCCATTCCTGCGCACATGTATATCTAAGATAAGATGACACATGGAGATACAGACGTGCGGACCAAAGGTGGCTGGAGGCGTGTGCGTGTCCCAGCCCAGCCTAACCAATGTGCAGACTACTGTTCAGCTGTAGCCGGATGAACAGGTAGTCTGAACACTGGGCAGGCAGGGGGGGGGGGGGGGGGGCGGGGGACCGCGATGGGATGAAGGACCCCGGGGTCATTGCGGCTGCAGGTCGCTGCCCTAGCACAGTAGGACAGAGGGCACAGAAAGCAAACATTACCCCGGTGAAAGAAGAAGACAAAAGTAACATAACACTAAAAGCATATATTAATTGAAGTAGCGCTTAATATGGAAATATAACTTTTTCTAACTTAGTTATAACTTCCTCTATAAATGAAATCCAGACCCAGTTGGACTGGATTCCCCTCTGGCCAACTACGTACACTCTTACTTATATCATCTATCATCCTGTATCGTCTCTTCAAATGTAACATTCAAAGACTCGAAGAGCAACTTTTAAGTTCACTGATCTTAAATCCAAGGATCTAGTTTTACTGATGAGTTGATTTAAAAAAAAAAAACAAGTACTGATTTTAATAAAATAGATCAATTTCTCTAGAATGGTGATGTGGGCAAATACCTTTTTGTTCTTGTTTTACTCACCGCTTGATCTTCCGAGGCCTGAATTCCAGAAAGATAAAAAGACCCGGCAAAAAGATACCACTGCTGGGGAGGAAAACCGCTTCTGTGGCCTGAGTGTGTCCAAACAGCGAGTGAAAACAGTGCGTTTCTACGTTGGTTGAGCAAAAGCAAAGAGGGAGGATGGTGGAGGAAAAGTGACGTGGCAGGCGGGCTGAAATGTTCCAGCCGGGAACTGACTTTGGAATTTGCAGGAAATCGTACTAGGTTACGGGGGAGGGGGGTCAGGGTTTGTGTGTGTGTGTGTGTGTGCGTGTGTGGGGGCGCTTGTCCACATGAGTGGTCCAGTATCTTTCACAGTGTGGCCGGTGGATTGTATCTATATGAGTGCGTAACTTTTCTCACACCGAAATCCTATGATCGCTCGTTCGATTCCTTCCTTCCAGTTACGTTTGGTGCGCGTGTCTGTGTGTGTGTGCGCGCGTGTCTGTATGTGTGTGTGTGTGTGCGCGCGTGTCTGTGTGTGTGTGTGTGTGTGTGTGTGTGTGTGTGTGTGTGTGTGTGTGTGTGTGTGTGTGCGTGTGCGTGTGAGCGTGCGAGTGGTGGGGAATGTGTGAAACGGTGAGTGATGTAACTCTCGGGGTTTGCGCTGCGCTCTATGTGCAGATGTAAATGCTTCCAGATGTCTCTGCTCAACAGTGAAAGCTGGCACTCCATCCTCCTAGGACTCCCTCATGCTCCGCCTTTTATTTTCCCATCATGCACTGCTCTGTCTCCACAGCATGATGGTGGTCCACATTAAAAGATATGCATCGCATCAAATCTACCCATTGATGGAGAATTGTGTTTATTTCCATTATAAAACTGTACAATTACTCCCTTTATGAAGTTACATGTCGTTTATTCCAAATCAGATCTGCTGTAAAGACATATTTCGTCTGTCTGCCTCTTGCTAGGAGAAAGAAAAGAAGTATATGCTGCCCCTGGATAACCTGAAGCTCAGAGATGTGGAGAAAGGATTTATGTCCACAAAGCACATCTTTGCAATCTTCAACACCGAACAGAGGTGAGGTTTATGTTTTTATTGAACACATATGTGTGAATTACACATGCACCTTTGTGCATTTAAACTGCCGTTCCAAAGTTTGGAATCCTGCTACAAAAGATGCCGGAAAGGCATACGGGCTTTAATTGTTTCACATTGTAGAAAGTCTTCACAAGTTGTTTTGTTTACCCATTGTACAAAATAACCTCTTATAGTAGAGACAAATCTACCTCAGAGCAACAGTTAAAATAAATCACCAGTCATTGTTAAATAAAAATGGAAACTGAGCATCAAAACGTGTGGCGATTTAAGTAGAAACAGGTTGCACTATGATACACATAACCAGCTGTAATATCAGAAGATGTCCTTTTTTTTAGCAAAACCTCTCTTAAAAAGACTCAGTTAAAGGTAAGTATAATATTAGCACTATAGGCATATCAGCTCATTACAATTACTATATACTATTCTGTATATAGTATCATGTTCAATCTTACCACTGGGTAGACTGCAAAGTGTTCAAATGCAACGATTCAATAGTAACCAAAGGTCTCTCCTGCTTCTCTGGACTCTTAACTATCAAAATAAAATGTTTTTTTTTGGGGGGGGTGGTTATGACCGTATTCTCCCCTGTCATGCAAAACTGTACTGAAACATGTTTTAAAGATTTAAAGCGTTAGTTACAGTCTGTGTGTGTGTGTGTCATTTGTTCATCTGAACAGGAACGTGTACAAGGATCTCCGTCAGGTAGAACTGGCCTGTGATTCTCAGGAGGATGTGGACAGCTGGAAAGCGTCCTTCCTCAGGGCAGGCGTCTATCCGGAGAAGGACCAGGTATGTGCCTGCGGCTCCACGCTTCTCCGCGCTTTCTGGTCATCATTTTTTAAATCTACAGACGACAATTCCGGAGATGTGTTTACCCTGTGTTTTGCGTGTTGCTAATTGACAGACGGAGAATGAAGACGCGGCCCCCCCGGACACATTCTCCATGGATCCTCAGCTGGAGCGACAGGTTGAAACCATCCGCAATCTGGTGGATTCGTACATCGGCATCATCAACAAATCCACCAGAGACCTCGTGCCCAAGACCATCATGCACCTCATGATCAACAGTGTGAGTCCAACCGTCCTCAGCAGCAGACACAAGCCAAACACGCAAGGGGAAGCGAATTAAAGAGATCATCAGGGTCCGTTTCCGTGACGCTGTGAGCTGCGTTTCACTTCTGGGTAATTTAGAGAGGAAGTCTCTCGCGCTGTCACCACCGCTATGCACAGCGAGAGTACAGCCACACCCAGGTGTTGGGCTGCCAGTAGAAGTGTATCCAAGTAGCTACATCGTTCCTTTAACAACCTAAACGTGAACATTTCTCAGTGCTACATGTGACCGTAGGAGTGCATGTTGTTCTTCTGCTTGGTGCTTCTCCTACACAGCAAATAATGTGTTTTTGTACAAAGGTCTCTCTGTGTATGGTGAAGTAAAAGCCTATTAGCAGTGGATCCTGACAGTTATCTGCCATTATCCAGCAAAACGTGGCATCCTATTTTCTTTATAAAAGTCATCAAGGCACCTCCTGGACTAGCGATCCGAGCTGGGACCAAATAAAGTTCTATTTAATTGGACCTCAACGTCACTGCACCATAGAGCCGTGCAGTGTAGCGTTTCGTTATCTTGTTCGTTTAAGTAGCAACAGCAGCCATGTTTTCACGATGTGTCCATGAGCTCAAGGTCGTAAACTTGAAGACACTAATTAACAGGATTTATGGTGCATGCTCCCAGCGCCGTGTCCACTGTACATTTATTAGGTTTCATTATTGTGGTGAGATCACTTCTCACGGCTTCCCACAGTCCAACAGCTACACACACACAAATACAAATGCCATACAAAGTTTTTCGTTTTTTTCAAGGCAGCTCCACTCTCATGGGATTCTAATATTTACTTGAGAATCAAATATCTCCAATTAATGCATTGCCCCCCCCGTTTCACTTCTGTCATATTTACATACATATATATATATATATATATATATATATATATATATTATAATTTCCTATATATATATATAATATATATTATAATTTCCTCCTTATTTTTAGCAGTGTACGCTGCAACCCTGCAGTATTTGACACTTTTAACTTCCATTCAGGCAAAAGATTTCATCCACTCAGAGCTGCTGGCCTACCTCTACTCATCTGGGGACCAGGGCACCCTCATGGAGGAATCTGCTGACCAGGCGCAGCGCAGAGACGAAATGTTGCGCATGTATCATGCTCTCAAGGAGGCGCTGCTCATTATTGGCGACATCAGCACCGGTACCATCTCCACCCCCGTGCCCCCGCCCATAAATGACAGCTGGAGGCAGGAAGCCAGGTGAGGATGAGGTTTGGTCTGCCATCTGGAATAACCAGTAATGTATTGTCACACACTGAGTATTTTCTGTATGGATGAGTAGGTCCATTCTCCTTGTATTATTATGCCTGCCTTGTTCCTTGTGTGTATTATGTCCATTTTTATTAATCATATCTCCCCCTCTCAGCCCCACCCCTCAGCGCAGGCCGCCCCCCACAGCTTCCGCGGCCCCCAGCCGTCCGCCCGCTGCTCGGGGCGCCACACCAGGACCGCCCATGAACCCTTCCCCGGCTTTTGGAGTTCCGCTCAACCCCTCCCCCGCCTTTGGTGCACCCCCGATTCCCTCGCGGCCAGGACCTCCCATCAACGCTTTCAACAGCCACCAGGATCCCTTCAGCGCCCCCCCGATGATCCCCTCCCGGCCGGCCCGTGTCCCGCCCGGTGTGCCCAGGTACGTCCTCTGGTTGTCACGCCCTTCGCAATAATTTGTGTGCGAGTTGAGCAATTTTTACCCGCAACGCAAACTCAAACTTTTTTTCTTTTCGTCTGAAGGTATCGTTTGTCCTCACCAGTTATCCCATTCCTAATGTTTTAAAATGATTTCTATGCATTCATATCCTTCACTCCCCCCTTTTCTCCCTGTCGGGTTGTTTGGTTTCTCCTCTCTGAGCGCGTCTCACTCCTTGTTCTGTATCTTCTCTCCCCGTTGCAGCCGCAGACCCCCCGGGGCTCCTTCTCATCGGCCCACCATTATCCGCCCTGCCGAGCACTCCCTTCTAGACTAGACCTGTGGCCACGCGTGTGTGTGTGTGTGTGCGCGCGCGCGCAGGTGTGTGTTTGTGTGCGTGTGTGCACACTCGAGGCCAGAGGCGGGGGCTCAAGGGGAGGGGCTAACTTATAGCGGTGCATAATGTGAATGGTATTAACATGTCTCGAAGCAATGTGCTTGTATCAGTGCACATGAACACCAGAAAGCCCTTGCTGTGGAAATTGTGTAATATAAAACCCTGCTGCTGTGTTGGCTGCATCTAGCTTCTATCGGTCAAAGATGATCAAGATGCAATTCAGTTTGAGATCTTTTCTACTATAATAACTTGTTTATTTCTTCTGACAAGGTTTCCAGCAGAAGCTCGTTAAACCACTTGTTAACCGTTGCAGGCGGGCTTTCCTCTCCCCTGCCTCCACCTTTTTCGATTGGCCGAGACGCCCACATCTCATTTGTTGTTGATTCTTTACCGTATTTTCCTTTTAATAACCAATTCCTAATGAAAAATAATAGCCACTTACCACTGTTGTTATTTTGGTGCTGTCACTTACCTTTTGGGTTTCTTGTTATTTTATTTGAGTGGCTTTGTCTTTTTTTAATGGCTACATAAATGTCGCTTTAAAATCCTAATAGCAGAAAAAGCAAAGAACACAAAAAAATGACGTTGCTGTAAACTGAGAAAATCCGAAATCCCTCTCTGTGAATTATCCTTCCACAATGAATCAACCAGACTGGCCGCTGTAATTCGAGCACCCGTAGGCACGTAGCCTTACAACCAGCCACTCGTAACTGGGGGCGTTGTTGTCCGTTACCAGAGCGCCATGCACAGAAACCCGGCAGGGGGAGAGGGACGGGCCGCAGGCCGTCAGCACTTTGTGAGATGCATTCTCTCACGTAATTCTGAGTTTTTAAAGCCTTGAATTATTCTAATCCCTTTTAGTCTCCGTTGAACCCCAAAGGGACCTCTGGCCTTCGGGTAGGCTTTGTTCATTCCTGGATTAACTGAGTACAGATTCCTCTCAGCGAGGGTACAACTCGGCGGTGGGATGTAGAGCATAAAGATGTTATTTAGCGTTCAGGAGATGGCACATCACTTTCTGGGCTGTCAAGGACATTTATTCTTCTGCTTCCATGCATTTAAAACATTGTATATAGCTGGCCTATACTGGGGAGTTGGCACACGGCCCAACGTGTTTTAATGAAACTGTCGTTGTCACAAAAAAAGGAAGCACTAGCTGCCATTTCATACGTTAGACTTGGATGCAGGGGAGGAGAGATTGGTAATCTCCTGATGATAAATTATTTATAAGTGGGGCTTTTGTCATTTCTTTGGATGTTTTTTTTTTGGCTGCAATTGTATTTGCTTTGTAAAACTCCCCAGCTTCTCCTGGACTTTAATTTTGGGGTTGTGCTACAGGGATTAGCTGTCTAAATGTATTGTTTGTTTGTATTGTTTGGGCACGTCGGGTTTACACATCATCTACAAAGCTGATTCTCTGATAATGAGTATCTTTTGATCGCTCTTAAAACCGTTTCAGGAGAAAAGTGTGGGGAAATCTCTGTGGGGAGGGGACGTTGGGCGACTGGGATGTTTTCTGTTTTTTTTTAGATTTGATCAGTAGTGGTTGTGAGCAGTAGGTGGTGGGAGTTGTGGTGTATAACGAAGGCACACTGTCTACATAAGCTGTCTGGACGTTTCTCTCTTCTCACCCCTGAAGAGAGAAATTTAATTTAGCCAACTGGAAAGATCAAGAAGCTGTAAAACCTTCCCAAATGACAGATTGCTGCTTGGGACAGATGAACTGCTTGGGACAGTTTGCCTTCTCCCCCCCGCCCCCTCCCCTGTATTTCTCTACAGGTCTGGCTGTCAGTGACCGTGTCAACGGGATGAGCTCACACAACACAGCATCTTTAGATTGTAGACCGCTTACATTAAATCCTCCACAAGCCGCTCAAAAGTTAGTGCTTGTCACTGTCACTGCAGCCTGGACTGTAATGTCCTAGAGTGTGATGGCTTGGGGTCATACTGCCTTTCTTCCTAATGGTTGTGCCCTGTCTCCTTTCCTCTTTCCCTCCCCTCCCTGTCTGGACCCGTCAGAAGGGGTTGGAAACCAACCTGTAAAAATCTTCTTTTTTTTTCCTTTTTGCAAATCTTTGTCAAGTGCCTCTGTAGCAATGCAATGATTTAAATACATGAAAATGGACTGATTTAGGATGGAGAGTAAATAAAGAGGTGTTGTGTACAATAAAGGGACTGGCTCTGGTGGTTGGTGTCTCCTTTTGTCTTGTGTGTTCTACTTGCACTTCTCTCCCGCTCTCTTGCAGATAAGAGTAGTGTTTTCCTTTCTTCCCTCCCTCCATCTAAACCAATATAGTGTCATAAGCCTGCAGTTGTTCCTATGGCAACCCCTCAACCGGCCTGGCTTAGAGCGGCTCGCCTAATCGACACTGTTCTTTATGCGCTGAACAAAAAAAAAAATCCCCAGATTTTACTGTGACTCTTTTAATGTCCAAATAAAAGTAGATCATCTTCAGTTTACTGTATCAAGGCAAAAGAAACGCTAGCAAGGGAATGGGGATCTTTATAGACTCGGGCCATCTAGTTCACTCCAAATGAAGACAGCCCCAACATTTTTACACGCCTCTTTAAATCTTCAATTTTTGGTTTGTGCGCTCATTAATAAATCCAGGTTTGTGTCTAGTCATATTCTCCAATTAGACTAGAGGAGGATCTTCAAGCCCGCTCAGATTGCCTCATTACAAATGCCTGTGCTGTTCCAGTGACTGGACCAGCAGTGTTAAAGAGCATGTCCCAAAATTGAGAGATTAATATTGGTTGATTGTTCCTGAACAGGCGCCCGGCTCCCCGTCGAAACCAGTGGTGACCTCAATCAGCCGGAGGTGGACATGAAATGACTTCAATCCGTGACAGCAGCAGGACAACAGAAGGACTAGAACTGAAAATGTTAGAGCTGCAGAAATCTGTCAGTCAGCATTTCATGCAAACCTGAAACTTAGTACGGGATTTTGTCTGTAGTGAATGTTGGTAAAATAGTTTGGAGTCTTTGCACTGAAATGTAGTTCAACATGTAAATCTAAAGCAGATAATTTCAGTTTCCTACTTTATGCCACATTTTCCCTGTTAAATATTTATTTGGACAAAGCATAATTAGAGATAAGTGCACATCGAAACGTACTGTACAGTGACTAGTCATAAAGACGGTTGATGTAAAATGAGATATTTATTATCGTTGTAGCATAGTTTTCCTCATGGAGGAGGAGAACCACTTAATGTGCTTTATGATGGAAAATGTCCATGATGCGGCAAAAGCTGTGCCGGTAAATTTCAAAAGGGAGACTACAGACGTAGTGGATGAAATGCAGAATTTGTATTGCATTATGTATGTTTTTACCGCAGTAACCAAATGACTGCAATGCATCCAAATGGCCAAAGAAATGAAGTTTGGGCCAAAACTAACTTGCCATCTGCATAACTTTAATGAGTTCTGCATATTTAATCTCCAGATGGATGAACTGATCAGGGTGATTTTTTTATATAATGTATATTTTGTTTCTATTGCAGTAAAGATATATGTGTGATCTTGTGTTTTTAACAACCTGGGGGTTAATAAAAAAAAGGTGTTCTGTTGGGAGGTTTCTGATATTTTGGTTTGTTTTGGCTATTGGTTTAATAAAATTAAAAACCTCAAATAAATGTTCATGTAAAATATAGCCTGAAATTGAACGTCCCACTGGGAACGGCTGTGATTTTTAGTTCAGCTAATGAGATCAACAAATAAAAGTGTTTAAAGTGCATGTGTGTGCTGCAGTAGTGAGTCCTAAAACCCGAATAACACAAACATGAGTCAACGTTCTTTCACTTCCGGTTCCCTCCCCCCAGGTTCCGGTGCCCTCGCGCCAAGGTCAACCGGTTTCTCTCAATATTAAAACGATTAAATATTTTTTTGCGAAATTAAATATCAGTAAATATCGGAGTAATTTCTTTTTTTTAATATCCCTTTAATTTTCTCGATGGTAAAGTAATGGAAAGTTTGAATTTTTACTTTCTGAGCAATAATAATCTTTTTTACAACTCAAAAGTAATATGGATGACTTAATCATGTTACGTTAGGGTCAATACATTTTTCAATAACATATAATGACTCAAAATGTGCTCTGAAACGGCAGAGCAGAGAATTAAAGGGTTCAAAGGTGGCAAACGAGCAAAAAAAATTAAAATACCAAACGTCTTCAATTTCAACCCAACAACACGAAATCCAATGTTTTAGTCGAGGGAACTAGCAGTCAACTTCCGCAAATAAAAACCTATTTAAATATGTTTGTCAAGAGTGTGAGGTGTCCCTTTAAAATCCAGGTTAAATTACTGAAGGTATATGGGTCCAACTTCCATCCGCAGCGGGAGCAGATGTTTCCGTGACTACGCGCGCATCCGCCTGGCGCCATCGAAGAGGCGGCGCAAAGTGTAGATCTGAGTCACGGCGACGATGAGCAGGACCAACACGTTGAGGCAGGACCAGAAGGACACGCGCCACAGGTTGTCCTCCAGCAGGTGGCGATCCCTCGCCTCTCGGGTCCGCAGACCCGTCAGGACCTGACGGCTCCTCTCCAGGTCCTGGTGCACGGAGTCCAACCTCACCTGGAGGACGAAGCACAGCAGGGAGGGGGGGGGGAGGAGGAGATGATGATGATGCGAGTCAGTGCTTGGGGTGCGTTCCAACATAAAGTTTTCTGAAGGTAACTGCCTGCAAGCAGGTGCAACAACTCAATGTTTCCCCCTCTCACCCTGATGTCCTCCAGTTTGTAGTCCACCACGCTTTCTGGCAACACCACGTCACGTTGGCCTCCGTACGCACCGCTGCTCTGTCTATTTGCCGTCACTCCGAAGAACACCATCTTCGCTGACACTTTACTGAAGCTGTTGTCGAAACACAAGCGGTAGTCTCCGTCCTCGGCGGGATTCACCCTGCATGGAAGAAAACGGGTGTGAAACCTCCAAAGGACGTCAGTCATGACAAATGCCTTTTTGTAAATACTGCCATCGCGAGCGGTGGGTAGTTTGACACAGTGATACTTTAAAGTGACCCACATGTGGAGGCCCTCAGAACTCCTGAAGTCAGAGACCAGCCGGTGTCCGCCGGGCGAGACGAGGACAAAGCCGACGTCCAGACCCGACCCACCAATCACCTGTGAACGGCACAGAAGGGCGGATGAGGTAAGTCACCGGATGAGGATCTGCACGCGCGCCATCTGATATACAACACGCAGCGCGCTGAGCTCCCAGGAGCGGGCCGCAGTGGTAATAAATGGGACAGTAGAGCTTCTTTGCGTAGGGAAACTCTCTCTCTCTGAAAGATAAGCTCAGTGTCGGATAGGGGGGGGGGGGGGGGGGGGGGGGCTGTGCAAACACAGGCCGTTGTACACCGCGAGGCCGCCTCTGAGTGACCCACCAGCAGTGATGGGCCACATGTGCAGTGGCTTTGGATATTAGATCCCGTTGAGGAGGTCGTCATCGTGCTGAGTCATGTTTAGTGCTTTTACGATGCGTTTTCTCTGGGGGAAGATAAGCGTCTTCCACGACGGCGGCAGTGGGTTTCTTATCCGACTCAAAACCAAAGTCCAAGGTTTGTCAACGTGTTTTTCCCAGCGAGCAGTGTTCACGCACTTTAAAAGAGTTAATCAAAACTTTGACTCAAAGAGACACACACACAACGAAAATAATATTTACCTGGTATTCAACTTCTATGCTGTCGTTCTTCGCTGTAGTTTGGTAAAAACACTCAGTGCCGCCGGCAGGTAATAGAAACGTAAACTCCACGTTTTTGTTTGGCCCCAGACCCAAAGTCCAGTCTACAGCCCGGATGAAAAGCGCCAGCCAGAAGAGCTCACCGCACGCCTTCATCATCCCCGGCTGGCGGTGCACAGTCCATGGAAGCCACTCGCAATCCAACCTTGGGCCGCTGCGTCCTACGTCGCTATGTCACGTACATTGTGCTTTGTGCAATGACTGACTTGTGGTTTGACGCCGGGTGGAAAAGGTTGTTGGTCCGTGATGTGAAGGAGCGGAGCCGCTGTCCTCCTCCCGGTCTCTGCGGTCTGGAATGCAGCCTCATGCAAAACTGCCCGGCGGAGGTGTAGCGACATACCTTACGCGATAAGACGCGTGACGAGGCCCGGGGTGGGAACGTTTATCGTGTAAGGTGGTTTAGATGTGCTTACTTTTTCATCGCTCCTCGTGCTTTTATAACTGGTTAAAACATGTTTCTATTTGATCCATTTCTCGTACAAAGTGCATGTTGTGTCCTCTTCTATCATACAGGGGGTGCAGATGGGTCAAAGCAGACAAATGAGACCGTCGCACTCTCGACATCGTGGACGAAGTAAGGAAGAAGTTTATATGGGTCAAAGGTTTTCATAAAAACGAGTGTTCAGCATTCAGGTGTAGTTTGCTCGCCCAGTTCAGGGTGCAGCTCAGTTTATTTAACCTGCTTATTGCTGCTTTTAGTTAGTTTTGCGTCTTTTTCCTCGCGTTTGTTTCACAGAACCAGCTTTGTGACATTTAAGCTCGCTTTTTGTTCAGCTCAACCTGCCTGTCACCATCTTCTTTTATATAACAGTAATAGGATATAACAATTATGATAAAGTAATGGATTAGATTATTGTATACATTGCAGTTCTTGCTAATTACATATTTTGTGTGTCTGGCAATATTTAAATAAAATATTAGTGATTTAAACGTGTAACAAAACATCCGTGTGTAAAATGAAAGCCTAAAGTCATAAATTAGGTTAATGAAAAAGAAAAAAGTAAAACCATGTGAGATACATCAACATGGTTTTTGTTGGTTGATAAAATAGTAGCGCTGAATTATGGACCTGATATTGAATTGTTTCTAAAAATCTATAGATTGTATAAAAAAGGAAATGTATGTTTATTTCCGATACTTCCATTTGCACCACCACAAGACCTGCTTACGGGAAGAACAGAAATACTTATTTACGCTTATGTCCCTTCAATACCGACAAAAGGGGAAGTGAAGAATATTGGCTAATTTTTTTATGCCACGTTCAGATTTGTTTGCTCTTTCAACAGTTATTATTGCAAAGGCTTTTATACTTATAATGAAAAGATTGATTGTATTTGTAGGATGTGTTCGTGTGGTATCAGAGACGGGGTTCAACAACAATGTGAGAATAATCTTCTAGAAGATCACTTGTCAAGGAAGAAGCGATACATGTCAGGAATCAGGAATCAGGAATCAGGAAACCTTTATTAGCCAAAATATGTCAAACATACAAGGAATTTGTCTTGGCGGTTAGTGCGCGACAGTAGACAGACAAGACAACAGTGCACAAGTAATAAAATAAAGTGGAATGAAATGCTAATGCAATGGGTTAGTAGAATAAGGCTAAGGCTATGGGTTAGTATAAAACAAGGGAATACAGTTAAAAAAAATTCAATATTAAAAAGTTAAAAAGAAAAATATTAGGCATAAAGTGCACTAACGAACAAGTAACAGACAAGAGACAAAGTGACAAGTGAAGTGTCAGTCTTAATATCACACAATATCAGGTTTTTAATTGAGTTCATCTTGCCGTGTCCCCTCGCGGCCTTCACTGGTCCGGTGAAACAATTCCAACAAAGGCCTCAGGCATCACTAAGGTCTGCAGTGTTTCAACGCACGCAGGAGGCTAAACAGGCGACATCTGGATGCTAGACTTTATTCAGGTCAATATCTGGCAGACTAAAAGACAAGAGACAGACAGACAGAGAGAGAGAGAGAGAGAGAGAGAGGAAGTATGAATGTGGGCCTTGCAACATTGCTATTACAGTAGTGGGTGGGTGTGAAGGGAAGGTTAAAAGGTGTCGTGCTATGTTTGACTCGTGTGATCGTCGCCTCTCTTCTTCGAGGCTTCGTCACCGATCGATTGTCAGGAAAAGTCATTTTGATGTGTGCAGACACACGAGGTGCGTGAAACATCTCCGCGTTCCACTTTCATCTGTCACTCCTTGTGACGTAGGCTCTCCACTTGAGCCAACCAGAGGTGGGCCCACCCTCTTTGCTACTTCTGACACCCCTCTCTTGTCTCATTTCGTCCTCCTTCTGTCTTCCGCGGGCCCCCCCCCTTGAGGCAACAGCATCCCGACCACCTCTCCACGCAGATTGCAATTTTAATTTCCGCTTGCAGAAAGAGCGCCCTGTAGCTATGACCAAGGGTGGATATCCCCCCAAGTGCGTGGTGGACACCTACACCACCCAGCCCCCGGCGACCCCCAGGCCGAGCCAGGGGGCCCGGCAGGCTGCGGCGGTCCAGATCGTGCTGTTCCTGCTGGTGAGCGTGGCGTTGTGCGGCCTGGCCATAGAAGCCTGCTTCATCTACCATCTGTGGCTCCCGGGCTCCGTGAGTGTGAACGCTGTCTCTTGTGTCCCTCTGCTGCCTCTTTGGATTTACTTTACCACGTGATCTCATTCGGCCACGACTCACTTTCAGTTTTCTTTTACAGTTTTCTCTTTTCTCCCGCTAAACGCAAAACGCCTTTTTGTTTCATTCTGTTCTGAACGCCTTCTATTTCCACCAGTTGGAAGAGTTATTCTGCTTTTCTCTAAAATGTTGAATACATCAGTCACATGTACAAATGAAATTACTTTTTTAATGTCAACATTGTGAGTTTTATTTATTAAATATACAGTCTGCAGATTAGAATTGTGACAACAGTTGCCACTGTTCACATCACCTTTTAAATATGTACATATTACGGAGCGACATGCTGCGGGTGGGAAACCGCTCGCTAAACTAGCCCTGTAACCACAGCGGAAACCTCCGCTGTCCAAAAGTCAAATTTGTGATGACAGATATGCAGGTAGTAACATGATGGCGGTACTGGGCCGCACTGAATCACATGAAGGATTTTCTTCCCGCAAAACTGCTGACGCTGAAATTATTTCACTATAATGGGGAAGAGAGTAGAGAAGTGCGGCCCATTTCTTGAAAATCCCAAGGAACCCGTGTTGTTTAGCGTGGCGCTGATGTGGTGTTTTACGGTCGGACTCCGTGGTGAGTTGGGTCTATTTTCCTCCATGAGCATGATTTATTAGCTCATTACAAGAAAAAGACGCACCCGTCCTACTTTGCTCCGTGGAAACATTGCAGCCAAACAAATCTCAGATTTTAGGATTTAACGTGCTCGTAGTTTTCTTGCATCCCTCTCTGACAACTTTGTTCAAACAGCGGCCATTTGCACGCGTGATGATGTATTTCAAATGCATATTTCATGTATTTACGTATTTATTCATTTATCTAATTTTGACTAAAACGGCATTCCATACTTTTCCCTCCTTTTACAGGCCACCTCTGCATCGCCGTCTAAGTTAATCTCAGGTACGTCTCTCAGCACCTGTTGCTTTCGTTGATGAATATCGCCTCAGGTTACTTAAGCCACGCGAATGACGCCTTGTTGGGTCCTCACACAGGTCCGCTCGTTCCTTCCACCCCGCAAACTCACCGCCTCGTTATTCCTCCTTCCAAACCGGTCGCCCATCTGACAGGTGAGACAAGTGTTCATGTTCCTCGAATTAACGCCGCGTTGGAAGATGGCTCATATTGTTGTGGCCGTTCTCCTGCGTACGGCATTCGCCAGTGAAAACCCTGTTTGAAAAGCGATGAATACGTAATCCAATGTGCTCACGTTGTCGCTGTTTCCCCCCCAGACGGACAAGATGTAGTTCACGAGAAAAAGGTCATGGCGTGGAGCACACAGGCCGACCCCCTCCTCTATGAAATGGACTACGAGAACAAACGTCTCGTTATTCAGAAGGAGGGTTATTACTATGTCTATTCCAAGGTTTCCTTTGTGGACGTCCATTCTTTCACCCACTCTGTTAGTATGAAAACTCAACTGTACAAGGGGGAAAGTATTCCCCTCCTGCTGTCCACGCGATCCTCACGTGGGTCCAGCGATAAGCAATCCAGCAGCTACCTGGCCGGAGTGTTTCACTTCTACAAAAACGATGCGGTTTTTGTGGAAGTGAGCGACACCTCACACATTGTGCGATCCAAATCTTACGAGAATGTCTTCGGTGCATATATGATATAAATGTCACCAGTAAAAATAAAAATAAAAAAAGTCGACTACAAATTTTAAGATGTTAATAATAGTTGTCTTGAGAAATGCAAAGTAGACCCATGACTATAAACACAGGCAGGTGTGAAAACCTCATGGAGTGTTATCGAGGTTGGGGCAGTGCAGGGGGCTTTCCTACCGCCAGTGTGAGCGTGAAACCTTCCGTTTTAAAGTGTAAACATTTTTTTAACTCTTTCTTATCAGAGATTTCTTTTTTTCTTAAGTCCTATTTGTCTGAATGTTGAAAAATGACTTGTCATGGACAGATTTTTAAAAGCTTTTGCACATTGTTCTGTCTTTTACTGAGTACAAACATATGTTTTATGTTAATGCCGAAATTAAAAACATGCAAACTTTCTACATTTGTATACATTTCTTTTCATTCTCGCTGTAACACACAACGCACTCTCTATTTATTATTTCAATGGTTGAATACATTATATCATTGCTATACTTTTTCCTTTTTTATGTGCAATAATGTTTCTGAAAATAAACAGATAATGATTTTCAAAAGTCATGCTCTCTTCTGTCACGTAGCTGAAGTTCACTCGTTTCCTGTTGAGTCAGATGAGGCTGTGCAGGAGCATCTGCTCGGTGGTCTCAGTAGCAACATTTAAACCCACTCGGTCTAACCACACGACGGAAGAACAAAGCGCTCACGTGTAAACCAGAATGGGTCGATGCTAAAATGATACTGGGCGGTGCATTAATATAACATGACAAATGTACCTGCATTTGAGAAGCACCAATATGTGCATTCCACAAGTAGACGTCTGAAGAGGATTGTTTTCAATTCATCACCAAATCACTATGGTGACAAGCCCTTTTTTTTTTCTTCCCCTCTCTTGTACCTCACACAGTTACGCTTTCCCTTCAGCTGAGCCTGTTCGAAGAATCTGCTCTTGAAAACACCCACAGAGTTGTATGTTTGTAAACTGAAGAGGAAGTGGTGAAGGGGGCCGATGGGGGGGGGAGACATCAGCAGCAGATTGCCTGACTCAATTTCCAACCCCAGACCCGGACAGCAGGGGATGGTGAACACTTGTTGTGTGTGAGTGACTCATTATCTTCCAGCGCTGGCCGACCTGTTTTGAGGTGTCGCAGACTGTAGCATCAGAGGAGGGGAGGAGAGGGGAGGAGAGGGGAGGAGAGGGGAGGGGGAGCTGTATCAGCTGTGGTTGGGATTCCTGCAGTTGGGTTTTCTCTCATGATAGAACATTAGTTCAGAGATTACTTTCACAGACTGTGGGGGTTGACAGTTCTCCCTATTTGCCTCTTATCTAATTATTTTCTCTTTGATGAATGAAAGCAACATGTTCCGTCGCCGTCACGTTTCCATCTTTGGAGACAGCGAGGAGCCGCGTCTGTACACTGGATGAGCAACGTGTGGCGCCTGTAGAGCAGAACGTTTTTCATTTAGCACAGCAAAAGTGAAAGGTGGTCCTGCAGCACGCGGTCCACAGCTAAATGCTGTCCCCTTGTGTTGGTCTCTGGAGTGCTGATTATACGGACCACTTTGCTGTTGAGTTCACTGAGTCATGCCGCGCTTCATGCCTAACGCATGCACATATTTATACATTGTGCTCTTTAGTGTATATATATATTTATTTATTATCTGTAGCTTTGTGGAAGGAGGGCATGGCAAAATAACAAAGTGACCTGTTAAACTCTACATATGACAGTAAATATCTTGAATCTTGAAAAAATCTTACTGTGACCGTAAACATTTTAATTCTGGCAAATTGATTATTATGGTGAGTGACATGTTTTACCACTGAGCTTAGATGCTCATGTCACTCAAATATCACACATTGAAAAACACGTCTGACATGAGGGTGGAAACATCATGCATCCGCAGGTCTCTACGTGGATGCACAACCCGACATCCGCAAAGCAACGGTGGGAACAAACCAGCCCAAGCAGAGGCCTTTAATAAATGCCACAGAGTGGGTGGTTGATAGGCCCGTTGTGTGCATCTGAATTCAGCTTCTTGGACCTCTCCTCCTCTAGCAAACGAAAGCTGTGGTGGTGGAAACAGCTAATACAGATATGGGACTGTGGGGTTGAACAGTTCTGGAACAGTTTTTAGATGAAACCCCACTAACTTGGAAAATACGTGTCTGTGGTGATGACTAACCTCCTCCAACGTGGCTTTTTGTGTATCTTTGTTGTCGCGTCGGACAGGATGCTGGATGTTTGTGCAGATTCGACTTTGTTTTCTTTCTCACAGTCTGGAGGTAATATTCTTCGATAGCACGCAGCATATAAGAGGGTTTCCTTCTATTAGTGACTCATTGTCTGCGGGGTCCCGTTGTTTTGTCACGACCTCTCGCTTTCCCTTTATATTCAGGGTCTTGGAAGTGACTCACAGTCAAAAGCGTTCAAACACAACAAATGAAACCGTAGGTTAAAAATATGTTTTTTAATAGGGAGATTTCTTCCAAGGCAGGTGTCACATTGTGTGTGTGTTGTTAAGGTCATAATGCGTACACATCATTGTTTAAATGTTTCCAGAATAAATACTTTTTTTCAATGCCCATTCAAACTAACGGGTGGCGATCAGCTCCCATCGACGAAGCCAAACATTTCCTCAATAACACGAAACTTTACACATAAACCACCACAAGTTGTGATTTCAGGTGTCACAATGTGGTAGTAAAGAATATCGAGCTGTTAGTTCTCTCAAGTCTTCACTTTTCATTCTAAAGGAAAAAAAAGTTGTAGTTTGTGGACGTGATTATTAAAGGACTTTTCTCACAATCATTACAGATTGAGTTAAGATCTAAATATCCCATCACGCCATGTTCAAATAAGTAAACCAAAGCTATATTTTGTCGTCTTTCTTAAAAGCTTACTAACTATGATGTCTAGTTTGTTCAATTTTAGCAAACGTAAATAATAAGGAAAAGACCTCGTCACACAGTGACATACATTAATTACTGTTATTTGCTTTTACTGTTACTATTAACCTGCACATGGAATGTTGTTGAATACAGCAAATATGTGTTTATTGTACATATTGTAGTTCCAAACAATGAATAAATACAACATAAATATCATTTAAACTTTTCATTTTCATTAACTTAAACTTAAAAAGAAAGTAGGAAGCAGCAAATAGAAGCTGTGTTGCAAATAACAACAAATCCACCAGCACTTCAGAATAATAATACGGTCTTCAACTAAACAACAAAAACAAAATACAATCAAGTGGACTGGTTCACTCGCTCACAAAAAAATGTGCTCCTCGATCACAGATGTTTGAGGAGTAATGAGAATTGTTCCTTTTCTAACATGGAAATCCTCCCCAAACAAACAACATACATCATGTTTTTTTTTTTTGTCTTACACCAAAGTGTTTTTCGGTTTTTAAAAAGTCTTTAGCACCACATTAGAGAAGGCCAATTTGGTTTTCGGGGTCGATTTCTTTGCGGTTGTCCACAATTTAAAAGGGTTCACCCACAGGTTTACCCAGACTGTGGATTAAATACATTCTTAAGTCACCCTTCGGACTGCAGGGGCAAGCGACGAAGACAATAAGTAAACTCTCTCTGGACGATTGCCCATCACCGTACCGGAGCTTCATCTAAGGCCTCACCATGTAGATGATGTCCAGGTGGGTGAGAGATTCATTGATGGACAACCCAGCGGTGGTGGTGACCTCCAGGGAGCTTCCTGCGTACAGCTCCTCTACCTTGCCGACCAGCCCCGTGCTGCACGTCTCCTTGTTAATCCAACCCTGCATGATCACTTTGTCCGCCCTCTTCATGAGGACCGTGTGCTGCGATCCCACCTTGGGACATGAAGACAGTGTCACCTGAAGATTCAGGAAGAAGTATCCATCCCTCCTTATTTTCAAAACCTTTCCTCCCTCTTCCTCTGAAACCAGGCCTTCATCGGGACTCTTTGCCGACCATTTCATTTCACGGTTGACTGTCGGGGAGAGAAACGCTTTAATGAGCTGTGATCCTGTTTTCTTACAACTTCATTCTGAATATGTATGTATAGGAAATTTGTATCTCCGTGTCCTGTCAGCATTGATGGAATAACATGTGATCAAATCTGAGGTGCCGGAATGACTTTTTAATCTGTATTATCGACACAGTGTGAATGGTGGTACGACTTGATATCTGAAGCAGCTTTACCTTCAGTGGCCTTGAAGGTCAGCATTTTGCCTTTGCCCAAGAGAAGCCCGTGCTCGGAGGGGGACTGTTGAAAGAAGAGGAGATCCAGTTAGCTCCATATATCTACATTAAGCACGGCGCCACGCGTGTTACAAAGCGTGACGCTTTTGACGTCCATCTTTACGGTGACGATAGGATGAATCAAACACAATCCTCAGAGGGAACACAAAGCGACAACTGTTACAGCTCTGTGGCATTTCCCCGAATGTGGTCAGGACGTCACTGTGCTTCCTCCGAGAGGTGAGGACAGCGGTTAGATCGTCTGACGTATTGAGACGTCAAGGTATTTTGAGAAACAGCGTTCCTGCCAGATGTGTGTGTTTCTTTGTTTTTTTAATGGTGTTATTTCAAAAACACAAGAACAGAAATCACAGTCGCACGACTCCTCAATCACCAAGGACGTGTGTAACACAACGGTCAACGGGAGGAGCGCAAAGTCTCTCTTACCAAAGGTGTGTCGTTTGCCTCGAATTTCATTGGGCTCTCTGGTGTTACACTGCTACCATTGTGAGACTGAAGAAGGAAATAGAAGAACAAAATACGCTCAAAACAACAGCATGATAAAATGGTTCAAGCGCATCCTGGAGAATTGAGGCGGTAGGGGATGACGATCCCACTCCAGATGCTGAATTCATATTTCGAACGCTAGACGTCAAATGTAGAACTTTATATCTATTTTTAAATAGCACCAGATTTAATCCATTGTGGGTGCGTTTGTTGTGTGGCAAAGTTTCATCTCTGGCTTTGATGCTGCGTCGATAACGTGAATATTTCTACTTTAACATTATGCAAAGAGTTCCCACTGTTTGGGAGTCATAATAGGGGTCGTTGTAACAAGCTGCAGGCAACGTCCACATGTACTAACAAAACCACAAGAAAGAGCAGCAGTGCTGCACAGATGTTTTAACATGCCGCAGCTGTCACTTCATCCAAATGTGCCGCAGATGCACGGATGTACACGCTTGTAACTCATCATCAACGCTCATAAAACGCCGTGTCATATTCTGTGAATAAAATACGGGGATACTGTTTTTTTATTTAAAAGAGGTCTCACCGGGCCGTGATGTCCAACCGTGAAGAAGACGACGATGACCACGACCTGGACGATGGACAGCAGGGCGATCCACAACAGGAGGAAAGGGATCAAGGAGTGCTGGGTGGACTGCGGCATCGTCAGGCCGGCGGCAGAGCGCGGGGCAGACGGACGTTTTCTAGCTGACAACCGTGCGAGTCCCGAGTTTCCTCTGCTGTGCAGCGCGCCGGCGTGTTTGTCTGCTTCCTGAGCGCCGTCTCTGCACGCAACGAGGACGTTTGATGTGGGTCCGTGTTCAGCTGCGCCCTAAGTATCTATAGAATAAAGAGGAATCCAGATGGTGCTTTCCCCCCCCCCAAAAAAACACAGAAGGCCCAGACAATGCTTCTGCATCTTGGGGCTGGCCCTTCACTCCCACTCACCGTAATTCATGCCGAAAAAGGGAACGCAACTCACCGCCAGGAGGAGAAGGAAGCAGTGAAGAACTTTGATAAGAATTCATTCCAGAATGAATCACTCAGTTCCTTATTTATGATGAGACTTCATGAAGCGTGTTTGCGTGGTGGTTGGCGTGCGTATAGTGCTCATCCATAAGTTCCCCTTTTTTTCCCTCTTCGTGTCTGTTACAACACGGGGGATGACGGTATTTATCATACTTAGAACCACTGTAGAGCAGATAAATGTGTGTATGGGATTATTGTTTATTGGAACAGTAACGCAAAAAATGAAAAAAGGATTTTTTTCCCCCATCAAATCATTCTGTGAACTGTAGAAATAAAATGAATTTAAAGAACAGAATGAAAACTGTGTAATAGGATATCTAACTGTCCAAGCAAGTAAATTGAGATTTTAAAAATTTTCGTTTATGGTGTGAATCACAAATGTCATAATATGTTGTTTACTATTTGTACTTCTTTAAAAATTCCCACCTGCCCAAAAATATAAGGTCAGTGAATATGGTTTCACTTTCTCTGCACTTTGCTTGAGGGAAAGTTTCATGGCAGCCAAACAGGATGGGCTCTACTTCAGGTTTGTGTCATCAAACGGAAAAGAGGATTCTGACACAAAATGGTACCTGCGGTGTATTCCTTTATGCTCAAGTAGCACCATAATAAAATATGCCCAGACTTGCTACTGACTCTAATTCGCAGTGGCTGGAGGCCTTTGTGTGCTCGGTAGAATAGAATAGTATTTGAGTTATGTAACAGCAGACAGAACCCTTTATTTAGTCACTCGTTATTGAGTCATGTACA
Source organism: Gasterosteus aculeatus (assembly GCF_964276395.1). Classification (NCBI taxonomy): domain Eukaryota; kingdom Metazoa; phylum Chordata; class Actinopteri; order Perciformes; family Gasterosteidae; genus Gasterosteus; species Gasterosteus aculeatus. The sequence continues at coordinate 9,746,813 of NC_135699.1, read as the reverse complement.
CATTTGAATCATAATGAGTATTTTTTGACATATGATCACAAACATGACAAAAATGATGAGGGGAAAAGATGAAATTTCAACAATGTCTTATAAGCCTAACTACTAAATTTTCGGGTGACAAATCAAATGTCGTACGCCTGGATGAATCACAGATTCATTGAGAGAAACAGAGGACATGCGGGTGGATTAATCATTACAAATGATATTTTTATACATAGGTTGGAGTGGTTGAGGGAGGATTATGGGCTGGAATAATTACGGAAAATGTGACAGGCTGTGACAACGTCAACGGATGGAAAATCAGCTCAGGATCGAATGTGGGCGATGAAGATGTAGATAGTCAAAGACTGACAGGGACTGCAATAATGGAGGATATATATATATATATATATATATATATATATATATGTATATATATATATATATATGTATATATATATATATATGTATATATATATGTATATATATATATATATATGTATATATATATATATATATAGAGAGAGAGAGAGAGAGAGAGAGAGAGAGAGAGAGACATTAATGCATGACAAGCCCCTATGCCCTTTAACACACATCACAAAGTGACATCAGATGAGTGGAGAGGGGAATCAGTGGGACTCTTCATATCCATTCAGCATCAGTTACTACTGTAGTTTAGTACAGTAAATCCAAATGTTTACTTCCTCTTGACTTTCTGGCCCCTAAATGATTATTTACAGCCATCTAGTGGATGCAAATCAAAAATGCACTTAAAATGGTTTAAAACTAAACCCACTGCATCACTCACTCTTTACCCGTTGTAAATCTAAAACGGTCTATGAGATGCTTAAATTGTTCATTCATTAAGACCAAAGCTACAGATAAAAAACAGCTGTGGTGAAGACACATGTTGAGAAATGTGCATAAAAGTACATGAAATGCTAACTTTGTCATCCCTATGTTTCTCTCAGAAATGGCACGAGTATAAATGTTTCATTAATGGGACTAAAAACTACTATCAAGTAAAATAATGATTTTATTGGACAATTGAAAATAACTTGGCCTTTTTCACTTTCCCTCCCACCTTTTCTTTTTTTCTATCTGGCACTTTACATTTCTTCTTTGAGAAAAAATAATAATACTAATGCACATTCAATCAGCCACACGCCTAAATTCAAGAAAACAACATCTTTTCTGGACTTTTGTGGGACAAACCGCAGCAACCTGCAAATGGAAAAGCTGTGAAACCTCTGGAAACACTTCAGCAGCGGTGCTTCTGCCTCTACAGCAGGTGGCAGGAAACCTCTTGCACACAGCTGAGCAAGGCACTATACTGCCACCAGCAACCAGCAGGGCCGCGGTTAAACTAGATCAGAGCTGGATATCTTTGATATTATCTTCCCAATCCAAACTTTACAGCGGTAAACCAGAGGTAGTGGATCAGCGAATCATGGAGGAATCAAATGACCGATCCAACCAAATGATCGCTTGATTTACGGCATTCTAGTTGTGGCATTTCATAATGTTTCATTAAAATAAGCTTCCCGATGGAAAGTCTGCGTTCAGCGCGCGTTTCGTCATTGCCCGTCCCGCAGCCAAACAAACAGGTCAAACAGCAACAGTCAATATTATGGACAGATCCAACTGCAAAGGCGCGTAATGCATAACAGCTGATTGTTCTGTTGGAGAAAGTTTATTATTACTGTTCTCATTTGTGCAAACGAAATGTCCTTAAATCTATGAATCTGGTGGTCCGGAGGTCGTGTCCCGGTGTGGGTGGGTCAGTTTAAGTGGATAAGTTGGTGGGGGGCACCTCAACCATCGTCACGCAGCTGTCAGGGTCAACGGGATCGAACATGTTGCCGTGAGCCGCGGGGCTCGTCCGCCCGCATCGATCTGGATTTGGAACCAGCGGTCTGCGTCAAGCCACAGTCGACAACACCGGAAGCGACACCGCCTTCTCTTTCAAGCGGCGCCGGTGTCCCTCCCGGCCGCCCGACGCGCGGCGAGGACAACGCGCACTTTATTTTGAAGGGCCAAGCGAGGCGCTCTTGAACCCGCATGGGACGTTCGGAGACCCCGGCACAAGTTTGTCGTTACTCGGTCGACGCTGGCTCGGATGCTCGGCTTGCCTCATAGTTCCATCTAGCCTCCACCCCCCCCCACCCCCCTCTCCACCCCCCTCTCCACCCCACTCTCCACCCACCCTCCGCGCACTCTTGCTCGTGGATGAAGAGCGTGCCGCGTGAGGCTGAAGCCGTCGAACTGCGGGTGACATGGGTCTGCTGCACGCGCGGCGGACGGACTGACCAAAACGCATCGGGATCCTCACGACGACGAGCCCCGCAGTAAATACATATACATATATATATATATCTTAAATATATATATATAGTCAAACAAGTTGTCATTAAGTTTATTTAGCTAAAGACATGCAGAAGTTTAATTCCCCCGGCACGCACGGCAACACGCTGCCCCGGGACGCGGAGCTCCAGCTGCGGTTAGCTGACGGCGGAGGGGCCGGGGACGGAATGGAGAACGGCGGGGGGAAGCATTTCCTCTCCAAAGCCGAGGAGGAGAGCTCGTTTTGCACCAAGAGGAAGATGCTCGTCGGTTTGGATTTAATATGCCTTTTTGTCGGTAAGGATTAATGTGTGTTCACGCCTCTTAAACGAATGCTTCAAACCGTTTTTTGTGTGTGTTATTACAGTAGGAATGCGCATAATAAGACCACTTCATCACTTTTTTTTGCATGCACAATAACTTTCTTTCAAAAGCACCCTACACACACTGGTCTGTTGATTTGCACGCATGTGCGTCCACGCGAGATCGCGATCGAGTATTTGGAGGTCAAAAAGAGGTAGAAGGAAAGTGTGGGGTTTTTTTTTTAGCGAGAAAAAAATCCCCCACATTGCTTGTTGATTTGTAAAAGGGATTTTTCCCAAGAAGTCAAATTGAAACCGTTCAAACGGGCTGAAAAGTTTCAGCTCAGGCGGGTGGGAGGGAGGAGGGCGATGGGGGGGGGGGCGAGGGAGCTGGCAGGAGCAAAGTTTCCCCGGGAATGAATCTGTTCCCATGGTAACTCCTAAAGTTCCCGCGAGGAGAACGTGGGAATTGGGATATAAACATGCGTGCAGAAGATGACCTCTGTGGCTGCAGCATCGGGCCGTGTTGGGATGGAGGCATGTGCGGGATTATAACTCAATAACATTCACCCACAGAAAAACTGAGAAACTTAAGCAACAACATGTTGACCTCAACTCCAGCGTATTATAGTTTCAAAATACAGAAAAGCAGAAAAGGTCGGCCTGATTCTGATCACCTCTGTGGGCCGTGATGAGATGTCAAATTTGATCGCCACTTTCAATCAATATGAAGAAGCACAATATCCGTCTATCATGTTAGTTTGGATAACCAGCTGTGTTAGACTGGACGTTCCCTCAGCGAGACATATAGCTAATAAATTACTGTAATAATGAGGTTCCACAGAAAAAGTTTCTTAAATGTGGCAACACAAGAATAAGTCAAGAGTTCCGTCTTCAGAAGTGCATAAAGTTGGAGTTGAATTCCATTGACCTGCAGGCTGCATATTATTGGTGTACAGAAGGTCGGACTGGTTTGTGTGTTTCAAGCTACAGCGTTGCATCTTCTTGGAGATTTACGCGTGGAAAAAGGAAATTTGGCAAGAATCTAGTGAACTGAAGTCAGAGCAACGGACCAGAGGAAGAGGAACAATATTTCTCTCTTCAGCTGTCTGACACTTTAGGGAATACTTGAATGGAATCTCAGAACCTCAGAACCGTACTGGACTCTTTCAGCAAGCAAAGTTCAAAGCATGACTTTCCCCTCTCCGTTGGGTCTAATGGGTTAAATCCTGGGAGAGGAGGGGGGGGGGGGTGCACACCCGCTCTCCTGGCCGGCGATATCACATATGATATTGTATAACTTCATCGGTTTTGACGTCGGCATCTCACATGACTCTTCGCAGGGGAAGGGATCACCAGGGTTCAGTCGAGTGAGTTGTTATCCGCACCGGCAAGGAAGGACGGGACAGGCGGAACCCGTCGAGGCAGCCTGGCAGGTCCTCGGCCTCGTCGCCAGTTGAAAGCACAGGAAAGTTTGATGGTTTTTAACCCCCCCACACCCCTCAGGCAGGTGTGCTATTAGCCGCTCGCTCGGCACTTTTTTCACAGTGGCTGTGTTTGCTGTTTGGGAAGTGGCCGGCAACCCAGCATCCGTCAGCACCGCGGAAGGAAACGCTCCCTCTCAGTTCTCCTCCTGAGACGCACGCCACTCGCTTTCTTCTCAGCAATGTGCGTGTTCCTCCTCCTCCCCCTCCTCCCCCCTCTAGGTCACAACACTGAGTCGCTGAGCCTCAAGCTGGTCGCAACCGAGAGGGTTTCCAGAGGCGGTTCGTCTTGTGACTGAAGTCGAAGGGAGTTCATTCTCTTCGCTTCAAGTTCTGGCTTGATTTGATTGGCTGACAAATTTCCAGCTTCATTTGAGGCTTTTCCACGTTGTAAAAGGTGTAAGGTTGAGAAAAAAGAAAACGGAACGGAAACCGGAACGCTTTCCAGTTGATCACCACATGCGGGGAATTAGAGCATAATGTTTAATCATACATTACAAGCTGGACGTATGAATTCACCCGTTGACCAGATTCCTTACAGATGTCTGGCTGTGTCTCGCCCGTCTCTGCTTCCCTTAACCACCGTGTCAGTAATCAGTTGAAGCATGACCTTGACTCATCTGCGGGCATTCGGCAGTGAATGCCAACACTTAGAGGGGATGAATCGAGCCCTTTATTCAGCTAAACCCGCTTATCTCTGACTAACACACTTTTCCCTTGAAAACGGCATCCTCAGATTCCCTCAGACAGTCGACCCGCCGGCATCATTCATCCCATTAAAGGGGCTCATTCACTAGTGTAACTGTGGAATTTTTACCCTGAAGCATCCTCACCGTGTTACCAGCTGAAGAAGGACTCCGCAGTGACCCTCAGGGTTTTCCCAGTCTATTTACTCCACATTTACAGTGGCGGCATAAACTCCGCTGGGTCTGCTGTGCCACGCCGAGGCCTTGGCGGGCTCATCCGACATTGTTGTTCCCCCAGCGTTTGAATATGGCGCCCTGCTCTGACATGATGGACGCGGCACAGAGACGGATCGCTCAGGTTCAGCTCAGTGTCAGTTATCTCGCACACAAGCTGCAGAATGCTTGTACGTTCCCATGTGTGTGTGTGTGTGTGTGTGTGTGTGTGTGTGTGTGCATTCCTGGTGGGACTGAACCAGGTTTTGACGTGGACGGGGCCTGACTGAATCTGCGCCCTCTGGCCGGATCTAAGATCTAGAGTCCAGACACCCCGGGTCAGGAGATGTCTGGGGTTTGTCCTATCTGAAGAGCATGCAGAGACAGGCCTCCCAGCCTGCACTGCAGCTTCCCTCCTGCACAGGTGGTCTTTGCTCTGTCATCACCCCAATAAAGCCAGTCATTGCCTCCGTTAAGGGTAATTGGTAAATGATTGAAAGTGGCGGTTGATAAGCCGCCATTAGCTTCTACAGCTTAGTGGTTGTGACATTATGTGGATGCCGCCAGGCACGACCCTCTTGTGGAGGTTAATTGGGAACTAGTTTCACACTTGATATGCACAAAATGTTAGGTCAAAATGAGACAAGTGAGAAGAAAGAAAAGATTCACACTGTCGATAAACGGCACAGACGAGCAACTGTTCAAAGTAAGTCATTCATTTTCTTCAGTAGTGAAAACAAAACCAGCTTTATCATGTAATAAAAAGTTAGTACTGCAATCAGCTTATTTGCTCTTGAGTGTTTCTTTGTGCAAGACGTGAGGCGTCATGCTTCATGAAGGACGGTATCTAGTTCAGTGATCAGGGTTCTGAAAAGGCTCCCTCCTTTCAGCTTATCATCTTTTTTCTGTGGCTGCTTCCCCTCTTTTCTTTAGACAAACTCTACACCGAGGCTGAAGGTGTTCCGGCAATGCAGCGTTTTGTGTGTTTTGTGTGTACGCATGTGTGTTTTGGGCGGGCGGCGGATTTATGACTCCTAGTCGTGTCCTCTGGGAGAGAAAGCTGCCAAGTGAGAAAGCAAGAAGCCCAACATGTCACAGCACGTTGGTTTGCACAGCGCCAGGAATATTGAATTGTCTCCCGTGTGCTTATTAATGCGTGTGTGCGTGCTTGTGTGTAAAACTTTGGGTGTGGGCGTTTGTGTGTATGCGTCATGGTGGCTCCTAATGGGGACACCCTACAACAGCTGCCATGTGCGTGCTGTTTGTTGACAAATTAGCTGGTCCTGTTTGGCTGAGAGTTTTTAGGCCGCGATCAACCCACGCTCTGACGTTATGGAACACTCGGGCGGCACTTTGCGACGCACAGATGGAAAGCCATTAAAGGAGCTCAGTCGGACCATTAGTCAATGGAAGAAGAAGAACTTTTTCTCTCCCTCTCCGTCGTAAATCTCTTTCCCCATTTGACAGCACCACAGAGGTTCCGGAATCCATTAGTTGCACCCTTCCTCAGACACACGTCCTATGCGGGCACGTGCACTCCGCTGTCAATACGCCCGCCTTCGCCCATCAGGCCTTAGAAACGTCTCGTTTGCCGGAAAGCTACGGGGCGAGGAAGAGCCTGAACGAGTGAAGAGCCCTCAGGGGGAGAGGGAGGGGGGGGGGTGTAGAACGAACGAAGGGTTAGAAGGGGATTGGAGATCTACAGTAGGGGTGAGAGGTCAGACCCAGTGGCGCCAGAGGGATCCTTTCCACAGCTCTCTTGTTTACGCCCCGTAGTGAGGAAGTCGCTCTGGGACGGATGGACGGTTCCGGTGGCAAATAGCTTTGAAATGTGCTTTTAACGAGGCGGCTGGATGACGGTTCCATAAGTGCTCGGGGCGGTCCATAGGTATGAGGCGTAATGACCAAACAAAGATGTCTCCAGTGCTTTTATGCTCAGTGCTCATTAGCTGGAATGGATTTTTTATTGAGAGGCTTCCAATCAAAGTATCTCGCTGAATCTGAATGCAGCCAGTTGCCTTTCCTTCTGGTCCATCGAAGTAATGGCTCGTTCTCTTGTGTGTGTGTGTGTGTGTCCCTCGCCCTCCCTCCTTCCTATGGGGAGATAGACCCCCTTGGCGCCGTGGCATTGTTCCGCATCACCAGCACCTTTTTAATCATTGTGTCTTTTCCCTGCTTCATTCACCCTCGGAAGCTTCCCTATGATGTTGTTCCACCTGCACGCCCCCCCCCCCCCCCCCAAATGGATCTCAAACTCTCGCCATCCACACGGAACGACCACAACCATGCCGCGTGGCGCCAAATACCTCCCCTCCAGTCTAGACCACAACATTGTGCGGTTCTCACATTGCAGACTGCCCGCCCTCATCCCTCTGCGCGCACCCTAACCTTCACACGGCGCGTCACACGCGAGAGCTCCTCCAAAGCGTCCCAGGTACATACCGCAGTGGCGGGTCCTCTATGATCCGGCTGATTCAGACAGGCAGACAGACAGCCCACTTCAGACCTCACCACTCCTGCCCTGAACTCCAGGGCCGGGCTCCAGGAAGCCAGCAAGTGAAGTGTGGAGAGAACAGAAGCAGCTGGTGGAAGCATGTCTCCACTGGCCAGCTGTAACGGTGAGAGGGGGTCGCTAGAGCCCAACTGGTGGGAGGCGAAGCAACAAGAAGGCAGCGGGAAGAGGCATTTTGTTTTTCTTTCTCTTTAACACATATAGATGGAGCAGAGGGTATCTACTTTGAGAGGTTGTAGGGGGTCCAGATGCTGGCGATAGCAGATGCTCAACAAAGATCCAAGACCGCCATGTTTCTTCAGTCCCACTTTGTTCTTCGCTGATTATTTCACAGATACTTGTGCTGCCATCAGGGCAGACAAAACAGACAAGTCTCTTGTGTGCCAGTGCAGGGGGGGCAACAGTTATTATGAATCCCACTGCTTTACTTCACATGACACGGCCTCCGAGGTATCGCTGACCTGATGTGTGTCTTATGCCCCGTCCAATGGGCCGTCCAGACCCTACCTACTCGAGGTCAATGCCTAACCTCAGTCCCTCTTCACTGCCGCGACCGTCTGCGTATATATGGCCCAGAAATGCAGTGGGATTCATAAGTCACATAAGCTCATCATTATCCCACCTCTCCTACCTGAATTGGCCGCCACGGATGAACAGAAAGAACCACCTTCCCGGTGAAACAAGGACAACACTCTAATTAGGTTTGTGGCAGTTCATGGTTGCCAATGATAATCACAGTCTCAGTACGGATGACTTCACCTCCTGTTCACTCGCACATGTATCCTACCTAACAATGTGTGTGTGTGTGTCTCTCTCTGTTCTTTTTTTTGCATAGAGTCTCTGCCTCTTCAAACAAAGACTTTTTTAATATAGACCAGGTGAAACTTTAAAGACGTGGCCTTTCCCATAAAGTACCCGATTCAAACTAAACAGTGATTAGAAGAAGAGATCAAGGCTGGCTCCTGTGGAGACACCTTTGTGCAGTTTAAGTCTGATGGCACAAATAATTGCACAAGCCCATCCGGCCCAACGGGAGACTGCTTTTTATGAGCGCGTTAGCGAGGCTGCCACGCCGCTTCTTGTAAATGCCGTTACCAAGTTTATCGCGGTCGGAAAGATTTGTCGACTTGTAGGTAAACAACGGCCTAAAATCCACTGCGAAACATTGGCACAAGCAAGCTGTTGAGAGGCCCGGCGAGGGTGGAGCACCCCCTGAATGGGGCCTGCAGCAAGCTGGGCTGGAGCCCAAAGCTCGGCCTGGTCTTAAAACTGTAGGCTGAATGGACCTGTGGCGACGGGTCACTCGCTAATTGTCCGTCCTCCAGGTCTATCAGAGGGCAAATCGAACGAGGCTTTCACAGTCAAACCATATTGGATGTGATGAAGCATGCGATCATTACTGTTGGCTTAGATGCAGCTCCAGGCTGTCATGATAATCTATGAGGATGCACAGGCTGTTTGTCGGACAGCAGCAGCATCCACAAACAAAATTAGGTCTGCGATAATGAGCCCGTTTGCCCCGATGCATTCAGGATCCTCATGCACTTGCTCGGTTTCTACTGTGCTGGTGGTTTTTTTTTGCTGGTTTGTTCGGTTGTCTGTGCGAGTTTGGGTTTGGCTTGTTTGCATCCCAGTGTGGTTTTTAATGTTTGTGTGTGTTGTGGATTTTCTGCCGGTGGACGTGGGGTCGTGTTTACAGAGCGGGTCCCAGCAGAGCCCCGAATCTCTGACCTTCACATTCCAGAATCTCCGCTAATCGCCTCCGTCTGCTGTTCTCCGCAGAGGAGCCCTCGACGCATCTCTCTGGGCTCCATCTCTCCAGTTTTCTATCACCCCAGTATTACTGACCTGCCCCCCCCCCCCAACCCACAACCCCCTCCCTGGTGTCAACTTGTGAGCCTCCTGGTCGTACATTTTCGCCTAGTTTACAGTTTAACACCACTGATCAGCAGAGGTGGTTGAAGAGACACGACCGTGAAGCATGTGGACCACTAACGGCCCTGTCTTCAGTCACTTTCTCCACAGCTTTTGCTTCTTGTGTTTCTTACTTTTGGTTGTTGTTGCTCTCCTCTCAGAATGAGCTCATTCATGGGCTGTGGTCATAGATGTGTAAATTAGAACCAGAAGAGTTTCTCAGAGTGAGGCACACAAACCCCTCTGCTCTAATTCCTCCTCTTTTTCCTCCCTCCCTCCCTCTTTCTCTTCTTCTCCCCCCTCTTTCCTTCTGTCCCTTTTGACTATTTGAAAGCATTCCTGCGCTGAGTGTCAGGCCCAGCGAGCAGCACATTCTGGCCTGGCTGTGTGAGCCGACCCACTCCTCCGCCTCCCTTCGGGTCGCCTCACAGGCCTTCCTTTCTGAGCATGCCTTGACCAGGTGTTAGGGTTTGCTCACAGCTGCCTGACAGATGATGTGAGGGTCTCTGGAGTGTTTTCGCGTCTTGTTGTGAAACCCGTTTTAACGTAGCTGTAAAGTGGGACACGGAAGCTGGTGGTTCGTAGGAGACTGTGAGGATCCTGACTGGCTTTGCATGTGGTTTCCATCGTCATGGCTCAGTGTTTTATTCGCTGTACAGCGCGGAGACGTTGTGACACAGCTCAGGTTTGGCCGGGTTTGTTTTATCGAGAATCTTAGCAAACATCTCTGGTCCCAGTGGAGGGACTTTTGCTTCAGGGACATTAGTTCGGAGTCTACACCTTTACTACAATGGGAACAGAACGCAAGACATCGGTGCCGGAGGGTCTGAGGTCACAAGACATTGACTATTCATGGATCCCATTAAACCTCCATGGGTTGAAAATGACCCCTTTAAAAGTCCATGTAACTGCAGAGTGGTCCTTATTGGATAATCTGTCCATTACATCTATGGTAATGCAGTTTAATATTGATTATTTGTAGAGGACTTTCCATATTGAAGAATCAGACACAGAGAGAAGCTGTTAATGGGCGGTACGGTAAGCAACATTTTGCAAAAATAAGAATCCAAAAACCAACTTTGTGAGAAAAGGTGGCGCGTGTTAAAATTACTTATTAATTCATTAATAGTTGCATCATCCAACTAAAAAAAACGTCTTTACTCATTAGCTCAACTGCATGAAATAGTCACCCATCTCTTTGTCTCTGTATGATCAGATGTTACTCGTTCACTTTAATTCCTCACTTTTTATGTTTCTCCCTGTGCTCTTCCTCTTCTTTGTGCCATCATCTTTCATCTAAAGTACAGTACTTCGACTTATGTTATTAATAAGCATTCCTTTGCATCCCAATAATACACTGAGTACAATACAGAAAGATTTTTTTTGTCTACGTACTTAAACATGCAGAGTTATAAAGACACAAGGATTCTTCTCAAACGTGTTCGGGTTGGTCAGTTGCAACACATTTGAAATTGTGAAACGAAAGAAAAAAAAATCCTTACCCACTCAATTTGACCCAGAGATGAACCAGACTGCAGGTCTCCACCAAGGGATGATACACACAGATAAAAGGATTACAATTGGATTAGAGACCTGAGGGTAGTTTATGCAGGTGGGAGGAAGGAAACAGGAAACCATCCTTCAGGGCATTCATTTTTTCTAAATCACCCAGAAAAAAAAGAAGAATCCCCCCAAGTATTTATCGAGTACTCCAAACCATCTTTGCTAATATAAACAGATATGCAAGGCGCATTCAGATCCCCTTTTTTGTATAATAAACAAACTATGGTGGTGACACAGTGTACACAAAACTCAACCGTGTAAGATTCTAAGATTTGACGTCGAAATGACAAGCAGGGTTATTTTAATAGAATGCGTCAGATGACGTCCCCAATAAACTCTTAGTAACAATAACGGTTTGACAAGATCATACTGACATTTTTCATTAAGGCAGAAATTCTGACCAAAATCAATGAAAAGGTGAATGCCGGCTTGAAGCCGTTTGTGTAACTGTGTGTTAAACGGGATGCATGTCTGGCATCTCTGCAGGGCTCGGGTTTGGGATGAGAAGACGCTTGTTGACTGAATGAGATAAATGAGAGATCGGGGTCAGCTGAGAGCTGTTTCCTATCTCGCTCTCCGTCGGCGTCGGAGCCCCCGCTATCGGCCTGCAACGCGTTTCCCTCCCTCACTTTCATCCTGAGACCCTTCTGTAATTATACGTGCGTCAGTGTTTTGTCTTCCTGATAGGGCAGCTTGACTTTGAGGTCACTAATACACTTCTAACTAACAGTACCACATTCTTAATGAGCACACAGCTGATAAGAGTTGCCTCCTTGTGTGTTTTCTGCACATCAAACCTATGGACGATTTCCTTGCTCACCCTTTATCAGCTCAGTGAGGCTGAATGAGGGGCGTGTATTGCTCTCACACCCATACAGGTGTGAGAGCAAACAGGCCCATTGATAAAACTAAAACAAAGCGGATGTGGAGAACTCTTAAACCGCCCGTAGGTGCCTAAAGTAGGTGAGGTGTCCCTGCTTTTTCTGAGTCAACAATTATTGCCCCATTGTTCTCCAAAACGTGTTTGCGTGCCATTCTTTTGCGTTTCGGTGTGTATTTGTGCGCTGTTCCCTCTGCTGGATTCGGAGTGTGTGCTAAAGAGTCACGTAGCCTACGATATTCCCTGGCGGGAGCAGTCTTCTTTTGGCCCGGGTGCGATCCAGCAAACCGGCAGGCCTGGGATGACAGGAAGAGGCACAGAGGTTAATGATTAGTCCCATGTTGTTTCTGCATTCCATGGGGTGACGAGGGGACGCGGGACGCGCATGGCGCAGAGAAGCTGAGCGGCTTTGTTCAGGGCCATCGTAACACAGAATGAAAGATGTGCAGCTACACCCCCCCCCCCCCCCCCCCACACACCCACACCCTCCGCCCCCCCGCCACCTTTTTTCTGGGAATACAAACACACGTTTTTCCTTTTTGTCCTCATTAAAACGTTGCACAACTTTTAGTCAGTGAACTTTCCCCACCAGGCCGCGAGGTTTGTTTGCTGAGGAGTGTCAGACCTCGACCCGCTGTCGCCTGACTTTTAATCAGTGACCAGCCCGGAAACGTAGGCTGCACATTTATAGGAAAATGGTTAATGTAAGATATAATGGCTTGAACTGAAAGTCACTGCTTTCTGAGCAAACAAGCCGTCATTCCCGCAAACAGACAAAAAAAAGCTGCTGCTACAATGTGTTTATTGTCCCTCTTTTGGCACACTGAGATGTTTTCCTCTATCTTTTTCCTCCTTCCTCGTCTCATCTCCGCTGTCATGCACATCTCCTAGTCCGTCTGTCCTTCTGTGTCTGTCATCTCTCCTTCTACTCGGATGGAAGGAGCTATTTGAGGAACGCTTCCACCCCCCCCCCCCCCCCCGGGGAATCTGGAAACCATGTCACCAGATGACGGATGTCCTTTAAAGCTGCTCCCCTGATTCCCCCTTTGAGGCCGCCTCGTTGACGCTATCTCCGGGATCATCGCCGCGCAGACATTCATGCTCGCAGACATTCATGCACGCAGACATTCATGCTCGCCATCTTTTGTTTTGTGTTTTTGTCCTTCCTGCCCTGCCCTCCCGCATCCCATCAGCCTCCATCCCATTCTTTGCGTGCGAGTTGAAGGCCGTGACTCCGTACAAGCGAGGCTTCTTCTGCGGAGACCCCAGCATCACCTACCCCTACGAGCCGAAAGAGGCCATCCCCGACGTCCTGCTCATCGCTGGGGGGATAGCCATCACTGGGGTTACGGTAAGACTGCAAAAAACAAGTAGGCTGTCCAGTATTAGTTTTTTTTCCTTCTAATTTCTCTCGTCTGATTTCCTTCCCCAGATCGCTCTGGGCGAATGCTACCGGGTGCGCTACCGAGGTGTTTACTCGCGGGCCTTTGTCCGCAACTGCTATGTGTCGTGCCTGTACAAGGAGCTGGGGAGCTTCCTGTTTGGTTGCTGTGTGGGTCAGTCCCTCACCAACATGGCCAAGCTGAGTGTGGGGCGCCTGCGACCCAACTTCCTGTTTGTCTGTAACATCACCTATGCGTCCATCAACTGCACTCAGGGCAGCTACGTGTCCCACGCCCCCTGCAGGCAGGCTGAGGAGAAGATGGTGGATGAAGCAAGGTGTGTTTTTGTGCATTTTTATACTCTTTCAACTTTGTTGACCGAGGGAAGGGGTATACATTAATTTGAGTCAAGCAGTTAATTTGTAACCATTGACATTTTTTATTGATCTTTATATTTCAGGAAGTCTTTCTTTTCCGGCCATGCTTCCTTTGCAATGTACACCATGCTCTACTTGGCAGTAAGTCACACACACACAATACGTATCTGCAATGTGACCTGCACATCTGGGATTTCCCTTATGACGGACAATAGCTTGAGAACAGGAACACTGTGCACTTATTAACGAGATAAGCTAATTAAACATGCGCAAACACATGTGCTGTTAAATATATTCACACTTCCTGATCGGACGGGAGGCGATCTTTGAGAGCAGCAATTCTCCAAAGGCATCCTGCTTCGGGCTGAAAGAGCTCGTGAGACACAGAAAGCCGGGAGTGGAAGGGAGAGGGGGGAGGAGGGGAGGCGGGAGGGGTGAGAGAGTGAGGGAGAATGTTTTTTCCACGGGGAACATGAATAGATGAAGAGGCTGCGCAGACAGAGGAGGCCTTGTTGTGGGTCTCATTTAGAGGAGGGATGAATACGCCTGCTGAGAGATCGACAGGCTTCTTTCAGTAAGAGACACCCTCTCAACCCCCCCCACCCCAAATCTCTTCATCTTTCTTTCTCTCACACTGCACTGCCCAGTAGTCATGGGCACAGTGTGGGAGAGAGATGACAGTTAGATGGAGACAAAAGTACATTAGTAACCCTAAAATGTGCACATTCCTCGTGCATTACCCCGTATTAGTCCCAACATTACAGCTAATTTATTGTGCTGTGTGACCAAAAATCCATTAAATTCAGAGAGGCTGCTGTTGTACAAAATTAAAAATAAACTTGTGTACAATAAGGTCAACAGAAAGAGACAAGCGAGGATGAGACGGGGGGGACTGAGTAAGAGTACAAGGATAAAGTAGTGAAGTAAAAAACAAGTGTTTGGGGTTAGCCCTGTTCATCCGGTTCCTGTCCACATCACAACACACACACACACACACACACACACACACACACACACACACACACACACTGCAGCCACAAACACACAGCCTGCAAGTTTACTAGACTGCAGACGAACTGGAGAGATTGTGTGAGACCTGTAGCCACATGCCAACCCGACCATGGCCAGCTGCTCCTGTCTATGGCAGCAAGAGTGACACCTGCTCTCATTTGGAATAGGAAAGAGAGAGGGAGGGAGGGAGGGAGCGAGGGAGAAGGACCAGGTTACAGTCGGCCTCCTCACAGGAATGTAGGCCACATGCGCCAGACAGACCTCCAGCCTCTTCATAATGCGAGTCCTACATCTGCACCCGGCTTGCCCTGTGACCCCATTTTTACAGACACAGGCATCAATTCTGTGTTCTGCGGCACTGAGGCAGGAGATGAGGATGAACAAAAGAAGGAAATGGGTTTGGATAGTGTTAATGGACTTGCGCCAAGCTCCCTTTTCCTTCTAGGAAGCAGGCGTTTCACTTAAAGGCCTCTGCCAGCGTTTAAAGAACTCGTGATCAGTTCATGCAATAACACACAAATACCCAAATGCTCGTGTTGCCTTTTTTTCTGCAGCAACTCGAAAGTCACCGACGACAAAATAACAGCATTTGTCCCGCTCTGTAGTTCTACCTGCAGGCGAGGTTTTCGTGGCGAGGAGCTCGGTTGCTGCGGCCACTCATACAGTTCCTCTTATTGATGATCGCCATCTACACGGGCCTGAGCCGCATCTCCGACTACCGCCACCACCCCACCGACGTCCTCACGGGCTTCATCCAAGGAGGCCTCACCGCATACTGGGTGGTACGTCAAACATTTCGCTGCTGTCCAAACAGTCTTCGATAACAGTTTATCTTTGTCTTCACGGGATTTGTGTCCGTTTGCTCTCTTTTGACCGAGTTAACGTAAACAATGGTCCGTCTCTCCCTCCCTATTATTCTCCCTCTGATCCCCTGTGCTGTTTAGAACCAGGGGACGATTGACAGCGTGTGCGGTCTGTGTATGTTTGCTGACATGTTTTGCGTCTGTGCCTGCAGGCCTTCTACATCTCCTCCATGTTTAAGCCCTGCGCCCGTCAAGACATGTCCCCGACAAGCTTGTCCCTGGAGAGTCCACTGTCCAGCCAGCAAACCGTCTGTTAGCAGGCACACGCAATCATTCCACAAGTGGGAAGATAAGAGAAGATAGACTTCAGAGTCAGGGAGGGAATCTGGTAGATAGAAGCTCTCTAAGAACGTGAATCTGGGATTAAAAAGTACAATCTAACACATTGCTCGCACTTTCGGGGCATACTGACACACACGCATCCACACGGTAACCTGATGTTAACACACTTACACATGTGAAAAATACAAGAAGCACATTTGACTGTAAGTCAAACCCGTCCAGTGAAAAGAACTGCGTAGTAATATTACAGATATTTTTTTATATATGAGAAAATAAAATAAAAAAAATTCTATTTTTAAAGAGGATTTTTTAGAAGCTGCTAATGTTGATAGTTTTGGATGCTGGTGGTGGAGGCATTCGGGTCAGTGCAGGAAGTGAGCTGCAGGGACAGAGGAGAAAACGCCAGCCTCCTCTTTTTGTTTTTGATGTTGTGTTCATCGGGGAAAACATCAGCAGCTGTGAACTGATCATCATTCGGCCTCAGACGGAAAGACGTGATATGGAACACTGGCTTCAATTTCAAACCACCTGTACCTTCAGAATCGAACTGCCCTCCAGCGCTACAACAATAACCTGAACGTAAGCAAGAAAAAAACAGGAATACAGCGTTATCCTTCTTTTTGTGTAACCAAGGTAGTAATGGTTAGGAACATGACCAAGTAACTTCCCTTCCTCACCACTACCATCTTTATGTACTAACCACTTTGACTGTGTCTTAGAGGTGGAGGTTTGACTGAATTTTGTAACCTTTGACCTTTGTCCCCGGACTCCAATCTCTAAGCTGCACCTTGATTTATGCCACTCTGACAGGAGCGCCGATGTGGCGGCCCTCCTGTGCATTTCTATTAATAGCACTTGAACATACATAATGGAACCTTCTCATTATAATCAATGTTATGTATTTTATCACAAGTTTGAATAATCAGTGTTTTTGTTCATGTAAGACTCATACGCTATGTTTGTTTTTGCTACTTTTTAATGATAATTATTCAAATTGAATGTAAATAGCCATGTCATTTTATAAACCACACAGAATTCAATTCAAAAGTATTAGTTCCAGTTTTGGACCGTTTTTACTTGTTTATTAAGTGTTTGTATTTACGTTTGAGTCAATCAGGTACGAAGAGTTATTATTGTATCTGTTGTAACTACTAGACTGAGCCACAGATATTATCAGAAAGCTATATTTTATGTGTTGCCAGTTACTGGTATTTGTTTGTTTTGTCTGTGAATGCCAGAAAGGCAAAAATAACCACTGTACTCAAAAAAAACCAAACCAATAAAATGAATGTTGAATGTTTTTAATCTCTTCAGTGCTCTTTTATTTCCCTCTGGTTTGTCTCTCTCGCTACTCGCATGCAGCGTGAGTTTAGCAAGTCATTCAGCACCCAGCTATTACCTTTCATATGTATTTTTTCTAAATTACACCAGACTCCACAAAGAGTTAAGGAAACTTACCCAGAAACCAAATGTGAGCACGGCAATGATAAGTGATTTAACCTCTGGTTTTGTTCATTCCTGAGCTCTCCTCGTTTCTCAAAGCAGCGCGCTCCCTCAAGCACTCCCTCAGTCCTTTTTGGAGTGCGGTGGAGCGTGGTGGGCCGTTTCGGGGGGCAGCTCATGCTGCCATGGAGATACTAAGCCAGATACAGGTTGGGGTGTCTGAGGCGTTTTGTTTCACTCTTTTTTCAGATCCAAGGCTGTGAGAGACTGAAAAGCAGCCCAGATCAGTGAGAGACAGACAAAAAAAAAAAAAAAAAAAAGGCAGCTTCGGTAGTGGATCTGTGCATAATGTTGCGGTAAAGTGACATAGACAAGCAGGTAAACTGGTCTTGTAATAAAGGGAAGTAGTTATGGAGCAGTTGGCATAACAGACGAGGCGGTTGATACGGGAGTGAGAGTGATGGGTGTGAGGTGTCAGGGTGAGAAAGAATGTGATCACGGGGTTGTTTCATAATACTGTAACTAAGGAGACCAGATTCATTCCTGAGCCACATATACATATGCCCGTGCTTGTGTGGCAGGTTCTCGCCTAACCGTATCTCCCTCTCTCCTTGTTATTGTCTCATGTTTAGGTGCGTGTGACAGAAGCTGAGGCTCCTCCCCTCGAGCTGAGCTCAAACATGACCTCCCGTTTGCACTGTGACCCGTGTCCTCCTTGCTAACCTTTTGACCCTAATAGAGAAGACTGGCACATTCTGTATGTCTAGATTACCGAGGAGCATTTGCGCTGCTGTGAGTGTGGACACTGAGGCAACATTAGACCGGCGCTGGTCATTTAGGAAGGGGGCCTGGGAGGCCTTGAACTCGGAAACAGGTGTAAGGCACGAACTGTTCACGCTAAATCCACTTTATCATTTGTCCTCATTCCAAACCTTCCTGGGGAGCGCTGATCCAAATCAGCACACGGAGCCGTGTGCAGCCGGTGGCACGTAGCTCCCCCTGCATCTCCTTTCACATCCGTGGAAAGGACACTTTTATCACGTTCTTTTTTTTTCTTTTTATTGATAACATCATTGAGGCATGTGCAGCTCAGCCAGATTCCATTTGGGATCCTCCTCCTCCCTGTTTGAGCTGATGAAACAGCCCCTATAGATGGCGGTGCAAAGAATACCTCTTCCTACAGGCCTCACATAACTCAACCTGTCTTTGTTTGCTACCAAGTGAAAGCTGCCTAAGGCTGTGAATTGATTAAACTGTGGAGAGCAAAAGAAATTTCCTGGCAAATTAATTTAGTCAAGTAAGAGCTTTTCGCTCTGGGTCTCCAAAGCCTTACAATCGTAGTCTCTGGAACTCTGCTAGACTCCTATCCAGCTGTGGTTCAATTCTTAATAGAATTTAAAAAAGGATTAATGGACTCCTTAGTTTGCTCAAGTTCAGGCTTGCTCCCCCAGCCTGAACTGTTATGCATATTTCTATATCTCCCATAGTAATTACTCAGTGAGTACACTGGCCCATTAGGACTGCATGTGGGTACATGGTGTGCTGATGGGAGTCTATGAAAAGCATTAGTTTGCATGTTCTCCTTGCTTCTTCTCTCTCTACTTTCCAGGAATCAGGATGTTTAATAAACCAAGCTGGCTCATTGAATAAGATCAACCCTCAAAACTGACGCACAAAGAGCTGAGAGGGACGACAAGTGGACACCAGGGAAACTGAGTTTGTGTTTCCGTCACATACCAACGGAAAAATAAATACGTTGTTTATCCGCCCAGCACATGAGGTATGTGCAGATAATAGATTAGTACGAATACTAACACATAAGTCAGTTTTGTTGGCCTATCTGATGAGGACAGCGTCGCTCGGCAAACACAAGCACCACACATACAGCTGAAGGGGAAGTATTCATATTTTCAGATGTGTGAATTGCAAATAAGTTGTCGAGTGAGAGACACATTTGAGGGATGAAATGACTCTGTTGAAGAGTTATTCTCAGACGTGTCTCTGTTGTATGATTAACAGTAGCATGAATCATACAGCACACACTTTTCTAATTTCCTGTTAGCGTTTTAAAGAGAACGGTATGTGTGCTCAGGGCTGAACATTTCACTGGGAGACTTACTGTAGAAAGGGAATCAAGCCTCTCACCGAAGGCCTTTTCTCGCTAGAACATTGCATGGCTGCTCACGACAAACCGAAAAATTGGGCAAAAAGATACCCCACTATTTATCATCTTAGAGGTCATGTTCTTGTCTATGCAAGGGTGAGGTGTTATGGAAGTACAATGCACTGGGAAAGGTTACCCGATAAGACCTGGCGCCGCCATGTGTGGTTTGTTTATTTAAGTGTTGAATGTTTTAGGGTCAGGGTGACCTTTGCTACCTGCAGCACCTCTTTGTGTGAGCATGAGGTGTTTCAGGTCAATGATCTTCCTCAACTCTCTGTCAGCCGTAAAACAAACCAGACCCAAGGAGGCGCAAGGAAACAACTGACGGGTAAAGATTCGATCCAGAATCGTTACCAAGGCAGTTAGACTTTGTCATAACATTCTTCAATAAAACAAGCTAATCTACCAGGACCTAGACAAGACACATTGTCGAAAGAGATACAAAACCACTTTGTTTGTACTGCGCAGTCTGCAGGATGAGGGATGTGTGTGGCTGGAGATATGGAATGCAAAAACAAGGGAATAAAGTCAGCAAGGACCTGCGAGGTGTCAGCGACAACTGCAGCGGCGAGGTGGGAGGACGAGTCGCATTGTAGTGGTAACGTAACAGCGACATGGCGCTGAGCCCATGTATAAAACCACCCGGGTAAGAATCATGGAAACAGCTCATTCATCAGCCAGGACTCAAATGGACCTCATAAAGTAAGACAACGTATACAACTGAGATCAGCACTCTGAGATCATCCCAGAGTCAACTCAGATGTTTCTCCAAAGTGAGACGTCTCGAGAACAGCAGTTTGTGTATGTGTGTGTGTGTGTGTGTGTGTGTGTGTTTGGCATCTTTGTTTATGTTTAATCCGTGTTTTTTGCCTGCGTGTTTGCGCGTTAAAACGCATGTGATTATACACATATACCAGCATGCACAATTGTGTATGTACACTGTTCAAGAGGTCATGCAGTTCCCCACACATCCCTTTATAATGTCACGTATACACCACCAGACTCTCTCTCCCCACACAATCATTCTCTCCCATCTAACACAGATAATTCGATCTGCTATTATCGCAAAACAATCCACCCTCTTAGTAACGGTTGCTAGGTCTAACAAACTTGAGGAACAAGAAACATGACGGCAAAGTGCGGGTTAACTGTGGGCAATGGAAGGACACATTCATGATGATTAACTTTAGTCAGGTGACTTTTTTAATGTCATGTACATAAAAAATACAGAATCAAGACCTGGGGAACCGACCCTTCCGCTGGAGAGTGAGGGGTTCTGGTGCTCGGGAACACTTTGTTCAACAGGAACCGCCAAAATCAACACAACATGAGAGCTCCCTGCTGCAGTTGTTACCATCTGCACTGTCATGTGTTGATGCAGATGTGGAGACGAATGTAATATGGCTTTCATGGTAATGTGACTTTTACCCAGGCATAGCATCGTAGAACAGCAAACGGGAACCTCCTTGTTTTAAAATTGCTCAACTGTTTCACAGAGGGGAAGGGGGCGGAACAAGGAAACCGTGAAGCAAAACTTGCATATTCTTGCCTAAAAATCTCTTTTTTTCCCTTTTCTGCAGTGTGGCGCTATAAATGTGAGCGTAACGTACTCTAAATGTGTGTCGTACAGGGAGGTGCATGCTGTATGAGCATGTGATAGTGAGGATGGTGTTATCAGTGCAGTGCTGGGACTAATTAAAATCCTCCCCAGCAACCTTTGAGGCAACAACACGGACAATCAACCTCACTTACGCTCACAACACTGCAGTGCACCAGTGCTTGTTGGAGCAAAGGGAAACTGTGTCCTGCGTGCACACGTTTTTTCATCTTTTCATCTGCACTTGCCTGTCATGTTAGTGTGAGGACAATTTAGAACCGTGTGAGTAATTTGTGTGTAATGTTAATCCGCTAACATCGCTTGCCGATGACAGTGTGTGTAATTGGTAGATAAAGAGCAGTACGTAAAGCACAGTAAGTAGCAGATATTATCTTTAAAAATCGTCATTATTGTTCTTAAATCATGATCAAACACAATATATTTTTTTGGCACTTTTGGACAACAGACAGACTAAGGCAGCTTTTACAATGGATTGTTTCCGGGAATTTGGTGTAACTTCCGAGCAGTGTCAGTCGGGCAGTCACGGCACCATTGTTGTTGGTGCTAACCTTGGGGGGGGTTGTGGTTGCCTGTGTCCTGTAATTATGTCTCCTCCTTCCCCTTGGTTGTGGTGACAGATGATGCCGGCAGTGGGAAAAAGCCAGTGAAGGAAATGAGGGATGATGGCGGTGATACAATCCCAGAGCTGGAAGCACAGCGGTATCTACCTGTCTAGACACTGCACAGCTGTCTCCGGTAGAACGCCAGCTGCACGGACCACTAACTGCGTCAGAAATATTGGTAAAATAAGGCCACTTAACTTGTTTTAACAGTTTGGAAATGGGTTGTGTGGTCAGCCGTACCTCCAAGACGGGAGAGAAGGATTCTTCCAGTTGGGATAAATAACCCCACTGGTGGCTCCACTCAATTTGCACATGTGCAGAAGGCCGCAAATGGGACCGTTTCTGCATTACTAATATCAGCTGAGCTCCTTCATGTTTTCATACGTCTTACATTTCGGCGTCGGAAATAATTGACATTTTAAGTTTGTTGTTGTTTTTTGCAGTGTGCTGCCCCCCGCCCCCCCCGTGCTTTTCTACATTCTCCTCTCTCCCTTTTTTTTCAGGTGAGCGCCTGATCGCCTCAGCGGTCCGCAGCACAAGCGAACACACAGCTTTGTTTGTTTAACAATAGGGCTCAGCCGAGTGTGAAAAGCTACAGAAAGGCTGCCTTAACAAAACACGACAGTGATACACACGCTGACTTAACTGAGGTTTTACAGCAGCGTAGCGGCTCTCCATTTTTTACATCCCTGTCCCCAACACCTGCTGTCGTGTTATCGTGGCTGAAGGTAACAGACATAAAAAATGACACCAGGGCAATTTGATGTGAATTCCTTGCATACTTTCTCATGAGTCCCCCTGTGTGTGCGTGCCGGTGCTTGTACATGTACTTGTTTGTGTGTCAGAACAAAAAGCTGTCAGTGCTTGTTGTGTTGTATTGTGTGTGTGTGTGTGTGTGTGTGTGTGTGTGTGTGTGTGTGTATTTGTGTGCAATTTTACCCACATGGCTGCAGGAATAAAGGCCACGGTATAAAAATCCTTATTGTTTCAGAGGGATTATCCTTTACAATGTAGGGCTTTATCAGACGTCCTGGACTGCTGTAACAAGACACGCTTGCCCCGGGTCCGCCCGGCCAAATACTAAGACTTACGCCAGCAACCAATCACACGGGGGGGGGTGAAATGAGGGGAGTAAAGGAGAAAAAAAACCCCACAATGGTGAAAACGATAGCGAAATAAAGTGAAAAGCAGTGAGGGATAAAGAGACGGCGAGGGGGAGAAAAGTGGAGTGAGAGAGAAAACAGAGCAGATTAAAACTCTACGGAGAAAAGGCAGAAGTTGAGCAAGTTTAACCGGAGGCCGTGCTTCAAACAGAGTGGTTTATTTTCTGACAGAGATCCCTCTCAGGAGATTGAGCTGGAAAACAGATTAATAGAGGCTGTCCAAGTTGCTCTCTGATATTGCACAACATGTGCCTCAGCAGCATGTGAATACAATCTGCTGTGCATTAGCCCATTCGGTGCTTTGACGTGGCTCTGCGTGTGTGTGTATTATAGCTCACAATATACAGTGTACATACCCCCACCAAGCTGTCAAAAACAGGCAGCAGTTCATCTGTTTTGTAGAAATGGTCCATATCTTTCTTGTTGGGCTCTGCCGATGAGAGGTATTTCCGAGTTTGTTGTTTTATTTCATTAGCTTTATAAAACCTTCTCAGCCGGATCGGGTTGCGGTGCCCAGGCTAACCGGGCTCTGTAAAGGGGAGCCGTGGTTTTGGAAATGAGGGGTAAAGTTGGCCGCCGTGCTACGGCCTTAAATATGTATGTAGAAGGTGTAGGTGGGGGGGTGTGGGTGGGCATGTTATTGTGTGGTGACTTTTTATATTCACAGATTCCCATGACGGCTGCACTATAGCACAAATCCCCCGTCTGACTTGCTAATTCTCTTTTACGAGCTGTTCATGTAGAATGTTATTTTGAATGTTTATAACAGAGCGATCTAAGGGTTGGACTCTGGTGAAACCCAGATGAATGTGATAACACATGTGATGTGCACGTATTTCTCAATATGTTCAGAAATATGTGCGTTGGCGTTGGTACATTTCCTGCACTGGAAATGTGTAGGTGTCCCACTTGTGATGCCAAGCTGTGCCACTCGGGGTTTGAGGCTTTTCTAAAGCGAGCTGCCAGGGAAGGCCCAAGTGTCTGTAACAATCCCAGCTCCATTTGCCCTTTTATAAACTCACTTGTCAAGAGACAAGAGCAGGGAAGGAGATTGAGTGGACAAAGGCCGGGGAAGCTGTCTTGGTCCTGCTTTCTGAATGAGGGATTATGCTTCTTACCATTTAACTTAAAACAGCCCTGCTTCAAAGCGTTTGCCAGCCACGCTGCAATCACGTCTAAGGTTGGGGTCGTATTCCATGTAATTGTCTAGTTGCTAAATCTAGGGGAAAGGTCTTAAGTCCGGGTTTGGGTCAATATATATATATATTTTTTTTTAAAGGAGTCCCACCTGGTCTGCATGTGCTGTTTTGCTTGTTTTGTTGTGGTCAACTTTCCATCAGGTGTATCTAAAACCCGTTGAGGAGCTTCAAAAAAAGCAGGATACCGACCGAGTCGCCAGAACTCTTGTTTCAGAGCCACTCGAAATTCTCAGCGCGTCGCCTCGCCGCGGCTTTGACTCCACAGCTCACACACTCTGAATGGTGCACCCGGTTTTTGTTCCAAACTGGGCTTCATAATGGTTAATTGTCCAATTTCAAGGGGGTTAATTTACCCCCCGTCCTCCTTCTTTCTCAAATCTCAGACATGCCAGAGCCAAGACTCTACCGATGGAGCGCTGAGCGAAGGCCTGCTGCCGTCATCCACACGCACAGAGGATGAGGGATTGAGGGGTTGCGGAGCGGTTTATCTCTCGTCGCCGCTCTTTTAAGAGAAACGAGAAGGGATGAGCTGAGACGGATTGAGTGGACTCAAAAGTAACAGGATTGTAATTATTTACCCTAAACGTCCTGTTGAGACTGGCTGGAATTTACTCCTTTCAGAACCGGACGCAGCGTGTTTGTGGGGAGCGCGGGGGCCATCGGGCACGAACGCTCCGAGCTTTGTGTGTGTGTGTTTTTAGCCTGTTCTGCGTCACTGCTGCTCACTTGTTTATGCAGAGGCTGTGTGGATATGGAGAGGTGGGATATCCAAGCCTCCCACTGTCACCTGATATCTGTGGAAAATGGATCAGATGATTGGACGAGTCCACTCGACTCTTCGAGCAGAAAGTCCCGTTTCCCCCCACGTCAGAGCCTGTTGCAAAACCGTCGTTTTGACTCTCGCCAAGAGGTGACGAAGCACGTCTCACAATTCCCACAGCTAATGTGAAAAAGAAAGAAAGATGAAACTTGAGAGTTGGACTTTGAGTCTTGTGCCTGCTACACGCAGGTTGACTGCTGCAACGTAAGGGAGGCAGAGAAGGGCGGACGAGAGGCCGGGTGAGACGGAGAGGAAGAGGCCCATATTGAGTTACACAGACGAGGGTCTGTGTATTCTCGGTGGACCAGGGAAGATGCAGGGTAAATGAAGCGTGCTGTAGCATGGCGGCTTCTGCTTTATCCTTGCACCGTGTGTGTGTGTGTGTGTGTGTACGTGTGGTTTAGACAGCGGCCTCTTTGAGCGCTCTGTTCTCTCATGGTTCTAATATGTCGGGGGCCCCGCTGTCCTCGGCCCCTGACCGATGTCCAAAGATAAGAGGATTAATGCAAGCCAAAAGTGAAGAGAGATGAATACAAATGGATCCACATGAGGGACCCACCAAATTACACAATCTGCACTGCGCAGAAGGATATGCTTATGCAACGACTCAACTGTTTCATTTGGAATTAAATCGTTGAATTGTGATGCTTTGTGTCTCTTCTCCAGCGAGTCTGTGACCTGTAGCACAAGGGCCTCCCCTTGTGTTCTGTTGCAAAACTACAAATCTACTGATTTGTTAAGTACAAATTAAATCAACAAAACACAGGTAAGAAAGTTAAGTCATTCGTTGATAAAATCCTGGCATTGTTCCAGATATCTTGAATTTAATAACTGAGTGATGCAAATGGACTTTATTTCCTTGAGTCTTGTTTTTGGTTATGTTGACCGTGTAACTATTTCAATATGTTTACAGGAAACTTGTCTTGCACGTCTTTATTGTCATACAAAATGCCCTTTGACTATTTACTATTTGTGTTTTTAATGAAAGAATAAGACAAAGAGGGATAAAGACAAAGAACAAGTTTGAGATTTCCAAAAACTTCATGATTGTAGTTCACAGAAAACTTTTTGTTTTTAACCAACGGACCCCTGCAGTCAGACAGCAACGCGTATGAATGAAGTGATATTAGGAAACCATTCAGTCGTTACTGAAGAGACTGTCGAGACCTGCAAGTAATGCAATGTTCACATTGTCCCCTTGTATTTAACTTTGAATTGAGTCAATGAAATACCAACCATGCACTCAAGCCACATGATTTCACTTTTCAGGGAATGCAACAGAGATCTGCTAGACATTTTTATGATACGTTTCTTTTGAACATTTTTCGCCCCTAATATTTGTTAACCTTTTTTTGTTAAATTCAATTTATGACTTTTAGAGAAACGTCACACACAACATCATTCTTTTCCAAAATGCTTCGTCTGACATTAACCTTGTTAACAATACAAATAGTTTAGTCATAAATGTCAAAAGTGTTATTTTTAAAGCAGCAAATGGAAGTCTAGACTGTAATCTACTCACAGCTATACCTCGGTCTCCATAGCATTGATCCTTTTGTTGACGGCAAGACTCCTCAAGTCTGGACCGCAACCAGGGAGTCCAGCTCCCTGAAAGGGGAGAATGAAAGCCGTGTCTTTTGTTTGAGCCTGTAGCCTCTTTGAGGGTTCAGGTGAAGTCTCCTTTTTACTGAAATAACTTTCCACAGACAAGATTCAGAGCAATTCTTGTGTAGTATTTGTTTCGCTGGGGAGGCGAGAGTCTCTCTGGATGGACTGTGAGTGTGTTTATTGTTATACTATTTTGTATTATTGATGACAAAGAAAAGATAAAGAAAACAATATCACGGCTAGAAAGATTATTTGCAAATTGTCTTTGAACAGATGAGATACAAAAATTGGCAGCAAACTGTAAAAATAAAAAAAGAGTAAAAGATTCAAAAGTTTAAAGAGCATTTCATCTGTCATCTCATCTCGTCTTCAACCGCTTACTCAAACTTCCCTTTCCCGTGCCACATCTGCCAGCTGTGACTGGGGGATCCCAAGGCGTTCCAGGGCCAGTGTGGACATGCTTGTACTCATGATCGGTCATCACCCATCCCTCAGGACGAGAGGTAAGACTGGCCGGCAACTGTGGGCGAGTGGAAGACGCGGTCGCACCACAATCAGAGGATTGGCCGTTTGATCCCTGGCCCGGCTTTTTCGCCGCCCACGCTGCTCGGACTCTCGGGCCAAACTCGCACTCCCTGAGGTACTTGAACTCCTTCACTTTGGCTGAGGACGTCAACGATGCCAAACTCCACAAGATACCAGAACTTAGGACTGAATCTTCATGGCTGATATACAAAACAAAGGTTTTCCTAAAGCATCGGGGCAAAGTATTTTTTTTAAAAAGCACGCTCATCCCAGTCGTCGTTGGCCCCCCGGGGGCCCGGTAGGGCCGACACACTAGAAACAGACATCCTCACACAGCTTCTCCTACGGCCAGTTTAGAGTAAACAATTAACCTAAGCTGCACGTCTTTATGCTGTGAGAGGAAGCAGGAGGCGGCGGTGCTCCACAGATCGATGTCAAATCTTACTGCCCAATACGCATGAAATGCACAGCTGGTGAAAAAAAGAAAGAAAAGAAAGGCAGTATTGAGCTGAAGAACTCCCCCTTTTTCCACGTGCATCTGTAAATGGGTTGATATCAGCGGGAGGAGGTGCACAACAGAAGGAGCGCTGCTGATGGTGGTCGTGGAGGCCTGTCGACTCAACGGGGAGCCTCCGTTACTCATAACCGAGCGCAGAGAGGATTCGCTGTCTCATTCTAATCTCCAGTCTGCCTCTTACCTTGTTTCCTTTTGCCCATCTCCTGATGTAACTTCATGAGCTGCTCCCCAAAGCTCCACAGCCAGTATCCACTCGGAGTGGGAGCATTAACTGGGCTTTGCCGATGCAGCATCACGTCTCTCTTCCTTGTTGTTTCCGTCTCCGAGCTGCCAACCGATGATTGGACATGACGGGGGAAGCCGTAGCTTTGGTGTGTAAGCGCTTTGACCCAGACCAGGGCAGCGGGTGGGAAACTCGCTTTTGTTGTGTTTTAGAGCTTCTTTAGGGCTTTTTGATTTGGCAAGTGTTTTTGTTTGCTTCACATAGCGCTGACGATCAACATGAAGAACTGTGTGCGTAAATAAATAAAGATTAAAAAAATTGATGGAATACATTATAGAATATATAAAGAATAAATAAATGATGATAATAGCTTCATTATTCTCACAGTCAGGGTTTGCACTGCATTTTAATAGCAGCTCCTCTGCGATCAGCTTTTGTATATTTATACCATCCCACAATGCTTTGCATGCTCGGTTTTCTTCTCACAATATGATAATGATATATGATATATTGTCTAACAACGTGTTCGGTGATCACAACATCTTTAAATCATTCTGATGACATAAGCAAGAGTTTTCTACGTCAGCCGGTTTATTGTCATGTGATCAACAAATCAGACATATTCCTTTGTGTCACTATTTTAAGATATGCATTAGAAACGAAGAATAAGAAGAAGAAAAACCAAAAAACACAAAAGGTTTTGTTACTGAGAATATAAATGCTGGAAGGACCAAAACATAGCAGCTAAAGTGCCATAAAGTGCCATAATGTATAGAATAAAGATCTATATATTTATATATATAATTATGAATTATAATTATGAACTAAACAGATATGGGGGTAACTGCCTTTATATTAATCCATATTTGGGAATTCAGACGTTTTATTGTGACTTCATCGTGACTTGCTGTGAAATGCCTTATTTTGGCATTTGGTTTTAGCTTTTTAGTGAATATCTATGAAAATAATGGTTAATAGACGCAGTATACATGGTAAAATAATTAATTTTGTGGAAGATTTTAAAATGAATTGTTCAGTGCTGGTTAGCTTGGTTTAAAACAACTGAGGGCAACCGAGCAGCTGGAGTGTCCAACTTTTACCACATGGGGGCAGTAAATAGTGGTGAGAAACCTAAACAACATAACGGCGTCCCTTATTACTTTTGTTAAACGCATTTAATGCATATTTACTCCAGATCATTTTGATTTCACTTACATACTATACTTATATGGTCAAACACAACGGTTTCAATAAATGAAAGTCAGGTTATAAGTTATAAGTTGATTATTGAGTAATGATTTTTATTTGTCTCTATTTTCTAGAACAGTGCACAAATTTATTAATATATCATTTTTATATTGGTTTGTCATAATAAACCAATAATGGAACAGCAATTGAAGGATTTTCTGCCCTCTGCGGTTTGATGTTTGGTTTAACAGACAAGGGTTTGGGCTGAATTTAATACTCTCTTCCTCCGTCTCGTCGCTTCTGCCGACATGTTGTGACTAAATTTCCTATTCTATTTTAAGTTTCCCCAAATGTGCGATGACCTTTAAAAAAAGCCCCATTTTCACCCCTCAGACTGAGCAGCAGGAGGAGAGCGTGCCGGGGTTGTTGGAGGTGGTTCTTGCTCGTGTTTGGTCTGCCGGCGTGTGAAAGCGTTACTGTACCGCCAATGGAAGAAAGGGTGATCGAATGGTCAAGGCCGCAGCGCCTCCCCCACTTCCCCCTCTCAGGGAGTTTCACGGAGGGGACGGGAGTGAGGCGGCAAATAGTGTGAGATGGGTGGAGAAAAGGAGCCATGAGTCACGCTGTAATTACGAAGGAACCGTGTATGCTCTGATGCTCCTAATAATGAGATATTGGCTAATTAGTTACCCATCACACTCGGCTGTCAACGACGTGACGAGCAGTTGAGGAAAACGAAACTCAGCGGGAGGCGAACACTGATCACAACACTGTGTGCGTGAGAAGGCTTCAGGGATGCTAGATGGGCTGCAATAACTCAAGACACTTAGTTGTGATGTGCCTAACTGATTCCTCGTTGATTACAATGTTTGTTCCTCCTCTGGAGAGTGCTAAAGGTCGCCTACAGTTGTGTGCCGCTGGGGCTTAACGGGCAGCTGCAAGCAAACAGTGCCGCATTCAGAGGTTCGGCCCGGCTGTGCTCGCACGGCAGTTTATTAAAAGATTACATCGGGGCTCGCACCACGCTGTATGATTAATTAACCTTGACTGATGCTTTGTCAGGAGGAACCCAGCTGATACCCACAGGTCTCCGTGTAGGTACACGTGGGAAGGTTGAAGGCATCTCCATGGTTAGTTAGAAAACAAAGCTCGGCCCGGATTAGCATGAGACCCGTCCTCTCGTCCTTCCCGGCGAGCGATGCTCATACTTGTCCAGACGCTGAAGCAGCTGCACGGTTTTGTCTTCCTAAACTGACATCTTGCTTCCCCCCCGCACCTCTCTGATCACCTTTGGCCACAGACCAGGATTTGACAGAATCGTCCCCCTGACCACCGGGTAGAATCTGCATATGCATACAGTTTGTGGATCAAAGGGGAGCCGCCACAGGAAAGGGGCTCGGTTGCTTGGCTTCAGTCCCCTTGGCGTCGGTGGTACGAGGAGGAGCAGCGCTATGCTGACGTAACCCGCAGTACAGGCCCATGAATAAAACATGGCCACTATTAGTGCTTAAAGGACACTTCTGCTTTCCAGTTTGAATCAGGAGATGTGTTGCAGTCTATATGCAAACATTCCCTTTTGAGGTCATTTCTGTGTGCTTTCATGCTTTTATCACACTGGAACATGTATTAGCGCGCAACCAAATGGGCTGAGCATTGGCGCACAACCACACGCAACAACAACAACAACAACAAATGAGCTGCTTAAGACGTTCCCAGAGAAACCCGGAAGCACGAACTGTTTATATTTTCAAAACTTTTTTATTAATATGTGCCGATACAAGGTCGCTGTGACCTGCGATGACGCAAACACTCACAAAAAAAAAATCATCCCCTTTGGCCCAGACAGCTGTCAATGCAACGAGCGTGAGAAAATAAATTAACATTATTCCTCAAAGAAAAATAGAAACAGAATCAAGAGGTTATATTGACCTTGGTTTACAAATGTCTCAGCATATAAATTATGTATTTCATAGAAAAGTCACAGAAAGCGCTGACAATGGTGCTAGAAGTAAAACCCTACGTGACACAATATCAGCAGTTCATTGTTTCTACCAATGCCTACAACCTGTAGAACCACTATTTCAGAGACGTCCAATACTGCCCAGGTCCTACTTATTACAGCCTAATTATTACAGCCCTCAGCTGACACTGAGAATACCCCACTCACACCTGTTATAGCCAGCGATTCTACCTCTTGTGACGGACACGGACCGTCTCCGGCAGCGTGTCCTTGACCGTCGCCATGGGCGACCACGTGATGGCAGGCACAGTTCTGCTCCTCCACGCTGTCAGACGTGACGGAGCACCTATCTACCTAGGACGGGGTATGTCTGTGGGACAAACGATACGTTAGCTTTGGTTTGGGACCTTGGGGTCTCTGTGTGCAGTGTGCCTCACAGGATTTTGTAGAAGCCCGTCCTACACAACCCCCCCACCCCGATGTCGGCCCCCCCTGTGTGTAAAAGATGGCCTGAAAGTGCTGGCACAGCTCCCCACAACACACATGTTCAACACAAAAGAGAAACGCCATAATCCTCATCACTGGGTTTATGCCATACCTCTAAATATTCTTAAAACAAACTCTATATTTATTCAGTATTCATGTGAACACGCAGCAACAGAACAATAACAAAATAGTACTACTTTATCATTGCTTACATTTGCACTTCAAAAATCTGTATCGGAGAATCACCCTGTGACCTGTGCGAAAGAATCTCCCTTTGGATTCCTTTTCACATTTTCTTTATAAGGAAGCATCAATTAGACCAAAGAGAAATCCAGGCGTCTTTCTTCCTCCAGAGACAGCTTGATTCAATAAACAAACTCGGGATCTGAAAAGCCAGCTTGATCAAGTTAAAACAATAAAGTGAGGACCTCTGGAATGGAAACCACCAGCCAAAAAAGTAATCTGAAACCAAGCAGCACCATGAGTCTCCTTATCTCCAGATCCCAGCCTGCACCACCTGGCTGCGATCCCCCCGGTCGCCCCCTGCCCTCTTTGTCTCTCTCTCTCCAACTGCCCATGGCTACAAACGTGTGACATCTCTCTTTTTCGGACATAATGACCTCGTCTCCTCTCAACTGAGGGACCGATCGCCCTCCTGCCCTCCCGGTGTGTGATGGGTCACACAAATCACTGGTAGAAAATGAGAAAAAAAAACACTGTCTGTGTGTGGAGGGGTCATCTGTGAGTAAACGGAAAAAGCCCGCCGGGACCTCCGCTGTCTGATGATAGACTCAACAACGCCACAGCTCACCCGCCGCCGACACTAAGCCGCCGGGGCGAGCCGGCCCATCAAAGGTTGTCAAAGGTTGAGCGTCCCACCTTTTAAACAACTTCCCACTGGAGCACGCACAACACTTTCCAGCAGAGTATAGAAAAAAGGCCGAGGGCGGGTTCACTGTTGTAATTTAGTGCCCACCGTGTTATTATTGTAATCACAGGTTTGGAGGGCTTGAACGGCGGAGAACCTCCCACTGTGTGAACATGGGCTGCAGACCTTCTATAATCACTATCATTTACCACAGTAGAGCACTCCTCTGTTTATTGAGATATTAATCTGGGATAAACAAAGCTTTTGACAAAACAAATTAACATTCTCAAGGAAGTGCTGCACTAATGGGGGTCCATGGAGATTGATATTAAAAATGTGGGAGCGATGCGGGGGGAGAGTGAGGGAAAAGAAAGGGAGGAAAGAGGTGATGGAAAAAAAAAAAAAAAGAACAAAAGCGAGGAGCAGGCCCAAGGTGACGCACATTCCTCCTCTCGAGGGGAAGTGCCTGTCTAAACAATGTCCCTCCCCAGGGGGGGGGGGGGGGGGGGGGGGCGTCCCAGCTGAGCAGTAGATATCAGCATCAGCACATTATGTCAAATACAATGCGGGAGGGTTGGAGCTAACGATGATGCTGATGATGATGGGTATGATGATGATGATGATGGCTGTCTTGCGTTCCCCATTAACACTTACGCCCTGGATTGAATTGTGCCATCGTCACTCCTGCTTGTTAAAATACATTCAGTCGTCCTCATTTGACCCCCGCCGCCACCGAGCCACGAGATCCCGGCTTCACATTGTCCGGCGCCGCAGCGGAGCGGAATGCCCGCGCATTTTTGTCTTTTCATTTGTAAACACAGATTTAGCTCCCAGGTTAAGCTGCAAATCAAAGTCATGTACCATCAAAAAAGGCAGCGTTGCACACGTCCTCTGCGATGGTGTGGGGGGGGGTGCCAGAGCCGTCTCCCTCAGCCTCATCGGGCTCTGTGGCACATACGAGCGATTTGAATAACAAGGATAAATGGTGGTGTATCCTTGTAATCCCTCTCTCTTATCTGTGGTTAACTCCCTCTTGCTCTTTCAGCCCCCGGAGCCGGAGCTAAAACCCGTCCTCTGGGTTCTCTTAGAAGTGGGACAGCCAGGCCCTCTCTCCAAATGTCACACTGCAGTGGATGCATCTATTTTCTGCTCACGTTCCGTCCGCACATCACACTCTGCGCTTAGAGGTTTACGAGGGAGACAGTAAAAAAAAAAAAAAAAAACTCAGAAGGAATAGAGAACAAGGCCAGAAATAGATCAATGTGAATAAATATTCAAATAACATACAATAAAAAAAAGATAAATAAACCATAACAAATGCACCGTAGACGAAGGGAAGTTATTTTTAAAGGTCAGACGGATTTCAGCTGGATGAAAGGAGCCTCGTGTGCATCTCTCCCCTGACAGCTAATTTCTCAAACGTATCGCTTGCATAAGGTGGCATATTGGAAACATGTTCCCCTCGATCAATCAACCCCGCTTGTCATTTTCATGGTGTATAGTTATTGTCCGTCGCCCCCAGGCGGTCTGATTCCTCCCGTCATCCTTGTACCTATAAACGCCACGGCAAGAGCAACTTACATTTGGGCCGGAGAAGTATGCATTCCCCCTTTTTTGTTCGATGAGCATTCAAGTCATGTCACACAGAAGAAAACAATACAAAAAAAGCTTTGAGTGTGTTCACACACAAAGGACTGCTGCACCAACAGGACACAATCGGCCATTCTGACACATTCATACATCCACACTCTCACAGGAAATGAATGAACTGTCATGTGGATAAATGCTGATTCCATCCTGAATGCAATATTCTCTGATAGCTAAATAAACGTCATTGTGAAACATGCTGAAACCCATCAAACTCGTTAAAAGTATGTCATCTGTTTATATCTTCCAAATAACATGAGGTCAAAACCAAATCACTCTGTGGATGCTGCCGGTTCGCCCACAATGCTCTTTGGTGCCTGTGAGGCACACAATGACATTTGACAACATCTATGTTGCTTGCCTCACCCCCACCTCCCCGCAACCTTTGTAAATTCCACCATGGGAATGTCAAAGGTCAAACATTATCAACATGGAACGGATTATCTTACATAAAAACTGTGTGGGATATTTTTTTCTTTCTTTTTTTTTAAATTTGTATAAATAAGATCTACGACACATTTCCATCTGTCTCTCTCTGCCTTTCTCCCTTTTTCGTTGGAGGCACAGAAGAGCGACAGAGCGAGAGATCAAGCAACAGGGGAGAGAGAGACAGAAAGAGAGAGAGAGAGAGAGAGAGAGAGAGAGAGCTCATCATTCAGTTCACAAACTCCAAAACATTTTATTTTTTTCTTTCGTTGGTTTGTTGCAGTACAAGAAGTCATTTTTCATAGTATTTGTTACTTTTTGTTGCTTTTGATCATCCGGTGTCTTTATTTACATAGTAGGAATAAAGTAGATTCACGTGTGGCTCCTATGTACACGGCTTTACCAATCGGTCGACCAGTGAGTTTGCGTGTTTACAGTCTTGCTCATCACAACCACACACAGGAAACAAGTCCACTTCAACTGGCTAGGCTCTAACAGCACAGTACGGGGGGGTTGGGGGGGGGGGGGGGTTAACACCAGTCCAACTCTTTGCAGCCCCCAGACGATGCAGACCCCGTCGACAAATTGAATACTTTCTTCAAAACAATAGCAAGGCAGTCATTTCACTTTTTATATGCCTGAAGCAAACAACCAGAGAGAAGAGCGGAGATGATTGGCCAGTCTCATGGATGCAGGTTCTGCTGCTCTGGAAGGGAGGCGCAGCGGCTCCTCGGGCCTTCGCCTCGAACTCTACTCCACTTCTGTACATAGTCGTCGATTCACAGCAAGAGAAAATGAAGGCAACTACTCTGAATCTGCTCCCACCGCCTGCTTGAAACAAAAGCTTCTGTTCCCTTTTACTTAGATGGAGTTTCGACGCACTTTCGACGTTGAGTAATGAGCACTTGTGGATGAGCGAGCGTGTGTGTGTGTGTGTGTGTGTGTGTGTGTGTGTGCGTGCGTGTCTGTGTTTCGGTTCTGGCTCAATAAAAGATATTTTTGGCAACAATGAAGAGCTTTCAGTGAGACATATTTTAGGTTATAATAGTGTACTATATTCCTTGTCTCCACCGCTAACTACTCCGATCAAATGATGAATCAAAAAAGACCTATGGATGGTACGAAAGGGAAACAGGACTAAATATAAAATGATATTACCCTTATGAAGCGGGTCTGAAGAGATATTACATAAAAAACGTTGTCAGAGTTTTAAAGTTTTGAAATATCTGAAGGTATAGTGGGTGGATCGGTACATTCAGAGTGCTGGACTTGGTCTCAAGGTACCAAAGGAACTGAGCAGGACGGGTTTGGCGGCCGACGAACGCTCCGCAGAAAAGCACCCATCACTCATCTCGTTAAGACGAGGGAGGGTTCAGGATAAAGGCCGGAGGCCGATTCTGCCACGTCTCCCCCTGAACGTCCCTCCGCTCATTTGTTAGCGAACTAAAAGTCAAGACAAAGAAAGGCAACCAAACAAGCAGAAAGTGGAGAGACACGAGAAACGAGGCGGGCTTTGGCCATCACATTAGTCTCCAACTTCCTCCTCCGGGCTCCAGTCACAGGCTGGTGACCAGCTGCATCTGTCCGTCTCCCTCGCTGTGGGCGGGCTCCGGGGCCAGGTGTCCCTCCCCACTCGGTCTCCGGGGCGGAGCCTGGTAGAAGGTCTGCATGGGTGCCCCGCGAGATCCCAGGGCGGGCCTCCCGGAGCTGTAGTACAGCTCCTCGGGAGGCTGGGCCGAACGGGGGACCACCTCCAGGGGCTCGGGGCTGCTGTCGGGGTACGGCGAGTCTCGCAGGTTGGTGATGCTGGTGTACAGGGAGTCGCGGGCCGGGGAGTCCGGCGCCCGGCCGCCCACCTGCCCGCCGGCGCTCTGGCCGCTGGTGCCGCTGTGGCCGAGGCTCTCGGTGAGGTCGGCCGTGTAGCTCTCTGACTCCTCGGGGTCGCTCTGGTAGAGGACGGACTGGGCTCGCTGCAACAGCAGGGGCTCCTCCAGCGCTTTGTAGAGCAGCTCCACATCCTGCGGGGTGCGCTGCCGCCCCTCCCTCAGAAAGTCCTCGTCTTCGTCCGTGCTCACGGACAGCTCCGGCCCGGCCCCCGGCGCGCCCCGGCCGACCCCGCCGTGGGGACGTCCCCTGGCCAAGCTGCCGCACACCCGGTCGCTTACGTCGCCTCCGACACCGCCGCCTCCCCCAACGCCGCCTCTCAGGTTGTTGTGCACCAGCTCAGAGATGATCATTTTTTCGAAGGCGGCGGCGTCGGAGAGGTTTCGTCGGATGCCTCCGCCCCCGAGGGCCTCGGAGCCGCGGGGATTGAGGAGGGGCGGGGGACTGTCTCCGCCCCCACCGCCGAGGAAGTCGCAGCTGCCTCCGCCCGCGCCCCCCGGGCCACCGCGCAGAGAGTAGCTGTTGTTGAAGTTACCATTCAAGGGCAGGGTTTCCATCCCACAGGGGTCGCGGACCTTTGACAACGTGCTCTCTGGACCCAAACACAAGTTAGAAGAGAGATGGCAGACGAGAGAGGGGGGGGGGGGGGGGTTATTACGATACAGTCAAATGAAAGCGTCGGTTAGAAGAATGAATGTCATTAAATTACGTGAACTACACTTAC
Organism: Gasterosteus aculeatus; assembly: GCF_964276395.1. NCBI lineage: Eukaryota > Metazoa > Chordata > Actinopteri > Perciformes > Gasterosteidae > Gasterosteus > Gasterosteus aculeatus. The sequence goes on along the minus strand of NC_135699.1, from coordinate 9,709,957 downwards.
TTGGATCACGGAAGGTTCCTTTGAGTCCCAGAGAAAGTCATGTGGAGTGAATAAAATGAGAGACAGTAGTCAGTAGTATTCTTTAATGGTGTAACATTAGGTTGATTTATTCATTATTAAGACATGCTGAAAAGGAACCCTCCTCCATCGGCCACTTTTCTTTTCTGTTTCACACTCAACATCAAACCCTCCACAACTTATGCAAATTTGGACCTGTTTGTTTGACACTATATTCCTTCACAATTTACATCGACGCCAAAGCAAAATATTTATTTACCAGCGTGAGTGATAATTTATTGTTAAAAACTTGTACACCAGCAGATCCGTTTATGTCACGACTTTCTTTTAACACACTTTCGCTACCAAATTACCATCACATATTAAAGCAAAAGCCCCGGCCTTGGAGAAAGTTTGTGATATTTTTTTCATTTTCATGCTCAGTATGACTTCAATCAGAGTTCTTCACCAGTGGTGTGGGTAATTAGACATTCTAATGAAGTGCTCTCCCTACTTCCTCTCCAACTCTCTTCTAAAAATGTCTTGGCTGCCAAGCCCTCGGCCATCAGGCTTGACGTATTGTGCAGAGAGGTTTTAAAATATTTAATAGAAACGCCGCCTTATATCTCAGTCCTCCGACACGAGGCGTGATACACTGCGGATGAAAACTCATCCAGCAACCAGCCACACACGCGCATTTATAGCCCTCTGTTACCCAGTGAATATTAGTACTGTAGTGGAGCAATTACCAAAACATTCAGCGGTAATACGCCTCAAAAGAGAGGAGGCGCTTTTAAGAGGAACCTCTGAGACAGTACAAGACAAGTACACAAACACACACACACACAGACAGACTGACACTCAGACGCAAACTAATCTCCTCTTGTTGATTTCATAGAGTGACTAATTGTCTGTCTGTCTCTATCCACATATCACACCTGAATGACCCACACAGATGGACTGTCCCAGGACACCCAGCTGTCTGATCCTCCTCTACGCGCGTTGCGAGATAAGGGGACTGCTTTTTCTCAACAGAAAAAACATCCTCGAGATTTCTGGCAGCTGTAGCAAAACTTCCAAATCAATTTGTGGCTCTTCTTGTGAAGATTTGAGATCTCACCAGATGGCCGGTTAGTTTCTAAGCGCTGTTTGGCTCTGTCCTGCTCAGCCTAGTACATCTGTCTGACAGCAACAAAGTCTGAAAAACCAACACATAAACAGGCTCATGCACGCACACAGACACACAAACAAACACACAGCTAAAAGCTAAAGCATGTAAGCCAAAGAGAAATGTTGAGATTATATGATTGGTTGTATTTATTGGTGATTTCTTTCCCGTGCGTGCTCTTCTCCTCCAGCAGCGACAGCGTGGAGATAGAATGAGACTAATGGGAATTCACCAATTGACCAACAGCTCTACTGGTGCAGGACAAAGTCACGGCCCAGGTCAGTCCTCAGATCGCCTTGGAAACAATCAGCCAAAGTCTGGGAAATAGCTCTGGAAATCTAGGAAACATCGTCGGACAGTTGCATGCGTTTTAAGGAAATCACAAAGGAGATCCAAACACAATGTCCCGTCAGCAATGAGTTGAAATAATATATATGATGAACTTGAAAGCCTCACTCCACAAATGAAAGCAGAGTTTGACCGCCATAGGGAGCCGACTATGATCTCCGGCAGACTGTCAACCAGAAGCTGGTCTTCATACAGGACCTTCTTAGAGAAAGACTTAAGAAACCCAGGAGTGCACTAAACTGAGACGCCTTTTAAAACAAAACCATTCACACCTTTGTCCAGAGGAAACAACGCGTGGACTGTGTCAAATAAAGTAGGTGCCTCATTCTTTCAAAAGGGACTGTGCTTAATAGTTCCAAGCTTCAAAGGAGCGCAGATCAACACAGTACCACAGACCATTCAATTTGTATATTTTAATTAATTATTTCCCATTTGTTTGAGGTGATGTGGTTCAACACAAAATATGACCAAAACTCATTCAAAAGACATTTGTTACAGCAGCAGATGATTAATTAACTTTACCTATTTAACCCTTTTAGTGATGTTGTCTATGTCAGTTTTAATGCTGGGAAAAGATGCAATGCGATTAAATGCATGATTTTTCTGTGATTAACAGCGATTAATCTCATTATGCGCAAAATTGAATAATATATTAAAAACAAGTGTACTGCATGCTTTTATTTTTTGTTAAAGTAATGTTGTCAGAACAATATAACAGGCTTCCTTGGAACCCACTGCGTTAACACACAGTATATAAATCTTTTTTTTCTTTTTCTGAAGAGGTACAGAAGAAGGAAGATTTGTCCTTCAGCAGGGAACAGCATAGTCTATGTTCAGTAGTAAGGGTTCCTGTTAGAGTGAGCCAAAGTGGTCCAGCACAAAAAAATACTTTTTAGTCTGTAAAGGCTGTGGATTTCTTTTGAATCTCAAAAATGCAGGTTGAGCTGTTACCCAATGACAAAATTAACTTTTAAAGTCCTCTTTTTTATCCATTCCTCCTGCTAACTAATAGTATGCTTTAACCATATCCTATCTATATCCGTGTGTAATATAGACATATGATGAGCACTCAAATATAGTGATGAGTTTGCGTAGGACATGTCAAACAGGCTTAAGGACAGCTCTTTACGTTATTTGCACACACATACACACAAAGCGACTGGAATGTTCAGGAGCTAACCGGTAGAGTTGAAGACACCAGGCGAGGGGGGTGTGAAGCTCTCAGCCAGCAGAGTGTTGTAAGGAGAGGTGCCAGTGCGAGTTTGTAACACCGGGTTGGTCAAAAGGTGGTTGCCCATGGTCGCTGCAAGACATAAAACATTTGATAAGTGAACGGTCATGAATGGGCTCTTATCTTTGTCTCAGGTGAAGGCAAAGAAACCACGTGCAGAAACACAGCACACAATAGGTGTAATGCTCTGAAACCCAGGTTGCCAGTCTCGATAACAACATCTGGAAGCGTACAAATATTTACTGTTTATTCAGATGGGGTTATTTCTTTTGTTATGCCGGTGCTTTATGGAGTAATGCATTTCACAGTGTTCTCCTTAGCGTTTATGACTGCTGATTGTAACCTTTGAGTAAAAATACAATTGCAGGGGAAAGGTGCTGTTTGGAGGGTTGCCATTATTTTTTTTCTCCCTTGGCTCCTGACAATGAAGTCAGATGGGGTAGAACAGTAATGCATGCCATTACGCAGTCTAGGGATGCAGCCATTGAAACACAGTTAATTTCCCAGTGCAACGTGAATGCCACTACAAGACAAATATAATTCAAGAGAATGGCACACAGAATGTTGTATAATGCCCATGTATGGCTCCAGCCTGAGGCAACTCCAACAGAAATGCCATGAAATTAAAAATAGGACAGCATGACGGAGAGTCGTCCCAGGCAAAGTGCAAGCTTCAGGTCTCACGCCTACCGTTCATCACATAGCAGGGGAGTAGGGAATTCTAAAAATAAAAAATATGGGCTCGCACACAGCTAATTTATTTGTAATTTTCCCCTCCTCTTACACTTGTGCCGTCCATCTTTCTGGCACGCACCACAAAGCCCTCTCCTTCCAGTCTGTCTTGACAACCACACTTCCTCAGTTGCTTGTGCCAGAATTGTTACAAACAGCACCATATTAGCTGGGATTAGCTGCCCATGTGTACCTCATAGGAATATCGAGTAGAAAATAAACGGAACTATCTTCAACCTAAGTAGGGCAGGGAGTCATGGGTGGCTGTGTGTGTGTAGTTGTGTTCTGCCCGTCTGTCTTCTGGACACATTACTTTACTCAGGAAGAAATTGTGATTCATAAAGTACTGAAGTGGAGAAATCAAAAAGATCCAGGATGCCAGTTTTAGCGTCTCTTCTCCAAATTTGGCCTCTTTAATTACTCCTCCATGATAACGTCTCCCTCCCTCCCTCCCTCCCTCAAGCGCTCCTTCCTCCAGCGCCCTCGTTCGTCTTTCACTTTCTGTCAACTTTTTTTCAGAAGCACGAAAAAATAAAGCTCGTGTTTGACAGCACAACATGGAAGGATCCGCATCGTGTGCTGATTGCTCTGTTGTGACGAAAAAAGCACCGGAAACTGACCCGCGCGCACACGCATGCATCTATAGATACATACACCCCCCCCCCCCCCCCGTGCAGCCCACTCATAGCTCACTCTTCCTCACCCCCTGCCTTGCTCCTGCCGCTGCCTTCAATTAGAATAATTATCCCCTGTTCATTCGCACGCTAATCAGTTCATTAAAAACAAAATGGATGAAATTAGCATAGAGAGTGACGGCTGATTTAGCGAAAGCCTCTGTTGCCATCATCAACACCCTCCCGCCTTCTCCCGACCAGGAACCCGAGCAAACCTCGGGCGCCTCTGTATCACCAGTCGCCGAGGCTGAGACAGGCGGTGACTCCGTACACATTTTTCACTTCTTAAATAATTGCTCGTGCTTCTCAGGCGCTGTGTCTAGTGCAGCGGGGAGGCCATGCGTCACCGCATTCAGGCAAATAGCAAATGGATGCAATTGATCCCATGGCAATGTGAAACGGCTGAGAGGACAGAGTTCAAACTATTGCCGGCAATCCCGGGTTAACTAAGCAGCTATAACAATATTTTTCTACAGCGATGAATCACAAGATGTGGAATTCTGTTATAGTCAACGTTAGCCGGGTACAAAACAACAGAGAGACCGGAGGAAATCATAAATCCCCACCAACAGGGAGGTGAAGTTAGGGATAGGACGTGTCCTCTTGCTGTGTTGCTGTGCCAGAATCAATATCTCAAAGACTTGAGGTAATAAACTGTCATACGAGGTCCCAGCGAGCGAGAAATATCGCCAAAAACTGGAAATCACAAAAAAAATCTACAAATTTAGAAAATTTAGTAACGAAATATTCCATCACAACTTGCTATAAAACATTTCTGGTTATCATGGAGAGTTAAAAAAATGAACAATACCCTGCGATGGATGTGATATGATTTGGCCAAATCATATTATTTGTCTTATTGTCCAATGCTATGCACCACCCGCCATGTCAATTTCGTCCACCATACTTTGGCAATACATGTTCCTGATTCCTGATTCAAGCCCTTAATGCTGCTAACGGATATTTCCTGGCTGCCTTTCTGGCTGTAAGTTGATCAGCTCACCTTAATACACCAAGAATGGCAACTATTATTATTTCATCATGTGCATATTTCACACCGAATAACAGTGCTTTGCCTTGGCTGTGTGCCCTATTTCTCCCTCTTCAATGAGTCTTCCCATGAGGCTGGTGTGCGTTTAGGCGTGTGCAGCCCGACGCGGGCGGAGCGGCGCAGTGATAGAAGGAGGCCTCACCGCGGTTGAGTGTTGGGGTGCTATTGATATCTCCCGCCATGAAAGACGATTCCGTCTGCTTTCGAACCGTGTCGTTCCACATCCTGCGGATCCGACTCTGGAAGAAGGAGCAGAGCTCGGTGAGTGGCAGCAAACACACGACACGTTAAATATAGAAGCGCAATGGGGGGGGCTTTGTAACTCGGCGGGGCAGCTGCAATCAAAAACTGTGGCACCCGCTGTAATCCGCCAAGAACAATAAGCGAACACGGCCGACAAAGAGAGCGATACGTGGGATAAAGATGCCGTGTCATGTTATCGTGAGAGGGGGGGGCTAATAATCTAGAAATGTGTAAGACATGATTGCAGTCGCTGATCTTTGGAACAAAGCGTGGAAGGTTGTTTGTTGATTGTGAGGATTAACTGTCAGTGTGTGTACAGCATGTGTCATAGAGCAGAGTGCACAGTATGTATGTGTACAGGCTCATTAATAAAGATATGAGTCACTTACCAGTAATGGGTGAAAACATAAAAGTTGAAACAGAACACAAATATATTACGATCTAACTTACTTCTCCACTGAGAACAAAATGTTCTGTGAAAGTACTGGGTTTTTTTTTTTGCCGTTGGCCAATGAACACAATCTGGCCGTGTGCTGCAAAGTAATTTAGGTGAGTAAGTAAACTTGCGTAATCGCTGAGTTGTTTGTATTGATCAGGTGCACTCATGTTGTACTCCAGAATCTTACATAACAGACCTTTTTAAAATGAGGGGAAAATAAAGCAGCAGGGGAAGGAAAATGTCCATTCTTTCCAAAGCTGTTAATCTAATCTTTGTTCTTAACACTCTTTTTTGACAGTGTTTGACAGTCGGAGGAAATCACGTTGCCATTTGTTGAAAAAAAAATGACACTTTTCAAACGCCGGCAGTACTCTGGCTACTGTCTCAAGCATCAAAGATACACCTGCATCCTGTGCGTGCTGCTCAGTGCGTTAATGGTCTTTCCCGCACCTGTCGGTGGGCGGCTGCGTGGCGAGCTTGGCTGCCGCTGTAGTAGCGGTTGTTGGCGCGTAGGCCCGAGTTCTTCAGGGAGCCGTGGGAGCTGGTGGTGGAGGTGCGGCTGCAGCAGTAGGAGTGACGCAGACACTTGCTGTACTCCTTATGGACCTGTAAAGAAGTCTCAGTTTTTAAAAGTCACCTGTAAACGCAAACGCTTTGTTTACTTTGCAAACGCTCTGTCTCGTTTTTTTTGTTGTTGTTGTTGTTACCTTCTTCTGCAGCGCGCAGTGGAAGATGAAGATGAACATGCCCTGGAAGGCGTTGAAGGTGGTGAAGAGGTAGGCCATGATTACCGTGTTCTCGTTGATGAACAGCAGACCAAAAGCCCACGTCATCCCCAGCAGGAAGAGCAGAGCGACGGCCCCCAGAGCCCACGACCTGACGGAGTAAAACAGAGTCACTGAATGCTGAATCAATCTGAAAGCTGGGGTTGATTTACTAGAAGTGATTGAACAATTAGGACGGACCTGATGTTATCCAGGCGACTGGAGTCAGGTTTGAGCGCTGAAGAGTTGCGTATCATCTTGTGTAAAGTGATCATGAGGAAGATGAGGTTGAGCTGAGGGTGGAAGACGGGAGGAATCACATAAATGTGTCGGAAACTTTTACAGTCCGCTTTAAAACATTAAGAGCCTCATAAAGCAAGCGTTGTCAAATACTTTTGGTTTGACTTTGAGAGGGAAATAATACTGACAGTAAAGCTAATACCATAATAACAAAAGAAACGGGTCCAATGAAGCTCCAGATGAAGTAGTTATCCACTCGCAGCCAGCATCTGGAGTGGCACAAAGGAGGAGAGAGCGTTACACACAACTAAGCCCACCGACACACACAGGCAGGCGTGCACACACTGTTTCCCTGTCTCAGCGGATTATTTTATGAAGGCTAATCATCAGGCTTTGCCGAAGTGTGCTCAGAAAAGCCAGTCCGCAGGGAGGTGCAAGAGCCGCTCACACAGCACTGCATATTACATTTCCAGCTGGGGGAATAACATAATCCTACTTCTCAATCTGCAGGTGCAAAAGACCTGTCTTCACACGTACGCTTTCTTGGTCCCATAGCTTCTGTAGTCTATGGCCGCCGAGATGCCCACCACCAGCGCGGGGAAGCAGTAACCACACAGATAGTAGTACTTTTTGCGGGAGTACTCGCTCTCAAAGACCTCCACCAGCATGAGATAGAGCTGCACACCCTCCAGACACATCCAGGAGAAGGCAGCCAAGAAGAAGAAATGCAGAAGGCCAGCAAAGATGGGACAAGCAATCTGAAGGAGAGGCACAAGGGGAGAGAGAGTTGGAGGGAGAGGAAGAAGAGGAGGATTGAAACGTTGGAATCTAAGAATGGAAAATGTTGAGCTCAAGGACATAGTTTTGAAAAATAAAAAATCATGACCTGACTGAGTTTTAAAGGAGGGAATGTGCAGTAGAGCGATTCTTAAAACAAACTAAAATCTTTTAACGGGCGTCAGTCAGTCGGGCGGGAACTCACGTGGTATTCCGTCTTGTCGATGCCGATGAGGAAGAGCAGCTCGGCGATGAAGAGGTTGATGCAGAGGTTCTTGTGGATGGTGTTGCGGTCCGTCTGCAGTCCCCGCAGGAAGCAGAAGGTGGAGATGCAGATGGCTAGACACACTAGGGAGATGACAATCCCCACCCAGGTGATCACAAACAGGATCAGTTCATGCATTCGCTCCTGGTACTGAGGTTGGGAGGATAGTGGAAGGAAGAAACAAAGAGGGGGAAAGATTGACAGAACAGGGAGAAAAAGAGCAAAATTGTTTTATTTAATATTTGTAAATATATGCAAGGAGCTAAAGTGTAGAGACACAATGTCCTGGACTAAAAAAAAAAAGACATAACATTCAAATTCATGTGAATGTCAGCTCGAAGTAGCGGGACATGCATTTTTAAGCATGTGCCTCCTTGAATGTCGGGAGTTGAAAAATAGGAAATTCAAAACAAAGAGCTTGTCAGCCTTGAGAGGGTACATTAATGTGCATGTGTGTGAGCGTGTGTGACTGAGATCCTGCGAGCGCGGATGGGGCGTCCGCATAAATTACCCCCGGCTCCCGGATTTCGAAAACCTGCGTGTCCGCCACGCCCCGGTGTACTCACATCGGGCTCGCTGTGAGCCATGAGAACGGCGAAGTTGGTGAGGTGGCTGCAGGAGCAGGTGGTGTGTGTGCTGTTGGTGTGCAACAGCTTGCAGCCCTGCGACGACCACTGGCCCGTCATGGAGCGCTCCGAGTAGTTCCAGAAGGAACAGTTGGGAGTGTTATAGTTTTCCGGCTGTAAAAGAAAAAAAAACAAAACCATTACATTACATATTTTTGAATTGAAGTCGATGAAAATGACAATTAGGTGCATTTGATCGAAGCGCATTGAGCCACCTGCAGGTGTTTGAGGGTGAAGACCACCGGCTCGATGAGGAACACCCTGCTGGACTCCTTGTTGATGGAGGCGGCGATGACGTGCGAGTTGACCGCCATGCGCTTCTTGTCGTGGCTCGGCCCGTCCACCTCCATCTTCACGGTGGCGTTCTCGGTAGACAGGAAGGATCCCAGGTTTTTATATAGAATGAACACCACCTTGACTTGTCCTGCACAAGACCAGGAGGGAGAAACACAGGAAAGATGAGAGAGAAGGCGAGTGAAGGGAATAGCAAGCGAAGGTAAAGGCGGACGTTATTAGAAAGGGAGATGCAGACAGGCCGATAAAGGGAGGAGGAGAGGAGGGGGGAAGGAGACCAAATACAGAAATGGGGGCATAATATGGTAATGGCAGTGAGAGTGACAGAGATAGAGGGTGGGGAGTGACAGGATGAGCGAGAGGGAGACGGAGAGAGAGAGTTAGTGAAGGTTAGAATGATGGTAAGGACCGTTTCATTTTGACTGGTGGAAGAGAGCGAGATTTAATGTGGAGGGCAATGGAACATTCATCCCTCAAGCATTCACAGATCACTTATTATTCCATATGAATATTTCATGTGCGTTTGTTTCAATCATTCTAATCTCGTTCCCACTGCAGAGCCGAGCGGGGACGGAGAACAGAAAGGGGTACGGGACGAGGGGCCGCGGGAAGAGAGAAGGGGAGGCGGGAGGGGGGTTAGAAAACAGGGGAGATGAGAGAGGGAGATGAGAGAGGGGGATGAGATGGCGAAGAGACGCAGCGGGGGGGATGAGAGGAGAGGGAGTGCTGAGATTGCTCTGTCAGACTGGGGGCCGATTGTAATCTACACGCCTTCCCAGCTATTCTATTAAGACTGCTGTTAAGAAAGCATCAAGGAAAAGGAATTGTCTCAGCACTTTTTGCTAATCTGATTAGCCTACTATTATGAACCAATAATTTAGTCAACTGCATGCAGATTGTTTAAAGGCGGCATGAAATGGAAACATAAAAGAGCGCCGCACAGGAAAGTGCGATTTCCCCGGCGGTGGGGGGGGGGGATGTGTGGGGGGGTGTCTGCTGACCGTTGCGACTGTACTGTTTGATAGTGGAAGCTGAGAGCTGGATGCTGCTGTCGCTGCCGTAATTCTGTGGGAAGGACAAGTCCTGCAGGTCCATCTCTGTGTTTAGGACATGCACCTCCAGATCTGGTGGTTGGAAACACAGCATGCAAAATAAAATAAAACACACGGGCGAGAAATTTAGATTTACAACTTGGAGGTTTATTTCAACAAACTGGAGTTCATTGATAAATTCCTTATAATCAACACACCATCAATGCTGTTTTCTTACCAATGCTGGGCGCTCTGTCAGAAAACCGATTGCCGTACATGTTGTTGGCGAGCAGGAAAGCTCCCTTTTCCAGCACGTCCAGTAGCATGGTGGCAGTGTGCGCCTGCTCTGTGCTGTTCATGTCCTGCCACGACTCCAGGGCCTCGGGACGCAGCAAGTTGTCCACCGTCTGCACCACCGCCTGGCACACGCGGGAGACACGGCATTCTTTGTTATTACAGAGAACGCTTTTAAACAAAAAAAGAGGTACATGAAGCTCAGAGTTGCGTGCCGAGAGTCCAATGACGAATGAATCGGTTATACGTAGTTTCAGGTAGGGAGTGAATATTTAAATACATTTAACGCTGATGTTTTTTTTCGTTGTGGTCCTTGCGTAATTTGAGTAATAGCTCATCCCGACTTCCTGAGCTATTTCTCAGTCCCCTGGGATTTTTTAATTGTAAGTAACATATTCTACTGCACATGAGGGGACAAAGAATATTCATTGTTTTTGTTTTGGTATCTGCGCAAAAAGAGAATGAAAAAACGCGTCAGTAGCTAATTATTTGACACTCTAGAGACAACCTGTTTTCAGTTTTTAGGAAGTGCTGTTAGATATTAATCAGCCATCTAGTTTTCATAATTGGGTTCTTGATTTGTTTATCACACGCCCTCTGCAATAACTCCTTTTTTACGCGTTAAAAGTCACCACAATTCTTCTATAATTTCCGAGACACTCACCATTCCTCCACACTACATTTATTACCGTGCTATGTCAGACATATTACTTTTCTATTTCACACTTACAATTCATTTAATGGCAATTTTGATGGTTGTATCAGCCATCCAATTTATTGGAGTAGCCTGCTTGATGAATCATGTAATACTCTTGCTCAGCCCTCTCAAAATGAAGGATTGACTGCTGCACAGAATAAAGAGCATCGCTGTTAGCGAAATGAAACGGGCATCAGAATGCGCTCTGTCGGATAGAAAAGACGAAGACGGTTTTTTTTTTTTTTTTTTGGTTCATCTACCGAACGGTACGGAGCTGACTCGCAGCGACAGACAGAAAAAAACACCGGTCAGTTACACTACACAGCAGCTCTTAAATTCATCCTAACAGAGCTGAGAGGACGTGGTGTCATATTGCAGGGCGCCGCGGACCGGTCAAGACACACGACAGATCGCAGAGAGGCACACGCATACTTCATGACATTACGTTACATCTTTCTCCCAAACCAAAGAAAAGGATGGTGTAGTAACGCAACCTGTGGCCTTTCATACAGTACTATGGTCGAATTGGATTTTCCCAGAGCCACAGACATTGTACCTCTTTGTGCAGTGCAATGAGAAAAAAGTACAGATCCATATAGGCACAATAATAGTCCAACAAAGCTTAAATTATGACCACAGATACAGGCACACCATAATCAATTGGGAAAAAAAGCCCAATTAGCTTTCTCTGCTAGTCACAGCAAAAGCTACTCTCACTGCTCTTTGGGGGAATAAGCAAGACATTCTGTAAGTGATGATTCCAAAGGCAATAGAGAGCACTGAGCCATAGGAATCTCATCCTCAAAGCCAGTCTACCCGAGGATTTATCTTCCCCCGGTTATTCTAAGTCGCACAGCAGTCCTACTCCACCGGCATGTAAAGCAGGGAAAGAGGAAAGAGAAAAGCTACCTGGATGTAGGCCCGACAGGTCCGCTCTCGCTTCTGCAGCTGGGAGGTGGGAAACAAAGCATGGATTAAAACAGCTAAACAAAAAAAAGAATAATAATAAAAGAAATGCGTAAATTAAGAAGTCACTCGTCCTCTCATGTGCACCCGGGGGGGAGTTAATTCGCATTAACCTTGGCACCCTTTTCTAATGCTTGAATTAAATACGGGTGCCTGAGTGCTTATGCGTGTGTTTACACGGTGCTCTACCTTGTTGTAGTTTCGCGCGGCGGACTCCTTGTTGGCGGGCCTCAGGGCCTGAAGCTGGGCATCCAGTATGTCCAGCAGCTGCTCAATCAGTCGCACCGACGAGCTGACATCTCCGGCCTGGATCCGACCCCGCGTGTGGTTCACCAGCTCTCCTGCTATGTTGGCCGCGTTCTCGCCGCTCTTTATCTGCAAGTGATGCAGGGTCAGTATCAGTGGGTCTTATTTAAAGCGGTGGGAAAACTAACTGTTAAATATTTACACGCGTACTGAAATGAAAAGAAACAGCGTGTTTTTATGGTAGTCTCATGTCTATGATCAGCCCCTCTTGCATCGTTGTGAAGAAATACGGGCCTTGTAGAACGGATGGTGAACTCTGTATGCTCTCTTGTGCTGTTTGACTTGCAAATCGCAGCCGTAGCAACGCCTTTGCAGTTGCAAATGATTTTTACCAAAGGCGAATGTGCAATGTTACTTTTCACTGTGATGCTTCCTTCCCTTCCAGGCACATGGACAAACTCCTGAAAAACTTGAGAGCTGATCGAGGATAGGCATGGTTTAAACATCCGCCTAAGTTAAACACCTTTTAACTTTAACAACACATTTATACGGCGTGAAGTGGGTGAATGTCGGTGAGCTCAGGTAAAATCGGGATGTTTAGCCGCTGCAGAGTAAATGCCAGAGTACTTTGAAAGCTGCGAGGCGATGAGCCTGATTTAAAAAAAAAAAATTAACCAACTGTGATTAGAGTGTTTTCCGGGAACAAAAGAGAGTTAATTAAGTATCGAGAGCGAATGCCTTGTAATGAAGGGCCAGTTGAAATGAGTCTGTTTTAATCAGGCCAGCCTTGGAGATATGCTAATGCCCGAGTGGAGGTGCACGGGGAGGGTGGTCGGGGGGGCGGTGGGGCAAAGGACGGGTGACGGACCCTCTGCTGAGGTGCACGGCTCCAGGTCTCACCTTCTGGGCCACCTGGTTGACCCACGGGGAGGTGCAGTTACTCAGGTCGGGACCCCGCGGGTTCCACATGACCTGCTCGACCATGCAGTGGAACGAAGCAATGCCTGGAGACATTTAGACAGAGAGAGGAGGAGGAAGTAATGGAGAGATAATAAGCATTAGGTGTATGCAATTAAAGAGGACAGTGTGAAGGAGAGGAATGAGCAAAAAAAAAAATCAAATTATTTTCTCTACCTATGAAAAACGAAATGAAATGAATTTTAAAAATGCAATAGCCAAAGTGTTTGAAGATAAGAGGTAAGAAGGAGGTAGAGTAAAAATGGGTCACAAGCGGAAATGGTTCAATAATGGAGTGTAGTGCAGGGAGAGAAAGGGAGGAAGACGGCGGAGCACACATTACATGCAGACGTACCACATGTAATGTGTGCACACTGATACACGCAAACACACACTCCAAAAGACATGATACCTCACTGTGAAATGAAAACACCGAATGTGAAGCGCCCTCCCCCCCAACTCTCATTTCCAGTGTGATTTCTCTTGTTCCGCGGGTTCAGAGAAAGGACACCACGTGGGGATAAGACCAGAGAATGTGTCTACGTGCTGCTGCTAACACAAATAACCCACGCCAAGTCACAAAGACAAGGCTGGGAAAGGAGGAGATGAAAGACCACAGAGAGAGAGAGAGATACGTAACGGAAGAGCAGAGATGACAGACAAAGCAGCGACGCCTCACAGTTGCAAAGGGATAAGAGCAGATGTGGCGTTTCATACCGCCTTCTTCTCTCCCTCCTAATGTTTTTTTTTTTTTTCCTCCTGTCCCCGGCTTCTCTTCATACTCTCCTCCATCAACCAACCTCCTCTGCCAAGATGCGGCAATTATGCCAGCCGCTAATTTAACGTCTACTGCCGTTCACAGAGAGAACATACAGACAACAGCAAGAGGCGTTGTTGGGGGAGACTGAGCTGGAGGGAGATGTATTTTTGATCGCTGTATGTTTAGAGGACTGTAGGAACCGCTATGAAGGTGAAGCCTTTGTTGTCCGGCATTTCATTTCATTATTTGCCACTTCCAATCAGCTCTGCTTCAGTGGGAGATGAGCCTCTCGTATGTGGAGGACGGGCTTTCATCCGCGAGTCCTCGGGGGACTGTTACCGCTGGTGGGACCAACGCAAGGACAGACGAGTGGAAAAAAAACAACAACCATGGAGCACACAAACACGCTGATCACTTGGGCTCATGCTCAGAGAGGGGGGGGGGGGGGGGGGGGGACATCACGCTAACATGACGACGATTGCGCACGTAGACCTTCCTCACCTAAAGACCCTTTGGGACACGGGCGATCCACCGTCTCCCCCCGCTGCGTGGTGGGCCACCGGACACCGCGGACCAGCTTGGCCTCACAGACGTGGTCCTCCGGGGCTTGGGGAGGGCGAGGCGGCCGGCGGGTGACGGGGACAGTGGCCGTGATGGGGCGAAGATCGGGGTGCTTGTTGATGGAGCCAATTGGCCGCGAGGTGGGGGCCAGGGGGCGGGCGGTGGACGGGCTGGCGCTGGAGGTGAAGGACTTGGGTGGAGGCGTGGTGGTCACTTGGGTGGTGGTCAGAGGGCCTGAGGTAACCGCCGGTAGGGGCAGAGAGAAGAGACGAGTTAGTTAGAGGCCACGAAGGAGACCCGGCGTGAGTCACAGGAGGATGAGAGGTTTGTTAGTGAGCAGCAAGAGACCACGACAAAGCCATAAAATACCAAAGGAGTGAAGGACACATGCGTGTTGACTTAAAATTTCTTTCAGAGGAGTTCAAAAGTTAGCTTGACAATAATTGGGGTGACAAAATCTTTCTTGAGCCTCTCAAAGCCTGCTTTCTAGAAAGATGAGAGAAGCAGGGGAAGAGGGGTACAGAACGCTTCTTCTCAAGTCAGGCAGAAGTAAATAATTGATCAAATGTATCAGAGAAGTCACCATCACTAACAACCAAGCCTAATGCGAAGATAAAAGCAACAAATCACAACTACAAAACCCTGGCTGATCAAATGCAGAGGCACACTGAAAGTTGCTGCCTGTGTCTCTGGCTCTTCTCTCTCTTGGCCCATAAGCTTCATACGGGCCTTTATGTGGCTCAGATCTAGAACTGCAGTACATCCAAACTTCTCCTCTCATATTGACGGACTGCCAAAATGCAGCGAGGTGTCCGCTTTCTATCCTCCCCCCTCTGTTGTTTCAGAATGCCTTCATTACTTCATTAACCATGACACAGAGAAGTGCTTCAGCGGTCACACCCGAGAGGAAATTACTTTTCCGTAACTGTGGTTGAGGGATGGATGCACAAAAAATATATATATATACTGTGGTTCTGTGTGTTCTCAGCGGGGGGTCACTTCTTACCCGCGGTGGGATCCGGCGGTCCAAACTCCAGCGGGTAGCGCAGCACGTTGTAGTTGTTCCAGACGTAGAGCTGGTTGTCTCGAGGGTTGTAGTCCACGGACGAGATGTACTGGTAGGGGTTGGGGAAAGCGATGTTGACGGGCTCCTCGCGGGCTCGGTTCGTATTGTAGGCGTACATCACTAGGTCGCCGCCCGCTTCGCTGTCATCGTCCTGGTAGACGGAGCGAACCGCGTAAAGCACGCCGCACGCCATGAAGGCGTTGGATGCCATCCTCTTGTCAAAGCTCGTCTCCCAGGTGCCTTCAAAGCGAAGGGTATAAGGGTTCACCTATGGGCAAAGAGGAAAAGGATCAACGCGGCTTATTGTGGGATCAATAAAGCTTGGAAGATGGAAGAGACAGTTTGGTTGATTCTTTTATTGGGGTTACTTCTTCTCTAACGGACTTAATGTACCATGTCTTATATGCCTTTATTTTAACGTATGCTGTTTTATGTGTATTAAACTTTGAAAATGATTTGATGTAACAGTTCATTATTGCTCATGTTTATATAAGCCCAACAATGGCAGCAGCACCAATGGTGCTTCTGTACAATAATATTTAGATTAATAAGCAATTTGGAAAAACATTCAGAAAGTAATTACATTTTCTTCTTTAATATGGAGAAGAGATATTTCTTTGCTCGTAGCAGGTATGAAAAAGAACAAAAAACTTCAGAGAACCAAAACCACTCCTTGATGTTGAAAGAAGTCAACATCAAGGAGTTGTCACTTTGTTATTCATGCAGGGTTTGATATTTTAGATGGATAACTTAACTTGTTTAGTTAGAAAAACAATTTCATGACTAAGTCAAAAACAATGATAATAAATGGGACCTGTCCATCTGACAGATGGACACATTAATTCAAACTCCTGCGAGGAAGCTGTCTGATTGCAGTTTTGTTGGTAAAGGAAACAAGAAATCGCTTATATTAAAATATCGATAAAAGTTCACAGGGATGGATCGTGTTTTTATTTTGTCCAGTATGCAGGTCAAATTAATAGGATCAGTTTAAAGTAGACTACCTAAACATGTCCCCCCCACCCCCCCATTATCTTTAACTGCCTATCCCCAGGGGGGCACAAATAAACAGACAACCATTCACACTCACATTCAGACCTATGGACAATTAATCAATGAATCTAAGCTGCACGTGTTTGGAGAGTGGGAGGAAGATGGAGAACCCAGAAGGAACCAACACTGTGATATTTGTTTGTAGCCATAAAGAAACTAGTGTTACACCTACAAAACATACAACATCTGTCAGTGCACTTGTGCAATCTGAATAGTGAGTCATCCGTGTGTGACGCATGACCAGTCAGATGAGATTTAGATATGATCCACAGTCTCTGCAGTGCTGCTCTCCCACCTGGCTGACCACCAGTCGTCCATTGTTTGCCTCGGTGGCGTAGATCACCCAGAGGCCGTTCTCGTCCACGGCCAGGTCGATGTCCGACTTCCCCCCCCAGCGGTACGGCGAGGTGTCGTGGTAGTTGGCGTTTGTGATGATGGCCTCGCCGCTCTTGATGCGCGTCCGTAGGTCATACTTGACGATGTTTCGCGTGCGTTCCTTGTTGTAGAAGACCGCGCCATCGTACACCACAAACCCCGTGCCGTCAACTCGGTTGGGCAACCTGTTGAGTGGAGCAGGAGCAGAGGAGGACGAATCAATTAATCTACTGTCGTGACACAGTCCCACACGGTGGCCACGCGGCGAGCGAGCGAGCTGACACCACGGCGGGATCACCGTCCATATCCACTTCAAACGCCAATAAATCAATACAGCAACGGATGCTATTTGATCATCCAGGACAGTGGGAGGCGCCCCTCACTTGTAGGTGGTGGTGGCCCGGCTCTGTTTGAAGTCCTCCCAGGAGGCGTACTCGTACAGCATGTCAGTCCGGTAGGGGGTCCAGGGCATGACGTAGAGACGGTCCCCTGACTGCAGCGGGTCCTTACACCACGCGCCTGCCTGGTGCTCCGCCTCTTGCAAAGAGCTGGCCGCCTGAAGCCGCAGCAGCGTGCCCGGACACACAAAGACTGGGGCAGGGGGAGGCGTGTTCCAGCGGAGAGGATGCGGAGGGAGGGGAAAGAGGGAAAAGGTAGAAAATTAAAAGAAGGCATTGCGTAAATGAAAGATGTCATGTAGATGGCAGAGGGAGCCAGAGGGGAAATAGCCAGAGACCATGAAATATAGAACAGAAGAGAAGGACATTTAGGAAACAGAACAAAGATGTGAGTAGATTAAGTAAGTTGAGGAATTGAAAAGAAGACAAAGAGTGGGAGGAGAATGGGAGCGAGAGGGAAGAGTGTGGACTGAAGAGAGGTACAATATCAGATGTAAACTAAAGGAGCCTATCTTTGCAGAACATCAGCATTGTGGTCGTAAAGCGTCTGGATATGATGAATGAGCGATATCTGGCTGCCACCGCGGCTTAGTTGTCGTCTCTAATCTAATTTAGCATGGCCTACTTTTATTTGATTGTGCATTTTCTATTTTCAAAGGCCTCGGCTACTCGGTGGCAAAACGGTAATTGTGTAGCTTGTTTTATTTAGGACGCAAATTTGGCTCTCAGTCAAAAGTAGTGCCTTGAAGAAAAAAAAGAAAAAAAGCATCCCAGGGTAAAGATGTGAGGTTGGCCAGGCCCTTCCCTCCTTCCACAGCCGACGCTTGGCTTCACACAGCTACTCACACACACTCGGACACAAACAGCGGCCCCGACTGCAAACACAAAACAGATGCACACACCAAAAATACACGGGGACCCTCGAACAAGGAAACACACACACACACACACACACACACAGAGGATGTCTACTTTAGGCTGGCGGAGGTCATCGACTGGGGACTGGTGTAAATTGGCTGCAGGACGCACTGTGTTCCTTTCCGACAGGAAGAATGCCCTGGGAACACTGGGCATGCCAGGTGATATATGAGGAAAGCTGCTGGCATCCTCGCCCCTGACGTCACAGTCATAGTGGCAACAGAGAGAGAGAGAGAGAGAGAGAGAGAACAGCTGAGAAGTCCCCACATCTCCTCTGCCAACTTATTTATGTGGCTCTCTGGCTCGGGGTTGCGACAGAACCAGACACCTGCTGGTCGCCACATGATTGAACGCATCTCTGAACTAATTGGACACTGCAGGGGCGATAGGACACGGATGATATACAGTATACACAACCACATCCACACACAACCATCCCAATGCAGGATAGTACACGACTATGCATGCAAAAGCTGACACACATGCGTACGCTGTCCCACAGTGACTGTTAAGAGTGATGGATCGGTGTGGGCTCAAACTGTCGTGAATATTGCATGGAGTCTGGAGCAGGAGGAGAATCACAATGGAGAGATGGAGCAGCTTCAGGCTTTTGGAAAGCCAGCGTTCTCTTTCCGCTGCCTGTCGTGCTGTTGTTGTTAGTGGCTGGTGATCTGTGGTGCTGGGGCCACTTAGGAATCAGCCTGTTCTGTCTGAGGGGGTCCAACGGGGATTGAGGCCGGCAGCCAAACAGGCATCTAATCGAGCTGTGGCATAAACAAACACTTTGAATTCAAACTCTTCACAGGGAAGAGGCTTGTCATGCTCTGATGTCGACAAAAACACAGATGCCTGAAGTGTTTGCTACACAAATATGAACATAAAATATTGGTGGGAGTAATAGTCACTTCCACAAAAAGCCGAACAATATGAACACAGCATGCCAGACAAAAAAAACGGAAGTTAGCACAGTGCTCCAAAGCATTTTAAATAGAGGCTGTAAAGGGTGAGGTATAATCAGAGAAGAAAGCTATGGAGAGGGAAACAAACAACCATTAAAACTAGGACACTGCCTCAAAAGTACAATGCTGGAAATAGAAAATAAACAACATGCAGGTAGGTGACCCATAAACAAAGCTGGGAACACTTTGCCTCAAGGTAGAATAAAGGACACACACACACACACACACACACACACACAAACATGTTAGCCGTTTACAGTCGCAAAAAACCTCCAATGTCCAACCAAAGAAGCGTAACTATTCATGTCAATGCTGCCATTCCAACGGATACATGGGGCATGATTTACAGTCAGGGCTCTCAGCTAACCTTCCTCCCCATCCTGCCGGAATGAATGCAGACCATCCTTCATTTTAAATCTTATAAAGTATTGATGTTAACTTCATCATCATTAGTTAAAAATCCTTCAAAGTTACCATCAATATAAATGAAATATCAGTCGTGAGCGCAGTACACTGAGGGGCAGAACAAGCCTTTCATACTGTGCTCTTGGCTGAACCATGTACCTTTTATGCTAAATATAATCTATCAATAGAAGAACATGTCTGATACAATTCTATAAATATACTTATATTGTTTTAATATGTAATAATAATAGTTTATGAGATTATGTCTGGAGTTTTAGACAAAGAGACATATATTGTGTGGTAAAGAGACAAACAAACTACAGTCTGCAACAACTGGTTGTCACTATAACAAGCCGGGCGCAAAAATATAATTGCACCTAACCCGTTCAGTCCTGTCCTAAATTGGTTGCAGTCCGCACTCTAACGGGCTCATCATCACAACAACACTGCGGCACGGCACAGACCAACCTCCTCTGGCCTCCTCCTGCTCCTAATCCGTGTTTTCTCTCTGACTCTCCTCTCCCGCACCGACCCTGCTGGCTCAGCGCGCCTCGGCTATTCTAATGAAGCGGCCGCTGGGTGGGCCCGCCGTTAAAGGAGCCCAGAAGCGGCCGACGAGGACACACGAAGCACGCACATACGCAGGCCAAACCGAAAGACACAGCGGCCACGCTTCACACCCTGCAAACCCTGCCTAGGGGGGAGGAGAGGGGAGAGGGGGAGGGTTCATTAACTGTGGTCTGCGCTCCACAGCCGTCCTCGGCTACCAGCCTCTCCTCAACTGTGCCTCGTTTTCTCTCTTCCCGGCCTTGCGTGAAGGGCGATTATAGCAGAAGGGAGCCGGAGCAGCCAAACCCTAAGAGTAGTGATTCTAGTACAAAAGACTATTATGAACACAGTGTGAATGAGGTATTAGGTAAAAAGGCATTAGGCGTAAATCTTGAGATTAGGCATTATCCTCGTCTGGCTAGAGCAAGTTAGCTGGAGTACGAGCCATCTGGGATCATGTGAGATAGTTAGATTAATAGATTAATTCCAATGTTGGTGTGCATACCAATTGCGGTAATTGAAGTCACTAGGCAGCATATTCATAACACTTCATAACCTCACAAACTAGCCAGATGGCAAATGGAATTTACCTTATCAGGGATTAAAACCCAGGCTGTAGCTATCATACCCTAGCATGCCAATTACTGCCATACATAGAGGGAAATACCGCTGTAATAATGGACCATTTATCTCCATAATCCCTTCCCAGGCACAGGTCAGCTGTTACTTGTCAATATGAGGCTGCAAATGATTAAAGCGCCAGTACTTTTCAGAAAATGACAGTAAATATCTCCCGTTTTGTTGTAATTTCTGATCGACTGGTAACAAAATGAAAAGTGAGCGCTGACAGCTTCAGGCTAAATTTAGAGTTTTCACTTTGCTTGTCTCTTGCAATCCATGGTGTTTTTATGTTTCATATGACAGCGCCATGGTGATGGTTAATGTAAGACTTTGATGATCTAAATACCGCCTGCCAATGGTTGGCAGCTGTTTCTAAAGTGCCGTTGTCGTTGTTGTTTGTGCTTTTTGTTATTGTTTTTTTTGTTTTTTTTCGGTACAGGGATCTAAGAGCTCTTTTGGCCCGAGCCTCTGCCCAGTTCACAGTCACGGCCTGCTCGCAGGACTGACTGCTGAGAACATGCTGCTCTAATTGAATCCCACACCTGTTACTGGCAGATGCAGCGTGCGGGCAGCAGGGGGCAGAGTAGAGCACGCCGCGTCAATGCCGGACACTTAATGGGCTTTAAGGGCTAGTGTGTGTGCATGAGTGTGCAGTTGGTCTCCCGACCGTTTGTTGATATGCATTCATAAGCCCATTAGTGTGTGAAGCCGTGTCTGCATGTGTGTGTGTGTGTGTGTGTGTGTGTGTGGGAATGCCTGTTAGCAGCTTAGAGGTAGAGAGATAAAAGAAAAGGGTGAAGGGATGTGAGCTTGTTCTGCGTGTGAAAACAAGAAGAGCGAGAGAGGATTGAGTAAGAGTTATTTCCTGTGAAATGAGAATCAGGAGTGAGTTAATCTTTTGAGGATTGACATATTGTGAGAGGGAGGAGAGAGAAATAACAAAGGACAGGGAAGGAGCTCCCATTGTGTTTCCGCTTCCTTTTAGACTACAAGGGGGGTCAAGTCATGGGAGTAAAAACACAATACAGAACAAACAGCTGTGCAAAGACGTACACACGTACTCCCTCTGACAATGCACATATACACACACACACACACACACACACACACACACACACACACTGTCGAGACAGTGGAAGAGGCAGGTGTCAAACTGGCACCTTTATCAACCCAAACATTCCCCCCGGAGAATACCCTTCACTGAGACCAAAAGCCCGAAACAGCTAGAGATAACGCCCATTGAAAGCAAAGTCTTATCTGCGCTGGAGTGACTGTGACTCTGAGTGACAGGAAAGTTTTTTTTTTGACATGGCTGCAGATACAGTAAAGGACATGGGGGGGAGAGGGGGGAGGGGTGTAAAAATATGGACTACTGACTGTTAGCCTATAGCCCTGCCGGCCACCGCCCTGCTCATCCCCTTCTCTGAATCAGGCGCCGTCTCTCCATAAAGGGCCAGAGTCCAGATTCATATTCATGACCAGCTGCCTCCCCCTCGCTCGCCCCCTTGTTCTTCTGTTGGAACAATGCACTGACTTCTGCCCGTACAGTCAATCGCCGCACTCTTCCCTATCTCCCCCGTGCCGCCGCGCGGGGTGTCTGCACCCGCCTCGGTCACGTGACTGTGCTTGTGCGTGGTGGGTCATCCCTAATGAGGCGATGCTGCCTGACTCATCGTCTCCATTGGGACTGCTCTCCCTCCCTCTCTCCCTCCCTCCCTCCCTCTCCCTCTCCCCTCCGTGTGATCTCTCTTTGTGTTTTCCTGTCACACGACCCGGTGGCTTCTCACTCGTTCCCTCTCACTTTTTCGAAAAGATTTCACAGGTAGAGAGCCGTGGTGTGAGCGATGGCTCTGTCCTTTTAAACCTCCCCCCCTTCCTCCCCCTTGCGTTGCCCCTTGTTTCTTCAGAAGCAAACAGACTCGAGGTGAGAAGATATAGCGGACACTAGTTTGGTCCTGCCAGCAGTGATAAATGAAATACTGTAATGATGTGGGTAGTGCACTGTGCTAGACTGTCAGCAAAAAAAGGGTGAGAAAGGGGACAGGGGGAGTGATGGGGAGAAGGGAGGCGGCTGACGCCAACATTGTCTTAAAATAGCCTAACAGTCGGCAGCTTGATGGAGTGTCTGACATTCATTGAACAGGATCTCCTACATGCGACGTCATCGCCGCGCGGCGCTCGTCGTCCAAAATCCCAAAATCTGTCAAGCAGCTAATCGATCAGTGAGAATTATTTTGACACACACGGACAAGACACGGGTCTGGAATGTTAATTCAGCCATAAACGTAGGGAGGAGATGTATACAGCAGCGGTGGAGGGATGGAGCAACGGAGGGGAAGGACAGGAGTGCAGACGGAGGAGAGGGGGGGTTTCATCTCAGTGTTAGTGTGAGGGTGAGTGGTAAATAAGAATAACTAGTCGGGTGAGGTGGCGGCAGGAGGAGGAAGGGGGGGGGGTTGTTACTTGCTATTCCACAAAGGAAGAGTGAGCTAAAACGGCTTCTTGCGGTGGGAGAAAAATGAGACAACGTGAATGAAAATGGACATGACAACTGACAAAGGGGACCATAAACCAATCAATGGCAACCTCTATGAGAGTTAATTCCTTCAACATATGGATCCAGCCATGGGGCCAGACAGGGAAATGGCTGAGGCTGAGGCAGATGTAAGTAGGAGTGGGGGGGACGGGGGGGTTCAGAGAGAGTTGAAGGGAGAGTTGAAGACCTGAGAGAGGGACTAAAGGCTCATTTGGGCTCTGGCCCTGATGGCCACTTCTCCCACTGTGACCTTGGCTATGGGTCGGCTCTATCTGTCCTCTTTAAGAAGCTGGTGATTGAGGTGCCATGCTGATTGGGACTCTTTAGGAGGGCCCTGCTGCATCGCACGGGGCATTATGGGAAGCTGGAGCACTCCCTACCCCTCCCCCATCGCCTCTCCCCTCTCCTTCCCCTCCGGAGCCTCATTGAACACACAAGGAACCAGGAGGGATTGACTGATGTGGATGGAGTATGGAGGGAGGGGGGGGGGGAGAAGGGGGTGTGGGGGGTTCACACAAGTTCACGGTGCATGTGCAATAAAGAGAGCGGAGACAAACTGCAGAAACAGAGGGAGAAGAGAGGAGGAGGAGGAGGAGGAGGAAGAGGAGTGTAAGAGATGCTCAAAAGAGCCTGCAGCTGCTTGTGATGGCCAGATGTGATCTGAGAGATAAACCAATCAGAGGGTGGCGAGAGAACAAGAGAAGAGGAGGGTGAGAAACTGAGATAAATAAGATGTAAAAGAGTTAGATGAAAGTGTGATTCATTGAAAAAGAAAGAAGGACAGAATGACACCGAAGCACCTGGAGATGGGATACTGTGAAATGAAACTGAGAGACACTTTGGACAGTTACTGTGTTGTCTTAACACAATGTTTTGCTTTGAGATAACAACAAACTTTGAATCTGTCCTGATAGTTTTGGAAAGACATGGAAAAGAAAGGAGACATTTGCCATCAGTGAGATGATGAGGATGCACGTGGTCTGTACGTTTATCTCTCATAAACACTGGACCGCCCCCCCAATCCCCCTCATGGTGCTCTTTTGTGAGTCCGTGCAAGTGTGTGTGTGTGTGTGTGTGTGTGTGCGTGCGTGCAGGTCAGGCTGGTGTCATCAGAACCAAGGAGGAAATCTAGAAGGATTTTAGAGTTTTGGTTATAGTTTAAAGAGAGATAGAAAGAAGAGGGCAGAGGCGGCGATTAGAGATCAAGAAAGAAAAGGGAGGGATATCAACATCAAACATGACCACAACACAAGGTGCTGGGTTAGGAGGGGGGGGGGGGGTATGGGGGGGGAGGAAGGAAGACAAGGGAGGAGGAGAAGGGAGGAAGGGGCGAGCTGTGGTTGTTATGTTCATTGTGGTCTTTACCTTTTTGATCCACTTCTATTCAAGCATCGGAAAAAGGAGAAAGAAGGAGAAAGATAAAAGAGGAAGACAGTGAAGGAGAGAGAGACAGAGAGAGAGAGGGAGAAAGTGAGAAAGTGAAGAGAACGAAAGAAAAACAGGTGCAGGAAAAAAGAGAAAATTGAGATTAAATAAAACGCTGTCCTTTCTCTCTCTCTTTCTTACTCTGTTTCTTTTTAAAGCAAGTTATCTCTGTTATGGTTGACTACTCAGAGAAAGGATGGCTCAAATGGAAAATGAGGAGGGGAAATGGCCTGACCTGGGTTTAAAACCATTTCCATTTCAGCTTTATTAATAATCCCCCAACAACACAATCCTCCCCCAACCACACACTCTCGACCCCACCTCCAGCCCTCTTATTGCCACATCCCACTTTCCCTTGCGAGCGAAAAGTGCCGCTTCAGGAACCTATTGGAGAGAGAAACCGTGGGCGAGCGTCTCTGCCCGGTCGTCCTCTTCAGCTGTGGGAGCAAAATAATGGGAGGAGTTGAGAAAAAGAGATGAGGGGATGGTAGATGGAAAGGTGAAGATGGGGATGTCTGAGTCCCTCCCCTCTCAACGGGCAGTCTGGCGTTTACAACAGCGCGCCCCTCGGTCTAAAGACAGCTGCGCACAATTTACAGACGCTCGCCATAGAAGGCGGCGAGAACACAACCCATCGGCAGCCTAATCAATGGGGAGCTGGGGGCCTGCCTGACCGATGCTGGCTCATCAAAGAAAGAGAGAACAAACAACGTGGCGGGAAAGGGGGGCGCTTGACAGCGTGGAACGCCTCAGAAGCCCACAGAGAAACTAACCGACGCGGTCTTGGGGGGGGGGGGAGTGTGAAGTGGAGCGGGGGGGAGAGGGGTAGAGACAAAAGAGAGATGAGAGCATTGTCTAGAAGCGAGCTCCTCGCGCACAAATCAATACGCCTCTGCTGACAGCAGGTATGAGGCCTCCACGTCCAAGTTGGATCCGTGGCACCGAGTCGCCTCTTTATGGGAAGGGTCCACTAGCGGCTGGAGACTCCAGCTCCACATAACGCGCCTTTCTCCCGTGTCTGCTCGTCCTGTCTCCCCCGGAAGACCCTGCTGCGGCCGTGATTGGCATGTATGTGTGCAGAGGGATGACTGATGCCCCCGGGGAGCCTTATGAAATTGTCACGACACCTCGCAGAGTTACCCGCAAAGCATGAATAAAGGGGGCGGGGGGGGGGGGGGGATAGAGAACAAGAGAGACATTTAAAGAGACTTGAAGCGAGCAAAATCAAAAAAGGGGGGGTGCGTTAGCCTGATCTGTGTGTGGGGGGGGGTGGTCTTACATCTTGCCAGCGATGCGACAGAGGCAGCACCGGTATAAGCAGCACCACTGATCATTTATCATCTTGTGCCGAGATCAAACTAAACTAAACCAAACATGGCAAAGCTAGGGATGAGAGGCCGGTGAAGCCGGGGGCAGGGGGGGGGGGGGGGGGGGGAAGCATTAAATCCTCGTCACCAACAGCGAGTGGAATCATTAGCTCTAAGATCAGGGAATGGCGAGACCGATCAGAGAGCGTCCTGCTTTCATCCTCACTAAAACAACCGCGGGCGGGCGGGCGGGTGGACGGGGTCGGGGATTCAGGATTAAGCAGAACTCGAACATATGGTGCTTTTTCACCAACTCATCTGCCGACAGCGGAGCGTGTCCACTTCATGCGTTCACTTAAGCTAAGTGCGTTTCCCTGAACAGGAGAAACGTGTGTGATGCACAGCAGTGACTTATAGAGAGAAAGGGAGACAAACATGAAAGAGAGAAAGAAATTGTCCTCAATGCTGCAGAAAAGGAGAAGAAGAATATCGATGGAAGACTGTTGACGAAGACTCCATTTCTTCGGCTCTTGGTCGACCTGAAAAATAGACACTAAGCGCACACACACACACACACACACACACACACACACACACACACACACACACACACACACACACACACACACACACACAAGATTAACGCACATAGCCAAGAACACACACACACACACACAGACACACAGAGAAAACTCATCAAACTGTCCTCTCAGTGAGCAGGAGGTTAGTTTAAGGCCACCATGGTTGTTTGTCTGATTCATTCAGCATTTCTTTTTCAGGGCCCTTTTGAGAAATAAGCCACTGGCCTCCCTCCCCTTAATCACTCTGCTCAGCGCTCTCTACAACCCTATCAATTACTCCCACACTAATGAGTACAGCTAGAAACACACACACACACACACACACACACACACACACACACACACACACACACACACACACGTTGTTGTATTGCAGAACATCTTGAGCCTTGTCTGTCCCTTTCAGTGTTTAGAGAGTGTGTCCTTTCAAGCTTCTTCCGTCCTCTGCGTTCCCCTTTCTCCGTCTCTCGCTTTAAAATTATCATGGTGAAGAACCGTCGCTGAGCAAATCAGCTTTACTTCTCATTTACCAAACATCTCGGAGCACCACGTTTGATCGTGCCCCTAAACATTTTAATAGAATTTCATTTTCCCCCCGACACATAAAAGAGTTTATTTTTCTCCCGCTGAGAACTTGTCCTTTTACAATGCCATTATTCCTTCTACTGACAAACTCTTCCCGACACCTCAGCCATAATTTACGGCGGCTTAGTGTCCAGAAAGGGACGTCTCATAATGAATAGGCAGCGCTGAATGCATTTGTGGGGGAGGAATCAATTTCATGAAGAGAAATGAATGTAAAAGTGCAGAATATGGATTTACCTCTATAGAATCTCTCCTGTATCACCTCGGTAGGCCGCTCTTACCAGCAGCTCTTTAGCTACCTGCAACTGTGCATATCAGCAAGAGAAATCGCAGCTGATAAAGTGAGCAGAGGCTCAACACTGAGTCTAATGGCTCTGGCATGGCCAGCACGGATAGTGGAGAGCGTTAAGGAGTCGATAATGATGTAGTGCTGTTTCCCGCAGCGGCGGGGAGGGGGGGTGGTGGTGGTTTTGGTGGCGGGGCGGGTGGAGTTCTCTCGCAGGGTGGATTTACTTAGACTCAGTGTACATCTGTGCTGGGACTGCGGTGGAGGGTTTCTACTGCGGTAAATACGCGCCGCAGCTGCGCGCGTGAATCTGCGATGTCTTAATGTGACCCGGGAGTCTACAGCCGGCTGTGACAGTGCAAAATGAGAGTTGCGTTGAGCCGTTTTGTCTTTGCTCTGTTCCGCCTGGCAAAAACAATGCTTTGTGACGGTGGGTTGGGGGGGGCTCACAGGGCTTTTTGGCTCGATGAGATATGATTTGACTTGCTGGCGGATGTTGTATTTTGCCAAAGCAATCCCACGCACGTTCAAGACCCGTGTTTGAGCTCAGCCGAAAGAGTGTGTGTGTGTGTGTGTGTCAACTCGGCTCTGGCTGTCACCTCTCCGTTTCAGGTGACTGGTAACACACAGAGGACCCTGTCAGACGTTAACATCACGCACAGTCATCAACGTGGCTGCACACCATCTCAGCCGCTACGACACGCAACCTCAGCACGTCATCTCTCTTTTGTTCACCCCCCCCTTTTTTTTTTTTTTTGTCGAGACAATCGATGAAAAACATGCGGCGGCCTTGGGTGATGCCAGAGGGCCCGGCGTTCCCAGCCAGACGTGAACGACGGGGCATTACCAGAGCGATTAGTAGCAGCAAATTCAATTAATCTTGACAAATCTCTGCTGAGGCAGAACTGAAAAGAGCTGCGCGCGCCCCCCATCCCCCCTCTCCTGGTAATTAAAAGTGGCCGAGTTGAGAGGCGTGCGGTGCGACGGTGACTGGGTTTTGGGACGAACGGTTTCAGCTCCGAGTCTGAACGCGCCGAGTCGTACTTCTCTGCTCTGTGAAAATGGGAACGTGGTGTAAGCGCTGAGCCCTTTTGGTGTGCGCGCACTTGTTTCTGGTTGCGGGCGTGTGAGTGAGCGAGTCGCTTCGGAGGAGAGTGGCAGTTGACACGGGTAATTGGCTCTTCTTTGTCACCTCAGACAGGCAGGACTTTTCATCATGGAGGGATCAGCGTCCAATTTTCTAAGCAGCACAATACTTCAATCATAAATGGGGTTTTTTTTTTTCAAACAGGGCGGGGAAAAATGCAAGTCAGCAGCTATTTAATCATCCCTTTGATTGCCTCGCAGAGAGGAAGCGCCCTAGTGCAGTCAGAGGGGGAGAAAATAAGGTTAAAATGCATTAGGGGTGAAGAAGGCAGGGACAACCACGCAATGCTAACGTGAACCTTCATGACGGGACACCAAGCTGCAGCAAACAACTGGTCCAACAACGGGAGCTGAGCCTGGAGAAGATCAGTGTGACTGAAACTAACATTGACTCAGAGACAGGTGTAGAGGGCAGACAAGACTTGAGACGAACACTTGTTGCCACTTGGGCGACAGTAAAGGATAAATCCCAATGGAACGAAAACTCAGCTGACCTCTTATCTGTGACTGCTGCTGCAACCTGACTCAACAAAGACTCTCAAGAGGTAAACCAAAGGCACAAAAGCACAGAGCAGAGGAAGGTTAAAGATCGGAAGAGGTGCTTGGAAGTCCCTGAGTTTCTCTGATGTTCTCCATCCGAGCTGGATGGTTGGACATTTGAATATTTGTCCCACCTGTAAAAGAAAAAGAAAAAAAGACAGAGAAAGTGCAAGACTCAGAAGAATGAGAATATAATGTTGCGGGTTGGATAAACAGAGCAGAATAGAAGAAGAATGAGATCATTTGTGGTGGCGGCTGAAGATTAAAGACCTCAACGTGTAGGCGGGAGGTGAAATAGAGAAAAGCAGAATACAGAAAGAGAGGAAAAGTGGTGATATTGACTGAGAGACCTCGGAGAGAAGAAACGAGATGGAGCAGAAGAAGAAGAGAGTAAAGGTTAGCGCCTCTGCGACAACTCTGACCGGAGGCTCGCCACAGCATCTGTGCCTGAGGAAAGAGCAGAGAGAATCACCCCGGATCCCCACCGTAATCAATCAAACAGCCCCCCCACTCCAAGAAGACCCCTATCTCACAACGTTCCCACCACCCCAACACCCTCCTCGCACCCCCTTCTCGTACCCCTTCCAATTCTGCTTCTGTCTGCCGAAGGGGAGCGCCACTGCCCCTCCCCTCCAACCGGGTGATCCTTCACAGTGAGGGGGGGGGGGGGGGGAGGAGGGGGGTGCAGGAGGCGATCAATGCTGAGAGTAATAATATATGGGAGGAAGGAGGAAGGGGGGGGGGGGCTGAGCGGAGATTTTCACATGGACGAGAATCATCACAACGCCATATAATCCTTTGTGACTCTGCTGTGCGAGTGTGCTTTGGTTCACGTCTGCTCGGGGGGGTGGGGGAGGGGGGGCGGCGAGTCAGACGGAGGAAGAATGAGGGCAGCCACGTGTCCCCCTTTCGCAAGCGCGAGGTAGACTTGTGTGTGTGTGCGTGTCCCACCTGCCACAGAGCTCTCTGAGCAGTGGCGAGTATTAGTCAGCCGTTACCATGGGGGACATTCAAATGTGTGGCGCTCCGGGTCATGTGGTCTAAAATAAGCCCTTTTCTGTTTGTGTTAACATTCCTTTTGTGAGGTGCAGTACAAGCGCAAAGCCCCCCGCTCCCCCCTCCATCCACCCCCTGCCTCCCGGGCCTCACAGCGCCTAATTTTAATTTTTATTGGAAATCAGAGGGACAGCAAAGGTGTTTGGCACCTGATAAACTCAGTTGTGGGCCCCTGGGTCAATCAATGTGTGGGGCGGTGTGCGTTGAACGCCGTTGTGTTTCCCGTTAGGGGCTGACCCCACGTGTGCAGCGGGTCCGTGTGAAGTGCTTATCAGACCCTGTGTTTCCTTCCCCCAAGTGAAAATCCCTCTCAGCCACTGTTGCGTTGCTCTGTCGTTGAGGAAAAAAGGTTTAGCGTTCTGTGCGGGTGCGTGCATGTATGTGTGTGTTTGTTTGTGCATTGTAGGTGTATGATGGAGAGAGAGACAGGTAGAGAGACAGGAAGCAGGTGAGGATGGCCGTCTGTCGTGTTTTGTTGTGCATGTGTGGAAAAAAGAGCCCGTGTGCACGTGAAGTGTAAGGATTGTAATTTGGCAATGTTTTTTTTTGGTGGGGGGCGGAGGGGTGAAAAGGGGGGTAGGAGCTTCAGGTTGGGGCGGTAGGGGGTTGGTAGAGGTGATGAATGGAGCGAGGGTGTTGGGGAGGTTGGGGGAGGGTGGCGGGGGCCTCAGTACTCACTGTAGGGGACGCACTCGTACTGGATCTCCAGATACTTGTAGGTCCCTGGGCAGGGGTCTGGGAACACATCGGACCCCGCTACCACCACACACTGGGTGCGGTTATTGCACCTGTGAGGGGAGACAGACCGGGGCGGAAGGAAGGGAGAAAGAGAGAGAGAGAGAGAGAGAGATTGGAGGAGGTAAGTGATGCCATATAAAAAAAAATACAAAATGACGAGTGCCATTGAAAGAAAGACGAAGAGGAGCGACTGCAGAAAAAAAAATAACCTCTTCAGGCTCTGAAAGATGTGCAGAACGGTAGGGAAGGGAGTAATTTCACACTAGACTAGATCATGTGACAGCTGCACCAGCCGAGGGGAGGTGGGATACAGAGAGGGAGGGAGAGAGGGAGAGAGGGACAAGGAGAGGGATGAAGGATAGAGAAGACAGAGAGAGAGAGGGCGAGTGACGTAAGAGGCCCTTCTCCTGGGGGATTGTGAGTGAGAGCAATTAGAGGTGAGAGAAGAGGGAAGGACGCGAGGGGCTAGCAAGGCAAATACTCCACTGTCACACGGACAGGGAAAACATTCATGTGCACGCGACACCTATATCGAAGCTGCACAGCTTTTTCACGTTTAAACACCCAATGAAACACCCAGATGAAAAGATGCACACGCACACACACACACACACACACAAAACGTGAGGAAATCCTTCTCTATCGAGCTTTTAGCATTTCCCTCCTGCATAGTCCCTCTTACTCCCTTCATTTGTCAAATCTCTGCTGAACTCACTCCATCATCCCTTCATTTACAGCACTCTCTCTTCCTCCTTCACCCCCTCAATGCTCGACTCCTCCCCGCTGCCACTTCCCTGCCTTCCTTGCTCTCTGTCAACGCTAGAACCTCGTGCCTCCATTACTTGCGTGATGGATAGCTGGAAGAGGGGCTGCCATTGAGCTGGGCTCGGAGGAAGCAGAGGCTGAGGGCAAACGCAGTGAGCAGCTGTAGGAAGCGCAACAAACCCTCTCGCAACTACTCAGAACATACACATCCACATACAATAAACCACCACAGGCCTCCAAAGAGGGACCCCGGGATGCTGAGTCCAGTATTTCACAAAATACGTCGACACCTCCAGGAGAAAAAGCAGGAAATCCTGGGGGGGGGGATTATGTTGTTTCTTTGGCCAATCACATGGCTGCTCTGACTGCACAAGCACACTGAGCAGGTCAATAGTCACCTCTGGGACATTATCTTGAAGGCGTCGGGCAGGTAGCACTGCACATTCTCCATCTGGAAGGGGTCTGCGTCACAGATCTTGTCATCGGTGCGGCCGTAGTTGGCCGTCTCAATCATGATGACATCACTTCCGGGGCAGCGCAGCTCGATCGGGTAGCCTTCACACGCCAGCTCTCGGCGCATCAAGCCGAAGGGCATCATTGACCGGCTCAGAGCTGGAGTGGGAAAGAGGGAGAGAGGCAAAGTTATTGATAATTCAATGAAGCTTAATACTTTTAGGAGGCACTTTATTATTTGACCACATTGTAAATATGATGTGTAGCGTTTGACAAGAGCAGGTGGGATGAAAGTGGTTCCCATTGTCCTCATGTAAAACACAAATGAGCTGTTATCGACTCGCTTTCCCCGCGCAGTTATGTTTCACCACCGCTGATGCACAGCCTCGCAATCTGGTTTTCACATTGGAACATCACATGTGGGCGTGATGAATTTGCAACCGGACGGGCTTCTCCAATAAGATATTTTACCACTTGTGAAACAAACTGTGAGAGTTTCAAACGTTAACAAACTCCTACACGCGGCCGGGCGTCCGCTTATCACACTCAGCCGCGCGCGAGAGAGAGGAACAGCGCGTCTCACCAGGCCTCCTTCCAGCCCACTCCGCCGCCCCGGTGGGCCGTCAGAGGAGCGGCACCTTAGCATTCTCTCTGAATACGAGTAAAGAAAGACAATTAGTGTCTCTCTACACCTTCACCTCGGGTGTGCACAGCCGCTGTTGTTAACCAGCCGCCCCGAGACGGAACGTCAAGGCACTGCTGTGGCTGCTGTGTGTGTGTGTGTTCAGGGTTAATCGCCGAGCCGGGCTGAGAGGCACGAAAGAGGGCCGCAAAGAGGCTCTGAGAGAGACACTTGTTGTCTACCCAGCTCTCGCCATAGCTGCATACCTATCCATATTTATTCAGCTACACACACAAACACCCACACACACACACACACACACACACAAATGACAAAATGGCTCCTGGCTTCCTTTCCAGCGCCGGTGGAGACTCTCTGTGTACTCCGGCTTCCCCCCTCAGTCCAAAGTCATGCCTCCGGGGGGGGGGAGGAGGGGGGTTAGGGTAATTGGTGACTCTACATTGCCCGTAATGTTAGAGTTGTTTGTCTCTGCCGAGCCGATTGGTGGTACCCCGTCTCTTGCCCGATGCTAGCTGGGATTGACTCCAGCACCCCCCCTGCGTGACCTGTGCAGTATAGACGATGACTGATGACTGAATGTGTGTAATCTGACAGTGAGCATTTTGGTGGTATTGAAGGAAAGCCACCGTTTCTCTGTGCTGAGACTTATGCCAGGAACTGTGAGAGCTGCTCTCCGTGGTCCTGAAGTGACAAAGCCTCTTCGGGGGGAAATGACTGCCGCATCAGATGCTATCCACCCTCCCCTGAAGGAAGGGAGGGCTCTGCTTTCCATCGTCCATCGGGAGGGTGTGACACACGTTATGTCCAAACAGAGCAGTCCCCCCGCCGCATGAACATGCTGCAATTTCGAAGTTCTTTATAAACCGAGGCTCCAGCTGCACAGCATTCCTCCCCCCCCCCACTGCCAGACGTGCTCAGCAGCAGAAAAGGACAGCCCCTCTCTCCCACTTCTGATAGTGCTGGAACCCACAGAGCGGAGCCGTTTTCACTCCCTGACACTGAGCTGGCGCTGCTTTGGTTTCAGCCGCTGTCCATTCAGGAGAAGTGCCCATCTGGGTCAATGTCAATGTCAGTCATCCCCAACATGCTCCGCAGCAGAGAGCGCTACATGATTCACTGCCATCGGACTTTCTCATATTTCTAAATGCCACACATTTATGCAGCAGGGACTTGAGTTTGGTTGTGTAACTAACGCCATTAAAAATGACTTATAGACAGATAGACTTCAACTCTTTTATGCCTTGCCAGCATGCAGTGCCAGTGCCAAATCACAAAAGGCCTAGATGCAAAAAAACCTGCATATTAATTAAAGTGTGCAGAGGTACAAACAGCAGGCGAGGCCAGAAACACGAATCCACAAACTAATGCAAGAACCCACACCAAACAAATTAGCACATAGGTGGACGTACTATACAAGATAGTGTGCATGTCCGCAGATAAGCGCACACATACTTCTATGCGTGCAAGGTCTGGGTGCTACAGTGCGATTTCTTTGCTCAGTGTGTGGTCTTGTTCTCATAACTACCCTGTGGTGTAAGTGCAGAGCGGCGTACAGCTGGCCAGCTATTAAACTGAAGCGGACCACCAGGAGTGATCGCGCTCTTTCCACTTAGCCCCAATCAAAGGGGGCCCACCACACGTTATACATAGGAGGAAAAAAAACACGCTTAATATGTTATAAAGATTTCTGGCCATTCAGGGCCATCTGTGATGCCAAGATTAATTCTGGACTTTTTTTTAATCAAAAATGGGCCATTGCATTGCTGACATGTTGCTCAGCTTGTGTTTGTGCAGATAATATTAGCTTATTACGGTGATTGTTATGTCTGCTATATTGCTTCTAGCTTGGTGAGTAGATAGTAACACGTGGAGGTAAGGCTAAAAAAATATGGTCAGAAAATATTGAGTCACAACGATGTAAATATTGAATAATATAGAGTCTAATTTCCCACAGTGCCATGCACTTTTTGACGCATTTCTTTTTCTGGACCGACTGTTACTGTATAAATTTAGCTGTTATTGAGATAGTACACTTCCATGGTAACAGTTACAACCATATTAGCCTATTTCTGGCAGCACTGCAATGCTTTCCTTTCGTCATATTGTATTATATTTCACATCTTCACAGTTTGACACGTTCTAGGTTTTAGCTGTAATTCACCGTGTAAGTTCAGAGGGATGTGCACTACGTTTTGCGATGGGTTTTTTGAATGGCGGACACAAACAAGCGTGGGACTTAACTTCAGGGATTCACGGCCTGAGTGTTAGTGTGAGAGAGAGAGTGTGCACGTGGCTGCGTGTCAGCCAGATGGCCTGAGGCCTAGCTGGAGCCGTGGCTGCCTCTGAGCTGAGCTGAGATGAGCGGAGGATAAGCTCGGACTGGCCATGGGCTACGATTGTCCTTCACTCTGCAGGAATCCATTAAGGTTTCAGGGTCTCTTTAGCCAACACACACACACACACACAGACGTGCATGTGGCCAGTTAGTCGTGCCTGTCAGAATCATAATAGCTAGATGATAGAGTGTCTTTCCCAGCAGCAGCCATATGTATAGGTGGATCTAATCCCCCACCGTAAGGCTATGACTCATCTCCCCTGGTATATAAAATCCTGTTAATATCTGTCAACCGCAAAAAACGGTTACCAATCGTCTTCTATACCGATAGTGTTATGAGTCAATTTGATAATTACATGAGTGGATATGCATTGCAAAGACATGGCTGTGTTCAAATCTTTTTCTCTCTTACCACACACACACACAAGTGCACAGAGAGAGAGAGAGAGAGAGAGAGAGAGAGAGAGAGAGAGAGAGAGAGAGAGAGAGAGAGAAGCCTGGTGTCACTCCAGGGGAGCTGGTGTGGGGGGCTAAAGCGGTTGCCTTCACAATAGAAACTCCATACAAATTAAGAGCAAGAGAGAGAACTGATTCGATTTGACTCGTTATCCTGACACAGTAATTAAAGCCTGAGGGTGGATAGATGTTTGGACCCTCAGACAAGAACATCATTGTGCAGACGCTAAGCCAGTCTTTGCACACACGCCTTTGTCCTCTGACCGGTTCCAAGTCTCCAATATTTGCCAAGATTCAACATCATTTGGAGAGTAGACATAACCTGCAACCAAGAGTTGTGACCAGGACTTGAGAAAAGTTAGAAGAATTCTGAAAAGTTTGCAGTACGAATACAAAAGATATTTTCCTTCATTGAAACATGACGGAAAAAATGTCAGTTATCAGTGGTGTGCAGGGCTGCAACTAATGATTATTTTGATAATCGATTAATTGTTCGATCCTTTGATGAATCAGATTAAAAAAACGCTATGAAAAAATATTTAATTTCCACCCTTTATTCTAAAACACTGCAAAGTGCAAAGTCACATTGCAAAAAGACTTCAGAAAGTTCACAGATTGCTCATTGAACATAATGATGATAATAATAATAATATAAAAAATAAAGAAAAATACAAATATTTTAAGTAAATGTAAACACCACATAAATATATTCATGACAACAGAGTCAAAAATGAATGGTTCAAAAAAGGGGAGTGAGTATAAAAACAACTCATTGAGTGACGTAATAATCGCACAACACAACAAATCGATAATGAAATTCGTTGCAAACACTTTTAATAATCGATTGTGATTGATTTCATTGATTCGTTGTTGCAGCCCTAGTGGTGTCCTTTCAAGGTAAAGTCCCTTTGATTTCAACATAATCTGACCCTGAACTTTGTCATCACAGACATTCTATGGGGTGTTTTCTCATAAATGAGTGAGAAGATTCGCCACTATTCAGAGACTATAGCAGCTCTGCAATTGACTCACAATAAAAGATCATACGTGTGTTCTCTGTGGCCCCAAGGAAAACGTGTGAGCTGCATGGCGGACCATCTTTCGGGGGCCAAAATGTGATCAGACACTCTTAGCCAATCTCTGTCCAGCAGTTTCCTTCTAGTGTTACTCATCAGCATTGCGCTGAAGCACAGTGCCAGATCATTTTATCGCCAAGTGGTCGTTGAGACACTGGCAGGCTCCTGATAACGAGGGATTCCGGTTATATCCCCGTCCTTAAAATTAACTTTAAATGGCATAAAGACCCAGAGATGGTATTGTAATATCACTGTTGAAGTATACTGTGTATGTCTATATTTTGCACTCTGAGTCAGCTCTTGACAAAATAGAAAATTCGCTCACAAGTTTCAAGTTAATCTGTCAGTAATCGCGGCAAATAGCTCAACCAATTCTAGAGCTATCGGACAGAACTAAGAGGTATCAATAATGGGAATCCCTCCATAACCGAATTAACCTGACCGACTTCTCTAGTACATTACCGGCTTAGTGCTGCATTTTACCGACTCATTTGCCACTGCTAGTTAGTGTAATGACTCGCTGGAGCATGGCCTTCCAGCGCAGACAAGCTGAGGCGATGCGGCCACAACCGTCACATCCCCGCAGCCTTCAAGCTGAGGACTTGTGACAAAGTGACATCCTGAGACAAACATGAGGGAGCAGGGGGGTGGGGGGCTGTGTGTGTGTGTGGTTTTGTGTGTGATTTGATGGGGTTGGCTAACGCTGGCCTCAAAGCTAGGACGCTACTCCTCTGCCCGTCTGAGCAAAGGAGACGGGGGAGATGAGATGGGGCGACTGTATGGGGAGTCACCGTTATTGGTATAAGGTCAGAACACAAAGCGGTGGCCAAATGACACACATCCTCCGAGATGGAGTTGAGTCAAGCTAACACACAGGGATGGGGGGGATGGAAGGGTGGAGCGTTTTAGATGGGCTAGATGGTAACAATAGAATAAAGTAGGAACCATCAAACCAGATGTTGGCCAAAGATGAACATGACGACATAAAAGGTCACAGACATAAAAAAAGAGATATCAGAGAAGAGAATCAGACAGATTTGTGGGAGAGGAGACCTCCTATTGTCCTGATCCCACTCAGCACACGCAGCCTCTCTAACTCATCTTAACTACAGCCCATAACATTACATCATACATAAGAGAAATTAACGTGCCCTCTGAAACACACACACACACACACACACCCTAATGCACGTTCTGGTGAGCGGTGACAAACTTTGCTGTGAGGGGAAACTAGCAGGCGAAGCACAGAGATCAAGACGGGCGCTTAAAAAGCCACTGAGACACGGAGCAAAACACACACAGACAGACACACACAAACTTGAGGAGGGAGGCGAGACATTGCGTGCTCGTACTGTTAAACAACTTAATTTCTGGCCCTGGCGCCTAATTATGCAATAATAGCGCCTCAGAGGGGGGGAAAGCAGCATAAACCAAAATAAGAATGAGCCTGCCAAAAAAGTAAGATTCACCTGCTTGGTGTAAAATCTCCTCTGTATCCCCGGGGAAGGGAGATGCACTACAGACCCAACACAGCTCTATTGTGTTCTCGGCTTCCAGCACAAATCACATGAGGCCGGCAGACAGTCAGTCCTAGATGCTTTTAAACATTGTGGTGGAGTAAAAACGGCAGGGGATGCAGGGGAAGAGCCACCGGCAACGGGGAGAATAGAGAAGCAGAGAGAGGAAAGTTATGAAGGCGGTTGGAGGCTGTAGCAAATAAAGTGATAAGAAAGAGGGGTGGGTGTGAGAAATACAGTGTGAAGTAGTGAGGAGGGGGTGAGGGGGGAGGGCTGGGTGAGTATACCCTGCGAGGCCTGCTGTCGGGAAGACGCGAGTGCGCATTCGGAAGAGTTGCAAGTCGCATCCAGAGACCAGTTAGGAAAGATGAGTGTCAAAGCCCAGCCCTGCCGCTGCATTAGACACTTAATTAACCTCCGTGTGCACCAAGCCAAAAGGCTTGCATGTGTGGACAGAGTGTGTGTGTCTGGGTGCGTTGTTCTGTGCATGTTTATGAGCAGATCGATCTGTTCGTCAGTGGGTTACGACAGTGTTCAGCATCTCAAGTGCTCCAGTGCTTTCTCAGATATAAATGCACACAACATGCATGACACACACGCACAAAACGCACGCAGTCCTACAAAGCGTCAAAGTTAGAGGCCCTGAGAGAAAAGAGGCAGCTATCACACGACTGCACAAACAGCAACACTGTCCCTATTCCTTTAAGTAGGAGCTTGTTTGCGGTACACAAATCAATGTACACACACACACACACACAAACATACCACACAACTACAAGCAAACGCAAACACACAAACTGAATGGGCACACACACACACACACACACTGGCACACTAACAGTGAACGAATGAATAAACAAAAAAGGCACAGCCCGTGTGTACAGGCGGCGACACATGAGAGCACTGTGCGTCATCTTCAAAGGGAGGTTTGAAAGAACACACCGGCGCGGCGCCCCGGCCTCTCCCTCCTTCCCCGCGCCCGCCCCCGACTACCAATATGTGTTCAAAGGCCATCCATTAACCTTTCACTCACACAGGCCTCTCTGTGATCTACTGCTCTCAGCCAAGGGGCTTTGAAGAGCACAGCAACCACCAACACCGGGAAGGGAGCAGCGGAGGCGGGGGGAGACAGAGACGGGAGGCAAGGGGGAAGGAGGGAAGGAGGGCAGGATAACAACAAGAGATGCGCCCCATTAACAGATAGTAGTCAGAGGGTACAGCAAGAAAGCAGAGCCAGGGGAGTGACACTTGAGGAGGGAGGCTGGATAGAAAAAGGAGGTGAGGCAATGGACAGAAGGGAAGGAGGTGGGAAATGGAAGCAGCAGAGGGAATAGGAAGGGAAGGCCGGCAAACAGGGGGGAATCCAGGGGGCGGTGGGTAGAGAGGGAGGGGGGGGGGGGGGTGGGGGTTGCATCACGATGCTGAGAGAGGGAGTAATAGCTGAGGTGTTAGGGGAGGGAAAGCCAAGAGATTTGATAAAAATAAGTGCTGAATGGGAGGAGTGAGAAACACTAACTGTTGGTGGAGATGCAGAGGAGAAGAGGGAGAAGCCGGAGGGAGAGGGGGGGGGGAGGCTTTACTGAAGTTTTTTACGATACGCTGCGATATTCACAAGTCTCAAGATTAGCAATTAGTGTCAGTTAGAGCTGTAGATTTCAGCTTTATGGCAGTCAGCAAACATAGTAAAACATATTTAAAGGCCATTTTCTTCATAAACCCATACACAAGTAGCAAGTTCTGAGTCTATGAAATACAATGCTGTATATTAGCAACTTGAAAATTCTGAATTGTTTTTTCTGAAATTAAAATAAGTCGTTAATTTGTTTGTCTGTGATTCTGCAGCTTATACTAATGGCACATGCAGTGTGGCTACAATTTGTTGTAAAGGTTTTGATTCTCACAAAGATACTTCCCAAATTGATAATAAAGAATCCTAACAGCTGCAAGTGCATGCACCTAAGAGCAAAGCAAAGGGCCTGAAGCTTACAGGTGCATAAGTTCACTATTCTGCTACAAAAGTGCACATTACGGCAATGTACTGTTCAGCAAATGATACAACATCAAGAAGCCAAGTGCACATACAGCAGCAAGGTTGGCTGCAGTATCTCTTTATAGATAATATACACAAGACTGTCAGAGAATCAATTCTTATGAATTAGTGAGTAGGTTGCAATTTTAAAATGATCATTTTAATATCGTACTATTGCGGGACTGAAAGTCTACTCTCCCTCTGTGCAGGAATTAAATATTGGATGTGGTTTCAGGTCAAGTATTATGTTATTTACTTTGAGCAACACTTAGATCCAAAATAACTGCCAGCGCCGTCATAAAAAAGCATCTGGCTTGAAGAGGCATTGTGAATTCTTCATGCGGCCCACTGTGAAAATAACTGCCTACCGCTGCATTATAGAAAGCAAAATGCTGCATTGAGATCAGCCACCGTTCACATACTGCCACCATCGCAGGACAGCTGAGAGACCGAAGCACTTTGGTGAGAAGATGCGTTAAAAAAAAAGTAACAAGAAAATCCAAAATCCTTAAATAATAACTTGTGTTCAGGAGAAATGGCAGCGAAGGACCGGGGGCCTTTTTCACGCAACTGATCAGAGAGCAGAGGCGTAAATAAAGGGGAGACGAGAACAAATTCCACCACCACCGGCTGGCGTCTCCTGGTACGAGCGTCACGCACGCAGACCCCTTCAACTAAATTCCTACCGCTCACGGACATTAATGCACATACTTATAAATGAACACAACTCACACACATTACGGACTGAAATGTCCCACAAGCGGGCTCATTATGGTCTCGGTTTCACCGCTGGTGCACATTAATACAAATACACACACACACACACACACACACCGATGCTTGTGCTGTGCTAAACGAAAGCTCTGTGTCAGGACTTCATCATGTACGGCGCAGCTGCCTGCAATGCCTGCCACATTAAGCAAGCCTAATGGGCTTTCAGAGCAGCGACACTACGTACGAAGGCTTGTACATTATCAAGCAGTGTGGATTCTGCGGGACATTTAGATCGTCGGCCCTGAGTTTTCGTGCATACTGCAAAGAAACAAGACTTTATTTGCCTCTGGTTAATTTGAGTTTGCGTTTGTTTTTTTGTTTCACATAGCCATTGCATTTCAAAGAGGAAGTGGAAATTGTGATTTAACAATATAATGGGACAGGTGAGTGAGGACTGTGGGGAGAAGTATGTCTTCAAAGCTGGTGCTGGTGCGCAACATTTGCATTGGCGGTACTGGTTCAAGAGGAGAATAACTGTGTGAGTGCGAGGGGTAAATATTAGAATGTGCAGCCAGGAGTAGAGTGAGGTTAAAGCACGGCAGATTAGCTCGGCACACGCAGGAGGAGCAGAGGTACACATTAGACTGTGAAGCCATGTGTGATGATCCAGCAGGTTACTAAATGAGCTATGATTAGGGATTCGGCCTCGTCCTATTAGAAACCATGCCCTCTTCCTTTAGACCCCCACCCCCCCCCCTTGTTTCATTTTCTTATTCTCTCCCGCTCTCTGATAAAAAGATACATACATTGCAGGCAAAATTCAGCTGCCAACGTTACGATCACCAGAAGGGTGTGGGTGTGCATGCCCGTGTGCCTGATTCCATTAGAAAAATATGAAATGTCATCAAATCAAATGTTCCGCCAGTGCTTTTGGGGCTGAATGAAGGAAAACATTAAATGGATTATTAATGCATTATTAATACCCCCGAGTGCCAGGTCACACAGATAGTTGGATTATTTACACACCCACCCACACACACAAACAAACACATAGCCAGAGGCCAAATGTGTCCGATGGAACAGAGCGTACGCTCCTCATTTCCAATGTTACAAAAGGAAGCCAAATTAAGATTTATAAAAACGCCAGCAACCACTCAAATCGAAAGTGCACCTGGCTAATCAGAGTTTAGGGAAAGCTAAAACCGCTGCTGACACAGGCGTCCACAGACACATTTTAATTTTAACCTCCCTCCCTGGGTTCCGTCCGCTCCTCCTGCGTCATCATCACTGGCCCCTCCCTTTAGTCACAGGGCCTCCGGCTGATGCTCCTCCCGCCTGCTCGTCCGAGCCGCCGTCCATCGCCCAGCAGCTCGTTGGCACGGAGATGACTGAGAGCACACAGCAGATGGTGTGCCGCTGTCTGCGTGGCAGGCCACTAGCAGGACACCCGACAGCCCCTCCCACCCCACCTCAGTCCTCCGCCTCTCTCTGCAATCCCTGTTCCTTCCCCTCCTACACGTCCGCTAACACACACACAGACACACGCCCTCCAGCATCACTGCGGCCCAACCAGGTCACCTGCTGCCCGGCTAACAGCTATCACACACACAGTGAAATTTCTCATGGTACAC
Source organism: Gasterosteus aculeatus (assembly GCF_964276395.1). NCBI lineage: Eukaryota > Metazoa > Chordata > Actinopteri > Perciformes > Gasterosteidae > Gasterosteus > Gasterosteus aculeatus. The sequence goes on along the minus strand of NC_135699.1, from coordinate 9,667,433 downwards.
GGCACATTCAAGGGGGGGTGGGGGGGGGTCACACATATGGCGCCATTACACGCACGGATTACCCCTTATATTCCTGCAACGCTCCAACTCACATCAAGATGACAAGAAATTTTATTGACATTCGCTCGCACTATAGCTCACTAGCTCTCTCCATCCCCTGCAGAGGCCGTTTGGTTAATCAAGCAGGGTGATTCTAGCCTGGTCAGCAAGACAACAAATATACTTACAACCTTTATCACGTAGCTGGGGTATAAATATTACATCCTCATTTGCTACAACCTGGTCAGGCCAGTTACAGTGAACCCGACATGATTTCGTGCGCTGCATTACAAGCTGGCTCAGTGGAGCCACACACAACGGTACCTTGGTCAGAATATGTAAATGATCATTATTAAATAGGTAAATACAAATAAAATGTATTTCAAAATGTTGATGACGCACCTGGCGAGGACGGAGCAACGTTGCTGAAAGCCACAGCGCAGGTGAAGATGACCCAGGCTGCTCGAGCCATGTTGGGGGTTGAGCAGGGGGACGGGCAAGGGGGCGGAGCTAAAGCGCAGAGGAGGCGGTCAGCAGGCACAGGTGAGCCGGGCGGCGCTTCCTCAGCTTACGCCCTGCAGGAAGAATAAAAGAGAGGGATGAAAACACGAGGAGGGGCCGCATAACGATTTCTATGTAACTGTATGTTCCATAAGAGCAATTATTCCACTTTTCTGTTTTTCAATTTCCCCGTTCCCAGTATGGCATTCGAATTAGACGGTGTTGACTAATTTATTCTGCATTCATCACTGGAGTATGTGATAATAACTCTGCACAAAACCAACTGGGTGTCGACTGGTACAGCATACTAAAAGGTATCAGAGCAGGCGGAGCAGGGGGGAGGCTCCCCCTGTGGTGGTCAGGTATAATGATGGGACAGGGAGATCTGAGGCCATTTTGTGCATGATGGCATGGCAACAGCTGTTACCAGCACCAGCTCATCACTCAACAGCGTTTGAACGCTTGATTTAATCAGACACGCAACATATGCTTTATAGCTGTAAACACGGCCATATTCAACATGTTAGAAATACTCGTCTTTTATGCGTGTGTGTGTGTGTGTGTGTGAGTGTCGTACATGCTTGCGTAGAGGCATGTGCACAGAAGGTGGTGACTCAGTCAGCAGTGCTGTAGGGGCTCACACGTTTCAGTTGTCCAATGAAATAAATCATAATCTGGAAGGGATTTCTTGTAGAAGCTCCTCTGCCTCTGCACGGACTAAATGACAAACAACTAGGAACGGTAGTGTTGGAGATTGAGTTCCTCCTGCTGAGCCTGCTGATGAAACGGACATATTGGACTGTGTTTCTCCGTTTCTGTGTGTGGCATTTTTCATTTTATTGTTTGGAAGGCGGTTTAGAGCATTTGCTTTGATCGCTCCAATCTTCTATTTCCTTTATTTGATTGATCCTTGCAACTTATAGGAGGCCATAATATAATAGACGGTTTGCATGCACACACACTCACACCAACAGGTTTGGCTTCTGTACAGAATGTGTGTTAACTTTGAAATGACTTCATTCATTTCCAAATTTTGAGTCCTTTTCAGCTATAATTACCACTTCAGCCTATTTAAAAAGCTTCAACTTTAAACATTTGTCCCTTGCCAACAGACCTTTTCAGAGCCAAATTTGTTCGATGGGGGAATATGCGTCATACTTAATCGCACAAAAAAAGCAAACATATTCATTTCCTAATGTTTTTCAGCAATAAAGACTGATGCAGCTTACGGGTGCTGCATTGATCACATGTAGCAGAATGTGTGAAAAGGTGCGTCTTACGATGAACATATTGAAAGTTAAACATTTGTACCTCTAAAACTGGCAGAACACCCCTTGCACCTTTTGTAATCTTTTGATCTCTGAATGTTTGCTCAACAACACACAGACCAACATGCAGGCATGGCAGAGCGTTATTCTCCTGCCAGCCAAGATGGCAGATCCTGAGTGACTGGGTGCCCCTCCCGCCGCCCCCCTCTCTCTTTGTCATCACTGATTTGGCTTCCCCTCCACCTCTCGAGCCCCACCCCTTCCTGACCTTCTCTGATATTTACCCTCTTCCCCAGAGGCAGCGCCCGGGCCCGCAGCCACCGACCTGCCGGGGAGTCGCTGTGTGGATTAGTATGTTGGACGTGGTGGAGTACGAGCGAGAAGGCGCGAGGCAAACAGCGCGGCAAGGAGAGAACGCACGCGGCGCGGGGCGCAAAGCCCCTACCGCAGGAGCTCTGCCTCACACCATCGTTTATTTCTATGATGTGTGCAGCAAACACCACCTCTGCCCCGCCGCAGCCGGTGCCCTAATTTGTGTTTGTTTGCGACCACCCTCTATGACCAGAAGCTGGGAAGAAAGGACATGCTCAGAGGGAGAGCAGCGGAGACAAAGACAGAGTAGAAAAGTAGTAAACAAATAGCAATAGACATGCGGTGCCGCGGAGGCCTCGGCGGCGACGGCGGCGCCCTTTCGCGGCCTTTCTCTCCCCTCCCCCTCCCAATCCTCGCTGTGTTATTAATGGTCAAAGAAAGGAAGCCTCTCCTGTGCGTGAAAGGCTGTCGTTGTTTTTCTCCAACTTCTGCGGTTTTAATCAGAAAAATGTGTTTCCTGTGTGTCTCTTGTTTAGCTTTTTTTTGTCTGCTTCTGTGTACTTTTCAACAAAAGCTCTCCCGTGGTCTCGGAAGATGAGACGGTCTAGAGCAAGAGAGGCAGGGCAGGTTCTGGATTGAGGTAAGGAGGGAAAGAAAAGTGCAGGGCGGATAAATTGATTTCATTTTGTGACAAAAAGAAGGCCGGCGTTACACAACACTCTTTTTTTTTACATTTGTATCTGGAAGGAGAACTGCAGGAACAGAAGTAGAGCAAAGGAGGATGTGGCAGTGGCCATAATGGTGGAAAAAAGCCACAAAGGAATGAAAAGAACGATGGAACAAAACAGGGGAGAAAGCATCGAGCTGCCTGACTAACCAATAAACAAGGGAGAGAAGGAGGAGAAAACAAAGTAGGATGAGGATGACTTTATAATGATAATAAGTGAAAATAGCCATGTGAGCAAAGAATAGTAAGAAAGCAGGAAGTAATGTCAAAGGAGAAAGCATGTTTTCTGCCTGTGACTACGAGCCTGTCTCTGGGGAAAAGGGTTCGCTGGGTGTAATCTTCTCTCATCTTGGTGGCTGTTTCTCACCCGAGACCAGAGGCTGACCTTTTTTCTTTTTTTCTTTTCGCTGATCACATCCACAATTATTATCATCACTGTTCCTCTTCTAACGGAGTGGATCATCATACCCCGATGAGACCGGAGCACGCAAAATGGGACGGATGGACCGCAATTTCAGCGCGCTGGTGGCAAGGTGAGGAGGGTAAGCAAAGGGAAAGGAGGGAGACCGGCCGATGGACAGAGGCAGTGGCAAAGTCACCCTTATGAGCATGGCTCCGTTGTCCTTTTTGGGATGCTACCCTCCGTTTCTTCAACTATTAAATGTGCAGGCCGCCTTGATCCAAAGCAAATGGCCTTATTATGCACTTCTATTGGATCATTACGGTAATGGCCATGATCATTAAGGATCTGTTTGGTTTAACAGACAAGCTCTTGCAGGACAGGGTGTCACATGTCCTCTTTATACGGGGCTTAGGGGGACTGCTGGCGTCTGTCACGAGAAGCATTTATTTTTGCCCCATCAAGCACATATTTCTGTGCAGAAGAAAGCGGCGTTTAGGAACATTACCCGACCAGAATCAAAAGGAGGGAGAACAAAGAGTTTACGTCGACAGTTTTTTCTGCATAATTAATAAAGCCGCTGTGACTCTCAGTCGCTGTAGCTCAGGCTCTCATTTTTTCCCCCACTCCGAGGGGAATCTGATATCAAGGTGGAGAGAGAGAGAGAGAGAGAGAGAGAGAGAGAGAGAGAGAGAGAGAGAGAGAGAGAGAGAGAGAGTTATGGTATGTGTGAGTTGACTGGGTGCATGGATGTGACAGGGTGACTGTGCAGCCCCGTGGTCAGAAGGCTAGAGATCCACACGGCTGACTTGGATAACACTGCAGCCCTGAAAGGAAACATTTGACTAACAGCTTGCCAAAGACGTAAAAGTTCTAAAATAGCATTTCAATATATTTGAAGAAGAAGTACGTTGACTGAACAAGTGAAAATCATGCAGGGCAAAGGAGAGCAAAGCGGGAATTGAGCAAACACAAACACGCTAATTTATTTAGATAGGAAAACACTTGTGATGGCTTTAAAGATTTGTCGGTCATAACTTGTGACGGTCTGTTGCTTCATGCAAAGAGAAGTCTTTGGATCCTAATATGAAGCACGAGCATTTCCCCTGCTATTAGGATTAATGTTTATGCCTCAGATGCTCCAACAACAAATAGTTGGTTCAGTAGCAAAGCTCCCGCTATGAAGTAAGTGATTGCCTCCTAGCAACCGACACAGTCAAGGGTGTGAAATTGAATGGCAATCACATCTTACTTACAAATCCAAAAAGTGAGGCAAAATGCTGCATTAAATATTTGCAATCAAGTAAAATTCACTTCAGATAAACCTCCGACATCCGTTTAAACTGGAAGAAAAATGGGAAACAAGTGCTTCTCTTTCAAACGCTGTTGTGATTTGCTTCCAGTCACGTCGGAGACAGGCCCTTTGTGTCAGAGCAGAGTATCACAAGACTCAGTGAAGGCGAGCCATGTAGTATTAAAGTGTGCGATGAGACTGCAGAGAAGGACAAAAAACGAATGCGTCGCCTGGGGGCCTCTAAGTAATTCTCCCCCTGAATCATCGGTGCTGAAGCTTTGTCACACTCGATGCTCTTTTGTACTCTCCTGAGCCGGGCAAGAGGGAGCTCTACAGCGGAGGGTAACAATAGATGAGGATGAAATAGAATTAATTAATTACTTTTTCACCTCCATAAAACTAATCACTCGCCAAAGTCAATAGAATCATCCCACTTTAACTTTTGAAAAGTAACAGGCACACGACCAAACATCATTACCATTACCATCTGTGAGCGAGCTTTGCTGAGTGGGAGGCTGCATGTGTTTTTACCACCAAACCTGCCTTCGAGGATGCTGAGGTATGACAGGCAAATTTAATTCAATGATTATTCAAATTAGCCAGAGTGATGATTTGGACACAATTCCACATGCGGTGTGTGTGCGCCTGTTTGTGTTGAAATCCCCCATTAACGGAGCGCATGGAATCCGATTACTCTGATTATGAGTAAGGGCTTCAATTACTGTGCACTAAAATGACATCAAGTGCGACGGCTGGCACAATCTCACATTGTTATCCGTGGAATTCAAAACAGGAAGTATGCCCTTTTAGCGTTTAATATCTTATCGCAGGTTAAATAACCACATTTTCCAAAAAACGCTTCACGATTCCACATCTGTACACAGATGCCGAAAACAAAATGCAATCAATGCCGCTGAACAAAAAAAAAAGAAGGAAAAAAAAGACAGCAGCTTGTGTACCGCCGGCCTCCCGCCCCCTTTTTCCCCGCTATCTTCCGGTTGGGCAAATCGCTAATCTCTCTAATCCTTTTTGCTCGCAAAGGCTACATAATAGTATTAGATATTATTCCTCCACAACAACCTGTATTACATTCGCCTCGACGCTCAGCAGCCCACGCGGCCTCGGCCACAGCACGCGCGCCGTGCCGTTAACACGTGAGCGATCATTCGGGATGGAAAAAGTTGTCGAAATAGCGGCGGCAAGGCGAGCACATTCGGGTCAGCTCCAACTCGACACTTCTCCATTTACCGGGGTGGGTCAGTTGAGGCCGGTGCTCTTCTGTGGTGGTATCTCACTGGCTGCAGCAGCAAGGCTGTTGATATAATGACACCATTGTGCCGGCTGTGTGCAGATGGAACATCAGAGCGCTGGTAATGGCCTGTGTATTAGTGCCATGTGTTTGATTACTGACTCGGGGAGAGCGCGGATAGGCTGTGTAGTCAACGGGGAATGAGGCTCCTTCCAAAACAGCTACCAGGAGGGAGGAAAAAAAAAAACTATTTGAAGAAACCAAAGGCGAGAGGGAAGAGACAAAAACAGGAGGTGTGGGGGGGGGGGACTTTAATGGAAGTGTGCTTTAAGGGAATGCAAATTAGACAGGGGAATCTGCAGAGCTGCAGAACACAGCGGAGGGATATCAAACACGGCTAGTGTGGCTGTCAAAGAGGTGAAGGGGAAAAAAAGAGAAGGGGCTGGAGAGAAATCCCGACTCACTTCATTCAATAGACACTCCTGTACCACTTTTCCTGCTTCTGGCGTTTGCCCTCAACTGCGGTTCTCCACAAACTCCCAAACCTGCATGCCTCCTCATCTCAGGAGCCTACACTTAAACTACAAAAGGGTGTGTGTCTGAAACAGCAGTAGGCCTCACTACTATTAATACTTCTAAGTTCTACTGGCTAATCAGAGCCCATAAGTGTCTGAAAGGGGGTTGACTGTGTGTTATGACGTGTCCTCATCGGTGAATGAATGAGTACAGATAGTCAGTCCGTCTGTTAGTCAGCGAGCAGACAGAGCCAGCTCTGCGGCCTGGTCTTCGCTGTCTGCTGTGTGGCCTGTGATTTACTGTGGCGGCAGAGAGCTTGTCACTGTTCATTATAGCTGATGCAACAGGAGGCCATGCCACCACCCATCAATGATTGCCCTGTGATGCCGGCCACAGCTGCCAGAGGAAGTGACCTCAGCACCCACCTGTCTCCCAACACAAACACTGGCTGCAGCCGCGCTCTAATGGGATCAGATATCTTGCAAGGGAGGTGACCTCTGACCCAATCTGGCGGCCAATCTACCTACCCAAGTTGAAAAACGATCCGTTAATTCAGCATGAAAAATGCAATTTAGCAGCGACAAATGTGAGGCGTCCATTTTTGTCATAATAATTACATAGAAATCTATTTTAGAAGAAAAACAGTGCCACATCTGTCTGAACAGATCCGTTTCTGCCTTTTGGCTTTTTTTTCTCCTCACCCGTTATCCTTTATTCCTTCTCCCCTCCGTCCCAGCCTCGTAGTCAAATTAGATATACTCCATATCAGTCAACCTGCGCTGCCAACTTTGTCAGCACAAGTTGGGCTGCAAATCAATTGAATGAATAATTCACCGTGACCATTAAGTCCACACAAAGAGTGATAACTGCCGGGCCGTGACATCAATCTTACGAGCCACCACCAATACAATGTGATATAACATGATAACGTTATGAAATTGTACTTGCACTCCCTGCCGCCCTTTGCATTGAGATGTTCCCAGATGTCACCTGGCTGTGACTGGCAGGCTGCCACCCCGAGTGCTCGCGCACCGCCAGGCTCCGGCTAGATCCGTCTTCATTAAGGACAGAAGCACTGTGAGCTGTGTGCGCTATTATCACTGTCTATCTATTAGTCTGAAAGCTCCAGCAGGGCGACCCCCGCCTCACTGTCGCGCTACGGTTCACCATGGCCAAGCATACGCTCAAGGATGCACACACACACACACACACACACACACACACACACCACACAAACACAGAGACACAAAGTCATTTTACACTCGCGCCTTTGCACATCTCTCGCTCTCTCATAATGAGCACAGCAATAGGCTTAAATAATTTGCAGATAATTCATGCTCGCTCATAATTGGGGGCAATAGACAATAATTACATGAGAAAACCCCGCCTGATTCCTCCGTTTCAAATTCTGCAGACTGTTGACACCCCCTCCTGTGTTGATGTGGGTGTAAAGTAACACACACATGAGCGTGTCTTGGAGCACTTGCGGACGTGTTCATCCGCATACATATACGCACCGAGACAGAAGGGCCCACCAGGGCACCACATGTGATGTTGACCCATTTTAGATCCGTAGCACAAAGTAGAGCAGGGACTCAGAACAAAAAGAGACGGTGACATTTAAAAATAGGTTGACATTCTTTTCATGTCATTGCCGAGGCCCCTTACAATAAAAGTAGCCATCTTTTGTGTCAGCGGCACCCTCAACTAATTATTCCTTCACATCTTTAACGTACAACGTCAGAGACCCCCCCTCTGGCTTAGGTTTGCTTTCATTGGAGCTAGTTGGAGGTCCGACAGACCTAAAACCAAACTAAACCCTATATATTCTACTTTGGAACACAGACAGTCACTTCTTGCCTCACCAGTCCTGGGATATCTGCTTGTTAATCACATTTACGGAGAAGTTGGGAAGTGAGCTGAGTAGTTGGAACGTGTGGATGAGTGATTTTTCTTTGGTGTCTTATTCGCCGAGAACATTTGTTTCCTCCTCTGTCTTTGATATTGAGTTTAACATGGTTCATCCCTTTTAATGCATTTGGTCAAAAAGAGTGAGCTGCAGGCTGCTCAATGAACAAAGCCGACATTGTTACTGTGCTCTGGTTTGTGAGTAAGTTTCCAGATCAAGACAGTGCAGTCTTTTATAAAGAAAATAATATATCTACATATATCTATACAGACATGTATCTATAAAGATGTCATCAAAATTGTATCAGGGTTTACATTTCTAGCCTGTTAGCTTGAGAGTGCTGTTTGTTTGCAATACTCCTAATGTCACAGTTTCAAACTAACTTGTAAACACGCACTCACACACACACACACACACACACACAGCCATTCAGAGCGCCTCATAAGCGTATTTGCTTCTGGACTTTAATGCTGGTGAACATAAATTACACCTCAGATGTGTATCTGGATTTTTTTCAGCCCAGCTGAGCTTGCTTTTTTCTCTCTGTGACATTCGGCACACTAGAGAATCCATTTCAGGGCAACTTGACCAATTCTACCAAACAGCCAACTTCCCCTTGACCCCCCCGCCCTGCATCTGTCTGTTATCCAGATGATTTGCTTGCTCTTTCCGAAAGCAAGTTTGCTTCTTTACGCGCACGCAAATATTTCTACCTCATCCAAGTGCACATGTCGGAGTGATTTGTGTTGTGCAACGGTTTGTGAGTGTGTGGTTCAGAGTGATGTATCTAGTTTGATAGCAGTGACCCCAATCTGCCTGCCAAGGTTATCCAGCTTTACGATAGGCTGAGTGGGCAACATGAGATTCTGACACAGCAGGCGCGGCTGACATGCCCCGATTCTGAAACATGGCTGTCATTCACTTCCGCGCTTGCTGCCTCCCACTGTCTACCGTTGTCTCGTTGTCTCATACACCCATATGCCCCCCCCCCCCCCCCCCCCCCCCACTTCCTCCCCCGTCCCTCCCACACCTGAATACACGCTGACGCTGTCCCACATACAGACAGCACGGGAGCTGCCTTCATAGCAACTCAGGAACAACAGGAGAAATGATGTCTACGTACAGACATGTCGTCTTATTTAGCTGGATCTGAAGTTAATGCAGTTTTTTGCTGTTTGAAGCAATTCATTACGATGCAGAGATATTGCTAACTAATGTGTAAAAAAAAGCAGAGCTGTCAAAAATCATAGACGGGGATTTTGTCTATATCAGCTGTTCATTTTCTGCCAATAACACTCAGATCCACGCAGAGCCTCCGGCGATGCGCGCAGCTTCCATTGAAGTGGTTGTAGAATATCTCCTTTGTCCCAAACTACTTTTCTTCTTCTTCTTAATGAATAACCCACATAATCACACAAACACTCGAGTGCGCGCATTCTTGCTGCGAGGTCCCGGGGGGAGGGAGGGGGGGATCGACGGCGGTGGTCTGATTATCGGAGGGGAGCCGTGGGAGTCACAGCAGCCACGGTAGCCCAGAGCTCAGGGCCTCAGTCATTCGGGCTGTAACAGGTGCTGCTTTCCACTGTCTGCTTCTGTTAATTACCAACAGCACGGCGCTGGAAACGCTTTGCCGGCATCCACGCGGGGTGAACACCCCCCGCTCGTGTACGTGCACAGAAAAAAAACAACACACATGTACCGTAACAATCCCATGCATTCATTTCACACGCACGTTTTATGATTTAATGAATCAGCCTTGAGACATGTACCCACTTTAAATACACACACACACACACACGTTCTTTTTTTTCCTGTATACTAATTTTTCCCTCCATCTCCTGTCCCTGAAGGCCTGAGTACATCATTTGTTCCAAACATTTCGTTCTGGTCGGTGGTCTCCACGGAGCCTCCTGTTCCATGTGACCTTTTCGCCCCTCTGTTCCGGGAGTCTCGGGCGTCTGGTCAGTCTGAATCACTCCCTCTGTCTGCCTTTGTTGGGCTAAAAAGGTTCGGTGGAGAAAGAGAACCGAGCGGCATGAAAGGGAGATGATTCAACAGACATCTCACGGCGTCTGCTGCTGATATCCAACTGAGGGATAGTACTGTTTGTACTCATCCACCTTAGCACCCCTCCCCCCTTAACATATCTCTCTGCAGCTTCACTCCTTTGCCACTCCACACCCCGACCGCGTGTTTTGTACTCAATGCTCCCTTTATTCCTCTGCAGCTCTCGTCCCATTTTTTTTGCATCTCATCATCATATCCCAGTTTGCTTCATTCCCATCAATAATGGAGGAGTTTATGAGTACGAGTGAGAATAAATAACTCCTCCAATCAAGGGGGAGCTTACAGGCATTCCACCAGCTGCCGTCAGCCAATGGGGACGAAGCTTCGATGGCTCGAATGAGATCAGATGTGCGCCGTTGCTCGGCTCCCATCGAAAGGAAAAGTAAATTATTCAGGTGGGGCTCTTTTAATGCCGACCCCCCCCTCTCCCCCTCCTTCCTAAACTAGCACAACCGCTTCTGCTCGGTGTCAGAGACCGCTGAGTCACAGGAGGTGCTGTTTTTTCTTCCGCACAGGAAAACATTTAAAATGCAAATAGGCAGTCACTTACACTATATCTCTAGTCATAAATTGAAACACCCTGAAAGATAACTAACACATGCAAATTAGCTGATAAGCTAAATATGCATATCCAGTCATTATTTGCATTTATATGTTAATTGGCATGGTGGTTCACTGTAGATTAATTGTATGTATTAAACTTCAAGTATAGATTAATCTATAGCAATTGATACAGATAAAAAGATAAGCGTGATAATTAGTTGCGGTTAGCACGCCTGCCTCTCTCCCATTGATTTGACATGCTCTCTCTCAGCAGGTAGCCGATCGATACATGGATCTGACTTCAGCCCTCCTCCCCCCGACTCATGCACATCCTCTTCCACCGAGGAGGGAGCGTCCATGTGCGTGCACGCCAGCAGTTGGAAGGCTTTTGATCTGCATGCGAGTGTTTGTGCTTGCAAGGCATGGTCTTTGGGCATTGTTGGCAGAGCTTGCCGTGTGTGTGTGTGTGTGTGTGTGTGTGTGTGTGTGTGTGTCTGTGTCTGCCAGCTCCAGCCTCCCACCCCAGGGCCTAGAAGTCACGGCAGTGAGAAAACAGATTGATTTCTCCTCTCCCACGCACAAACAATTAACTACACGGCGCTCAATTAGACACACGCCGGAGACGCCTTCAGACGAGCCTTGCCTTGACCTGGGATCTGTTTTCCTGCAAACCAACCTATGGAAGCCCTACTTCTTTTATCACCCCCCCCACCACCCACCCAGAGTGAGCATGAGAGCTTTTAGAGTGGTGGGGAGCCAGCGAGGTGACAGCAGGAAGCCGTTTACGTGCCCTCTCCTGGCAAAATGAGCTCCTCCTGTTATTCGCGGCATCTTCCTCGGATTATGTGTCCCAGCACAAAATGAGCCAAGATTACCTTTAATGATGTCGGCGGTGTGCAGTTTCATTATCGCCAGTGTTCACACACTGCGCCGCAGCTTGTGCCGCTAGCTGAGCGAACAGAGTTAGGATGCTAATTTAGACGCCAGGGTATTCGCGAGTGTGGAAGCCTCTGTATCAGCTGCTCCGTGTCAACCTTTGGGACCCATATCCGCGTTACACATCATCCAGTAAAAGGACAAACAAGGTTGTCAATCCTCTGTCAGGCTTCTGTCCCTTTTCTTTTTCTCCCCCACGTGAAACACTCACATTGCGTGTGTCTCGCTCCTTTTTCCTTTTAAACAGTGACCTCCTACTGCTTCAGTAAACAAGCCTCTATTTGTTGACCGACTCGAAAATAGAAGTCTGTGAGTCTATTCGAGGAAATAAAATGGAATCTTTCATTTTTGTCTTCGGTCGGGCTGATTTAGAGCTATGTGCAATTTGACAACGGAATCGAAACATGACAAAATCAGGCAAGTTACTATTGTGATGGAGAATTACGGCTCAAATGGCAGCTCATAAATTCAAACTCAGTGAAATAAAAGTATTGTCCTAATCTTTCTCTACTAATCTACTCTTGTCATGTTATCCGTATTAACATGATGAGAAATTCAGGACTATTGATTCGTCTTGTTTTTAAATCACACGGGAATATACAAAATAAAGCCTTTACCATGTTATTATTTCAGATACTGGAGACTTTCTACTCAATGAATTACAGAAAACATGTAAAAGCCAGATATTTGGGGGTGGAAGATTTAGGCCATATCGCTCGGCCACACTGGAATAATCCAACTGGGAATTAAATAATTAAGTAACAATTTCTATCCTTCCATTTTCATCTTTTTCAACCTCCCATCGTGAAAACACTGTAACTAGTCACTAATTCTTGCCACTTAAATAAATAAACCAAAAACTGCACTGAACAAATGAATAATTCTATGTACAAATAGACGTAAAGTAAAATTATTATTTCATATTAGAAGTAGGGGAAAAAAGGGTCATTGGCGCATTAAAATTGAGCTGTGGCAATTTATTTCCACAGATGCTGGCGTTAACGTTAATTGTGATCCACTGCTGCATGGCCAAGTCATTCCAGGCTTTAAGTGTGTCATTCATAACACGGGCCGAGGGAGATAATAGAACATAAAAAGTGTGTGTGTGTGTTAAAAACAGAAAACGCAAATGACAGAGAGACAAAGAGGGAGAGAGAGAGAGAGAGAGAATTCATAGAACAACAAGCTCCACTGAGTGTTAACATTTCTAATTACCTCACTGTCACGTTTGGGGGCTAAGACGATAACACCTGAAGTCACCGTGGCGGCAGGGTGGGCACATGCAGAGAGCACAGACACAAACGCACAAAAGCTCACACACCTTCCACCTCCTGCACCTCTATGCTAGGCTCTCTGGATTTGTGTCTCTCTGCATGGTTGCCTCCACCGCTCGCTCCTTTTTCTTCCTCTAATTTCACTCTCTTTGTTGCACTCACACTCTCCGTAAGAAGCGTTTGGCGATGTCCAGCGCGTGAGCTCTCCCCTGTTTACTGAGGTAAGTGCCGATTTCAAGATGCCGCTCTCGTCTCAGCCCGGCTGCCGTTATATATGCAGCCAGGGCCTGCAGAACGTTGCGTGTTCCCATTGATGTTTATCCTTGTCATGCCCATTGAACACAGCTTATGGCCTGTGTTTGACATTAAATCCCATGCTGGGGGGGGGGGTTAGCTGGTTGCTCCACTGATCAGATAAGCACCAGAAGGAAGGAGGGTGGATTTAACTGGTTTTAGTCTCAACAGTACACCCCCCCCTCTTCCTTTATCCAGGCTACTGTTCGTCTGAGGGATTTGCATTTAATACTGTAGGCTAGTTTGGACTCTGCCACCTTATAAATGAAAACCCTGAAGCACAAGACAATATGAGGCTTCACTGTACAATAGCACATGCCTTCTCCACTATAGCTGCACCACCGTTGCCGACATGCTGTATTCTACAACTGGCTTAAGGGCTGATGAAATATTCACAGACCCGAGTGTTAAAGCAATGTAAGGCGCTGTGAAGCTTTTTAAGGTCAACTTTCACCGAGACTCTCTCTCTCGTCACCCCGTCCCGTTTCCCCTCTGATGCCCTGCAGAGGGCCTTTTCGGCAGTGACAGCGACTCTCCTGAGACTTCCCTCTCGCTGTCACCCAGCCTCTGGCCCGCTAACCGCGAGCGGTGAGAGAGCAGGGAACAGTTCCACTGTGGGTCTGGGTCAGGGTGACTCACCGGGTTGTACTCTTTGAGACTGTTTAAAATGATAGAAGCATTGACGCCGAGGAGAGCCTTGAAATATAAATCACATTAGAATGAACAGGGCTGTCAATCACACTAGTGTATTGTCTTCGTGCTCCAACCACGAGGGCTCCAGTGTGCCTGCCGCCTTCATCTACAAATTGAAGGGAGACGACAGAAATGCAAATTTTCTCCAGTAATCACAGTGGGAGCACAATTATGTGTACTACGCTGCTCGGCCATGAATAAAGAAGGAGCTTGTGTTCAGGCCAACAATTCCTTCTTGTCAGTAAAGACACACAAACAACGCCTCCCACATTTGCAGGCGCACAACAGCCTGGTCTTCAGTGACCCAGCGTCCTGGTCAGTGGCACGGTTCGCCCCTCCCCTCACGCCTCATCGTCCAATCCCCTGACGCTTACGTTGCTACAGCCTGACTACTAGCTGGCTTTAGCAGCGCGCAGGTCCGATGGGATTCATGGCATTTACCCCCCCCCCCAGCTCACATGAAACCCAGAGCTCTGCTGCTGTGACATCACAGCCAGGGCCCTGATTGGTCGACCAGATGGCTGCCCTGATTGGATTCGGGCCCAAACTGTGCAGGCTGAATCAGTGGCTCAGTGCTGCTCTGGATGCTTATCCAGCACACCTGCGCTGCCCGGCGAACACACACACACACACACACACACACACACACTTGCAGACGTGGATGCACGCACATAAGCAGAGAGACGCGCACGGAACAATCGTCACGGACGTTCAATTAAGCACACTCATTCATAAAGATAAGTCACTTAACTGCCAACAACTACACCTTCCTCTCAATCTGTCTTTACCTTTTATACGTCTTGTCAATTGATTTTAAAGCGCCCCTTTTTGAAGATTATGGCCCTTTTAAATCTAAGTGCCCTTGTTTAACTTAGCTTAAACGACCCTCCCTCTTGCTTCGTGTGTTAGGCCCCATTTCAACATTTCTGAGTACTATCCTGGGAGACATAAAGCGAATGAGAAAGCAAGGGCGTTCAAAGGGAGAGTGGGAGAGAGGTTTGCTGTGCTATGTGCCACTCTCTGAGTGTACCAAGGCTTCCACGCATGCATCTACTTTTGTTCACTGTCTCTTTTCTGCCACCTGAAGCAATAAGTAGCCCTTAAGTGCATGCATTCTCTTTTAAATACACTACGAATGGACGTTAGCTTCTACTTGAGCCTGGAGAGGCACTCCTAAAGCTTTCCAGAGGTCTGAAACCAGAGCAGTCCTTTATTCCCTCCCCCGTCCCGCATTCCCCGAGGGCTGCGCGGAGCGTGCCTCCATGAAGACACCCCTGGCACACACATCTGCACCGAACACCGCTGCAGGCACACCGCAGTGTCCGTTCAACAGGACCTCCACTTCACTTCTGGTGTGTCTCGGAGCTGCACGACACTGGAGCACAGAATTGAATGCATCACCCGCTGTTGTTTTTCATTTCAGTTCTGCGAAAATCTCCATCCGAATTTTACTCCTCCTGTTGTTGTCAATGTCTGCAGTTTTTTTTATGCACTTGTGTCTCACTTTGCTGTTCTATCGGCAGGCTGATCAAACACTTATATCTGCAGCTTTTTCACCGCCCCCCCCCCCCCCCCCGCCAGAAGCGAAAGAGAGACCTCACAACCCACTCATGGGCCTAAAGGAAGCAGAAGCGCAACGTTTGGCAGCGGGACAAACCCCCTCCTGCACCTGTGCCCCTTCAAGCAGATCAGTCTTTAGCTGAGGCCGCCTGCTTCCCCGGGGACAATGAGAGGGGATGGACGGATGGACCGAGGATTTGAGAGGAGGACTTGGACGCCGTTGCCCACTCTGTGTGCCAGCGGTATGGGTCGAGTGGACCAAATGTCTACTCGCTGGCACTAACGCACAGCTGTTTGGTGATCTGCCTTTGGGCCAGAACCACACAGACACACACACACACACACACACACACACGCGTGTGAGGAGAAACATTCGACATCTTGCTTTCTCTGGGAAGGGTGTATGGGGAGGAAATGATTGCCTCAGTTAACAGGCACTTTCAATTAACAGCCATTGTGATATGAATTTAAGCAGGAAGTAACAGATGAATACCACTATATACCACTATGCGCAACTTAACCTCCATCATACCGCCATTCCTCGCATTTCACTGCAGGCCGCTGAGGCGTCAGCTCCGTCTCACGCTCTTTCCCCGGAGGTCGTCATTACAACAGAAAAGGCTTTTGCTCTAAATTCAGAGAGAAACACTCCCCTCACTCATCCTTTCTAATATTTAAGGAAGCTGTTGAGCACACCTGTTCCCGCTCCACCCTTGGATGTGGGAATTACAATGAGGGGAATGGCACCGAATGTGTTATTCGCTTAAGAGCTGTGACGCTGCGTTTCCATGGCAACACTCCACCCGGTATTGCAGTCACTTTGCTCTCTTTTCTTTCACTGCCAGCTATTCTGCGAGACAGTCTGGGTCCTGCAACAAAAAAAAAACGCCAAAAGGAGTAATGTTTCCTCACCCTCTCGCAATTTAGCTATTAAGGCTAACTTAAAGAATTTGGCGAGGTTCCTGAGCAGTTCAATGACCACGTTTACAGCTTATTGTTTACAAAAGAAGATTTAATTCCCCTGTTGACTAAGAGCTATGTTTACCCCATTATGCACAAAGCAGGCATTCATCAGAGTGCCATTTGTTTTTGCCTATGTTTCCTCTTGAATTAATGAACATGCATGGGTGCTCGTGGCGAGGCTCCTACACCCTCCCATGGGAGGCAGGGGTCCGACTGGGACGTAGATCTGCATGGTGACAAACTGCTGTTCGGATCGATACGGCCCATTATCAATCATTCGTTGATGATCAATGTCTCCTCTTGGTCTGTATCATTATGGCAACAAGACGTTAATGAGCCCTATAGCGCACTCACTTTCCAAGCCTATGTACTCTCTCTCTCTCTATAGCTGTGAGGCACACAAAGGGAGCTAAGATACATTACATGCCATTTAACAGATTTTATCATGACATGTTCACGCAATTACACACGTGGCTCTGAGTGCACAAATGCATTCACACAAAGTCGCTTCCAAAGGTGGAAATATTGCGGTGGATTCTCTAGCGGAAAAATAAAATGGACCTCAGTTCACACGAGGGAGAAGAGAGAATGAAAGACCAGTGGAGGTGTACATATCACACTCTACTTCTCTCCCTCTGGCCCTGGGGCTTCGCTGCAGAGAGGGGAAGGAGAAAGTGTGCGAGTGAATGAGAGTCAGGTACGAGGGGCCGACCGCTCTCTGAGCCCTCAAAGGGCAAAGGGGGAAGTGGGGCGTGCCGTAGAAAGGTGGAGCTGTCCATAGATGACCACCTTATGGCTCCTTTTCACTTTGACCCCGTCACTGAATGCAAAAGCATATACAGACATAGTGAGGGCTGTGAAATAGACGGCAATGGAGACGAGAGAGACAGCAGCGCAGAGGGGTGCCTGATGGGAAAAGGCAAAGAGGAGGAGGGGAGGGAGAGACGAGGAGGGAGATTTAGAACAGTTGTAATTTGAAAGAGTGTTAGTATCAAAATGTGTATGCTGATAGAAATCACGTAAACAGTACGGATGTGTGTGGAGGGGGGGCTGGGGGGGGGCTCTAAAGGACCTAACAGGTGGCTAGAAAGATGTCAGCAGCGAGGGAAAGGAGACCTGATGAAGACAGAGGAGGGCTGGGGTGGGGAGGGTGGTCTTTAATCAAAATGTTTTTCAATTAATTTTACAATTAGGGCGCAGCCCGTTAGCTTTGGCACACACATGAGATGACATTGCTAGCATTGCAATGCGTGTCATTAATATAATGATGACAGATTGTCCCTCCTGTGGGACTGCCTCTGCTCCGCGACAGCTGGGGGCCCTCGAAACAACACCACCTGACCGGCGTGACATCACCTGACCTCGTTCAACATGGCTGCCGGTGGTACGCGGGACACGGCCAGTACACAACAGCTACTGCACACCCACTTGGCTCAATGACACAGGAAAAACTGCTCCTTTTCTTCCCACTGGCCCTCCCTCCGTCACTCATTCAAGGACATATGAGCAAACAGCAGTAGGAAATAAACTCCCGCCCACGTCTTTAAAAAAGATGCCCACTGTGCACTTGTTTTACGGTATTGTACCGTATAGTTTCTCACAGACAATCAATCACTTGAAGAGCAGAGCACGCGCGCACACACACACACACACAAACTCTGCTGGAGCCTTACTCCCTTATACGCTGTTGTCATGGCAACCCTATTAAGGGAGGACACAGGCTGCAAATGTGGTGAAATCAGCCTGTCTCTCTTGTACCTCTCTCCCTCTTCCTTTAACACACACACACCTTCCCTTTCTCTCACTGCCAGCCACATCTATTTGTCTCCCTCCATTACTTTCCCTTCCTCGCCCATTGTCCTTCTCCTCCTTGCATCACCCTTGGCGCACCTCTCTGCCCGTCTACCTCCATTACTTTGCTACCTTTTCATCTTCTGCCCTCCCGCCTCCGACTTCCAAGGCAAACGTAAATATGTCATCTTACTGCTCAAATCGTCATTGTATTTCTATCTACGACTGTTCTTTGGACTCCACCCACACATTCTGAGGATTCTGTCCTGCCTGACTCTCTGCCGGTCTCTCATCCATCCACCCCTTAGAGACACAGAATACATTTGTGATTGAGGCCGCACCTCTATTCTCGTGCCCTCTCCAATTAAAGGGGAGATTTACAGGGGGAATCAGTCAGAGGGCAGCCGTGGAGGACAGCTTTAATAAGGGCGCCGTGCTGCACCACTCTCTGTTCCATGCTCTCTCTGCTTCTCTCTTAGGAAGATGGCTTGCCTTTTAGCAGGTGAGAGGACAGGAGGAACGGGTTACATGATAACCCTCCCTGACAGGAACATTAAACTGTGGCCCGGCCGTTAAAAAGCCGCCCGACCAACAATGAGCAATGCCAATTTGCGCCAGCGCAGTTGAAATGATCAAACAAAAAGAAAGCTCCGAGAACTTAACTGCTAAGCCAGATATTAATCAAGCTCATGCCTTGAGACTCATCTGCCACATTAGTTCCAGCAGCTATGCCATCCATCTTGTAGCTCAATAGCAGTTGGTGGGTCCCACTGTGAAGCCTCACAACTTCATGATATTGATGTTTCGACTTAACAAGTAATGGCTTGTTGTTTAGAAAGCGTGCCTGTTCAGAAAATATTGCTATAGAAACGCGACCGTCCTCATGCTTTTCGCACTCATCGCGGTTAGTGCTCGTCCCTACGGACCACCTGTTCGCCACGAGCCGGAGCATCGAGCATCATCCCCCCCCCCACCCGCCCTGATCCACTCCAAACCATTTGATATGCTAGATAACACAGTATGGTGGAGAGCACACACAGGATGCCCCCCCTGAGAAATAATCTGGAGACACAACGAGCGAATACAGAGGATAAGCAGCAAGCAGGCAGTCGATGTTGATGAGAAGAGAAGGAGAATAAAAGAAGGGGAAATAAAGGGACAGAGGAGTTGGGACAACATAGGGAGAGAGTGAAGAACGGGGAGGTGGCCGAATGAAAAGGAGATTGAGAATGGAGGGCAGACGGGTTTGGGAGGTGTGGGGGGGGGGGTCAGTCTTCATTAAAGGAGGCAGAAAGGAGAGCAAGAGAAGGGGACGGGGGGGGGGGGGAGATGTAGGCAGTGAGTAGGCGGTAGGATGTGAGTGGAGAGGCGGGGAGGAGCGGGGGGAGGTGAGGGGGGGGCATTAGAGGGAGACTGAGGCATCTGCTGCCGCTCCACATGGCTGTTTACTCAGCCTGTAGCTTCCTGGGAGACACATGGAAGAAGTTCACTCCCCGAAAGCATCACTCCGTGTGCCCGCGTGTTTGCACGCGCGCTGAAGTGATGCATTCCTGCGCACCTCGCTCGCACTACACACTGGCCCAGTGTGTGTGTGTGTGTGTGTGTGTGTGTGTGTGTGCCTGCGGTGTGCCCTTGCCTGTCTAAGTATAGCATCGGTGTCTCGTTTGCATCTGTTCGCTTTTTTTTCCCCGGCTCCGGCTGGGTTTCAGCGTACTGCAAAGCGGTACGACCCTTTCAGCCCGATGTTGGTTGTGCTCGGCCCGGGGGGAAGTGGAGGGGGGAGAGGGGGGCTGGAAGTGGATGGAGGAAGGAATGGCGGCAAGGAGTGTTTATATTTAGCTCCGTGAAGTTCCAAGGCCAAACTGCCGACCCAAAACCCCGCTTCGTGCTCACAGTGCGCACTGGTAATACAGGACTGCGGGCCGCGGCCGCAGCCGGAGCAATTGCCTCTCAAAATGGAGAGGCTGCAAGCGCGGAGCTCGCCGCTTGGCTGTTATGAATATTTGAAGCGGCCATATCGCTAGGCTCCTGGTTTTTTGCTTAAGGGGGAGAAACATGGGCGCGGGCACAGAGAGGTTGGCATTGCAGAGAGACCGAGATGGAGGGGAGTGATGGAGGGAGTGGAGGGGGGGGGGGGGGGGGGGGACAGGCAGTGGCGGAGGCAGCGGCCCATCCTGAGGCTGGCAGCAGGCGGCTCAGTGAATGAAAGCAGGACAGGTCATGTGTGGGTGGGGAGGCGGGACTCTCCTGCTGCTGAGACAGATGCCACGGTTGTTAGGCTTAATTTCTTCTGCCAAGCACCACCCAGCACTGGCCAAAAGCAAACTCAAATGCTTGTGGCCAGTGTGTGTGTGTGTGTGTGTGTGTGTCAATAGAGAGAAGCAGCGCTGTTTGATTCAGTATCAGACTCTACCAGGAGCGCACAAGAGCAGAGCAGTAATCGTTTACTGTTCAATTCGGTCCACCTTCTATCTCCTCCTCTGTTCTCTGAGTGTCTTTCTCAGTACTATCTCCATTTCTCAACGTCCATCTCCCTGACTCTTTATACTCTCTCCCTCTGCAGCAAAGCTCCCACTGCAGTGAAAAGGAAAAAGGCAGCGAGAGCGTGAGGGGGGGGGGGTTACAGAAAGACCGAGAGAGAGAAGCAAGATATAAAGAAAGAGCAGCGTGGTATTTGGCTCACTGTTGCATTTATTGGCTCTGGTTGATCTGATCAGAGCAGATTACAGGAATACAATACTCACAAATCACCGGTCTGCCTCTTGAGCCTCACACCTTGTCACTTGCTCGTACACACTAACTCCCTCTCTCCCTCTCCCTCTCTCTCTCTCTCTCTCTCTCTCACACAAACGCACACATACACACAGACCCACAACCTCCACCGAGCTAGCACCTCACACCTGTGGCCCGTCTAGCCGTTTTGTAGTGTCTGCTCACTGCCTTCCTTGACAAAAGGCATCACCCATGCAGCAAGACGCAATTACCTCTCAGCTAATAATTAGCCGAATTAATACAGCGGCAGAAAAGAAGCTGAATGCATTCCGAATCATCCTCCATAATGTGTTCATTATAGCGTATTTCTTCTCCTCCACACGCTCTGCTGCTTTTTTTCTTTCCCTTCTCTCCTTTACTTGACTTCAGCCGAGTAGGAGCCTGTCAGGGTTGGGGGGGAAGCAGCAGCCTGTGCACAGCCCAGTGCGACATGTTTTGACTTTTTGCTCTTACATTAATTCAAGTATTGATCATGTTTTTTTTGTTTTTTTTTAAGAGCGATGAAAAAGAGAGCGGGGAAGTCAGAAAAACACCAAACAGAATTCACCAGAAACCACATCCACAATTGCCACTCAATCAACACAAATGCAGCCTGTACATCAGCATGAAAACACACATGCACACACAGTTGGCGCACACCTCTCAACTGCAAAGGACAAACACATCATACAAATACTTACGCACCTCTGCAGCTGCAGAGGCATCGCAGCAGCTACGAAACTAAGCTCCAACCCACTGACAAACACACACAGACACCTCTATATTTCATCTGCAGCACAGCAGGTCGTTGGATGTCAATCCATAGACATCGATTCACATTACGATAGCACTTATTCATTCATTTATTCTCATTCAGTAAACATTTTGCATCAAAGAAGTGTCATCTGCCCCGAGGCTCCAAAGTCCGGTAATTGACTCCTGTAGGAAGTTACCTCTCTATTTAAGTTACCTTTCTATTGTTACTTGTGGAAAACTCTGGTGCTCCTATTGACTGAGACAATAAGAGACTTACAATCGTCACATTCTTTTCTTTCTTATAATAATAAAACAGAATAAAACAGAGCCAAACTGCACAACATTCAAATTGCATTGCTTTACAAAAAACAACACACACCACATTATACAAGTGCTACACTTGCCATGTGCAGCACACAGCAGTAATCTCTCTCTCTCTCACCCACGCACGCACACCACACAATGGTGAAAGCACTACTACAGCGTCATGGTGTCTGGGTGGTAGGCAGGCCTCGGAGACAACAACGGTGAAAATTAAATTCCATTTAAGGATAATCCCATTTCCAACCTCTGCTGAGTCTCGCTGCTATTGTGACAGTCAAGGGAATCTGTCTCAATTGTTCCATTGCGGGAATTGATGGTGAAACTCTATACAGCATAAATAATGGAGCTTGATCACCAAGAGACAGGCCCTGAAGGAGACTACGACCGGGTCGGACAGGCATGGTGCAGCCAAGAGCGGCGGACTGGACGGTGAGAGAGAGACAGGCGTGCAGAGAAAGTGAAAGGTTTGAAGAGAAGAGGGGACAGTCAACAATGTGTGTTCATTTATGCAATGCAAATTCTCTTGACATTTAACGGACACTATTGTTTTGCCAAGTTGGTTGCTGACAAACACGGAGTGGGAGAGCGGGGGACAGAATTGAGCGTAGCACAGGCTGCAGGACGGACAATAGCCACGTCCCAAATGATGTTACATCAACACGGCGCCGGTGTCGCGCGTATAAACAAACGCATGCACACACACACGCACTTCTTGGTGTTGCATTGGTAGCACGCAGGGAAGAGAGCGAGAATAAATGATCTTGCGCCTCTCTAGTAACTGCTCCTCTCTAATCGAGCACTGGCATCACTTAGTGTTCCTCTACCTACGCAAGTAAACATACTCATCCATTACACAAAACAAAATGGTTACCGGTTACATCGTTCCTAGAAGACCGGGATTATTATTTAACAAAGTAAAATCGGAATCGAAAAAAGAAACCTTTTCGAGGCAAGGATTGAGGAGCCTCCTGGGGTCCCACTAGCAGAAAAATAATTCCTGTGCCAAAGAGACGGAAAAGATGCTCATCTCCTGGGCTCATCTAAAATGATGTTGAACCGACGGGAGACTGACACATTGAGACGGATGCACAAACAGCACCCACCTCCTTCCCAAATTTGCATTCATTTCACATCCAACTCTAAATTACATCCAATTTTACAGTCAGTTCACGTCCAAGCTGGGACTCAAAATCAGCCACTTGTGCATGCAGCCTGAACACGCGGTCAGTGTGGTTAAAGCTGACACTTTCTGTCAACACACCCATCACTAACCCCCATTACTCGCTCACTTAGTCTTTTCCATCTCTCACTCATTCATTTGCCAGCACGCATGCCTGCACGTGCGCAGGCGCCCCCGCAGTCTGCCCGAACATACACAAACACACAGTCATCACCCACTCGTTTGTTCACCAATTTGTTCGTTTGCTCAGGCTGTCACTTGATCACAGTATTCTCACCCACTCATTCCTTGTCCCAGACACTTGTTTCCTCATCTGGTCCTCCAATCTCTGTCACCCGCTGCTCTCGCTTGCCGTCACCCGCTCACTCCTTCTACTTCTCACCAATTGTTCCCAGAGACACTGTCTCTCCCGCCTGTATCTGTCACACGCTGCCCCCCCCCCCCCCCCCCCCCACCCTCATTAACCCCCGTGGATGACACCGTCCCGCACCTTTCCCCGCTGTTCATCCACCATAACTCTGCCCAGCTAAGACTGCTGTTGGCTGCTCTTTATAGATTGCCCCCGCCCATTCCAATAAAAGATTTAAGAGCTCCTTTAAGTGCTAATCAGGTTGTCATCCGCGCAGCCAAAATCAGAGGCTTGATAAATAAAGGCTCGTCTCTGTTGGCTATCGGCTCAGTGTGTTTAAATAGGTGACACCGGAGTGCATTCTGAGCACACTGGATCGATGCCAGAACCCCTGGGGTCCCCTGAAACGGTGACATGAGACAAAGCTTATAGCGCTCAATAACAATGCAGGAATAGTCCGCTTGCTCCCTATTTTCGGAGGAACGCCCTCCACACCCTTCACTATTTTTCTTCCTCTTATCGCGACAGGCCTTTTCAACTCGCCACTTGGCAGAAATGCATCGACATGAGGATTCGAAACGTTTATTGTCGTCCATTGCGCAGAACGTTAAGCTGCGAGAAGTGCATTAAACACAGACACAACAAGGCTTCCTATCTTCAATCCCCAACCAGAACACACTCCGCCGGCCCAATCATCCCATCACATGCCCCTGCGGCCAATTTACCGCCGCGCTCTCTCGTTGGGAGTCAAACTGTTATACGGAATAGCACATCCTCAGCCATCGCAGTCACCCGTCACGCCCTATCACCAAAACGTCCACCCTCGTCCAATATATCCAGCAGCAAGCCCGGCTTGACATTTGCCGCCACTGACCCATGACAGTCCTGCAACACGATGTGCTCCTCATTATCTCTCCTTATCGGCCCATACCTCATCTCACCGTCCACTTACATTTCGTCCCATGGAAGCGCTACGCCCCGTGATGGTAATATAAGAGTCCACCTCTCTCTGTGGTTATTTTCCCTCTTTTAGATTTTCTGTCCATCAAGGGGGGGGGGGGGGGGGGGGCGTGGATTAGCGGTCTCTTGTTTATCTGCTCGTCAGTTTTATCTATCCATCGCTAAGCCATCTTCTGCCCTGCAGCGGTCTCAGCACTGCATTAATCCCCCGCCATCAGCCGGCCAGGCCATCCATCCATCACGCCGCTGTCTATCACGTCAGATCCATCATCCGCCCATCTGTCTCGCACTGCCCGTGCTCCGAGAGGATCTCCTCAGAAGGCCCCACTGGCGACTCGCAGAGGGTGGAAAGGGACAGTGTGGCAGGAGGCAATAAGAGGGGAGGTACAAAAACAGAAGATGGGGGACCGCGGAGTGAAGATTACACCCTCCCCTTCCTTTCCTCTGTCAGTCTGAACGCTGCTGAAAGCGTTTATGTCACTGCAGGCTTGTTAACTGTGGTTTTTGTTTGTTTTCCTTGTCCTGCTAATTGCAGCCTGTGGAAGAAGTGGAATTGAAGGGAGAAATAGCTGGAAGGGACGAGGGTCGCGAATCCCATAACACCCCAATGCAGTGAGAAACCCTGGGCCCTTCTTCTCCAGCATGTTGGAGCAAGGAAGGGATATTGTCTTAAGCCTTCAGCTTTAAAACAGCTCGATACCTTGGTTCATCCGGGGTCAATTGTATTTCCATCCATATCTGCCAGCATCAGAAGGGGAGTGAGGGGAGCACACAAGCAGCAGAGGGCAAGGAAGGGGAGTCCACGCAGAAGTGCAACATAGAGGTGAAAGACAGTATAAACATGCACATATTAAGGGAATATTTAGAAATTCAGTAAGCGGCTAAAGGGAAGTGTGCACTGCAGGTATGTATGAGAGACTTGGAAATCATTTAGACCAGTCGACAAAGAGTAGGCAGAATAAATAGTTTTGGAGGACAACCGTTAAAGGAGGATAATGTAGATACTTACAGACTGCAGGGTGTAGGGAGAGAGGGAGCTGAATACGCCGGCCTCTTGGCAGAAGTAGATCTGTGTTAGTTTAAACACACACTATAACCTGTGAACACCCCCTGCCCCCCATTGAGCGCATTGTACGATTATGATTTGCAGAAACTGGATTCACTCACTCGCCGTTGTTTATTATGCGTTTGATGCAAAGTAGCCGAGCAAATAATCTTGTTGGCCCCATAAGGATAACCGGGGGCGTGCATGTCCACGTTTTACTGTGATGATGAATTCACATGATTAACGCTGACTCTGTCGCTTGAAGAAAGCTACGTCACTGTTGTCCTAAATTCTCATTAGTATCCCGTTTGTTTTATTCGGCCATGCAGCTTTTCACAGAGAAATCAAAATGGTGTTTGCCAGAGTACGGCAAAATATGAGGATCAGACAAGTCAGGAATCCTTTCGTTAATTGTGGATATAATTCAACTAAAATAATCCAGTTAACATCTGTACATTGCAGCCAAAATAATTTCAGTACTGCCTTAATCTCTCTCCGTGACTGCATATTGTCATAGAATAAACAAGGTTTAAATGCTGCTTGATGCTGAAGGTTATTGTTAATTGTAGAGGAAGATGAGGCGTTTCAGGAATCCATAGTCTACACATTATGCGTTCTAGCTATTTTAAACGGCTTGGATTCAATTTAAATATTTGAAGTAAAACGTTTGAACACATTCTTTCATTCAATTCAATGAGTGTGTCCAAACGTTTGACTGGTACTGTGTTCTCCAACCATGTTGCCTGTAAACACATGGAACACACCTCAGTGTTTCCCCCTACCATTGAGACTACACCCCCCCTCCTCTTCCCCAACCCCCCCCCCCCGACCCCGTTTACCCGAGCAATACCAACCCCGGTTGGCCGGTCCATTCAGGCGCTCATCTCATTAACTATACAAGCTCTATATGGTGCATAGCAGAACTAACGTGAACAGAGCGCTGCGCTTTGCATTTATTTGAAGTTGTACGCTAATTAGGACATGAGCTTTGGTCAATTAAATAAACACATAGAGAAGAAGTAAAAAGTTCTGCAATGTTCCATGAAATGGCTGAGTTTGCCCTCCAGTAACAAGTTCTCTCTGGATGGATATTAGTATACGCGTTACTAGCTAATAGCGTACAGCGTAAGGATTCCACTGTACGCTTATACGCCAGTGGACTGGATTTAAGATGTTGTCGGCAAAGAGAGATCATGGCTTTGAAAGTCATCCTTTTTCTTAGTGGTTGATCTCTTGAATATCCCTGTAGCGTCAGAAATGTCTGCTCAGTAGAAGTATCTCAATAAACGCAGACAGTCAAATGACAGCTGGGGTTCTCTTCTGTTTAAGGTCACACATGGAATATGGCCAAAGAGATGTGTGAAACTTCTGTTCATTCATGATGGGTCTAAACAAACATCAAACTAGTGTTCTTCTTTTTCCACATGCAGCCGCATCAGATGAGACAGCTGTCGCCAAGCATCCACATCCATCCTGCGTGAGCTCTAATTGGAGAACTACAGACCCCCCTCAGGCGCTAAATGACAGATACTGCTTAACCACCACACCGGTGCTAAACACTGCTTCAGCCATACAATACACACCATGCAGTAACTGCACATGTTACACAATGCTGACTCACACCCCGCAAGCATGAAGGCACAGTTCTCATACATGCATTCACTACCGTGTGGTGTGTGCGTTTGTGTGTGTACGCATGTTCCCTTGTGCAATAATGATAAACGAGTAAAGCATGTGCTGAGGCTGCATGTAAATGTGTCATTTCATAACATACAACAGTAGCTGCAAAGAAAAATAGTATCGATTGTAAATGCTGTTTTTCCAATACGTGGGTGAAACGTGCAGTCCATATCAGATGCAACTACCAGTTCTGCAAATAGAGAGAGGGAGAGACACACACACACACAACGTAAACACTCGTACAGACTCATAAACGCACACCTATTTCGTACACACTAAACTAATCAACTCTTGGACAAATAGCTGAATAAATAGTGAGGATAACCAGATCAATATTACACGCAATTCATCTGGGTTCACAGAGATGTCAAATTCTGCATAGTTCCGTAGCAAACTGATTAAACTGGTGCTACATTAATTCAGTAAATCAATAAAACCAATCTTTCAAATAAATCAAGTCGCATGGACAGCTCGAGACAATTGTGGGGCAAGAACACATTAAAATTCCATTGCTAAAACTGCATATCTATGTCATGCAGGCAGCCCACTTTGCTATGTGGATTCCACAATTTGTGGAATACAAATGATTAATCCATGAAACAATAACAAGGGTGCCAAGAACGCACATAGTAATTCTATAATGATCAAAGACTCAATTAAATCCTTTTCCATTCTGTTCCCTAAATTCCTTGCGTGTGTGGCTGCAGAGCAACCACAGTTGGTGGTCACTTCTTGGTGGGTGTGTGTGCGTGTGTCTTTGTTTGTGCTGTCTTGCTGCTGTGAATTGAGCAGTGGTTAAGATGGGGGTCCAGCAAGGGTCATTTGTGGTCAGAAGACTTATGGCGTGTGGTCCGTTTTCATATGCCAACAGCACTACAGGATTAGGAGTACAAGTTGTGCGATAGCCATGATTATTGGGTTAGCCAAACATTTGGATTCTTTTGTTACGGTTTCCAATAAGAGTATTAAAGCATTCAGTTGCTGCACTGCGCTGTATTCTTTTAATATAAAATACAAACATGCTGAGCATGCATGGTCATTTTTAGCAGCGGCTCACTTCCTTGTGAGACGGGTGAATCCACACCTCTGTGCTATTTGTTGAGCGTCTTCCCTGGAACACACGGTGCTCTCTTTCTTAATTACAAGGGACTTCTCACACCTGACAACCTCACATCCTGTTTTTAATCCTAACCCTGTGCACAAAAGAGTAAAGCCGACAGTCTACAAATGTGACTACTACGTGCACCAGATTTTGCATCAAAACTATCCACACCGGCAACGATGCAATTTTATTTTTAGATACAAGGCAACACATTAGGTACATTGTCGTATAACCTAAGCTAATTAGAGCTATTTTAATGTTTCATTTCAACAGAATTAGTTTTTGGCTTCAGCCGTGGCGTTCATCTACCGCTCGTCCAGCTGTTTCTGTAAGAAAGCTTGGATACACCCACCGCACGCTTACTGCACAGCACCAAACGACACACTGAAAAAAGAAAGCCAGCTAATAAACGTCGTAGCGCATTTAAAGAAGCAGATGTTTTACTCATGAGTTGGTGAAGACCAAATATAGATAGTTTAGAGTATTACATTTGTCAAAAGTATGTCTTTGCATAAATGATATCTCTTTATGTTAACCGGATGTGTAAAATCAACTTCATACGGTGAAATTATGACAATGTTGATTTTACATGTTCCACTGTCCCCAAGTGGATGACTAATTGAGGTCTGAAATAAAATAGCATTAATTTCTCTTAAACGACTACTTGTCTTATAACAAACATTAAGGTCTTACTACACCCCTTAATTTGCAGGAGGCCGATGTGCGACAAAAAGCAGCAGAAAAGAAGCAGGGTTGATACATTGCGCTCATTCACTGTACAGTGTCGTGGGAGGCGAACCTATTATGCCACAATGGTGGGTGGTGCTGTGGTTTGTATCCGTACGTGCGGAGGAGCAAAGGGTAAGACGATTTGCGAGGAGCGGCGAGGGGCAGTCTCAGGTGAGACATGCATAGTCCCAACATAATTATAATCCTTAATTAATCCACTCCGGATGCTCTCTCTCTCTCTCTCTCTCTCCCTCTTGCTCCTGGAGTTCTGGGTGTGGACTTTTCCATCACGGTGCACCTCCCCTCTTTCTGTCTCATCTGGCATCTGCCTACTGCATGCATTATGCTCTCGGTGTTTTTGCAGCTGTTTATGACCATACGTGCCCTTTCACACCTTCATGTACACCTTCTCCCCTTCCCCTCCTCCCCTTCCTCCTCTCTTTCCAATACCGGTTTCCCTCCAACTGGCAGATTGATAAACAAACAGCTTATTTCGGTCCTGGGTTGTTTCTCGGTGTTGCCTCACGCGCACACACACACACACACACACACACAAACACGGAGACGCAAACATGCTCACACCAGTCCAACACCAGATACTCCAAGGGGAGCACCATTGACACAGAGCCGTCCTCGGTGGAGCGGCTCAGGTGAGTCTCAGGTGAACATCGCTGCCTGCGTGACGGCCGGACACACGCGAGAACACGCAAACGGAGATCCTGTTTGTATACACGCCTCTCGTGACGAATCTGCCCGAACAAGTGCGTCCACAGATGACGCGTTATGTTACGCAGCTCCCGTATTAGTCAGTGATTGTGTGGGGCACAAGGCGAGAAGTGGATTGAGTAAATGGGAGGCGTAATGAAGGAACATTGGAGTCCTCTGGCAGCAGACGAGAGGCCCGCACACGGCACTAAGCTGAAGGTAATGAGGACCGAGGTGTCAGTAGTGACGAAGGTAGAGCGAGCGGCCCAGGTGTGAGGACGGGCGACAACTACCGCTGCCATCACCACTCAGCCTCCTGCTCAGCTCGCTCTGGCCAAGCCAATTAGAGGGGCTCATCCGACACTCCGGTCTGCACCCTCCGTCAAGCTATCAGAACAAAAACAAAACGTAAGGATTGATTGGGGAAGCTATTAGGTCAATTGATCCCGGTTTCCTTTCATCTGCGTGCACCTCCTTTTCTAGATGGACAGATAGGACGTGGAAAGCTACTCCAATTACCCCGAGAACAAGGGTTAACCAGGATGCCCCGATGGACCGTCTCTCCATCTTTCTCTTGCGCGTGATTTTAGTTTTTGTGTAAATGCAGCACTCAATTGGAGCCAAAATATGTCATATCCATCAGAAATACAACTGTTACTCTCTGCAGGTGCCGCCGAACATGCGTTTTGTCTTTTCTTCTTGTTTCTGTAACGGCGGATATCAGCATTTGTGCGTTTCTCTCGTTGTGTGTGTGCTTTGATGCAGGCGCAGAAAGATCAGGATCCATCTGACTGAGCACCTTTGCCATTATGCACCTTTGGTTGGAGCTGCCATATCTGATTTGTTAACCTGGCAGACAACAAGGAGTCAAAGATTATATTGATTTGGGATCATTATTCCCAAGTGGATTCAACATTGTATCCTGGCACAGAGCTTTGAATAGCCATTAAATTCATGTTAAGAAATGAAAACTGACAATCCTGGAGTAAGCTAATAACTAGTGCTCGAAGTTGCTTTTATCAACATGAATAGGATAATCACACGGGCTCAAAGGGGCAATCAACGCCGACCATTAGAAACGGCGGTTAGTGTTTGGTCGTCGAAACGGCAGCGACTCCCTTTTTAAACACCAATTCAGAGTCTTCTTCTCTCTGACTGTGTAAAACCAAACGAATTGCTGGTGTGGCTGATTGGTCACATTGATTGAGCATCAAAGAGTCTTTTCACTGCCAAACCCCAAGTTGTCTCCCAGTCGATAGACCCACCCAAATACACCAGGCACTCAATCCAATGTGTTGCTACATGGACCCATCCAGCTAATTTAACACCCACTCAATTTATGAAAAAGAGTCCTCATTGATTTTTTTTTTTTTTGTTCATGTGCTGTTGTTGCTCCCGCTCATTTTCGCCACGCCGGCGCCTACACACGCTCCAGCCTGGCAGCAATTGAATTGAATTAGTGTGTGGTGGGGTTCCTGTAAGATTGGCTACTCAAAGCCCACACCTTCGATCTTTCTCCAGATGAAGCAGCGGACGGCAGTTATGGACGACTGTGTGCGTGGCTTCACTCACACAGATCTCAGCAGCACACGGACCACCGGCTTCAAAATGGCAGCATGCTGCCCCATTGCTTCAGCACCTCGGCACCAAAACAAAGATTTTTGCTCGGTGTTGCTATGTTTGCTATTATGTACCTCCCCTCTTCTGCTATTTCACCTTGTTCTCTTCGCCCTGCTCTATTGTCTTTCAGGCTCTTGTCCTCGCCTGGTCCCTCTCTTTCCAACCCACTATCGCATGTTCATGCTCCCAAAAATTTAATCGGCCATTTCAACGGAAACGTAACGAAAAGCCACAGAAAATAGGTTATTTTTTATTGCAATAATTAGTCCAACAAAAGCCGTTCACACACATTTT
Source organism: Gasterosteus aculeatus (assembly GCF_964276395.1). Taxonomy (NCBI): domain Eukaryota; kingdom Metazoa; phylum Chordata; class Actinopteri; order Perciformes; family Gasterosteidae; genus Gasterosteus; species Gasterosteus aculeatus. The sequence continues at coordinate 9,635,602 of NC_135699.1, read as the reverse complement.
GGTTTTGTCGCCAGTGAGGAAACACTAAACCGCAATAACTTTCAGTAAAATCAGAATGGCTTTCTTGTCAGCCTAATCAGGCTTGTGACAACCACCGAGCTGCCAGGTAAACAGTGCTGCCTAGAAGGGAAGCAGTGAGGAAAGGATACCTGGCACTGTACAATAAACCGGTTTCTAGGTCAGTTCAGCGAAAAACTTCCCTACAGAGACATTTTTACATAACTGTAAAGGGCTTTACAGATTAGAAAACAAATCCTAAAACTGGCATACCATTCATTGGATACTTCCATCTTATTCCATGGAAAAGGTTGAGAGAGAACTCACGGATCACCCACTAAATTGAAGCTAAAGCAGACAATTTCAATCTCAAAGCCATTCTGATTAGTATCCTCCGATGTGTCTCTATAGCAAACGCCAGCAAATTTGTAACGATAGCGTGGAAAATGTTGTTCCAAAATTGTCATGGTGAAGGTTTAACAAGGTTGCAGCTGCAGAATTTGAGGGCAATGCCAAAGGGACTTTTGGAAAAAAGAAAAAAAAACGGTAAAAAACAATCCAATCTTGTAGAGGGTTATTTTGAATGGATTATATTTTTAAATGATCCTTAGAATTACAATAAATAAATGTGGACTATGGAGATGATTATTCAAAATAAATTCCCCTGAACAAAAAGGTCACTAAATCTTTTAGAATTCGGTGAATGTTTTTCTCCTATTTTTCTCTGGACCGACACTGATGCAATACATTTAATTGTCCTGAGGGTATGAAACATTATAGGTCATTTTCTTTTATATTCATAGCAGTGTTGTTTCTTTTTGCTTATTTTCAATTAACATATTCATTTAGTCAGTCTTGTCAAATTGCTGTTGGGGGTACATGAATATTATATAACGGCTAACACAAATGCAAAGGAAACATATACGAGTCCTCACTTTGGAGACAGGATTCCTATTCATAAAAAAACAGCGTGTGCGCCTGTGTGTGTGTGTGTGTGTGTGTGTGTGTGCATATGCATTAACACTCATGAAAGCCTCAGGCTCCAGCGTGCACGCCTGCACCAAACACACATTTATTTAAAAGTAAATGCATTGTTCAGCTTCTGCATACAGTATTTCCTTCACGACAACCTTCAACAGATTTGGCTGTTGAAGCCTGACCACAGCGCATCCCCCAAAATGCTGAACTCCGACTGAAATAAATCTAATTATGATTAGTGACTTATTAAAAGTCTGACGACCATTAATGCCATGCTAATGTATGACTATTATTCACTCATTGAAAGCCGAGAATAATTTTTCTGATGGTGATGTGACACGCAGACAAGGGGGAAATAAATCCTTCTGTCTTCCCGGGGAGAGTATTTGGCGGTGAACCAATTCCGAGTCTGGCTTCTTGAATGCCCAGATAACGCAATCAGACAGTTGCAATATTGCTGTTTTACCACCTGAAAAATTTGAATTTCATTCAGCCCCTTCAGACTAGTAGACATGCCAATTTTTCCCTGAGAATTGGCAGGACAAACACAATGCACCCCGGTGAAATGAGGAAAAGGCTCACCAGCGGAAAATAACTGTTTTCGGGGACTTTCGTGTTCGCCTGCTCAGGTTCAATTTTATCATAATATCACACGAAGACAAATAGTTTTTAGGCTGTTGATGCATTTTTATTAGATATGTTATTAAAATGGGAATTAGTTCAGAACAGTGACAAAATAAGGGGGCGCCTCAATTTCACGCAAACCTCTAAACATCACAGAGGCACCTTTGATAAAATGTGTGTATATGAGAGGATTGTTCCTGCTCTTGTTTTACGCTGTTATGAGTAGTTGCATTTATTATTTAAGACACAAACCCGTCGGGTTTGCTTTCAATGCGTTCTCTAATTGAGATTTCAGGTTAGTTACATTTGAAGGGAATCAAGCTAAGTCTGCTTTTGTCGGGAACTGCATTCCTCAATGGCTCCTTGGGGGTCCCCAGACCCTTGAGAGCAGCTGGTCCAAAGGTAATGATTTGATAGGTGCAGGATTAATGGTGTAGTCTGGAACATGGGGGACAGGGCAGAGGAGTTCACTTTGAGCCTGCACACTTTGCATTGATTCCCGAGTAGTCAATGGGGTAACAGTATTAGTAATGTCTTTCTTTCTTTCTTTAAAAGAGCTGCTCGGTGCTCAGATGAAGAAGAAAAAAAAAGAATGAGCAGTGAGAGGGATGCTTTCTAAAAATCACACGTGGAGCATCCTACAACTTCTTATCTGCTTTTTTTCTGGTAAGCAATTTGGAAAAAAAATTATCACATGTTATTTAACAGCCTCATGTCTTTTTCTTTTGTTGTGAGTCAACTTAAATTCACCAAACTGAACATTTTTAGCACCACTTTTTTTCCGCGGGACAAGAAAACACAAACGTGCCCCCTTTTCAAAGAGCGCAGGCCCGTGTGTGTTAATCAATACAGCTCCGAAACATTGGATATCGAGCCACGGTGCACAGGCCGACTCTGAAATCCCAATAACACGCATTTTTAAATATGAAGAGCCTGCTGTTGACGCACTGCACACACGAACTGTGTCTGTTTAATCTATAAAAAAAAATATTTTAAAAAAGATGATTAAATAAATCGACTTACACGCTGGAACACTTCGCGGAGCGTGACACTGGACGCGCGCTGGCGCACATTACGTGCTATTACTGTCCCACTGGCATCACGTGTACTAAGAACATATAACACGAAGAGCGTGCTTAGTTCCTACCTCGAATCCTCCGATCTATTTTTCCTTGATTCTTCAGTGTGTCTCATTCATTCTCGCTCCCCTCCTCACTCGCCTCCTTCTCCTCCTTCTCCTCCTCCCTCTGGTTATCACTCGTTCTCTCCTCTCTGGTCCCGTCTTCGTGCGGATGCATAAGAATTGAAAATGAATAGCCTGCTATCTTAAAGACAAACTGACGAGGGGGTAGGGGGGAAAAAAGAAGGGAAATAAAACAAAAATCCACCCGACTAAAGATCTGATAAAGTCAGCGGGTGAAGATCCTCGGGGACGGGGGAAGATTCTCACCAAGAGGCGCCCGGGTGGGCATCAAAATAAATAACAGCGACGGCACCATCGTGCTGCCGAAACAACAACAGTGACAGGGCGCGAGTTACTGCGACGTTCGCGGCCGTCGGATATCTCTGACTGAGGTGGAGGCAGAACACATCGGAAGTTGCGACCGAGCTGTCCGCCCGCCCGCCGCTGAGCAATGTGAGCGAGCTGGAGAAAAAAAAGAAAGAAACGGAAATCAGACTCTCGGGATGCCTGGTGTCTCTTGACAGGACGCTCCCATCGTCGCCTTCGTGTTCTGGTAGTCTGAGAGAAAGACAAGAATAAAGGGATGTGTTGGGGAGGGTAAAATAAAAAAGCGGAAGGTTTTTTGTTGTTGTTGTTTTTTTTAAATCAGCCGAGGTAATTCGGATAGTGCGCGCGGGCAGTCCGCGCTCGTGCTGACGCACCGTCCGGATCGCGCGTCCGTGTCTCCCTCCTCCCCGTCGGCAGGCAGCGCGCACTCTCATCAGCACCGTTCACGCTGCAGTTCTGCATCAGGCCTTTCGCGACCTGGCGCACTCATCCTTCCGCACACTTGGTGGCCTAAGGACGGTTTCGGGAGAGTTTTTTTTTATAGCCGACCCACTCTTAAAACTGGGAAAACGCCACTTCTTCCCGCCCACTTGATTCCTCCTGGATAGCACAGCCATTTTTTTTTTCTTAAACTTTAGTTTCCTAACTACTGCAGTTTCCCCAAATCAGCCTCAGGGACCATCAGGTGTCTGAGTAAATGTTCATTTTTGGCAGCCCCGCCAAATTAAAAGGGCTTAGAATCGCTGTTGTAGTTACAGAAATGCTGCATGTAAAGATATAAACTAAATACTTTCATAACTGCCCCAGTGTTGGTGGCACAACGGTGGCACATTACTCACTCACATGCTCACAGGAGGGCGGACAACCCGATGTGTTCTCACTGTTATATCCAAACTCACTGTGACACATTTAATACTTTACAGTATCTATTCATACGTTGAGACTTTCTATACTTAACTCTCCTCAGATTTGGTTTGCTTTTATATATAATAAATAAAACATCTAATGCAACTATACTTACGTCCAGTGTTTTCACTGCATTAACTTTGACCGGGTTGCATGTGAGTGTGCCATCAACTGCAGCCCACGGCCGGCTCTCATGCTGCCAACACAGCCCCGATCCTCCGGGTTCCCCCTCAGGCCAACGCTGAAAGTAGTAGTTCTGACACTGTTGCCGTTGTTTGCACCGTTAGCACCGTCAGGTGTAAGCCGCCGCCTTGGCCGTCGCCATGAAGCGAGCCGTGTGGAGGGAAAAGATGTTCTACAAATTTCAAATTTAGAGCCTGTCCAGTACTTTTCATACCGTGTGCTCAGCAAGTTGAGAAACAAAGTTGTAAAAGCATTGTGTGGGAATCATATATGTACACACAAGAGTACGACCACAGCAACTTGTAGACTAGATTAGATTAGATGTGCACCGTCTTGAATTCAAATTTTGATTTTTTTTCATTAGTTTTACAGCACTGCAGGCGATGTACAATGTTAAAGCACAGGATCTCATAGGAGGTAAAATCTTTTTAAGATAGTAGTTTGACCTGCGGAAATGTATTTTTCTTAGGTATTTTCTGGTATTCTTCCACTGACTTGCACAAGAATCAAAATTACTTGAGTGTTATAAACAGTCCAGGGACACAGCGAAGACTGAAAATAATCCGAGGAACACAAAGGTTAAAACCTTTTACTGGAACATGACTATCTGCACTCCACATACGCTCTACGAGTGAGGGGGTGATTCAGGGGAAGACACACAACAGCCAACATTTTCTGGAAAAATTGGATTTCCTGTGTTACTCCTCAACATGCTGAACTACCACCACGAGTGTTTCTTCATTCACTTGTGGGTAATATCAAAAAGGTTGTGTTTGTACTATGTATATGAATAGCAGGTTGACATGTTGTATAGTATACAGTATTTTATGATACAATGTACTGTAGTGTACAACCTTTATGTCCACTTCACCATATGTGCCGTTTACTATAATGTCATTTACAGTTTGTCGTGTACGATATTGTCTTTAACATAAAAAGTGTACATCAGCATCAAGACCCAGGGGACTGTAACTTCAGGAGGAAGCAACATAGAGGTATGATATTATATTTTAGTAGAATTTCATATACAGTATATTAAGAAATGCATATTCAAATTGAACACATTGTTACAATGATATAAACCCAGGTTCAGATTATTCCGAATATTTTCATAGAGAACATCATAATCAGAACAAAACAGAACGCTAATCTCTTTTCTAAAGGCATTCTTCCTCATCTCCACCCCTACTGGCCAGATTTAAATAAAACACTGTAGATAACGACTTCCTTAATTGTGACATTTGTTATTCGCTTTATGCAGCAACGGCGACTTTTTCCTCTTCTCGTTCAAGCCCAATAGTATTTGTTGGACATTTTGACTCAAGTTAAGTATTAAAACAATGAAAGCGGTCTGAGAACATTCAGCTGAGTGGCAATTGGATGGTTCGATTTTTCTCCTTTACCACAGTAGCACAAAGAATTAAGTAAATAGTTGATGGAAATTAGTTCTGCTACAAATATACTATTGCTGCACTCACTTACATCCACATGTCGAGTCTTGATCCAATGTCTTTGGCAATTTAATAATCATATGTCGGCCCATATTTCTCCCATTTTTGCAGCCATCTGCGTTCGACCAGTCTCCTCTGTACAAGTGATTTCCCTTTACTCTCATTAACGCACACAACGTGATTAGACATTTCCTTTGTTCTAAATCCACTTCCATACCTGTTTACTTCTTTAATCTCCATGTCCTCCTATTGCTGTGTCCTTAGTTGTGTTCCTCTCTTCCACTGAGCTTTCTTTACTTGATGACAGCGCAGGTATTTGAAATTTATAAGCCCCACAATCAATGCTCTGATTCGTACCTTTCCCGGGTCTTCAGTTTTGGAATTGGACTCCTGTGGTTCTTCGTCTTTGATATTTTCTTGTTTTTTTTCCTCTGGGCTGCCCTTGTCCTATTTCTGTGGCTTGGTGCCCTCAAGATCTCAAGAATTTGCCATCGACTTCTTTTTTTCAGGCTTCTTTGAAAACATCAAGGAACACATACAGAAAATATTTCATAGCAACATGTTTGCAATAACAGATATATTTTCCCTAAAGCAGCACTATTCACACACTCCTACAAATTAGACATTTAAATGAATTATTAAAATGCTACATGTTCCAGTAAAAACTTGTACTGCATCTGCTATGATCCCACAAATTATTTATTAGTGGGATCATAGCAGTTCTTCTCCCCCCTCTAAAAATGCCTTTGTCAGTTTCTATAATGATGGCTAATACTGGGCTCTATTGAATGGGCTCTACACGCCATTGCCACTTAGCCTTCTGTCATACAGTAGCCTACCTACTCTGTAACACTGCTCACAAACTCACTCAATTGACCTTCATGGGGCGCCTGAGTCATTGTGCCAATAAGCAGCTAGCATAGTTTATGCTCTACGGCAGTCGCACCCTGTCATTTCAAGAGCAAGTGCTATTCATGCAAAGTCACTGGGTGCTGTGCAATCACGGGGTACTTTTTACAAACCTCGTCGTCGAGTGCACAGAATGGTCGAAGAAGAACCCGATTTGGCCGGATTCACAGCCTCAAGTCACGCTTTTGTAACGTCTGAGCAGTAATTCATCGCACCTCGGTCTCTTAGCAACGACAATAGTGACTACACGGGATCAAGTGCAGATTGTCTGACTGCAGCCCCTGATTCTTGATGAATAAACTCAAAGAGAAACAGAAAGTCAAAGGTCAATTTAGCTATTTAAAGCTTTCTAGATGGGAGACTGAATTGTAATGCAGACAAACATCATTTGAAAACCTCTACATGAACATATGAACACGGTTCACAGTTCCCACACACTTAAAGCTAAACAACACGGAGACATTTCCAAGTACATGGATTGCCCATGTGGAATTGTTCATTATAATCTGCCTTCCAGTCTGTTTTAGCTGCTGATTGTGATTGTCATCGCTCAGGTGTATTTTGTATGTACTATTCATATTTTGAGTCAAGGATTACGTTAAATTGTTCTTTGCGTGTATATTATGTCTGAAGAGAACCTCAAAATCAATAAGTGCGTCTCAGAATGACACGGACGAGTGTTTTCGGTGGATTGGGCACTGATCAAAAGTCCTGCAGCTCCAGCCGTAAAGTAGGATTCCATTTTTCAACACCACATCATGACTACCTGCCTCCTTTCGTCCAAATAGAATGATCCAGATGAGTGTTGATAAACGCAGTGGTTAAAATATACAGGGTATGGGAAAAATGAAAGGAGGTCCAAGATAAGAGGCTGCCAGTGTGTCGCTTTGTAGGGGTTTTGTACCAACGCTCGGGGACGTTCTGGCTCTGAATAAATTCATTCAGGCTCGAGGATGACTGTGAAAATTTCAGTCATTGTTAATAAGAATTCTTTTTGTTCACTTGTCTTCCATGTTGCATTTATATTCTCAATAGAGCGATGTCTTGCACGATAACACAGACATTATCAACAAAGCATCAGTGGTCCTGTTGGTGCCTGAATATTTCATGTGTTTTTTTTCTTTGTAAAAAGGCGGAGAAAATGGAGTCATGCAGCTGGCTTATTTTAATTTGCTCCAGCTCATGTTTGATTAATGCCAGTTTTCCTTGTCAGAGCTCATGCAGCACCATTATTTACACAACACCTTGCTCCATTTGCAAATAGCTCTTACTTTCAAAGATTTGTAATGGTACATTTTTAAATGCGTATAAAATAATTAATATAACAATTGGTCAATTTTATAATTTGGCTGAAACACAATTATTTTGAATAATGTCATATATTGAAATCAGCAGTTTCTTTACCTCAAAATACATGGGTTTCATCTAAATTTCAATTATGTGATTGGTTGTGTTTTATTGGCGGTACATTAATTGTCAAATTAGCTGCGTTTCGTTTTCATGGCAGTGATTTCATTGAGACCTCATTTGAACTCTGTGTCGGGAGGGAAGAGGAGGAAACATTAAAAGGGTTTCAAAAGTCGAACAAAGCCAAACAGACGTCCATATTCGTAGCCAGCAAAGCGTTGGTGGAACACCTCAGCGTTCATACAGCAACCCTGTGACCGCCGAAGCGCTATTCCCATCATGCTCTTTCCATTGGATGGATGTTCAAATACAGCATTTCAACAATTTCAGTGGACCACATCCATAAAGACACCCCCCCCCCCTCTCTCTCTCTCTCTCTGTGTTGCTGTCTCTGTCTCTCTCCCTTTTTCACTCACCCTTTCAATCTTGCTCTCTTTTTCACTCGCGGTGTCTCATTTTCCCTTGTGCAGTATGACATAGTCCATTATCTGCTCTTAGTACTAATTGGTGTGTTAACGCCATACTGTGGGTGACACAGTGAGGGAGAGAGAGAGAGAGAGAGAGAGAGGGAGGGAGAGACACAGGATGAATATGGATGAGGCGCATGCAGTGGGGGCGAGGGGGGCTCTGGGGGAGGCAAGTTTGAAGTGATTCTGCGGGAGTTAGAAAGAATGGGAGGCCAAGGTAAATGTTTTCAGCTACACAAGTGGTTAAGAGCAGCATGGCGAAATGACGAGTGAAGGGGGAGAAAAAAAAGAGAGAACCATTCTGTAATGGCTAGTGGTTGTTTTTCCTTCAGTTGGCCTTCTCTTTCCCTTTCTCTCTCCCTTTCTGTCCTGCTCTCACCGTCACCACTTTCAACCCAATTATCCACTCTCTCTGGCGCCACTGGCAGCATATGGAAATGTAAATTGCAAGTGAGATGTTTTTTTTGTTTTTTTTCAAAGCTGTGGAAGGTAAGCAGCTCTTGAGGATGTGGAGAGTAGGAGGAAGAAAAAGAAGAGATGACAAACAACTGAAACTGAAGGACCACCTTTGGTCCCAATAGCTTGTCGCTGTTGCTGCTCTATCAGATACACAAATCCACCCACGGAAGAAAATTGAGTAGACTGAGGCTGACGCGCACACAAACACATACACACACACATACAGGAAAGTTTAAAAAAACGGGTGGTGTAGAATGTGCATGCATTTGCCATGATATTTACAACATCAGTCGATACTGGACAGTCTCAGTTGGTAGAATTTGCATAAGGATACGCTCCTTAAATGGGCCTCGGCGTTCTGTCATGCTCACATGCCCAGTGCCGAATTTACACACTTAATGAGATGCAGAGACTCCAACGCAGTTGCAGCACAGAGGTACACTTCCTCTGCGCTTGAGAGGCTCTTCATACGGGGGCCCGGATGAGCCCTCGGGCTGGTGAATAGCTGCCGAGGCTCAGGATGCGGAGATCAAAAGGTGCATCTTCTTCCAATCATGTGACATTGAGACATGTACGGGCAGATTATTCAGATAAGCAGGCCCATCCTCAGGGGAGTGGAGGCAAAATGGAGGCGAGTGTTTTGTTCATTATCATTAAGATCTGGCTTTTCCTCTGTTCACCTCTCTTCTCTCCACGTGCTTATGTTCCACCCCCGCAGTGCTGATGAAGCCAACTTCTCAGATCTGCAATTTGCTCAATTATTTTCAATTATCCCGCCATCGCTGCTTCTATCATTCCCCTTAGTTCAATTGTGAGCAGAAATCACTTGTTGATTGACAGCAAAGGCCAATTAGAACTGGGAGAAAAAGGCAAACCTCTACGGTAATTAGTGCTGATTGGTGTCACGAAGACATTTTACAGGCTCTACCCACAGAAGTGAAACCCTTGTTTTTACCACTCAGCAGCTCTTATCACCGGCACACTGTGTGTTTTAGTTTGAGTCCTGTTTCGACAGTTTAGAGTTAGCAGAATTACGTATAGTTAAATGTTACTTTGCACAGCTAAATTAAATGGAGTGCCATGTGTTCTTTCAAAAGGAAGTTTTGAGATAGTGTGAATTTCTATCCAGCCACAGCATCATGTCTGTGTGCCTTTAGAACATTAACTTTAAGGTATCTCTCCAGAAGACTCCAGAAAGACTGGTCACATGAGGGCTGAGTGATGAACTGCTTTTGAGCACGACAGAGACCCACTAATTCAATATGCATCCGGCAGTTTTTCTGTCTGGGTTTGTTCCACATGCTTCCTAGTGGCGTAATGTAGTGTAACGTCAGGCAAAATGAAACATATTTTTCTTCACATACTTTCATTTTGGTTTTAAATCTGTGGATATTATATGTTTTATCAGGTTTTGTGCACAATAATCCATTTATTTACAATCTGTTATGAAACGTGTGACGTGACCTTCGTACTGCTTTTGTTCTTGTTATTGATAGTTTATTCCTTCAGGTAATTTCGGGAGACAACTTTCTTATTTTTTGCATATGTGTTTTTCAGGGTCAACACGGATGCTGCTTACTGCTCAAATTGTTGTTGTTTTTTAAAAAGATATATGAATTACAGAATTTATTAAAGCATCAAACAACTATTTTTCTGTGTCTAGTAGTATCTACCTGTGTGTGTGTGTGTGTGTGCGAGCGCCTGTGTTTACATTGCCGTGTGTCCAACAGCTCAGCGCTGTGCTCATAGTTACAGATGACGCACTATCAGCATCGTCAGCACCGTTAGCTGCTAGACGCCGACCTTGCAGCCACGATGAGAAGACAATATGCTCTTAAATATTTGCAATTACTACATTTAACCACGACAATAACACAAAATAATCAGTTTTACCGGCGTTTGCTGCCTTAAAAAAATGTTCTCAGATTTACTCAAACCTCCGCTCAAACAAAACCAGACTAACAAAGTGTGTACTCGACGATTAATCCGACTTATGAAATGTTTTTCATCCCAACCCTGGATGTTCTGTTACTGCCATTTTTTAACTGCACAAAAATGACTTCGACCCACACACACTTTATGTGTAAAAGATTGCACATTTATCACTACAAAGATCCTCGCTGCTGCCACGGCCAGCATTTGCATCTTAGGTTGTTCTCACCGCTGTGAGGTTGAACTTTTTGTTCTCTCTAGTGTGATAGTCCTTTACTGAAACCAACTGAACCTCCTCCTCTCGGTGCAATAACGCTTTAAGAAGCGGCTCACATGGACCCTGGCTGCTGACTTGAACCATTGTTTGGGATGAGTGGGCCGCCTATGCAAACGGTGGTTACTCAAGACTCCTCTAATGACATTATGGCCCTAATGAGTTATAATTGGGAGGAGATCTTAACTTGCAGGCCTAATTGCATCTGATTAAAGACAATATTAGTTTTACTGCTGGTAAATTGGATGGGGAGGGTGGTTTGGAGGAGGGTTGGAGGGATCAATGGTGTCCTTGTGGAAATATCCCAAATGCCCCTCCAAATAGTGATGAAGAGTTTGAACAAAAGCACAGGAGGAAGCGTGGAGCGGGTAGGGAAATACTCAACATGCAGAAATAGTGCGTTGAGAGGAAATGTGAAGTGGAAGGGATAAGATCAGCATGTCTGAAGGTTAAGAACTCATCCAGAACGACTCTGTCTCAGCTCTGCAGGTTTTGAGCACACTGTAATTGTGTGAAAGGTACATCTTTTGATTGCAGACGCTGAACGAAATGCAGATTTTTTTTTGTCTTTCTTTTTGATTCCTTCATCTGCTTCCCAACAACTTTTGCTCTGCATTTGCCGAACCGTCGGAGAGTGTATTTTTGGATACAACTTACTGTAGCTCAGTTTTCTCAGGAGTGGTAATTTGTGTGATCTTCGACGAGTAAATCAATATTTGAGAAAATAAACAGACAACTCTCAAAGCTGGGAAACCTGTTAAAATAGTGTTCCCATCTCTGCAGTCATCTATCTCCATAGAACGTCTTTAGTCGATATATTTTCATTTGCTTTATTTCCTGTAAAGTTGACTGCCCTGAATACCAAAATATGATAATTTAGCAACAAAGTTGCTTTCTTCCGTTGCTAAACCATGCAGGACCTATTGGTTGTTGAGGACGTCGTCTCACCTCCTGAGGCGTCTTCATAGAATCAGAATTGATAAAAATGAAGAATAAATACGTAAATAACTTTTTAGAGACCTTGCAGTGACATTATTAAATTATTCAGCGATTTCCATTTAACTAAATAGATTAGAAGTTATGTTATTATAATAATTATACATATTTACAATCATACACTATAGGAAAACATGCATTTATGTTTACTTTCTCACAAACATTCACGCACGTATGCAAATAAACAAAAACGCTGCTTGTTCCCTCTCCATGCCACCATAAACATGTGGCCTGGATCGGCGGTGATTTAAAGCCAGGCACAAGAGAGTATAGTAAATAATGCGTGTATGAGGCTTCATTTCCTCCGCTTCTTAAGCACTCGCTTAATTGCCATCCTCACCTGAGCAATTGTATAATTTCCTTTATTTTTCTCCTCCTCTGCCCAGAATATGAGTCTATAATGAGCTGTGGGTGTCCCCCAAAGCTAAGCCTGGCGCCTTGAAATAGGTTTCACTAATTTACCAATTAGTCATAAGATACAATTAGTGTGCAAGTTCCCTAAGTCCATGAGTGTGCCCCCCCCCCACACCCGCCCACCCCCATCACCCTCCCCACTTTGATTGTTCAATCTCTTCAGTGATCATCACTCCATTACTTGTCTCCTGCTCTCGCTCGGCTTTGTTCAGCCTCGCTACGAAAGCGAGGTCCCACCTGCACTTTGGATATTACTCTACCCGATGTGCCTCGGAGGGGATCGGTGAGGGAGTGGGAGTGTGTGAATGTGTCTACGTCCGCAGCTCTGGGTTTCTGTTTAAGTGCAGCTGGGACCGGTTTCACTGACCAGGAGGATGAGAGTCGGGGGGAGGGGGGGGGGGGGGGGGTTTAGGACTAGGAAACTTATGAGAACTGGGATAAGTTACCAAGTAGCAAAGTTTGCTGGAGGGGCAAATCTAATCCACGGTTGGAGAATGCCGTGTTGTGTTTCTCTCCTTGGCTGCTCAGCCATTAAAACAAAACCTGAGGAAAAATAGGAGTTATTTCAAAAAACAAAAAAACAGATATCAACGCTGCTGCTCGCGCTGTTTGTTATTATACTTTGTGCAGCAATCAATATGTCAGAGGTCTTTTGTCAGGGATGGTTCATTTTTCTTCATGGCAACAGCCTTCTTCTATATAGAATTTATTGTTCTGTAATTGAAGTGAATTCCCAGCTGTTGTCAATATCTAAGAATGCGTAGGTGGTCTCAAGATAAGTCAAAATATTACAAAGGAACCAACGTGCGCCCGGAGAGGTGCATCGCTCCGGATGATCTATATTTCGTCCCTGTGACTGGAGGAATGGAACAAAGCTTTCGACAAGGGTTTTTCGCTTCGGCGGCATCTCAGTTGAGACAGAGTCAGGAGTTTATGTGTCAGTTGCAGTGAGCGCGATGGGACGCCGAGTGTGATCACGCCAAAACATGTTTGGAGCGGTTTGTTGGAACAGTTTATGTTTCATTGAGACCAGATAGAACAATGACATTCAGTCTCACTGAGACAAGGGGAACGCTAAGTAGGAGAAAGAGGGAACTCTGGATACGAGCTCTGCCTGCACACATGTAGGCTTTCACAATTCACTGCAGACAAGTGAATAATCACTTCATCGGACATGTGTGACCTGCAGATTACATACACTTTAGTCTTATTGGGGGAGATACTGTTGGTACCACCGAGTAAAGCTTTCTTTTGTACCCTTTTACGTTTGGTAAGGGCTCCTATGTTCCTATGTAGGCTACTTTCCTTTCACTTAATCGGTTTGTTTTCTTGGTCAACACTTGTTCTGTCTTACTTTCTGCTAAACAATGTCATAGCTGAGCCCTCACTGTAAATTGAGAATGTATGTGTTCTTTTGTTTAAGCTTGTTTGGAGTTATTATAACTGCAGTGGTTATTTTGTCAATGTGTATTTTTAGTCGTTCTATTGCATTTTCTGCTTTGATAAACAGTTGCCATCTTACTATGCCATCCCACTAAGACACCCACACTGTTCCCCATGGATCGGATAGACTTACAGGCTCACTGCCTGTCAATTCCACTCTGGATCAACACTTTTAATGTAATTTTATATGTGAAGCTTTCAGCCACCAGTCTTCTACGTAAACTTGAATTTAAAATTGCCCCCCGCCTCCTCCTCGCTGTTTAGATGTCCTTAAAAGAGGCTGGTGTTACCATTGGCTGGGAAAAGGTTACATGATGTATATATACACATTTAGTTGTCTGTGATTGTACAACATCAATAAATAGGTTGATCAGGAGGATACTTCTGTATATAGAGCACATTTCCGAGCAGGAAGAGCAAAGGATCAAATAAAAGAACCTGTTTTTTCTACATTTTTCCAAACTATCCTGGACTAAAGTCTGGTCTCTATATCGGTGAAAACCTTAAACGCATTGGTAGTAGTGTATAATTAATGCATATCATTTAGTAAATGAAGCTACTCCAATGAGAGGAAAACGTTCTATCCCAATGGTGCATATCAAATATGCATTGTGCATTTATTTACTTGTCATTCGCTTCAGTGTCTGTGACAATTCTTTATCTCAGCCTCTCTCTCGCTCGCTCTATACCTTCCTCTCTCACTCACTTCCTCTCAGAGGTTCACCCCCTCATGCTAATGGACCCCCCCCTCCCCACCCCCGTCCTCATGTCTATCTAATCAAAAATCAATTAAAAACACCTCGCCGCTGAGTCTCCAGAGCCAAGCCTAGGTTGAGGGTGGAACAGAAACGCTTCCCGCACTCCCTCGCACTCCCTCACCCCCTATCTCCCTCCCTCTCCCTCCTATGGTCTGCCGCTCGCTCTCTCTCGCTCTTACCTAAGCTCCGCCCTCCTGTCTACTGGAAGTTGGCAACATGATTTACGAGAACGAAGAACTTAATTTATATATTTTTTTCCTCTTGCATCCTCTCATTTATTTATTAGATTTTTCTCCCAGCCGCCTCTTCCTGTCTCTGGCGTGGAGGGGAGGCGGAGGATAGAGGGAGAGGGAGGATAGGATTAGATGGAGAGTGGTCTCGGGGCAGACCAGTAGACTGGCAGGCCTGCAGACATGGAACAGATCTGTCCCACACTTAATGGCATTAGTGTAGTCCCTGAAAGGGGGAGGGGAGGCCAGCGGGGAGACAGGCTAACATATTAAAACTGCTTCTATACCAGACGCTTGTCTATTCCTCTCAAACTCACAATTCTGAATCCAACTCGCTTTTCTTTTCGGGTGGAAGTTGTGCGTTGTTCAACGGAGTTTGTGCCAATTGTGATGTCCCAGTTAGCTGAGGCAAACTATTCTCTCCTCAAACACATACAAACAGAATAAGTGCTCTCTCACACACACACACACACACACACACACACACACACACACACACACACACACACACAGACACACACAGAAACAAAAACACAACACAAAAGAAAACCCTTTATCCTGACACGGACACGTGTGGATTCAAGCAGAAAACTTGCTCTCCCATCGTGTCAGGTGCAAATGGACTTCAGCTGAAAAGCCAACATGGCCCGCGGTGGCAAGTGACATCTCTGTCGACTGTCTGTGTGGATAAAACTACAATCAGTTGTTTCTCTGCACTCTCCCCGTGACTCATTTACACCTGCCTTCTTCCCACCAGGACTTTGCACATCTAACCGATCTGTGTGACTTCGGTGTGATCAGTGCCGGATTGCTGACTGTCAGCACACCTTCCAAAACTAGCTGCGAGCCCCATGGCGCCCTCACAGGCTTAAATTATCTTCATGCAACCTGCTTGGACAGCACACTCTTACTACACAGTACTACTGGAGCATTGGGGCAATTGCACACAGGAGTTAGTCAAGAAGAGTAAGGAAATAGACAGTGAAAATGTGGCAGATTGGAGTCAGCAAGAAAAAAAAGCGGGGAAAGAGAGAGAGATTGCTCCCCTTAAACATGCACATATCAAGTTTAGGAGACCAATAGAGTGGCCGGGGGGGGTAGGAAGTGGCCAGGATATGTAAGAGAACACTGACAGACAGGTGGATCCAACATGCTGTGTCTCTTGATTAATGGAGCATGGAGTTGGTGAATATACATGGACCCCCGCCCTCCAGCCCTTTCAGCTGTCTCAGCAGCGCGCGGCGGCATGGATGGATAGGGGAGGCTTTTCCCAGCTGTTAAGGAAAGGTTAAGTCACGACAATATTGTTGTCGTGAAAATATTGGTAATACTTCCTCTGTCACTGGAGTATGATTTATCCATCTTCCTTTGTGCGGGTTTGAGGAGGAGGAAGAGGAGGAGGGAAAGCGGGGACAGGAGGCGATGGGCACACGGCAAACAGCCCGGGGGATGTTTTCTCTTTATCTCTGTCACAAAGGCCACCCCGGGTATCGCAGGTGTGTCTGGGAACGAATTCAGAGCGAGCTATTGATCCTGCTGAGTACTCCTACTGTATATAGCCCGGCTCTGGCCGCAACCTCGCACCCTGAGGAAAACTATACAGGAACAGGCCACGCTAAAGGTCACGCGGTGATGGAGATAGAACAGCTTGCAGCTGGCTCTGCATACCTATTTAGTGTCCTAATGGATTTAAGACGTATTACCAAGCCAATCCACATTTTCACCCCACCTTTCAATTTAAAGCAGCCGTTGTTGGTAGTGATGTTAACACCGTCGTGAAAAATGAATGCAACAGAAAAGCATTTAGTCCGATTTTAGAATGGCAAGTGTTGTTTAGAGAAGGCTAGAGTACAATTAGGGACATGTTGATTAAGTAGTTAGTATGTTCAGCTAATTATCATCTTTTGATTTAATTTGATGCATAATCAAGGCCTCTCTGTCACCTCCTTATAGTTTTCCAATTTTTAAGATATTCCAACAAGCAGACATAGAAAGCTCTAGTGAATGACTGCGTTTTGAATACAAAGTCACCCGCATGATTCCACCAGACGCGTTTTAAAAAATGCTAAAAGCCGGGGAACCGCACAATAGATGCTTTTCAGTTTTATACCCTGTTGTGAATTAAAGCCTTTTGTAAGTGTGCTCGCACAGTGTATTGTGTTTAGAAAAGCTTCTTTATTTTCATAATAAGTATTAGTTTTACCGAGTTGCAAATGCGACTCTGGTCCCCAGCAGTGTCAGGGATGCGTGGGGAAGGCAGGACTCGGAATCCAAAAAGACTTTAATAGTCATACACTCCAACACAAAATGGCCAAGGGGCAAAAACGCATACAGGTAGGTAGGCAGGTGATTGGACACAGGTGGAAACAATCAGACAATCACAGGGGATGACAGGAAGTGAAGTTACCCAGGGAGACAAGAAGCAGAAAATAAACCCACACCATGACAGTACCCCCCCCTCAAGGGCCAAATTCCAGACGGCTCTAAACTGGCAAAGAGCAGACAAGCGGTGGAAGGGAGGGAAACCAGAGACGTTGGACCACACGGGAAACTCTGGCGGGCGGCCGTTCCGGGGTCGGAGGAGCGAGTCGGGGAACGGCAACGGGAGGTCGCTGCGGCGGCCCAGCGGGAACGGGAAACAATCAGACAATCACAGAACAAGGCAGGAAGTGAAGTTACCCAGGGAGACAAGAAGCAGAAAACTACAAAATAAGACAGGAAATAAACCCACACTGTGACAAGCAGGATGATTTGGGCTTTCTTTGACCTACTAGTAAAGCTTGTCAGTATGCAGTCAGAATAAGAGACAGCAGTCCCACAAGGTAATATGAAAGTGCCTTTTATTGACGTAGAATATGGTTGCAGTGAGTTTAAATGCCTGAAAACATATTTTATAAAAACAATTTCTTCGACAAAACAGTTTCTTTATTAATTGGAATTTTCATTCCTGATGCATTAACATTACAAGAAAAATGTCCTCTTTAAAGCGCAAGTACATATTTGATAGCGTTGAGTTAAAAAAACAAAAACATGTTAGAATGTCAATAGCATCATTATTGAATGGACCCTTTTAGAGCAGGAACAAAGCTGACGCACATCAGTGGACACACTCAGTTTGGTCAGGAATTTCAGCAGAGTTCAATAGCTGCACAAGGACGAAAACCACCAACGATGGCAAATGTTGGCTTTTCGGATCAGTTTGCTGTTAGCAGCCTTGTATATACATACATATATCTGTATATATAGATGAGGTGTATGTATTTGCTCAAGAAAGCTTTTGTGTTGCATTACACCGAAGATAAATTATGAGCATACGTGTCACTAGAGTCATCGAATACCACAAGCTAGACTCAACGGATTGACTTTATTGATTGGCATTAAAACACAAGCATTTTTTTTAATCAACCCAGTGGCAGTCACTGCGTTTACCAGCTCGCAGCTATTGAGGTCACCCGTGATTAAGTTTAAAAAGTGAGCGTGTTGACTCTTAGCGGAATGCATCTGGGGTTACACACAATGACAGCAGCTCTTTAAAATACTAAACAAAACGTGTAGGTGTGCTCACACAAGCCAATCAATTTTAAATACATACTCATCTGTATGTCATTCATGCAAGGTACCTCAGGCAGGGACCATGGATACAATCGGCCCCATTTAATACAGACACTTAGTAAACTTAAACACCTGCTACTTTGAAGCGGTCATGATTCTGCCTGAATTATGCAGAACTTAAGTCCGCTCATGGAATACCAATTTGGTCAACCGCACGGACAACAAGTTCCTGCAGTCAACCATTTTAATTCAATGTTCAAAGCTAGCCGACTCAACGGGGGAAAAACATTTTTTTTTTTGCAAACACGTGCACACATATTGGTTGACGAAATTGGCTCTAAAAGGGTCTTTTGGAGATCTTTTTATATCCAGTTCACTAAGGCTGAAAAATATTACACTTATCTGAAAATACACAGCTTACTTTCAATTCCATTCAGTTGAAACTAAACTAACCAATATTCACTGAAGACTTTAAAGCAATTTTAGTTGTGCTTCTAGCACAGGATACTGAGTTGGTTGGTTGGACGCCATGTTATTCTGAGCTGTCCGTGTTTAGCCTGCAGTTAATTCTGGATGGGAGAAAATGCCCATTAAATGTAATCTTGTTTTTCAGTCCAACACTCAAACCACAACTTCAGAGAATTGGCCAGCGATGAAGACATCATCCATCATCCGACTGACGCTCTGCCAGAACACTTATAATACGGAGGCTTTTCGAGTTCTACCTGCTTGTCTTTGAAAAACCACACAATCATAAACACTCACAGAGCAACAACACACAGACTCAAATTTCCCATCTATTTCTGCAAATCAAATGCATAAAATCCATCCTCTCCTGGCTATTCATCATCTACTGCTCACTCAGTCATTATTTCCCATCTTGACGGCTGCTGCTGTAGGTCCGTGTGTGTAAATGTGTATGCAAGTTCCTCCGCCCCAGCTTACCCCCTCAAAATGTGTAAAGAAACCCAAAATGGTTCCACTCAGAAATTTGAGTTCCTAGTTTAATGAAATAGTGCTTTTAGAGTTGATCCGAGGAGCCCACTATAACACTTATCTCAGCATCAACAGTGCTGCGAAAAAAAAGAAAAAAGCTGCCTTAATCGGATTGCTGGAGCTCTAAAAGGTTTCTGCACATGGGTTCCTCTGCAGGCCGCTGGGCTCCAGGGCCGGGCTGGGCACCGAGGCCCGACTGCCAGCCTCGACTCCGTGGCTGAGCTGGCAGATAAAGTCCAGAGGCTCATTGGTGTCTTCGTTAGCAGGTACGAGCCTACGAGTAAAACGATACTAATTAGAGGCTTTAAATATGTGATTCGATCAGCGAACGCCACGCGCACACACACACACACACACACACACACAGTCAAATGCAGAAGCTGGCAGATACACAGCAGCCACACCTTTTCCACACTAAAGAGATACAGTATGTAGATATCATGCTCTGTGTTTACTCGCACACATTTAGACACACACACACTGTGATTTGCTTTATTTCTTCTCCACTGTACACCTACACATCACTCCATGGACTCACACAGAGGAATTCATTTATCAGTGATTCGCTGTTCCCTGCAGCGAGAGAAGCTGCAGCAGACATTGATCAAACTGACTTCTAACATGAAGAAGTTCAAAAACGCACTTTTCAAATCCCTTTACTGCTAGAAACCTTCCACTACCAAAAGAAATGACACACACACAAACACACAATTACATTCTGCTGTATGGGTTCTAGCAAACATGAGCACATAGACGCAGGGATCCCCGCTTGCAAACTTTAATAAGTATGTAGCATTATCCCAATATTTTTAGCTCACAGGTTTACAAAAATGACACCATTACTTTACACATTCCTTTAGCCGATGAACGAGGAAATATTTCAGTAATGACAAAGGCTGTGCTTTTTTAAACAGTGAAAACAATGACTGGATTCTCAGTCAAGGAAGCTTTTATTGCTCTAGGGGGACATCATTTTTTTAAATTGGTCCCTAAAATCAGCACATTGTGCTGATTAACTGCAAATTATCCCCTTAAATTATTCATTTGTCTGCCCTAAATCATTTTCCATTCCCTCCAGTTGGTGATTTGTACCCTAAACTGATTAACTCCTTTGAATAAATATGTTTTTCCAGTAAATAAGTGTTATCACCTTCATTTAATTTGTCCTAGTTTACAACGACCTTCTTGCGTTCCACACTTTTTCAGCTTTTTGGCTGTTAAGTAAAATTTTATATTTGTTTTGCTATTACTTAAACGTATTCTATAATATGACAGATTTACTCGTCTAAAAGAAAAGGAATGCATGTGAAGGCTATTGAGACCAATCCCTCCCAATGGCTCGGATAAGCTCTCTACTCAAGTAACAGAAACCTGTTTTCCATCTCCAAACTATACAAAATCCAGTTTGGCTTCCACTAAAAATCAAGGAAATGTACCATCTTTCTTGCTGAGCAGCTCCAGAGTTATTAGCCTTTGTTCCAACTGTTTTGCATATTCAGCCTCCTTTTCAGCCCACATAGATGTTAATGCACTCCCACACAAACAGATCGGTGTGAACAGGGCAAACATATTCTCCAACAGCGTCTCTCTCTCTCTCTCTCTCCCCTTCTCTCCCTCTCTCACTCTTTTTAGTTTGTCTTTTTGTAAAACCCACTCACATCACACGTAACTAGCCACACACGTGCACGGACTCACATGCACACATACACGCTGAGATGCACAAAATACGTTTTTTTCGCAAGTCTCCGCCGACCACCTCTCAGTGTGCTGGATCAGCTGAAATGGGATCCATCCCTCAGATCCCGCTGTACTCCTCATACATACTGATGTAGCCTGATCTCCTGTCAGCGAGACGGCCTGCAGGGAGCGAGTCTGGGGCTCATAGCGCGGCCTCCAGAGACCATCTCAGCCAGATGCTCAGAGAGCTGTTCAGACAGGAAGAGATACTTGGGGGGCAGGGAGGCTGCTCCGTGGGCCTGTGATGCTTTAGCCCGGCTTTCAATGACATCGCCACGCAGTTCACATGAGTCACCAGTGTTTTGACGCAGGACTGTGCAACAGTACAGGGGGACGCCTCAGGACGCGCACATGTGCGAGCTATCTGGCTCATGCATAGAAAAGGGGGGCGCAAACACACTTACTTCCCTCCGGTGTCGCAATAGTGTGTATGAGGACTGAGCCAATCCACAGTACAAAGGCCGTGTGTCCCTGCATGATAGCACTTAAACTGGCTCCATAGGGACTGGCTTGCAAGGTGTTTCAAGTTGTTTTGCTTTTACAATTTGGGTCTGGTTTTGGTTTGCATTGTACGACTACACTAGTAACAGTTTTCTCCTCAACGTGGTTTTGGGGATCTGGAGCCTCAAATCTCAGTAATTAAGTTTATCCATTTGGATCAGAACAGAAGCTACTTCAGTTTGTTTGTGGATGCATGTGTTCATTAGTGTGCCTGTAGACGCTTATGAATAAGATTAAAGGCTAATGTGGAGAATGTTCCCATGATTTTTATATATAATATATATATATATATATATTTTATATTAAACAGCCCATATAGCAAATATTAAATTGTAATGCGAGTTTATCAACAAAAGCGAGCGGTATATTGAGTTATTACTGCGGGTAAAGTGAATCAACAATGAATATCAATTCATCAAAACTCTACAGGACCGAATTGTTCACAGGCGTATGTCAGTGAAATAAAAAACGCACAGACGTGCCTTGTTGTGGCAATGTTGTATTCATTTCCTCCTGTGCTTTTCTTTCTCCCAGGAGAGGTTAACGCTCCACTCTCTGCAATTCAATGTGGCGCATACCCGAACATTTTCTCCTTTCTTTATAATTCTCTTCACATGAAAATGTGTAAATATGGAGTAGTTTAGTAATGTATTGTTACTTTTGTCTGAGTGGCCTTCCATTAATCTCTCATGCTTGTGGAAGAAGTTAAAAATCCATCTGGGGCCCTGGCTGCAGACAATTGTCTAAAAGACCCGTTCCATGCAAATTGAATTAGAATCTATGTGTAACACACACAAGCCAGAGCGTCATTAGATAACGAGACATAAGTAAAGAGGGACCGTGGAGGACAGGAAAAAGCAGCTGATCGCTCTCCTCCTGTTTGAGGCCATGTTACCCCTCAAATGAGATCAGCATGAAAGAAATGCGTTTTTCTTCTCTCCAGTTCATCTAGTGTCGATCTCCGCGTCTGCCTGTCGGCTTCCTTGGACTTTTACACACACTAGTTTAACTGTGCAAGCACACACACACACGCAAACAGAGAACCCATAACTTTTCCAGCCTTGAGCATTCAAGCCTTGACGCAGGCATCAACTCTCGCTATCCGAAGACAAGAACAAAGCAATGCAGAGTTAAAAAAAGGAGGTGTTGCAAAAGTCGGAGGCGTTGGTGGCAGAGAACATACACAGACGAAGGAGAGGAAGCCTTGTCGAGTCATGTGCAAAGAAACAGCTGGTGTGACTGGGCTGCCTGAGTGAGAGCAAGACGGGCGACAGGGACTGTGAGGAAGATGAAAGGCTGTGGGAGGGCAGGAGGAAGGGGCTCATTATGGTGAAGCTGAAAGCAGGTCAGCAACGAATGGAAATACGAGGTGATTGATAAGCCTGTCACTGTGGCAAACGCTAGGAGATATGAGTCAAGGGGAAACGGTACGGAACCTAGAGGGGAGTCAGCGGCAGATTAGCGAGGGTTGGGTTGCGATTTAGTCAACAAGAGATGAAGAGATGGCAAAGCTAAAAAAGCAAAAGGAGGACAGGGTAGGCGGACGATTTAAGTCATTTTGAAAGTGATCCCGTTTGTGGGCAGGAGAGAGAGAGAGTTGTGCGAGGGGGTCGAGGCGGTGAGGCAGGAGATATGGTATGAAAAAGAGAGATACGGGGAAGTAAGATATGAGAGGGGCTGAGATAGAGATAGGCCGGCAAGGAGGGAGACAGAGTTATGGGCCATGATCGATCTGGCCTGCTGATGCCAAATGGGGGGTGTAATGATGGGTAATGATATGAGCCT
The DNA here is from genome assembly GCF_964276395.1 of Gasterosteus aculeatus. Classification (NCBI taxonomy): domain Eukaryota; kingdom Metazoa; phylum Chordata; class Actinopteri; order Perciformes; family Gasterosteidae; genus Gasterosteus; species Gasterosteus aculeatus. Next base: position 9,612,093 of record NC_135699.1, on the reverse strand, counting down.
GGAGAGGGAGTGTGTGTGTGTCCTGGGTCCATGACCACACAGTGGCTCGCACTTTCATTAATAGAATCAATTCATCGCACCTCGCGGGAGAGAGTTTAATACACACCCCACATAACAATCTACACAGTGTATATATTCACCCGTGTCACAGCTCTCTCTGGCTGCGTCTCACTCCGTCTCCCGATCCAGACTCTCTCCTCGCCCCCTTTTGGCTCTTGGTCCCTCGCCACTCTTTGTGCAGTCTGCTCTGTCATCTGTCCGTTTCTCTCCCCTCCATCATTGCTTTCTCGTTCCTCTCTCACCCGCCGCGGATCTCATAGAGTCTGTTTTTTTTTTTTATTCTTAAATTAACACGTCAAAAATGCGTTTGCAGCCGCTGGGTAGCGGAACCTTCCAATTGATGAAAAACATGGCAGCCTATGCCAAGACACAAATATATGCACACAGGCATTGACGCGTTTATCTCCACACTCTTGGCAGACCTGCTGACTCTTAAACAGTTTCCACAGCAACATGGAGTGGCTAAGAATAATGTATTCTGTTGTGGCTGGGTATGGTTAGCATCACGCGGTTCTGTTCCAACATCAGACTCCTTGTCGTGCAACATCATCGTGTGAGACGAGGAGGTACATCAAAAGTTATTGTTACTTGGCACCGGGTTTGCTATAAGATTCAAATGAGAGCAGCTTTGTTTGAGTAGTGATGTTACGGAAGATGAGAAGTACAGACTGGCTGGATAATCATAAAAACCACTGGCACCATCCACTGAGGGAACAAGTCTGTGGCCATTACTATGGAAACTAAATCCAATACAATTCAGAAATTAAGGCCAAGATCTTCCAGAGCTCGCTATTTTCCAGCACAAACATTTGACAACACTGCGCGGGCTGAATCATCCACAAGCAGAATAATAAATAGTTATTTGAATCACTGGAAAACCATCAGCTTTAAATAGCTGAATATTTGCAGATATTCATTGTTGGTTAAGAACATTTACTGAAATGTGTAACCAATTAACATCTCTTCTCCATCGTGAGATAGATCCATTTAAATCTTGCACAAAATGTGTTAAAAGGTTGTAACAATTGACTTGATTTGTGTAACTATTTTCCAAATTGACACATGAATAGCACCAACTCTCACTGTTGAAATTTGGAAACATGTAAAATCATCGTTTTCAGAACATTCAAACATTTTGATTTCTCTTGTGAGTCTCCTGCTGGTTTGGCAAATGTAGCTCCATCTCTTCATTGCAGCTCAGCAGACAAGACAAATGGAGAGTAAACAGGAGAGGTGATGTTAAACGGTCATAATGAACTGAATAATAAAAATGTGATAACTGGTGGAGGTGAGTTGCTTTTCATGCAGCTTTCTTTCCACCTTACAGGTTGTTTGACAAACACGTATTTTATTTCAATTACAGCCAAAGCAACGTAATTTGTGTAGAAATCTTGTTTACTGACAAAATGGTGCGCAGGATGAATTTGTTATATTCTGTTATCCCTGCTCATATTGCAATTTAAAGGGCTTCTGTGTTGTGGTATTGAGAGACGGGTAACCTATAAGAGCTTGAACATTTGTCGAGGCAGATCTATTCTTCTTGACATTAGTGAATGATTGAAAAATAACAGAGTAGCGAACCTGCATAACTTTCCCTTTCTTGCGTTTGTCATTTATACAACTTCTCCGTGAGATAAATGCACCCATAAACTGTCAGCTCACATAAACAAGGTGCCATCCAAAGACTTCCAATCCATATTTGTAAACCTCATTCACATAACATACTGTAGAAGACTATTCAAAGGCTTCCGAGGCTGCTGTCCCATTAAAACAGATGCAATTTACCAACGCATGAGGGATTTGCTACATCGATCATGCTTTATATATCAAAGCACAACAATCAAATCCATCCAAGCTCAGGTCTGTTGCTTTTGGATTCAGCATATAACTGCCAAGAGGCTAGAGACCGGCTTGTCTCTGATATTTATTAGTGCAGTGCTGAATTTGTGTTACTCCACCTCAACCAAATCACAAGTGCACGAGCAGGAGCCGAGATCCAATGCCGATGTTGACTGAGAGACGCCGGCTCATCGCCCTGATGGAGCTGATGCTTCCCAGTGATGGCTTGTGTCTATATTAAAAGCGTTTATTTGGATGGACATATATATGTATATATATATACATACACATACACACACGCCTCTGAGTGCAGGATGAGTCAATGTTTTTAACTGTGTATATTGTGTATTTAAATAAATTATTATTATTTTCAAAGGAGCAGTTTCTCATAACCCCAAAAAGAAAGTAAATAGTGTAAATGAACAAAGGTAAAGACTAGTTGCCTTTGTCATGAAAATCAGACCTTGAATATCAAACCGTTGGCTTTTATGTCCATGTCTGGCTCAAACATGCATTCATTCCAGGCTAAGAACCACCTCAACAAAGCTGGCTCTTTCATTCACTTTATGTAACTTGACTTTTCAGAAGCTTTTTTTTTTTTTTGGGAGTTGATCATTCAGATGACGATGAGTTTGTGATGAAAGCCTGCTGGGGGCTGAATTTAGGACGGCGCAGAAAGGAACGGTGCACCAAGTGCCGGCCCATTATCTTTTTCCCAGCAACCCCTTCTCACAACTTCACAAGCTGTGCCTGAAAAAACACTCATGTGGACAAACTGGCAAGTGAGGATGAGGAAAATAAATGAGAGGGAAAGGCTGGTTAATGAGAAATGCTATTTTTACTGCTTTGATGTCCCCCATCCACATAAGCACACAGCTTAGACAAAAACAAATTAGAGATGTCGACTGCATCCCAAAGACATTAAAAACATATTAGCACAACAACCATTTGAGACTGTCCACACACATTCACATGCGGTGTGTGCGTCTGCATTTGAAATTCAGAAAAGAAAAAAAAAAAATCCTCAATGCATTTCATAGCGCTTGTCCACACCGTCTGGCAATATGCATATCACTGTGAGCAGTTGTTCCTTATGGCTAATAGCAGACAAAATATCAACATAATGACACCATAGTTTCTGCACGGCTAGATGACTGAGAGGCATAGTGCCATGATTCATTTCCCCACTGAGAACTGTATAGAATGCAGATTAACATCATCAACACATTCAGAAAGATCTAAAGGCACTTTGTCTAACTTTTCAAACTGATACTGAATGTAATTTGTCTATCGGCTCCTCGCAAGGCGTCCGTCTTCCCGTGAAGTGAGAGAGGAGGTCACTTAAGGGAAAAGAAGATGACAACTTTCAGAGATTGAAATGCCGGCCTACACCAACTAATAAAAGAAAAGGGATTCATTAAGTTTTCCAAATACAATCTTCTTTACTGCCAGAAACTAATCAATAATCAGCTTCGTCGCCTCTTGCTCGTCGCTGCGTCGTGTCAAGACTCATGAGCTTTGGCAAACCTCTCTTGTTCGGACATATTGAGTGAACTAGTAAGCCGCCACTCTCTCCAGGAATTTGAATGACTTTGTGTCAAGTCGCACTTCATTTTTGTCGAATTGGGGCAAGGTTCATTACAGAAACCTTTTCCATTGAAGTTTATTTTTTAAGTTAATGTGAGGAACTTTTATAGTTGTCTTGATCTGATCGACACAAAGCAACACAATTCCACAGTGTGTTAGGAGACGATGCATTGCCATGAAAAATGTATGGCAGCGGAGATGTTGATGCACTGATCATACTTTTTGGCCCTGAGAACTAATTCCATAAATTTGGGGTATTAGAATGATATTCTGGCTAATGGCTGAAATTAAAACATGTTATGTGTAAAGTAACATGACAATATTAGTTTCTTGAATTGGTAAATTGAACAAAATAATTTAAAACATATATGTCTGCGTTCATGTTAAATCAGGCGGATGGAAACCTTTTGCACGGTTTTCTCTGTATAGATTTAAGTGTGCAAATATTCATTCTACGAAATTACTCACTGTTGTTTATTATTTATTGTATTTTATTTAATCAAACAAATTTCCTCAAAAATGAAAATTGCACGCAGTTTATCGTCTATATATCTAAATATTTGAATCATGGTTTAAATAAAATAACCCTGAATATCGGTTTGAAGTATGATAAGAATTGCGGTCGCTTGTGTCAAATTCATATATTTCAACTTAAAGGGTTTTGAGACACTTTACTATTGTCTATTGAGTCCTTTATCCAATGAAAATCGTATCTCTTTATTAAAAAACAACATAGGTGTGATACGTATGTGATTGATACGTCTAACTAATTTGAAAAATAATCTGTAGCCTCCTTAGATAACACACGTTGCATTGAAACACAGAAAAAGAAGCATCCAGACGAGAGAAAGGGAGACAGAGGAAGGGAGACACAGGAAGCCAATAAAAGGAAGTTGAGGGTACTCATGACATTAACGAAACAGTAATGGGTGACACTGAGAACTTGCAATGTATCTCAAAGAAAACCGAGGAGACGGGAAAGATGAGGCAAGATTGGTTAAAATGAGGAAAATAGAAATGGCTGCAATAACTGACCACTAACTCCAGACCACAGTCAATATATCTAAGTGGATTTTAGCTGTGGCGCGATGGAAGAAATGCTCCAGAACGCCCACAATGAACACACACACACGCACGCACACACCAAACAAACCAGCTCAGAATTGGTTTAATTCCACCAGCTGGGTTTGAATGTGAGAATAGAAAGTGGCATTATACACACACACACACACACAGTGCTGCAGTTTTGTGCCTGCCTGCAGCTTCATTGGGTAGGTGGGGGCAGCAAGGTTGCAGGCTGCAATATTAAACCATCAATCACCCCCCAAATTAGGCATTTTACATCACACAAGCACTTACAGCCGCCCCCCCCACCCCCTACTCCCCCACCTCTCCCACAGGTGGGGTCCAGGCCAGGGGAAAAGAGATTACATCACAAAAGCAATGATGGTGCGGCAAGACCCATGAATACATTACCGCATCACATACACGCAGAGTATGGACCGAAGGTGACAGCAAAATAATAAATCATAATGAATAATATCAAATCATGTAGTTATTTCTTTACTCTGAGGTATGTGAAGTATGCATATATGCAAGAGCCTTCAGTGCGGTGATTAGCTTACACTAATCAAAGTTGAGCGAGTGATTTGTATTAACAGTTGCTCACAGTGTCTGCTTGATCATTTAACAACCCTTTTTTTTATTATCTTGACTCACTTGACAAACAAAGCTATTTTTCTCACCCATGTGGGACAGACAGTGCAGTGTCCATTTGTCGGTTCCCATGTATTTATTGTAAAAAAAGAAAGAAAGAAAACCTCTGGGCTTTCAATGAGCCGGGAAGCCATTAACCAGCACAAGCAAAAGGAGTAGTAGAAGACTTTGAAGAGGGGAAGGACGAGGTTAACGTCGAAGCGGTGGAGGAGGAAGCAGCAAGGAGATGGTGAAGGTAAATGACACATGGATTTGTATTTATCCCAATTATCTACTGCAGGGGTCTTGGGTGAGAAGGGAGAGAATGTCCACCCACATTAGCGGTGTTTACTGACACGGCTGCTGATTACAAGCTGATAGAAACTGATTGCACAGCTCTCCTCACTTTACAAAACATGAAAAAGAAGAGACGGCAATACTCAGGCCCTGCACCGAGACACTCCCACAACCACAGCAAACCCGTCTTTATACTTCCCCCTCCTTCCCCCTCAGCACCTTACGACTCCCCTCATTCTCTCTCGATCGGCCCGGTGTGCACGAGCTGACGGTAGATCCCGCACGGCTCCCTTTCGCGAGTCCCCGCAATTCTCGCCATGCTCCTCTCCCCTCTTTGGCTCCGTGTCGTGTGGCGATAGCGGAAGTAACCGCACCGGCTCTGTGGCTGCACAGCGGCGCCATGACGCCCGCCGCCCGGCCTCCTGCACACACACAGTCTGCAGGGTCCTTGATGAAGGGCCCTGCTCAGCGTAGCACTGTGTCACTGGCGCCGGGGAATGAAACGCTCTTTGCCTATGAAGTGATAGAAAGCCTAAGGATGTTTTGTGCGTTGTAGTTTTCACTCCCAATTCATTCGGCAAGTATTTCACCAAGCTTAAAATGTTATGCGGCGTAGGTCTGATTTGCTGTGAATCCAGTCTTACAGCATTGCTGAGATAAGCTGCCCGTGGGCAAACATACTGCTGAACTTTCGACCCGACAATACAAAACGATATAACCCCTGTAGTGCAGGATTGCAGTTGATACTATAGGGAATAGAAGAGCAGAAAATAAATTTGAAAAAAAGCAGGAGTTGCTTCAAGAGGGGGGAGAAAAAAGGAATGGAAATTTAGAGCAGCATATCTCGACAAAACCAGAGTGGTGTATAAAAGAGAATGTGCATTTAGCAGGACTAAAGGCCTGGGGAGGTTAAATATGAAAATACATAATGCACTTGTATGGTAAATAAAAACAAAAAAAGCAATATTTCATTCACTGGCTTGCTGGATTTAAAACTTTATCGCTGCAGTATTTATGGGCCGCGATTTTTACATTCTTCATTTTACATCAAAATGAGTTGGGGAAAATAGGTGAGCAGAATGCACCTGAAGCATTATTCAGAAAAGCCGAGGGCAGAGAGATGGACACCGAGCCCTTCGTGGCTGTCGAAGCAACCGTCTTGTCCTGGTACAAACAAGAGCACAAAGCAAAGCACAGAACCAAGTACAGATTCCCTCGCCACTTTCCTCACCCGTGTCCTCCCCTCGCCAACCAGCTTCTCTGGGTATGACCTCTCTCGGCCCCTCATGCCCTCTGCTAGCTCCAAGCCCTGTTCTGCAACTACAGCAGCATGGAGAGGGACACCTAGTGGACGTGGACCACGGTCTCCATTCCTGTTGACTTTACTGCACACCAGGTTACACAGAGGACCTTTAACAAAGCCACATTAATCACACTGAACCACTAACTACAGCCATTATCGGTGTGATTTGCACATTGCTCACTATCGGCTTTAAATTCCTTCATCATAGATGAGGGGACAAAATGGAGATCAATTGGTTATGGATGAGGTGACAGCTTTTGTGGCTGCTTAGTGTGCGTTGTTTTTTAAGGGAAATTAAAATATTATCACTGACCAAGGATGATTAAAAGCCAGGCAGTGTAATTAGAAATCAATTAAATGCTGAAGGCAAAAAAAAAAAAAAAAAAAGAGTAGCCCGCTAATGGCTCACAATTGTATAGTTTAAAATGTCCCTTTTGCTTTAAGTGTATTCTGTGTTTTTAGGCATCAGCTTTAAAAAAAATGTTTCAAAAACTTCTGGCCTACCTGCAAACATATCTATGTGAAATCCCAAACACCCAACATAACATGAATTGCAAGAAACTGTGAGAATGAATCAATCACACCTCTCAAGCTGGAGGTTCTCTTGGGGGGTTAATAACACTGTTTAAATTAATGTGACAGGTTGCACACAGCATGTCATTATTCTTCCCAAGAGGGGGATAGACATGACAATTATGATTGGACGGTACATTTAAAATACCCGTCTCGCCTCATAGTTCTGACACTAAATCAGCTGACACCAACATCAGTGCGTTCCCTTCCAGTCAAAAACCCGTTGAATCATGAAGCTCTTGAGGAGCCGATCTGCCACGACTGCTCAGCGGGCTTCTCAGATAAAGCCAGACAAGGTGGTATTACACAAGCGAGCCCCAATCAGAGGGGCTGCATCGATCTATCACGGTGTTATCTGCGGAAGGGGGTATATTACCTGGGGCCCAGACAGCCCCGGGCATGCGTGGATGTATGGGGCCGATAGCAGGGCTGGCTGTCATCCCTCTGGGCTGATTAATGAGGAGCTCGGCCCAGTGTTTAATGTGTTTAATATGGGCCGCTGACGAGGCCGTCACACTGACGGAACCCACCTGTCTCTCTGACTGATGAAGTCACCTGCGGCTCTCCCTCGCCCGCTTTCTCTTTCACAGATACAGTAAAATAGAAAAACATTGGCGCGCACACTGCGGAAACCTGCCTTCCGCCGCTGCTTCACCAACACGCAAAGGACTTTTAAAGAGACAGTTTTCTTCTCCTGCCAAGTTTAGGAGATGTCAGTGTTCTGTTCTACAATATAAAATAACATAGGAAATACCCACATATATATATACTCATATATTTTGAGTTGCATTCCGATCATTGCCAACATTATTCTGCTGAACAAAATGTGAAAGTATCCAAAACATTTTGTTTTCGTCACTCAACTTTTTTTTTTTAAACGCTCGAAAATCCAACGAAAATATCCCACTGGCTCTTTGTCAAGGAAAAAAAAGATGTCGACCCTGCTGCCCCATATAATCGATGCTGCTAGTTTACCGGCATCACTGTAGTAGCTCACATCACAGCTCAGCTGAGGAGGTCTCCTTTATTCTTATCATCTGCTGTGTCAAGCACAAACCTCTTGCCCTTGTAATACGGGTGCTGGGTATAGTTTGCAAGATAGAAAATAGTTACTGCTTAAAACTACTTCCAACAAGGTCTGTGTCTAACTTGAGTAACCGGGTTATAATTTCTGGAAAGAGACTTTTCTGTTATGCTTTTCTGTTATGTACTTTTGGACAGTCCTACTGAATTCTTTGAGAAGACAGAAATCTCTACAGCCAATATATTCAACATTCGACAACCCACGGCAAAACAATTAATATTACCGCTAAATGGCACTAAAGGTAATAGGAAAACTATGTGTTTTTAATTTGTGTGCCCCGACAAAGAGCCGCTGTCTGTCAGAGATGTCTGTGTCTTTTAATACAGTACACGGAACGCAATGTTCTAGGTATCTGCCCACAATAACATCTATTTCAATATAGGCAGCAGTAGATATGTATTAGATTCAAGGCCAGCTGAACACACAGACAAACAGGAAGGCAGACAGGAAGGAGTGCTCACCACTCTGCTGTGACCCTGCTTTCCGTGGTGAATGGGGAGGAAAAAGAGGGCCAAACGGACAGCTCTGTTCTCAGGACATTTTGGGAGTCAAAGCTCTCCAATGGAAGGTACCTGACTGTGTGGAAAGATGCAGGATCTCTGTGTAATGAAACAGCTAATGTGCCTTCCCTGCCCGGCCGCCAGACTCTTCTCCTCCCTTCTTCCCTTCATGCCGCTCCTTGTCTATTACTTCGGTCTCCCTTCTTCATTCCAGCTCCTCTACTCCCACCTGTTAATTTTCACTTATTCTTGCCTTTCCCTCCACCTCACTCTCTGCTGCCTTCCCACTCCTTCTCAGCACATTTCTATCTGTCTTTTCATCTATCACCTCCTCTGCAATGTTCTCATTTAATCATCCCCTCAAGAAATACACAGCATATCCGAATAACTGTGCTCATGTTAGACAATATACTGTGTGGTCACATATGTTATTATGGCCAATTCCTCTCCTCTCAGGGTGGCCAGTGTCTGCCATGTACACAGTCTACTTCAGAAGATGCACTGACGAAGCAGAGCAACAGTGCATACTGGCAGGAAGTCCCTATTTAATGGCTAAAGGCAGGCAATTTTCCATACTGAGTGATGGTTGCTTTGCTAACAGCAGCATTTAGACAAGACGGGCACAGATGTGTTGACGCCACATTGTTAACTATAGATCCTCAGTTGCTTTACTTTTCACTCCTCATTTGCATTCTCTGTGTCTCTCTTGCAAATTCCGGAGCAAAAGTAATACAAATGTACCTGGCAGCAATTTGGCGTGGTGGTATTCATAGCAGCACGCCCTGGACAATATTATTTATCAACGTTTAAGATCACATGTTCGGCGCAGTAGCAGCTCCAGGAATCCGATGCCAAGTGCCTGTTGAGTCACCCTTGCATGTGTGGGTTAGATTGGAAAATGCCCGAGTCCAGAGTCCAATATGAAACTGCACAGCATGAGCTGTGCTCCCATAGGGTGTTTCCAGCTCTGCATGAGGCCAATACAGATCAAGCCAGGGAGCAGGGGAGGTGGGGCGCTCTCAGATCAAAACTCCCTCCAGACTGGAGTAATGAAATATCAGCTCTCTGAGAGGCTTGCTGTGCCTTCAGGCCCGAGTTGGAATTATGGACAGAATCCTAATGACCCCTGGCCCTGCCCCCCCACCCTCTGCCCCCCCGCGCTCTACATGGGCTTTACTGTTTTTAATATATAGGCTTCTCCTTTTTTTTAATTATCTTCATGTCATTCTACACTTCCTTTGCTCGGGCAAAGCGTGGCTGCGGCTCCAGCCACCCGAATCCCATCTACACATTTGCTCACTAGTGCGGGATTCGCAGTAAGCACACAAACACACACAAGCAGTGGAAATAAAAAAACGAATGCACGCTTTTATGTGAGCATACAGCCACGCGCAATCGCATATGCGAGAGCAGAGCAACATATGTAAATCAAATGAATATCCATTGTAGTTTATGCCTGGTAGAATACCTGATGAACATCAGACAGGCCCATCAGGCGGGAGCAGTGAACACGAACAGGGACATAATCTAGACACAGGAAAGAAGGAAAATCACAAGACCCCAACATAATTTTATCTGCCGGTTGCCAACAGTGACGAATGCAGATTTTTAAAAAAGGGACCAAGTTTGTAATACATATATTATATGTGGGTAATTTTGGTTTACAAGGACACAGCATGTAGAAATGGATTGGTGCAATGTAAAAAAAAAAAGTATCTTTCAGCTCTCAGTTCCCAGGTGATGTATCATAACAATAATCACTGTCAGGCCCAGAATGGAGGTGTTTCTTTCAGAGAGGGGGATGAAAGCAGAACTGTGGTAATTATGCAGCCGTAATGGAGTCGTGCCTAGCGAGAGCCTAATGAGCTCACTGAAGTCTACCATTGAGAATTGATTCCTGGGAATAATGGAAAAAAAGCCGTTGTGCTTGCAGGAGAGGGCCAGTGGAGGTGAGCTTGTCTCCAATGTTGTGCACTTAATTGACAGCGAACCAACATGCACTGAAATTCTCCAAGAGAAATTAATAATAATGAAAGCCGCACAAAATCTTTATACACTGAATATCCTGATATGAAGCCTTTCATTCTACCGTCACCTGTCGGGAGGAAGGCATCCAATCATTATTAATAATGCATGTGAGTGTGTGTGTGTGTGTGTCGCCCTCTCTTTTTCCTTTCTTCTATACTCAATCAATGCACAAAATAAAATAGGACTGTTCATATTTGCAGGGGAAACTGAGATGTCTTTCCTGGACTTGCAGAGCTGTCAAACACCTGCGACTTTACTGCAGAAGAGGATGAAAAGAGAAGCACTTAACCCTGAAAGCAATGAAAATTATTCTGACCTCTTTGTGCTGCCCATAGAAATGGCAACTGTTGACACATGTATTATTATGCTGTGTGCGTGCGTGAGATGCAGTTACTAACTTGAGGTTTTGCAGAGAAATTGCACTTGTTGTGCCACAAGGATCATATCATCTGATAAAATAAAAGACTGTGAAAACAAACCCACCTCATGATAATGTAATATTCTCATTTTTGATATGTCCGGGTTGTTACATTGTGTTGTTGTTTATATCACCTTCACAAAAAGGCACACAAGTCGATTAGTGTGGTGAGCATGCTCCCTTTTAACACATCTGTCAGCCTCAAACAAAGCTTTTAGACTATTTTTTCACACATGCTTCACATATTAAGTGCTGTCTCAGCTTTTTACATCTTACCTTAATTTCCAGGTTTTTCTTTTTGCCATTTGCCGGTCCCGTCTCGTCAGCTCTCTACACACTGATGTTATCCAATTTACTTGCAATCCAGTAGGAAAAATGACAATGTTTATTTTAATTATGAAAAATAAGTTATGAAGGGACTGACTCTGTGTGGCAGTGACCATATGGACACTGGTGATATAATTCTGGCAAGTAGGCTGGTAACAGATGCCGCAGAACAGTTCATTTTCTCTCAGAGACTCAAAGTAAACTTAGTCTGCTCTTGTGAGGGATTTTCTTACATTTTGAGACAACGCTTAAGCGTAGAAAAACAGGTATTGAATGCCCAAATGGATCTTAGTCCTTGTGAGTCCCTTCACAGCTATTTACTGAATTAACTGTCTTTGTGTTCTTGAACAAACATTGGCATTTAAAAGTGGGAGTTATTTTGAGCCTTATAATAGTTAGTTAATTAATATCAGAGAACATGTTTTCGGGGTGAACGTGACGCTTAGGCAGTATTTTAGTGGCCCCAGCAGAAGCTCTGCCTTGCCGCACATGGTCATAAACAGCTCTTCATCTACCCGCCCCTTGCCTGAAGCTTGGAAATTTTGTATATTCACACCATCAAGAATAAGTGTATGAAAGTGTGTATATGTGTGTGTGTGTGTGTGTGTGTGTGTGTGTGTGTGTGTGTGTGTGTGTGTGTGTGTGTGTGTGTGTGTGTGTGTGTGTGTGTGTGTGTGTGTGTGAGGGAGATACAGAATATGTGTGTACAATCTGCCCATCTGCCATCAACAGACAATGCGTTTCTCAAAATGTTGTCATATTCAACATTCAAGGCATAGTACTCGCCATGTGGCGGCGGGACCGAACGTAAAGTAGCTAAACGCGCAAGCTGTCTAATTGGTGCATCTCAGGCAAACTCATTTGACAGCTCCACTGAAAAGAGCATCCTCTACTCTGGGACTGTCTTAATGTGCACAGTGAGCTGCTGTTTGGCCATTCAAAGAGCTGAAGAAAGGGTTTCTTCACAGTTCTTTAGAGACAATAAATACCCAAAATACAGCATTCACTATGACCATTATATACCGCACAGGCGTTATATGTTTTCTAATAGTACAAATGAGTCATTAATCATTTCATCGGCCTAATGAGGGGCGGTGATGAGTCTGCGTACAGACGGGAGGTTGGCCAGCTGGTCCTCTGGTGTGGTCAGAACAACCTGGAGCTGAATAAGCTCAAAGCTGTGGAGATGACAGTGGACTTCGGTCCCCCCACGGACTCACGTTCCTTGTATGCACACGCACACATACGTGGCCAATAAAGCTGATTCTTGTGATTCAAATTCCACTTGGTGGATTTTAAACCTCTCTTTCCAGCTCACACACAGCTTACACAGTATGGCCTCTTGAAACAGGCACCCATTTTTTACTCAGATATACTCACATTTAAATTGCTGAATGTTGGTGGATTCATCAGATGGTTAAACAAATTGTCCGTGGTTTAACATCAGCCTCGTGCTCAAGCCAAAAAAAAGCAAAGGACACAGCAGTATTGTTATTGCAGCGTTCTGCATCTTTGCATGTTGATGTTGATGTATCACCTTTTTACACACTACTTCTGGTGGATCTCCGGTCTAATTATCCACCTTATTCATCACACTTGTGAGTGTAGAAGTGGACTGTTTGTTTCAGTTCCAGACCACCTTGGATAAAGGCAGCGGGAGCAGCAGGCGTGGGGCGGGGGTCGTTGGTTGTGGAGGAGGAAATTAGTTCTATTAATGTTGTTGCAATTCCTGCTAGTTGCCAATAGAGGTCGATAGAGGTCATAGATTACTCAACACACCATTAAAATCAGCCTTCTACTGAAGGGAAAACGTTTATAATAATTTTGACGAGTTTTTTTGTGTTTTTTGGAGAGAAAAAAAAACCTAAACGGTTGCATCTATAGATGTTTTGGTGTAATCCACGAGTACGAGAAAAAAAACCCAAAACATGGCCACAAATAAGCTCAATCAAAAGCATCCTTTCAGCATCAGTGTCAGAATTAAATGACAGCAATGCAGCAACCGGGGCTCAAGCGCAGCGGAGCAGAGTGCATTTATTTATTTCTGTTAAGTGGAAGAGTGTGGGAACACTTGAGGACGGCGGCCATCGGGAAAGCAGAGCTGAGTTTAAACGTCGGTGCGTCGAGCCACAGAGGCGTGTTGCTATAGAAGCAAGGGCAGGTTTTTACAAAGGGACACGACACACCTACACACTGAAGAACCGTTCACTTAATGTGCTCCTGAGGGACAGGCCCAGTGCAACACTCTATCCCCCCCACCTGCCTTTCAATCATCTCTCCCTCTCTCTTTTTGTTGCCCTCTTATTTTTAACTCTCTTTTCACGGTGCAGGGGTGTCATTTTGTGAACAGTTTCCAGTCCTTAACGGTGTAATATGTTATACATAAATAATATGAAATGTTACTCCCTCCATTTCTCCTTATCTCTCTCTCTCTAATGTCCCACCACTCAATAACACAGTATTTCTCTGTTCCGCTGTTACTGTGGTAACACTTTCATTTAAGATGTACTCCACATTAGCATTTTGAAATGAACTGACCCCAACATTCTACATTGAATAATGCAGAATAACAGCAACATATTTCCTCCCACATTCACTCTTCCTTCCAAATGAATCACATCAGAAGCCAAACTGACTTCAGTGCAGACAGCAATGACAGTGACATACTTCTTCACGGTGTTTCAAATCTACATTGAGGTTATTGAATAGTCGAATGGAAGTCCCAGAATGGCTTGACTGTACTGCTGAGGTTTGCCACGTGTGGGTGTGCCAAGGCCAAACATTCATAATGACCAGAATGATTAAAAGCAGAGGAGAACCAGCGATGAATATTAATCATTTGTAGGAAAGACTAAGGACAGAACAGCATTTATATTCTAGTCTCATGCTGCTTTAAGACGCCAAAATATATCTGTTATATAAAAGAGGCTTTTGAGAATGCAATTAAGCAGTGATCCTGACTGAATTAAATGTCCTGTAGATACCAATGGTTTTCATTAAGGATCTCATTGAATCTCTCCTTGACATTCTCATTTTGACCCTGACCAATTGAAAATGGACATTTTAACCTGCAGACTTTGTCCACTGGTTAAAATGCAATTCATCAGCCCCTTCACATCTCCATTTATAGAGCTCCTTTGCCCCCGCAACTATACTACAGTGCAGCTCTTGGCTTCAATTCTTTTCTTTGACTTTCATCAGGCAGTTGGGGGGGTTGGGAGGTTGGGAGCAAGTGGGCGGTCGAGGGAGGGAGAGTCACCTGGAGGTCACCTGGAGTAGCGGCCCCTTTCTGCAAAGTGCACTATATCATTTTGCGACAAAAGCAATAATACTCAACAAACACAAAAACATACGCGTGCTTTTTATTCCCACAAGCGACGCCTGGAGCCTGGAGATTTCCTGCGACAGTACATTCGTTCTGAATGGAAACAATGTGGCCTACTTACAGAAACAGCATTCTCTTTTTATAATTTATTTATTTAGCTGTGCAGTGTTGTTTTGGATTGAATGTTTGGTTATATTGACATGAGGATGTTTTTTCATGGTTGTTGGAACCAAATGGGAGGTTATGATTAAGGGAACCTTAGCTCTTGTGTTGTGTTTTTCTCATCAGAAGATAATCAAAGATAATCTGGGTATTTAGCTTGAATCGGGCACTGATGGGGATACATCGAACGCTTTGACAATATCATCAACACACTTAATACGAGCATTAGTGTTAGCCTTTGCTTTGTCAGGAAGCCCTTTTTATTTAAAATATAGAAAAGTCACACCACATTTGAATTATTACATAAGGGAGATTACAACAATAATTAATGAAACTGATCCCTATTTTTGTCTGATGAGTTGGATAATTTACATGCAATATAATTTTAATGTGTCTAAACCTCTGGTGGATTTTCTCATTTTGCAGATCGTGATAATTTTAGAAGAGGTGATGCATATCCATTATTAATGATTGGCCTATGCTGCTACAATCGATCACCTGTGCCCTTAAGATGGCAAATTATGCATTCATAGGCCAAAAGTAAGCTGGAAAAATGTCTGTGCTTGCATAGCTTAATACTAATTATCTCAGTTAGCCAGATGATAATTAGTTTTATCACCATCCTCCTGCTTAGTTTTGATTTATCACAAAAATTGAAATCTGTACTTTGCCATCAAGATGTGGTAGAAATATCAATGATAATAACATATACGTTAAGTCTAAGACATTCCTGCAACCTCAGGATGCAGACATGTGCATATATTAAGGCCCGAAACAAGAATTCCGATTCATTGCAACTCAATTAGGCCGGGGTCATGCCTCAGGCTCTCCCGGTGACGCAATAGAGCGTCAGCCATGAGACGGACCTCTCAGAGCCCACAACCTGCAGAGAGACGGGTCGGCCATGTTATCCGGATCCCCCGACAACAGAGCAGCTCTATATCCTGCAGAGGTGATCCAAAAGACCACGAGCTGACCGTAGCACCACAGCAGACACCACAGGAACATACAACAGACGTGTGCTGACACAAACACAGAGAGAGAGAGACTTTGTGGCTACAGCATGTATGTACGAGATATGAAGAAGGAACAACGCTAGTAGGCTAGTCTGCTCATGTTGATCAAAATGCAGCTACAAACTTCAATAACATGGGTCGTATAGCAAAGGCGTTTCTGTTTAGCCATAATGCAAGTCTCTGCAAAGAATTGGAAGGAAAGAAAGAGTTATAAATACAAGTTATTGCAATTCCTTAAAACTTATTTGTAGTGCTAAACAAACTCAGAACTCATATTCTGAGATGTCTCTCTCTGTCTACCTGCGTAAAATATAACTGCAGGCTGTTTGGTGGATTATCATGAGTATATAGTGTTGTCGTTTATGTTAACGCATGACCAGCTACTGTTTGTTGTCCCCCATTAGGGGTCATTCAGGTAAGCAAGCTTGCATTCATTACGCAAAAAAGGATGCTAACATTTAATAAACTGAGAAAAGCCTTTTTTGAACGACATCCACGGCATTAAGTAGTACTTTCTTCTGGTTCAGAGTGTGCAGAAAATTCATTCTATAGACCAGTTCACGGTTCACATGAAAATAAAGTTAATGCATTCCGGTTTATCTCCTGTATGCAAATGACCTCAGCTGAGAGAAAGTAAACATGGATCCAGGCTGTTGCCTAGCAATATAATTACATGTGCAGCAATATGGTGTGCAATATTGAGCCACTTACAGGAGCAGAGCTTATGATAGTTTTGTATGAGAGTAATTGTCACTAAAAATGATAAATGTCTGTATTGGTTTGTTCTTCATTGATCAGATCTGTTTTAACAGATCCAAATATGACCCTTAATCAGACAATAGCAGATTTGAACTTAAATGTGACGTCAACTTAGCCTGAACCACAAAATCTAAACCCTCATCACTTCTTTCATTAAATATTATTCTGCGAAAACAAATCCAACGCATCTGTAAAATTCAAGCTAACCAACGTTAATGAGAGGGAATGACAAGGACGAATAATGCAGAATAAGGGTTTACGGCGAGTTTAGGAGGGACATGGCGGAATCAGGACGCCTCCGAGGGCCCCTGATCCTCTGCGCTGGTCCGTCCCCCCGACGGAGCCCCCACTACAAACAACTGTGCTCTAATTAAAGGTGATGAGATTCCTCCACATCTCCCCCAGTGAGCAGCGCAGGACTACAGGGATACATACGTAAGTAGCCACATTACTAGTTTTCAGTAAGCAGTCATGAGATCACAGAAAAATTTGATACATGTACTACTGTTATAATATACAGTATACACTTAATTCAATTAACTCGTGTTCAGCTTTTCCTTTCCTTTCCTTCATCCATTTGCTCCGACCGCGTGACGCCCACGTCTACCAAAACCCTCCCTAAAATAGTTAACATGAATGATGGTCTACGTATAGAAGAATATATATATATATATATATATATATATATATATATATATATATATATATATATATATATATATATAGAAGTCATGCTGCGTCACTCTGGCTGTTATTATATTTATTTCGTCTGAGGCCATAGGAGTGTAAAAGAAGCTTCTTTTCCAGGGTTTAGGTGCCTGTTAATCCCCTGCCTGTGTGGTTATGGAGGGAGAGCACATTTCCGTGCTCATGCTCTGTAGCATGCTGCACTGGTTTGTGGCTTAAGCCCCGAGCAACACGGAAGGGAAGATTCAGACATTTTTTCCTCGGGAGATTTTTTCTTTTTTTTCTTCTATTTTTTTCAGTGTCGTGCCGTTGGACGCGTGTATTTAGGGGATTAGTGACTTAATCGACCTCGTAATGGGGGAGATCAGAGCGGCATGCAGGCATGGAGAGAAGTGCACGCGACCATGCTGATACACACACATATACTGTATTCTGCCCCGCAAAGAGTTATTTTTGGTCAAACACACACTTAAGCAAACAAATCTGCGCATCCGTACTTTATTAAAAACTCTATGACGCCGGGCTGACTGAAACCCACTATAACCTTTTTTCTTTTACAGAGATATATGTACACCACACACACACGCACATACACACACACACACACACACTAATAACTATATACTACTTCCCGGCGGACAGTAAAATGTACACTCACACCACATAGTGTACCAGAATATATTGGACACCTTATCGCTATTGCCACCCACTGCCCCCTCTGTAATATGCTGCGGCTCTGTGGGTACATCGCACTGCAGACTGAGGGTTCTCCGGGGGGGTCGGTGTATTGTCTCGCTGAACAATGGGCGATCCTGCTAATGCTCCTGTGGACTCTGGAGGTCAGCCCTCTGAGTCACCCCCACCAGTACATGTCCATCTCTTCCTCTCCTTCCCTGAGGGGTTCGTTGGCACCGCTCTGCCCAGGTCACTCCGCCCGACCGACTGCCGTGGAGGGTGGGGCGTGTGCGAGTAGTAGTGCGCGCGTTATCTCGTATCAGCGGCAGTCGTGGAATCCAGTGCAGCGCGGCTGATAAGACGAACAAACAGTCGGGATCATTAGAGCGAAGACATTGTGTAATCACTGCTCTAATCTCCCCGGTAATCCCAACATCTCCAACCAGCCAGGGCCTCCAAAACACGCGGGCCCATACATCAGTCCAATAGCCGGGCCTCTGTACACACACAGTCACACGCAATACACAAACCCACTCACCTCACACCGGTGGGATGCCACTCAGGCAACATACACACATCCGCCAACTCTCTCCACTTTTTTTGTTTCTAAACTAATAACAGGCTGTGCGCACATGGCCAACCCAGAGCAAAAAAATCAATACTCTCACAGACAAAATCAAGATTTCTTTTATCCTTCCATTTATTCTCTCTCTCTCTCTCTCTCTCCGCTCTGCAGTCTCTCTCTCTCTTTCCTCGATCAACATTAGCGGCTCCTTGATCTCCGTGGAAGTCCTCCACGCACACGGCGCTGTTGCTCCACTGGAAGGTCTTTGGTGGTGCTCATCCTCAGAGCTTGATTGATCAAAATAATAAAATACCTTCCCAGGATGCTCATCTTGTCTCCGTGACACACACCTCCGCCCCAACACAAGCCACTCCCAGTTCATCTGTATGTAACAAAGACGACCCTTGAAACAGTAGGTCAAGCCTCCCTGTTCGTGTGTTAGAAAAAGCAAAGAAAAACTCTCGAATCAGCTTCAACTCTCTCATCGCCCCGAGGACAAAGAACCCAGCCAGAAATGATGAGCTGGGACTGAAGGCTGCAGAAGATTGTAAATGCGGAGCTGCTACTGAGCACACGCACACACACTCAGTGGACAACCGATGGAGAAAAGGAAGGAGGCTGTAGAGGGGAAAGGAGTTGAAAGAGGGTGTAGAGGAGAAACAAGCAAAGATTCTTATGGCTTCCAATCTATCTGTGCTGCTGTCTTTTCATCTCTAATGGGGCGGACAAGTAGAAAATCTCTATCTGAGGGTTCTTTCAGATGGACAATAAAGGAAAATACTGAAACTGAAGAGGGAGCTGAGCAAGATGTGCGAGAAGGAAGTAGATAATTTAGACTTTCTGATGGCTGGAGAGAGTGTGGGGAAGTGCTGCAGATATAATGCAGCATGTTTTTTTGCAGGGCTTTGGCACCATGAAAACGCCTCAGCTCTGCCAATAAAGCCTGTTTGAAATTAATTGAATTAACGGAGGCACACAGCAAGACGGAGCCGGGGAAGAGAGGGAAGAGAGTGGAGAAAAGTGTCGGAAAAGGAAAAGTCATTACAACCCTTTTTCTTTTTCTTTTTTTAATATATAGATCCCTCATTTTGTTTCTGCGTGTTGTTTTATTTATTTTAAGTTAGTGGCTTAATGAGTTCCCAGTGGTGCTACAAAAGCTGTAAATGAGAGAAAGAGAGAGAGAGGGGGAGAGAAGAGAGATGAGGGAGAAACAATCTGTAGAAAAGAAGGAGGGAGGGATGCGGGAAAGCAAAGAAACAGGTGAGAAGAAGAAAGTGTTGCGGAGAACAACAGAGCAAGTATAGTATTGGCAATAGAAGAGAGGGGAAGTGACACTGCACCGGCTCACTGTAAAGTGCATTACAGCCCTTTTCTGAAGCTCAGTTGTTGCTTTTCTCATTGTTTTGCACCCATTCTGAGACCAAATTCTGATTTAAATCCAAACTCCTGGAAAAGAAAAAGGCGCGTTGAGCCAGGCTGGTGTGAGCTCAGATGAGATGAATCCCAATGCAGATTGCATACCTCAACCCTGGCTGAGAGATATTGGCCGGAGTGCCGCGGCATCCGGCCAGCTCTTTGTGCCGAGCAAAGGAATGGAAAACAGATGCCACATAAAATGCCCTGGCATGGAGACTGTATTGATTCATTTGCTGTATTTCCTCTCTTTAAACAATTCTGCTTCGTTACTTAGCTAAATATGCTGTACGGTTGCATGGGCATGTACACACAGTGGTGAGTGGACTGTGTATGTATGTGTGTGTGTGTGTGTGTGTGTGTGTGTGTGTGTGTGTGTGTGTGTGTGTGTGTGTGTGTGTGTGTGTGTGTGTGTGTGTGTGTGTGTGTGTGTGTGTTTATGCTCCGACGAGTATCAAAGCATCTCTGTGTTCGTACAAGAGACCAATTCCAACATGTTCTCTCTGGTAAAGCAATTGCAAAACTTGCAAAAAAACTGCAAAAAAAGTGTTTAAGCGTTTGAACGGCCCACTGCTCATTTTTAAGATTGGCAGGTGGATACATTTCCTGAGTCATTTTTAACAGCGATAATGCCTCCCTGCTACTTGTCAACCTCTTGTTATCTGAAGCACAGGAAACAGGTGAAGTGCCCTCCAGAGGAAGAAGATCTACATTTTCCTGAGATCCACAGCAGACCCGGAGTGACTCATGAACACAATCTACCTGCAGTCTTCCTTTTCTCGTTCAGAACCTTTTGGTTTTACAGTTGCTTCTATTACCTGTTTCCCTTTGTCAGGAGAATCTGTATTCCCTCTTTATGTGTTTTTTTTGGTCTCATCTCCAGTAATTGCTTTGCACTTGACTCTCAGGTGATGCCCCTCTCTCTCTCTTAACGTCTGCTTCTACCACTTTACTCCATCTACAGTTTTCGGGTAAATGTTTAGCTCTCCCTTCTTCCAGAGTGGGATATTAGTTGGTGCCCGCTACCTCATGTTGTTTGCAACTCTCTGTGAACAGTTTTTTTCTTTTTTCTGGCAGGGTTGAAAGGGGCTGAAGGGGTAATGAAAAGGTGTGTGTGACAAATTGAGGCAAAGGGCGAGGAGGCAAGCTGTGTGGCGATGAGGAGAGGAGAGGAGATGAGGGCACGGGAGAGGGAGGAAAGTCTGTGGAAAAAATGCAGAGCTGAAGGGTTTGGAAGAGCAGAATCAGCACTTATGCAAACACTCTGAGGAGCTTGCCGCACACACACACACACACACACACACACACACCTGTGCACAGCCATCCAGCGAATTTTGCTGTAGGACCGTTAGGAATATCTTCCATATCAGGCTGTCATAGTGGGCAGAGTCGGCCCTTTGGAACAGCGACTCCCTGTTGCGCTGTGAGGCTATTACATGGTCTAACAGAGCTCGACTAATAACATGGACCGGATCAGCCACTTCCCCACCTCCTCCTCAGATCATCACGTATCACAGGAGTTGAGGGCATTTTACCACCCACTCATGCCAGAAACCTCCCTCAACCCTAATACTACACACGGAAAAACACTCGGGCCCTCGTGTGCGTACATTTGCAAACGTAGCGTTGTCTGCACCGGGGCCAACCCGCAGGAAGCAGAAACCTGCAGTTCATCGGGTTTTCAGCGCCTTTCTACGCCCACTGTGCCGAACACTGCGAGCATTTAAACGCGCAATCGAATGGGCCTCCTTCTCTCTTTCCGTCATGGATCAGCCAAGGTCAAAACAGTGAAAATTTAAATTCAGTGACAACAAAGTTATCTTTGATTTCTTCCAGTAACTGTAATATTGCATGGCTGCTTAATCTGTAACGCGTAATGATTTTGTGTTCACTCAACTGAAAAGGTTGGCAAAAATCCTTTCAGCTCGTCTCCTTGGCCTCGTCTGGCTCGGATTACTGCTTCCATTTCACCAGGAGGAATGGGCGAGGAAACCTGGATTCCCTTTCCCCTTGAACCTCCCTTGCATGCATATGCATGGAAAAGCGCAATTTTGCCTTTTTCAGTTCCCGCGTCAGCCGCTCTGCGCTCCCACCTCGGTGCGGTATGCTGGTACATACCTCGCCATGCAACAAATACGCCTGATGTGAACGCAAAAGCACATGATTTTGTCCTTGCACACCTCTCCATACGCTTGCTACATCCCATAAGAAATAAATCGTTGCCATCGTTCCGTTTGCAACCATCCGCTGGCAGTGTTTTATTGCGCTTTGTTTGGCTTTTTGTTGCAGTTTTTGTTGCCGTTAATCTGTTTGAATAGCTTCGGGGGGCTTTCCAAAAGCACTTCCTGCTGAATTTAGTGTCTTGGTGGCTGAGCACACATCTGTCTTTTCCTCAAACAGAATTCTCTACCAAATCCACACATCAATACCTATGCACATAAATGCCCCCAAACCCACTTCCCCAAATCCCTGTTTAGTGACTCTGTGACGATGTGTATTGGTGGATAGGGTTGAGATGTTTGCTATACTGTCAGTGTACCTTTTTCTTTCTTTTCAGTTTGGTGTTTTGCGCCTTTGCTGCTGATGGAATCAATTCTACTGACGGGCCTGAGAGATAAAGGAGAGATGAGACGTGAAAATGATTGTATTAAACAGCGAGTTATTATTGACTCTCATAGTGTTGCAATTGCACCAAGCCGAGATGTCTCCCTGATTGGGTTTTAGATCGCACGCGCCCCGACCAAAGCTTACGAAAGGGACCCTTAAGCTTCGCTTCAGTGCTTTCCGGGACTCTTATTGAGCCGACAACAGAGCAGAGAATAAAGGCGTCATTGGTCTTCTTTCTATAAAGAGCTGTTTCATCCACAGCACAGGAAGCAGTCGCTTGCAAGGTAAACATGCAGCATAACAATCAGTTTAATCAGTTTGCTATGTTTTTTTTCCCCCCCATATACTGTCAGACAATGCACTTGGCTTGAGGTGGCCCAAGATTGCACAAGTCCTTTGGGAGGCCGTAATGGAACACCATTAGCGCAGTCGCAAGCACCAGCCTGCATGGCTTTATTGCGAGCAGGGGCGCACTAACTGCCAAGTGTGTTTTCACCAGGATGGAGCATTTTAAACAAGACACACCCGCAGGCGTAATGTCTATCGCTCTGCGTCTGTTGGTCTGTCTATCTGTCTCCCCCCTCTCACACCATCCACACACACACACACACACACACTCCTGTTCGAGCCCCTCCCTTACCTCGGTCCACCATTTTTTCCCTCCATCAACTCAGTGACAGCCAACATTGGGCCGTGTCATTACAGGAAAAACACAGCGAGGAAAGGGGGGGGGGGGGGGGCCAGATGGGAGAAACATTGAAGAAATAGAAAGGAAAAGAAATCGTGAGGGCGAAAGGCAGGGATTTAAAGAGGGTTGACGAGGGCGGGAGCTTGAGGAAAGATTGAGAGAGAGCAAGTGGTGGAGTGACTGAGAAGTAAGTGAGGGACATGTGAGTGATTTCCTCAATGTCATGAGGCAACATGGGGGCGGTTGCAGCCACGGGTGAGAGAGCGGTGAAGCAAGCTTGATGGCCTACACCTTTCAAGGGAGGAACTGGTCCCCAGAAAGAGCTCAATAATTCAAAGGGAGGCGAAGAAAAAAAATAAAAAGAGGTTGGAGGAGAATGAGGTGGCAGAATGGGAGCTGCTGGCTGACAGGCGTTTTGAATATACTGTATTTACATGGTAAATAGAGTGAGAGGCTGATTGTTGATCGCTCACAGGTCAGTATTTATCAATCAGCACTTCCGGACCGTGTGGACGTCGGACGTGCCAGAAAACACCAGGTGAGCCAGTTGTGTGGTCCAGAATTCCTGGCGCCGTTGCACTGCAACACAATCTGCGGCCCTTTTGTTCCCAGGTAAGCTGTTTGTGCAGGACATCAATCTGGAACAATTCATTCACACTGGCAGCCACGCAGTATGGCCACAATCAGCGCTGCCACCGGTCTGCATAGCAGACACGAGCACAGGAATTATGCCCTTATGAAAACCACAGGGAGGACATTCAGAGCCCCAAAGCTCAATGCATACTCCATTCTGTTAAGCAAACACCATGTCATTTGTTCTCCAGCCAGCACAGTGTTCAAAACGAAAGAGAGGAGAATGCGCTGCAGATACAGCAGTTCCATTTGCCTTGTGAGACGTAAAAAAAACACCCAGGACTTACGTGGCATGTAATGAGGGGTGACACCGTAAGAAAAAATGGAACGAAGGCACATTAATTCTGAGATTTTGCTCTTAGCTAAATTAATGTTGGGCAGGGTGAGAATTAAAAAGAGGTCACAGTGGGTGAAGCTGTGACAAGAGGACACAGATTAAAATTCTTCATAATGCAGGAGCTTTCAATTTATTTCCAGGGGCCAAATTCTATTCTCGTCGTGAGGAAAAGTTAAAGAAATTGTGAATTGGTGCCGAGTTGGATGACAATAGCCGAGCTAATTAGAAGCTGACTTAAATTAAACATTAAGCAACAAAACAAACTCAGCCGCTTCCCCAACCTCTAATTTGAGCTCACATATTCATTTATGTGAAAATGGTATTCCTTTTCCCACACACATCAATATCCATCTCAGACTCGGCTAGAAATTGTGCTTTTCAGCTTGGAAGTTAAAGCGGGTGCTTGATGGGGCTGCAGTGCATCCTGCTGGTTGAGCACCAGCACAACACGCCTCTCAGCCTCCCCCTGTTCACTTGATCACCTCCTGCTTCATCTACACTTTGTCACTTACAACAGGAGCTCTCTGCAAAACTGAACTGAAATGTACCGTTGGATGTCGAGCAAGACTGATAAAACTCCGTAGCTCTGTCACTTTTCTTCGCAGACAGAATTGTATCTTTGACTCGTAGAATTGACAGCCTTTGAATTATTTCGGAGTTGGCAAACAAGCAAGTGGTGATCACATGACTAACCTGCCACTGCACTGTGCTCAGGTACAACTCGCTGACGAGTCTTAGAACTGTGCTGTTGTTATTCTTGAGGCAACTCCTACGGCTCCTAAAGTTGAAACGATAAAGAGAGAAATGTACAAAGCATACGAACATCAAAATATCTCCATTTTTCAGATGTGAGCGCAAAGGAAATGTCAAGGCAAACAGACGCACATTTACAGCTTCCAAACTCAGGTGCGGATCATGTCAGAATAGAAAAACACTATTATTAAATAACCTTAAACGCTGTGGTTTTTCCATAATTACTTTTAATTAGTAACTATGGTGACTCTCCGAAGTACTAAGCTGAATTTCTTTTGCTTAAGCATTATTATGGATCTAAGTCCTAGATGGGTGCAGCTCTGATATTTACATGCATGGACACAACCACGGGTACAAACACTACACTACACTACTGAGGACACTGCAATGTCATTGTCTTAATGTTCCGATGGGTACGGGTTTGATCATTTACCCCTTGAGCAGCCCTGCAGCCTTTTGATTATTCGCACTATTCAAGAAGCAAAGAGTTTATACTGTAAACGCCTGCAATCAAATGAATGGCATAATCAAGTTCAAATGCTTTTCATACAATATGAAGTACATCCGTCAATGATTATTAACTCAGAGGTGTTGAATGGGTCTCAAGGGGCTCACTTCAAGACAATCGTGCTATCTTGAGCTTGTTGCTGAGAGTAGCGAATGCTTAAATCCACATTAGCCGCAGGCCTCAGCGCTCGGTGTGTGCAACTGCTGAGCCTTTAGTGGTTCAGTCTGGATTCAAATAAAGTACTTGTTCGCAAAAATCCCCCAATATGAGGGCAATAATAACATAATTACCACATTATTGTAATGCATTTCAGCCAATTTATTTCATATACTCTGGAATCTTGCTACTCCAACAAGGATATCTTTAAAAGCACCGCCTACTGACAAGCACTATTTTACTTACACATCGCCAGTTACTGGGTTCATTTGGCTCACTAAGAACATACATTTCCACATTATCAACCATTAAAAAGCTAATCTGGCTAATAGCCTCCGAGTATTAAGTAAACAGTATTTTATGAGATATTTTAAAAATATATTGCAATATAATGAACAACGCGTCACACTTAATTTTGGGCACAGCCGTAGTATGTGACAGCTTTAATGAGCTGTGTGTGCTGCAATTTGTATTATGTGGCCATTAACATGATTACTGATATGCCACAACATGATCAAAACGAGTATACCCTGAAAGTTACCAATACTCATAAACCTTTTTAAGAGTAGCATTTATTAACAAACCTGTGAGGAAAAGATACATCATTTGTTGAGACCATTTTACAGGCTCTCTGTGATTATACAAAAGTCCTTGTGGATGAAGTTCTCAAAGGCCAAGTATCAATTTTGTAACCGGGCACTGTTACTCTACATTCACCAGCCTGTAGATGTGAGTATGGATCCACATTATAGTTCTCCGCTTTATCTTCCCGTTTACTCTCCATCCCGTTTCCTCTTAGCGGTGCAGGATCATATCTGGGCCGTGCCTGTAATACGGGGTTGAACTGAATTTTAAGACCATGAAGACTATGAAGGCTTTGGAAGACTATTCAGAATTCCTCCCCATCCACTTCCAGGAGGGTGGCTGCGAGCGAGCCTTGAAACAAATTAGCCCGGTCCAGTTCAATCTCTCATTTGGGAATTAAAAGGGTATCTGCCAGTCTGTACAGCTCTCTATTAGCAGTAAAATGGGAGTTAACGTCAGAAAAGAATGTCGAAAAGGTTGGAGATATATTTTTGAGATGCGTGAAGAAAAGTCAGAATATTCAACACAATTGATAATAAATAAAAAGGGGGTTGCAACAGCTGTTAATAAGGCTACATACATTGCATGACATTCTTATAGAATTAATAGGCAAATAAAGCATTACAGTTCAGGCCTTGTCGATAAAACTCCACAGCACCACAACTCCTAGTGTGCACATACACTCGCACGACTTGTGTTGCAGTGCAGTGTGGTGTTTGTTGTCCTTCTCCTGTAAAGAGTGACTAATCTATCAGTGAGAATGTTGCACTCATCTGCCTGAGCGGCACTTTGTCAGCAATGTGCACCGCGACCTCCTCCACAGTCTGCTCTATAGGTTCAACTTCTTTGCTTGTTATTTTTCAATGCAAAATATCACCCAGCCCTGCTCGGCCCCTTGGGGTGCGCCACACGTTCTTAAATTGCAAAGTGAATGAGCAAGTCTGACAGGGAATGTTGTCAGAGTCAGCAGAAAGGTGAAATCCTTTCTCACAAAAACAACTTTTTATTTCTGCATTTATTAATATGTAACAAAGTACCTGAATCAATATTTCATATTTCTGTAATCCACATATATATATATATATAGTGTGATAGTAGATAAAAGATTAATTTCTGTATTGTCATTTAAACATTTTGCATTTCCTCTTAGTCACACATCTTCATATTCAATGGAGTAGGACAAAAGAGACTTCATGTCTTTTGTCTACAATTACCCTAGAAATGGTGATAACAGCTCCTTGAAGCGAAAATCCTTATAGAGAATGTAGGCTTCCCTGTGTTTTTCAGTGCATACTATCCAATAATTTAGTACAATATTAAATCTGATATTTAAAAGATTCAGTTTTGCACCTTGGAGGCTAGAGGGGGTATTGCAAGGAAGGTATTCTATGTTAATATGAAACATGGTTTGATCATTTTACTTGGAGCATCCCTCTGGCTTTGGTACCGTACGTGTAAACTAGACAAATGCTAGTCAACATTTTTGAGAGTTTTCTTTGAACTTGCAAAATGTGCTGAGGTAATGGCTCCACCTTGATTTCAAACCACATGAATTGTTGTTCCACATTGCACCTGATAAGAATGATTCTCTACACTGAATTATCTTGCACCTCTCATTGACTTTACTCAGGATCCGCTTGGCCTAACCTGCACCACCAAGAAGACCTTTTTCTAAATGCATTACTTTCCTTTAGATAAACAAACCTAAAGAATTGCCCTCGATGTAATGGATGCACTCGACATGCAGCTGCAAAAGCAAAGGACAGGAACACAAGACATTAAAAACAATAATTGAGGTTTTTTCATCCACTTGTCATTTATAGTGTTATTAACGGGAGGATCCTGAGATTGTAAAATACCCACTTTTCTCCACTGGACTGCGCTATTTCATTTCGCCAAAACCTTTACAGTAATTAGCAACACACCGGTTTGATTATGAACTTTGGAAATGACTTTGCAACGTTACTAAATGTCAGTCAGTGAGTAAGCTTCTGTTTTTTTTCTGTTTCCACTTTGACAAGAGCCTCTTCACACCAGCCATCACATGGAAAGAGGAAGAGGGTGTATTAAACACGAATTCATCTCTAAGCAACTGTCGTCCCCCACCCTTGACGTTATATCCTCTTTTTGGCCCAATGCTATTATTTTAGGTGACACAGCGCTTCCTTGATTCATATTTGGGCCGACGAGGAATCGTCGCCGAAATCCAAATGCATCAAAGATCAGTGAAACAGAACATCCCCTCAGGCGTACTATCCCGAAAGAGTTTGAGAAAATAAGTCATGGAATCGTTTAACGTTCAATTCAAGTAGCAACACAAAAAAGAAGTGTCAACACTTCCTCATTTGTGATCTTCACTCTTATGACGTCTGCTCGAAGCTGTGGAGGTGTTGCATGAGCACAGTTCCTCTAAATGGCTGCAAACTATTTTTACACAACTATATAAGGGAAGTGTAATCCTGAGTACAGACTCAGTAGCACAAGTGTTTTGGGTCATGGTGGACTCTCCTTTAACATTCAGCATTTATCCAAACATCGAAAATCAACAGACTGCCCGATTATAGACACAAATAATCAAATGGAGTGAAGACACAAGAGAGATGGTCATGTTTTAATTATCCACACGCACACATTGCAGTCTAATATGAAGTATTTTTAGTTGCTGGTACCTTGTCACCGCTGCTGGTAAGACCGTGTGGCCTCATAACAATTGGGTTTAATAATAAGCTTAATTTCCCTTTCAAAGCCAGACAGACAGGCGTAAAATCCAAACTGAAGGAATGAAACATATTGATCTATAAACATATGAATACTGATCAGATGAACAATCCAATTAAATTTAAAATACACTTTAAATATACACAAATGTCTTTATCACTGACAAAGACTCACCAGAGGATGTCGGTCAGCACAAAAAGTGGGATCAGGTCAGGAACTGACTTCATACGAGCTATGAAAATGATCATAACATTATAACAATCAACGACCCAAAGTACTAATATATGCTGAGTTGCTAAAACCGAGGTTAGAACTTTCTTTAGAACTTTTCTTTGTGAAACATTGTTTAATTTTTAACAGCTACATAGCCATGGACCTTCTGTCTTTGGGCCCCTTTTAAAAAGAGAGGAAGCAGAAGAGAAATTAAATTTGCACATTTTGGGGGTTTACAGACTTTTTAGTTTCCAAAAGTTACACAGGCACCAGGAAGAAAGACAAACGTTTGAAGAGATTTTATATTTATTTACTATTTATTCTGTGTTTTTCTCTATACTTGTATATCCAAAGCACTCAATGGTGTACTTGCAGCATCTAACAGCTCTGCAAACACCCTCATGCGGTTCATATTTTAAAAGGCCAGCACATTGCCCCAAACCGCTTAAGGTAAATGTTTCACACATAGTGTGGTTTGTTATATTTAAAAATTGAAAATTCTGAAATGATGAAAGTCATAAGGGTTTTTACCAGACTACGTAGTCCCCACTCTGACCATTTTGTTGAGGGGGTTTTTCAGGAAGTTGTTGAGACAGCTGGACCACACGGAGGTCCCTTCTCATTGTTTGACAATTCAGAAACAAAAAGAAAACAAGCAGAGCCGACACAAAACTCCCAGAACTCTATATGCACACTGTCTTGGTACGGACAGGAAGAAGGTTGTGAGATAACAGGATAAGCGCTGGCCGCTTGTCACCATCATTATGGCTGGAAATCGCCTTTTTCAAAAATAAACCGTTGCAAGACATCATAGTTAAACACGCTAGTTGAAAGATTCATCAAGTGCACAGTGCACAACGATAAAGTGTGTGTGTGTGTGTGTGTGTGTGTGTGTGTGTGTGTGTGTGTGTGGTATTCACGTCAAGGGTCATTTCTTACACGGCATGTGGCTGTGGCATTGACATGACACAAAACAGGGTTCAATGCAAATACCGCATGATGATTGAGTGAGTCGTGAGCTCAAGTTTCACTTTTTCTTTTTCTTGTTTGGAAACGTAAGTAATTTAGACTTACAGTGTATTTCATGTTGTAGGCACCCTTTTAAAATCTGTTTTTTTATTATTTAAGTGATTTTTAGAAGTATTTTGTTGTCTTTTTTACTCCTAGTGAAGACTCAACCATAGTGCTATGATGCAACTACTCAGAGCACAGCAAAGTACAAGTACTTTATCAAAAGTATACAACAAATATAACAAACAGTTATATGTTACATGTGTGCATTATTAAATACTTTTTAAATGTGGTTTAATTGATTGTTCCTACAGATAGGGAGGGCACCAGAAGCCCCCAGTGGAACAAGTCGTTGTAAAAACAGATTTACATTTAGAACATATACACTATCGAGCTTTTTATAGGCAGGAAGGGTTTCTAGGTCACGCTAATGTCAGAACATTTCCAGGCCCAACTGTGAGCATGCTGTTACACAGCTGTGCGCTGCCCGTCCCTGAAGGCCTGCGGTCTTTCACCTTCATTTTCTTAGGCCCACAAAGCCCACCTCATTGTTTAAGAGTGTGAAATAATGCAATAATCCCGCCTGTCAGCGATTCTCCGGACAAGTGTCCCCAGACCTGAAAAAGACCTCGCCGTTTTGACCTGGAGACAAGAAAAGTGGTTGAAAATTCAACAGTTTGTTTCGTCCTATTTGCTTGTTTTTATGAAGGCTTACAGCGTTTCACACTCAAGCCAGTATGGCACATCCTGTGTAAGTTAAGTTGTGTGCAGCAGGTGTGTCTTGTGACGCAAGTGTGGTCTTGTGACGCAGATGTCTAAAGATGTGTGAAAACAGTGTGTCCCTTCATGCAAGTTTCTCGGATCTCTATTTCCTCTCGCTGGCGGAACTTTCATTTTACAGACAACTTTCTAAAACTTGTGATGAAGATTGTATTTTTAACGATGTTAACCTGTGTCCTAAATTTGCTGTTTTTCCCTTTTATTGAAAATAAGTGCAGTATTTCCGCCGTCGGGGAGTGGGGAATTACATATACACATATAAATTCAATGTTCTTTGTTCGGATCTTTCCAAATGAAGCGCAACATTGTTACCATTGTTACATTGTGTAGAACGGAGCCACTCAAAGGCAAAAGCTGTAAATGTGTCATCGCCATAGCTGGCGGGCCGGGTGCTAAAGCTCATGGCAGCTTATTCCCACCAGCTGGACAATGACCAGTCGCATAAACTCCTCTTGACCCCCTTTCGCTCGCATAAACTCAGAGTCCGGCAGAGGGGAAAGATACAAAGACACCAGCAAAGGGCAGAGGGAGAGAAAGAGAGCAAAAATCACCGTCAAGTAACACTTTAATGTCATAAAAGTAGAGTGGGGAGAGCTGGCATTGCCATTTCCTCTCAATATGTGTCGCAGAAGTGATTCAGAATAAGAAAAACAGAGAGAGAGAGAAAGAGAGAGAGAGAGAGAGTGTGTGTGAGAGAGAAACTCCTCCCAAGAAAAACTAGTCATCTCAGCATGTCACCTCATTAGTGAGAGCAGATGATTCAAACAAAAGAAAGAGACAAGAGGAGAGGTCATCGTATGAGAAGAGAGAGAGATTTCACCTTTTTTTTTAATATTTTCTATACGCTGGTGTCGGCAAATACTATTCTGACTTTTTTCCCTCCCTTCAACTAGTGGATTAGTGGATACTCTTTTTTTTGCCTTCTTCAGACTTTATACTATAGAAACAACTGGGGCAACTTCTGAAATAATGAGAAAAGAGGAAGTAACTGTGTGATCTAAATGTTGATCGGGTTGAATCGGGTTGTTTTCCCAGAGTTTTGGTTGTTCATCTCTTTCCTTTGACATATCTGGACGGCGTTTCCCACCATGGCGAAGAGGTGGAACCTCATGATACTGGGTGAGTCATCTGTCGTCCATTTGTACCGCAGTTTGGATGGAAAATCATCCGTCGGAAAAGTTTTAAAGTTTTAAAGAGGGAAACTTACTGACTGGTTGCCGTCAATCCTGTGTGTGTGTGTGTGTGTGTGTGTGTGTGTGTGTGTGTGTGTGTGTGTGTGTGTGTGTGTGTGTGTGTGTGTGTGTGTGTGTGTGTGTGTGTGTGTGTTCTTTCAGAACAACAGAAAAGAAAACGTTATTGATCGTATAATAAAAATCAAGTCACATTGAATAGAGCAGAAAGAAAAGAAATCTAAAATAATCACATGGTCATGTCAAAAAAACCAAATCAGTATATGACTTGACAAATGGAAATTTAAAATCCTAATGTTTATTTTACATGTGCTTCACAACTTTCCACTGGGATCAAAGTCTCCCTGGCAAAAATGAGTGAGAAACCCAAACTGCCACAGTTCTTTAATGCGAGCCTCTCTGCAGCACAAAGAGCCCGAATGAATGACAGCCACGATCTGGGTCCAGTTGCACAGAGGACCTCTGTTCTTCTGCTTTTAAAGTGATATTTATACCAAATGATCTCATTGCATAGCGCCCACGTAACTAACAGAGTGGGTTGCTATGAGACGAGACAACATTGAGAGATGACAACTTGTACCAACCACTGAAACACATTTTACCGTCATTTTGTTTGATTTAATCCCGGATACGAATCCAATCGTTGTGATCATCAGCTGCCCTGAGATAAACAAAATGGTTTGTCTCAAACTGGCCTGTTACTTCCTGTTTCCATATGATGAGTGCACATTTAAGCAACCACACAGGACTGACTCTTTTTTTCTGCGCTTGTGTCACGACAGCTGATGTCTCCTCGTACATAGGAGGCAGAGTTCTGCAGACACCCATGTTGAAATATGGTGCAGACGCTGTTGGAACAATCTGAGGAAATGATGGTAGAAAATCAGGGAATACACCTTTACTACGGAGCATTTTTTTCACTCTGAACATGTCTGGTGTTACTCAAGTCAGACTAGTCATCAATGCCGCTTTAGCAACACAGAAAAAGCTAAAAATGATTTATTTTTTTAAAGCGGCTAGTGTAGATTAAGCATAGTTGCCAGGGTAACAAGTGTTGCATTCATGGGGAAAAAACAACTTAAAGACTGACAGTCGCTTGTTTGCTTTTCAGTGCTGTACCTCTCCCTCATGATGGTCCTGTCGACACACTGCCCTAATGGGCAGGTTCAATTGCCTGGGAAGGGAAAAAATTGCATTGGTATGAAAAACAAACTCTTTTACAAATAGCCCATCATAGAAAAATAGCGTTTTTCTTATCTTTGCATATAAAAGTTAGTAACTGCAAATATATATTATTTGGTTTGCTAAATGAACGTTCAGAATGAAATAACGTGCAAATTTTCTTGGAAATGTATTATTATCTAACTTGATTTGGGGTGTAATTTTTTGCATCTGTTTTTCTCATATTTGTGCTTGATTAAGATGTCGATGAATGCGCTGAAGACATAAAGCGATGTGGAAAAAATGCGACCTGTCACAACACATTCGGCAGCTTCTATTGCCAATGTGATGTTGGTTTCATATCAACATCACAGAGT
The DNA here is from genome assembly GCF_964276395.1 of Gasterosteus aculeatus. NCBI lineage: Eukaryota > Metazoa > Chordata > Actinopteri > Perciformes > Gasterosteidae > Gasterosteus > Gasterosteus aculeatus. Next base: position 9,578,063 of record NC_135699.1, on the reverse strand, counting down.
TTGAATTTTTCAGCGGCAGATAATGAAGTGTGTAAAGGTAAGTCATCTTCTAAAATGAGTGAATATAAGTATAAAAGTTTCATTGCTGCAGTCGTCATCTAAGTGTAAAAGTCCTGTCCTGATCTTTTCCTTTAAGACATCAATGAGTGCCTGCAAGACAAAGACATCTGTGGACCTAATGCCAAATGTCACAACGCAATTCCACATTATTCCTGTAGTTGTCTCAATGGATTTTACTCCACGAATGGAAGCAAAAGCTTTCGCGGCAGTAAAGACATTACCTGCCAAGGTGAGATACTTATAGTAGCCTGTTAGATGACAGTGTGGCGTTATGTTATTTATGTTGGCCATAAACTCTATGCATCATTGTTCTCTCTTTATGTGATTTCCGTGAAATGACGCTTTCCATATGTGGTTTAGATATTTCTGTTTAATGAGTGGTTGTACGGTGATGATTTCCTTTTTCAGTTATTCTAAGATGTCTTCTTCTTGCTCATGTAGATATTGATGAATGTCAAAATGGGAATGTTTGCGGCCAAAATGCAACATGCGTCAACACACCAGGAAGTTATCAATGTGTGTGTAACAGTGGCTTCAGACTCAAATCTGGCGGATTTAACTTCTCTGGCAGTCAGGAGCAATGTGAAGGTGAGGAATGTGATGTGATCGTGCAAAATACAACAATGAGTTTATTTAAGTTAATTTGATCCACGTGTTGTTTTATCTAACGGTGATGCACGGTGGTCTTTCAAGAAAGGTATCGCATGAAAGTGATACAGAAAGTTAACATGATTGATTTTAGTTCTGACTAAGTTGCTTTATGTTTTCTTGGCATTATATTTAATACTCTCAAGTACCATTTTGGATAAGAACTTTCAGGTGGACCAGAATATTTATTGTTACATTACAACCGTTTGAAACACACTGTTCCCTCTCCCTGATTTGTTTCCATTTTAGACATATGTAGCATTGATAAAACAATCTGCGGAAATGGAACCTGCCACCGTGGAGCCGACGGCCATTTCTGTGCATGCCACACAGGGTCCACTAACTATGGCCACAAAGGGAATCGCTGCACCGGTAAGAGCACTGCAGCACTCCACTTTTTCCAAAATCCATGACTGAACAGGTGTTTACTCTGTAAATATCTAAACGGAACATTTCATGGGCATAGCTGTCCTCACAATATGAATGTCACAGCCATCAGAAAGCACATTTAATGAGACAAAACCTCCTGTTTCCTCAGCGTTAAACTGTGATGCATTCAAAGTTTTGAATCATCTGCAGGAGGTAACGCCACACCATGAACAACTCACCATCCAACAGATATTCAATTGTATTTTGCCTCATACGTTTTGTTTTGTGTTCACCAAATTGCGTTTCTAGAAACAGGATCTCATGGTGCAGTTGGAAAAAGGTTGTCTCAACCTCACAGGAAGCAAGGATCCAAAAGAGCTGGGCGGAAAGGACATATTGGAGGTATTGCTGTACATAAATGAATTGAAATATTGTTAGATTAGGCAGAAAAGGCCTTCAGTTCCTCAGAAAAGTAGGAATTGTTACATGCTTCCATCTTTGTCACATGGAGTGAACATGTCAGCACATGCACAGCTATGCAGACTGTTTATTTTGACCTGAGGCGGAATGCAGCCTGAATGTCTGCCTCTGGCGGACTCCGTCTCCTGTTTTTCCCGGCTCATGCTTATGTTTCTCCCTCCCACCCTCCTCTCCTCCTGTGGCTGTAGCGACTGTTGTCTCTGATCGACGAGCTCTTGTCCGGCGGAGCCTTCAACGATAACAGGAAAGTCTCCACCTTTCTGAACCTGGTGGAGAACGTTCTGAAACTCGCAGCGGCTTTCATTGAGCCCCCCGGGACAACGAGATCCTCCACTCACACAGGTGCAGAGACAATCTGTGCACACAAACACATTTTTTCATGGAATGTTTTGTTTCCAAAGCGGGTAGATTTCCCTTTTTGGGAAGTTAGAAACAGTATTATCAGACATGAAATGTCAGTCGATAAAAGTGTATCTACCTTGGTTTCAGAGCTGGAGCTGCTGGTAAAGAAAGGGGCTGATTTACCCAAGGGAGCTGTGACTTTGTCATCCAAGCAAGCTAAACTGGACCTCCAGTTGGAGACTGCTGCCGGAGATCCTTCCTATTACCCTGGTAACGATCTCATCGGTGCCCACGTTCATTCGAATGTAGACGAATGTGATGAATGTCCACTAAATCCGGTGTCGTCCTGCTGTGATTGTGAAAGGCTTCACAACAGTGTACCTGCTGGGCTATGCAAACCTGGAGGACTTTACCAAAGGCTTCTTTGGCAGGATGAAACCAGAAGCGAACCACCGCTTTGAGCTCAACTCCAAAGTCGTGACTGTGTCCGTCAGTAACAGAAACACGAGCCACCTCGAAGTGCCGGTCAAATTGACTTTATACCACCTCAAACAGGTAGCATCCAGTTTGCCAATAAGGATCATAATCTGTCCGGTGGAAAATATGACTCATGTGACGGTCATTTTCTCTATTGTTTCACAGACAAATGAATTCGACCATACCTGTGTGTTCTGGGATGCCTCGGAGGAAGGCGGGTCATGGTCTACCCAAGGCTGCCAAGTGGTCGAGTCCAAGGCCGAATACACCGTGTGTTCCTGCAACCACCTTAGCAGCTTTGCTGTGCTCATGGCGCTCTACGACGTAGAGGTTGAAACTCTCGCTTACTCATGCGTGATGATACATAGCCAATCATGACACGTATGGCTCACGATTGAAACTTTTGTCCATTTCGGTCTTTCTTTCTCAACAGCATACGTTTGAATTGCAGCTGATTACATGGTTGGGTCTGTCCCTTTCACTCATTTGCCTGTTCATCTGCATCCTGACGTTCTCATTGATTCAATCCCTCAAAAGCCCACGAACCACCATCCACCTGCACCTCAGCATCAACCTCTTCATTGCCTTCATCATCTTCCTCGCAGGCATATCTCGTACGGAGAACCGGGTAAATACTTCTGCAACAACTTGCTCTGTGAAAATACAATCAGAATATAGCAAATGAATAGTTTCTAAGAAAGAATTTACGAACAACTATTCGGCAAATGGTCTCTCCCTATTTCATAGTTCCCATGTTGCAGCGTCCCTTTTTTCTCTGTCATCGTGATCATCTCTCTCCCTGCTGTGTTAGGTTGGCTGTGCAGTGGTAGCAGGGCTGCTACACTTCTTTTTCTTGGCAGCATTTTGCTGGATGTGTCTGGAGGGCATTCAGCTCTTCAGGATGGTAGTCCTGGTCTTTAACACAAACTTCAGAACCCTCTACATGCTGGCAGGAGGCTACGGAGTCCCAGCTGTCATTGTTGCTATCTCCGCCTTAGTTAACGCCAAGGGATATGGCACCGAGAGATAGTAAGTTCCCTTAAACTAACGCTGATCTTGTTTTTACCTTTCATTTATTCCAGATTCCCATGTTGTGTTGATATTTTTTTTGCTCAATAAGCTCTCAATATTTATTGCAGTTGTTGGTTGGACCTGGGATTCATTTGGAGTTTTTTTGGCCCTGTCTGCGTCATCATCACTGTGAGTACAACGTGATTTAGTTGAGAATAATCGGGAAAAATGAACAACATTGCTTTGGAAAAAAACTCCAACTCATCACATGTTGTCTTTTAGGTGAACATTTTCTTCTTCCTCATCACTGTGTGGAAGCTGGCAGAGAAGTTCACAAGTTTAAACCCTGACCTTGACAATCTGCACAAAATAAAGTAAGTTTGCACATTTTCTATTCTTCTGTTTCTTCAAAAAAAGAGTAATAAATACATTAAGGCATGAGTCATTCTTCCCTTAAAAAAAGGGGGAGTTATTTCTGTTGAAAGTGCCTCAGTTGAGACCTGTGTGTATATTTGTTGCCTCCTGCAGGGTGTTCACCATTACTGCAGTGGCGCAGCTGACTCTGTTGGGAACCATGTGGATCTTTGGTTGTTTCCAATTCAATGAAGGCACAATAGTCACGTCTTACCTGTTCACTCTCTGTGGCAGCTTTCAGGGGGTTATGCTCTTTGTCATGCATTGTCTGCTTTCCAAACAGGTGGGTAAGGCGCCTGTCAACAACAATAACAACCAGCTCTGCCGCCTTTTTCTTGGTGTCGCATCTTAATTATTGTTGTTTCATTCAGGTGAGGGATGAATATGGAAGGATCCTGTCCAGATCCTCGGCTCCTTGGTCGAAGAGCTACTCAAACATCAGCAACTCGCACACGAGCAAAGCTCATGTAAGCAGTCATTAATATTTCACCAAAGCGTCTCTAATTCAGGTGGAATAATGTTGTGTCTAAAGGAAATAGGAAATAATTGTATTTATTTACTGCTCATCAACAGGCCTTAATTGTTTACAGACCAAGCAAATCAAACATTAGGTTTGCATGTGGACAGCGTAGTTTAACAGTTCATCCTTAATTAAATTGCTTAAGAGACTTACTGTGCTTAAGTCAGTGGAATTTAATTTGTAAACCTTTCCAGAACATGCACATTATTCTTTCAGGGTCTTGAAGTTGATGAGGTATTGTTGGAGATGTGAAGTAGAGTGTGTCAGAGAACAGCCTTCCTTGATAATGAAAGAACACCGGATGTGTCTGTCATGACTGACGGTCGTACCTCTGTCTGTGGTCCGCAGGGATCAAAGAGCACCCAGGACACGGGAGAGTCTCGCATCTGAGCACAAAGCGACTCTGCAGCTAATTCTGATGTATGCGCCCGACTACTAACCTGCCGTTTGTGGTCAATGCACCGGTTGGCTTCACTTCAAAATGTTGTAAAGAGTATCCTCCTTTATATTTTTTTATACCGTTTGTTATTGAGTTGCTACTTGTAAATCAAGTTATTTAAAATAAAACAGTTGACTGTTATAATTTCACACAAACGATGAATTTCCATCAAGAAGAGAAATTACCTTTGACAGTTGTTAAGCTAACCCTTGATTACACCACATAGTGTGCTGTAATTTCATGCCCACATTTGTTTTATTTAAGTATTTAAGAATCATGATATGTTTTGTAATCGGGCCTGTCGTGTCGTCCAGGTACTTGATTTAAACCAGCAGTGACATTTCTGCGGACAAGCACTTTTTTCAGTAGAACTTTAAACTTTAAATTGATATTATCTTAATATGACCCGCAAAGAGAAGGACAAACGTATGACAAAAAATATTTGTGTATATATTTCTAGGCAATGCAGTGGGTAACAGATCAAGTGACTGCTCTAATCAGCATGCAACACGTGTATTACATGTATTGCATTACACTGTATGAAAAAAACGTGCTTAGTTTCAAAACTTGAATGTTCAACAAGAACTTTTGTTGTAAGCACTGGTTTTAGCTAAATTCTGGTTTGGTCCATTTATGTATCTTGTATTTTGAATTTCTGATTTACATTTTCTGTCCTTTGCCATTTTAATTGTTTGACATTGTGTTTTCACACTTTCATGCCTCTCCTGCAAGCTTCAAATGAAAATAAATGAGCGCCTCGACAAGATCCTTCCCAGTAGCCTTGAATTTGTTTAATATAGAATAAATTAGTTTGGACCATCAAAATGAAAAATACATTTAACACATTTAACTTTAACTATATAGTTATTTATGTCAAAGCCAGGATTTATCCGAAATGGCAAACAGAAAGGCATTTCCAAACGCATGCAATGATGTTGTCAACATTTCCGCCTTCATTTCTGACACTGATTACACAACCATTTGCCTGCTGCAGTAACACACATCTGCCTGGTTAAAAGCTAGATACACTTACACATACAGAGGAAATAGAAGATAATCTGCTTTTCCTTCCTGTTTGTGTCCAGGACAGACATTATGGTCTCAAGTACCAAGTCGGCAAATTGGTACTCAACTTTAGAAGAGTATACAAACCTTGTGTAACCCTGAAAACATGTTGTATTATACACACCATATTATTTTAGGGTACTCCCTCTTGAACATTTGCAAACCTTGGTGGAGCCGCTGCGGATGCTCCTTTGATGCGTTTCTATCAGTATAATAGAAGCCCTCGAGGCGCCTGAGACTCGCCGTGCTCCTTCAGACTACTTTCATGTCCATCTCTGTGCTTACTTAAGGTTCATGAGGCTGTCCGCGGGTGATAACGACCAGGTGGATAATCCCCGCTTAAAATGGAAATAGAAATATCATTAATAATAATGATACCTGAGTTTTTTTTCACTGTTGAATTATTTAGCTAGCCCTGGATCAATACGACAAAATGAAAGTGACTGCCTTATCCCTCTCTGGTGCAAAGAAAATAAACAGAGAAGATGAGTAGATGGACGAACCACATCCAGAGGCGGAAAGAGGACGGAAAATGCAGATGCTGAATTTAGATATGCAATAGTTTCCAAATCTCTGGAGGGAGGGAAAGCCAGACCTGGGAGAAAAAGAATGTCAGAGAGGCAGAGGGAAAGAAAGGGAGTCGAACAAAAGCAACGGATTGCGAACAGCAGTGATTAGAACCTGGCAACTCTGCAGACAAGAGAGACATATTCGTCCTCTCTCATCTACCTATCCACAACTTCCAGGGTTTATCCGGAGTCCACGGAAGGTAAGTCTAATGTATTATTCATAATTATTTCATGGTAATTTACTTTACAGATATGATATTTATCATATTATTCTCTGGTAGCAACTACAGAATTCATCCTTCATTTTATTTGCATTATCAATGAGAGCTGTGGGAATTTACAGAAGGATTCACACATCTTGAAAGGTGTATTTGAGGCATGTATAATGCAAAAGGAGAACTGAATCAAGTTCCTCTGTAATTTCCAAACACCGAACACCGGAAATTACTTCACCTACGGTTCACTCGCGATTGATGAAGTAAGAGAGCAGTACCAGAAAGAAATGCAAAAAGAAAATAGTTTTTACCCTTTTCTATTTTTAATAAATATGATTGAACAAATAGACGGTTTGATAAGCGGGAGTCACTAGTGAAGACTGGCCCTGCTGTGTTACCAGAAGATAGAAAAGAACCAGGTCGATTGTACCTGCAGTTTTGACTTTGCTCTTGTTTGTCTTGTACAAAGAAATGTTTGCTCCCGGAACCTTTTACAACTGGAGGGCTCTTCTGAGTTTTTTAATCCATGCACCTACTAAGAAGGTCTGTGCACATTATTGTAGTGTTCCTTTGAAAAGTCTGCATCTGGAGAGAGAGAAAGATAATCAATTAATCAAACTAACATTAAGGCTAGTGTCTGATGCATAGTGTATGTCAATAGGATAAAAACTGCTAATGCACCATTGTTACGTCCTGCTGGTTAAAGCTTAATGATGTCAAGAATCAAGTAGCAAAACAAACACAAAACTGTTGCTGCCAAAGTTTGATGTTTGAAATCGTGGAGTAATGAGTTAGGAAACAAGCCAAGCGAGAAGATCTAAGAAAATCATTAAAAAAATGGATTGTTTCCGCTGTATTTGTGAGAAAGCATCTATCAACGTATTCCAAGCACGCACATCATATGCATGCGCTAATGTCACACACTCCTCTATGTCACTTCTGGGCAGTAGGAGCTCTTCAAATCAATGTTGTTGTCATTAGTCTTTGAGTGGTGAAGAGAAGAATGTATCATGGCATTCATTAGTACATGATTTTGCATTTAAGACTTTGATCTTTCTGTCATCGTGCAAAATTAATCTCTATTAAAAAAACTAAAAAGTATCACTTTGCCTGTGATTCTCCGCAGGACGCTCTCTATACTCATGGATTCTTTTTCTACATCTACCACGCCATCCATCCTCCACCAGAACCTGAGGACCAACTCTTCTGAGCAGCCAAGTGCCTGGCCAAACAATAGCACCTGGCCAAGTTTGGTGGTGCCCTGCTTCACTATGACATTTGGCGCCATCTCCAACCTCACAGCTCTTGGCATCCTGGCCAAGTCCCGTGTGCAATTCCACCGCCGATCCAAAGCCCCATTTCTGCTACTGACCGTGGCTTTACTTTTGGCTGACCTTGCGGGTCACGTGATACTAGGTGCATTCACCTTAGCTCAGAGGGAAAAAATAGAGGACAACTTCTGTCAGATTTTTGGGGCAAGTATGGTGTTTTTTGGCTTATGCCCCTTACTGCTAGGTTGCGCTATGGCAGTGGAGCGCTGTGTGGCCATCACTCAGCCCTTTTTCCATTCTGCTATGGTCACATTGCGTCACATGTGGCGGGTTGTCTTACTTCTGTCCTCTCTTGCACTCGTCCTGGCAGTTCTACCACTATTTGCTGGGGGCACTTACACTCCCCAGTCACCTAAGACGTGGTGTTTCTTGCGTATCCGTGATCCACAATCTCCAGCTGATACCAATCTGGCTCTGGCCTTCTCTGTTCTGGGCCTCAGTGCTCTCACTTTTTCCCTACTCTGCAACACCGTGAGTGCGCTGGCATTGCTGCAGGCCAGACTGAAGTACCGCCATGTTGATGCAGAACCATCAGTTCGCAGCCTTCGTCGTGCATCGTCCACGTCTTCCTCCTCGGGTTGTTCGCTAGATGTGGAGATGTTGGCACAACTTGCAGGGGTCACTGTCGTTTCTTGCGTATGCTGGAGCCCCTTTCTTGTGAGTATTTTTAGTTTGCAGAATTTGTTTTTCTAGAAAGATATCTACCACCTTTAATGTTGAGGTATTCTTTATTTTGTTTTTTGTTTTTAAATGACATGATAAAGCAACAACTGTACCTCATGAGAGATTATTTGTGTTTCCTTCACTATAGATTCACATTCTCACGATGCAGTTCAGCCAAAGATCCTCGACACACGAGAATGATGACTTCATCCTCCTGGGCGTACGCATGGCCTCCTGGAATCAGATCTTGGACCCTTGGATTTACATCTTACTGAGGAAGGCAGTGGTTTTCAGACTCTGTTGTGCTTCCTACGCACAGAGACCCACAGTGTCAGAAAATAGGACCTTTGCAGACGCACACGGGGAAGCTTTCAGTCTGCAATGACCACATTGCTCTTTTGACTTTTTCTAATATGGACGAAAATAAATAATTTCTTGTGTGGTGTGAAAAAAAATGTAGAATTTGCTGTGGTGTTTTTAACGACGTTTGATGGGGTCCTCGATCAGCACGCCGGCTGTGAGAATTAGGGATGGAATGAGACTTTGAGAACATTTCACAACATTTAGTTAGTAGTCTGCGCCGGTGCTACTATCAATAGCAGCCACCTGCAAAACTGTTGGATGGGAAACCCGGCGGAGTTCATTCTGCCCAATCGAAACGGAGAAAGCCCTTAACGAGCATTGCGTTCGACAAATGGCTGAGCTGCTTTTCGAGCCTCATACCACTGGTGGGCGGGGCTTCATTTGGCAGCGAGTGCGTTCAATATGGAGAACAGAAGATAGCCCGACTCGTCCTGCATTTCGCTGCTCTCACTCTGTCCTCGGCCACTTCGCTTTTCGGACACAAATTAAGAACCCTCCCCGTTCCCCATCCCGCCACAGGTTTCAACATACGGGACTCACGTACGTTTAACCCGCAGCCATCGCTCGAATTGTAAATCGTTCCTAGCTTACTTGACGTTACTTACAACTGCTCCGACCGCTCTGTTAAAAACTGTTGTGTAACTTTAAAACTACTGGTTTCCTCAAAACGTCACAATATCGCGAGCGCACTCGACATCCGGAGCTCGATTTTGAATTTCTACCATCTTTTCCGCGGAAAAAAAAAATCAAAGTTTAGCAGTTAGCAAGTTTTCACCGAGCCGCGAGGGTTACCGGGTGAAAGGTGACGTCGACGTCGGCGGGGTAAGTGGAGGGCCGCGCGTGAATGGTACAAGTTGTGTGACGCAGGGTGGGGTTCGTGCATAACTGCCTGTGTGTGTGTCTGTGTGGTAACTTTCTCCTCAACTCGCGCCCTTCGCCATTTGTCTCAAAGTTCGTCGGGCTACTTGGTTTGCACCATGGAGAGCCGTGCAGGCCAGAGGATGCAGCCCGTGCCAGATCCAGCCCTTTAAAAGCGCATCTCCCTCTCTCTCTCTCTCTCTCTCTCTCTTTCTGTCTCTCCGTTTCCCCCACGACAAGAATGCACAATGCGGCGAGTGTCTCAGCCTCTCTGGGGTCCGTGGGACTGTTGCGTCTCTTCGGGGTGTCCTGGTCCTGGAGTCTGGCAGCAGGCCTCGGGGTTTATCTGGGCACAAAAAGCTGGAAATACTTCTACATCGCAGCGCGCACAGCCAAGAGGGACGTCAAGTAAGTTAAACACGCCCCCCAATAATAGTTGTGATTCTGTTTTGATTAATAGGTATTATAGTGCCGTCCGATTTGATCGAGTGGTGATCAGATCAAATATCGAGATATCCTGGCACGTAATTCATCCAAATTGATAATAACCAGGCCTGTCCTCGACCCCAGTCATTGCTTTTTCAATAAACACTCACGCAATTGTGTCGACGTTCGTATAATCAGCTGATCTGTAGAACAAAGAAATACACACATACAAGTTTTCTGTAAAAATACTGATTCAGCATGAGAAAAGCATTAAGAAATACAGGTTCTGCTCCGCTTTGGGATTACTCTCATGTAGTTTAATAAACAACTACTGTATAAATCCGATTACTGTGTCTGTTACTCTGAATTTGTATTCATGCGTGTAAACCTTTCAGCATGTAGGAACATTTGTTCATTTTCTTATAATCATTTCTAATGCAAATGCTCCTTTTGCATTTAAATCCTTAAATAAATGAGAAAATACATTTCTTTACATTTGCCAAGTATTTAATTCACTTTGATATCCAAAAATGTGGTTGCCATATAGTCATATAGTTATATTTATTGAGTCACAAGAAAATATTCTAATGCATGCTATATATAGTTATCAAGATATGAAATAACCTCTAAAGATTTTCGACCCTATCGCCCAGCTGGTCGTCATGTTTACACCCGTGCTCACGTCTTTCCTCCTCGTCTCCCCCCTCTGACCCACAGCGGCCTCTATGTGCTGCTGAGAGTGAAGATGGCCCTCTGGCGCTACATGCGCAATGGAAGTAACATTCCTTCCATATTCGCCCAGACAGTCAAGAGACACCCAAACAAACCGGCGCTCATCTACGAGGCCACGGGGGAGACGTGGACGTTCACCCAGCTGGACGAGATGTCTAATAAAGTGGCCCACTGGGCAAGAGGTCAGGGCTGGGTCTCGGGCGACGTGGTGGCCCTCTTCATGGAGAGCAGGCCCTTACAGGTGGCGCTTTGGCTGGGCTTGGCCAAGGTCGGGGTGGAAGCTGCGCTCATCAACTTCAACCTCCGCCACGACTCGCTCATGCACTGCATCGGGGCGTCGGGCGCACGCGCCCTCGTGTTCGGAGCCGAGCTTGCTGATGGTAAGAATGTGTTAACGCGAGATCAAGACCGTAATTTTGTATCAACGGTGGGTTTGAGTACACAATACTGTTTCACAAGTATTGTGTTTATATAGCACATTATTTAAACAGGCATACGATTAGGCTTCTAAAATGTTGTGTGGTTTCACGCCTTAATGTTGATTTAGTGGTGGAGCTGAAACTTTAATATTGACTGTCTCCATTATGTGGTCAGGAGGACATGCTGGCGGTGAGCACATTGCCAGCACTACTTGCCATCTCTTTTTGAAGTTGGTTGACATTTGAATCTGGTTGTTTTCTGTTACAATACAAACACTTGTTTCATTTGTCTGGTTTTTGTGTAATTATGTGATCAGCACTCCAGTTGTTCCTGGGATGTCCATTTTCTCTGCTTTTGTTTGTTGTCACAAAGGTGTTTCATTTGTCAGATTATACAAATTATAATTTACTAGTAAAAAGGTTCATTTGATTAAGTCAAATTTTTATAGCATATAAGTAAACATTACCTCACAATATAAAAAATGTACTTGTGCATTCCCGTTATAGAGCGCTTGAACTAACCTGGTTGTCTTCCTTTCCCTTGTCCCCTGTTGTGACTCTTACTGAATGACAGCCATATTGGAGGTCAGTTCCTCCAACACCATGTCCATGCTGCGGTTTAGTACAGGGGACCTCAGCGCAGAACATCTGGAACGACTGGGTGCTCAACCTTTGGACCCACTTTTAGCGTCTTCACCTAGACATCCTCCTTCACCCTGTGTTCCCCACAAAGGCATGAACGGTGAGTACCTCCATCACTAAAGAGGATTTAATGTGAATGTTAATTATTCATTTCCCTTTTAATACCACCTTCAAAGTCTTTCCATATACTGTGTTTGGTGGAAAACAAAACAAGACGTGTTGCCTGTGAAAACATGACGCACTTCGAAAACAAGGATTATATTTTCTGTTCTGTCATTTTTTGGGGTTCTTAAACTTCCAGCAGCTGTAACGCTCTATTTTTATTCTCCTCTGCAGACCGTCTATTTTATATTTACACCTCCGGCACCACAGGACTGCCCAAAGCCGCCATCGTGGTACACAGTCGGTACGCCAGATACAAAAGCAGAACGCATCCCTCTCCAGAGCTGTTCCATTGCTGCACGGCTTATAGCAGGCGTCTCAGATCCTCTCCTTTGTTCCCACTACAGCTACTACAGAATTGCTGCTTTTGGGTATTTTGCCTTTTGCATGAGTCCTGTCGACATCATCTATGACTGCCTGCCTCTCTACCACTCAGCAGGTATATGACTGCAGGCTCAAGCTTTTGATGAACAGTTTCCCGCTTTTAAGTTTCCATGACCAAAGTGTCAGCGTTCTCTTCCTGCCAGGTAATATCATGGGCGTCGGCCAGTGTCTCATCCATGGCCTCACTGTGGTGGTGAAGAAGAAGTTCTCTGCCAGCCGCTTCTGGGAAGATTGCATTAAGTACAACTGCACTGTAAGAGCATTTGCCCGGAAACCTTGGACAAGTGCTACTATATTTGAGGAAATCAATAACTACGAAGCATAAGTTCTGAACTGGCGTCAACAACATTCCTGCTCTCCCGTTGTAGATAGTGCAGTATATTGGGGAAATCTGCCGCTACCTACTCTCGCAGCCGGTGCGTCCGTCCGAAAAAGGCCACAAAGTCCGACTGGCGGTGGGAAACGGATTGCGCCCCAGTGTGTGGGAAGCCTTCACGGAGCGTTTTGGGGTGAAGCAGATTGGTGAATTCTATGGAGCCACCGAGTGCAACTGCAGCATCGCCAACATGGATGGCAAGGTCAGCAAACCCCCCCCCGTGTCACTCGGAAGTCTTCGCTGGTTCAAATGTGAGTTCATCACAATTCTTTCCCTGCCAGGTGGGAGCCTGCGGGTTCAACAGTCGCATCCTCCCCAACGTGTACCCAATCCGCCTGGTGAGGGTGGACGAGGAGACCATGGAGCTGGTCCGTGACAGCCGGGGGCTCTGTGTGCCTTGCCGCCCTGGTAACCAATACCGACACTACAGTAATGCATTTGCTACACGTTGCATGTGATTTGTTAAAACAGATTTCCGTGCGTTGCAGGGGAGCCAGGACTCCTGGTGGGTCGTATCAATCAACAGGACCCGTTGCGGCGTTTCGATGGCTACGCTAACCAGGATGCTACGAGGAAGAAGATCGCTCACAATGTCTTCAAGAAAAATGATTCTGCATATCTATCAGGTAACTAATCCTGTTTATTTCCCTAGATATGTTTCTATTGCTAAAATATTGTAAAAAAACAGCCTGCCCGACTCATTCAAAACAAGCGCAATGGGTCTAGTGTTCAAACTAAATAAAGTCGTTTGTGTGACCCTTTGTGCGTTGTTTTGCTATGCCTTTGTCTACCTTAGGTGACGTGCTTGTGATGGATGACATGGGCTACATGTACTTCCGCGACCGCAGCGGAGACACATTCCGCTGGCGAGGAGAAAACGTCTCGACCACGGAGGTGGAAGGTGTACTCAGCAGTCTGCTGGGTCAGACTGACGTGGCCGTGTACGGCGTGGCAGTGACAGGTGATGGTTAACCGTCTCTGTCTGTATTGCATTTGACCGTGCTGACTACTTAACACGCCTTTATCTCCCATCACATGTCGTCCCAGGTGTCGAAGGGAAGGCAGGCATGGCTGCCATTGCAGACGCCACAGGGAGTTTTGACTGCAACAGTTTCTTGCAGAAAGTCCAGCCGGCTCTTCCTTCGTATGCGCGGCCCGTTTTCCTGCGAATCTCCCCACATGTGGACACCACAGGTCAGTGGTAGATCTAGAGGAATAGTCATGGGGCAGCAAGCAAGCAAGCGAGAGAAGGTGGGCGGGAGACTAAGTTTATAGATTTTATCACAACCGTATATCACATATATTTTTTGGGGTGGGAAAACCCAGGAATAAAAACAATTTAACTCAAAACATTAACTGTGGAGAGGCTGCACAGGACAAGCAATTTTAATTTATTTGAAATTAATTATTTATCGTATTTCCATATATTTTTTAATTTTTTTCTACAAAAAAAACCCACTTAAATTGGATGCTTTGATCTTAAATATGCTTAGTTTAGCAGTTTGAGTGGTTTTGTATAGCTTCAGGCCATCAGCAGAGCCTTGCATGCAGAAGAACGGATGTTCTGTAGTTTTACTAGTTGCCTGACTAGCACACACATTCAGCAGGGAAAAGGCCATCAGCTCTCTGTGTGCGACTAAGAACAGACTGGAAGAAACTGCCCAGTGAGCCCACATTCAATTGGTGGCGTCACGGTGACGACGTCCAATTCTTTTGTACAGTGTATGGCTGCAACCCCGCGTCCTCCTGCGGTTCCTGGCACCAAACTGTGGAGTCCATTATGTATTCACTTGCACTCGGACATCACAGTTTTGCTCTTGTTAATCTGACTAGCTGCAGCTTTTCATACGTTTTGTATCGGATTGGCCATAACCGCCGTGGCAAGACCATTAGCTGTTATCCCTCATGAGTTGATAAACACATTATCCACCACTAATCGTGGATGTTAACCTATTGTATGCGTCTCCACATTCCTGCATAGGTACATTTAAAATCCAGAAAACCCGGCTGCAGAGGGAGGGATACGACCCACGTCTCACCACTGACCAGATCTACTTTTTGAACTCCAGAGCTGCGTGTTATGAAGCGGTGGACGAGGAGCTGTACAATGCTATAACGGAGGGAAGGGTGTCTCTATGACATGGAGGCTGTAGCAGGGCAGTCGTGGAGCCTCCGATAAAGAGCTGCTGTAGAGCGAGGATAACGTATGCAAACGCCGGCGTCAGGATCGGCCGGCGTTGATGCACAAAATTTTAACCTCACAGGGAACATAGTTGAAATGACCACTTACGTAGAATTACTTTGAGAATTGTTGCAGAGGTGGTTTTAACACCGTATGAGTGATGACACACCAGCACGTAATAATAAGAAGGCATTTTTTGCATAACTTTTAGCATTTTTAATTATTAAATGAACACCTCAAAACAACCCGAATGAAATGGGTTGCATGTTACAGTAATGTGCTTAGAATAGAAACTCTGTTATATATATATATATATATATAGGGTATATTGACTTTTATGAACTACGTTGCAGGTTTGTAGGTTTAGTCCTTGAGTGGGAAGCTCCGGGGTTACTGATGTAGGGTTGGATGTGTCTGAAAGACCAGAGACTCCCACATGCCGTACGTAGGGCATCTAGATGAAACACTAACCGTGGGTCGCTTTTCGTTAATACAACGGAAAGCCCTTTTCACTTTTTACGGCTGAGCCTCCGAACAACACTGGCACACTTTTTCAAACACACACACACACACACACACACGTTGTTACTGAATGTGCCTTATATGAAACAATGGATCTGTTTCATTTGTCAAATGCTTCTCTTGAAGAGGATCTCAAAAGAATGTGAAATCACTGTTGTGATTTTGTGTCATGCAAAGCAGTGTCACCCGACTGTCGTTTTATGTAACAAATCCGTGTAGTAATATATTGGTGTTGATGCTATTTACAATTACAGATTTTACAGGCTACAAGTTTTTGTTGTAACTCAAACACATTAAAATTTAAATATTTAAAAACATGTCTGTTTCTTTCTTAAGTAAAATGTATTTTTTGCTTTCATTGCAGTGTATTGCCGTAATTCAGTGTCTCTTGCAAAAGACAAAACGAGACCATCCCAAGCTGCAGCAGCCATTCATTCGTTCATTTCTTTGGCTTATTCCATGAATACTACGTGAGCTAGTCCATCGACAGCATTATCCTCGTGGGCAGGACTTTCAGTGGGTGCTCCTTGCAGGCGGAGCAGAAGTAGGGAAAGGCGCGCGGTGTGACGATATCTTTGAAGGTGTAGAGAGGTGTTCTCTCTGTAGGGTCGTAAAAGGTCACCTTGCACCGATCCATGTCTAAAACTACCCGTATCACTTCCGGTGTCTTGGTCATGCTCAGAGGCTCCCACGGGGCCGTGCAGGCCTTGTGCTCTCGGTTGCGAAACCGTATTGTCCAGAATCCCTCTGCCGGTGTCAGTACGTGCTTGCCCTTCCTTTTGATGGAGTCACTGGCCACTCCCACCACCCAGTAGGCGTTGTCCTTCACCTGCACATCCCAGCTGTGGCGTCCGGAGGTGTAGCCTTCGGCAGCCAGCATCTCAGCGCTAATGTCAAAGCGCTCTGGGTTGTCTGGCAGCTTAAAATTCTCGGTAGAGTTCTGCAGGACCGTGAGATCCGCCGAGAGGACGAAGCAGCTGGCTGCTGTGTTTGGATCAAGGATCACCGGATCTTTAGAGGGGGAAAAAAAGCAAAACGGTTACTAATGTGGTGAGAAAAGAGCTGGGTGATAAAACATGGTGAGTTATATTTGAGGAACTCACAGTATTGAACTATGCTCTTCATCTTCTCCCACACTTTAAATTTCAGAGAGCCCAAGTGCTTGGCCACATCGATCAGGCCATCGGAAATCATTTGTGGATCAACAGAAGTTTGCCATGTTCTGAAAAAGATACTCAAAGAGTTGTTTGTTGATAAATGTGTCCGTAAAGTTGTATTATCAGCAAGACTGTCCAGCAAGACTGTCATATGACAGTCTTGCTGGATACAAGATGTAGAGACACTTACCTCCTTATTGTTTCCTTGTAATTCTGAAAAACAAATGTAACAGAACATCTTAAAACCACTTCTGTTTCGAATATTGAAACCGTCTGAAGCAACGTTCACGTTTACCTTAAGAAATGGGATATCTCGAGCTTTCATCTCCTGCTCCAATAATGTGATGGTATTCGAAAGAGATATCATTTCGGTGTTCATCTCCTCGAACATCTGTTTAAGCACTAGATTCTTCTGCTCCTCCTCGGCTTTTAAAGCGGAAAGTCTTGCAGCCTCCTGCTCTTTCAGGAAAAGGTGAAGGGCTTCGAATTCCTCTCTGATTTGTGATTCGGTATGTTCAGCCTGGTTCTGGAGAGGGACAGATTGACGGGTAATCTTTGCTTCCACACCCTCGGCCCTTCCGCACGTTCAAAAATAACATGCTGCACCGATGTCAGTGACGTTACCTTGACATGTTCTGCCATTTCCTCACAGGCCATTTTCCTCTTCTTGTACAACTGCAACTTCTCTTTTAAAGGCAGCAGCGCACTCTTCAGTTCCGCCTAAAAGGTCAGTGACAGGGCATCAACGCTTAAAAACCAAGGTCAGTCTGGCAGACGGCCCAGCTGTCAACGTGGGGCTTTCAGCTGCCGCATATTGTTCCATGGCAGCATGAGGCACGAAGCTGCACAATGCAGCAGAATCAAGTTAAATGGCCAAATCCCCCCAAAAAGGATCCAATGTTCTGGTTACGGGAAATTGAACTCATGCAATTTAGGATCAAGACGGAGACACAATATTGGAAGAATTTCAATATTTCACATGAATAGAACAGATGAAGTGTCACAGAAACTTGTGGGAATCAAATTTCCTCCCTCCCGGGACCCCCAGTGCAATGCCGAACCATAAATATACACCTATTATTAGAATGTGAATGAACTCTGCCTCCACACCAATCAACATATCAGGCTTAGAGAAGCTTGAAAGGTAGCATCAAAATGGGAAAAGGGTTAGTTAGTATATTTGTATTGCTAAAATGTTGACACGCTGTTAATCCAAATAAAGTCGGTGTAAAGTAACACTTCTTCTATAGGGTGAATGACAGACGGCTTCTGAGTTTTCATTTGCAAATATAAAAGCAGTTGACATCTTCTTACATTGTTTTATTTGTGACAAGTCAGGCACAACATGTGTATATATTGTTGTATTGTTCACTAGATCGTAGTCTATAAAAGACTTTGGCATCAACAAGCTATCATCAGTACTAAAACGGAGGAAGACGTTTGGGGAAATCCAAGATGTAGCAAATCCTGAAGATATTCAGAATGCCACCACTGAATTTTGGGGGGCGAGGGGGGAACAGCACGGTAACTTTAACTTACCTTACAGTCATGAGCACCTTCTCCAATGGGATAGAGCCTATGGCCGGTGTGTGCAGCTGCCTTCCCACACACAACGCAGATTGCCTCCAAGTCCTCCAAGCAGAACATCGTGAGCCTTTCTCCGTGCTCCTCACAAGCCTCCGGGTCATTCTTGCTGCGGCCTGCCTTGACGGATTCACAGGACTTCTCCTGCACAGTGCTCACCACCATTTGATCCATGGAGGAGCCGTGCCAGCACAGAGGACAGCTGTGTAAATCCCCACCACCTCGTGTCTCGCAGCTGTCTTCTAAACAGGCTTTACAGAAGCTGTGTCTACAAGTGAGCGCCACTGGCTGATTGAGAACGTATCCGCAAATTGGACAGGAAAGGTCATCGTCGAGATGAGCACGACTGCTGGCCATTTGTCTTCGCTGGGGGGCTTTGGCGAGACGACGGGCGGGGGGGGGGGGGGGGGGGGGGGGTTTGGAGGCTCCTCCCATGCCTCTGGAAAGTTACCTCCAATTTGACCTCGGAAATAAGTGTTGATACCTCGGCTTCTTAGAGGCATATCCCGGACTATGCTGTGTTGTGTTGGGCATGCACGTCCCGCCTTCTCAAATAAACACCGTAAACCTCAGAGGGGGAAAAAATGAATTGGCTTAACATTTAGGAAACTGTATCTGTGCAGATCAGAGCATGAGTGCACCAACTAACCCAATGATGACAGAAGCGTAGGCTATGTTATGATGAACCCTTAAGCGATCTGACAGGTCTGCTGAAGCAAACTGTCCCAGTGTAATGGAAGTTTGCGGAGAAACCACGGCCAAAAGAAGACTGGCTCAGCATATAAATAGACTGAAGCAACCGATTTGGGCTGAAGTTATATGGGTACTGAAATGTCCTCCTGCTGACCATTGGAATATTTAAAACATGGTTATTTCTCTTGTTAGGGCAAATAGAGTGTATTTCAGAACATGGTGCTCAGACAGTAGCTTGGGCATAGATGTTAATCTGTTACTTTCCAAATAATCTAACAGTAAATTGACCGTGTGTGGACTGCAAACAAGTATTTTGTTGTGAGTATTAGTTTACGAGAATAAGAATGCAGTGGCAATGATAGAGCAAGAGTGTGTATAGCGATATACGCCCTGCCGTTTGGAAACGCGTTGCTGCGCCTACTGCGCCTAGCATTTAATAGCTCTTTTATTTTTCCACTTCATGTCCTCTCTTGTCCTCATTACTGATTGACTCTCGTCTTTAACCTTTGTCATTTAGCTCATTAAGTCCACCTGATCACTCCGTTTTAATATGCCGATACACCAGACCGAGTGTGTCTCATGCGCACTGAATTTTTCTAAATTTCATTCTGTGTTTTCCTTTTTTGACCTCTAATAAACAAATGCGTTTGCACTTGAGGATGCTGATGAGTGGTAGCTTTTTGGCATTGGGTCACTGTGCAGATATGTCCGATATTTAATATCTGATTGATTGATTTCTGATCTGAACAATTTCAATTGCGCAAATTTAAAATTGTGACTGAGAAGCAGCTCAGGTAGATGAAGTAGTGGCTGTTTTGATTCATCAAAACGTTTTAGCTGTTTTGATCTTACAGTTGGTAATTTGAATATTATTATTATTATTAAACTTAAAACAGTTTCTAAATTAATTAGTTGGAAAAAGCCAGATGGATTTCTTTGCTTCTTGGGTTTGTATGCTGAACTTTCACACAGGCATTCACAGAAATAATGAGGCTGATGTTTTGCTTGTGGGAGTTCTAATTAGTTAAACAGAAGTTTTCTTCTCTGTATAGGTTTTCTATTTCCAATTTCACAAGTGACTGATTGAATGATCATTCTTCATGTTGAAGTAAGTAAGCTTAACGTTATGATCCTTCTGTGAATTCTGTGATTCCGGCCTGTTATGTGGCACGTAGATCAGACAAGCTCAGGATGAAAGTCGCTTTCCACGTGCTCTATATTATTCACATGGAAGTCGATGGCTCTCTTTGAAGTAGAGGGGACACTGTTTAGTCCCCTGTTGTGTCCAGAAGTTCTCCAACCAACCGCAAAAGATCACAATTGATGCAGCAGAGGACCACTGATGGCAGAAATACGCCCCCCCCCCACACAGCAGGAATATTCAGCCTGACTTGAGACGTCAACCTCATCCCCATCAGCATTAATGCAGCACTGATGGGGAACTGCACAATAAAACCAGTATTCCCTCAGAAAGGACAGTATGTGCCATTGTTGTCAAACCGCATATGGGCCTGATGTCAGAGAGAAAGAGACCTGGCTGCTCTAGTTTCAGCATGAATGCACTTGATCAAGTTTTAAACCAAGGAACTAAAATACTAGGGAATAATACAGGAACTCTTGAAAAGTTGATTTAGATCTTCAAATGTGAGTTTAATGGTTTATGTTGGGTACTTAAGGAAAAGGGGGGGGGGTTAAGTTATGTATGTATTTAGTTGTCAGTACCATTCAAATTCATTTATTGTGAACCTTCATTTTCTGAATGTTAAGTTCATGATCACAGGAGAAACCTATGGGCAAAGTTATCATGCATTTACACAAATTAAAGCTAAATTGATTTAATAAAGAACAGAGCTGGATGTAAAAGACTTTAGCGGTACCAGTAATATATTGTCTAAGTACTTCTGACATTACGTTTATGGACGAAGGAAAAATAAATACATCTTTAATTCACATGGTCCACTTTATTGATTTTCACATAGAATATTAAGTATGCATCCGTACAAGGAGAAATACAGATTTACTGAAGAATAAAAAATAAATGGAATTAAAAGCAGAAGGTGTGTGACATTTTTGATCAGCTAACAACAAAAATGAAACACAATAACATGGTCCTCCCCGGAATTAATGCAAGTCAAATCAGCCAAGCCTCCAACTCTAAAACTTTAATCTCAGTTGAGCCGGAGAACACGCAACACGTGAGATTGGTTGTCTGGCTGAGGAGAGATTAAGGCAAGACGTGGAAATAAAATGTTATACAAAGCAAATGTTATTTAACATTGAAATGTCTCGGCTTCACCTGAACATTTAACTTAAAACATTAAAAAATAAAAATAAATTATCACCACCACCAGTTATAAAGTAAAAGATTGTATGTATCATAATTTGAAGAGTTTAAATATGTTTATTTTTTCAAATGTTTTCGCCCGGTAAAACAGTTATCTACAAACAAGTCCTTGTTTGTTAACAGTGCTCTGATACGTTTTTATCATATTTAATACTTTTTGGCTTCAACATTAATCGAATATTTTCCAGTCCTCGAGGACCTGAGGTCACCGTGGCACAGTAACTTCACATCAGCTTCCGGTCGGGGTGATCAGAAGCCCGCCCAGAGCGTTGGTGTCGGACCTCCAGGTGTTTGCACTGAACACGGTCGAAATGCTGCAGCAGCTCGTTGTAATCCATCGGAGAGTGAGAGGCACGTTTGGAGACTTGCCGTTTGGAGTCCATGTGCTTGGACTCGTCCACAGTCCTCATGAGCTCCGGGTTGGGGACGCACCGCAAGCGGTGGGACAGCAGCTGGAAGGCCTGGCTCTGCGGCAGCAGCATCAGCAGGCCGTACAGCGCCTTTATCAGGTAGGGGTTGTTCTCCACATCCAGGAGCTGCAGCCGCAGGTACGTGAAAATGGGGCTTTCTATCAGCTGCACCAGCTTGTCAACCTCCATCAGGAAGTCTACCGTCACCTCCAGGTCCCCGAACCTCTGGATGAGATCGTAGGCGTGTTTGTAGTTCTGCGTGAGGAAGCAGAGCGACACGGTGGCCACGGGGTTGTGGCACCAGGAGCGATACAGGCAGCAAAACAGGGCACAGCTCTCCTGAGAGTGCAGGTCCTTCAGCTGGTTGCGTAACTGGAAGAGCTCAGCCGAGGTGAGCAGGATGGTGTTGAGCGTCTGAACCATGGTGGAGGCGAATTTGAGGTCCTCCTCCTTCAGCAGGATGTCCGCCATGGAGTGGAAGATATTCTCTGCGTGGAGCAACAGACAGAGCTGCCGGATGATGAAGGCTCCTCTGACCTCCAGTAGCTTCCTCTCCAGACAGAAGCGTTTCAGCAGGTTGATCATGAACTTGTAAAAATAGGAGTTCATACTGGGGGTGGACGGGGACGAGTCCCCCGTTTTGGAGCCCGGGACCTTGAGCTCCAGTTTGCCGTCAGCGCTGTCGCAGGACCCGGCTAGGTCCGTTTGGCCGGCCGGAGACGACGCTATCTCGGCCAACACCTCCAGATCTTTCAGTATCACCTCATCCGACTCGTCCGACAGGGTTTTCAGCAGCATGGGAAACAGGCCGTCGGTGTGGCGGAACATTTTTCGCGGCGTCTTGATGTAAAGGTGGTAGAGCCATTTGAGCACAGCGATGCGGGTCATCATGCCAGTGGAGGAGTCGTGGAGGTGCCGGTCCAACACCTGGACGATGCCGTCCAGGTCCAGCGTTACCTGAGGCCTGTCGGCGCTAGCTGGAGTGAAGAAGCTGATGTTACTGAAACCGACAGATTCCTGCGATGCGTTCAACATGTCGTTGCTGTCCGCCTCCGTCACGGGCCGGCCATCGTCCTTGGACGGCGACCCCGTGCCTCCACTTTTCTCCTCATCCTCTTCCTCGTCATCCTCGGGAGTCACAAGCTTCATCAGACTGTGATTACAGGCACTGGCCGCTTCTTTGGTGTTCTTCTTCCGGTCGTCGTAGGAAAGGCAGGGCAGCACCGCGGTTAGGATGCCAGAGGAGTAGGGGAGAACCACTCTGCCCGCAAGCTGGATGAACTCTCTCATCCAGGTCATGGCCGTCAGCTGGATCAGGTCGTTCGTGAGCTTCGTCTCGTCCGCGACCTGGC
This sequence comes from Gasterosteus aculeatus, assembly GCF_964276395.1. NCBI lineage: Eukaryota > Metazoa > Chordata > Actinopteri > Perciformes > Gasterosteidae > Gasterosteus > Gasterosteus aculeatus. The sequence goes on along the minus strand of NC_135699.1, from coordinate 9,554,854 downwards.
AGTGGATGACCAGGACGTTGGCCATCTCAGCAAATTTCACACTGGAAGGGGTCTTTTTAATCTCCTTCAGGAACTCTCCAAGCACCACCTCGCACGTTCTGCGGATCTCCTTGCTGTTGTCCCCCAGGATCTGGAAGAGCCCGTCCAGGATCTCGGGGAGGTAGTCCAGCAGGTGGATGTCCGGAACGGACTCCAGAACGTGGATCCAGGAGATGATAAACTGCCGCGCATATTGATTATTGGAGTAGATCCTCTCTCTCAGCAGGGGGACAAACGCCACTAGGTCAAACTTGTTACTCTCCGTCACAATGTCTTTCAGGAGTCTGTCCAGGAGTTCGGATCCGCTTTTCACGTTGGGGTCCGGGTCTGCAGAAAGCTTGCTGAGACCGTCAAAGAGCAGGTTGAAGTGGGGCAGCACAGCGCCCCTGGCGACCTTGACTATATTATAGAGGGCCTCGCATGCGTAGTACCGCAGACGGCTGTCCGAGTCATTGAAGCAAGTGAGCACCGGCTCAATAAGTTCCTTCAGATACAGACCGGAGTCCTTGCCGAGGGCGATGGAGCAAGCCGCCAGTCCGATGAGACCCCCCTTCCGGCTGTGGGGGTGCTGGGAAAGCGCAAACTCCGAGGCCAGGATCTGGATGACATGTCTGATCTGAGTGGAGTTGTTCTGAGCCACAAACTCCCGCACCAGTTTCTCGATTTCTAGAGCTGCGACTTTCCTCTTCTCGTACAGTTTGTCATTCAGAGCTCGGACGATGTTCGGCGTCAGAGGTGAAAAGTCCTTCTCCGTGTTCATGTTCGTCGCTGTTGTCGCTGCGGATCGCGGCTACTGAACGCGTGCGTTGATTTGCGGGGAAAGAAGTATGCGTGGATGATCATTAAATCGAGGGGAAAACACATCGGTTTCACCGAAGATAGAGGAAGAGAGAGAGAGAGCAGCTGACCGGCTGCATCCGCCGGAAACGCGTCACCGTGGCAACAGTTATTTAGTTCCCGCTCCGCGAGGAACCTGTTAGCGCAAGTTAGCTTCCTCCGCTAGCCGCGCGCGCAGCTAACGCTACAAAAAAAAACCCAAAACAAATGTCCGTACCACTTTTTCGCGTCGAAGACACCATGGCGAGCCGCCGCTCCTTCCACTTGAAACTGTCCTCCATCATGGAGGCGATGGCCAGGTCCGCCCTGAGGCACGTCTGCGACCTGGTGGACGAAGAAGTGTCCGAGCTCCGGCTGGGCTTAACGCGGCTGACGGCTTCCAATTCCGCCCTGGTAGAGAAAGTCAAATGTCTGGAGTGCGAGTTGCAGACTGCCAGGAGCGAACTGTCCGGTTTGTGTCAAAGTTATCGGAGCGTAAGGTGCTCAAACTGAGACGGGAGGGGAGGGCAGGGGAGGGATGGGGGGGCGCTACTAATGTGTGTTGTACCGTTTGACTTTTCCTCAGTGTCTGCGTCGCCCTCCATAGAAGGGGTCTTCGGGAAAGATTGGTGTATGGATCTGTGGAAAGGAGGAGAGGAACGCTCGCCCCCTCCGCGGCCCTCCGAGGAGGTCAGGAGATGTTTCCAGAGCTCTGCTTTTGATCCGTGTATCGTGCAGAAGAGCAGGTTTACATGTGAAGTCTAAAACATGTTCTTTAAGTTGCGTCACAACAAGGGTTTCATCCATCGATGCTTTTTATTGTCACGGTTTTTTTGGGACAAAATGTATCATAAAAGTTAATAAATCCTACTCTTACAGAAAAGATGACCATCCCAAAGCCCAACACGATGTTTTCACATTTTTTCTGCAACCACCAATCCAAAACCCAAAGCTAAGCTAATTTAGAAAACCGTAATGAAGACTCTGAGGAACAGGACCCACAGAAGGTTTTACATTTTTCGTTGACGCAGATGAATTAATCCATCATATGAAATTGTGTCCATTTCCCACCGATCGTCCACTCGTCTATTCATTTCAGGACTGGTCCACTAAAGTATCTCATTTAAAACGTTGCTGGATTTAATGTTACTGTAATATTTAGACCGTTTTTATTTTTTTTGCAGTTTGTGCTGCCCGAGCAGATGAGTGCGTCTCAGATCAAAGAGGAGATGGAGCATGTGGAGGATGCCGCTGGGAGCTGCCAGCACGAAACACTTGGCACAGAAGGTGAGTGAAGGAGGGGTTGGTATGAGGAAATGGTTGACTCAACAGATTTAAGCAGCTTTCCGTGATTTTTTTTTTTTTAAGTGTTTAATTTGGATTTTTGTATCCAACAGAGCACGAAGAAAGCCCGGCTGAGGAACCAGAGCCGATTGCAGTCTGCTTGCAGTCTACTTCCAGCCGCTCAGCGGATCAGGACGAGGAACAGGTCTTGTGCGCAGGGGGTATTGAAGAACCGACAACTGGGCTGATGTCTGTCGCTGACACAGAGCGGGCCTTCAGCATTTACACCATTCCGAAGGAAGATGATTATGACAAGGATGAGGCTGTACCATTTGTTGAAGAAAGTCAACAAGCGGCAATGCTGGAGGCTGCATGTAGGACCAGGCACGTCAAACAGGACACGGTACCTTCTAACAACTTTGAAAACGGCACGGCTCGGGATTCCCTCGAGGACTTCAATATGCTTAATGTGGAAACCCCCCCGGACCCAAGCAAAGAAAAGTTCCAATGTAAATTATGCAGCATAACCTTCTTCCACAAGCGCACTCTAACCCAACACATGAAGTACCACAAGTCATTATCTTGCAAAATTTGCGCGCAACAATTCTCTCAAAAGTCCAAGTTAAAGTCTCACCGTTGCTCGGACGTGATTTCCACTCAGAGATTCGGCAAATCGTGTCCGCTGTGCGGGAAGATTTTTCAAAACGCATCGGCGCTGAGGCTTCACTCTGTTGTCCACACCGGGGAGAAATCGCATAGGTGCGGCATATGTGGGAAAGGGTTCACCCAGAAAGGCAATCTGAATTGTCACCTCCGTCTCCATACTGGAGAGAAACCATTTCGCTGTGTTAAATGTGGGAAGACATTCACGCAAAAGGTCCACCTCAACTACCATTTAATATATTACGGGCATGGCGAGATCCTGTAGCTACGCTTAAAACCTGTGCAACAACGGCTTCATTTAAATGCAACGTCATGTGCTACTTCTCACACCAGTGTTGGGGCAGTTAATGTCATATTTTTCAAGAAGTTTATTCAACCTTTATTTGAATTGATGTCTTTGTTTGTTCAAACCTGAAAAGAATCAGTGTTTATCAGTTTTGTCTGCAGTGCTATAAAATGTTTTAGTTTCCTCATCTGTCCTTACAATAAAACACGTTTGTTTTTATTCGACTTTTATTTGATAAGTCTCCTTTTTTAAAGTTGAACATGTCTTTGTTTGATCTAACCTGAAATAATCTGTTTTTTCTGTGCTGTGTTTTTCTGATGTTTTTACATATTCAACTTTAAGGGCATGCAGCTTTGAGTGAAAAGAGGACATCCAAAATAATAAGTTTCTTTCTTGAGCAGGGATAATTCAATCAGTGGGTCATGGAGGTCCGGTCAAGGGGATCCTGGGACCGGCAAAATAAGTGCGAGAATGACTGTTCAGCACAGAATCAAATGAAATCCCTCAAACAGAAATGGTTCAGATTTAGAAAAAATACCCACCGACATCTGGCGCGACTGTACGTTGACCGCACAACTCATCTTTCTACAATTGTGATGCACTAAATACATTTATTTAAAACAATAACAGCATTCAAACCACAGCCACTTGTGGATCTCACTTGAATATTATGTAACCAACACACATCTACACTTCAAAAAGAGACCTTTCTACTTCCTTTAAATATCACATGTGACGTGGGCATGATTTGAGACACTTATGAGGCTTTGAACAATGAAGAAAAAACCAAGCCAGTTTTACTTCAGCATTGTCGTGAAGAGGTAGTTTTGAAGGTTTTAGCTACGTGTGCAAAACAATGGAGCACGTTTGTATTACTTGAGTAAGTATTTTGGCATTATTAAACCCAGGCCGTTGGTGGCATGAAATATGACACTGAGGTATAATACGTTACCCCAACCATATGACTACATGCGATGTATAAAGTCTAAGTATTTGTCACAACTTGGATGAGCACGTCACATTAAATGCACGAAGAAATGTCTCACCTGATGTATGACACTTATAAACTATATTGTGTAACATACTTAATAAGCTCTTTACGGGCATGGCACATTAATAGAACCCCAAAGCGATAAAACAAACCAAATCCCACTAATTCAAATGGTACACGAGGGGACAGACATTCTGTGTTCCCTCGTTTCGCTTGACAATAAAAGCTAAAAACACGTCAAACTAGGTTTTGCAGGAGCACCATTAAGCATAACTATCTTTGATATAAATAAGAGTACGTCAAACCTACATTTCCTAACCACATTTGAGTTTGCCGTAGCCTATAAGCGGGCGGGCGACCTTGAAGTAGCGGTTTTGGAATCGGTTTTCTTCTCACCCGTGAAACTGGTGGTTGGACGAGTCAGTGGAAACACTGGTGGTGATTTAAACCGTACTTGTACGCGTAACATTTCCCACAGTCCACACAGCTGTAGGGCTTTTCACCCGTGTGTGTTCGAAGATGTATGTTCAGAGAGCTTTTCTGGGAGAAGCTTTTGCCACAGTCCGGGCAGCTGTAGGGCTTCTCTCCGGAGTGCACGCGCTGGTGCAGCTTCAGGTACGTTTTCTGAGCAAACCGCTTGCCGCAAACCGAGCAGCTGAACGGCTTCTCGCCGGAGTGCCGCCTGATGTGGACTTTTAAACTGCTCAGATAGTTGAATATTTTCCCACAGAACAAGCACTCGAAGCGCTTGGTCGGCTTCGCCGGTTTCGACTCGCCGTTGAACTCTTTGGCCGCGCTCGGGTGGATGTGGTTGGCGTAGTTTGAGTATTCGCCGGGGGCCGGGGGGACGTGCGTGTCGTCAACCAGGGCGCTCATGGTCGCGTCGTCTATCAGCTTGTCCATAATTGTCGGCTGTGCGCGTTGCTGCGCTTGACTGTCAGCTGTCATGGGGAAGCTGCTTAATTGCCCAGAGTGAAGCTGCAGCTCGTCAACGGATCTATGAAGCATGCTGTCCTCGTCAAAAATGCCCACAACTGTCAAACGACAACAAATGCAGTTAAATCACAGGAACTGTTGTGGATTGTAATTTTTTCATCTTGTATATTTGTAATCCAAAACTTAACCTTTTCTAGTATCCGGAAGCCTCATCTGCTGGCCGATGGGATGGTCGTCATAGATCTCCTCCTTGACGAAGACGAGGTCGGGTTCGCTCGGCATTAAATCGATCGCCTACCAACAAGACGTGTGACACACAATCTTGTCAGATGGCATTGTGGGCAACAAAAAAAATATGTCTCAATGTTTAAACCACATGGTTTACTGACCTGAACCCCCATGCTGCTCATGGCCGTCTCTTTCCTTTGAGGAGGCATTTTATCTTCCCTCCACAGATCCATGCACCAGTCCTTTCCGAAGACTCCATCGATGGATGGAGCCAGCTGCTGCTGTTCTGGAAGAAGAAGCAGATGTTAATTTGGGAACCCCCTCCCCCTACAGGTGATAATTATATATATATATATATATATATATATATTTTTTTTTTAAGTCTTTAGACTCAATGTGAAAGAGCATAGGGTGCACATCTGCTCCTCGGGACATGAGAGGAGTTGAGGTAGCTGAACTAAAGCTAACTAGCCTGCTGTGACCCCCAACAGATATGAGCGCTGACAGCCAGCCGGTCTGTCTCTCTCTCTCTCTCTCTGTCTCTGTCTCCCCCTCCAGACTTCTGACCTGCGGGGTGCCGCCGGCCGACGTTGTTGACATGAGCGGAGTAAGTCTGCGCCTCCCTCGCTGCTCTCAGCTGCACCTCCAGCAAGTAGCACCTCCTCTTCAGCGCCTCGTTCTCCGACTTGTGCTGGGATATCTCGCTGTGGAGAACGGACGAGCACTCGTCGGCGAGGCTGCCGATTTCGAGCAGAGCCGCCTTGGTTAGCTTGTCCAGGACGGCGGCTAACTGCGCACGAAAACTTCGGTTCGTCGTGTCGCACATCATGTCGGCGGCGAGGCCCGGTTGTTGTCGGAATCACTGCGAGGTTCCTCGGCGGCGGCGGCGGCGTCGCTCCGTTATCGAATTTGCGATGTAGCCGGAGAGACGCTTCGGTGTTGCTCCGCCGCAAGGGATTGTGGGTACCGACGTTTACGAAGGGCACCCGAATGCAGCACGAAGGAGCGGAAGCTGTGCGAGAGAGACGTTTATGGAGCTCGATGAATATTTTAGGTCGCGTTACTGCCGCTGACCCTTTTGTTGAGACACCCCCGGTGAGGTGCATTCACCACCGATTATTTTCTGCCCCCTAGTGGAGACAAATGAGAACTCCATATATATTTTCTGGTTACACGGAATTACTATTACATTATCATTACTGTTATGCATGTTATATGCATGTATAACCCACTGTTAGTTTGGTTACCATACACCCCTATTTCTGATAGAAATAGTATTAATGTAGCTTTTAAACATGAGTGTTGTTATTGCTACTTTCCAGTGGTCACATTGAAGAACTGCAACACAAATGACTCACATTGCAGTGTGATGGTTATTGGTCAAATACCCACAAACTATTATAATTAGCCAGATTACTGACATGACAGCAGACACCGGTCTAACCTCCTGATGTTTACACAGCCATCAATGCAAACAATATAGACTACAAGGAAATCCAACAGATATCATAACATGTTTATTAAAATATATATCTAAAGTACTTTCAACCAATCGTGTTACAACAACGTAATCCTAGTAATCAAGGTTGTAGGGGGGAAAAAAACAGTGTTCTTCGGGCTTTACGGTTCATGTACTGTTTCCAAATCATGTGAGAAGAGAAGAGACACGTTCTAAACACTGGATCTAGGTGTTTGCCATCTTTGGCCCATTTACTCATGCTCCCTAATAAATAAATGTCGTGGCTGTCTCCTTTGTGATCCAGGTGAGGAAGATTACTGCATTGACTCCTGAACACCTCCCCTGAAGTAGTGCCTGCTCAAAGAGACATTTTTTGTTATTTTAGTTGTTGATTGTCAACCCCTTTTCTGCACAGAGTACTGTTTTCTGCCTATAAGGCATCAACAGCAATTAATAAAACAAGATGTATTGATTTGTGCAGGCTTTGGGCTCAGTTTACAATGTTGTGTTTTATACTGTAACCTTTTTATTATTTATACAGTAGCACAACATCAAGGCATAATATAACACATACGTTGACATATATTTCATCCCATCAGGTGATACACACTTAAATCTGGAGCAAAGGTGATATTATTTTGTACAAAATATTTCAATTGAATAGCAGTAGAAGTCACATTTGGTTGCGTTTTTTTAGGTGGTTCCGTTTACAAATGTCCCGCTAAATGTGGGCACGCTAGATTCACTGCCGTACATGCTAAAACTAGGATCTAGATGCACAGCAAGGTGTTTTTTGAGATTGCAGTTCTTGGTAAAGCCCTTGCCACATCTGCTACAAACAAAAGGTTTTTCTCCGGTGTGTGTACGCTGATGCATATCCAGAGTGCATTTCTGAATAAAGCCCTTTCCACAAATAGGACAGCGGTAGGGCTTCTCCCCAGTGTGTGTCCGCTGGTGTGTGTACAAATGTCCTTTTTGAGAGTATCTCTTTCCGCACAGCGTGCACCTGAAGGGTTTCTCCCCTGTGTGGCTCCTCTGGTGTATTTCAAGCTGGCTAAAGCATCTGAAGCTCTTACCACACTGCAAGCAGCCAAACCTCTTTGCAGCAGAGTTCCTCAAGTTGTGAAGTTTCATATTCCTGAGCGCACTTAAGCTTTGGGACGCAACATTTGGAGCCGGGCTTTTCCCAGCCACTTGGTTTGTGTGTGCAGGTGCAAGCTGCGGATTCCACTGCGTTTCCTTCCTCCCATGTCCAGCGAGGGACGAGTGGCTGCTCATGGTCACGAAGCTGTCGGTAAACAGAGGCTGCAGGCGATCCGTGACAGGTTGCCGACACTGCATCCCTTCTGAACTATTCTGGGTTTCTGTGAATGCTTCCCCTCCTGTTGACAGTAAGTGAGTATGTTAGCCTTTTGAATGTTTATTGGTGATACAAAAAAATAAACCCAGCTGGAGGGCCACAAAAGTCTAAATGTGTGTAATTAAGCGTTAATTATTGTAATGGCCGTTTAACAAAAACATCCATTTATTGTGCTGCAAGGTCCATTTTATTACACGAAAAGGGATTGTTGTATGTGTCGTATTCATTGCAGTCAAAGCAAACTTTCTGCTCACTGTTTTCACTTGTCCGTTGTTGTGCACATTCACTGTTATCCACCTCCAACGGCTCTTCCTTTACCACGATGAGTTCTGGCGTCTCCCTCAGCGGGTTTGGCAGCTAGTAAGGGAGCAGAATGTGAATAGAATTAGTTTAAAAAGCAAAGACAAGGTACTAATATGCTGATTGGCGGCGCTGGACTTACCTCGGCTATGGGATGCTCTTCAGCTTGAAGACGATGCCATTTGCTCACATCGGTGGAGGAAGCGGTGCTTTCCCACGGACCTTCACTGGAACGCCACAAACTAGGTTAAACACACGTGGGAGGGTTGTAGCCCACGGCAGAGATGCGATGGAGACGCACTCCCCGGTGGACCACAACCCCCAAACGCAGGTACGCACAGCAATCAACAAAGCCTACCCTTTCATGGAAGGTCTGGTCCTGTCCGGCTGCAGCCCGGAGTCCTCCGAGGCGTCCCCCACCGCCGCCGCGTCCTGCGTCCTGCCCCCCTGCGCCATGTAAAGCAGTTTCTCCATCAGCTGCAGCTTCTCCGTGAGCGAGGTGACTTCGTTCCGCCCGCGAGTTATCTCGATTTTGAGCATCTTCGACTCGATCTCGACCAGTTTGCTTATTTCCAGTACAGCTGTTTTGGATAACGCGTCCATGATGGAGACGAGCTGTGTCTGGAAGGAGAAGACTGTCGACATGTTTCGTCTCCTTGTCGGGGACGCGAAGAGTCCGGTGGACGAAAAGTTAGTCAAAAAGGTGTTGCGTTCACCGCGAAACGTGGTTAACACGTAAAGTAAGAGCTGTGCGAATGTGTGTGCGCAAACGTGCACTCGAGTGTCTCTTCAAAACTCAAGTGGTTGTCACGGAAACGGTGTTGCCATCTACCGGCCGGGAGGACGCGTAACAACCGTTTGAGCGACTCAAATATCGATTATTAATATTGACTTCGCTTCTTTGTTGACCTGAGACCCCCCCTCCCTCTGTTATCCTCTGAAGAGTTTGGTTAGTGACGTGCTTTTCATATTTAAGTCAATACACTTGAGTTTTTAGGACGTGGTAGCTATGTAGTCGGGGCCACATTGACCAGCATGCTTTGCGGCCTAAACATAGGTTCTGATTGGCTGGGAGGATCTGATTCCGGAAGTAAGTTTGTGCGTCGAATTTCATTTGCCGACTGAAAATCCTCCTCAAGACAATCCGCTGTTGAGATTCCAACGAAGTAAATTGTTTTCTTTTTTGTCGTAAAGCTGTTGTTTAGGAAACGAATATTACTCGTCCTGCATATTTCTGATATCAGCCAAAGGTTTGTAGCTTTTAGATGCAGTCCTCTCTGTCTAGTTTACATTATCAAGATAATTTATAAAAATCTTATTAAGAGTAGGGCCATAATAAGCTGATGATCAGGATCATTGTTACACACGACAGGACTTGCAAAACGGTGTTGTAATCGACTTCCTTGTGTTGCTCAAACCTGCTCTTTCTCTCTGTACACCCCAGTAGCTCTTCGGGTTAGATTGCTCTCCCATGGCTGGCAGAAGGGTGGTGGTCTTCCCCTCCTCGGCGGAGCTCGGTCCCGTGCTGGCCCAGCTGGTGACATCTCGGGCTGAGAAAGCCATCGTCGCTCATGGCAGGTTCACCCTGGGCCTCTCCGGAGGAAGCCTCGCGTCCATGCTCAGCAAAGAGCTGCTTGCTCTGCCGGGGCTGGACTGCAGCAAGTGGGTGGTCGGTTTCTGTGACGAGCGGCTGGTCGCCTTCGATGATCCCGAGAGCACCTACGGGCTGTACAAGGTATCTGTTCAGCAGGGGCGCTTGTCTTTATGTGTCCGGGTTACATGCATGTGTTGACACTGGGGTCAAATACAACCATTTGCTTCTTTTTTGCAGAGTCAGCTGTTTTCCAAGGTCAACATCCCTGACAGCGGGATCTTAACCATTGAGCCCGGTCTGCCAGTCAACGAGTGTGCAGAGGATTACACCCGTAAACTGAAGGAGGTACGAACATCTATGCTGTCCTGCTCTGGCTCGTAGCCAATGCATCTTTTTTTAGATTGTAACATATTGCTTCTTGTGAGCACACAGGCCTTTCCAGGTGATAACTTCCCAGTGTTTGACCTGTTGCTGCTTGGCATGGGGCCTGATGGACACACCTGTTCCCTCTTCCCAGATCACCCGCTGCTAGAGGTGAGGGCAATACTTTAGTGAGTCTGACAGACATATCCGCAACATTTGTATTGTCTGTCCGAGACCCCATCCGTCATAGTGACCCCGTCTTTAATTCTTTGACTTGGAAATTATGTTTGTTTTTTAAACCAATATGAGAGCACAGTTTTATTTGGAATGCATGTATGTTATTTGTTTATTGAATGAACTTTGATGTACAGCGCGACTATTTTGGGAATATCTATCATGTTGCCACTGGTTATTCAAATTCAAAGTTCCTTCTTTAATCATACATTTAAATATCTTGTTTTTCTCGCAGTTGCCCTGTGAATCATATTGTTTTATTACATTCTGGCAGCCTTGCTAAGTAAGGTCTGGATGCATTTAGGGCTTTACTCTTCGATGTGGTGCCTGATTTTCTTGTCTAGAAGTACAATAGATTTTTTTTTTTCTACTTTTCACCATGTATGCATGTCCAATGAGAGGTTTTTTGTTTAAGCGGAACTTTGAGGTCTGGAATGATGCCTCATGTTGCAGGTCTGTGCGGCCTTCTCCCTCCTATTGTATTGTATTTCACAGTCACACTATAGTCTTGGGTTATGCTTCTCTCCTTGGCCGTTTTTTTCGGCCACTGTCTACATTACACATGATGGATGATTGTGTTTGGCTTTACCCCATCTGCAGGAAACCGAGAAGATTGTGGCCCCCATCAGCGACTCTCCCAAACCACCGCCACAGCGCGTAACTATGACGTTTCCAGTGGTGAACTCCGCACACTGTGTGGCTTTTGTATCAACGGGAGGAAGCAAAGCGCCCATTTTGAAGGTAAGATGCATGTATGTCTTTTACTGAATGCATTTCACTTAAAATATCTTAAAAACGTTCCGGTTTCAAGGGCCAGATGTATTATTTCAGACGAGGGCATGTTTAGAGACAAAAACCCAAAGGATATGAGAAAAAATCTAAATGACAGAAATCCGCCTGCTCTGTAGGTTGAATTATATGACTCCACAGTTAGTGATACAATGTTCAGGATTACAAATAAACCAAAAAAGAAACAAGTTTTATAACCCAGTAGAAATATGGTTGTACAACAGTGTTACGTAACAATGCTTTTGTTATTATAACACGGTGAGTATTTGTTTTTTACAGGAAGTGCTGGAGGGCAGACAGGGTCCGGCGCTTCCAGCGGCCCGTGTTGTCCCGACCAGCGGCGAGCTGCTCTGGCTTGTCGACAACCCTGCTGCTGCTTCCTTAACTATCCAGGTAGAGAGGTTAGAATCAGGGGCCAAACTCTAGAGCGTCCCGCCCCGTCTGCCAAACGAAGGCTGGAAGTCAACACTGCTGTGAAAACCTAATTGAAGAAACTGGATAATAGTGCAGAACATTCCTACTTTCTGATAAAGGGGTAATTGTTTTCCGTAGCTCCCTAGCTTGTGAGCTAGGGAGAGGAACAAGAAAGGTATTGTGGGTGCTTTTTTGCTAATTGTTCATACATGTCTGGTGTGGTTAAGCTTCATTCAAGGCCCACTCTACTCAAAAATCTTATTATTTGTTTCGTTGGAATCCGACAGTCACTGTACAGAATAAAGTGCAGTCTAACATTAAAAGTCAGTCATGATCCACATTTTTCAGTGAACAAAAGTGTGATGAGAAAAGTTGAAAACTGCAGCAAACTCTGAGAATAAAGGATATTAAATCAATACACCATTTCTTTCTGAGTTGCCGCCGCAGAACAATTTATAAAACATCCAATAAAGTATCAGCGTTGACTCAACACTCTTGGGTGCATCTTACAACCATCTATAACACTTTTATTTCTTGGCAATTACAAAAAATAAACAGCGAACTGAACATGTTGCCTCCCCGTGTCTGCCGTGCAGTCCTCCTCCCGGGTCCGTCCCCTTTAAGCACCACATCCCGCCCCTTTAACGCACAACTTTGCGGCGTTGTCACATCAGTTGCGCTGCACAGATTTTTCGCCCTCATGTGAAGAGACAACTTCCCCCCGCAGCCGCCGACTCTTCACCAGCCGCACAGCTAGACTTAAAAAAAAATAATAATAAAAAAAAATAAAATTAACCGCCATACATTTGTTAATTTGGCCGCCGCCATGCCCGGACTCGCCCGCCTCCCCGCCGCCCTGCTCGCCCTGCTGCTGTCCGGCTGCTGCGCTCCCGCTCGCGCGTACTTCGCGGAGGAGCGCTGGAGCCCCGAGTCCCCGCTGCTCGCGCCCCGCGTCTTCCTCGCACTCGTCTGCAGGAACGCCGAGCACTCGCTGCCCTACTTCCTCGGCACCGTCGAGCGCCTCAACTACCCCAAGGAGCGAATGGCTCTGTGGTAAGTGGACGCCGGGGACATCGCGGGCTAAGTAGACGCGGCTAAAACGGCAACTTTGACGTCCTTGTCGATTGAGATTAGAATAACTTTTTTTTTTTTTTTTTTTTCAAAATGGGGTGGACCTGCAGGAGCATGCCGGGGTACTAACGGGCACAACGCTGCGTTGCGGTTTTTAAAAAAAGTGTCAAAATCCTTCACGAGCAGGAAAACAGCGTGACGCCGACTCGTCGGCCCGAGCATCGGCGTTTAAAACAACCTTTTCTGGCACCTCTGGTTGTGCAGAGGTGAGCACATCTGTCCACTGCGCTCATCGGAGGGGCCATCTGTATACGTGGAGGGGAGGGGACTGATCTGGCCGCGAGGGGAGCCGGGTGATTTCACACTAGTCAGAGTGTCGCACTGTTGTGTCTGGGCTGTCCATTAACACACACACACACACACACACACTCTTTTAGGCGGCCTCTAGATGTCTTCTCCTCGGGTCCAGATCACCTGCCTTTTCCCAGTTAGGCCTCGAGTGGATTGATTGACGGCACGATCCTCCCATCAGTGACCACACGCACTTCACAGCCCACAGATCTCCATCCTTTCTTCCAGCACTAAATAAACACAAATGTAACTAATCACTAACTTAACTGCATTCCGTTTCATCTCACTTTGCCTAATTCACGTCCATCTTTTATAAATGGCTGTCGGGAGGAGCCTGAACTGGGACAATTTGCCTGTTTAGCTTCGTGCAGGACGAGGCGTCCTGTGCTATTCACTTCATGTGCTACATACTGATTAAGGACAGTAAAACCCACTTTCTGTCATGCTGTGTTGCGGCCTCCTTGACATGTTTTCTGTCCACGGTTTTCCATGGGTGCCGCGCCTGCAAATTAGCCTTCAAAGGCAATTTTCTTGTGGGGAGTACAATTGGCTTTTATGGACCATTAAGCCCCTGTCTACCAGGCTCAAGCAAAGTTGGGGGAAGTGAAAGGGAGGTGTTTCTCACGTAATGACAACATGCTCCAACAGCCCACCCGTGCTTACACCCTGCAGCCCGGAGCAGTTTGCATGACAGCCTTGAGGGCTCAGAGAGGTATGCTCTTCCCCCACCAACCCCCCACCTTATTTTGGGGTTTTGTATCAGGGGGAAAAGTCATATTGCTTTTTTGTTTCGGTGATCGGAGTGTAAACCGGGTTTAAGGGAAGGACAGATTTCCTTTGAAACGTCGTGCTGTGTGCATTGAGCGACATCTGTGAAATCTAAACAGCTGTGAGATGTTGTAAACACCTACAGGCTGTATGCTTTCTGCTAAAGCATTTTGCAGCTGCTCGTAAAAATGCCAAATCCTCCCGATCCAAACCGGCTAAAGTGTCATTTAAATCTTTGGCGTCTGCAAATCTGGTCTGAAACAGCAATGTCTGTGAAACGCTACTCGTCGCGTTGAAACCAACAAAGGTACATTCTTTTAACAAATATTTATTTTAGCTAAACATGAGGCGGGGACAGTCGGTGTAATTCAAATCATTCAAAGTTTGCGAATTTTGTCAAATGCACGGCAGCAGTGACGGGTGGAATGGTTTAGCAGGGAGCTGATGTGCTCTCACGTATCCTCGTGTAGTCTGACAGCAGAACCCGGCTTGGCTGTCGTCCCTCCGAGCATATTGCTGACTCTCCGGCGAAAAGGAAAATCTGCACTGCTGACTGTCGAACTGAAGAATGGAAGGCAGCGGATGTGGTTTTCCAGCATTAATCCTCTCTCTTCATGAAGAGATCCAGATTTACATGTGGTTTGATTCCATTTCCACGCAGGATGAGATTCAGCATGCAAGTTGCCCAATTTGTGAACAGTTGTTTTGCACGTGGCTTCAGCCATTTCTAATTCCATTTCCTTCTATTTTGAGCTATTGCAGACATTTTTATTTCTGTGAGGCTGATTATTCAGTATTCTATGGTTCATTATATTCCCATTGTAACTTAGACGTCCAGTCGGTGTTTTGTGATGTTGGTATCAGTAACACTTGTGTCAGTTCCCACTGCTGCAGACAATACGCTCACACAAAGTGAACACTGGGCTTTTGTTATCTGAGACACGGCGTTGATTTTCAACTCGGTTGATCCAGTTTGGCCGACGTTCCCTTGTTGATAATGTTCAACTCCTTCTGATGTTTAAGCAATTGTAATCATTAACACTTGCTGTTTATTGACAGGGTGGCGACGGATCATAACCAGGACAACACCACAGCCATTCTGCGGGACTGGCTTGTCAAGATGCAGAGCCTGTACCATAATGTGGAGTGGAGGCCAAAAGAGGAACCACAGTCGGTTACTTACTAGAGTTTGCGGTGAAGCGTTGTGTTGCTAAAACTCTAAACACAGTCTGATCACTATCCGAATATCTCCCGTAGACATTATCGGAACGAAGAGGGTCCGAAGCAATGGACCGACCTCCGTTATGAGCACGTTATGAAGCTGCGTCAAGTAGCAATGGATTCAGCTCGCGAGATGTGGGCGGACTACTTCATGGTAGGTCGGCTAAACTACTCTTTACTGGCACGAGAGAAAGCACGATGACAATGAAAGATATCCCCCCCCCCAAAAAAAAATCGTTATCCTTTGATAATAGCTGCAGGATAAGTAGAGATAAGGCAAAAGCAGCTACATAGTGGTTATTCAAAAATGCATCTTTGGAGGAATCAACCTCTTTAGGCATTGGTAAGGGTGCTGAAAATGGACCCAGTTCTATGGTTAAAGGGTATTTGGTCTGGTTAATTTTGGATCTTTACACCATCGTGACACCAAGCTTGATACTATTTAAAAATCCAGCATTTATATTCCACAGCCCACATTGTCGAGCTTTAGTGGGGTATAATTTCGAAGCAAAGTGCAAGCAGAGTTGCAATCATTCTGTGCTGCCCATTTTGCAAACTCTCCTGGCCTTCACCCTTCAAAACCTAAATGAAACACATTGGTTAACCATCTCAGTTTCAGTGCTCCATCTAACCCTCGCGTCCGGCTCAGCATTTCTTTTGAAGAGTCCCTATATGTTGCGCTCTTCTTTGACTATCCTATGTAGTTGGCGGACTGCGATAACCTCCTCACCAACCCCGATGTGCTCTGGAAGCTCATGCAAGAGAACAAGACCATCGTCGCACCAATGCTTGAATCCCGTGCAGCCTATTCTAACTTCTGGTGTGGAATGACCTCTCAGGTATTGTGCTGCGGAATCGGTGTACACGCTGGTGTATGAAGGTTTTTCAACACGTTTCAATATTGAATGCTCTTGAATCCATCTTCAGGGTTACTATAAGCGCACTCCTGCCTACATACCCATAAGAAAGCAGTTCCGTAAGGGCTGTTTTGCAGTTCCCATGGTCCACTCCACTTTCCTGATAGACCTCAGGAAAGAGGCGTCCAGGCAGCTGGCCTTTCACCCGCCACACCCAGAATACAGCTGGGCCTTTGATGACATCATTGTGTTTGCGTTCTCCGCCCGGATGGCAGGTATATTAGAATAAAATGCTTAAATCTAAACAATTCTCTACAGCCTTTACAACCTAAATAGTGTGACTTCCATATTGAAACATCTGCCCCCTCTTCTCTCTACAGATGTTCAAATGTTTGTATGTAACAAAGAGACCTATGGGTACTTCCCTGTGCCGCTGCGATCCCACAATACTTTGCAAGATGAAGCCGACAGCTTCTTGCACTCCTTGCTGGATGTTAATGGTAAGTAGCTTGCATTCAAACATGTGACTTTCTTAAGTCATAAGTTTGAAGCCTGCATTCTACTTCCTACTCTTTCACCTAATGACAACTATCAGCACGGGGTCCTATATATCATTTACACATTTTTTGCATCCATCTTCTTCCGCTTTATAGTGCGAAATCCCCCAGTGATGCCTTCCAAATACATGCGTGTACCTAGAAAACAACCTGACAAACTGGGCTTTGATGAGGTGAGTATCCAGTGATGTGAAGATGGACGCTGCAAAAATGTCCGTCTATCCACTTGTGCGCTCCTGAAATCTGTCATTTCTATCGACTTGGCTCAGCTGTTGTCTTCTCGCAGGTGTTCATGATAAACCTGCAGAGGCGGACCGACCGCAGAGAACGTATGATGCGGGCTTTGTACCACCAGGGGATCGAGTGCAAGGTCATTGCAGCTGTAGATGGAAAGTACGTTTGCTTCGTTTAATCGTTCCTTCATGTAGTACCCGGCGATCAAATCTGCCCTTTTTTATTCTCCGTTGGGTCAAATTTGTTCTTTTGCTCCATTTCAGAGCAACAAACATCAGTGAAATTCATGCAATGGGCATCCACATGCTCCCTGGATATAACGACCCATATCATGGTCGCCCACTGACAAAGGGAGAGCTGGGATGCTTCCTTTCCCACTATAACGTCTGGAAAGAGGTGACCCCCCCCCCCCCCCCCTCCCTCAAAAGCCAGGCGTTTGAGCGTTTGTGAAGCACAGATAAATCTGATAAATCTGTGTCTGGCCGTAGGTTGCGGAGCGACGCCTGCACACCTCCCTCGTGATCGAAGACGACCTGCGCTTTGAGATCTTCTTCAAGCGACGCTTGATGAACTTGATGAGGGAGGTGGAGGATGAAGGACTGGACTGGGATCTCATGTGAGCTCACGCTGCCTGCAAAAGTCCTTGATAGGAAAAGTTTGCAAGTGGCTCTCACTCCACCGTTCTATTTCTTTCTCTACAGTTATATTGGTCGCAAGAGAATGCAAGTGGATCACCCGGAGAAAGCCGTGCCTAATATACACAGCCTTGTGGAGGCCGACTATTCGTATTGGACACTCGGCTATATGATCTCGTTACAAGGTGCGGAGAAGCTTCTGAAAGCAGAGCCACTTAAAAGGGTTTTGCCAGTGGACGAGTTTCTTCCCATCATGTACAATAAGCACCCTGTGTAAGTGGACCCTTCCCAGTCGCACTCCCAGCATGAATATCTGCTCAGGATTTTTGCTGTTTTTTTGTTTTTTGATTTTACCCTCTCACCCACAGGCCCGCTTACATGGAGCAGTTTGAAACCAGGGACCTGAAGGCTTTTTCAGCCGAGCCTCTTCTTGTGTATCCAACTCACTACACGGGCGACCAGGGCTACATCAGCGACACTGAGACGTCCACGGTGTGGGACAACGACAAGGTCCGCACCGACTGGGACAGAGCGCGCTCAGGAAAGACCGGTGAGCAGGCCGAGATCAGCACCGAAGCCCAGAACTCGGATGTGCTGCAGTCGGCGTTGGACAGTACAGCACGGGACGAGCTATGAGAGGAACTGAAGGAGAGCCACACAATATTTAACAAACCACCTTATTATTAGTTTTTTGCTTTTTTTAATCATGTCACACCTTCAGTACTTTTGATTTTGCATCACAGGATGGATGTGACATCATAGCTTGTAGAAAGATTGAGTTCAGCCACATGTGACATGTAAAAAGGGAACAGGTGGGTCTTGAGTTGTTGTGTTATCTGTTTGTAGTTTTTACTTTATAGAGGCACTAGACTTGCCCCTTTGAGTGGCATTTGCAGTACCCAACTACTTTCTGTCATACAGAAATCATTATATTAGCAAAGAATGCAATTGGACTGTGACACCAGTCATCGTGCATTTCATTTTGTGATGGGAGTTTATACTGTGAAATGCATTTTCTTTTTAAATATCTCAAGATGACATATGCAAATGTAAGGCTTTGCAGACATTCATGTCTGAAATCAAACCTTAATCATTCTACATTTCCAAGTCCAAGAAGAGAAACATGTGCATTTATTTTTCTTTAATATTTAGGTGTTTGCATATTGCTTGGTTTTTGAATAATCATTAGCCGACGCTTGCAGTAGAGCTTTACCAAAGCACCAAAGCACAAATACCAGTTGCATCCAACTGCGGGTCAGATATTTACAGACTGCTGTATATGTACCAACGCTTCTCATTGTTTCAGTGTCTTTAGTTGCCACTTTGGGATTGTTTCCAGACTGATGCACCCAACCCGCTGTTGACATGTTGACATGGTTGTAGAAGGGAGAAACCAACGTTCACGCCTCAAACTGGCGTGGGAGTACCACGGTTATTAATGCCCCTTAAGGTCCCTCAAAATGAACCCACCTGACCACATACAAACACCACCCCCTAATCATTTGCAGTTCAGCCTGAATCTGAGCAAATTGAATGGGTAAGACCTGATAAAAGGCCGCTGAAAAAAAGAATATGAAAACCATAAACTCTATTATCACATATTGTTACATTTTTTAGATGATTATTCTGCTGCAGGTTTGTCTCACATGTTTTAACATTTAATCTTCCCAGCAAGTCGGTTTTCAAAGTATTAATAAGGTACGTTCAGACATGGATCTTGCACAAAAAATGATAAATAAAAATAAAATGTTGAATTTGTGATTACCTACTGTGATATTGCATATTAGCATGCTGGTGTAACTAAGTCTTTCTCTTTTAAGGTGAATGCAGCTTGATCTTGATATTTCTGTAGCCAGTTACAAAATAACTGACAAGACCTGATTGCCATCTTCACATATAACCTTTGTCTTTCGAATGAATTTGTCACAGATCATTCTGATGTGTTATAAGAAACAGGTTTATTAGTTTCGATTGAAAGCTTCTGATACAGTTCAGTTTATTGAGACCTCTTTTACACCTCGTGTTCTGAGCTGCATGTGGATCTCTCAAAGCGATTGTGAGACATTTATCGCAGTTATAACTAATTGATTAGTGTGAGCTGCACTTGTTTTAACTGTAGTAACCCTCAAGGTGTCATCGTTTTACTGACAGTTCGTTAACTGAAGCTGTGAAGGCAAGAGAGGACAAAGCAATACGGAACAATTCAGTTGTAAAGTGCGAGCCCTTCTCTTTAAGTGAAGAGAAGTTGATTTTATTATGTATTCCAAAGTACAGATTAGGAATGAGCTGATAACTTATGTGAAGGTGGAATGTCTGCACCGAATGTCACGTATCCGTAACTCGTCAATTCATACGTGACATGCAACCCGTCTGCTCTCTAACCTCCACTGAGGCCGTATTTTCTCTTTCCAAAGCGCCCGTTGTCATTATGTGTGCAGTGATAGCGTAGGTGGGGCCTAGAAGTGACAGAAAGATACACTTCCTCTTCCCATGGTGGTGAAAAAGGTTGGCCAACCTCCACTCTGCCAGAGGAAGACCGTTTGAAACGGCGACAAGCGCAGAGCTGTGTGTGTGTGTGTGTGTGTGTGTGTAGACATTGCACTGCAGATATTTCCGCCTCCTCTCCCCTCCCCTCCCCCCTTCAACCGAACTCTTCCACATTGTGCATTTGAGTGTGACCTTAAGTGCATATGATGTGTGAGTCGTGTTGGTAGGGTCCAGCTCCCGTGTGTTACTCTGTAGAAATGGAAGAAGATCAGGTGCCGAACAAGGATTTCTCTCAAGACACAGGTAAATACCAAGAATGCGATCTCGTTCTTCTTGTTTCAGCGGAAGTGAGGGCTCTCGCTTCATTGTATAGGATGTGTTACCCATCAAGCTAGATGTTCTAAGGAATACGTTTATAAAATATTCTCTTGCTCCGCGTTGACTTGAAATTTAGCTGACATGGCTGTTGTGCCGTTAGGACCCGGGTGTTGTGTGTTGGTGTATGCACAATGTTCCTGGATGTGCCTTTGTTAATTGTGTAGCATCCTCCTTGTCAAAGCGGTGCAGGTGCTCTCTTGACTCATTTCTTCTGTGTGACTTCTGTATTTGTTTTCAACAAGATACGGCAGTCTTTAATCTTTGCAATAAAAATAATGGAATACTCACTGGAGAACAGCGAGACTGTGGAGACGTGCCTACAAAAATCAGGAACTTTTTAGAATGGAACTTTAATTTTGGTTGAAGTTAGATTGAATTAATAAATTTAAAATACATTGAAGTATTTCATACGATACAATACGAGTTTTTCTCTGATAAGAAGAATTTGAATCTGTGTTTTTTTCACTCTATCACTGAAACAAGGCACGTTCTACCACATTACCTAGCACGATACAGAAATTGCAAGCAGGATGTGGTTGTTAAAATGGAGACGTCTGACCGAGCAAGACGCCTTTTTCTCATTGGTTTCTTTTGTTGTAAATCACCGGTTTGAACTTTTTAGTTTGAAAGATGAAACATCAGTTAAATAGTACAAGTACAAAACGTACTACGTCGTTCCTCTGCATATTTTAGTTCATATTCAATTCAAGAACATTTTCTTTCTCGGAAATGCAGAGGAAATGCTCGATATAACTTCAGGAGAGGAACTATCATTTTCTAACTTAATATCTTCCTTTTTTTCACAATCCGAATGCATGTCTGTCTGTCACAGTATATTATTGAACGTTTAGCCGATGACTTTTATTGAGCAGCCGTGAAGTAGTGCAGAGGACAACAATGTGTACCTCAATAACCACATCAGTAACATTTCAAGGAACCAGCAGAAAGGAGGTCAGAGTCAAGTGTCTCATTGCTCATTACAACATACCTGCTGTATATCTTTGTTTTGTTGCATTGTAAAGAAAATAAAACATCATAGGGGGATCTGCAGTCAAATGCAAAACTTTTATTTGTTCATAATGATCTTTTAAGGCTGTTTGATCTTAAATTTCTCACACTGAACCGTGTTGTTTCTTTATTGATCTAAATCTATCCGATTTGTCATTCCAGATTTGAAGAAGGTGCATCACAAATCTGAAACCAAGCGATACAGCGAGATCTTCAGAGACTTTGATAATCTCGATTTATCTTTCATTTCTTCGTAAGTGTTATTCATTTCCAAATGGACATTTTGCTATCAGGTTTTTTGCCTTCAGCTTGCTCGCTTTGATCATAAAACTAAGGCGCAAAATGAGGCGTCATTCGAAGATGCTGTGAGCTTGGCTGGTCATAGGAAACCATACAGGATGAAACTGATCCATTTGTCAATTACAAGCAACCATTATTATCTTCTGCTTCGGCACCGTATGTCATGTTTATCTAAATATATTTTTGTGACAACCACTGCAACCTTTTATAACACATCCGACCAGAGCTCATCGTCATTGCTGTGAAGTATCATTGACTTCCAAAGTAGAAGTGCAGTAAAATAACATTTTATTAGCACTTCCGACAGCACTTACTTATAGCACTTTTAGTTTGGCTTCCTTGAAGAAATTGTACTTACTCGATTCTTGTTGTGTCTTTGGATAAAAGGGTCAGCTGAATGAAGAATGTAAATGTAAAATAAATTGGCGAAAGGGTGTCGATAAATGTACCTTAAAATGTACATAAGGCCATTGCTTGCCCCTTAAGTGTTTGCATGTTGTATGTGCCTTAACGAACCCTGAGCGTTTTTTAGGTCTTTCTTATAAAACACAAGCAAAACCTCATCTTTACATTCAGTACAGGGGAGTCTCTACTGGCCGACTTTGACTCGCCGTCTATCACAGAGTCCATCTGTACAGGAAGCGGAGATCTCACAGAGCAGCTGGATGTGTCTGTAAGGAATCAATATTTTAAAATGAAAGCAATAAATACTTATGTTTGCTGCTTGTATTGTTTGTCTTGTTGACTTTGCTGATCACACCAGTTCTCTTTTACGTGACCACAAAGAGGCTTTTTAAAATTGTTTATCTCAACAGATCAGTGGTGAGGCCAATGACGCAGATGGAAACCAACCAGGTAGGATTTGTGTGACAGTGAGAAGGAATGAAAAAAGTTTGCAGTTCTTACAGACGTTACTACGCTGAATGTTACAATCCGTCCGTGAATTAGAGAGTTGTTGTTGTTGTGGTTATAGTCACTGGTTTAGTTACAAGTTTATCTCAACAGCAGATTATTGGTGATGATGTCAGTTGTGATGTCAGTTCAGATTGTTTATTGTTTTCAAAAAATGAGCACGGTGTTGTAATTTCCCGGCTGTAACAAGATTAGGATAAAGGGACGGGATTAAAGCAGGAGACATCTGCTCTCAGTTTGCACTTTAAACCAAGCAGAAGACAGAGAGGTCTCCCCAAAGAATGAGGTGTCTATGCTGAGCGGGCTACTGCAGTTGAAACAGAGACCAGAATGTTACTGCCCAAAGGCGCAAAGTACATGCCACAGAGATTAGGATTGGCAGAGACATATGTTGTTCAAAAATAAAAATATTCTCATTTTTTCCGCTGCAAATGTTCCCTTTCACTTCAAGTCCAAACCTGTCTGACCCCGATGAACGCAGTGATTCATGCTGCATCCCGCTAATTCCTGCTATCAATCTTTTTTTTCTTTTTTTTTTCTGGTCGCATGTGTTTCCATTGGTTGTGCTCGGTCACACACCAGGAGGTAAACGTCACTGGATGCTCCTCTAAAGCGTGTCAGTAGTCAGTAGGAAAATCTGGACCTGGCAAGGATAATCCCCAATCCACACGCAGGAGGCTATGGCCGAGGAGCAGCACAGAATCTGCCCGGGGGCCGATTTCTGGAGGTTCTCAGAGCTTCTCCTTAAACAAAACACAGGGAGGAAAGGCTAAGAGAGGTCAACCTTGACAAACGTTCTGCCCGCATATCCACCATTACACCATCTGGAATTGCCCGTTCTTTCTTGTGGATTTTGCTTGAAGATAGGGGGGGGAAGATCACCGCTTGGATTTGTATTCCTCTCGAACTGGATTTGCCATCCGTGCAAAAGGGAAGACCAGAATTAAATATGCATGTCTGAGTGGGGAACTTGAGGGAGAAGTAGTCGCAGTCCTCCTCGCATGCCTGGCATTGCGTGTTTTCGCACTTTAAAACAAGGCTGAATACTTCGAATCGCAATGTCGTGGGTGAGAAGAAGTTCCTGAGCTGCTTCTGTTGCCCTGACCTTTGGCAACAAGGGAAAATGAAGATGTGTTTCAAAGGAGTTTGACATTGTCTTGCAAAATGTTGTAAAGTGGATCACGGGAGCGAAAGAGGAAAAGTTGTGTGGGGCAAGAGACCATGTGATTGCCATGCATAGATGCGTCCGCGTCTCGGAAGAAGAACCACAGTGGTTGTCACTTATAGACGCCCTGCCTGACCACAGTAGAGCTGTGACACGACGGCCGCCGACTGGTGCTGAGGGGTGTCGGTGACGCTGCTCTCGTTGCTCGGCTTTGTGGGGCCAGGTGTGAGCAGGAGGGGCCAGGCAGAGAGAGGAAGAGAGCAGAGCGGTGGGGTTTATAGTAACCTTCCACTCTCAGGTCACTTCCCATGTGTCACGCTTAACGTGCCGAAACCTACTGGAAACCACAGGACCTGCACAGTGAGGGTGCCGCTGTCTCCGGCCATATACGGTCATGGTTTCCTGTTTTGGGTTTGTGTATACGTTTTAGATAGTTGTCTTTTTGCATGCGATAGTCTGGGAGAGAGTTTCACTTCCATGGACTGGGATTTGTTTGAGGCCCGAGGCTGGACTCGCTGCAGTGTGTGACCCAATGGACGCTGTGGGATTCCTGGGTCCAGCTCCAAGTGCGCCGAGCCTGAAGTGATGCTGATGTACTCCCTCTCAGCCCAGGAAGCAGACCTGGCCCTTTGTCGGTGTGATGATGGAGTGGAGACGGCACTGCAGTACACCAAGATGTGGTGCCGCTACGCTAAAGACCTCCTGGGGTGGTTGGAAAAGAGAATCAGCTTGGGTAAGTGCACATGCTGCTGAAGAAAGGAAACGGCAGCGTGACGTGCAAATTATTGTCTTAACAAATACCTGCTGTACCTATCGAGGCATCTCTGTCTATTTGTTTTGATTTGCAAGTACCTGAAAGCGTAAGAAGAAGAGCTTATTGTCTTGTATTTTTAACTTTAATTAGCATCAGTAGTAATGCCTCAAGACATTCAGATATTCCAAGAAAGGTCAGATATATATAGACCTTAAGACAGCAGTCAGCAGGGCGCGGCAAGGAACAGCCTTTCTTTTTACCATCCATTAATAAAGAACCAATACTTATTGCTTTTGAAAGCCTTGATTTGTCTGGTAAAACACCTTGTTTTAACCTGCAATAACATGGTCTGTTTGTATTAGTTCACGCTGTGAGGGCATCTACGGATGGGGCAGTGACCTCGTTGAACTACACACTGTACACACAGAGAGAGAGAAAGGATTAGAGGGCAGATTAGCAGGGCAGGGTAATAAAGGGAACGGGGTGCATTTGGAGTCCGTAGACACCGATTATCCTCGTATCAGCCTGAGCACACTGAGATGCTCAGCATGGACGTCTATTGGTATTCAGTGTCCACTGATGCGCTCTGTCTTGTGAGTAGTGTAAGCTTATAAAAAATCTTTCTTTTGTTTGTTGACAGAACAAGAATTTGCAAAGAATGTAGTCAAGGCAGCAGAAGGAGCCAAAGCCAATGTGGGGCAGCAGGTACAGTTTTGTTTTTGTGTTATCAGCTTGACCAGAACGGGTTAATGCTGCTATGAGAAAGCTGTCTGAAATGGTTCTTGCCTTTCTAGGAGATGATGCCCCTGCAGTGCATCTACACTATGGCGCTGGAGCAAGACATCAAGAACAGTTTGTCGGCTAAAAAGACATCAGAGCTGCTACAGAACCGCTGTCATCAAGTATGGAAGTCCAGACACATCCACAAAAGTTTGAGTCATAGCAAATTCTCTGTCCTTTTGAGGAGGTTTATGTAGCCGTGACTTTGTGTTTTTAATTCAAAATCTCTGTCCCAAAGGCCTTGGCTGCCAAGAAGAATGAGATTGACAAGTGGCGCAGAGAATTTAAGGAGCAGTGGGCAAGAGAGCAAAGGAAGATGGTAAGTTTATTACACCGTCAAAACTAATTTATCCAATTAAAAAAAAATCCAACGGCCTGGATGCCTGAACGAGCATCTGAAGCAAACATATTTCCCTCTGCGAGAAAATAAATCAAGTCAATTATGAGCTTGTTGATTTCCACTTGAAAGATATTAACTGCACATGGCTCACACCAATAAAACCAACATTTTCTTCCCCTCCGTGTGTCCACCCCCCTCGCGGGTTTTCAGAACGACGCAGTCACGTCGTTGAAAAAGGCTCGTCACCAGTACTACCAGCGCTGTGACGAGCTGGAAAAGGCCAAAGCTGTCTCTGCTAAAGCTGTAGATGACACAACCGGAATGAAAACACTGGATAAGAGGCGGAAGTCCAAGGATGACGCCCAGTCTAAGGTGAACGTCTCTTTAATGCTCTACATCACTATTACACGTATACAGTTTGAGTACATTTTACCACAGAAAGAGAATATATATTTTTAAATGGATATTGTAATTCAGCTTGTTTATTGTTATTAACGTTTAGCAATACAAATGAAGAAATATGATGAAAAAATTGTGGACATTTATAAACTATCAGGTCTTCTCTCTGTCCCCTGCAGGTGGCGGAGGCACAGTTTCTGTACAAACAGTGTGTTACTGACGTGAAAACCCACCAGGATGATTTAGTAAAGGTCAAAGAGAAAATTATTGCCCACATTCGTAAGCTCATCTGTCAGGGAGACACTGTGCTCAAGGAGGTTGGTATAAAAATTGTGAAAACTATACATTTGTGTTGCTGTCAACTTGTTTCTTTATTGCATGTACTGACTGCAGCATTTGCTACATGTAAATAGTTAATTGTGGCCGTGGTACAAACATGTAGCGGTAATGTCTTGCATTTATTTTGGTCACAAAGTGTTTGGTCACAAAACGTTTACTCAACACCAGTGTGAAACGGGACATTTATTAAATGCTTGCAAGAGCAGAGTTGACACACACATACTAGACATGCATCGAGGCTCCTCAAAGGATTCTTCCTTTGGCTTCAAGTTATATAGTGTATATTTGCCTCTAGAATGGAATAAAACAAAGCAAACAACTGTTGTAGATTTTCTACTCATCAGTCATGTTTCACTGTGTTAAAATCAGCAGTGGTGAAGATTCTAAAGGAGATCTCTGATGTTATTTATTACACTCATGCAACTATTTGTTTGATTAATCTAACATGTCTCCCCTCTCTATCAGGCCACAGTCAACATGTTTTACTTCCAGCGGCAGCAGACGGAGTCTGTCCCCCTCGGCTATCACAACCTGGAGTCGACTTGCAGGTCCATGGAGCCCGGCGAGCAATACATGCTCTTCGTCCTCAGCAAGCGTCGCCCTGAGCAACCGCTCCAAGTCTTCACCTTCCAGGAGTACGTTCGTCCGTCCAAAGGGTATGCCCATCTCACCCATGACTGTGCCTGCTGTTACTTTGGCTGTGTTTAGCGGTTTAATACAATCCTAAAGTAAGTCTTTACAATTCAAATTGTGGAAAAGCAGGAAGGAATGCTTCAAATCTTCCGGGTGTACTCTTTATTCATTCAAATTATTGCCGCAACCCTTTTTCTTTTTAAGGAACAAGCGAAAAACCAGCTACGCTCTCAGCTCTCTGCAGGACTCCGTACCGTTGACAGACGATAACCCTTCCAGACGAAACAGCGATGGCAGTGAGGAATCCCCCTGATTAAACTATAATTAGATCAATTATACCCTTTAACTAATGCTTTTTGTTGTGTTTTGCTGATCTCCAGGAAGAACAGGGCACAGTGACAGTGAGAGTTTCGGAGGCAGTTTGGAGTCTCTGTCCAGCCCTGGTAAGCACAACCCTGCGTTTGTTTCTGTAACTTTCATTGCATACGAAAACATTTCAATGATATGCGTATTTTCCTTCCTCTCCACTGGGTCTCTGCTCTACGATCAATGCATGAATCAAGCTCACACTAATAGGAGGCTGCCGAAAACAGCATCCACTTTGACGGTGTCGTCGGACGACATGGACGAACGGGACGTGCCGTCAGAATCGGGTTTGTTATTTGCCTTTTTTATAAACTCTATAACCGCTATCCATCCCGTGGGAATTATTATCGTTATTACCTTCAACCTCTACCCACAGAATACATTGATTGTCCGCCGGTCAAAGTACGGACTCTTTCCCAAGCCGCGTTGACACACCGACTGAAGAAGATGAAGAGCAAGATGGTCAAATGCAAGCAGTGTGAAAACTATATTGTTGTCCATGGCGTCGAATGTGAGGAGGTATGAAACGGGAGACATTCACACCCTGTTTTAAGAAAAACAGCTCAACGTGAGCGGTGCTGAGCGAGGTTCTCACGGCCCTCTGTGACGTTCCTTCCCCCCCCTCACCTTTTAGTGCGGGATGGCTTTGCACAGGAAGTGCATGGAGGTTTGTCAGCAAGAGTGCGAGCAGAGGAAGGGGACGGTGTTCAGAGTGGACCTCTCTCTGCTGTCTGGTGACGGTGTGCCCTTTGTGGTGCTGCTCTGCACATCGGAGATTGAGAGCCGAGCGCTGTCGGTCCAGGTATCAATTGCCATCGAGACGCCCCGCAGTATTGGAAAAAAAGACAAGTGTTAGTTGCGGTTCGATAGCAGTTTTCTGCCCTTGTCTTTCTCCGAGGGGGTGTATCGTGTCAGTGGGTCCAAGCCCCGCATCCAGAAGCTCTGCCAGGCCTTTGAGATTCAAAAGGAGCAGGTGGATCTCTCTGACATTTCCCCGCATGACATCGCCTCCATCCTCAAGCAATTCTTCAAGGAGGTACGGGAGCCATCGCCGCGTGAACGTGACTCAATGACAAGATTGTTGGCGTCGTAGCTTTCCTCGCTAATCTCAGCGATTAACGTGTCTATTCCTCGCTCTCTTCCAGCTCCCGGAGCCCTTACTAACCTTTGACCTGTACAATGATTTCATAACGGTGGGAAAGAACATTCAGCACACGAATGAAAGTGAGCCAATGCCAGACACTAACGAGACGATGGAGATCATTGTGGGCCTGCAGAAGCTACTACAGAGACTCCCTCCACATTGCTACAGCACTCTGCAGCACATGATGTCTCACCTGCAGAGGTGAGCATGCAGCAGCGCCACAGATCTACCCGCAAGATGGTTTGAGTATTTTCATGATGCTTGAATGCGTCTGCTCTCTGTCTTCGCACAGAGTTTCAGAGAACCTCGAGAACAAGATGTCCCAGAGCAATTTGGGTATTGTGTTTGGGCCGACGCTACTGCGCCCTCTCGTGTCTACGGACATGTCAATGCTGGCCCTGCTGGAAACAAGTTACCAGGCAGTAGTCGTTGAGTTCCTTATCACGCACCATGACAAGCTTTTTGGCCTTCATCGGAAACCCAGTCCCCCTCCTCTCCCGGCCCCCGCTGAACCTTTGTCCGACACCCCTCCCAGAGCTTCCTGTGCCCTTGATGGGGAAGTTTACGCCATCTCTGAAGACGAAACCTCCTCCAGAGAGCGGCCGCGCTCATTAGACGTGAGTACTGCAGACACGGAACAGCACACAGCACAGACGTGTTCGCTGCTGTATTTGAGTGTGCGCTATTTTTTACCAGCCTCATAAATGTGAACTCTGTAAATAGTAACATTATACTGCTTCTGCAGTTTTATATCAAAAGCAGTTGATGGGCAAACACATAGGTTGGAGTGAGTTTGTGCCTAAGCTACTTTCCTGAATAATTGGCTAGTTGTTTTAAGAGCCTTAGCATCTTAACCTCATGTTCATTCTGTCGGGATTAACACGCTGCTGCTGCTGCTGCTGCTGTCAATGCATTTCTCCTGCTCTTTGGTCTCTCTAGCACTCCTATTGCTTATAAATAGAAAATTGTTTACCCCGCTGTGTACAGTGGCTCTAGCAGATGGATTAGAGACACAAAGATAGAATTATATGTCCTTTGGGGGGGTTAAAAAGGGGAAAAATACTTTAAAAAATATGAAAAAGGCTGATGGATCCAGTGATAATGAATGGCCTTTCCCACTAAGGACCATTATCACATACTGTGATGTTGCAGTATTTCAGGTTAAGACGTGGTCTGTCAACACCCTGTGTCATTCCAACAGAGTCGAACAATCAAGAGAGAGTCAAGCGAAGGTTATATATCTGACAAGTCTTCATCCAATGAGGCAGTGGACCAGCTCAGCCCTGGAGCCAATCAGAGTGCAGGTATGCGGGACGTGGTCATAGAGCGGCTGTGCCTGACGAGCACACGTGAACAGGACAATGATAGAATTGGATTCCTAATGGTGATGTCCTGTGTAGTTTATAGGCGTTTGGATCTCCTTCTGAAGAGCTTGTTAACTTTATTTCTCACAGACAGGTGGTTTGTTACTCAGTTTCCACCTACGCACCAGATAAAGTGGGTTCACGGTGACTCAAGGGTGTGTTGTGGCATCCTTTATCTCACTTTATATATTTCCTCACGTTATTTTTACTTTTTTTCATTGACGTCATCTTGATGGCCGCGCTCAGTCTGAGATTTTATCGCTTCTCGCTTTGCTCTTTCTGTGCTTTCTTCTCTGTTCTTATAACACCAAGCAGCTTCGAAGCTCCTATTCACAACCAGAAACGTTAGTATATCAAACCCCAATAGTAGAATTTGTTACTAATTAATTAGCAAACTTGGAAATGATGACTTCTTTAAACTAGTTTCCTTATAAAGTGAATTATTATTATTATTATTATTACAGGTAAGAGGAGAAAAAATATTTTGGATTGCAGGGTGAACTTTTCCCATGAAGGCATTTCTAGATAACCAACTTAAGTTTATCTTAATCAATAAATATGTTTGCATAACTTTTATGAAGAAAACGCTTGCTCTCCTTTCTCTGCCTCAGTCCTGGCTGTGAGAGGCGCATCGAGCGGTCCTCGGGGTGAGCCGAGCGGGGGACCGGACTCCGATTCGGGGACCCAGCCGCACTACCGCTTCACCAGACAGCCTGTGAAATATCACCGGCATCACAACCCGGGAATCAGACTCTCCAACCCGGGCAGTGCGGCCGGACGGCCCGCAGCCCCAGCGGGAGCGTGTACGGGCAGTGCGGACAGCAGCCGCAGCTCTTCCCCGGAGCCTCGGACCCGCTTTGAGGACCCCCCGCGGGCCCTCCGGCTCCCCGCTGCCACGGGGAACCCGGTGGACGCGCCGAGTCCCCGAGAGGTCGTCCAGTACATGCTGGCACTGGACTCAGCCGTGGCCGAGACATCGGTGGCGTCCGGTGTCAGACCGAGCGCCGCAAAGACGATTCCCGTTGAGCGCAAAGTGACCTCACCGGCGCAGAAGATCCTGTCTGGACTGAAGCTGAGGCGCAGCCACTCGGGGAAAGACGAGCAGCTGTTCGTCTGAGGAAAGATGGAAAGCTGCGACCGGGTCACTCGAACGCGTTCACACAAAACGATGTATGTCTGCTTTATTGTGCGTAGCAACTATCAAGATTCATTATATTTGTTAATATTCAAACTCACTCATATTCACACGCACAAGTATATTCACAGAAACTGTTTTAAAAAATAGCGGATGAAAGTTCAATTACCTTTTACATTTCTAATATCCAGACCAGACGAGAGAGGCTCACATATTCATTCGTTCTAGAAAGACATTTCTCTTATATTTGAATGCAACAAGCAGGTGGTTTGAGGTGGTTAAGAGACGCAAACTAGCACATATCAAGTTTCAGCTTCTGTCCTGAACAAACTATGATGACATGCAGTTAAAAACAAAGTCTTAACATAATCTTATTGATATATGATTGATGAGATTGATATATTTCCTGTGTTTTCTGAATGTTTTATGGGTTATAGATGGGAAAGATATGCCTTCATTGGAGTCACGGTGGAGACATATGTGACCTTTGTTTGCTGCACCTTTTCTGTCTTCACACATGGGGGCAGTGTTCTTCCACTGTGGGTGGACAACATGCCAGACACAAAGAGGAAGGGCAATAAAGCCATTATTTCTAATTGCATGTTTTGAGATGTAACTTTTCCACTTTCTACATCGGGGCTTTTTCATCCTCGGGCCTGTTTCAGTTTAGAGTATAATGCCACTGAAAGCAAAGCAAACTGTTCCGATGTCTAGATGTCTTCAATTGTCTTTTTACGTTTTCATCATACTTCACCAGAATCGGGCGTTTTATGCACAAAATAAAGCATTTTCGTTCCCCGCATGGAGAGATGAACGTCTCATTGGGCATCAAATGCGCCATTTAAAGGTCTCCGTCTAACCTTGAAATACAAATGCAAAACATCATCCTTGTCCGAGGTGTCAATGGGCTCATCGTTCATCTTCCCTCATCATCTCCCGCACCTTCTCCCCCTCCCTCCCCTCCTCCCCCCTCCTCCCTCCCTCCCGCCCTCCCTGCTTGTCCATCTCCTCCCTCTGCGCCTTTTTACGCACAAAACAAGTCAGAGCGCACGCACGACCGGCGGGGAGAACGGCAGAGACAATAGACAACAGTTTTGGGTCATCATGGTATTTGGATTTGTACCCGTATATTAACACGCGCGCCGGACTGTGACATACAGGTGAACGATCAGTGAACGCGTCTCTCCATCCGCCGGCACAAAGTTTCTCCAGGTTTTTTTAATGTTGCCAACCGAGATTTCAGGAGGAGTGTGTTTCACCTCAAGGTAGGACTCCGTTACTCAGGAACAGGTTGTCGGCGAAGGCTCCTGGTTTCCAAAAAAAAGGTTGATGCTCGAATTGATGTGTGTATGTTTTTTTTTTCAGCAGCAACGTTGGTGGGGATCCAAAATCTTTTTTTAACGGCTTATTGGTTAAAATAGAAAATACAACGAACGCACAGTGACCTTGTTATCTGATAAATGATCGTTCCTTTGGTTTTGTAAACCAAACAAACAGAGGAGAACCGATCGTATTGGATTTGAGCCGATGCAGCCTCTGAGATTGTCGGATGCTTATCGTGGATAATGTTTCATTCATTTACAGCTGTTTAATCCGTCGTTTTATCCAGTTGTTGAACCGAGATTCTTAACAAGTGCACACTGTGCTGTTTTCTTTTCACGGGACGGGGGTGGTCCTGCTTTTTCAGCAGCTTTTCAAACTAAAAAAAATACAATCTTTACGGGACGCTTTGACATCCATTTTATTGACCGATTTATTGATCTCGCTGGTCCTCATATCATGTGGCAATTATCTTGCCTTTAATAAAAGCTCCACATAACATGCATAAAAGATCATTGCATTTTTTACATTTCAATTGACAAGTCTGTCAATCTCAACACGAAATTATCGATGCATTACACAAATAAGTCAGTAATGCATCAAAAATGCAATTAGGCAAAAGCATCACATCAGATTAGCTTTATTTACATAATTTCTTTTAGTTCATTATTTAATAGTCTCTGCCAATGGGAAAATAGCCCGATGCTCAATATCTTATTCTGTATTTTGTGGATTTTACAGGTGTCCACGCCTCCTAAAAGTCATGGTATAATGATAATTTAGAGTCGTATAATATATATGTATACATTAACAAATATCATAAGAAAAAATATCAACATAATTGAATAGGAATATATTATTTTGCAATAAATAAAGTCCACTAAAATATATAACGGCGTGAGATGGGGCCTCAGCAAACAATCTACATTAAAGTAGGCCTAAGGAAAGTAAAGACCTTTGATTTTCTCAGTGTCCACTTCCAAAAAATCCGTGGTCGTCTTTAAACACCTCTGCTGCAATACTCAATTTGATCACATTCATGATCCATGTACAAATTAGAATACACAACGACGACTAGGAATTACATTGCGGACCGTCGTTTGATAGAAAAAAATATGTTCAAAATTATCCAGGGATTTATAAAAAGGAAATAATATTTAAATAGATATACGTAAGAACGTAGACAACTATTCTGTGGTACTTTCCCAATTTTATTTGCTTTTTAAAACATCTTATTTTGTATTTATTTTAGTTTAATAGGACTTGTGGATTTATATTTAAAGGCATACTTTCACATTTACATAATCAGATGACTACATTTGCTGCTTGGTAACATTATAGAAGACACACATTAAATTCCTGTATTTGTATATTTCTTTAAATCAGCAGGAATGTAAGCCCCGTTTTTAATTTTTTTCAAAATTGTGTGTGTGGCATGCAGCTTAATTTCGGATCTATATTGTGGTAGCTTGTTGCCTTAAAAAATCCTGCATGTATTGCTTTTATCATATAATATGTGTTTTGATTTTGATTTTCTGCAGCGATCACACTGAGGGAAGAAGAGAAGGGATGAAAACAGAGGAAAGCCCGCAGCCCTGTCAGCAGCAGCCTCCGTCCTCAACGCCCTTTGGTACGTTTTAAGACAATTGGATGCACGAGGCCCAAACGAAATACAATCGCATCACATATTTTCAGGATAAACAAATATTATCGAATTTATTATCAAAAACAAATGTTACGAGAACTACGAGGAAAATATCCTATCAAGCTCACTGTATGTGAATCCCTGTTGGATTGTGTTGACAAAAATCCCTATTGATTACCTGAACATGGACAAACTTAATATTGACGACATATTATAGAGAAATAATAACAACATTTATAATGTGTTTTTATACGCCTCTCAATACACACATATACACACACAGTGTAATGAAGTTTGTATTTCATATGAACAATTTGCAACTCCATGAAAAATGCAAATAATAATAAATAATAATAAATCCATTCAATAAAGACATGTAGGCTTAGTGATACGTTAAATGAAGGCTTTACGGACATATTAAAACTCATTATATATTCATATAAACTCATATAAACTATATTATATGAGTAGCTTCGAAGTGGCTGTTTTTTCCCCCAACTTTTCATATAGTCAGCAGACTAGTCACATGACGGGTGGGGGAGATAATATCTAACCTAGCCAAATAATGCCAGTGTCTTTCTATCCAAAAACCACCGAGTGTGACGGCATGATTCTAACGCGTTTTACAGGCAGTCCGGGGGGAAATGGGGGGGGGGGGGCTTGAAATCATAACCCCAGTCTTCTTAACAGTCAACCCTGCCTCTATCTCTCTATCCGCGCGCTGAAATGACCCCTCCAGGTCAGGAGTATAGGGGAGGGGGAGAAATGTGCGCGGCCTGCGAGTCTCCCATCGCCGACCGCTTCCTGCTGCGCGTGAACGAGCGCTCCTGGCACGAGACCTGCGTCAAGTGCGCCGTGTGTTTGAGCGCGCTCACCGGAACCTGTTACTGCAGGGACCGCCTGCTGTACTGCAAGCACGACTACGAAAAGTAAGACACACACACACACACACCCACACACACACACACACACCTACCTGCACACACGCACGCACGCACATTGACGCTTAGGGTTCGTTAAACCAAATTAGGAAAAATGACAAAATCCATTATATGCAGTGGTACATTCTACCAGCTGAACAGTTGTTCCTCACCAAACAAGTAATTATGAAGGCGTGAAGCAAGTTAAAGGGTTTCTGCACTTGTAGAATGCCCTTTGTTATATGAACATTAACAACAAGTTAATAAGTTTTATACTTGAGGTGGGAATTATGAAGTAGGCTTTGTGAGGGTTCTGCTGAGGATTGTTTAGTAAAACACAGTGTTTCATCAAAGTGAAAGTTCTGTAACAGATTGATGTCAATTATGTTGACAGACAGTGTTCAAAAAGGTTTAATCCTATTTTGTAATTCATAGAGAAACTTGTGATTCACAATTTCCCAACTACTAAAATGAGTAGAAATTCATATGTTTTGCAGGTCACTTTTTTGTCTTAGAACGGATGATCTAGATTAATGTGACAAATCACATATTTATGCCATTTTCTCATGCGCTATGTAGTAGTATAATGTGTGTGTGCGCTTTTTGTTTTTGTCGTTTGGCGTGTCAGTGGGTGTGTGCCTGCAGTGGGAGCTCCGGGGGTATAGACAGCTGAAGGACGAGCCATGAAACTTGTTATCGTTGTTTTGAAAAGTGTCAGACGGCATCCAGCAGCACAGACTCTCCCACTGTACCTGACATCTGGAGGAGAGAAAGACAGAGAGAGTGATAGAGACAGAGAGGAATGGGAGAACCGGCTGATGAAAGTCCCATTGTGTGACGTTCATCTGGAAAAATGAATGTGAAACGTTGAGGAAATAGCTCATGAACGTTTTTAATTTTCAGTGATGGAATGAAAAAGCGTATTTGCTCGTCTGGCGTAATGACTGTAATTGTAGATCCAGATGAATAGTCTGGCATGCATTCGCCGTGCTGTTGATGTAGTCCCACATACATTGCATACGGATCGTTGTGTGAGTCTGTTGTGTGAGTCGGTGCCAGACTTGGCACACAGTACAGTCTGTGACCTTCAGCGGATCCGCAACAATGTCTCCTTGTTTTCCCTGCAGTCCGTCCATCAGCGCCTTACACTTCTAAACAGCACCCGCACCCCCCATCTAGAGCAGGTGTGTGCATTGTTACAGTTAATAAATGTCCAAGAATTCAGTGTGCATACAAAATAGGGTAATTTATGATTTGATGGTTATTTTAACCCTCTAGTTTTTTTGGTTTGTTTTCATTTTAGCACGATCTGGTTGAAAGAAGCAAAAGCAGGTCCACTGCGTGGTCAAATATACTCTTAAGGGTTGATTAAACATGCACATGCATGGTAACATGACATCTTGCAGGCGTTTCTTGCTCAGACTGGGCTATTTTCCATCTCACCCTTAGTATCTCTAGCTTGTCCAAATATTCTTTAATTTATCCTCTGCTTTGATTACATCACCCGCCCAGCACACAGGCAGAACTCTTCTCCCCGACTCTCCATCTACTTAGAACCCACACTGTGCATTTGCTCGCATTTGCTTCTTTTCAGAAGACCAGCTAGAAATGTGTTTGCAGGGAGATATTTTTGCATTCAGGTGCATTTTTCGATTCAGGTGAGGTTGAACAAATAAATGTGTGTAAACGTCTAGCTATTCGGATGAGAAGAAAAATCTAATTTTGAAATGTGACCCATCCCCCACCTTGATTTCCTCTGGACTAAACTGCCTTCGAGGCAAAAGTTCATTCAACGTTTGCATGTTTAGTGTGTTCAAAGGACACTTTGCTCTACTTCATAATTATTCTGAATAAATTGACTCCAATGCTTAACATCATGGTTTCAACATAGCATTACACTTTTTGAGGATGATCCAAATATTGAAGCACATATAACTATAAAATAATAAAGGTTCAGCTGTGAGTTAAATTAAAGTTCAGTTCAGTTCTTGAAACCACTTGTGATGAATAAGTGCTAACTCTGCCGCTGCTATCCTCGTGATAAACCAGGAGGTATGCCTTCAATCTGTTATGGAAATGAGGGGATTAAGACTCAATAAACTCAAGTGCATCTTGTGGATTTTTCTAGTGCATTTGTTTTTGTTTTGAAACCTGAAGAACCATCCTGTCATGGACCAGATGTTGAGGCTTTTTGAATCATTTTGCGGCTAAATCATTGTTGAAAAGGAAAAAAAATATGATTATTATGAGTAGCATCTTTCTTCCTAAATGAGCCATAGCATTAGGCGTAAT
Source organism: Gasterosteus aculeatus (assembly GCF_964276395.1). Taxonomy (NCBI): domain Eukaryota; kingdom Metazoa; phylum Chordata; class Actinopteri; order Perciformes; family Gasterosteidae; genus Gasterosteus; species Gasterosteus aculeatus. The sequence continues at coordinate 9,517,723 of NC_135699.1, read as the reverse complement.
GTATATAATTCCATTGACTATATAGTATAATCATATCTACTTTGACCACAAAGTCAATGATGATTTCACTTGAAAATAAGACCATGAACGCCGATTAGACGTCTGATCGTCTCGGTGGTACCTTGCAAACACCTCGTCACAGTCGTTGTCTTTTAGACATCGGCTCGACATCATGCTTCCTTGCCAACTAGAGCAGTAGAAGGCCGGTGTTCCCTGGTCAATAGCGCTGCGCCCAGACAGAATGGAGGGTGTAAACTGGCCTGCAAGCTCCCTTGTAAGCCCCATAAAGGCCTCTTCGGGCCCCTGCGAAAAAACAGGTCACCAGGGTGGATATTCACAAACCCTTGGGTTTAATACCTCTCTCTGTGGGGAGGAGGGCACCGAGACGACATCTAGGTCTATGATCCCCGACTTTGCAGACAGACTGAGGGAGACCCCGCCGCCACAGTTATGGGATCTCCATATAGGCCGACCAAGAAGCTGCATGTTGAGTCTGCCGCTGACGGCCTGACAGAGTATCCTCTCAAGTTGCTGTGCATTTATTTGAGTCGTGGCTTCCAAACACAGACTTAAGGATAGAAAAAGCATCTTCTTGTCCCGCTCTCTCTCCTCCAAACCCCCATCCCCGCTCCGCTCCCTGTCTCTCTATCCGCTACCTCGTTCATCACTGTCTGCTTGGTAATAATATTTCTCTATTCCAAACCTCATTTCCTTCTCGTTGAGATTGATGGCAGCGATGACACCAAACAGTTTATCTCCCCGTTTATCCCTTGTTTTCTCTTAATCGCCTCCCCTCCCTCAGCGCCTCTTTGTGTCTCGGGAAAGGAACGGGAGGAGGGGCCGAGGAGGCTGATTGGGCGCGTTGCTAATTACCCGGCGTTCTGCGGCTGCCCTGCGATGACAGGCCTGACATGAGACTGCAGGGGAATACTGTTACAGAGAATTATGAAATGACAATTCAGCTACAACCTTAACTCTGGTTAAAGAGTCAATGCCTCGTTAGTGAGCTACTTTCAAAACATGAATTCCAAATATATGGAAAGTGTCTCATCGTAATAAAAGGTCAGTTCAACAAAGGGAAAACAATAAAAACATACATCCCTTATTGTAGTCATTTCCTATAATAACAATACATTTAGTGTAGCCATGTTGTAGGAGTAGAACCACTAAATTATTGGGTGTCCACAATTACAATTAAAAATGCCATTGCATGTTTAGGTTAAAGTTATGGGTTAAAAAACTGAACAAATGAACCTGAAACAATCTGCACTGCTAGAAACCATTTGAGGCAAGTGAGAAAATATTAGTTTTTGCTGCAGGGGAAAAGGAAGTTTGTGGTTGACTGGCTGACAGAACTCTACTGTATGTAGTATGAATCCCATTGAGAAGCTACACATGATACATGCATGCGATTCTGATGTGTTCAAACACCCCCTACTTACCCCCCCCCCCCCCCCCCCCCCCCCCACTTACACCGGCCAAAGCCGCAGCTCAACAGTTGATGATGTGTGCAGTGCCAGAACAAGGAAAACAGTGAGGGGGAGTTTCATTTCGGGATGTTGTGTGCTATTGCAGAACAAGAAGATTTTATTGTAGAAATGAAAGAACATCGGGGAGAAATATTGATGGTGGAGAAGGATGGAGGATGGAGTGAAGAAGGTAAAGGCAAGGCGTCGCAGATTTTTTAAGAAGAGATTCGGCATCAGATTTTCGCCTGGGTGCGTGTATGTGAGGTGGGGGTGATATTGCTACTGTTTTTTTGCATAATGTGAGATGAGACCCCATCATCTTTCCTCCCCCACAACAATTTCATAACAGACAGCTAATAAATGTTTCATGGCAGAACAAGCTGCTCGCCTTGGCTTTATTAAATCTGAGATAATAAAAGCAGAGAGGGAGAGAGACAGAGAATAGGGGGTCGCACCGGAGAGGGAGAGATAGGAAGATCGGCGCAGACTTTTCTCAAATCGAGCGGCTGTATCTCCTGTTTCTGGGGCAACGGGTCCCGCTGTCCCCCGCCAGCCCCTCCCCGCTGCTTCCCACTCCGCCAGAGACAGACAGGAAATGAGAAACGGGCAGACAGGATATTGCGTTCTGGTGGCCTGGGGATTAACTGTTTTATCTAAACTAACACACGTACACACACGCCCACTCACACACACACACACACACACACACACACACACACACACACACACACACACACACACATCCACAGCCTCGCACATAGCGTTCATTCTTAGCATCAGGTGTAGCTCGCGCACACACCCAGAGGCACAGATCATGCAGACTTTGCACGTCATGCGGGTTTTCAGTTGTTACTTTACACAAGTACATTATATTAGGTCTTGCATATTACAGGCGTCAGTGCTGCTCTCGTGTAGAGCTCCTCTTATTACCAGTGTGAATGGTTTATAGTCAGAGTTATGACACGTGAACCGTATGACTGTGAGATCGGCTGAGAGTTTCTGCAGATTGGCTCTAAATGTGTAATTTTGTACTCTGCCGAACATCATGGTCGACTATTACATAGCTTTTACAAATTTTAAGGAGAGCAAGAAGTAGAACTAGTTACTTTATTGATCGAAGGAGGGATGTGGTGCAGACATGACAGCATCTGTCAGTGTTTTATTGATGTTTTTACCAAGGGACCTTATCTGTGTTTACACAAACTGTTCATACTTGTGTTTATGTGCATGTGACCATATGTATACCAATGTGTGTGTGTATGTGTGAGACTGTACTGCATATAGATATATATTTATATACACGTGTGCATTTGTGTGAGTGAGCGTGAGTGAGTGGTGGCAGGGGTAGCGAGTATCGTGGGGAATGCTGGGAGATTTTAATAACACAGAAGCAGTGCAGGGAGATTTAATAAAAGGAGATGATGTGATTACTGAACCCTGGCTCTGAGCCATTTTGCTTCACAGAGCAATATCCGCCAAAAGTGCCCACACACACATCCACAGACACACATCCACACAAACACAAACACACACACACACACACACCCTTACACACATTGAAGAAATGGATACTAAACATAATACAACTTAAAAGTAAGATTGTTGCATATAATTTGTTCTTTTTGCATTCCTCGCATGAATCCTTGGGTGTACTTTCACTTTTAAGGGAATGCATAAGCAGCCATTTGCATGACACACTTGGTCATTCTGAGCATATTGTGTCACAATCACGAGCTGGTAAATGAATACTTTGTTTTTGGACCGATATGCTGCAAGTGAGTCATAATGGTAGATCTTTGGAGAAGCCTTAATATTCCCAGGTTCTTCTGGACTGGCTTGCTTACAACTGCTCCAAACCTGCGGTTAGTTTACACAGACCTGTACCTATATAAATATTCATCTATTATGACAGCAAGCACAACAACTGTAATCGCTCTAAGACATATACATATTTATGGAATGATTGTGTTGTGGTCCTCACAATGTTGTGCTTGTCAGAGCTCACAGGCAAAACAATGCCACATGACACAGCTTAGGGAGAGGATGAGGATTCTGTTATTCTGTTTGCATGTCTAGGATCTACAATGAAGCAAGGAGGAAAGGCCTGATTATAACAACCCCATCTACTCACATCACCTTTTTCCGCCTCTACTTGATCTCATAATCTGTGAGATTGTAATTAGTTGTGCCTCCTAACCCCTTAAAAATGCATGGCGCCAGACATAAAGGTGCCCGCAGCCAAAGTTCTTGAGGTTTTGTACGTCACAAGCTCACAAGCAGAAAGACTTCTTTTTGCACTTATTCTTCTCCTCTTTTTAATTATGTACATATCATGAATATTACACACACCACTTCATTAAAGGAAATCCTGCTAAATCCAAAGCAAAGTCCTCTTCCAAATATCTTTTCTGATAGATTTGTTCACAGCTGGTCTTAACCACACCTCAGCTGTTTAAATTCGAATTTTAATTTCCACTTTTTTTGTGGCGGATATTGAAATTCAAGAAAAAAACTCACTGTAGTATCATTGTCATGCAAATATTCTTTTTTCTATTCATTCTTATGCAAAATATGACTGCTATATTAATGATATTCACACTTTTTGTTTTTACTGTAGTTCCATAATATAATAAAACGGAGTTGTCTTAAACCATTTTTGGGGTAGTTTACACCTTGCGTGTATTCTCCTGTAATCACAAAATCGAATCAAAAACATGCATGTTTGTTTTTGCTAAAAGAAAAAAGAGATAACAGAGAATATGTCATTACACTTATACATTTATTTTAATAAAATCCTTGAAAAGAAGGTTTAATGAATGTGCAAAAACAACATTCACACACACATGCGCATTGACATAACTCTGCTCAAAACAGCAAAAACGAGAGTTCGTATGAATGGAACCTAAATTTACTTATTTCATGAGGCTTTTGAATCGTCACGTGATGCGAGTGATTCATTGGAAGCTGCACCCTGGTCCGGGCCAGTGTGAATGATACTTCTATTAGAGGGATTAGACTGATCTACTTACAGACCCCCCTCTGTGGCAGTTGCCCCAAGTAGCCTTCATTTGCCATGTTGAGTAAATTCCTCCCGTGCTGTGTACACCCCGATTAGGGAGTGTGGGATTTAGCCACCAACATCATCAGTCTCATGTCAAGCAATCCTGTGACAATTCAGTTCAGTTGTGTTTTGTTCTCAGTGAAAGGAAGTGTTAAAGTGTCTGTTTGGATGGAGCATTGTGATCTGTACCACACAGCACGATGGCGATAGCCCTCTTTTGTAGAACATACTAGCTGTCAAATATTAAGGTTAATAAGGTCCCTGCAGGTATTTTGCAGTAGAAGCAATTTTTTTAGATGCAACTACTGAACTGCTTCTCACATTCTCTCTCTCTACCTCCTTTAGGTAGAGCTCAGCTGCAGTTAAACACATGGTCCTGTCACAAAAGAGCCATGCAGGGCTGTTTATGGGGACAGTTGTGTTTGTGTTATGATCTCAAACTAGCGACACTGTCATTTGGGGAATTTAGAGAGCGTTCGGCAGATGGATTGGGGAGAGATTAGCCGTAGCAGCTGCGTTTGGGACAGAATCACAGATTAGGAGCTCTAATGTGCAGACCTGGCTCCTTCTTTACGCTCCAGATCTGGGCAGCAACACCTTCCTATCACTCAGCCAGGGACCGTCAACACTTCTGCCTCTGTCTCTTCCTCCCCCCTGCTCACTCCCCTCTCATCCTCCCTTCACTCCAGGTTTGTGCTTTTTCTTTATCAGCGGAGCTTTTCCTTTCCTACACACGGGCTCTGACGACCTGTCAACTCTTGCAGTTACAGAGATATTCCTGTGATCAAGCATATCTGTACTATTCCCTAATAGTGGGTTGCACCATCAGCGTGAACGTGGGTTAGTCCGACTATAGGTATACTGATACTCAGTGGGTGGTTGGGTGCAAATATCTCTGTGCGTGCCCGTGTGTGTGTGTGTGTGTGTGTGTGTGTGTTTGTGTTTGTGTGTGTGGTGGTGAGTGTCTATGTTTGTGTGTGCAAGTGTGTTTTAGTGTGCATAAGTGAGAGGAGAGAGATTAACCCCATGCTATCCCCAATCCCTGGTTATGAGTTTACAGCGTCTGTCTGGCCATCGCACTGTTTAAACAACAATCTAATTAATCCTGTCTTTATTAGTTTCAGTGAACTGGGGAGGCAGGCTGGGAGGGCGTGAGGGAGAACTGGGAATGCTGGCAGAAATAACTGGGGAGGAAGGGGGGAGGAAACTAAGTGCATGCGAGAGCGGGGATTTGAAGGGAATTTACCAGAGACTAAGGGCCTGTGAATGGGAAAGGGGATGTGAAAAGACGGTGTGTCAGGACAGAAATTGAAGGGTTATAACATCTCACAGGAGAAGAAACAGAGGGGAAAGGGGAGGAAAGTGGTCATGGAGAACGGCAATGGACCTGGGAGAAATGCCCACGCGTTAAACTTTATAGAGTTTAAATGAGGTGACGGTGGTGGTTGGATATGGACAGACTGGAGTTTACCTCATCAAACAGAATCTCACATTTAAGGATTTGAGGAGGAAAGACTCTCATGAGGCAGCTATTATCATAAGCTAACTACTGCCACCTGCTGTAACGGGGGAGAAAATAACATACAATGTAAATATGCCGACTACTGTAATTCCTCTCAGCAGATGTTCACCTTGTTGCTCTGTGAATTGGGTAATGCTCGTAGGACCTTTAATTAAGAGACAAGGCTAATCTTCAATGTAATTGTGTTGGAGCTCCTTGACTGTGGCAGTATCTTTAATTACCACACCTTTATTTGCCCGCACACCTTAACTCCGATGAGCCATATTTCACAGTGTATTGTTCATAAAAGCCCACATGTCTTTCTGTGCACCTCCAGGCTGTTTGTAAGAAAGTGCAGCGCATGCCTGCAGGTGATTGGACGCTCAGAGCTGATAATGCGCGTGCTAGGCCAGGTGTACCATCTGGGCTGCTTTACCTGCTGTGAGTGTGAACGCCGGCTGCAAAGAGGTGATGAGTTTGTACTGAAAGAAGGCCAGCTGCTCTGCCGTATGGACTATGAGAAGGAGAGGGAAATGTTGGCTGCTATTAGTCCCACACCAACTGAATCAGGTATAGTAGATTACACGGTTCTACGTACATCTTTTCAGTATCTTTCTTTTACGTTCCTCTGTTATTGACTTAGTGACCACTGAGTCAATGGCGTACAACATGACATCATAAAAGGCCAAAGGGCTGTAAATATGCTAAATATGCTAGATATGAAATGGCATTACCTCTGTTTTAAAATAGGGTTTGCTATGTCACCCTTCCTTTTCAGGTGATGTACAACTGTTAGCAGAAGCGATTTGTAATTTGTAAGCAAGATGTAAAACATATCCTGCGGGCTCAACCGACTGTTTTCTTGTTTGCTTACCTTGCTCAGTAAAAAGTGAGGATGAGGACGGTGGGGGAGGATCTGGTGGAGGGAAAGGCGGAGATGAAAGCAAGGAGCACAAGCGTTCAAAACGGCCGCGCACCATCTTGACCACACAACAGCGCCGCGCTTTCAAGGCCTCCTTTGAAGTGTCCGCTAAGCCTTGTCGCAAGGTGGGCGGACCTGCTTGGTTCATCAATAATAATGTGTGCCACAAAAATACTCCCCTGACTGACTATTGCTTTTTCTTAGTTGGTCTGCATATCAATGAATCCCTGTGCTTGATTCTGTAAAGTATTAATAAAAAAAAATACAAGTAAAAATGTCTTCTGCAGGTGAGAGAGACACTGGCGGCTGAGACCGGGCTGACAGTGCGCGTTGTGCAGGTGTGGTTTCAAAACCAGAGAGCCAAGGTTAGACTTCATACTCGTTCTGAGGACGTGTTCCGTCTCGCTCATCATCACAAAGAGAACATTGATACAGTGTTTTTGCGCTTCAGATGAAGAAGATCGCTCGCAGACAGCAGCAGCAGCAGCAGCAGCAGCAGGAACAGGAGCAGCTGGGGGGGACCAGACGAGGACCAAGTCGAGGAGGGCGCCAGAGCAACGACGACAGCGAGGGTAAGAGCTTTAAAGGGCTAGCGCGCGATGGAGGAGGATAGAAGAGCAACATATGACGTTGTGTAACCAAAGGGACTCTCATCTCTACACAGATGGCTCTAGTACCCACGGCATGGATGGGATGCTGGGATATCCATCTCTGCCACGGCAGCAGCTACTTGCTCTGGACCCCAACATCTACGGCGGAGAACCATTTCGACACGGGCTCACGCCGCCTCAGCTGAGCAACGAGCAGCTCCACTCTTATGGTGAGACAGCAGCTGTTGCAAATACAAAATGAACTCAGAATGCAAATGTTTCTTATTTATTTCATTCCTCACATGTCTGATGTGGGCGAGGGGCCATTAAGCCATCTTTGTTTCTATTGTGACATTGTGTGTTAGTCTTCTTACAAATCAGTTTAATGGAGTCTTATAGTAAAACAGTTGCACTGCCCAATATTTTATTTTCTTATCGTTCGCCTGGAGTATGTGCCATAGCGGGACAAAAATGTAATATTTGGACTAAAAGGTGTCGCATCATGTTGCATGAGCAATTGGGAGGATGTTTGAAAGAGTTGTTTTGATAGTATTTTCATACTTTCTGTGTTTTCTGGTGGTAATTAAATACCGTTCCACTTCAGTTGCGCACACTTTTTTTTTTTTACCACAGACTCGGAGACGGTGTTCCATGACCTGGACAGCGATGGAAGCCTCGGTCACCTTGGAGACTGCCTCTTGGCAACGGGGGACGGCAGTCTGCTGGCAGGGCGAGTGGGAAACCCCATTGACCGCCTCTACTCAATGCAGAACTCCTACTTCACCTCCTGACCCTTATAAACTCTCGCCCTTCCCACTCCTGTTTCACCTTTCACCTCCGAGATGCAGCTAATGGAGTCCGTCCATCAACATGCCCGTGGGACCGCTCTCCTTGATGCAGCCCTTCTGAGCTTTTATCATAGGCTAAAATCATCACAGAGCCATACATTGTCATAACAACACTTTGCAGCATATTAGTTATATATTCCAACTGTCTTCAACCGTTTTCTTGGTGAGAATCACATGCTGGAAATACAAACACTGTAAATGCCCAAAATATGTAAAAAGAACTTCAATTTCTTCTGTTGTATTCATGTAATGTAACACGTTTCATGGCACTTTCTGACAACAAAAAAAGACACCTATCAAACATATTTATGTGTATATTATGGTTTTCATATGATAATTGGAAATTTAAGTGGAATTTATCAATGAAGGTACGTTCAACGACTCTCGGCAGGCCTTGTGAGCAGCCGAGAGTCAAAGTTAGTTTATTGCTTAACTATTTTTTTTAACACGACTGATGATTAGTGTGTGGGAGACTGCAGCATATACAATACTGTATATGGATTGGAGTACAATTTTGCTCTCAGGTTAGTGTGTATGTGTATGAGACCTGAGCTCTAACTCAGGATATTGAGCTGGATAGAAGTACAATTTAACTTGCCCAGTGACTTTAAGAAGGCTGACTGCAAAGAGGAAGAAACTCTCCATGTAAAGTGGTAACTTAAAACTGCATTCTTAGTTTTTGATAATGCATGACAGGTTTAATATGAACCAAAAAAATAATAATCACATCTTTTTTTAACATTTAAACACTACAGGGTTATTTGCGTAGCCTTATGCGGAAACAGGGTTGTATAAGTGATTTGTTATTTTGCTTTCCATTCTCTTTTCAAATGTAATCAGATAGAAACAGTGCCGTAAATGACAACCAATAGATCTATCATGCCTAAAAACACTGGGCACATGATAATGTGCTCTCAAATGTAAATGTGAGTATGACTGTGTTACAATTAACTGTTGTATTCAATTTCTGTAAAAACTTCTTTCTCAAACATCTCAAATTAGATGTTGTTAGGTAGATATTTTGTACCTTTTTCTGTGATAATCAGCAAATATTTAAATTGTAGCATGATATTTATGTGTCACAAAGTAGGTCTAAAGAAATAGCCTCCAAACGGAAACTGGAAAGCAAGTGCAGAGAACCAGAATCCGACTCAATGTGGTGCAGAATAAAATAGGATTAGGATGATACTTGTTTAAATTAGGTGCCAGTGATCGGCTTCAGCTTGTCACATTCTTTTATGACATGTTGGACTCTGATCTCTGACTCATGGTATTTTTACAGTGATATTTTTGTAAATGTAACTTATTTGTGCGGTATTAGGCGAATTCCTATCTTACCTTTTTAGTTCAGTGACTGCCAGGTGATGTGCTTTGAATGTAATATTGCCGTATCTTCAATACAATCTGCGGTTTCATATTTGAAGTGCGATGGCCTTATTTCCCTAAATATTATAAGTGATGATGCACTGATGACTTTCTCTGCTGGTCAAAACATCAGCTATTACACTTGAATAGAAATTAATTTGCTTCCCCTCCCTTTCAAGCTTTAATAATTGAACCAGAAAAGTTCTGTTCTGCTCAGTGGTCACAGGGCTCATAACTCAATACCCTCCCTCCGTATCTCTCAGTAGTCCCGCTGATTAGAAGTGGACAGCCTCCTACTTCACCTTCCTTCCCAGACTCCCTATTTCTCAGTCATTGAGTAGTCAGGAGAGTTTGTGTGGGAGCGGTACATTCCAGTTTAATATTTGACTCTGACTCAGAGGGCAATGGTGGGAGGGTCGGACATTACAGACAGAAAAAAAAAACCAGAGGATGACCACAGCGGATGAGTAATACAAGTCTGGTATCAATTTTAATGAGGTTAAAAAAAAATGTAATAAACAGACTTCCTGTATGAAGCTAATTATGCATGTTACCTTCACGTGATCACGTTTACATGAGAACAAGAAAAATGAGGCAATAATTGGATATTCTACACACCTCTGTATAACTCCTGTCTAACAGTTGCATTCTTATTTATCTTTGTTGAAGAAAGACAAAATAAGTTACATAGAGAAACCCATCTATCCTAACATTGAACTTACAGTAACTCGAGTGGGGCCAATATCAAACCAGCCTCTGCTACGATGGCTGAGGTACTGGATCTATGAGTGGAAAAAGAAAAGAAATTTATCAGTATGTAAAAATAATACCTCTCAAGGATTGTGAAATTTCAGTCTTGAGTTTAGAAATGAAAACCAATGTGTCTTTTTAGAATAACTAGTACAAAAATCTGAGTATTGATATTTCTTTTGTGTCGTTTCTTTACCAGTGTGTGTGTGTGTGTTAATTGTTTCTATGGCACCTTGAGTCGTGCATGTTGAGTTGCAGCTGAAGGACTCACCCACTCCGCTGAGGTCCACTGTCTCCGCACAGCCCAGGAAGCGAGCCACGTGGGATGAGCAGGAGGTAGGTTTGTCCGGGTTTTCCCTCAGGCAGCGTTCAAAATCTACAAACTCCCTGGAACAATCCTGTCTGATCTTCTGGATTACTGGGCTTAAAAATAAAAGAGTGGTTAGATATGAATACACTTTGAAAATGTAGAAATGTTGAGGTGAGTGGGAGGGAATGAACAAACACGGTGTCTTACTGCGATGATGTGCACTGTGCAACCTTCACCTTCAGCTCGTGACACTTCGTCTGCCATGTTGAGGGGTTCGAGGCCACACATGAACCATATGCCTCCATTTCTTTATGGCAATACTTTGCCGTAATATCCATAGCAGCCTGCCTGAAAAGGTGAAAAATGTATGTAAATCGGCCAGTGATTATAGACAAGTCCAACGAACGATCCACAGTCAACCTAACGCACTTAATCTGTCAGCAATAGTTTTGTGGAGGATGCATGATGAACAAAGTACAACACGTTCGTGCTTATTTCTGGATCTACCAAATTACAGTCTGCGACTAATTCCCTCGACTAGAGAACATAGTTAATGTAATGTCGATATCAACCATATTTAGGTGTCTTACATGTTGCTCTATCAGGTTGTCTCAAGCGAAGGCGCTGATGAATCAAGGTTATATTAAAGTACTCCTGCATGTGGAGCCATGATTGTGAGAAAACTGCAGGATACGCGCCTAGTACTACCGGATTGGACGGAAACAAAACCTGTGAAACAGTTCTTTAAATGCATTGGTTAACCTGCTTGTCAATGTCTCACTTTGGTTCCTCCCCTTAGGTGACGCTATTTTTATTAAAGGGGTAGGCCCTACCGATTCAATTAAAGCGTTAAATGTTGAAATGTTGCTAAATTAACCTATTTATTTACGTATTTGGTGGAATTCGACGTAAAAACACAATTAAGCTGTATGCAATTTCATGTTTGATTTGACTCGCTTAACCATGACGTGCCAAGTCAAACCTGCGTGACTTTGCGTGTTTACGTATGCGGAAGCAACGGTCACAGAACGAGCGACTTCAGTGAACGGGCTCTGGGAGCTCGACCGAGCGCCGCTCCGTGGGTTGAATCGTATTTTACCAGCTGCAGCACGACGGGGTGGTGGTGGTGGGCGACAGAGAGGAGGGGGGGAGCAGAGGTGTAAGTAAAGTACAATGAACGACGCCAGGAAAGAAGGGGGTTCGGATGCGGACGAGATCCAGGGGCAGGGTGAGCTCCGAACGGCCCCCTCTGAGAACCACAGGCGGCATGACAGCGGCACCGACGACGAGCTGGTGAGCTCCGTGACGCTGTACAGGCGCAGGCCCCGGATGCTGCACGGCACAGTCCTCCCGTTCTTGGCTGTTCTCTACCCGGGCTGGCTGTACGTGTGGTTAGGAGTGTATGGCGCCTCCGAGTACCCGGAGGCAGGCCTCCTGTCGCTGGCCGCAATCGGGATCGCGCACGTTCTCACCGGGCTTTCTGGTTATTGGTCGGTGCACGCGCACTGTTGGCTCACTTGTTCTAAGGTAAACAAACTTAAGTTTATAACCGTAACAACAGTGTTGATGTCTACCAGTGTTACAAAGGGGCCCACTGATTCACCAAACCACATGTATACAGAGAACACAATGCAGGGGTCAGCATGAACCCAGAAGCAGGAATGGAATTAATGTCTTGCTCGAAGGCACTATAGTAGGGCAGCTGGATGGGCCTCTGAAGCCACCAACTGGTCAAACTTTGCCTACAAGACTGATTTGTCAATGTTTTTTTAACATGTGATGTTTTTGTAAAACACTTTTATAGATATTGAAGGGTTGATATATTTTCCCCGCCTAGGGTTCATAAGCCTGTATGATTCGTCTTGTTGTCCGAGAACAATAACTACCTAATCGGTGCCAATGTGGAAGTGAGATTGGAAGTGAAATTGTGATCTTTAACTCACATTTCATGAGAAAACCTCATTAGCAGTAGTAGCTTTGTGACATCTTAAGAAAGATACCACAATATTCATATCAACAACGTAATCAGAAAGAATCTTTGCAGGCAAATGTAAAAGTTTAGGGTAATAATGGCATGCCACAAACTGAGTATCTGTCACTTGATTTACTACCTTTTATTAAATACGCAGGAACCAGACCCAAACAAGGCTACGTTGGCAAAAGTCATACCAACCGCTAACAATGGATCTGCTGAGCTTGTGGCCCTCCAGAGAGACCAGGTGAGTCCACATGCTTCCTCTTAATATGCTTCAAATTGTCCTAATTGAGAACATGTCCTAAATCTCCCATTAACGTAAGCCAGTTGATTTTCTACCCCGTCCAGTTATTTGTATAGTTTGCCGTAGGTGTACTTTTGTGATTGGACTCAAGATGCAGTCTTCAAAACGGTATGCTTTAATTACAATTGTATGTCCTTCTTTCTGACCAACAGGATGAGAATGGGGAGGGAATTTTATCTTTTGAGTTTCAAAAGATCCGCTACATTTTTGACCACAAGGAGAAGAAATGTTTCCTCCCGATAGCTTTCCCCATAAACAACCCTATGAGGAACTTTCAGTCCTGGCGTGGCTACCAGGAGGAGACCGAGCTCAGAGCAGCAGAAAAGCGATACGGCACCAATCGTGCTGAGATGATGGTGCCAGATTTCCTAGAGCTCTTCAAAGAGAGGGCCACCGCTCCCTTTTTTGTTTTCCAGGTAAGTGTGTGTGTTTTGTTTGTTTGTTTTTATTTAGTTGATTGGTGGCTTTAGATGTGAGGTTGTTGACCTTGTAATCATCATGTCTGCCTTGCACCAGGTGTTCTGTGTGGGGCTGTGGTGTCTGGACGAGTACTGGTACTACAGTGTTTTCACACTATTCATGCTGGTGGCGTTTGAGGCCTCCCTGGTCCAGCAGCAAATGAGGAATATGTCCGAGATCCGCCGAATGGGAAACAAGCCCTATATGATCCAGGTGGGCTGGATCAAGTTTAAAATGTAGTGCGAAAAAATGTTATAATTATAAACATCTTCTACGGTATATTTCCTATTTGTTAAAAGCATTTCTAATTTATTGGGTGTATTTATTGCTAGGTATATCGCAACAGGAAGTGGAGACCTATTTCAAGTGATGAGCTGGTCCCTGGTGACATCGTCTCTATAGGTAAATCTCCTATCAGGATTTTAACCCTCTGAGGCAAATTTGTCATTTGCAAATTTACAAAATAAGGCTATACAAATTGAGTCAAATAGAATTTGTATGATTTCTCATCATGTCCATCAGATGGATACAATTATTGTGTGTTAATAATGTGTATTCTGGACATCCCAGGACGTTCGCCCCAGGACAACTTGGTCCCCTGTGATGTGCTGCTGCTCAGGGGTCGTTGCATTGTGGATGAGGCCATGCTGACTGGAGAGTCGGTGCCCCAGATGAAGGTTAGAGGCATCATAACACTCTACAGGGCTCAAGGCCGAGGAATGCACGTTTGACCATTCTAAAGGGCAATAATGCCCTTTAGAATAGTTATGAGAATATATTATTGTGGGGTGTCAAAAATACCGCTGACAATATGGAGTGTGCAGGAGCCAGTGGAGGACTTGGACCCAGATCGAATATTGGACGTTCAGATAGACTCTCGACTTCACGTCATCTCTGGGGGCACTAAAGTGGTCCAACATAGCCCCCCTTTGAAGGCCAGTGCCGGACTCAAACGTAAGCAGTAATCCCTTTATTTGTTTCTGTAGTACAACACATACTGTTAGTGTAATTAGTGAATTGAATAGTGCATCTATTGTCAATATGCAACCCCATTTAATCCCCTTCTTTATGTGCAGCTGTAGATAACGGCTGTGTGGCCTACGTACTGAGAACAGGATTCTACACCTCCCAGGTGAGACTGTTGCTGAGTCTGTCTTTGTTACTTCTCTCCTTTTTTATATTAAGTATTTTAATTAAGTATACATTTGAATTCTAACAGAATGTTGAGTCAACTGTGAAAGTGTACTGATTATGTGTGTGCCAACTTGCCTCCAGGGTAAACTGTTACGAACCATCCTCTTTGGTGTGAAGAGAGTGACTGCGAACAACCTGGAGACTTTCATCTTCATCCTCTTCCTCCTCGTGTTTGCCATTGCTGCAGCTCTTTATGTGTGGTTAGAAGGTGAGATGCACTTGATCAAGATGATAATTAAGATGTAACTATTATTTATCATAGTCAAAGTGAAATCTAAGAGCTGGAGGTGAGGACAGCAGTACAGTTTCTTAATACCACATCTGTGCTTTGTGTTACTCCCTCAGGGACCAAGGATGCCAGCAGAAACCGCTACAAACTGTTCCTGGAGTGCACGTTAATCCTCACTTCGGTCGTTCCACCAGAACTCCCCATAGAGCTTTCTCTGGCAGTTAACACGTCGCTTATCGCCCTTGCTAAACTGTGTATGTCTTTGTGTGCTCCCTTTTTTTGAAGACGCATGGACAAAACATCTTACAATACAAAGCTTGAAATAGCCGTGTTTTCATTTGAATCTTCTTTTCATCCCCCGCTTAGATGTATTCTGCACGGAGCCCTTTAGAATACCATTTGCAGGGAAGGTGGAAATCTGCTGTTTTGACAAAACCGGAACACTGACCAGTGACAGCCTGGTCGTACGAGGAGTAGCTGGACTCAGGTAAGCCCTGCTCACAATTCTTAATGTTCTAATTCACATCATAAAAACATACCATGATATGGTCAAAGTGGTAAATATTTGCATACATTAGCGCTGTTTGGAGTGGAGGTTACCAGCTGGTGTTTGCATTTATGACAGAGAAGGAAAGGAGGTGATGCCTGTGTCAGAGATCCCAGTTGAGACGCATCGAGTGGTGGCCACCTGTCACTCATTGGTCACTCTGGATGATGGACAGCTAGTCGGAGATCCACTGGAGAAGGCCATGCTGACTGCAGCAGACTGGACCCTCACTAAGGGTAAAGGGAAATTACTTCCACTGAAGGCACGGCGTATTACAGTGGCGGCTGTGAGAGAACGTGTTCATGCTCGTGTTTGTGTTATGCTACTTCGATGCCAAAATTTCCTTTTGTTTTTGACTTTTTAGCAAAACCGTTAAGGTCGCATTAAACCTGTTGCGTTCAGCCCGGTAATTTGACCGGCTGATCTACAAGTAATGCTGTTCATCAAGTGCATTGCACTTTCATGTAGATTGTGTTATTGTAGCTTTGCTCTGAATAGCACAATACCTTCGTTTGTGTGTCTCATTGACTCTTTAACCCTTTGACCAGATGAGAAGGTGTTCTCACGAGGCATCAAAACCCAGGGACTTAAGATCCACCAGCGTTTCCACTTTGCTAGCGCTCTGAAGAGGATGTCAGTGTTGGCCTCCTGTGAGAAACTCGGCTCCACTGAACTCTGCTACATCTCTGCTGTCAAGGGAGCTCCAGAGACACTCAGAGGAATGGTACATATCCTTAGTACACACGTGCGTTAGTCCAGCCTAATATATTTTTTCATAACAGTGCCCTGATGTACCTGTGATCATAGTTTTCAGAACGTCCGGCAAATTATGACGAAGTTCACAAGGAAATGTCTCGGGAAGGAGCCAGAGTGCTGGCCTTGGGTTACAAAGAGATTGGACACCTCAGTCATCAGCAGGTTCTTATTTAATTTTACTCATAAATATCATACTTTGTCTGAGTGGTCTGGTCCGATGGGAATAGATTTCATTACAAACTGAGATGGATCTTTTTGTTGTCTCAATAGGTCCGAGAGATGAGCCGCGATGTGCTGGAGTGTGACTTGCGATTCGCTGGGTTCATGGTCGTGTTCTGCCCCCTCAAGAGTGACAGCAAGGCCGTCATCAGAGAGATCCAGGAGGCCTCTCATCATGTAATGCAGCTGACAAGACACAGTTATTTCATAAAGAATTCCAACAGCATGGTTTTAAGAGAGATAAAGCCTCTCCTTTTGCTCTCAGGTGGTGATGATCACAGGAGACAACCCTCTAACAGCCTGCCATGTAGCAAGAGAGCTCCACTTCATGCAGAAAGAACACACTCTTGTATTACAGCCAAGCCCTAGTCCGGGTAAGACGAGTCATAATCAGAATTACACGCTTTAGTGTGTCATTGGAGAAGGATGTCAATAATGACGGTTATAGCCAAAGGGCACTTTTTCTTTTTGACTGAGGACATAGCCAAAGAACACAATCACTGACCTTTTTAATGATATTCTGTTTTCCAGGCGAGTGGCACTGGGAGTCCATCGATGGCAGTGTGCGTGTGCCACTGCCCCCTCCCTCCGTTTCCTCATTTGTCCATCAGTACGACTTATGTGTAACAGGGGAGGGGCTGGCCAGACTCACCTGTGAAACCCAGCTTCTTCACAACCTTCTGCCTTACATTCAAGTGTTTGCTCGTGTCAGTCCAAAACAGAAGGTAGGGCACAGAAAACCACACGCGTACAACGTTTATAAATCGCGGCTACAATGTAGGTGGATGGCAAAAAATGTTTAGTTCTCTCAAACACCAGTAGTCATTGTCAGAAGGTCAAGCAATTTATTTTTTAAACAAAGCGCATATGTTTTTTGTCGACCAATGATAAATTATATCCTTCACAGACAAAGCACAGAAAAAAAACTAAAACTAGCAAAATACGTTTTTTTAAACTAGGGAACACCTCTCATTTTGGCAGATAGTTGAAACAAACTCATCTAAATTGCATTTTCTGAAATTGTGTATATATATATATATATATATATATATATATATATATATGGCATCTGTATTTTGAATTTGACACATTAATGGTACTGTATGTGACAATGTAAAAATGTCTAATGGTGAACATATGGATGTTATTAGCTATAATAGGTTCCTCTTTTTTTTCAGGAATTTGTCATCACAAGTCTAAAGGGGCTGGGTTATGTGACGCTGATGTGTGGTGATGGCACAAATGATGTCGGAGCTCTCAAACACGCCCACATAGGTACAATTTATGAAGCAGCCAGACTGAAGGCACGCGTCCCTCTGTATGAGCCGTCAACAGTCTGTAGTGATCATCCTTTTTCCTCAGGTGTTGCCCTGCTAGCCAACGCACCTGAGCGCATGCCTGAAAGGAAGAAACGGGGGAAAGAGAAGGAGGCTCCAGCAGTCGAACCCAGACCGTTACCACCTGTCAGCTCAGGAAGCAAATTGAGCTCGAGGGCAGCCAGGCAGCGAGCGATGACCCAACGAGAAGAGCAGCTTGCAGCACAGAAGGTGGGTTTCTTCAAGAAGGGCCTCCTCTCTGATTCTGCGAGGAATTGACTAACTTATGCAGCGTACAAACCTGGAGTCTCATGTTAGCCTCTTTCACGGTGACCAATGTTAATGGAATCTCAAAAACAAGAATAATCAAGCCATTCCGTTATAGAGCACTGGTCTGAACTTTGGGGTTTATTTTGTAACAGGAAAGAATCAACCAAGTCCTACGGGAGCTTGAAGAGGATCAGGTACAAGTAGTAAAACTGGGTGATGCCTCCATCGCTGCTCCCTTCACCTCCAAACTGTCCTCCATACAGTGCAGTAAGTAACGCATGTTTATGATTTTAGCTATTGACACAAAGATTTCAGGTTGAAGCCGCTCCCCACCTCTGAAACTCTTTAACCCCCCCCCCCCCCACACTCCCGCCCCCCTCAGTCTGCCATGTAATAAAGCAAGGCCGTTGCACTCTGGTGACAACGCTCCAGATGTTCAAGATCCTCGCTCTCAATGCCCTGGTGCTGGCCTACAGCCAGTCGGTACTCTACCTCGAGGGGGTCAAGTTCAGCGACTTCCAGGCAACCCTGCAGGGCCTGCTCTTGGCCGGATGCTTCCTCTTCATCTCGAGATCGAAGGTGAGAATTTCTGACTTTTGACCGATGGTTTTCCTAGCACAGTCATCTTTACGGAGTCTTCTATGATGACACATATCTGCTGTTTTCGATGGGGGAAAAAAAAACATTAATGATTTTTTTGTTGCTACCTCTGTTTACACAGCCACTGAAAACGTTGTCTCGAGAGCGTCCCTTACCAAACATCTTCAATCTTTATACCGTGTTGACTGTGCTGCTGCAGTTTGCTGTACATTTCTGTAGTCTGGTGTATCTCTACAAAGAAGCACAGAGCAGAAGTCCGCCCAGGTAAATCACCGTATGACAGAAAGAGGATAGAACAGCAGTTCTGCTTTTAAAAGTGAAACGTTTACATTACTAACCATACATCAATACTTTATCATTTCTCTCTTCCTTTTGCAGAGCGGAGCAGTTTGCAGATCTATACAAAGAGTTTGAACCGAGTCTCATTAACAGCACTGTGTATATAATGTCCATGGCCATGCAGATGGCCACCTTTGCCATTAACTACAAGGTACTTTTATTAACCACCAGTGTTCATCGTCTGTGTTCTTTGAGTATAAACTCACAGCATGCCTTGTTGCTTCCAAAGGGTCACCCCTTCATGGAGTCTCTCAGCGAAAATCGCCCCCTACTATGGAGTATTGCTCTCTCAGGTTTAGCGATTGTGGGACTTCTTACTGGTTCCTCTCCAGAATTCAACGAACAGTTTTCTCTTGTAGATATTCCAACTGAGGTGAGCTGACATCATTGTACCATAAATTGGTTTGTCAAAGTCACTGTGAAATAATGATGTATTCCATAAGGTAACCTGCTTCTTGTTTACTTCTTTGCAGTTCAAATTAATCATTGCCCAGGTTCTGGTTGTGGACTTTGTTGCCGCTCTGCTAGTGGATCGTGTCTTGCAGTTCCTGCTGGGCAAAGGAAATCTCAGGATGCCTTCTTGAACTCAGTGCCAATAGCTGCCCTAACCAACAAAGCTGTCATGGAAGAGATGACTTTTCTGGGAAGAGCAAAAGGCGAATTGAAGCTATTGTGACTTCCAAAAGACAGCCGAGACAGTCATGGCGTGCAGCACGTTACACTCCGGGCGTCCCTTTGCTCGTCCTGCTCTGCTCCTCCTTAACCATCTGTGCTTCTGCATTTTCATCAGCTCTTTTCTTTAATTATCTGTCTATTTCCTCATAACCCTTTTCTTTCTACATTTCTCTCTATCTTCATCTGTCCCTCCCCGCTGCAACACAAAGCCATGACGACAGCAGTATTGAGCGGAGTGCAAAACTGTGAGCCAACCAGAGTGAAACATACAGGAACACAGGAAAGGCAGTTCTCCAAGAGAAGTGCTAAAGTGTTTTTTTGATTCCTCTCCTTGATTTTGTAAAAAGTGAAAAACATCTCTAACAGACTTATAAAGACTTACAGATACAAATTATGAGGTCTGCCAAGTGTTTTGTCAAGTACTGATGTGTCGGCGCGTGGACAGGATGAGCATATACTGCTGGTCATGAACTATCCTGTTCCTATAAGCAGGTAAGTAAAGAATAATCAAGGTATGAGAATATAGTATAACTGCATAAAGAAGGATTTCTAGTGAAACATTGGATCAATGGACAAATAACACTGGCAAAAACAATGAAACATAAAGAATAGCATGTGGAAGCTTGTGAACTATCAAACAAGCTGGTCTTCGAGATCAGCCTTAGATAAATGTCTGCTATTTACCTTTAATACAAAACTTTTGTTTGCTGAACAAACAAAAACATCTTAAACAAATAACATTTACACCAAAAATAAAAAGATAATTGTACCAAATATTTAAGCAATATCAAGCTTTTAGCGGTCCTGCAAACCCCAAATGTTAATTACGGTTTCCTTTTACCGGTAGTAACATGATCAAACACATAATTTGTTGACACAATCGTTAATTCAAAAAAAGCCTTAAAATGCTCATAAAAAGGCTGACAAATCAAGGTAGGAAGGGGGAGATTTGAGTTGATGAAAAATATTGTCAACATCATCTAGTTCTGAAACAATTTAATTTGTTATGCACCCTCAGATCATTTAGATTTATTTTCCCATATAGATGTAGTTGTAGGAGTACCTAATAGTGACTGAATACATTTCAATAAGATGCAATGAACTGGTGTATATTCTCAAAAGATACAAAAACAACTTTTATAATCCAACTAAATGATTTAGTGGATAAATATATGTATAGTTGTTAGTCAATCTATGTAAAGATCACATTCAGAGGTCAGCAAAGCAAATATTTCTCAGGGGACGCTGGAGGCACAAATTGAAGATCAAGGGTGGTACACTTTAAGCGCACCTGCATAAATGATACCCTAAGAAAAGAGGAAATGTCATGTATCAACATAGAGTAGGTGTGATTCCCTGAAAAGCTTTGGTGAGTGTTGGATAGACTGGATAGGGGGGACACACATGAATGAAAAGTAGTTTGAGAGAAAGGCCATTTTAGGTACTGTTCATTACTCTGCCGATACATTGCAAAGAATGACCAAATAACCAGCGGTTATGCCAAGAAAAAAAAGTTGAATCTGTTGATCACAAGGTGTTAAACTCTGGAGGCCAAAACACCAGAACTGTGGGGAACCGTGCTGATGAACTCTTCAGCTACATATCACAAATCCAACCAATATCCACAAACCGAAATGGGCCCAGGATTGCCCCTGCAAACTTATATATATCAACCCTTGCTTTAACTTTATCTACAGGGTTTCAGAACTAGATGAATAGATTTCCCCACCCCCAAGGCCATACGCAGAAACAACTGTAATTGTGGCTTATTAAAAAATATGATTTTTTTATAGTATTTTCCAATATAGAACTCTTTAGTGGATGAACTCTTAAAATCGATCGTTTGTTTTTCTATGTTTATAATTATGAGCTACTCTCGTTGCCATACAGGGACATTTGTTAAGTCATTTGACCTACGCTTGAAGTCAGTGGATAACCGTACAACTCCTAAAAGGTGACAACCACCCACGACTTCATATCTTCTCATGGAGGGTTTATTTCCTAAGCATCATTATTTATTGATTGCAAATAAAACTAGAAGAGATTTAAATAATAACATTGCGAGTGCCTCTTTGCCTCGAACCATAGTCGCGCGTGCGGTCGCACTACATTTCCCATGGTGCTTCGCTCAGAGGGGCTGGGCCTCTTGGGCGCGCGCGCTGTGGAGAAACATTTGAAAGAAAAAATGGCGGATAAACATTCGGCAGCTTCACAAGATGGGTTTGTGTTCTTTGTTTTCTTTTACGGTTGTGACTAAATTGATATGCATTGACAAAATGCAGTTACGCCTCAGTTTTTCCCCAAAACAAAATATTGTCATGCTGGCTAAAAAAACTTACTAACATACACGTAACAACTTATCACCCAAACACCATTAACCAAGTTAAACGTTGGTGTTACAAAAAATGTTCTTGCAGTTGCGGAAATGTCGCAGTTGATGACAACGTCAACGCTGCCCTGAATACGGTGAGTTATTTTAATTTACATTTTAAGCCAGGCACCCAACCTCGCCTCTACTAACCTAACGTTATGAACCGACTCTATTCGTGTCGACGCCCCTTAACCTTAACTCTTTCTGCGATGTATCAAGGTCGACTCGGTGAGGCAGACATCGAAAAGATGCTCCCCCACGAGCCCCAGCACGCCTCCCTCAAACAAATCCCCCCGTACCGTCTTCCTGCCAACCAGTGCAACGAGCCCAGCTGCAGCGGGAGAACTGGCGGGAGCGGACCATCCAAAGACGGGGACGGAAAACAAGGAGGGACCCTCGAGTCCCTCCGACCAGCCCTCTGCACGGAGGAAATCCTGGAGGAGAGCCACTATAACCCGACGCTCTCTCCCTGCCCTCCTCAACCCCTATCAAGGTCAGCTATCTTTTCTTTCTTCTTCTACCGTCTAAACAAGAATCCATTGTTATTGTTGTGTAAATCCTCATGTATGTGTCTATTGTAGTTTTGTGTAGGAACATAAGTACATCCTTATCACAGCAAGAGAGGCTTGAGGAATTGATGGAGGCTTCAATGAAGGTGAGTGTGGTCGAGTCCTAATTTTAGGCTAGAATTAGTTGTGACGAAATGTGAAAAATGAATTAAGCACACACAACAGGGGAGTTTTAATCTTTCTCTATTGATCTCAAACAGTCAATTCTAGTCTTACTAAACCTACCAGTGGTTGTAATAATGAATGGGTAGGCCCTCTATTACTAAATGTGTGAGAAGTAACAAAAACCCCACACTTATTGGTTTGTAGGGAATAATTACTGTTTTTGCATTGTATTAAAAATATTGTATTTAATTTAACACAACTTGAATTATCTATCACTATCTCTACTGTGGTTTTAAGTACCCACCTACTGTCCACACGATAATGTAATGAAGTAATCATGTATCAAAATGAATAGCTCTTTGTCTAATGGTGTTTTGTTTTGTCTGTAGCTAGCAATAGAAAGAACTCAAAGTGCATTGCAGTCAGTGCCAAACACCTCACTGGAGTCTTTTCAAAAACAAGGTAAGTGCTTGCAATACTGCATTTGGCTACATTTCATATAGCTCTGTATTTGAACTGAATCGCTGTCGTAGAAATATTAAGTTTGTGGTGTTCTTTTGTGCAGTTGTGCACATGCAGAAAGAGTGGAGTTGTCTTGCCAAAAGCATACGCGATGAACTAGAGAGTCGTCAATTCCCTGCTATGACAGCCAGGTATTGTAGATGTTTTATACATTTAATTCTTTGCATGGGTTATATATTGTTTTTTTTAAATGTTTTTTTTAACTTACAGATTAATATATGATACTGGATTTATTTGCTGTATTCTTTCAGTTCTAGTGATCCTGTAGTACAGAACGCCATGGAAAAGGTCAAGAAAGCCATCAATAGGCAAGTTCTCCTTAGTATAGATACATCACATCCGAAGTAGTAATGTGGAACATATTTTCAAACTTAGAAACACAGATGGTGTGGCCTACCACATGGGATTCTTTAGTTTACAAGCCTGCTTTGGGTTATAGGTTCCAGGCTGAAAGTGAGTCGTGGGAGGCACTGTTGATCAAACACCGTAGTAAAGCAGAGGAATTGGAAAGGTAAACATGTGTACTGTTATTAAGGAATACTGTATTTACAATTTTGTCCACACAATCCTCTTAATTGCGTATCCATTATGTGCTCTTTATTCGTTGCAGGAAACTGGAGCAGGGCCAGAAAGGAGGTGTAACATTGGACTCTTCATCTGTGGCCCAGTCCTCACAGTACCGTTTCATACAGAGTAAACCTGACTACCAGGGTCTCCTTTGTAGACAACAGCCCATGCTTCACACTATGGCAATGATTGTACGTGGGCAATGTATTTATTTTTATCAGAACATCAAAAATCTATTAATTTAAATTGACTATTTCAGCTAAAGTGGAAAGCTGTATGGTAATATTGTTGAAAAAACAATCAAACTGTTATACCATTTTGTTTGTAGATGGACACTCAGAGTAAAATGGTGAGAGAGCTTCTGTCCATCAAGGAGCAATCACAGCTTCTGGTGAAAGAGACCAGTGGCCGATTGGGTAATGAGTTAATGCTTTTATTTACCTTTTAATGTTTTCATGCAATAATTGAATATAATTCACAAATGTGTCGAAAATTGGGTTCCATTTTCATTTATTTTTTTCTAACAGCGGCAGAGGCAGGATTCCAGGATATTTCCCCTGACCTCATCAGGAACCTCATTGCAGCACCTTTATCCTCTGCAACTTCATAGTCCCTCTGGCAGGATGCAAGCAATGAATCATCTAATGACTTGTTTATGATTCTCGTATGCATACTTACTGTTAGTTTAGCTCCAATATCTTGCTCAGTCCTTGTTGTCGCAATTTATTGGAGAAAGTAAGCTCTAAATGCCGAATTTCTGTATGCACCCCCCCCCCTCCCCACCTACCAAAAAAAAAACAATCAGGAGGGACAGGTTATAGAACTAGCTGAGGTAATGCTTGTGTTTGGCCAGCAGGTGGCACTAGCTGGCTTTACAATAGCATGGGAAACCTTGGCAAATGGCCACTGGATTTTTCGGTTTGGCCTTAATTAAATGTAATTATTCCTACCTGTAAACCCTGAAACTGTTAAGACCTGTCTGTCAGCTGTTGGAGATAAAGGAACAGAATGGATGGCGCAGAATACTCTGCCAACAGGGTTCTTGGTCATTGCTCATAAAACAAACATGAAATAGTCAAATATAATGACCGTCTGGAACAAAACTGAATTTGTCTTTAAAAATGGTTTTAATGGTCTAGTGACAAGTCTGATTACTACCATTTTATAAATATCTTCACAAGTGACAATGCAAAGACTAGCTGACACAAGATTACTTGCATAGTGTTATTTTCAAAGAAGTGTAATTAGACCTATGAACATTAACTTAAATGATTGTAAAATACAAAAGGGTTGTAGTGCTCTACAGTTTAGTCCGGTTGATTTATACAGTCTTTTTTTTTTACAAGCTCATCTTCAGCACATATATTCTCTTGGTGCTGCATCTATTTCACTTCATTGGTGTCCCCTGACCATTCAGGAGGAGGCCCCTCCCCCATAGTGACTCACCCCCATCTCTTGCATTTGGCTGGGTCACTGATGCAGAACGAAGCTTTGACATTGTACCAGTCAGTCAAAGCTTTGTTCTCTATCACTCCTATCTCTTGGACCCAGTCCCTCATTAACGTTCATACTTATTGGTTCTCTGGTGATTGCAGGAGGAAGAATTTCCTTCTTGCCTTTTGCCAACAATAAAAAATATTGAATGGCTTTCCTTGCTTTGCAGTTATGGTTTGAAACATGGAGTATTTTGAATTTTCCTTGAGATGGTATTCAAGGGAGTCGCTAGAGAGAACAGGGACATGCACAGAGACGACAAGTGGGGTTGTGACCGTGATAGTTGTGAGCAAGGGAGGATGGTGCACAGCAGGAAAGATCGATTCTTATTTAGATGAAAATGAGGCTTGATGCTTCTGAGGGGAGAGGAGGGCAACTTTAGCATCTAAATGAATAGAGGTTTCACAGAAATTACCCTTAAATGAATCACTAACAATGAAAGGTATTACGAAGTTTACAAAGCCACTGGCTTTGGGGTTAGGTGATAATCCCTGCAGCTCTTCACTTACAATTGCATTATACAATGTTGCTTTAAACATTTAAACCACTCAGTGTCCCAGGCAAATGGCATGTTATTCATGTTTGATTTGAATGCAGTCCATATTTGGATAAAGGTGCCTTGGGTGTGACCAGCCACCTGGTTTGAAAACTACTTTAAATAAGAAATAAAAGGATGGTTCTTTTTTTTATTATGTATGAACACTTTTTGTTCTATCTAACTGCCCACTTTTTATATGATTGTAACTTTGGTTGGAGTAGGTTTAAACTTTTTTTAGGGTTAAAAATCCCGTAAACAACATGAAAATGTGAATTGTGACTTGCAGCCTATTATATGCACATGCAAACAGCAATTACTGTTTATGCTCGCTGTATTCTCTATTCTTGTTGTCTCTAACTTTAGATTGATTATCTCCCGATTGTGGTAGATGGATGTGTGGAGAGTCAGCATAAACCACTGCCAGTTTGGTCCTACTCCCTCATGCACACCCATCATCTCTTCTCAGTACAGCAAGGCTGGCTGCAGCTCTCCTCCACATCCATTCAGCCAGCCATTCGTCTTGGAAAGCTGTCTCTCCGATCTGAGTGATAAACTACAGCAGAATTGCCCAGTTTGCAAAAAAACAAGGACACTTGTTTTCAATCTGTGCTGTCAACATTTTCATACCGAAAACTGATGGGATGTTTCATTCATCGGGGGTTTAAGACAAGAATGATATTCTTGTGTAGGACTGTTTTGCTTTGTGGTGGAATATTGGTCTTTTAAAGACGACATATATATATATATATATATATATATGTGTGTGTGTGTGTGTGTGTGTGTGTGTGTGTGTGTGTGTGTGTATAAAGGTCATTAACTTTTACACAAAACCTATGAAATTACACTGATTCTATGTGAGCATATGCATTTCACTACTTATTTTCTCTCATTCAACACACTTGAGGATATAAATATGAAGTGGCTTGTTGAATTCATACCATGCTGCATTTTCTCAATAAAACAATCGTTAAAACATGTACAGTGGCAGAGACTTTGATCATTGACACGTTTACAACCGTATGTAAGGTGATTGAAGTGAGATCAACTAGCACACTCTCCCCTTTTAAATGCCTAACAGCATTCATTTAAAAGTTTTGTTTGGAAAACATAGCATGTACGTAGTCTCACCGTACATTAATCGAGAAAGGGGTTTGAACCGATTATACTACCAAGCAATGCTGATGACGTAAGGGGCTATCCATTTGTCATGGCCGCACTAGAGGAAAATCCGGTCACCTGGAGGAATAATACAGATATGCGCTCTTAAACGCGGCGTTACATAAATAAAATCGATGCACTGGACCAGCTGATGTAGAAATGTATTTGCATTAGACGCATTTCTAAATGAACCCACTGCTGCGGGGCGCTGTGAGTTCAATGGTCAACGCGACGCACGCAGCTCGCGCAGCACAGAACGTCCCACATACTCGCGCGACATCACCAACAACAATGGCAAACGCGAGCCGACAGACCCGCACGCTCCGGCGCTGAACCCACGTCATATTTATAGTTTCAATTTTTAATTGGCCTTTTTTTAGTTGTTGTAGTTTGGTCAAGGCTGTTCGACTACTGCTATTATTCCTCGTTAATTTTTTTTTTTTTTTTTTAATTTCGAAAATGTGCGAGGCGCTGTTGGCAAGCTCACGCAGTCCGTGCGCGCGTGTCCCTGCTGCCTTTCTGCTGGGCTGCGGCTACTAACCTAGCTGCCTCTCACTCGGTGGTTAGCTAACGTTAGCCTGGCCGCGTTTATTGACGTGAGGTGCGGGGGGGGGGGGAAACACCAGCGAATGTAAAGCGTGTCCGCGCGATCCGTTTCATGACAACAGCCCGTAACTGTTTTTTAGTCGTTGCTGTTGGTTACGGCGAGAAGCGTCGTATGGTTTGTCGTGGGATACACTTTGCTGGCTAGCTAACAGGCTAGCTATTTGTGGGTGCTCTTCGGCTGAGGGAAACGGCGAGTTTTTTTTTTCTTTCAAAGTATGGATGACCAGACCAGGATGATGACGGGTCTCACCGGACTCGGTGGACTAGCACAAGCCGACGTCGGTGACCCGGACTCGGTCCGGAAACAGCAGTCCCTCGGTCAACCTCAACAAGACATAGGGGATATCTTACAGCAAATAATGGCCATCACCGACGAAAGCCTGGACGAAGCACAGGCCAGGTAAGAAAGGCGAAGAGCCATTTTCCACACATGATAGCTAAGCTAAAGTGCGCTGTGTGTGTCTTATTTTTCCTTCCTCAAGAGCTCAAGCTTTTGTGTGCAACCTTCCCGTAGATAAAGGCAATGCGAGACCTCAACATTTATGCAACTTTACGTTACACTGTAATCCGTTTGCTAAACCGGTTCCTGCGTTACATTAAGCGTAACTTGAGCGTTACCGTGCTGCTGTAGTTCGGAAGGTGGTTCTTTGTTACTTCAAATCGTCCTTTTATTGTCTGCTGTAGTTTGTAAACACGCTCGCTTGTTCGAAAAAGGGCGATGACGTTTTTACATAATTGGTACACGAATGAAGGGTTAAATAAAAAAAAGTTATCCTATCGAGCTTTTTATAATGGCCGTCTAAAGTGTGCATAACTACTTAACTAACGTTCAAGCTGTGTTTCCAGGAATCGACCTTTTAGTACAAAATAGTATTTTCAGGCCACAGGATTTCATTAGCCCCCGCATAAAGAAAACAAATCCTACATATTTTATGAGTTTGTTTAATCCTTCCATTGGCTCGTATCCCGTTGGTGACGCAAATTTCGCTTTCACGCCAAATCAGTTGCTGTGACTTCAAAGAATATGTCGTCAACACACTAAACGCTTTTTAAAACGCCGCATGTTTTGGGAGGGAACACGGGTTTATTGGTCATATCGTAAAAGCTTTAACAAATAACAAGTAGCGCCATGGCAAATGAGTTTAGCCTAATTAGAACAACATACATCTAATACGACGATAACATTGCTCATTGAAATGCAAATGAGCCGTAAGGCTGTTTCCCAATTGTCCCCTTGTAAAGGACCGAGTGCTGTCCGTGAAGTCATTCATTCATTTAAACCTTCTGTTTATGTTTGAGGTATTTTACGGATCATCATTTTTGAGGAGCATACGTTGCAGTGAATAACTGACCTGCACTCATTTGCCATGTGGCTTCAAGGAGCAGTTTGAGACGAAGCCACAGTATTTCAACAATAGACAACCGTCCACTGCGAGACTGTGGCCACGGCGTGATGTGTCATTAGCTAGTGATTTTCCACCCCAACATTTGACCACCTGGTTCTCTTAATTAATTCACTCCTCTTTCGCTCCCTCCCTCCCTGGTGTTCATCCTTTTCATTGTGTGCTGGGTGCAATCAATTCTCCTATAATGTGTACGCGACTGCAGCTGTCCGCAAATCGAGTTTCTATTAATGAGATGGTGGTGAGGGGGAGGGATGATGCTACCAGCAGCTTATGAACACTGGGATATTACTTTTTTTTTCAATACAAGTTTTGAGGGCTCAATTAGATGTTATTTCGTTGACAAACACTTTTGGACACTTTTGAATACACTGTGTTTAGTTTTGGTATCTGTTTTACTGTGCATGTTTTTTTAGTTTGTATTTTAGATCTTATTTTATATTCTATTATTAATTTAAACTGTACATTATTCTCCTTTGTTCCATATATGCACCACCCACCATTGCAATTCCTTTGGTATGTCCAACATACCTGCAAATAAATGTTTCTGTTTCTAACATGCAAATAATTTTGCTTTAAAATTTTTACTGCATTCTAATATGTGTTGTCTTTAAATGAAAATCCTGTGTGGCCTCTGAAGACCATTTATAGAAGGTTGATCTATGGCTAAACAAATAATGTGTATTTCAGTTATTTTAATTTTTAAAGGTACATTTTAGTGTAGGAAGTCCCAGCAGGCCCATTATTGGACGTTAACAGGCTACTCTGAAAAACTAATTAAAGGTGTGGCTGTCTCGGAAGTGCCAGAGGTGTCCTTGCTGTGTGCTTGTATTGATTTAAACTCCCACACAGAGCATGTCCTCTTCATGCCATATATGTGCAAGATTAATACTAGAAACGAATGCAGCCGACTGGAAGTTCAGTTGATACAAATTGTGTGGCATGTACAGTGCAGTTCTTTGCTGTTGGCGTGTGCTCAGTTCGTATATAATCAGTGACGGTATGTTGATATGATGCAGACATTTGAAGCTTTGTTTATCATTAGCTAATGGACTAGTTTGCATTACGTGTGGAATTGTTAGGCTCTGTGCTAATTTGCTCCTCAGGTTTAATTCAGGTTAAAAGCATCAAACAACCAGACTTCAAGACTGCACTTTGTCTGTTACAAATACTTTCCACAATACAGAGCAGAGCAGCTGGCATGACCCAAAATGTACAGTCTTTGTCATATCCTACTTAACTCTGGCCGAGTTTGTCACCCACACATAAATCTTCTCCTCGGTCATGGTCCAACAGTTACTGTGTGTTGGCTCCGGTGTGAGCATGACAGCCTCGTCGTGCAGGGTGGCAGTGTGTTGGGATGGGGAGTGGTCAGGGCAGTGCAAGAACTCGGTGTTGCAGAGTCCACTTCCTGCGCACCATCCACCCTCATCCTCTCACCCTGTCGCCATATGTTCAGATGCTGGCCAGAGGAATCGCCGGCGCATTGGGGTGGATCAGACGACCCCACTGAGGGAGGGAGAGCAGGGGGGGGCATGGCAGGGGGTGGCCTGCCACTCAA
Organism: Gasterosteus aculeatus; assembly: GCF_964276395.1. Taxonomy (NCBI): domain Eukaryota; kingdom Metazoa; phylum Chordata; class Actinopteri; order Perciformes; family Gasterosteidae; genus Gasterosteus; species Gasterosteus aculeatus. The sequence goes on along the minus strand of NC_135699.1, from coordinate 9,487,130 downwards.
CTTCCAGCACAGGTCAGTACAGGACCGCATGAGCACCTCCTTCTCCCCCTCCTGCTCATACCCTCCATGCTGAAGGCAGCCCTCCCCCAACTCAATCCAGCAGTGACAGTATTGGTGGACAACATTACATATTTATTGCTAGACACATAACTCTTACATCAAAGCGCCTCACAGAATAATCTCACAGAAAGGCACTCTTCCATGGCCCGCAGTGGGAGCACAATAAGCCCGTCACCATAGTCCCCTCATTAATACTGCAGGGAACATTCACAACTGGAATTGGTGTTGCGGTCAGGTGTGGCCAAATCATGTTCATCTGTGGTTGTTTTCACCTTGTTGTCAGTGTTGTTTGGAAAAGAAATGCTTTATTTCGTTGTGATCCTGAGGTTCTACTTGTTTCATTTCCCCATTCATGCTCATCAGAAACTGAAGCCTTGCTGGTTTTGTTTTTTTCCTCACGTTTGCACTTTTTCAATAACCTATTTATGTTTTTACCACTGTTACCTGTTTTTTCAATAAACTATACTTGTTGGGATTTGTAAAACTATTAGTAGAACACATCAATACAAAGTGTTTTCTGCAATCTTTAGAAGTAGTTTTAGAAAATGGAGGGTTAACACCAAATCATATATTTTACAAGATAACCTAATTTTACGACGGCACTGCAAACAGTCACACTGTTACTAGAGTTAAACAACACCCCTCTGACAAGCACAACAATGAAGTAACATTGTAAGCTAGATAGGTGTAGCATGCTTGTATTACATGCTTAGTTGGATTTTTTACTTGGGTTAGGCCTTTCTGAATGTAATAAATGTTTTAAATGCATTTGTATATGCACTCTGCACTTGTGTAATATCAGGAAACATTTATTGGCATAATATGTCAGACATATGTCCGAGTATGTGTGAACTTGATGAACAATAATTACACTTAGACTATAGTGCCATTTAGGATCATATTAGGAACGGAGAAGTAAGCTACATGGGCCTGTGTGGGTGCATTTGAATTAGCGGGATATTTGTAGTAGTCTGATTTGATTACGGTGAACTGTAGAAGTTTGTCCCTTTCTCATTTTAATTGGCAATAAAGAGAATGTTTTTTGATTAAATTGAAACTTAATCCTAATCCGCTTTATCAAGTTACCATCTACTTTGATGGTACAGGTCTTTCTGTAAGATTTAGAAATGAGATTACTGTGTATTAACTCCTGGAATCTGGTGCTCGGTAATCATGACCTCAGGTTTGTCACCATTACACAGTGCAAAGCATTCACGTCTTCCTAGTTTCCGATTGACTCATCGGGGCTGTTTCTGCACTTTGAGTGGCATTGGACCACTCAAAGTGCATTCAAACAACATGGCTCTGTCCTGCTGTGTTGCCCTGTTGAAATGCTGTATGGATAACACATCCACCTCCTGTACCTCTTTTTATGGGGGAGGACATGGAATGACTTGAGATAGAGGTCTGTTTATCGTAATCCTCCTCGCTCTCTCCCTCTCTTATTCCCTCTTCTCTCTTACAGGAAGCATGCCCTGAACTGTCACAGAATGAAGCCAGCCCTCTTCAGCGTTCTCTGCGAGATCAAAGAAAAGACGGGTGAGTTTCTACTTCACTCGTTATCTTCCTGTTTTCCAGTCGGCACCGGTTCTAGTCCAATGTTGAGATCTTTTGTACCTGGCGCCAGGTTACTTTTGAGTAGCCTGGCAGAGAACTCTATTGACCTTATTGGGTGTGATTTAGCTGCATGTATTGTTTATGCTTTGGTTACACATCATTTGTAATACGCATTACCGATTGTTGTTTTGTCCTCGTGACTAGAGAAACCTAACCTATTTTGACGGCTGATCAGACTTTACACTGGAACTAATCTCAGTGGATTGGTGTCTTTTTGACACTTGAATCAGTAGAACTTGCTGGAGAACATGCCGACCAGCCGGAGTTTACACACTTATTTATCCGATGGCAAGCGGAGTAACTGAATTCAGAAACACACTTTGCATTTCTCGGATGGTGCAACCAACAGGCTGCTACAGCTGGTTGAATTGGACTAGTTGACAGCAGGCACATAGGAAAACTACACTGGGGTTATTGCTTTACAGTCAAACTGTTACGCTATTCCAGGTCAAAGAGCGGTTATTTTCTCCCACATTATTAAAACAACTATAAGACACAGGTTGGGTGATTGTGTATTGGGAATAAATTGATACACATATGAATGCAGTATCTTCTTATCTTTTATATTGACAATATAAAAATCTCAATTTTTCTCTTACACCTAGAATTATTCTATGTTTACATGCTTCTTATTCTCATCTTGTTAGCTATTCAAGTCAGCTATGTGACAGATTCTAGTGTGAGCGCAGGCGCAGGCATTGGATGGATGGCAGATTAATGGTTGTGGTAGTGCAAATGGGGTGCGTTTTCAAATCCTCTCCCTCTGCAAGTCTCTCAGCGTTGTGTTTTTCTCTCTTCCAGTGTATCTTCTAACAGCAAACCTCTTTGTGTTCAAATAGAATTTGAAAATGCTGCACTGCTGCCTGTTGTGGCCATTTGTCAATAATGCATTATTGCTCTCCAGTGATTGGACAAAAGTAAAGGCAAGGCTAGAGTGAATGGGGCAGGGTACACTGTTTCCCAGGCAACCAGTGGTCTTATTTACCCTAATGCCATTCACTTTGATTTTCACATTTAGTCTCCCAGCAAACTAGAGTGTCTTGAGTATTTTTGCAATAAGCTGAGCAGAGAAAAAGACAGACAGGGTATAGATGTAGCTTAACAAAAGATTCATGCCATACGTAAGCTACAGAGGTCTTTGGTTCGCATGTACTCTACTGGCCATCTGCCACGATGTGACCTCCTATCTGCACCGTGTACCTGCTTTACCATTTCACTGCTACTCCATCAGACCCCCTGCAGGCCTCATTATGTGCCTTTGGAATGTGACTTTGCTTCTCCTCAGTGCAGCTTGTGGAAGACCCAATCAGTAGTCCTATAGTATCTCCACAGATTTTCTGCAGTCTTCTTTCACTAATAAACATGCACTTGTGTCTGCACACCCACATACGCACTGTGTCTCTCTTGCACACAGGCGCGCACACACCGAAAAAGGATAAAAGCTAACTCTGTCTTGGGTCTACTCTTACTGCCTCGGTCTTGTCCTCTTCCCCCTCCCTCCCTCCCTCCCTCCGTTTGCCTCGCTCCCATTCTTGAAAGAGAAGACTTGCTCTGAACTCCGGGCTTTGATATGGTAATGTAATGGTGGAGGACGGGAGGTGGGTTGTGGGGGATGGGAGGTGAATTCCTCTGAGTGCTGCAGTTGGTTAGATTGTTTTCATTGTAAAGGAAATGTTCTGCGCAAATGCCAGTACCCCCCCCCCACACCCCACCCCCCGCCCCCTCTCCAAAACCCTCCCGTTTTTAAAACAGTGCCTGCGTTGTCCTGAGCTCTCGAGTTAAACACCACCTCCGTCTGCGTGAAATTTGATTCCTCTTAATGCGTTTATTAAAGATGTACTCCCAAAAACGAAATGTAAGCAATTGGAAAAAGACAGAAAAATGATCAAAGTTGAGAGCCAGTGGCTTTGCTTCAACTCCGTTCTGTTCCCCCTCGCTCTCATGGGTATTTGCTGTAAAAATAGCTCTTGGTGCAATGGGACAGCTGATGCCAAAATCTCTCACAAGCCACTGCAGTTACTCTCAGAAGTTCTTCATTAAGTTTGGGTATGTTTTGAGGCATTTCTTACTTTTATGCATTCCTGGTGCTTTACACACGACAACAGTGAATCTGTCACTCACTCAGTCTGTTCTGTCGCCCTGCTGAAGTCCTTCTCTTTTAAGCCTGAAAACACCCAGTTGTTTATTTTTGGACAGATTTAAAAGTAAAGACTACTTTTCGTCAAGCGGCATTAAAGCTTTCCAGTTGTTGTTTTTTTTTAGCTCGGAGTCTCTCCCTCCTCCCCTCAGTTGGATAAGTTCACACCCCCAACACTTGCCACTCATCTTGATAAGCTGTCTGATAAACAACTCTGTGAGATAATGCTGCTGGATGGCTTTGTAGAGATGGTGGCTAGATCCTTACCTGTGTAAAACTGAAATGGCTTACCTCCGTGTCACACCTTATTAATGCAAATCAATGTCAGACAATTCTTTTCTCATGCAAGTATCTAAAAACCACCACCCATACAGGCCGTGTATCCCGCAGCAGTAGTGAGGGTTTAATAACAAGTACACGCTGGCCAGCAGCCAGCAGGATGTTAACTTCAGCCGGTAGATTGCTCTGCTAGGTGTCCTAACATTGTCTCAGGCCGTGGGTATCTGCTTTCTGGCTCTCCCACAGAAACTCAATGCTCCTTTGCGTTATCTGACCAGCCCCTGACTTTTGAGAGGCTTTTGTAGTTTATTCATCAGATTGATTTGACTGATATTTTAACAATATTGGATGGAAATGTCTTATTTTTTCGAAACACATATAAGCACCAAAATCTCCCGTCGGCACCTGCCGCCAGAGCCAGCAACACGCAGCTAGTGTGATGGCAAAGCAGCTAGCTGACAACCCGTCATCACATCCCGTTAACGTTATGAGAAGATGGATGAGTGGCGAGATTAAGCCTACTGCACAAACTCGCTCTGTGGTTTGTGTTTTTCAGTGCTATTCCTGCTAAGATGTTTAGCATACGTTAGGGTATTGATAATACATGGGTATTATGTATTTTATAATACATGGGTATTATCAATGGTTACAAATACGATTTGAATCAGTTCATCATCATCAAATGTAAGAGCTTGATTTTTAGAGAAAGGTTTATCTGAGTGGAAATCCATATATTTTCTGTCTGCCAATACACTATCCCAAAAGCCTTTCAGTTAGTCACTAAGCTATCACATCAGGTTATATTGCTATTAAGCAACAAATGTTACAAATGCTCCTTTGTTGTCGTAACGTAGTAACAACCTGAGTGGTGTCCTTGCCCTGCTGTGGCAAGGACAAAATACTATTTTGGCATCAAAATGGTTCCAATTACAAGCTAATTGAATCACAGCATAATTATATTTGTAAAAACAACAAAGAAAAAACAACATAAAAAGTCACACCTGTGTGTTATTTCACACCCTAGAAACCTTTTAGGAATCGGATTTAAATTGTGTGTGTGTTTATTTTAGATGCCTCGCATTGGTTGACAACAAAATATCGCACACACGTGTTGTCCTGTTGGCAGCACTCTTGGGAAAAAACCTCTCCAGCTTTACCATGGATTTAGATGTTTGTAGTGCACAGGCTTTGACAGACCACAGTACATGAAGTCTAGTGAATGACATGCCTCATTAAAGCAACTTGATTATTATTAGTTCTCAAAGAGCCCAATTTGGAATAGAGCCATAACCTTTTATGAGTTGTTAGGAACCTGTGGGAAGTCTTATTATATTTTTATGATGGAAAGCATACATTGCCTTTTAACCCAAAAGCAATAACAAGATGAAAATAGTTTGTGGTAGAAATGTGAGCTATGTGAAGCTACCAAACCTGCGTTGTTGGTTTTACTATCTGGTTTAAAACAAGAACAGGTCATCCACTTTTGTAATGCCGCACCAACCTTTCCCTCGGTCAAATCCTCTGCTATTCTATTTTAAACAGTGAGTTTTATATTTACGAGCACCAGGCAGTGGTGCTGGATTATCTCGTCGGCTTTTCAAGATTCTCTGTTGTTTTTGTGGTGTCCTGCCACTCAATTGTTTTTTTTCTCCCCCGGCCTCTCTGCAGAAGAGAACGAAAAAAAGATAGTGTGTTGGGGGGTTTGCAGGAGCGATACAGGGAGATTGATGAGGCAGTAAGAGCAGGAGTAATTACTCGATGTCCATTCCCCAAGCCAGATTGGCAGACGGCTAATATCACACAGACCCCTGGCCCTGACAGACACACCACCACCACCCCCACCACCCAAGCCAAAGTGGGGAGGTAGCGCGCCCCAACCTTCAGCGGGGGCCTAATGGTGTGTGGGCCAAGTGATTTCCCCATGTGGTATAATTCCTGTAGGAACTGGACCTCTGTATATTGATGAGGGAAACGGCTGTCTGCAGTGTTTTTAGGATGGGGGGAAAATGTTCACCTTAAAGACGGCTTCCGATTTTGGCTTTTTTAGTCAGTCAGTATTTCACAGAGATAGGAAGAGAGATTATAGGAAGAGGAGGGAAAACGTGGGTCAACAATGCAAAAGCATTTGGCCATTTGAGTGCTGGAAAACCCCAAAACCCCCAAAACCCATGCCATATTTCATCGGGGTTCCTTACCTAATTAGAAAGGGCAGCAAATAAAACCAGCGGGCATACTGGTGACAGACATTTGAAGAATTTTAATTGGCCCAAGTGACGGGATAAGCACCGTGTTCTGCACACGTTATTTTATTTTGAATTAACAAATGTCCATGAATTTAAGCCCCAAAACAAGAAACAATGAAATATCAGTGAACAGTATTGGTCAAGGATGGCCCACCGAGAAGACTCCTACCGCTTCATCTCATCTGCTCTTCCTCTCAGCATGTCTGTGCCTCTCCCATTGCTTTCAGGCTTTACTCTTAAAAGAAGGCCTCTCTTTAATTAAAGATATGTAAATGTGTCTCAGCTGGATTGCATTAGTTTGGTGGCGGTGGGGTGGGAGAGTGCCAGAGCCTCGCTCCTAATCCTGACTAATTAAGGATTAATTACAATTGATGGGAGCCTTCCACCCCTCTGCAGTGGTACATATTAGTGTCCCAGACAGTATGTTTGTGTATTTCTCCCCATGTCATAACTGCAGGGGCGAGATGGAAACATCAGGGCTGGTGAGGGAGGGGGTTTAACGCTATGAATATGGTTATAATGTCAAAGCCCATGCTACTTCTGAGCGTGTGGCCCTCTTCATCAGTATTGATGGATGGATTTATATAGTGATACTGTTTGCTAATGCAGAGTGAATCCATATTCTAGGAGGATACATAGTTGGTTTGTGTTTCGATCCGTTTATAATATGTCTATTAATTTATGTGTGCACAGGTTGGAAGAGCAAATTAAGAATACCTTTCTTTAAAACCAATCTTGTTTACCAAATGTTCTCCCTACTGATACTACAGATATACAATTGACACAATGATTTTATACCACACTAAACTTCTACATCGGACCTGTGCAAACTAACCGTGTAGCCTCGGCTCTCTCCTGCACCATCTGACTGTGTCATAATGCTTGTTCACTTGTTATAAATGGCCACTGCTCTTCTGATCTATCGCTTAATTGCCACCTAATTTGCATAACAGTGCAAATTAACGACCTCTCAAATGAGCGTTCATTTTTCACAAAGTCTTTAGGAGCTCCTTAAGAGTCTGTGCTAATGAGCACAGGAGGCAGCTGGCCCGATGAGTTGACTGGGGGAAGTTGCAGTGCTTTAACAAGCCTCCTGCCTAGGTGCTCTTCGTCCTCCTCTTCCCCCCTGTGACATTTCATATTCCTGCTTCCTTCTTCCCTTCTTTTTTCTCTGTGTGCAGCAGAATAGGTCTAGTCTGGGGATATTACGTTGGTGATGTAGTGACCGGTGCTCACCAATATTTCATTAAAAAACACATTTGTTAAAGCACTTTAGTGCCATATTAACACCAATAATCTTCTATTTCATGGTCACCTAAAATGACCACCAATGACTTACGTTTGAACCCTACGAACGAATGTCAATATTCTCTACAACTTGTTAAATACGGTCTATCTGGATGAATTGGCGAGTCCCACACTAAATGGACACAAGTCCAACGTTTTACAGACGCAAATGCACAAATCATAACCTTCTGAGTGTAATGCTTTATTTTAGGGGGTTTAACTCTTAATTGACTCTTTTTATTGTATATGATGTGACTTACTTTGACACATTTCTTTTTCTACCTTTATGGGCAAGAATTTTTAAAAAGAAAAGAAAAGTGATTGGTATTTGTGAAGTTAAAAATCAAAAATTAACTATTGGAATATTGGAATTGGAATATATGTATTTTCAATATACGGTGTGTGTGTGTGTGTATGTGTTTGTGTGTATTTTAGGGTTATAGGAACATTCGTCATAGATCCTTTTCACGCTTTGTCGTAAATAGATCAATCCTTTAGTGTGTTTGTGTCTTTTTGTGACGTTGTATTCGTGCGTGCAAGGGGGGGGTACAAGTCATCGCTCGAGTGTCCAAGTCTCTTTCTGTAGTTAATTAAGGGCTGATTAATGATGTGTTGAACTGAAATGTTGTGTTTGCACAAGGTGTGAGTTCTCAAATTCACACCTTAATCAGACCACACTGTGTGTGTGTGTGTGTGTGTGTGTGTGTGTGTGTGTGTGTGTGTGTGTGTGTGTGTGTGTGTGTGTGTGTGTGTGTGTGTGTGTGTGTGTGTGTGTGTGTGTGTGTGTGTGTGTGTGTGTGTGTCAGAGTGAGGGGCCGTGTGCAAGAGCACTCTACCCAAACAGATGCTGATTAGCGTGAGCTGCTTAAAGTAGCAATGGACAAATGGATTAGGCTCATTAAGCAGACTGTACTCCAAAAAAACGCCATTTCAGCAGAATTAAGTACACGTTTTATGTCACAGTAGATATATAGTGGTACCCAATATCTATCTGGCAAAATCGATGTCCGGACAATCCTTCATTTTCAACGGTGTATTCGGCAATTACCCTACGGCAACATTTGATTTACACAAACGCCTTTTTGGAAACATATTCTACCGAAACAACATGGAAAATTAAATTACTCCGTGCACAGAAAAAGTTGTTAGTAAAAGTTGACATTAATTGACTGTTACAACATATCATTTTGTAAAGAAAGTGCCCCTGGCATCAAGGTTCCTTCTCATATTACTAAAGACGGCTAATAATGATGTCAGCACATTTGCATTTTACATGTAAGGTTGGTTATTATCGGTCATAATAAACTCAAAGGGTTTGGGTTTTCTCGCTCTTCCACTTTCACTCTGCCCAATTAATCGGAAATGTGTCTTCCGTCAATTAATGCGCACGATTGACTAGTTCTTATGTTGGAAATACTATAAAACGCTGCTGCGTATTAAATTGCGGGTTTACTTAACCAACAGCAAGGAGGTTATTGAAATGTTTTTGGAGAGCTGCTATACCTGTAACAGAAATACATTGCTGACTTCTGCAGCTGCAACGCTGCCGGAGTAGAATAGAATTCTCATTTTAACGCAAATATTTTGTCAATTAGCAGCAGAATGTAGCACAACTTTCAAGTGAACGCATATCTCTGTTCATCTGATCGTCGGGTTCACCAGATCAGCTTCCAGCGCAGAAGCCGGGTTTGTCGTGTCTAGCAGTCGCCTCGCTGCTCTGTGGCTTCTCGCTGATCAACATCGAATCCACACCGGCCCGCAGGAGGAAGGGAGGCCCGGGAGAACCAGGACTGTGCTTAGCAAACCGTCAAACACCTGAAACACTGCCGCCTTCGTCCACAGGAACCGCCAAAATCAACACACAATAAAAGTTCTCTGTGATCGCTGTAAAGGTTCCTATTTTCCGTGACCTGTTTCTAGACCTTTCTTTTTCTTCTTCTGCAGACGGCTTTAATGCGTAAGCGGGGTTTTACCTCATCACACCTCCAGAGCTGCAGTTGAGATTTGTTTTTGTTAGGTGAATTTGCATATTCATGTAGCATAATTTCATTGTGAACTTCATCGATCTACGGCTCATTCTCTCTATCTGAATTCTCCGTCGGTAATGAAAGGAAAAAGCCGATGTTTCCACAGTCCTATCTTTACTCTCTTTCTGGCTCGCTGGTACGTCTGCACTCTGGATTCTGTATATTTCTCTCTCTCTCGCTGTCTCCGCCTCTCTCGCACATTTCTTCTCCTTTGACTCCCTTTTTTCAATTCTCCTTGGTTCTCCTTCTACCCTTCCTCTCTTTACCTTTTTCCCCCTTTTTTTCCCCTTCTCTGTCCTCTCTCTCTCTCTTTCTCTCTACCGCTCCCTTGCTCTCTCCCAGTGAAAGGCTGAGAATACCCAAGGGAGCTGATGCAATTAAAATGCTAATCCTGTCTGTCTACAGAGAGAGGGAGAGGAGGGAGGGATGGGGGGGGGCTGACAGCATGAGGGATTGCGGCTCACATGGAGAACTCGACTGAAATGGAGAACAGAGGGAGGGGGGGCATTGGGGGACGTTGGTGGGGGTGCGCTGAAAGGGAGAGGGGGGGAGGGGATGCGTGTTGGGGGGGGGGCAGAGTGAAAAAGGGGGACGCTAGCGAGGGGAAACGACAGACAAGGATAAAGCTTGTGTTGTGAGCTGAGCAATGATATACTGACTACGTTTAAGTCTTATCTCTCCCTATGTGTGGAAGGCATTACAGTTAATGTACAGCACCACACTGCTGGGCAGGTTGTTCACCCCTACCTGCACCGCTTCATGCGTTGTGTGTCGTCTGCACTGCACACCGTTTCCACGTTGGCTGTGCAGAAATGAGAATGATTATGTATGCAGTGAAAGCCCAGCTGGATAGCCTGAATATTTCATAGTATATGTTGCTCGCTCCGTCTCTCAATGCCACACAGCCCTGCTAGGGTGGTAGCGTGTGCATAATAGTGTGATTTCTAAGAGCTTTGGATGCAGGCTTGCGCCTTAAGCTGTCTTCTTACTTAAATCTGCTTTTTTTTCCCTTAAAAAAAAAAAATCATTACCTACAGCCCTTTTTTTTCCGTCGCTCAGTAACAGAAACATCCCAGCGGCGATGTGAGAAGCTAGTTGATCAAAACGCTGTTTGGATTTTTGCAAAACAGCCAGCCGGCTCTGACCTGTAGATCTGTGTTATTCTTCGTATCTTTAAGGAGTGTCATGGCTTGTCTGTAACTGGAAGACACTTTTTAATCATTTTTTATTCTGCAGCAATGTCATGTGTTTTTTTTTTTTTTGCGCAGTATCGTAACTCAACAGCTGCTATAATACTACAAGGCCACTAGACTGTGCATGAGTGCAATTGTGGGTAATCACAGCTTAATTGGAGTAATTAGGGGAATGTAGGGGCATTAGGCTACAGCTGGGGGCCATAATGAGGAGTGGGGGCAAAGGGGAGGAGGGAGAAGCTTCAAGAGCCACAGTTGCCTTCTTCGCTGTTGGTTAGTTATACTTCTTAGTGAATCCCGTACTGTGAAGATCAACCACGCACTGCAAACGGTCAGAACGCCCCCCACCTCCCGCAGAACGCCACGCGTTCAATCCAAACAAAACCGCCATCCGAGTTCAGATTATCCGCGTGATCATGTAGACTCAACAGGTACAAAACAAATACCTCTTGATGTTTATGTCTGTTGATGAATAAATAAGCCAGAGTTTATCAGTTTAGGAAGTGCAGAGATGGCTGGTGACTGACTGAAAGGAATGGAAAAAGAGGAGGGAAAAGAGATGGGCGAATCAGGGTCATTAGTTCAGGCGGCTGGGTCTGCTGCATTCCTGAGCCCTGAGATGGGGGAGCAGCAGAGCAGGAATGTGCCTCGGAGAGTGAGGAGACCTAAGCCGAGGCAAAGAAAAAGGCAAGAAGGAACAAGAAAAAAGGGGAGGAAAAGTTGGACGCTCTGCAATAAGAGGCCTTAAATGGTGGAACAAACTCATTTATCAAATGAAGTTTGAGAAAGCAAAAAACTCATCTGGCTCCAAAGCAGTTGGAAACTTTAAGCAAAAGTGTTTGTGCCCTCATTTCTTTCACATATGTTCGTACTGTAGTTCACATCTACTCATTTGTTAGCTCGGACTGCTCCTCAAACCCTTTTTCAAACTTTTTCTCCCAACATGACACTTCAGGACAGCTTTGACACAAACAGAGAATCATAAAATTCTAGAGGTTATTCTAGCGAGAAAAGCTCTGAATGAGTGAGTTCATTCATGCACCCCCTAACCTTTGATGATGAGCTTTGACTAACTAGCGTAATCCTTAAAGAGGACGAACGTGTAACCCAGTTTCCACTGGGATTAATCTTGTCACCCATATAGTTAGCCCGGCGCCTTCAAAAGCCTGTCTGGTTTCAAAGCTGTTTAGATTGGCCTTTGCCTCCTTAATTAAGTGTCCAGTTACAGAATCAACACGCATGTGGAAATGCTATTGTGACTGAACCAATATCCCACAACTCACATTTTAAAGCTGTTTTGAATTCATCAAAAGTTGACTCCCTTTTGGACATTTTCACTATTGTACACAACGTTGAACCAGTGATATCCTAGTGCTATTAATTCTGTTTGTATATGCTGTAGGACTAATTAATTTAATCATCAATTATTTTATAGTGATTTGTTTTAAGATTAATTGATTGATGGTTGAACATGTTTATTGTGATTTTGACCATAGTTTCAACCTACCTTACTTTTTTAATATATAATAATTTTAAAAGGGTTAGGCTCTGAAGAAAAGATGGGTGTCTGGACTAAACTTCTCAGGAACATAGTTGTGTGTGTGTGTGTGTGTGAGAGAGATGGGTGCACCGCTGCAGGCTGACAGAGGTCCTGGTATAATGCAGTGGTGGAGAGCAGCAACTGATAACTATACTTATGGCCACTGGGGCTCATAGTGACAGCACATGCACTCCCATTACTGGTCCCATGCCTCATGCCCTTATCTCTGGCAGCCTGCCACAGAGGGACCACACTGCCCTCTGCTGCTTATTTAGAGAAGTTCAGGCTCATTGAGAATTCAGCCAGGCACCCATTGCAATGACTCAGGGGAGAAACTTGACTGGGTTTTGACAGGACTGCACTTCTTTGAATTTTAGCTGTGATAAAGTGTCTTTCCGTGCACCTCCAGAACCCACAGTATTAGCCTTCTCCCTGAGGGGGACTGTTTGGTCTGTCAGTTAAAAAAAAAAAACCTTTAACCAACAGATATTCAATCTTCTGGAAAGAGCAGAAAAAATATTCAATTTTATATCAAGGTAAATTCTGACCTTGCCCGCCTAACTCGTGTACTTTCTCTCTCCTTCTGGCCAGTGCTGAGTATACGAGGTGTGCAGGAGGAGGACCCCCCAGATCCCCAGATCATGCGGTTGGACAACATGCTGCTAGCGGAGGGCGTGTCAGGACCGGAGAAGGGTGGAGGATCGGCTGCAGCGGCTGCAGCTGCAGCAGCAGCAGGGGGCTCACCTACGGACAGCAGCATTGAACACTCTGACTACAGAGCCAAGCTCGCCCAAATCCGCCAGATCTATCACTCTGAGCTGGAGAAGTACGAGCAGGTGTGTGCGCGGCAGACAAAGGATGCACTGTTGGCCTTTATTTACCTACTGGTTATATTTAGGCCAGTCAGTTAATGAGAAATGTAATTTCCTGTATATCGGGTCTTTGTCACTTTGTTAACTATATTCTTGCACAAAATGAGGGGAACTATACAGTAAAATATACAGTACTGTTGTACTGGTAAGATGTGATTTCTAAGGATTGTATTCCAACAATGTCTCACTACAAGAGTAGACTGTTTTTATGTTTTTGGTTATTTTAATTACTATAATCAGAATGAACATTTATTAAGGGAACATTAAGCACATCAGGCTTGTGGCAACTGAGAGTCTGCAGGTATCATTCATACAAACAAAGAGTATTCAAGGTTACTTCAACTTTTCACCAGCCAGTAGATACTCTTTGACAACAAATGCTTCAGTCTAGTTTGAATCAGCATCTGGACTCTTCCCTTCTCATTGTGCCTGCATATGTACTCTAAAGACCTTTACAATGTTCTTTACTTAGAGTATACAATGGAATAAATCGAATCACATGCAAATAGTTCATTGTTGTTATAAACAAACATTGCCTCACCCTGTCACAAGATGAGTCATTTATCACTCATACTGGTGTATTACTGTTGTGGTTTTGAGAACCACTTCTGTATTTTGGCTTTAGTTTTACTACACTCACAAGAAAAGTGTTGTGATATTTCTTTGACAAGATGAAGGATCAATGACAGGACTCCGAAGAGTCAGACAGCCGCGGCATGTCCTCATCAAAACCATGTCATGGCACTAGACAGAATCTTTTTACGGTGGTGTTCAACTCCTCCTCCCTCTCTCTCTCTCTCTCTTTGGTCCAGGCCTGCAGCGAGTTTACCAACCATGTAATGAACCTGCTGAGGGAGCAGTCTCGCACGCGACCCATCTCTCCCAAGGAGATCGAGCGCATGGTGGCCATCATCCACCGCAAGTTCAGCTCCATTCAGATGCAGCTCAAACAGAGCACCTGCGAGGCCGTTATGATTCTGCGCTCACGTTTCCTTGACGCCAGGTGTGTGTGTGTGTGTGTGTGTGTGTGTGTGTGTGTGTGTGTGCGTGTGCGTGCGTGCGTGCAATGACAGATTCTTTCTATGAGTGACGAAGTGATCTGAGCATGTTGACTTTTTGTAAGACTCACCATTCAATACTTTGTTGTTCCTAATCTCTCCTCTTTGTGTGTGTGTGTCAGACGCAAGAGGCGCAACTTCAACAAGCAAGCCACAGAGGTGCTGAACGAGTATTTCTACTCTCACCTGTCCAACCCTTACCCCAGCGAGGAAGCCAAGGAGGAACTGGCCAAAAAGTGTGGGATCACTGTGTCTCAGGTGAATTGCGGGCACCGCTAGTATACAGGACCATTTTGAAGCTGATGTTACGTCTCTTTTTCAAGATCCGTTTCACTACTTCCTTTTATAGCATCTTTTCAAATGCTGTTTCATTTTGCTGTTTCATTTTTTAGAACGCTGAATAGAGGAACTAGAACTAGATGATATGTCTATTATGAGGGGGGTTGCAAAAGCTAGATCAGGCAAAGAAAACACAGAATTTGAATATCCGATATCCATCCGTCCCCCAGGTCTCTAATTGGTTTGGCAACAAGAGAATACGTTACAAGAAGAACATCGGTAAGTTCCAGGAGGAAGCGAACCTCTACGCAGTCAAAACGGCGGTGGATGCTGCCAATGTGTCTGCGCAGGCCAGCCAGGCAAACTCTCCGGCAACACCGAACTCAGGTACTACGTGCTCCTCTTTGTCCACGCACAACTACTACTTCTTATTGACAGCTTTCAGTTCCTCTACACATACTGGCCGTCTGACACACCGCTGAATCCCATTGGACCAAAATGAATCTTTACATTTTAAGTAGGGCAGCTGTTTATGTTGGGGCCCACTTTCACATTCTGTCAGCAAACTTGCTCTCAATTATTGGCATCAAATAATAATTCTGAATAACAAAATAGGAAATGATTGTAATGTATTGTCCCGGCACAAGGGAGCCAGACAAAGGACTGTCCGGGATAGACTGTCTGACCCTTTATTTTAGGACTCTGGTGCTCGGAAACATTATCGTTTTCCTCCTCTGGGACCACGAAAACCGGAAAGCTTTAAGATAGTAAGAGTGAGTCACTAATGAGCACATGTGTGCAATGGCCCTTAGTGAATTTATGTTTAGTTAAAACGGTTTATTTTGTGCATCAAACCAAATGTATATGGTTATGGTGCGAGACGTGCAAAGGATGCAATATGACTTTTATGGTTCTCCCGATTGAATCACTTCACTGAATAACCGTATGCAAATGTTTACCAGATAATTAAAGACATATAAACACTTTGTACATCTTATCTCTCTTTACAAAGAAAATTCTTTCTGTTGTAAACATTTATTTCATGTGGGAAGGGATTTGAATGTGGATAAAGCTGACATCAACACAAGCAATGAATCCTGCTGTCGGTCTGTTTACTGCAGCCTTTATTCTCCCACAAAGTGAAACCCCCTCGTGTCGGCCACTAATGCCAAGCCGACTGGACTTTAGCCAACGACGATGGACAAAACCACCAATTGTTGGAAACCCAAACGCGTCACCTTAACTTTTCCTTTATACAAACCCCAAAGTGTAATCCACAGAGAAGGTTCTGCAGCTGTAAATTATGTTTTTGACTTTTGAAACCCCTCCTTATGTCTTGTTTTGTTCTTTTTTTGTTCCAGCTGGCACACATTTAAGCAGTTGCTGTGTGCAGCTGAAGTCAGTCCTTCAGGCTTGTAAAATGATGAATGACACTGGCTGAGAACATTGACCCGTATATTGAAGCTGGTTATTAAAATGTTCTTCTTCAGTCTATGTCCATGACCAGTGGTGACCTTTTGACCCTGTGGTTGAGCTGATTGGATATTGGATATATATATATACATATTGCCTGCAGGGTCACCGGTGTCATACAGTTTGCCTAACACAGGCGACGCCTACCTCAGCCTGCGTTCCCTCAACGGGGAGGGTCTCAACATCGCCCCCTCTCTACAGCCGCAGGTATGCACTGAGGACGGCTGAAGAGTTGACCTCAATGCCGTTGATCCCCCCCCCCACCCAGAATCCCTGGATAGCTACCCTTAGCGTAGCTCCTTTTGCCCTGAGATCCCGTCCTGACTTTACCCGTGACCCCGTCCACTCCTACCCGAAGAAAACACACAACCCTTCTTTGCCCTGAGAGGCTTATGGCTCCACTCTAGAGGAGTAATGTCAGTTTGTTGTACGTTCTTCTAGAGATCCCAAGGCCGTCCCTGAGACGCTTGTAGTTGTCAACATCGAGCTGGAATATCCTCCACCCCCCCCGCCTTTGTAGTCCTTGTTTTCCTTCCTTTTCCACACATTGCTCCATCCTATCTCTCCTTATGTTCCCCATCTAATGTAGATGTCCTCAAACATGTTTTTCTGGAGGAGTTCACATATTTCTGCTGTTTAGCACAATATAGAAAATAGATAAATCCTAAACCACAATACAAGACTGTAGTTCAGTTGCAGTCTGTCATTTTGTTTAAATTAGATTAACACTGTTTTAATCGAGAGTCGTGACGTTAATAGGGGAGGCAAGCAACAATATTCAGTGATTGCACTGACTGAATAACAACCGTTATTAATCAAAACAAGGTCACTAGCAGCAGAGCGGTCCGTTAAACTGAGCGGCTCTAAAGCACCAAGCAGATATTTGAGGACATTCCTCGGTCCAGGCTGTGGTTAAGATGAAGTTGAGTAACTGCTACATGTTGTGTGTGTTTGGTCTCTTGAAGGTGGATACCCTGCACCGTGCTACACACCTGACGGGCGGCTATGAGGAGCTGTCGGGTAGTGGCCTCTACACCCCTCATTGCCTGGATGTGAGTAGAAACTAAAGCTGATTAATACGTCTGCATTAACACCCTGGATACTATAAACCATGAATACCATAAATATGCTTTAATCAGTTTGCTTGGATTTGATTATTTCTTTTACATCTACGTTCCATTTAGCAATTATTTAAATGGCACACTGAAATAATGTAATTGAAACCGTTCAAAACATTATAATAACTGAATGTTTGCATGCACTTGATTGGGGAAGTAGATAAGAAAAAAAAGAACCGAAATAATCTCCACTAGATTTCTCCTGAGCGAAACAGAGAACCAGTTGTATGAATATAAATGCATGCATACATACTCTTTGAGTAAAGTGGTTACTTTATTGCTTAAAACACGGTTGAAATAATAGCGATTTTATCTGTACCCATTAGTTAAAGGAGGGCCCGATAAAAACTGTTGAAAGTGTACCAGATTCTGTGTTTGCCATTTAAATTGTTCTGAATTTAGTTGTTTGTAAATGTGAGCGCATTTTGTGACAATTTTAATAATACTGAAAATATTTCAAATAAGAGTCAGTGGTTCAATAGTTTTTATTTTATAATCTAATTTTAGCGGTGTCCCCTCGGCGTGTCTCACGCTCTCGTTGGCCGCAGCTCGCCGACAGGTCACGCGTTTAGCTGCCTGATGATGCATCCACAAGCCTCCCGGCTCGCGTCATTGAACAGCGAGTGCCGAGCCAACGGCAATGTCATTCCTATCATTAAATTCCGTGATTCCTTATGTTTTTCCGCGTGGCTAAGATCATTGGGCCCCAGCCAGTTTGCCATCTTAAAGCTGCATCATTTAGCCTGTAAGCAGAAATAAAGCTGATCACTAAGCTCGTTCTAAAACGCCTTCATGCAGAACACTCTGCTTTCTGACTGTTTGCAGGCTAACAGCTGGCAGGACACCACCAACCCCCACCCGGTCACCTCTCCCCCCGGTCCTCCTGGCAGCGTCCACTCCGACACCTCCAATTGATTCGGTGGCTCTCCCGGCCATCGCTGCATTTCCACTGCGGTCCGCTCCGACCACCATCTTCTGTCTTAATTTTTCTCTATTCCCTCGTCTCTCAACTGGACAGCAGCACATGGCCGTGCTCGCATTTCAAAAACACACACACACACCCACACACGCACGCACGCACACACACACACTGTGCTGGGACAGCGGCAGAGCAGTTAGGAGTTCTCCCTCCTCCCAACAGCTCCACTTCAATGCTCGAAGCTCCGTAACTCCGAATAAGGCCGGGGTGGAGCTTACTGATGCTGAGACTGATAAGAAAAAAACCTGTTTACTATCACGGACCTTTTGAAAACCACTGACCCAGCTGCGTAGATGGTCACGATGTCTGCACATTGTGTATATGCACGTTAACTTCACACAGTACTCCCACCGCTTATCCATGTGCCGTCGGCCTCCACACTCAGCCCTTTGCTTTGGAAAACTGTGCGTGATCGCCTGTATCTCTTGCAGCCTCTGCGTTTGACAGCCAAACTATCGATACGGATCACCGGGGGAGTTCTGCTCACCTTGCTCTTACCAAAGTGCTGCCCAAGTAGTTCTCAACATCTGTCCCTACGAGATCACCCTCTGCCAACTCAAACACGAGACACTGAAATACCCTGGAGTCCTTTATGGCTTGTGAATAAGTGAATAACTGAGATCCATAACACACACACACCACAACCTTTCATCGTCGTTTTCATAGTGGGCTGACACAAAAGATGTGTCGAGCACAACAGTTAGCATCCTTGTTATGGGTGTCTCTACCTGTGAAAGGGTAGTAAAGGAGATCACTGTTCTAACGGTGATAATAGGGCTGGTAGGAGGAGGAGGAGGAGGAGGAGGGGGGGAGGGCAGAGAGGAGAATATCTTTGGTTGAGTGGATGTAACTAATAGCCCTTTTTGTTGCTAACCAATAGGGGGTGTTGGTAGATGGCTTGTAGACTTTACTTCTTGCTTTCTGTCCACTACTTTATTTGATTGTAGGCTATTTTCTAATGCTGTTTCACCAAGAATGCACCAGCCGCCACCAAAAATGAGCTCAATAAAGCATCTGGATGACGTTAGGAGGGTGGAAAGATTGTGGGGCATTGATGTGTTATTGGGGGACAAATGTGACATGAATTTAGAAAAGTGACTGTCTTCCATGCATGTAGGACTTTTAGGCGTGATATTATTGTTTTCATTTAACCTTCCAAGTTTCTAGCTTCGTTTTTATTAACAAAAAAAAAAAGAATAAAGGGTATAATTATTACAGTCAGACCAAAAAGGAAAAGTGCATCATGTATTGCTCTGATGTGTGTGTCTCTGTGTGGGCGTGTGTACAGTGTTCTTGGGACGTCCTGGTCTAACCGGCCCTCTCACCTTTAGTCAGCGTCGGAGAGCGCGGCTGCTCGCCGCCAGCCAACGACTCGCCGGCTTCAGCTCAGATCGCCCCGTGTGGAAAAACTTTATAAGCTGGTGAGCCCACGGCGACACACTGCAACCTTCTGTTGTACCAAAAACCAAAAATGCCACGTTCAGCGATGTAATAATGCTACTCTGTGTGTGTGTGTCTCTCTAAAGTCGGTGCACAGCAACCTTTTCAGTTGGAGGAGAGGAGGGAATTATATTTGTATCTGTGTCTCTTGTGTGGTGTTGTCATAACTCAAGCTTTTTTTGTGGGGGAGGTGGGGGGGGGAAGGATGGAGTGAGGCCTGTCATTTGATTGTGAGCATAGAAGGGATCCTCCCTCCCCCCCCTCACTCTTCCTTTTAATACCTTCCGGTAAACCCACAAATATCTAGTTTTTACTTATGTGGCCAGCTGGGCGACGGCTTCTCTCTGTTACCAAAAAAAAGAGGAAGCGCTAAGTGTAGTACAACTCTTGACTCGTGTTTAAGACCAACATGCTACATTTTGGGGGGGATTTTAATTCTTTGGAACTTTTTTATACATTAACGGTTATGTGAATAACAAAGCATTTTGATAGTAAGGTAAAGCCTTATGAAGATTTAAGTGTCAGTCGAGACCATATGTTACAGAACAAAAGCTCATGAGCTGCTCACATGTGATATCCTGCATCTATTTACTTGTTTTTACTCATCGCAGTTCATACGACTGTATCTTATAACGTTATCGCCACACCAAATGATCATGCCCCTTCCTTTTTCTACCTGTTGTAATGGATGTCACTGTACAGTTTGTGTAATGTTTCAGTATTTTTTTTTCTTCTTTTATAAACTTTGATGTTTTGGTTGCGATGCCAGTTTTATTTGGCCTTTGTCACAGGATTCACAATAACTATCAATTTTGAATATTATTTAGTACTTTTGTTACATAACCGGGTGGCAATGTGGGGTTTACAGACGTACCCGTTGGTGCTGTGGATGGACTATTGTGTGTATTTTGCCATATAGATCTATGGATCCTATTAGCTTCAGTTTTTGCAGTTTTCCACACGCAGCAATATTTTGAGATCAGAGGTGGCTAAATGTTTTAGAAACTATTGAATAGGTACATTTAATGTGGTTAATTATTGGGCAAAGAACTTGAAATGTATCAGTACATGATGAGGAAATGCATTTGAGCTCGCAATGTATAATTCTGTTACCGTACATTCACATCCAGCTGAAAGGACGTGATTATATTTTACTAATTACTTTAGTTGCCGCCTGGAGCAGAGGACAAACTTTCCCAGTAAAGCCAATGGTTTACAATTTGTCATTCCCCACTTTAAAAATAACTACTGCAATAATATTCATGCATATACACTTGACTTTATATATATATATAACCAGACTTTATTTTACTGTTAATGTTTAAATCGTAAGTGGCAAATACTTCCACAGCACCAAATGGTTTCTGAAACCTTTTGTTTTCATTAGTATATTTGTATCTCTCCTCTTCCCCTTGTATTTACCCCTCTCTACCTCTGTCTTTCCATTTCTCTTGTATATAACCCCCACTGTTTTCAGACCTGTGAGTCTGTATGAACTCCTTTTATACCTCAACTTTAGAATTGTTCTAGAAAGAGTAAAACAAAAAGGAAGAATATGACAAACTGTAGTGTTATTAGAAAATTAATAAAATGATTTAGTGTGATTTTTTTTTTCCTTTATTTTTTCTTTTTCAGTCTTTCATTTCAGATATTACGAGTGTTTCATTTTATAATTTGTCACAAATGTGATAGTCGAACGTAATAAAAAGGAGAGATTGCACCATCTGATGATTAATATGTGAATCCGTCCCACAAAAGCTTTTAAAGAGATACATCTTTATAGACATTTTTCATTCAGTTGTATACAATGCGTGCCAGTAAAGGGTTGAGAGGGGTTTGTCCTGAAGGCCATCATACCCCCGGCATCGTCCAACGGTCTCCTTCGTTGTTCGTTTCCATACAGACAAGCTGATCTTCAAACTTCCGGACACAGCCAACAGTCTCCTGTGGACGGAACACAACTGCTATTCAGCAACACAGGACATGAAGGACACGGGTTATAAATCCCACTGACTCAACATTCATTACAACCCCCCCACCCTTTTACGAGAAAAGTAGTCTTCACTTAACAAAACAATGCCCAGAAACAGAGGGGAGGAATTTGCAGGTTCTAACTGGCGGCAGGTACCACATACCAGAAACCTCAGATTCAAATCAGCGTGTTTGTTGGTGCGGGACGTGAAACCCTGCGTGACTCACCGAGGGGCAGAAACTCAAGGAGCGGTGGAACGCGGGCCTTTTTTTTTTTTTTGGTTAATCTAAAAGTGCTCTGAGGGTGTGCGGTTTACGTTTGGCGGGCTGCCGTTACCTCCGGCGGCGGCGGGGAGTTGTTCCCGACGGGCGACCGCTCCCTCCGCCGGTCGCCGCCTCGCCCACACAGGCAGCACAGGATCCACTTGAACGTCCGCCGCATCTCGTCGTCCCGCAGCGAGTAGATGATCGGGTTGACCAGAGAGTTGCACTCGGCGATGACCAGGCAGAACTTCTCGTAGGCGTTGGCGTGGCCGGCGGCCCCCAGCAGCCCGTCCAGCAGGAGCGTCACCAGCCCGGGCAGCCAGCAGATGACGAAGGCGCCTGCGCACATGCACGTGGCTGGTTAACGACGAACAACAAATAAACTCACGTCTTACTCGGGACGCAGAAATCTCGTACAGCGCCAGTTTCTAAAGTGTAGCTACATTGGTTCATGTTTTGACCCGTGGTTGCTCAATGTTGAGGTTAACCGTCGGTTAAAATAGGATTTGGCTCAAGGAGGCAAAGAGTACGAGAAATTTCAATCAACCTAACCTTTGTTTTGTTTTTAAATGTCACAATCAGAAAACCGAAAAACAAGAAAAATGACAAAGGAATCTGCGGGTAGGGCGCATAGATTGCGTAACATCTAAGCACATTTAGTATTACTACCTTCGAAAGGCCCAATTTCCTTTGTTACTCACAAGTGGCAAGTGGAATTCATGTTAAAGCCGTTGAACATTAATTTCAGAGAAACTGCTGAAAATTGGGAATCAGACTTTAAAAGTTTCTTTTGAGAGAGATAAAATGAATAAAAGCTGCCATATGTTTGGCAGAAACAGTCGATGTATATTTCTCACCCAGGACCATGGAGATGGTTTTCATCAGGTTGACAACAGTTTCCCGGTGCCGCATCTCCGTGGTGTGACGCGACGCGCTCCACGTCTCGTACCTCACGTACACGAAGATGCGCGTGTACACGGCCGCCATGACGAGGAAAGTGAGCAGGTTGAAGACCGCCCAGAAGATGAGGAAGCGGCGGCTGTACAGAGGAGCGACGGTGGAGCAGTCGCCCAGATCACACTCGCAGTTCCACAGGGTGGACGGCACCAGGCCCATGGCGATGCTCACCGCCCAGATGCAGACTATGAGCAGCACCACGCGCCGCTTGGTCATGTTGCTGTGCAGCTGCATGGTGATGATGGTCTGGTGGCGCTCCACGGCGACGGCCAGCAGGTTGGCCACGGAGGCCGTCAGGCTGATGTCTATCAAGGCCCCGCGGATGTACCACTGCTCCTTGGAGAGCGTGCCGGTCCACGGGCCCGTGTGCAGCATCAGGTAGCCGTAGGCGATGCCTGCAAACAGGTCTGCCGCGGCCATGTTGCCCAGGAGATAGTAGATGGGGAAGTGGAAGCGGTGGTTCTTGGTGATGGCCACCATCACCAGCAGGTTGGCCAAGACCACGATGACACACACCGTCAGGCCCAGGCCGATCACCAGAAAGTCCCTGGTCGTCCACTCTGCGCTGATCTTCTTGCCCACCAGGTTGTAGAAGAAGGTGACATTGTGGCTGTAGTCGCAGGTGCTCGACACACTGCTCTCCATGGCCGGAACTGCAGACGCAGCGCTGAAGTGTTAGGACACGTATAGCGTCTACTCTATGTGTACAAAACTCTATTCAATCAGTACGAAGCGTGCAAATTCAGCACACAGGTAACGTAATTATGTAATGTAATTGAATAATGACAGTTTAATCTTTTTGACATTTTAAGAAATTGGATGTTATAACTTTTTTTTTTTTAATTTAAAAAAGACTCAACTGTCGATTTAAAGTCACCTGCTGTTCACTCAATACACTCAACTCAATACATTTAACACAACAACATAACATCGGGCTGCATAAGATACCTATTTCAAAAAATGTTTTTTTTAAAGCATCAGACTTTACCAATTATTATTCGAATTTTCGAAAAAGGCGTGAAAGGAAGTTGCCCATTCAGTTTTCCGAAAAAGGAAACGACAGCAGCCCTTCAGACTTTGAACGGCTGAAGCAATTTGCTAGAGTAATATTTACCAAGCAGTCGAAGCTAAAAAACAATTCAATATTGATTTAGTCTGCATTCCGGGGCAACAAATAACAGACATAATAACAATTTGAGCTCATGTCACGTGTCTCAACGAGTTGCTGCTACTTAATGTCTCAAAGAGGAAACTCCCGCGTTGAGGGTCTTGTTCAGACCTTCTGCCGAACAAGACCGAAACCCACCGCCTGTTCAGAGCTTCTTCCATCCAGACGGTCCCGACATGAGCCCGGAGTCGACAGCTGCCGTGCAGCGAAACACCGACGCCTCTGAGCTTCTGTCCCGGTTGACTTCTCCTCCGAGTCGCCGCCTCACTGAATCATTCTCACTCAGATCAGCTGGACCCGACAGGTAGCTGCGCTGGATCACCGCAGCCGGAAATGTGTGGGGGTGAAGAGGAATTTACACAATGGGTTTCAGAACTCGTAGTATTTTTTTTTTTTTTAGGAGGAGGAGCATACGGCAAAAGAACGTACAAAAAAGTCGGACAACGCGAGAGAGATCCGTTCGCAATAAACGCTCATTATGTTTTTTTTAGCGGGGAGAAAACGATTTATATCGCGACAGTGTTAATATTACATCATCTGAAAGTATGGGATATTGTGTAGCGTTGGACGGTTGTCTTCTGATACTTTTATTGTGAAGGTATTTGCCGGAAAAGTAGTTAGTTGTGTGTGTGTCGTGAGGCTGGTGGACAACAGGTAAATGCTGCCCCCCTGTGGCCACCGGGGGGAACTTCAGCAGTGCGTCACATTCGTTGACCCAAATCCTCACTCATAAAAAGCGTGAAGCATGCAATGAAAAGTATAATACACACAATAGTAGAGCTGGTTATAAAATACCATGAACCTTTCCACAGTCATTTGTCATAGCAGTGTCATTTATGCATTTTGGTATGCCCTTTTTATAACATCCTATACTTTCATGTTTTATAAGTAGTAATAAACATATCACAATGTCACCAACGCATAGTATGCTATGCGATAATAAATGATAAATCATAAAAGTGAAACGCCATTGTAATTTATGTAAAGAAATACCATATGCCATATAATATGCCATTAAAAAAAGCATTATTATATCGTCTATAGTTAGAGAATTGTATATCATAAAACGGTTATAAAAAATGCCTCGATGCTAGTTGGAGTATTTTGATGTGTTAGAACAGACTCATAGACTCGAGTATCTTCTGCCCTCTTGTGGTAATATGAAATAACTACATTACGTTTCTAATATTGCAGTATATTTAACAATATATATATATATGAGAGTAAATGCCTCGTTTTGTGTAAAGTGGCCGGTTAGCTTGAATATGTGATTAGAATTAAAACGAGAAACTGCAGTATTACTTTTAGTCACACGTGCGTCAATGCACACAATTTACAGCAATAGTTTTTCAGGTAAATGACAGAATAAAGTAACCAGAACCGTCTCAACTTTCAGACGTGTTAAGTCGGATATTTATGACAACCATAGTTACGACAGCTATTCTATGTTAATATTGTGTTATTTAATGTGTTAAGTATTGATAATTGCCACACCAACTATACAAAGGCAAGTCTCCACGACATCACCTTTGGAATTCAAATAATCTATAAAACACAGCCTTAAAGTATTTAGTAGATAACAGTTAACTACAAGGTTAGAACTTTACCCGTATTAATTTATTTCTAAGGGAGGTTGTAGAGGTCTTTGGATAGAGGGAAAATTATGAATTATTATAATTATGATTAAGTTATCATTTTTTTGCTGTCACAGTTTGATGTTATTGAATTGTTGAATTGTTTTTGAGTAGTGCAAAGTGCAAATTAATTGAATAACGATTAAATTATAGCAAATCTATATAATCACACTAATAATAACTCGTTCATAGAGATAACATTTGCATCGTTAACCGTTTATGGCACATGCGCTCGTTATTTAGAATTTTCTAATGCTGATTTCGTTAAATTCCCAAAAGGTTTGTGTTTGTATTTCATTTTACATTGACAGGAAATGTATGTGACGTAATTCTCCATTATGGCCACTAGAGGGCAGCCAACACCCACGAATCTAAATGTACATTTTAAACTAGTCTTATAAAACAAAAGTCGGATTTTAAATGGTCTTAGATGGTTATAGCATGCTTATCAGGTTTATCTCACTATATCTTATTATATTTACCACAGAACAAAGAATTAAATATTGTTTTATCAATATGAAGGCTAAAAATACCATCAAAATAAAACATTGAATGAGGAACCAGTGTTTCCAATATTTTGTAAGTGTGTAAAGATGGGCAAAACACTGGCTAATAATGGCCAAACAAAGCATCAGTATTATTTCTGAAGCAATTAGCAGTTTCATTATCTATAGCTGTGACAACGAGAGAAAAAATGTATTGTTCATTTAGTAATAATCAAACTATCAATGAATTGTCAAGCTTATACCTGTAGTTGTTGGAAAAAAAGGTCATAGAAAAAGGACAAAAAAGTAAAGGAAAAACTAAGTCAAAAGAAGTAGTTTAAAATAATGTCAAAAACCTTTTAAAAAGTTAGGTAATTTCTCAAAAAGTCACAGAATAACGTCAGGAAAAGAGTGATATTGCATGTCTAAAATGTCAGACAGAGTCATTATAGCATTATAGCAAGACAAATTAATAGTGTAGCATCTAGAAAAAGGTAACTAAGTCACATCAATCTCTTTTTCAAAAGCGCATGAAATAGCAAAGAAATAGGGTTGTTCCTTCTTTGTTTTGAATTTATTGCACTATAATACATAAACTCAATAAAAACGTTTTATTTAGAAAATATGTACATATTGCTTTACTTTTCCACCTATCAGTTGTATTACATTTTGTCACAACCCTGTTTGAGAACCACTGGTATAGTGTAGTATAAAAAGTCATAGTACCGCATGTGGAAGAAGTTCATGAAACATCGCAGTTTGTTAAAAGAAGGCATTGAAAAGTCATGTTTTATTGGAAAAATACGTAAAAAAAAGTAGTGTCTCAAAAAAGTAATAGCTACAATATGATTATTGTAGCATGTCAACTATTAACAAGAAAAGCATAGTATAGCATTTAAAAAAAAATAAAGGTTTCGTCAAAGCTGCATTTGTTATTAGCCCATTTGTATTATAAGTGCAGTTGGCATTTGTAAAACAATGACTATAAAACTGTCTTGAGAATGCTCCTAAATGAGAATGGATGAATAATAAATCAGTAAAGGGGGGTTTCACAAAAGAAACCGGCAAAAAACTCCAGATTTTAGTATATTTTTTTATTTTCTATAAAAGAGATGAGTTTATTCAATGATCATAACAGACTGAATCAGAGACCTCGATAGATCACTCACATACCAAACAATAAATCGAGGAAAATGTATGAACAAAACCCCCAAAACAGAACAAAATGTAACACAAAATAAAATACCTGAATAAAGCAAACTCTGGGCTGAGCTGCAGGTCAGCACATTCTCTGTAGAACTCATGGCACATTAACAGTTTTTGTGAAAAAGAAAAAAAAGGCTAAAAAGGAATGAAGTTATTTTTTTACCCTTTCAAAACCAGTCTAACAATAAAAATGCTATATTTCATATATGGTGGAATTCATTGAAATGAAAAAGGTGACTTAAGCACTGAAACAAGTTCTCCTGAAGTACGGTTAATCTGTTTATTCTCATCCATAGAATGCTTATCTGCATCGGAGAAAATGTCTCCCGCACCACACTTTAACAAAAAGAAAAGAAAAAGAAAGAAAAGAGAACAATAACAAAACACATACAGTCACACAGCCGTCCAAATTTACAGTCACACTCACAGGCCAGAGTCCAACGCTAGTGTGGCAACGCTGAAACATAACTACCTAAAATCTGCTGATTGAACAAAATGACAAAAGTAGTTTTTCAGATGTGTACACTCAGAAGTCCAGCTAAAACTAAATTTAAAACCCAAATATTGACAAGGGGTAAAATATAAAACGTTGTATTTTCCTTCTTTTTTCCTTTCTTTTTTTGTATTTTTTTTTGTATTTTTTTTGTATTTTTTTTTTTTTACACAAACTCTTTCAAAAATCTCCCTCCCCGTTCAAATATTACACCACCCAATCCTGACCGGACCCCTTTGTAAACCCCCTCGAAGTGTAATATATGCCAACGAGAATTGCAATACAATACAGGCACTGGAAAAAAAATACCATAACAGAGACAAGTAAAGAGGACGAGACGCATTCAGATTCAACCCGTCCCCGGTCCAAACTTTGTCTCCAAGAACAGAAACTCACATCAACTATTATCCAACAAGAACAAAGTGAAATCAAAACTGTTATTTCAGAGATTTTCGTTTCTAAACTGTTTGTTTCTGTTTTCTTTATTTTGTGTTGTTGACGGTGTGTCCTCGCTGGATTTAAAGACAAGTCGGACGCTCTTTCCCTTCCGCCGTTTCATTTTGTTTTGCCAAACCCGATTGAGGGGACAACAGTGGAAAGTGTTGGTCTCGTTCCACTAATCGTTCCCTTCCTGCCTCGAGCACTCCGGCTGTGGACGTCGGATCAAGCATTTTCGGAGCGGAGCGCAGGAGGTCCTCTTCTATGCGTTTCTTAACTGAACCTGCAGAGCCACTGCTGCCGACGCGCCGACGACATCAACACTCCCAGCGTCGTGTCTCAAAGTGTAACACAAAGCGCGGCGCGGCGCGACGCGTGTAGTGAAATCATATTCCAAGTAAAGCTGAGAAACGGCTGGACCTTCCCTCTCTGCGAACAAGCTCGTGTTGTAGTTGTAAAAGAGAAATACAAGGCAGGAAGAAAACGTTAACTTATTCTGTGTTTGATAAATACTTGCTGGAAATATGATAATGCATATATTCAGGTTATTTTTTTTGTTACTAGCTACCCACCATGATTTAGGACATGTTATTTAGCATAAAATATAGTGACTTGTTTGGCATAGACAGAGGTGGCGGACTGTGATCTATGGAGATTTAAAAGACCAAAAGAGGAAAAAAAGAAAGACGCAAAATGAAGTTATTGTAGTATAAGAAAATACTTCTTTACAGTAGATACTAGATGATGGGGGGGGAAAAAAGGTCTGCAGTGCTCCTACTCCTGTCTGTAAATGTATGCAGGCCACAGAACACAATCGCCTGTTTAGGAAAGAAGTGTAAGGCAAACTGTACCTTCTCTGCTGAGAAATATACATGATTTACAGTATGGAAGTTGCCGCCGCCGCCGCCCTCCCCTTCTCTCCTCCTCCCTTCCCAACCTTTACTTACAACAATCGAAACAAAACAAAAGGGAACATAAAAAGCCGGTCGTCTTCACCACCTCACATATCTGGCAGTTGCAAAACAACTCTGCACAGTCTGTCAGTACATTATCAGAGCATTTCATAGTTATTGGGACGTCCTTCCTCCTGCATTTCATTGTTGTGGCCACACGCGCCGAAAGAAGCAAGTGACAAAGGCCACTCTGCCAACTGGGGGTCCTCTTTCCCCTGCGAGATACCGCGCCGTGCTCCCAGGATATGACATCCGAAACGGGGGGAGAGACCATCCCCGCGTGCTGTGTGTGTGTGTGTGTGTCTCTCTCGAGTCCACGGACACAAAGCGACCTGCGAGCGCCCGTCCAGCGTTTGTTCTCCGTCCGAGGCGCCGTCACGCGTACGTCCGGTCCGTGTCCCTCTGTGCGTCAAATCTCTCCTCAGAGGAAGTTACGTCTTTTGCTGTTTTTTTTTTTCTCTTTCCTTTTTTTGCAGTTATGTTTCAGTTGCTCCTGTCCTCAAAATAGGTTCTCCTCAAAGATAGCCATTAAGTCACTTTGGAAATTCATGTCAATAGTTGCCGCCATCTGGAGAGAGAAAAGAAAACAAATAAGCGTTTTCATTGCGTTAATTATTTCGGAGCGTTTTTTTTGTGCCTTTTTTTGCTGAATGAGAAAGTTTCTCATATACACAAAGTAAGAAGCGTGGCTTGATGTCAAAATGTTTGGCTACAATGTGGTAACGCTGTGATTTAAAGCCTGTTTCCTCCAAGCGGACTGTATGAAAAGAACCAGTGGCATCGGTGTTGTCCGCGGCAGCCTGTGTACGGACAGCACAGAGAATAGCCAAGGCTTAAAGAGCTTCAAGGAGAACCAACTCACCGCTTCTCGCCTCCTCCTTTCCTGCTCCCGGCGGCGTGCTAGCTCCCTCTGTTGGTCAAGTGGGTTCTGTGCGGCAGGCTGAGGCGGCGTTGGGGGTTGAGGAGGCTGCTGAACGGCAGCTGGCTGCGGCTCCTGCTGCTGCTGCTGTAGTAATTGTTGTTGTTGTTGTTGCTGCTGCTGCTGCTGCTGTTGTTGTTGTTGTTGTTGCTGTTGTTGCTGCTGTTGTTGTTGTTGCTGCTGCTGCTGTTGTTGTTGTTGCTGCTGCTGCTGCTGTTGCTGCTGCGAAGGAGCTTGAATGTGTTGCTGCTCCAGACGTCTGCGCGGCTCCTCGTTCACCCTCCTGCTCGGCTCCATGATGTCCTCCTCGTCTCGACCTCTGCAAGAATTCAGGCCAGTAGTTTGCATCAGGTGGAACTAAATACATGTCACATTGCTAAAGAGGGCCACATTTGGTTTCATCCTGGACGTGTCACAGGCACAGTGGCTGGTTTCTCTCTCTAATTAGTTTTGCGTCAGCCAGCCAAAGTAAAAGTCTACTGTGTGTCAATGCAAAGCAGCCCAGCTTTAAATGACCTTGCCCACAGCAGCATAAAACGTCAGGTGGCCAATTACACTCTTCCAAACTTTTTTTAAATAAAGGGTCAGCCTCAGCTTTTTGACCATGTTGTGTACGCACTGAGGGGTTTAATAATCACGGTATATTTGAGGATCAGTGTCCTATTAAAGAGCATTACTCTGACAGGTTCAGATGAAGCGGGTATTACATGCATGAGTAAAACGGAGTGGCCAGAAGTCGTCTTTCGTGCCTGCAGTAGGTTGTGGTGGTCCTACAATTTTGCCAGTAGAGGGCATAATACATCACCTCACAGTGTTTTCGCTGGTATCTCTATCACAAGGCAGCTGATCAAAATACATTCACAGCCTGGATCTCAAGTTTACAACTGCGGCTGTGTGTTTAATGTTTGAATCAGCGTTAAAATATTTGACTTCTTGAAGCAGTTGAGGTCTGTTGAAGCATTAACCACATGAGCCCAGCATTGACAAAATTAAGCCCTTTCTGCCGAGTGCTTTCACATGTTCAAACACAAAAATGTTGTCAAGCCGTTCTTGTCCTAAAATAGTTTTTCTTATCATTTGGATTGCTGTAAACCTACAGACACATATTATCACATAAGTCAACGTGATTTAACAATCCCCCTCTATTTAAATTCCTTGAGTAAATAAACAAAAAGACAACTCCTCAAAACAAATTATTGTTGGATAAGCTTACCGTAGTTTGTCCTGCTCTCTGCGTTGTCGGTCTTTTTCTGCCTGCTCCGCTTGGGCCTTCAGAGCTTTCTCCCTCTCCTCTTTCTCCCGGGCAGCGCGACGGAACTGCTCGAAACTGTCACTGGATGACTTCACTGCAGATAAGGGTGTGGATGTGGACTTTTGTGCCAGGCTTGCCCATGAGCCCATATTCTTCAGTTTCACATCCTGAGAATAAAAACAAGCAATCACGATCAAACATCTTAGAGATCTAATGCTCTAAAGTTTAAATGTCACGAACGGAAAGAGGTGTATGTCTTTTTCTTCTCTACGTGAATATTTCACCCACCTGTACCTTTTTGGGGGCGATGGGCACCTTGGACTCCTGCTTGAACTTTTCCTTTTCCTGCAGAGACGAGGACAGTCCACTGGATTCGGAGGAGCGGATGACGGGTCGCAAGCTTTCCATGGACTTCACATCTGCTCAACACAACGACACACACACAGTCTCAAAATCGTGTGCAGCCTCTTCTTCTCGGGCATTTTAAGTGCAGAAAGCTGGAGAAAAAAAAACAAGAGGTCTCTGGACTCACTCTTTTGGCCATGGCCTGCTTGAGAAGGCTTGTTGTCGGCATGTTTATGATGGTCCGGTCTCATGGCAGTGGTAAATGGCTCTCCTCTCACCACGGGTGATGGAGGAAGCTGCTCCTCCTTTATTACAACATGGCCCCCAGAGGCCCTCTGTTGCAGGACACGCACATGACGTCAAAGTCAGATACACGCATGTGGAGCAGTGTTAATTTTGGCAGCTACTTTTGATTTAGTCTTAGTCTTTAGATTAAAAATGCAAATTAGTTTTAGTCACATTTAGTCATTTTAATCCTTCTTAGTTTTAGTCTAGTTTTCGTCGACGAAAACTAGACTAAAATGTAATTAGTTTTAGTCACATTTAATCTACAACTTGTCTAAAACTGCATAATAGTCTAGCTTGCAGTACTTGGTTGTCCATTAGGTGTCCGTCCTAGGACAGGTCTATAGCAGCGGTCGGCAAATATTCTGACTCGCGGGCCACAATGGGTTGTAAAATGTGACGGAGGAGCCGGGCCAAGAACAAATGGTTGAAGTGTTTGTGTGAGCTGATATAAATGACATGAAAAAATCATTACATGAAAGGATTTGGATTTTAATAAATAGCAAAGCATTTATTTGCAAGGCAATTTAACAAATTGTCAAAGGTGTAGCAACTTCACGAGGACCAGGGATCTAAACGCAACACTTTGTTGTCTTTGTCTGTTTACTTGCAATGCTTTTGACATGGACACCGGAAACTTCATGCTCCTTTATTGTTTCCACTGTCCCAACGAAAGAGACCGTAACGTCCTACAATCGGTGCAATACATTATTTTCTTGGCTTCAGAACCTACAACGAGTTTATTATGTTAGCCGTGTTAACAGCCATGAGCTGTTAAACGGGTCTTCATGTTTCTGTGAAGCACTGCGGCTTCAGCCTGCTAACAGTCAGCTAAATCAATCAATCAATCAATCAGTTAATATCCGCCGTACTTTGCCTGTCTGTTGTCTGTCAGCTGCGGGCAAATTTAGGGGGAAAGTATCGCGACTTCGTCAACCACCAACATGTTCGTCTCGTTAACGAAAGTTAGAATAGATTTAGTCAGAGTTTTTATTTTTTAAGATCGTTTTCGTCACGTCTTAGTCATGGAAAAAAGGTTCGTTAACGAAAGTTTTTTGTCATAGTTTTCGTTTGACGAAATTAACACTGATGTGGAGACATAATATTACCTCTGCAATTTTTAGTTTCTGAATGTTTTCTCACCTTTTTGGGCTGCATGATGTGAGGTGGGGACTGGTGAGAGACAGGTGGATACTGGGGAAGTTGTGGGGAATGCATCATGAGAGGAGATGGGTTGTCCCTCATGTGACCTGTCAAACAGACAATAGTGGCATACTATTTCACCCAAAACTATGTATTTGCATTCCAACAATCTTTTCCTAAACAATCAGGAACACGGTTAGTTTGTTTTCCCTCAGCTTAAACTAACCTGCGTTGTAGGGTTCAGCCTTGATTGGGCGAGGGGAGATCTGCTGCTGCTGCTGCTGCTGCTGCTGGAGGATCTGCTGTGCTTTGTTGGTGGGCATGGATATCTTGTGTTGTTGTTGTGATCCTTGGGACTGACCAGCCAGTCCTGGACCATGCTGGTAGTTAAGTTGTTGCTGCTGGGGCTGAGGATGCTGCATGTGGCGGGCCTGGTGAAGAGGCATCTGTTGGGCCGGGGCCTGATGCGGTGGGGCCGCGTGAGTGATCTGCAAAGGGATCTGGGGAGGGGGCAGTGTGGTCTGAGGGGACAGTAGAGATTGGCCCTGGACAGACTGCAGGAGAGAGAGCGGTCCTGGTTGTTGTTGTTGTTGTTGTTGTTGCTGTTGCTGCTGCTGCTGACGAACCTGCGCCTGGAGCGACTGCATAGATTGCTGGGGCTGACGGGTTTGCTGGAACTGCTGCAGGTATAATTGTACTTGGTTCAGAGGCGTGGTAGACCCTGGCTCTTCATCATCCTCCAGCAGCATCTGGGGAGGCTGGGAGGACAGCAAGCCCTGGGGTGTGAGAGTTGGAGGGGACAAGGGCCGCTGGTGCAGGGGCTGAGGAGGGTGGAGGATCTGAGAGGGAAGCTGGTGCTGTGGTGGTGGTGGAGGAGGAGGTGCTGCTGCTGCTGCTGACTGGGGCTGCGGCTGAAGCTGCGGCTGCTGCAGCGCTGGCTGCTGCAGGGTTGGCTGCTGCTGCTGCTGCAGCAGAGGGGGTGCTGGCTGTTGCTGAGGGGGTTTGGGATGAAGAGGCGCTGCTTTGTGACTGGGTCGAGAAGGCTGCTGCGGCATGGAAATGTGCAAAGCTACGGTTGCACAGTTCCAGGAAAGGGGGCAGAGACATAAGACATAATGAATACCATATTTGTTGTGCTTGTAACTCTTGAAATGTTCACTCAAAAAAGGAAAAGAGCAGTTACATTTTGAAAATGTGTATTTTCACAGATATTTTTGGGGATCTGCAAATGCCAGTGTTCCTGTAATCAATCTGACTATAAGTATAAGCCAATTGTATATCACAGATACTAAGTGTACTAATTAGTGCTTATTTACATATATTTCTGAACAGCAAAAAATGTGTGTAAAAAGAAAGTAAAAGGAATTTCCCGTAAAGCAGCCCCATTAAAAAAAGGAATATTCCAACAAGTAGACAGGATTTGTGTTCTTCGGAGAGCCAAGCATGAGGTCAGATCAATAGAATACTCTATTACTACCCGCTCACCTAGGATCAAAAGCTGGTTGTCGCAAGAGCAAGGAGTCTTAAATGATTATGCGTTCCATTTATTGTTATTTTCACTATGTCGGTACATACGCAAGGTGTGCACCAATTTTGTGAACTAAAAGGGGATTGGTCGACTTTAAACAGCCTTCTTCTTGGGAGGGAAGCAGTTACACCCAAATAGTGACTAGTGTCGGACCTTTCAAAAGTCTGAATTCAACATTACCTGGAGACGTGAGGACCGGATGTTGGTTGAGGAAGGGGTGAGTCTCAGGTGACACTGGCCCAGCAGAATGAGCGTTGAGGTGTGGAGGTGCGGGCGAGGAGTTGCCTGCCTGATGGGATAGATGCATTAGGGGCTGGCCGAACGGCGGTAGGGAGTCGAAGCTGGTCTCCAGTATCTGGGAAGACTCGAGAGCAGCTACGGGGGGATTAATAAAGCCGGGGGTCCCAGGGGGCGGCTGAGGCTGCTGCTTCATCTGAATGCTGGACTGAAGACCTGCAATTTGGGAATGTATCCCAAGATGAGCTGGGCCACTCTGAATGTGTAAATGAGGATGGGTCTTTTTCCCCTCCTTGACAGACTGGCCCTTCTTCTTTTGATGCTTTATTATTCCTGAAAAAACAAGAAGGGACGTTAAGACCAAGCGCTTCACTTTTAAGTGTGGGCATGTTAATACATGCCATATTTGCAGTAAGTCACCTGTCCCCTCAGCTTCGCTGTCTGTGCTGGAAGCGCTGCTCTCTGAAGACGATCCAGTCTTTTTGGAGGTAGCCATCGACTCGACAGGCTTCTCAACTGCAAACCAACAACCGTGTGTTTTTGACTGGAAAACTCTGCATTCCCATATTTCTAAATAAACTAAAAATCACGGACGCATGTGAATAACTCCTAATGTTACCTACCTTGAACCTTTTTCTTTTTGCGGAGGCAGGACGACACGTATCTCTCCAGCTCGCGCAGAGTGGAGGGCTTTAGCGTCTCAAAGTCAATCTCAATCTCATCTGGGTTTGAGTTTTTGAGTGAGGGCTCTCTGGACTGGATGATATGCACTACACGCCCGAGCTTGTCCCCAGGAAGTTTGTTGATGTCCAGGCTGAGCTGCCTCTTCTCCTCGTACGTCATAGGTTTGCATTTTTCCCCCGTTGCCGATGACCCAGCTGTCCCCAGATCATCTTCCAGGCCGGGTACAGGCAGCAGGCTGGAGGGGTGATTGCTTTTCATCACTTCCTTTTTACTGAAGACAACAAAAAAAGTGTAATTTGTTAATAGGCAACACTGACAAGCCTTTAACAATACAGCAACTCTTTGGAAATACAGCTCAAAGACTTTACATCCCAAAACACACACATCTTAACAACTAGAGGTAAAGCATAAATACGCCAGACAACCATCTCTAAACATAAACATATTATAATACCACAATTAACAGGACAAGCACATCTTGTGTCCTCAGATGACATAATTATTAACTATATATTTAGCCTCAACCATGCCTGCAATACACAGTGAAATCATGAACTAATAAAGAAGGTAGATACAAAATTGAGAATAGGTAAATTTGAACTGTGTGATGCTACGCTAATGGTAAAATAAATATATAATATCAAGGATGTGTTCTAACTAACCTCCTAACAGGAGTCCAAAGTTTACACACGTTTAATACCCACCTAAGTTTCTTCTTGGGTACAACCTCTTTGTTGTTGTTGTTACTAGTCTTTGTCTTCTTCGAGAGCTGCGGAACAGGTGTAGCATCCTGGATCTCGTCTAGGAGGCCAGATATGCCTCCTTTCTTCTTATGCTTTTCTTTTTTCTTCTCTTTCTTCTCCTTCTCCTTTCTCTTTGGTTTGCTGGCTTGTGGTTGGGACAAGGCAGCCAGCTGCTCGTGGACAGCCTTCAACTGTATCAAGAAAAAAGACCAGTTCTCAACTAAATTGTAACAAGAATTGGACAATAAATACTCTTGCGTCTTGCATCTACTATAGACACGGACCTGATCCTGGAGCTCCGCCAACCTCTGGGCTCTTTCCTCTTCAGAGTCGTCTGTTGAAGACTCAGACTCCGAGGAGGAATCACTGGAGCTGTCTGTTGATGAGGCTATGTGGGCCAAAGGAGGCTGGGGCTTAACAGGGGCCGGATGGTGAAGTGTAGGAGCTGGGACAGAAACTATTGGCTTGCTCTCAGGTTCATCTGGCATCTTGGCAAATCGCATCTCGAAGACGTCCTATAACATTAAAAGAGGACAAAGAAGCTAAGCAAAACGTGTGTGTCTGATAGTAGGAAGAGAGTCAAAACACCACAAACACTAACATTAACGTTATTACTAAACAACTGAGAGATGATGGACGGATATGCATATGAAAACATGGCCAAACATAACTACAACAAGGGTAGTTTTAAATCACTCATGTATTACATATATAGTTAAAAACATATTCACCTTTCTTTATTTTGAAAGTACATTGACAGCACGTTAACTAGAATCCAAGCAATACTATTTGTGATCTTCTGTGGACTGAATTTAAATTCCTTTCTTTTCTCAATTTTAACCAACTGAATACAATCAAAAATGGTTTCTTGCAAATGTAAAAAAGAGGGACATTATTTAGTTCATACACACACACACCTGTATGTTAGCCTATATTTACCTGTAGCTTGCGAGCCATACCGACCACCTCGTGGTCCGGTGGATTATATTTGTAGCAGTTGGAAAACATTAATCGTACGTCAGCAGCAAACTCCTGGGGTTCCCGGTATTGCATGTTCTCCAGCTTCACCTATTAAATACCACAAGGATATATATGTATTACCTGCCAAGCCACAAAGCCTCTATAAAAAACCTTGTGATATCGCTGAAAATACACGACATCTTCAACACACCTTGATGGTGCTGAGGTCCATGGGATATTTGATGATATCGTGATAATCGTGTAGTCCCAGTGCATCCACATCAACAGGTTTGTAAAACGGCCAGGCATAAGCAGCATGCTTCTTGGACAACATGTCCCTAACCAGACTAGCACAGTAACCCAGCTGATCCTGTGGTTTTGGGCTGAGACCGCCACTGGGTCCACCGAGTCCCATCACCATTCCTATGTGATGCTGGGAGTCCGGCACATCCTTCTTTATCAGCTTTGTAGGCCGGTTAGTCTCTCGCCTTGGTAGTGTCTTCCCAGATTTGGACTCTGCTGGTGAGGACTCACTAAGTTGGTCATTTGCTGTGGGTGTAGTAGTGTCTGCTTTCCTTTTCTGGCTCTTTCTTTGCTGGATAGAGGTGAATACAAAGAAAGCATAGAAATGGTGCAAGAGAGCAAAAAAAAAGTGGTTAGGAAGAATGGTCACAACTAATGCTCCGGAGCATTGTCATGAATGAATATTTCCCCGTGTCATTCAAACTCACTTTAGTCATCGTTATAGGGTTCTGCAGCATGGGCACAGTGCTCTGGATGGATGCTGGGGGAAGGGAGGTTTGAGCAGGGGGCGGCACAGAAGTCATGATGGGACCTTGAGGAGCGCAGTCCAATTGGCTCAGGGAGTAGGGGAGTCCAAGCTGTGGCGCGTGGCTGGGTAACATTGGGGGCACGTGGGACGGCAGGATCTGCATCAAGGGCTGGGGAGGTAGTGAAGGCGGGCCCGGCACTGGTCCTCTGGTCAGCGGCGCTGCTGGGAGATTTGACAGACCACGTGTTTGAGGAGTCGTAGGCAATGAATCGATGATGGCCCCTGGTTTCAAGTTGAGACCTAGAGGACAGAAAAAGACACGTGGATAAATATCATGTCTCACATACGTCAAATACGTCATTTTGCTCAAAAACAAAATGTGTTGATCGCAAACCATAGTGGAAAGAAATGACACACCTGCTTCTCTTCGGCCACGGCCACGGCCTTTTCCCATCATGACAACAATCTCAGTTTCTTCCAGAGGCATCTCTTGGATCCTTTGCAGGAAAACCTTCTCTAGAGCCTCAGCCATTAAGACTATGTCATCGCCAGGCTGCAGAAGGATACAAATAAGTAGAGACGTATGAAGCAAATGAGTAGACATACATCCAAATATTTACCACTTAATGTTACAAATGGCTCCGGCCGTCAACTAAGTTACCTTGTTGTATATGTAGCAGTTGGTAAACATCGTATTGAAGTCCTGGAGACATTCTTGGGCGTTCCAGTAGTAACTGTTCTCAAGCCTTTTCTTGATTGTTCCCATGTCCATGGGAGTTTTGATTATTGTGTAGTAGTCCTGTAAAAGTTGCACAGAGGTACATTAAAACTGTAATCGAAACACTATGATACATTCTATATAGGCCCAATGTACATCGTTCATCAAGGGGCTCACAAAATATGATCTGGTCCAAAGTATGAAGACATCATAGCAACAGTGAAATGAAAGTCACAGTGCATGTGTAGGAATGTACCATTTAGCTTCTTCCAAAATGAGGAAAATTAGCCTTAATATCTTAAACAAACCACAAATCCTCGCAGTTCAACCTGAGTGAGGTGTATTGATGTGCAGCCGAATGTGTTAGGGTTTGAGGCATCATACAAAACCAAAAGGGAAAAAACTCACAGGCAGGTTAAGTTTGATCGCGTCAACTGGTATGTGAAAGGGCCAGGCAAACTGGTGCTTCCACAGGGCCTTCAACACCACCTTGAGCAGGTACTGCAGCTGATTGGTCTGGCGCTTTGGCCTGGTGGGATTGATGTACTCTGGGGGCGGGGGATTGCCCATTTGCTGGGCCTGCCCCTGGCTGCTGCCGCTGCCGCTGCTGCCACCGCCCGACATCTGCGCTGCATCCAGACCGTCCCCCATTCTAAAAGGGTTGGGCTCCGGCCCCAGAGCTGGAGCTTGAGCTGCAGGGGCAGGGGTAGGGATGTTGGTAGGACACCAGTTCAGTCTTGGCCCCGGCACAGACTCCACTGACAGAGCACCACTGATCCCATTGCACTCCTCGCTGGACTCTCTGCAAAAGAAAAAAAAAAAAGCATAGAGTTGTTAGCATCTTTTTGAACAGCTTTAAATAAAATGTACCTTTATTTAGTTGGTAACACAGTATTTAACACAGTATTTGAATCATTTATGAGTTATTAGTCAGTGGAACTGGTATCTATCTTGTTGTAATTGCAAAAGACAGTGGCATACCACCTATTTACAACTATTTTAGTATTTAATGGAATATTTTGTCTTTCCTTTCACAGGGGCAGCAGCTGTGTTTGGTAGCATGAATGGAGTGTTGAAGGTGTTCCCCCATTCATTACAATAAATGACTTCCAAGTATAAAATTACTAGTAATCTTCTGCATTTTACTGCTTGCAGGACCCGCGTGATTTTAAGTGTTCATATTCAGAAATTAATTTACCAAAATATTGATATATTTACAGAAATTTCTGTCCCAATGTAATGACAGCTTGATTCTCATACATTACAGGTACATCAATTTTCACAACAATAATAACTTGATTTTAACAAACTGACAATCCAAACTAAGATGTTATAAAATAATCTCTACACTCTGTGCTCTACAGCGCATTTAGAGACGCTTCTGGTGAAGGAGCACGTCCACCGTTACTCAGTACAAATATATTTTTAACTCTTAACTAGTTTGCCGTCGCTCTTCCGTGGATTGTTTGTTTGCGGTGTGCCTGCTAACTTTTGTATTTGTTATACTTATGCTTGGCACTGTGGCGCGCACCCCTCCCAACTCTAGGAAGCTACAAAGCTACCTGGTTCAGTGTTTTCCGAAACACCAGAGGGCAAAAGAACAAAATGTACTCTGATGAAGGAAGGAGAGAACAAGTGCTGCCGGCAAAACACCACAAACCAACCAACACATTGCCGAGGAGGGATGGTAACCAACGGTAACTCTATCCAACATATTCATAGGATAATGTATGACCTGTATACAAGACCTGTAAACAAAGAGGTTCATAGTAAATGTATTAAGCAAATCAAACTCAAATCTACATTTTGAAGATCTCGTGTTTCTAAACCATTCGAAAATGAATTGTCCATCTTTGATGATTTTTTGTGCAAAACATGCTTGGCTTGATAACATTTTCTGGCGTGTAAAAATGGCAAATGCCAGACTGCGGCGAATATAAAAACATCTTGTAAATATATATTATATCTTTGCAATAAATCATAATTCTGGACTGAGGACATTAAACATGGAATGGGGTGGCATGAAGAAAGAGAAGGTGGAATATTGCAAGCCGCCGTAAATATTTTTTATTTTAATATTGAAATGTCAATGTTTTGAAAAATGCTTTAGACTATTCAGTGTAGCTCTAGTCATGGATATGATCTGGATTTTGACATTAAAGATGAAACTGGTGCATAAATAGGAGCTTTCAATGAGGAAAAAACTAATTCATTGGCTCTGTGCATATTAAAATAAGGAGTGACTTACAGAATAGTTTCTCTGTCTATATTTTCTCTCGAATTATAAATCGACAAGCTCAATCAAAATTAAAAATGAGTTGCAACCATACCTCATGACAGAACGCTTTGATTGCGTTCAAACAAATACATTAAGTATCCAAAGACAATCTGACTTAACCCCAAAGTGTGAAAGCAGAGCTGACTAACTAAATATAGTTAGCCAGCCATTATCACGTCTTTGTGATGGTAAAAATCCTCATCACCATTTCATTTCTACAGCATAATATTCAATACCAGCGCTGAACCCACACAGAGGGTTTCAACCACCAGCCTTCAACTATGACTTAAGATATAC
Organism: Gasterosteus aculeatus; assembly: GCF_964276395.1. NCBI lineage: Eukaryota > Metazoa > Chordata > Actinopteri > Perciformes > Gasterosteidae > Gasterosteus > Gasterosteus aculeatus. The sequence continues at coordinate 9,445,798 of NC_135699.1, read as the reverse complement.
AAGTTGATATGCTTCTACTCAATTTAATTAATTTACGTTCATTAAATTCACTGTATTCACAAAAGCTTAGAGACCTGACACGTGTTTTCAGTAGATCCTTTTCTTTCTACGGTGTAAGGACCTGGGAGTGTTTAGGGATGTGGGTGGACGTGGGGGGAGGGGGAGTTAGCGTCATCTGGCAGCTGGGGGACTGTGTGTTCCGATACACAACGCTCAGACCAACATAATGTCCTCTCCAAGGTGGTCAGGACATCTCATTCAAGACACACTGTTAAGACTTCAAAGCCAAAAAATAATTGAGAAAACGTGACTAAAAATAGGCAGAGGAACACGTTGTGGGACAAAGCACTGATCGAGAGGTATTGAAGTCTCCATTAGAAACCTGTCGGTTCCCCAGTCTTGTAGACCAAAAAAAAATCGCCCCCACATCAGGGCCTTAAATGTATAAACACACATCATAGAATAGATCTGTGACTAATCTCGTTCTTGATGAGTCACAAGAGGGAAGTAGTTTTTCCCACCACATGATCACAGCCCGAGGCATTTAAACACAGTGGAGAATCTGAGTAACTGAGCAATATGTTGAATGACAACACATAAAAAAGACCCCCCCCCCAAACACAACATTTTAACACAGATGTGGCTGAAAACAAGTCAAACCCAACAGATAAATAAACACAGAGCGTGCCTAGGTCCAAGGTACAAATGTGCAAAACTGTGAATGGCAATGCTGAAAAAGAAATGCTGAATTGGATTGACAAAGTGTTTAAAAAATATATATATATTTTTAGACTCATTAGCCTCAGTATAAAAACATCATATGCCACCAGCAACGACAGCAATGGCCTAAGCAATCATTTGATTTGGATGGAAAACTCATGCTACAAGGCCAGTATTCCAACCGCATTTAACGTATAATCGTGACAGGCCGTGTCCCAGCACACGCCATACTGCACCACCACAAGGTTGGGATGTGACCATTGGCAGAAAAGGCACAACCGCACAGGCCGCAGAGACCAGTGCAATCCTATTTCAGTGAGATTTTCTCAACCTAGTATTAGTCCACACAAGCTATTAAGTGAAAAGGTCAAGAGAGCACAATCGATACCTCTCTACCATGACGGTGCTATCGCACAGGAGTTTGTGACCTGGTGTCCACCTCAACAGCTTCAGCTACATTCATTTCAGCTGGATATAATTCCACCAGCCATCATTGTCAGATGTACGACAACTGATAACTAGTTGTGAAAAACAGTTACAGCGAAGGCGAGGATTAAAAACATTTTTCTGAAATACAGTATTGGGCTTAAGAAATCCAAATGAGTGATAAAAAAATTGGAAAATCATCTTTGACTTTGTTTTGAATGTGACAAAAGGCCAAACCAACGGTCCTGGGTGAACATTGAGTCAAAGGCACTGAGTGAAACAATGAAATAACTGTTGAACTCAACAAACTAGAAAGACAACATTTAAGCGAGTTAGCCACACTTTTCACTCAACTTTTCAATCCAACTCACGGCATTCAGAACAGACAACAGAGCCGTGTGCAAAAAAAGGCTGGCTAAGGGACGTGAGTGTTGACATAATCTCCTCTGAATGGTGCTGGATGACACACCAAACAGATCCGCGATTTCTCGGGTTGATAGACCGGACAACACAAAGTTAGCCAGCTTGTCGCCAGGAATATCCAGAGACGGGCGTCCAGCACCTGTGCTTGTAGTACCAGCGCTAATGTTGACTTCTTCAACTTGGACCTCTTCCACACGCACGCGGTGCTCAATCAGTCTTAAACAATTTAAAACTTCGTCATCTATGTATACATCTTGAAGAGCACTTATCCACCCTAGTATTTCCAAAAAACCCTCAATATGTGTCAAAATCGTATCTGCAGAAAACCCATGTTGATCGATTTGATCTGCTAATGCTAGCATGCTACCTCGGAGCCCACCGATGTCTTCCATTATGTAAACACTCACGTCCCTTAGCCAGCCTTCTTTTGCACACGGCTCTGTTGTCTGTTCTGAATGTTAGATGTAGCCACGCCCCCTGATTTGCATATAAGAATGTGAAATGTAAAACGGCATTATGAAAGTCTCTGGAAATGAAAAACGGCATTATGAAATAAAAGACTCTGGAAATGAAAAGTGGCATTATGAAATAAAAGTACCATGGAATGAAAAGTGGCATTATGAAATAAAAGTACCATGAAATAATTAAATGTATTTAATATTTATGTATTTATTGCCTCATTTATTTATTTAATGATGCATTTCAAATGCATATTTCATGTATTTATTCATTTATTTAATTTGGACTAAAACGGCATTCCAGAACTATTTACTATGGCGTTAACAGCTTGCGAAATGCCACTATAAGAAGTCCTCCACAGGGGAAAAAGTCAAGAAAGGCAAGCAAAATATCCGACTGACAGACTGGCCTCTGCTGCTGCCTTGAGTGAAGTCTTGCCACACCAATACTCCCAAACGGTCCTTTCCAGCTTATTAACAGGAACGATAAGCACAATTACAGCAATAGACATTACAGCACAGTAACGACAAATGTAAACACCAATCTGGAAACCAAGAGACAGATGCAATAAACGAGGGGCATGAATGACCCGGATGGTTTACGGCATCTTTACGTCAGGAATATGTCTAAAGAGGCTATAATCCTCTAATCTCTTTACATGTTTCATCCATCCATCCTTGTGGCCATTTACTTCTAAATATTCTCTCGGAAGCATTTACCAACACGTGGAAGCTCTGATGCAAATCGTCATCTCACGAAGCTTATGATCTGCATGTTTACGCTGCACAAATGATTTGTTTCACTTTCACACACTAAGTCTATCTGTAAAAGATATTGAGGTATGAGACCGTGGCGGAAATGGAGATGGTTAAACTGATGGCTAAAACCTGTGAATTAATTTGCAGCATGAACTATATTGCGTATCATTATGATGGCTGTGCACTCATGAAGAATTAAGAACAATTTCCATTCATGTTTTCTACAAAGCCATACTGATTATGGCCTCAATCCTAATGAAAACAACCCAGTTGCCTGGTTTGTGATGTGTTGGTGTTTTGCGCCTGACAAGCCAGAAACAACAAACGATAACAGGGGTTGTTGTTCTTTTAATGGATGTTGAAATAATACTGCCGTAGGGAACCTGCTGGGTCTGTTCTGACCCCATTTCCTTAAGTAACCTTAAATAACTTAAAACAAACTTAAGTGAAGTTAAATTTAGTTTTTACTTTCTGACTGTAGTCCATCATTAAAGCATAAATTACTGAAATCATTATAAAATGTGTCGCATTCAAGGTAATTTAACTTTTAACTTTCTGAATGATCTCATATGAAGTTAGATCTTAATTTGCATGAATACACTACTAGCCGCAAAATGTTAAGGTTTGAAACAGATTATTATTTTGAATATTTAACAGAGTAGTAGTTGTCTTCAATGGTGACATAAAATTCGACTAGTCGATATGATACAACGGCGTAAACCCCTCCTATGACCTGTTTTCTTCTTTTAAGGGCAAATTTGGCATGCAAGACGAAATAAGACGACCGAAGCGCCCAACAGGGGTCAATCAAGAGGTCCACTTCCTGTTGCCGCCTGTCCTACATTGCTCTCAGCTCTGGAACACCAATTGACCTTTGAGCTGGACATACATCACTGCAGACGGCTGTGGAATGTCTTCTGGGGAGGAAGTGGCTCTGAATACCGGGGTGGGGGATTCACAGCTCACACCAGGAAACCTGCTCCTTCATATAGCCTCCCAGTGACTGTCGTACTCAGAAAGGGGAGGAAAAACATGACGCCAACATGCCTGCATGAAAGTAAACTATTAATCATTCATGGGGGGGGGGGGGGCGGAGGGGGGTCGTCACAAAGTGACAAAATGAAGGCGGGCTTTTTTCCTGAGAGTAAAAGGACTAAATAATTAATAACCACAGTGACATGGAAGGAGCTGTTCTCCTCATAAAACCTCCTGCAACACTTCGCATCAGGGAGCAGCTCCACTCTTAAGCTCCTCCACCGACCACGACACACCAACTTTGCTCCTATTTACTAGCGTCATTGCACTCACGTCCTATGCGTTTCTATTTCTCCTGTAGATTCCTTGGTGGATGACAAATGTAAGGATTCATGGCTTTATCCGGGTTTTATTCATTGAAGATTTTCAAGAATGGGAATTTGAGGTACACCCACGAGATGAATGGAGGTTATGTTAAATGAAGATGGATTAATCTCCATTAGCAATTTGAGTGATCTAAGGTTTGCGGTGTCAAATTGGTGCCATACTTGTTTAATAACCCTCGGACATTAGTTGCATAAGAGTCTTATGAGGTGTGATGGGAACCTATGTCGAGGGCACGTGGTCTCCATATGACAACAACAAGGGGCAAGGTTGCATTCTGCTCTTCACTGGGTTTGTCAGTCTGTGTTCTTATAACTTGTACTAGAAGAAATAGGTTGAATGTGAGCGATAATAAGAAACTGCACAAGTTACTGAAACCACAACTTGCCAACTGAAGAGGCCACAAAAAAAGGGTCAATGGTCAGCTAAAGACCTTCAACGACAAAGAAATGGCATCTGAAGGGCAACGGGTGTCCCAGTAGGTCAAAGCACGTTAGGTTTGCTAATAAAGCTGGTATGCAGCCAACAATTGTATGTATTTTATCCTTATTTTCCCCCTATGTTTTGTTAATATTCACGGGCAGTCAAGACCACCTATTTTAAATGTGATTATTACCAAACAAAGACAAGCCACATATACATGTTTCATTAAAATATATATTATTGGTGCTACTATATGAAACTGTGTAAAGATTTAATGACGGCAATACTAGAACTTATATTCTGTATATTAGTATTTAGGGTCTTTTAGTCATCATTAATGTGTCTGATGACCCGATTGGAAAAGGTTAAGCTAAAAACTGGCATAAAATATTAAGGATGTCACCGATAAATTTCTTACTTTCTCAATCATACATCCACCGAGTACCAGTTGTATCACAGCTATGTACACCGCAGCACAACGCTCTACACATTGTACAGTGTGCGACTGAGTACTAGCTACGTGCTAAGAATTATACACCAATAATATCCACAGCGAAAAAATATGTAACATAGGTAACTATTGTACATTCATTCACTCTGTATGTGTGCTTTTGGTCTGTTGCTACTTTATGAGTACCTCTGAAACTTGGCTCCAAGAAAAACAAATGTTGCCACAGTTTCTATGGCAACACTCGGCTTCTTGGCGAGTGTATTTTTATTCTCGATGATTCCTAAGCCTACTTTTGGAAGCTTACCAATTCACTAGTAACCACCCATGGCCTGTACGACTTACGTTTGTTTATAGAAAAACAGGAGCTACACACAAAAGAAATGTGGACGGCTATGTTTATAACTTATTTAGTGCCTCATGGGTGTCCATCACAACGTCGCAAATCTCAACACGTTGCTCTATTATCGATTATAACCACTTCCTGAATGAGTCACAACAACTGAGCACAACTGACTCAGACTAACAATGAGTGAGGCAGATCATGAACAGGAAGCGGCCAGACCATGCCGGCTCTTTCAGGTTTAAACTCCAGCTGCTTGGGTAGAGCAAGCTAAACCAAAGCAGGAATCAGGCTTTTTTTTTAAACTGCCCCCCCACGGCCCCCCGTCCCACACACAACCCCCTTCTTCCTCTGAACTAACCCCTACTACACACACCCTCGCTCGCCAGGGGGTAGGTTCACGGCTTCTGGCTGAAATTTGGATAACAATACTATTCTCAACCCAACCAATCTAGACTGGATCGTTGAGTTGAGACGTGTAAAACAAGATAGTAGTCACAAGAGACATTACTCGAGCATGTCTTTGATATAACCTCGTCAGTGTTTAACCATGGATTTCAACTGATGTGTGTATGTTGTAAAACTTAAAATCATTGCGTCGGTTACATGAAACCCTCAGTGATTCTGTTAAATGTCTGAATGCTTTCTAGGAGGATCAACTTCACCAGTTAACATTACCTTTTCACAGAGACTGAGTGTGCAATTTTTTCCAGAAGAGCGTCCAGTTTTTGAAAATCCAACAAATCGTTTGACTTGGCATGCATCTTGTAATCCATGTATGAACTCCACTAAACAGAAACAGAAACCAAAAAAGGGCAAGAGGAATAACACAGAAGTTAGTTTTTTCTTTCCTCTAATCCAAGACCCGGGACGGTTTTAATTTTCAGGCTTCCAGTTTGTATCCTAAAATCCCGACAACACAGTGAGTAATCCTTTGTGTAGTCCAAGCGAAGTTTTAGGATTGCTGTTCCTCAAAAAAAAATGAAGGCCCCGGCCTGGAAACGGTGGGTCCGGGCGGGGAGGAAAGGCTGAGGAAGCCTACAGCCAGCAGGCTGTGTTAGCTGTGTGAACCGGTCCTCTCTCTACCCCATCCCCCTCTCAGCAGTACAACGGCCCAGTTGCCACAGCCTCTTCGCTCCATTGTGTGTCCTCTCCAGGGCTTCCCCAACTTAAATGGACACAAGCTGAAAAGCGAAAAGGGGGAGCGAAGGCGAGAGAGGGCTCCGATAAGATCGGAGAGGAGCACTTTATCCCTCCAGCTTGCGCTCTCACCCGCTCCCTCGCAGCGGCAGACCAGCATGCAGTTACTCAACAGTAAAAATGGCTCTGCTGCTTCCTCATTCAGCAGAGCCTCAGCCCACACACCCCTCCCTCCCTCCCGCCCTCCTACGCGCTTGCTCAATCCACCCCTCCCCGCTTTCCCATCAATAGCTTTAGGTCTTTGCTCTCTCTCTCTCTCTCTCTCTCTTGCTCACACTCTTACACCTTTAACACCCCACCCCCTTCCTGTCTTTTCCATAGTCCATTTCATCATGCCCCACCCCCACTCACTTACCTCCGTTGGAGTGATCCTGTATGCCTCCCCCCACCAATTTAAGGGCCCCCCTTATCTACACTCCATCTTCTCCAGATATAGACCACTGCCATTCATGTTGTGGCTGGACTAGCCCAGTACATACAAACAGTTGAGTTTCATTTTATGGGCAAACTGTTTTAGCAGAAAATATCCAGGCCAAATCTATTGGAACATTTTTGTGTGAAAAGTAAATGCAAAGTAAATGACAAGTTTGTGTGTGTATATATCTTGTGGCCACTTTGACTATAAAGCAAGCACCTATATAATGCACGACCACAACGTTATATATAGTATATTATTTTTAAAACTTAATAAATAAAGAGGATGCGTCTTGTACTGCGTAGGACAGCAGGTTAACTCATGTGAATAATCTGAATCCAGGACATAACGTAGAGCGGCATCGGTAAAACTACTCAGCTGGTATCAGATCAAGGTATCATACACCTTGACTTCTTGAGCCATAGCACCCTCGTATAGCACCCTCTCGTATAGTTCAGGACATCCAGGTGATCACACTGTGAGCCGGGTACAGGATCCCACATTATATATGGCTATATATCTATTAACATTCATAACATCAGAGTCAGATTTAAAGCACCAGAGTAGATGCAACTCAAGTGACCTGTGAGTGCATGGGACAATGCTGGTATTCCCAAAAATAAGTAGCTCATCTGTGCTGCAGCCAGACGCTGACAACGTCCACACAGACCCACTTCTCTGTCCACGTGCCATATGCACCATTCCCAAAGACAATACAGCAGCTGCTACAGCGACAAAGCTCCAACCTACAGCAACTGGGAGGAGACCAAACCGATGGCTCTGTTGGTGGAGGGGGGGGGGGTCGTATTTTAACACAGGGGAGGAGTGAGGGAGGGATGACAACAAGAGTAAGGGTAAAGGTGGGGAACAGGGTAGCATTTTGACTGGGAGTTGTGTTAGATAAAGAGGCAGCAGTGTGCCCGTGGATGAGACGCAAGAAAGTTCGAGACGCTCCCGTTAATCACCAGAGGAGCTGGAAGCTACAGGGACACAGCGTGGAGAAAACAGGGAACAGGCCATTTGCCAACTTCACATGGTGTACCATGCACTTATATATTAAGTTTTGTTAGGGACAAAAACAACAGAGCGGGGACAGGGTTGGAGAAAGAGCTACTTAGCAGTAATAACAAAGGCCTTTTGGTTTGAGAATGAAGGGAATCTAAAATACAAGGTCTGAAGAAAACCTTGAACAATGCTAGAGACTACAAGTCAAGATATCTCTGCATGTATTCTCTTTTACCATTATCTTTTAAACAGTGTTTTGGGTTCGGAGCCCTCTCTTTATGCAATTCTGTAGTAACACACTGGAGTAACCCATGAAACAACATCCCACTTATTAGCACATGCATATTAGAAGTGATTAAAGATAGAAGTCCTAAAGCACATCAGGGGATGACGTTTAAAATGCATGCCACGCTGATTGACTACCCAGCTGCATATCAAATCAAGCGCTGCTAATCCAACTACTAGCCACCCGCTGCTGGTTGAGAGGTTTTGGCTTCACTTTTAGTAGCAAACATATTTTTTCTTTCATTATTAATGTATATTTTTTAAAGTAACTTTTCAATATTGTTCAGCATTAATTTGTTAATTACCAGGAATGAAACACAATAAAGTGAAATCAGTCATCTGTTTATTCCAATGTGAATGTGAAATAAAAATATCAATAGAGATATCAAATCATAATAATGAAATAATAATAAATATGAGCTATACAAAGATCAGAATGAAAATAAAATGAAATAAACAAGAATAATGTAAAACACTCTGCAAAACTGATTATAATCTTTATTTCAAGTGGCTACAATGTGTTTCTCTTCCCAACGCACACAGCACTGCATTACTTTGCATCTGTGTCCGTACGCCGAGATGGTTCTCTAAACTCACTGCGGATAAGCCAATAATACAACCCCACTTCAAAACACGCAAACTGTCCCTTCAAAGTCTGTACAATCATCATAAAATCTTTTAAATTTGCATTTGTTAGGGCCGTTACAAAGGGCAAAAATAAATAGGTTTTAAAATGAAAATATGATAAGGGGTCACTCGTAGTAGTGAACCTACAGGGCATTATCTCCCAAATGTTCCCGTCTGATGGAATGTAGACCTACGAACAACACTTCTGAGGCAAGTTTATAAAGAACGTAGACAACAGTCAGTATCAGTCATTCCCCCTGTCCTCCTGGTTGCTGTGCTTGTGTAAACATCGTGCCTGTGGCTTATTGGATTAAGTTTCACTTTTGTTTAAATGTGCACAGATGTATAAATTATTGGCTTTTTACTCTCTTTTAATGCACATGCAGTAATAAGCGTAGTTGCAGTCCATTGGAGTTTATTTCACTACACCATTGGTTCACTTCACCACAGCTGCCTCTCTGCTCGCGCTTCGATAGTGTTTTTTCAGCGTGTGGTCGAGCCAAAATAAGATGTTTATATTGGATATTGCAATTTTATTAAAAGGTCAATCGACCACTTAAAATGTCATGGGTGACAGATGAGCCAACAACCAGTAATTGTTGTTACAGGGGCTGATTCTAATGTGGATCATCACTATTGGTTTTAAAAATGAAAGATCATCAAAAAAATATAAATTGTGAATTCTGTCTGTTTCTTTATGAACATGCCACAATATACTTTGTTGTCAATGAAAAACTAAACTTGCGTTCTCTACAATATTATTGTTGCAGTAGCTTCATAGCATGGTAGTAGTAAACTTCATGACGCTACTGTCAATGATTCATATAAAGTGTTAAATAAAGCATATACACATGCACAAAAAACAGATTTTGTATGCTCGCTCATTTGTTCCCTGACCACATACTCTGTTTCATTCAGAGGTCGTTCAAAACTAGGGCACGGATGTTGTTATCATGACAACTAAACCAATGACAAGTGAACTAAAAAAGGAATTCAAACAAACAAATAACAGAGGCATATGTTTTAGTGCATGGGATGATGATAGTGTAAATATAAACAGCTAGAAATAACACATCAGCAGCACATCATCCTCGCTGGCAACTTTTAAAAATGCCCTGAAATGTTGTAGGAGGTTTTCATGGTTTCAAATGGAAAACCAACAATTATTACATACAGATTATTAGAGGTATGGCATTATATGCTCAGCACGGGAACCTTCACTAGAATCTACAAGCACTTTTAAGTCTGATAATATTTTTTTTAAATGTAACCACCGGATCTCTCTTTGATTAACTGGATACCTGGTAACTCTTTGCCCTTTAACCCAGTGTGTCGTAGTGTAGACAGTGATAACACTTGTTTTATACCTAATCAGTGACAAGTTGATCACAAAACTGAACCATTGCTTTGACTCAATACCAACTCAGGCCTGCATAACAGAAATGTTGTTTCAAGGAAAATGACAAATAAAATATATACAATAGTCGTAGAGTTACAGATGCACCAGAGTTTTAAATTGCTTTAGCTTTTATGCACGTTCAGGCAAGTAACCCATCTAAACCAGCATGGCCTGCAGGAGGGCTACTGTCTGTCATTAGATAGTTATACTGTCACACATTGGGCTTCCAACTGCTTTGACGAAAGCAAAGCATTCGAAATAATGAGAACAGAAAGAAAACACATTATATACACATAGTGACGGCCCTCTGCACGAGTAATGTTTGAACATACCGGTCGGCTGAGTTCCAGAGACTTATGACTGTTATATTCCCCCATATTAGTCCCACGAACCCTGCGAACTCAAACACGTCAGCCCGGGATGGATACCAGAGCCACATTTGGTGAATACAATGATAAATTGCAAGTAATGCCTGCTGGCTAGCGACCATCACCGCGAAGCCAAGATCCTAACGTTAGGCCACAGGGCATAGATTATTACCCGGGTTTCGTAATGGACGTCAGTGTTGGGAATCGCCGAGGTGAAAGCGTACAAAGATACCCCCATATTGTTTCCCGGCCGTGACAGCGAGCTTAGGAAAATGAACATTAACGTTCTATTGCGTGTTACCTGCTCCATTGGTGGCATTCTCGTCGAACGGCCCCGGTCTAAGTGTGCGCCATCATCACCGTGACGGCGTCACCGTCTCCCACAACACAAGACAGTCGACGAGCAAACTAGCCTTTACACAGCGGCCGTAGCGCCCCTAGTCTGTCCATTTACGGCGGATTTGTGGCCAGCAGTGAGCGAGACAGGCGAGGGGTGTCAGATAGACACACTATTTAGATGCGGTTATTGTGTCTTTTGATAGACAAACTGCCAACTAGCTTTAGCTAGCAAGCTAGTTAGCCGGAACAGGCCGCCGTGCAAGTGAGCGGTCTCAGTGGGCGCCGGGCATCAGCGCTACCTCTCAAACCTCTACACCGCTGGTACCGTGCCTCTTGGCGGCTTACTCGTTCGTCTTACTGCGACAACACGACTGGCAGAATAATGTTTGAAACAACGGTGTTTACCTGGGTTTATCAGGTTGCCAGGGCGCGCGGGATCTTTCTCTCCGAGGATCCTGAACACCTCTCGTTGTCGGTGACGTCACGCGTCGGTCTTTCGTCGAGGACGTAAAGCCTGTGTTACGGTCCTGGCAACTGTGAGAAGAAATATAGCTATACGCAGGATAACCGGCAGCGGACGGGGTAAATTCGACAGCACATATTAGAATTAAGATAAAGAGCTATTAGTGGAATTTAAAATGCAATTCTGTTCTAAAAACTACCCCGTTGTGGGGTATTTTCCTCCCTGTTTCTGGTTAGACTAGATAGGATGTAACTTCTTAGAATATGTGAGTGTGTAGTAAAACAAATACAAACAGATGTTCACAAAAAATGTATTCAAAAGAGTCCATTAGATCCACTGTATTCAATCGTTTTCATTTAATATGATAACAGCGTGGTGACCAGCTTCAAAGTGTTTGATGCTATGTTGCATTAATAGTGACTAGGACGAGATAACATTCACTGTAGTTCTCTTTATAGGGATTTATTGCAAAGTTTATTTTAAAAGAACACTAACAATGGTATTAGGAAAGAAATCAACATTTTGCAGCGCCCCTCGGTGGACAAACCCCGGACCTTTTTTTTTATCAAACCAAAGGTCAGCTGTAATCATATTTTAAACCCTCCAGATTGTATCTCATCAAGGAGATAACATTGTACACAATTAAATGTGATGAGTGTGTCTAATTTTCAACTGTGTTATAAATATATTTATTTCCGACAAGATGAGCGCATGCGCCGTGGCTTCCAAGTCACCAACCCGGAAGTACTTTGAAGGTCTTGTGGCGACGTTGGACGTTAGATAACATTTCAATGTTGTGGTTCCAGTGCCGATGCTAAAATGGGTGTTAAAATAGAAATGTTTAGAGTAAGTACCAACCTTTTTAAAACAACGTCCGTGTGAAGGTATTATCCATTAGTTTTGTTAATTTAAAATCACTCAAATTGCTCCGAGCGTCCGTGCTTCGATCTGGCTAAAGACTACCATCATTGTTCGTTTAAGTGCGGTCACGTTTACCACGATCGCTCACTTGCGGATCTATTTGTCTTTGAGCAGATGATGCTGTATCTTTCCTTTCCCGTGACCATGTTCTGGATCTCGAATCAAGCGGAGTATTTTGAAGAGTACATTGTAAAGAGGAAGAGGGAGATCTTCCCCCCAGACGACGAACAGCGCGTAAGTTTTTTTATTGACTTAAATCAGGCTAATGATAATTTCTTAAATACGTCTGATAAAACTACGGATGTAAAGCACAATATGTGATCATGATTGTTCTATGTTCATTTGCAGAGGAAAGAGATGGAGGACTTCAAAGAGCGAATGCGCGCCCGCAAGGAGCAGCAACTATTAAAGGCACTGACAATGGGTTCTGAGAATTGAGAATTATCTGTTAAAGAGATGCTTTTATACAATTTACACCACTGCTGGAGGTTCATCTGCCCGTATTTGTTGGGTAAAACGAAAACTGGTGGGACTGCAGTAAGAGCATGACACATGGAAATCTTTGAGTACACTCCTAATATGCCTTTGAGCTACATGTGTCATTGAATCTCACTAGGAACACTGGAGTTGCCTGAATTCTTTGTATTTAAATGACTGGTGATTTGTTGTGATTGCATTGTCATCAAATAGTTATTTGAGTAGTTTTCAGAATCTATATCCTTTTTATTTATGTGTTTATTGTTTTAGAACATTTGATCACAGCGATGCAGCGATTTAGCATTTTTGGCAACAATAAACCTGCATTAATACCAAAGCAAATCTCCATGAACTCTTGAATTGAGCACACATAATTTTTCGTGGGACAGAGATGATAGTACCTATTGCTCTTATTCTTTAATTCACCATCTTGGTAACCTTTTATTTGTGTTTTGGGTTATTTTGTTGGGAAATAAAATTTCAAAATTCCCTAGATTTTCGGTGAGTTCTTTACTCGTGCTGCTTTCATTGTAGAGGGAAATCACCTCACTGCACCAGAGATGATTCAATTGGGATAGAATGACATTAAATTATGACCATATTTTATTGGAAATGATCATAGTTTAAAATTATGTTTATTGTTATGCACCAATCACCCAGCCACATTAATTGTGTGTGTAACATACTTATATTACATACGTAATAAAACGTTTCCCATTCAACACCATATGAACTGGCATGATGGTGGTATGACATATCTTATGTTTCGAGAGTGCCATGTTTGGCTTGTCCAGACGCTCTTAAGTCTTGGATGTGTCCTGACTTAGCTTGCAAACTGCTGAATTTCAAATTCATCGTGTTGAAGTGATTTCTCCAAAGTATTACTCTCAAATATATTTAGCAGTACAAAATTAGCCTCTTAAAAGTCCCCCAAATAGGTCTCAAAAAGGCACAAGTAAAATCGATTATTTCTTTTTTCATTACTGCCATTCAATTGGGAAGTTATTGCATTTCATCATGCCATTGTCAGACTGATAATTGTCCACTGGTTCCAATAATAAAGGCGAAAGCGCGGAATTGCAAAGGCTTGATTCAGGACTAACACACGTGCGACAACGACGTTGCTTAGTTTATATCAATATTTTTTTTACAATTGTTTCAAATAGGTTACAACACAACGTCGGGGTTAAAGCGTATGAGACGTATTCAGGCAATTGCGGCATCGGGCAACAGAGGGCAACGTTTCACCGCCGACTCGAGCTCGAGTCACGCAGACTTTTAACAACAAGGAAGCGAGCGACTCAGCGGGCGACACATCGCCGACAAGATGGCACCGAGCGGTCTGAAGGCGGTAGTTGGAGAAAGTAAGTCACACATGCGTTTAATCGCCGTGTCCGCTGTGGCCTCAGCTGAAACAGACGGGCTGTCGGCTCGAGTTGTCTCGTTTTGGAGCTCGATCAATTGACAAAGAAGCAAACGTCGCGTTATTAACTCCGCTGCGGACCTCGGTTGGACTTCGGGTTCTTCCTGTTTCAGTCCTAATTGCGACGCTAGCCCGAGCCGGAGGAAACGATGTCACCGCAAACAAAGTGGTTCATTCACTGTTGCGTTGTGTTGGTGACACAGGGGGCCGAGGAGAAACGGGTGGTTTGTTGTTGTTGTTGGTGGTGGATGTGGAAAAAGTTGCGGCGTCAGTGTGTCGTTGCGACCATTGTCGTGACAGTCCAAGCTACAAGCTAACACGAGCAAGCTAACCACGAACAGGAAGTCCCAAACACTTGGAAAAGACTAAAGTATTGAGCTGTTTTTTAAGTTGACTATTATAGCAATATTCACGTTTCGTTTTTACTAATAGTCCCAACTATTGTTTCAGTAACGTCAAATTATCTATTGTGCTTTTAAAGACGACTTAAATCTTGATACACAAATCCAAAGACCCATAACGTTAATTGTAAGGGCTATTTAACGTTACGCATATTTGATAAACAATTGCATTATGTTGTTCTGAACCACTTCAATTTTGAACAGCTGAATTGTTAAATTTACCTTTCTTTGATCACCAATGCAACCTTCTCATTAGCTAACAGCTAACTGGAGGACTGTTGTGGGAACACACCTGCCACACGTATTTGCTAAACTCTACCATTGTGTTCTACTGTAACCTTGCCCAGGACTTGCAGATCAGGCCAACGTTTACTTGTTTACAATAGGCCCATTTATAACTGAGTTGCTGCTGCTTGCTGTTCATTCTTATTTTAATTGCCACTGATTTGTTTGATGATGGGCTTAGGAAGATTTGTGTGCGCAGTTCTTATGAGCTTGATCTAATGTTTGGAAGTATTGTTGTCCCCCCCCCCCCCCCCCCCCCATGTTAAGTTTAGAATAGGATGGGGGAAAGCGCAGGCCCTCTTTTCCACTTTACATTCTCACTATAATGCCGAATAAGTTATGCGACCGAGTAAGGCAGACTTGTGACGGAATAAAGTAAAATGACAGCTTTCTAGGAGAGGCAAGACCGGCTTATGCCTGGCAATTGCATATATTTGAAAGATTAACAAATATTTAGGGTACGATTTTAAGACAGCAGAAATCGCTTGATGGTCTGCTTTAATCTGGAAGCAGCCAGTTTCAGGTAGTCATTGTTTCCAGTGGCCCTTTTAGGAGATGGTTTGGACATGGTGTCAGCGATTCACCTTCCACGTGGTTCTGGCAGAGAGTTTTATTTTGTTGAATGCATGTTGGTACAGACTAGATTGTAGTTATTCTTCTCCGCAGTCCTGACCCACAAACAAATATAACATATCTAGTATCCACACAAATATTTCAAAGCCACACCCTCCTTTTAAAGGGAGGAAGTGGTTGAATGTTAAACTGAGGTGGTAAGCCATGTGTATTTATGATGGCCTAAACAATATCCAGACTAATGGATATTTGTTTTATGGAATAGCGCCCTTGGTATGTTGGTTGGTATGTTTTTATTCCAGGGCATTTTGGACAGGATGGTCCACTTCCACAATGGAACTCTGCTGGAAACCTTCAGTTTTGCTGTTGGTTTTACTTGATAGTGGCACACCTCAGCTGTCGTGCCTATAAAGACACTTGGCAACTTTGCTTTTGTCTGATCATCTTACACTATCGCATAAGGAAGTTGCATCCATCCGACTGAGTTAGTAAATACAAGTTTACCAAATATGGGTTTGTTTAAAGAAAGTTCCTGGTTGAGACGGTTTCTGTCGCAGTCAACCGTCACATCTTTTCATTAGGTTAAAATGAAATGTCAACAAATTTCAAATGAACATTTCCATTGCTCTTTTTTAAATAGGCATAGAAGAGAACATTTCCGCTTCTCTTTTTTGCTTTTTAGCCAATGACCCGCAAATAAACATCACTCTTTGTCTACAAGTAAAGAGGAATATGGGTCTATGCCAGATATTTTCATATTGGACTCATTGCTAAAAATGATATTTACCTTTTTTGTGCAATGCAAGAAAGTTCTTTTAAATCCAACTTTTCTGTAATCATACATGCATTTAATTCTTCTACAGAAATCCTCAATGGGGTCATAAAGAGTGTAAAGAAGGAAGGAGAATGGAAGGTAACGGTTGCTCAATCGGATTGAAGAAATCCCCAAATTTTATCAGCCTGAATTTACAACATCTGTCTATCTCGTGTTTCTCCAGGTTCTCATCGTGGATCACATGAGCATGCGAATTCTCTCCTCTTGCTGCAAGATGTCAGACATTTTGGCAGAGGGGGTGACCAGTAAGTATGCAGATAATCAACGACATACAAATGGATGGCCGTGATATTTCTCAACTTCCCAATATCCACTGTCCACACTATATGAATACTCACTGATTTATTTAATAAAAATGACCCGATCTCCTTGGCCTAATTGAAAGAATTTCTCACGGGAGACTGATGTTTGAGTTCATGCCAATACTCACTGATTAAGGTTTTTCACTTAACAAGGTGACGTTGTGTTTGCAGTTTCTGTATGATCCAGTCAATTTTTTTGAGATTTCATTTAAAATTCTCTATTTTATCCTTTTCAGTTGTGGAGGACATCAATAAACGCAGGGAGCCCATCTCTAGTTTGGAGGCCATTTATTTGATTTCACCTGTTGAAAAGGTCAGCTGTTGCCCTTTTCTGCCTTTTCTCCTAACAAGATCTCCTGTGTCGATTGTTTGATTTGTTTTCATTATTGTAAAATTTTAAAATTTGTTTTCAATTCCAGTCCGTTCGTGCTCTCATTGACGACTTCAAAGACGCTGCCTTCACTTACAAAGCCGCACACATCTTCTTCACCGATAGTAAGATTGTGTTTGTGTATCTGTGATACATATCGTTTATCATTCATTTCACGTTGAAGTTTCCGAGAACAAAAACAGTGTTTAGATCTGTAGGAAACCTACTGACTTTTTTATTTATGCTCGCTTGCTTCCACAGCTTGTCCAGATGGTCTTTTTGCAGAGATTGGAAGATCCAGAGTTGCCAAGGTTGTCAAGACTTTAAAGGAGATCAATGTTGCTTTCCTCCCATACGAGTCTCAGGTAGGGAATTGTACCCTCTTTACTTTTTATTATTTCATCCATATTGTTTCTTAATCACTTTGATTGTACTTGATCTGGCCTTGGAGCTTAATGCTCCATTTTGTTCAACAGCTAGTCGCTAGTTTTTTGTGTCATATTTGGTTTTACCACTGTGGTGGATTTTCACATTGAATAATTTCTAAGTTAATATGTAAATATAGCTATTGCAGCTTGATTGTTGTAAACATAAATGATTTGTTTAAATTGAGGCAGACCTCAAACCCTTTCACCCCTACAGGTATTCTCCCTGGATGATCCAAACTCCTTGTACTCCTTCTACAGTTCAAAGCCGAATGAAGGAAAAGAAAAAATGATAGAAACTCTGGCAGAGCAGATCGCGACACTGTGCGATACACTCAAGGAGTACCCTGCAATACGTTACCGCAAGTACGAAAGCCTTTTATAAAAGTCGACTGAAGGTAGCTTTCCACTGAATTTGCAGATTGAGTGCTTTTTATCTCTCTAAGGGGACCAGAGGAGAACGCTAGACTGGCTGATGAGGTCTACCAGCGCCTGACTGCTCACAAAGCTGACAACCCAACCATGGGGGAGGTTAGGAACTCCTCAGATCAACCTCCACAACAATTCTTATGTGTATTAATAGAATTATCTGCTCTAAATTCGTACTCTGCTTTTTTTCCTGCTGCACAAACTTTTCTGCATAAGAGAATAGACTTCCTTTGGGATTCGGCAGCTCTTCACCGTCACACTTTGAGGACGTTTCTATGGTTTCCAGGTTTTAATTCCTGTTTCTTTCTCACGCTTTGCTGGACCTTCCATTTCTTTTCTTTCTCAATTTCAAATATTTTAGCTGGCAATTTCCTAATCCTGAGATGGGTCTTAACAGGCATGTATTACTGTTTCCCTACCTCTAAAGTGCAAAACCAGGCTTTGCTGTCTAAACATTCTCCTCAAACATTATTTCCTACTGTACTTAAATATTTAGCTGAAATGCTGCCTCATACTTCATCATGCCATAATGTATGTAATTTGATAAGACCTTTACCTGCACGATTTACAAAAAACTAACGGCCGTATATTTCATGCATACTGCCTACTTCCTCTACTTGACATTTGTTTAGTCTTGAATGGAATCCCTTATGTTCATTGGTTTTTAGGGTGCAGACAAGGCCCGTTCCCAGCTGCTCATTGTTGATCGTGGGTTTGATCCCATCTCACCTATTCTGCATGAGTTGACTTTCCAGGCAATGGCCTACGACTTACTGGATATCAAACAGGATATCTACAGGTGAGTCTGCGTGGTATTGCATATAGACTGCTGCACATTTGTTTTACCTGATCAGGGACATCTGTGTTGTCTTGGGCATATCATTTCTCCAGTCAATTTTGTTGTATGTGTGTACTTGTTTCATTTTTTGAAGTTATCAGTCAACCGGCATTGGGAATTCAAATGACCGAGAAGTGTTACTGGACGAAGATGACGAGCTCTGGGTTGCGCTTAGACACATGCACATTGCTGATGTCACAAAGTAAGTCTGTCAAAACTAAAATGAGAGGGCCACTCGTGTCCTCGTCATCCTTCCGAGCAAGCAATGGTCATTTTAATGTTACAACTGAAACCTAGCACTAAATTGTACACTATACTAATGTTAAATCAGAAAACTTAATGGAATGACCAGGGATGTCTGTATAAATCTTCAGTGTTCCTACAAGGTAACATGTGGAACCGGTTCGGTACTTTTAAACAGTAAACATATTCCTGCGCAAGGTGACCATTTTCAAAACCTACTGTTACAGGAAAGTGACTGAGCTTCTTCAGACCTTTTGCCAGAGCAAGAGAATGAACACCGACAATGTGAGTTGTCACGCAGTTCTCATTTTGATTTAGTTCTTATTATTAGCTGGTAAATGGTATAAGATGAGGGCTACGTTTATGTCATGTCTTACATCCCCAGGCCAACATAAAAGATCTCTCTCAGATGTTAAAGAAGATGCCCCAGTACCAAAAGGAGCTGAGCATGGTGAGTGCAATGAAGATAAACTCTTTACTATTATTATTGTCATCTAAAGATCATGCTTCTATTGTTCAGCAAGTTCTGCGAACCGTTCAAGATCAGGACGATACACCGCAGTTTATTTCCCCTATATAATGATTTTGAACTTCCTGTATGATGAGACACTTCTAATAGTTATTAATCGGTTCGTTTCAACGGGTCCTAAATGTTGCCCACATCCCTGTTAATTTTCCCATCCATTGATGGCCTTTCATGTCAAGAATCTCTGGTGTAGGTCCAGAAAACCTTCCATCAGAGTTGTCAGTGTTGCCTGTAGCTTCAAGAAAAATGTTTCCTATCATGGGCAGGTTGTATTAATACCACAAGTTAAATTCATAATAATCCTTTTTCATTCACAGTACTCCACTCACCTGCACCTAGCCGGAGCTTGTATGAAGACCTACAAGGCCTCTGTTGATAAGCTTTGCGAAGTGGAACAGGTCAGTACGCTTTTGAGGTTTACAATTGAAATGAAATAAATTACATTTTTTCGCTTATACTTTTGGAGGTCAGGTTTAAGATTCTTGTACTTATTCTGCTTGTGCATTGGTGTTGGAAAAAACCGTCTAGTTTTTATATTTGTTGTGACGTCTTTATTTATAGCTCGACTGGTCTTTTTATATTTAACGTAGATTTATCATATTGCATAAGAAGCTTGGGAGGGGACATCGGATATGCTGAAGAAGCTGTTATGTTATTACTGTAAAGGCACTTAATAACACATGTTCTACTGAGTAATGTGGAAATCCTTCCATCAATATGAGCCTCGGATAAAGCCCTGTTTCAGACCAGTGTCGAGCCCCAATGTGTTGTTTTTATAAGCCAGACATGCTTTGTGTCCTTGAAAGGAAGTTTAATTCCACATTTAGTCAAGTAAGAGTCCAAAGCACACAGGAAATGTTAAGCAAGTGACAACGGGACCTTTTTATGAGTGAATCACTCAACTGTCCTAATGGAGTGTCAGCTTGTCTGAAAGCTGCTTCTTTAATCCAATGGGCATGTTTTGGCTCAAAGATGGATCGTGTGATCTAACCAGCACAGCTCCTTGTTGCCTGTCATTTAGTTTTATTGCTCTCCATTGTTTGGCCAACCCAACACAATGTCTTTGTGTAACGTTGATAACGGGACCATGTGCTCTATTTTGACGTGCTCTTCGCAGCCATTCATTGTTATCGATTGGCTCTTACAATGTCGTCCACATTAAAGCCTAATAATAGTTTCCAGGGGAGTCACACATCACCCAAGATGAGTATAAAAGCAAATTCAATTGGCCACCGTTTATTGTTTGTGACATAGTTATTGGATTACAAATAAAATGTTTACTCTGCAATCTAGTATAGTGTCAAATAAACTCAAACCTTTTTAAAGTAGTCTGTGATGGCTCTGATCCTTTTCACTAAACATTTTGCCAAGATACACATATTTAATAAGATTTAAAGGTTCTCTGTCCTCCCTCTGTCAGCTGCCCTGTGAGTCGGCTGACAGACGTATTTGAGGTTTTAGTTGAAGTTAATGGTTAAACACAAGCGCTTTCCGCAGGACCTGGCAATGGGAGAAAATGAGGAAGGGGAACCTCTAAAGGATGCCATGAAGAGCATCGTTCCTGTGCTCCTCGACAATGAAATCAAGGCCTATGACAAAATCCGCATCATCCTGCTGTACATATTCCACATGAAAAAAGGTGCCACTTTGTTAAAACTCTGCCTATTTCAACTAATAGAATAATTTTAAACCCGATTCTTGGATTGGACTGACTATTTCTGCATATCTGGTTATTCATGTAGGAATCGGGGAGGAGAACCTCGCCAAGCTCATCCAGCACGCAAACATAATGGCCGACAGCAACATCATCAACAACCTGCAGAACCTGGGCTGCAACATTATAGCTGGGGTAGATGTCTCGATTGCACTTTGGTTACAGTTATACAAATATAATTTGTTTCCCCTGTGTATTTGTTTCATGTTGTTGTGGTGTTTGTCAGGGCCGCAATGCTGGGATAACACTGCCGGAGCGCAAGCAGCGCACAGAGAGCACCTACCAGCTCTCGAGATGGGTTCCCATCATCAAAGACGTCATGGAGGTATTAAAGGCAAAGCGAGGTTTCTGAGGTTTCTACTCTTTGCCCTCAGATTTTGACACTGTGTCTCTGTAACGCAGAATGCCATAGAGGACAAACTGGACCGTAAGCAGTGGCCATTCATCTCTGATCCTGCGCCCATCAACACGACCCAGACAGCGGTCAGGTAGGTGCTGCTAGAAACAGAAATGCATCAAATTTGAACTGAACAAAATATTGGTTACATTTTTTTAAAAATATACCTTTTTATTTCCTTTATTTTCATGCCGTTGATATTTGTTCATTAGTTTAGTTCTATTAATTTCTTTGCTTTGCACATATATATTTCTGTCATTTGTCTCTACAAATGAGGTTACTATCACCACACAGAACATGTTTTTGGCCATAACTCAAGAATTTTTATAATAATTTTGACAAATTTTCAATAACTTCCAATTATGAGACAATTGCATTTTGGTAGAATATGGATGTGGTTGGCAGAAGCATTCAAACACCATTTGCAACAACATTATTAACTGGGGTAGCACACAGATTAATTCTGTCAAATAAAAGCTTTTATCTGATTTGGAGCCAAGTTTGAGGTGAAGCATCAAGGGAAAAAAAAGATCAATTAAACCACTTTTGCTTTGAATACTTTAAAATCCCGCAGGTAATTCCTATCCCGATGGCCTAGTTTCTAAAACACTAATGGTCTGGATTTACTTATAATCTGCAATATTCAAAATGCTTGTCCCCTTCCTTCTTAGAAAAGTGCATAATTTAAAGCGAGTAGTTGTTAATGATATTAACATAATAATGTAGAACGGCTCTATATAACCCGACACAACGGTTCAAAACAAGGTTAATATGATGTCTTAACTCACACTATGAAACCGATGAGAAACGGAAGTGAGCAAAACATTATGATGAAACTGGCTGCTGAGCCCATAGTTTGAATAAACTTACTTGTTGTGTAATTATTTTTTTTTACAGCAGTGCACGTTTTGGACACTGGCACAAAAATAAATCTCCAACAGAATATCGCTCTGGCCCTCGACTTATTATCTTTGTGATTGGTGGGCTGTCACATTCAGAGATGCGCTCTGCCTACGAGGTCACTCGAGCCACTGATGGGAAATGGGAAGTGCTGATTGGTAAGCAAAAGCTGTTGAGTAGTTTATCATTTTTGTCCTAAAAATACGTGTCAAGATTTTTAAATTTTCTTTTCATTCATATGACTTTCTCCATGACAGGGTCTTCTCACATCTTGACTCCAACCAGCTTCCTTAATGACCTGAAGAGTCTGGACCAAGTTCCTAATCCTGATTGTTAGATAGCGAGATCCTGAACAGGGAATTTGATGATTTGTTGCTGGTCTTCTGTTGCTGCACTGCCGACTTACAAAGTGAAACATGAGGAGAAGTCTTAGAGGAAACCTTCTTTGGGAATCTTTTGTTTTAGAATGATCTTTTGTTTTTGTTGTAAATTGTGCTCCATATACTACTGGAATTGAAATTGCATTTAAATATTTAATTTAACATCAGGACCTTGATTTATTTTACCATTCTGATTTAAATAGTTATTTCTATTACTACAATGTATATTAGTTTTCCCTTATGTTGTACTTTTAAATATGCATCACTCCCTTTAAGTTCGGACCATCTCTCACCTAAAATCTGCGTGTGTGTGTGTGTGTGTGTGTGTGTAAGCCTATAGAAGTGTAAAGTATATTCACTGATATTAAGTGTGGAAAACATTTTTTTCTTCTGCTTCTTTTTTTTGCACAATTACTAAATGCTTTAATATATTGATTGGAGTAAGTGTGCTGGATGTTTTAAAAATAAGTAATAAAAGGAAATTCACTTTAAATTGTGTGTCATTCATTAACTTCCAGTAGAGTTTAAATCAGCAAAAAATCTTTTTAACTCAAGTAATGGTAAACTTTAAAGCTTTGTCTAACGTGCAGATCCAAAATTCAAGAATGAACTTTAATGCTCAGAATGGTTTAAAATCATAGAGGACATCTTTTGATTTATTTGATCTTATTCAGCCACCTCTAACATGTTATCCATAATATTCTTAACTTCAAGAGAATGTACTCCAACTTCTCTAGTATACTGAATTATAATATAGTGAATATACTGAATCTGTTATATGATCACTATGGGCAGAGAATTTTCAGTCATAACTTTACAGCTTTCACCAATAACTATTTGGATACTTTCTAGTTCTGTTAATTACTCTCCTTAATTGGAGTACAATGTAATTTACCATTTAATCCTCACCAGTATAGAATATAATATAATTATATAACTTATTTTGTATATTTGTTAGAATTTATTTATTTATTTTCACAGCAGTGCCAGTTTTGTTGATCTCCATATCACAACTTGGGAATATGCCTACATGCAACAAATATTTAAAATACAAGTCTTTAGTATACTCCGAGGTCAAAAGGGAGAATATGTACACCCACCAGTGAAAAAGATCATCCCTCACCATGCTGGAGGATTATGTTTTCATCTGGGATCACAGATGGTATTACCATCAGGTCACTGGCTTGGGTATTAATGGCAATGGTTTAATACTCGGGACTTAACTCGTTTTAAAAGCTTTCCGCTGAGCCACATCCAGTAACATTTGGAGTAGCATCAATCAGGATCTTCATTTCCATTATACATAAGAGATACAATTTT
The DNA here is from genome assembly GCF_964276395.1 of Gasterosteus aculeatus. Lineage (NCBI taxonomy): Eukaryota > Metazoa > Chordata > Actinopteri > Perciformes > Gasterosteidae > Gasterosteus > Gasterosteus aculeatus. Next base: position 9,421,579 of record NC_135699.1, on the reverse strand, counting down.
AAAAAACGGTCCTCCATCACTTACTGCAAGTATTTGTGTACCTATCGACACCGTTTCACATTTTTGTTTTCAGTAGGGGACACTTTTCCTCTTTGGTATAATTTTTTCTGTGATTGCAGCTCCTGAAATGGACAAATCAGATGCTACCGACACTATGCTGGTAAGACCTTTATCTACAAACATCTATGCTTCTAAATTTGTGTACATCTTGCCAATTTGTTTTGATTCCTTATTGGTGGATATTATGGTTTGTATTATATAGAGTAACATTAAGTATCTTCTGATGAATACATAAATAAGTGTTCAATTCAAAGTGAGCAGCTCATCTACATTTATTCTTCTCCATGGAATTTTATTGGCTGTTATACAACACTATTATTGATCGCATTTCATTTTAACTTCACATCTTATAATGGTCCCCGTCTTGGGTTCCAGAACTACTACTGTGAGAGAGAGAGAGAGAGTGAAAAGAAAGATCTGCTAAGAATAATTACTTGCGTGTCAAGATGTGGTGGAAAATGGACATTTGGTGGAAAAGGTTTGAGGAGAATTTAAGTTGGGATAGTTCATATAATCTTCTTTTCCTCTTGGCTACTGTTCAACAGGAAGCCCCAGAACATGAGCAGCTGCTCAACCCAACGAGTTCCTCACAGCAGGGACAAATGGATCAACAGCGCTGCTCCCAGAGTCCTGTTAAAACTGGGCAAATCGAATCCACACCTGCAGGTTGGACAGAAGACACAAAGATACCATCTGCATTGTAGGCGTTATTTTGTATGTAAATTGTTGATTGTTTCGCCCCTTCTCCCCACAGGTTCAAACTACGGAGGGAAACACCTTGATGAAGTGCAAGGGTCATTGCCAGGATCCAACAACAAGGTACTAGGTTACAGGTCGTAAGGGGTTAACTGCATGCACCTGCACAGCTGGTGAGATCAATAAACATCAAATGTGACTTGTTTTCTCAGGTACCGAGGAGTATCAACCATCTCAGCTCTGCACCTCTGATTTCCCCGACAGGGAGTACTCCAGATAGAAGCAGGAAGGATCCGCTGGTCCAAGACCAGCAATTACAGGTACGATAGTCGGTTCTCTCCACTTTGCCATTTATTGTGGATTTAGTGATTTAGTGGTCAAGTATTAATCTCACAGTATTTCCCCATTAGGAAGAATTATCTCCCGAAGAAGTTAAATTCATGAATTTGATCAGCAATGGCCAACGTGGACGCATGGACGACCAACGCTGCTCCTTGGATCCCAGCAGGAGTGCTCCGTGCTCACCCAAACTCATAGACAGAAAGCCTGCTGCAAGCTCTTCAAACACAGGTGAAAATTATGTGAAAACTGTCTGAATTAATCAAGTCTCTGTAAACATTTCCCAAAAGGGTTCAATATTTCATCTTTTTTCCTATGTCATCTTCCCAGGTCTAGATTTGGAAATGCTCTTCAGCCTTCTGTCCAACTTTCAGAGCCAACGACTGGACAACCAGCGAGTTTCTCTTCAATTATTGCCAGGATTAAAAAAGGAAAATGCCACATCTGGAGTAGAAAATTCAAGCGACTTGTGTGACATGGTCTCCAAAGCCCAGGTTAGTAATTCCCTGTATTACTAAAGAAAACATTCTACATTTTAACAGCAAATGTACCACCAGTACTACACTACTGCAGCGATGTTTGTTGTTGTGGCTTTAAATGTTGCACAAACTTGAAACTGTATTCAAAAATATGCACAAATGAGATCAGAATCAGAAATACTATATTGAGACAGGGGGTTTCAGAATAGACGGTGCTCTCTGCCCGAGCTCATAACCCCAGCAACCCAGTGTTTACCAAAAAAGGATACGTCTGCATTTGATTCAGGCCCTCCACGGTCCTCAGACATAAAACAAACAAAGCCCCAAAATAAAGCACCTCAAAAATGGGTATATGCTTAAGTTACTGCTAGCGTGTTTTATCCCAGGAGTTATATTACATTTATTTATTTTTAAGGATGAGATATCATTCATTTCTATTCCAGATTATTTATTCCCTGAACTAAATATGTGCTATCCACTGTTTTCCACCCAGGCCATGACACCATCTGAACGGGACAATTTATTTTCCCTAATGAGTAATTCCCATCGTGGGCGAATGGATGACCAGAGATGTGTCTTAGGTGTGAGTCCCCAACCGACACCCGAACACAAACCAGGTCAAAGCACTTTTCCCAAAGGTTGGAATTTGTTTGATTTCTGTTTTTATTCTTCAATTATTATTTTCAATGTTTATGAAATAATAATTGAATTGCTCTCTATTGATTCCATTCCATACCGCGTATCCTTTAAGGGCGGTGGGGGAGTCAATCACACATGGGTGAGAGACGGGGTACACTCTGGACTGGTCGCTATTTAATCACAATGCTGACATGCAAGCAATTTCAAAGTCACAAATGAACCTAACCTGCATGCCTTTGTACTGTGTGAGGAAGCTGACACAGGGAGAACACGCAAACTTCACACAGAAGCGCTCAAGTCGCTAATGTCTGTGTTTTTACCTTAAAACTAACAGGTCTCCCTTTTCACCGTCCCAGGTACAGATTCTGAAAAGTTGTTCAGCTTGGTCGCCAACTCTCAGGGCCGACGGCTGGATGACCAGCGAGTCTCCCTTCCTTCGTTGCCAGGTATACAGAACGGAGGTATCACATCGACGTTAACCGCAGAAGAGATGAATGCAAGCAGCTTGTTTTACATCGTCTCCAAAGCCCAGGTTCGTCCGATACACATAAGAAGAAAAAAAAATGTTGAAACCATTATGAAAAGTTTTTGTGCAGGTGTACAATATATGCAACTGCTTTGATCCCCCGTCCCCCTCCCCACAGGCCTCAAGGATGGATGAACAGCGATGTTTTGCACCCAAAATTTCCCAAAACTTTGGTACCCCATCTGCTCAACGTAAAGAGCATCCCAGTTCAGGCGCATTTAATAAACGCCCCCAAAGCTCTCCGTCCTTAAAACGCGCCAAGGCTGACCAACATCAGCAGGTGAGACGTCATGCTGCAGAGCTATACAGAGCTTATAGTTTGGCAAAAATATCACCTGTATAATCTTTAAAGTAGGATGTTAAAAGGGCTCCTCTTTCACAGTCTTTTGAAGAAATAGTATTCAACTCTGTCACTTTGTCTTTCAGTGTCAGCTCCTGTTTTCCCACTTCTCATTGTCTGTCCTTCTTTAAATCTTTATTAGGAGACATCTCCAGCTGACCAAGAGCAGTTCTTTGAAATAATGAGACATGCACAAGATGGCCGTATAGAAGAGCAACGGTGCTCTTTACAACCTAGCGGTACACCAGGCACACCCACATACAATGAAAATGCTTTAAATAGTGTACTCGTAGGTCAGTAAAACCCACAGGGAAAGGTCAAGTATGTGTTTTATGTCTCCGAGACGTCACACAAATAACTGTTGTTTTTCCGTAACAGGTGCAGACGCCGAGGCATTCTTTAAATTTATTGCCTCCAGTCAGGGACGACGGCTTGATGATCAACGTGTCACACTACCTAGCCTCCCTGGGATAATTGGAAATCCAAATGGTCGTAATGTAAAGGCTGAAATCCCAGTAAGTTAAACAACAATTGTTATTTATTTTGTTACTTGTCATTCTTGTATCACACACAACCACGTGATGCCTGCCTTTCAATGTGCAGGATTATTTATATAAATAGATTAAAAAAACATATCTGTATTGTATGTGTATGACAAATACTTGCTTAATTAACAGGCTCATACCCACAATTAATTATCACCCATTCCCTAAATCACAGCAGAGTACACAGAGAGCTCAACTGCCTTTTGTTTTTTTAATTTTTTTTTCTGCAAGGCTTTTCCACTACACATGCTTTGGTCTGAAAGTACACCAGCAACATCAAGCAAGAACTGTTACAGACCTACCTCACCATCTCCAATGGCTCATGCAGAATCCGGCTCCCCCACAGCCTTACCCAAATCTTCTTCATTTTCCCCTCAGACAGAATATCAGAAACAGCTAAATTCCCCAGGACAGGTGACTTATTCATTCATATTTTCATTAATTTAAAAGATTGTGTCGGTCTAGAATTTGAAGTACGTTCAGTTAGGGTGTAAGTCTGTGAGCTTTGCTGATGATGAAACGTCCTGTTGCTTTAAGTGATTATTTTAAACTCTAGTCTGTTTTTCATTTGGCCACCAATGACTAAACAAAACAACTAAACAAGCGTTGACTTTGTATGGAACAATGGCGTGCTATTTCTTCACAGGTGACAGTGAGGGTGTCCATGAGCTTCACACCAGAGCAGGTAAGCTGTGTCACCTAGTGTAGATTGTTGGCTTATTACCTGCTCATGTCTTAACAAAATAAAAAATGTCTTCACCTATGCTTATGTGTCAAAGGGGCAGAAGAATAGCAACCAACCATACACATTCCCAGAAGTCTTCCTCACTCTAGGAGCCCCTGGAGATAACCTTGTGATCCCTCTGAGTCCAAAACCTGGCAGGCCACGTTCCTTCAACTTAAACCTAATCCCAAAAGAAGATCTCAAGACCAGGCGCTGCTCTGCAAGCCATGCAAGTCCACAGAAAGCCTATTCAAGCCTGTCGTCTCCCAACCGACATGAACAGGGGACCATGACGAGCCCCATCAGTCCAGATGAAGACTGCTTCTCTCTGATAGAGAAGGTTCACACAGCGCAGTTGCAGAAGGCTCTGACTCAAGGTGGACACAAATCCAAAGGAGACCCTGGGAAAGGAGGAGAAAAGGCAATGCAAGGAAAGGGAAAGTGGGTTGGAAAAAAAGATAAGGATAGTGGCAATAAACAATATTAAGGTGTTAGGAATTGTTGAGGAAGCTGTAAATAGAAGCTTGGTATAGTATAAAGTAATATGCTTGTTTTTATTTTCAGAACTGTCTGAGTAATTTGTTGAAGCATTTTATGTTATTTTTTCTTTTGCTGGTTAAATGTCCCGTACAGATGGTATATTTAGTTTCAAGCCCAGTGACGTGGGTAAGAACTCTTTGCTTTTTCACTTAAAGATAATGCCGCTTAAACTGCTTATCCAAAGAGAAAAATTGTACGTAGGCTAGAATTATTGTCATTATTATGACAATACAAAGAGAAATGAAACCAGATTGATAGTTTGTTTGTTCTTAGTTGAAACATAATTTAGCCTTGAGCAAACTTTTGACATTTTACATAATTTCCAGAGCTTTTAACTCAAATCTTCATTAGGCACTGTTTCCTATAAATTATTTATGTACACATAGTGAAAAAGAGCTGTAACATTTGGTCTTAATTTATGAGAGTATAAGAAACTTATGAGGTTAGTTTGAATATGATAAAATAATTAAAAATAAAACAGAACACTTGAGAAATGTTTAACATTTATTGAAGATTTACAGAGGAAAATTACAAGAGCTCATATTTTATGAACTCTGTTAGAAGTCCTCGGCTGGGTCTTGTGTTTCATTCAGAAGAGTCCGTTCCCTGAAAGTAAGAGAGATAGTTACTTCTGGCCAGTGTTTGTACCCTAACATTACAAAACGTATTGATAGAGACCAAACCAAAGTTGAGGTAATTAATCAGCAACATGGCTTTTTGATGATCACACTGCACCTCATTAATGCCATATGAGGTCATTGTGAGGTAATTTTCATACATATTCATATTTTATGCTGAAAAACAAGCAATATATAAAGGAAGAACATGCACATATTTTATCATTGATACTGTTAAAAAGATTTTAAAAAGATACCTTTCCAGTGTCACGGCTCTTGACTCGGAGCTTGTTGACCTGCGACTCAGCGATGTCAGCGCGCTCCTGAGCTTCCTCAAGTTCATGCTGGACCTTTCTCAGCCTGGACATGTGAGTGTTGGCCTGCTCCTCCTGTGAAAGGTTACAGAATAATGAATCATTTAGCTGCTAATGTCAATAACAGTGTTAATTTCAATGCATGAAAAGTCTAACATAGGTGACTCACAGCCTCCTCAGCTTGTCTCTTGTAAGCCTTGACTTTGAGCTGCAGCTTGTCCACCAAATCCTGAAGTCTGGCCACATTCTTCTTGTCCTCCTCAGTCTGTTTTGATAAATAATTGTCACTAATGGGGTGTTGAAGTGGAATTAAGCTTCTGTGGTATTTAGGTAATAAGTATGTCTGTAGGTAGGTTGTGTGGTTTAGTTTGGTTTAAGCATAGTACCACCCTAATTAGACCTTACTAGAATTCAATAGTGATTGGAAACATACAAGGGTGTGCTGAGCCCACAATATAAAAATATATGTAAAAGTACAATATATGCACCTGAAAGAGTGGAAGTGTAAAGTAGCATAAATAGAAAAAGTGATTAAGAGTGAGTATGGTATCGCTTTAAGTTAAATTCAGTTTACCTGGTAGGTCAGCTCCTTCACTCTCCTCTCATATTTGCGGACACCTTTCACAGCATCAGCTCCACGTCTCTGCTCGCCTTCAACTTCAGCTTCCAGCTCACGCACCTGTAAAGTGATGATATAAACAATAAATCAAGATTTTCTTTTATTTAACGTATCTGTGTGCACTTAGATACAGTACATACCCTGGACTCCAATTTCTGGAGCTGCTTCTTGCCACCCTTCATGGCAAGGTTCTCAGCCTCGTCCAGACGGTGCTGCAGGTCCTTTACTGTGACCTCCAGGTTCTTCTTCATCCTCTCCAAGTGAGCACTGGTGTCTTGCTCCTTCTTCAATTCTTCTGCCATCATGGCAGCCTGAAATGATACAATGGTCTCAAAGTCTTACATAATATCAAATAAACATCTCACATCTAACATAAAGGAGCTGGAGATGTAGACTCACGTCAGTGATAGCCTTTTTGGCTTTCTCTTCAGCATTTCTTGCTTCCTGAACTGAATCTTCCACTTCACCCTGTACCTGGACAAGGTCAGTCTCCAGCTTCTTCTTGGTGTTCATGAGACTGGTGTTCTGAAGGTGAAAATGAACCGTGTTTATTATCATGTTTGTAATATAATTTCAGGGTACTAGGTTCTTTTGAATTTTTGACGACAAACCTGAGAGTGAAGAAGTCCCACGCGCTCACTAGCATCAACCAGCTCCTGCTCGGCCACTTTGCGTCCCCTCTCTGTCTGCTCTAGAGCGGCTCTCAGCTCCTCGATCTCAGCCAGCATCAGGCCATTCCTGCGCTCCACCATGGCAACCTGCTCCTTCATGTCCTCCTGTCCTCTGACAGCATCATCAAGGTGCAGTTGGGCATCCTGAAGTCATTTCAACAATTAAGACTTAATTCTAACTTTCTTTACCCCCAAACCGTATTTGTCATTCAGCTATTCAAGCAAACTCACCTTGAGCTGTCCCTGGGTGTTCCTCAGTTGTTTCTGGGCCTCAGCGGCCTGCCTGTTGGCGTGACTCAGCTGAATCTCCATCTCATTCAGGTCTCCCTCCATCTTTTTCTTGATTCTCAGGGCATCATTCCTGCTCCTGACCTCAGCGTCAAGAGTGCTCTGCATGGAGTCCGTCACCCTCTGGCTGTTCCTCTTGATCTGCTCCATCTCTTCATCCTTCTCTGACAGCTTCCTGTCAACCTCACCTTTGATCTGGTTGAGCTCCAGTTGAACACGGAGAATCTTGGACTCCTCATGCTCCAGTGTTCCCTGCAAGAAAGGATGGCTCAGTTTAGCAAACTTGACTGTATTGCCATTATAAAAAGTAATCATATGGCACCATTAAGAATTCTTGCAATAAATAATTGAAATAGAAACAATAATACCTCAGCTTCCTCTAGTGCAGTCTGAAGTTCAACCTTCTCACTTTCCGTAGTCTTCTTGGCTTTTTCCAGCTCATGGATGCTTTTTCCAATCTCACCAATCTGTTCAGTCAGGTCTGAGATCTCCTCTACAGATCAAACAATAAACGATACAGAGTCTTACATTTCTCACAAGTGGTTATACATTATTATGTGCCTTTCATTTTGATAATAGTTCACACATACGCTGCAGGTTCTTGTTTTCTCTCTTCATGGTCTCCAGTTGGTCGAGAGCCTCTTCATAAGAGTTCTTCATCTTGAAGAGTTCAGTGCTGAGAGAGCGAGTCTCCTTCTGGGCTCCTTCCAGCTCCGCTTGGCTCTCCTCATACTTCTGCTTCCATTCTGACAAGACCTACGATTATATAGGTTAAGGTGACATTAATAACATATGTCTATATTTCTTGATGATAAAACAGGTTGATTTGCAGATTAACTGTCAACCTTGTCAAAGTTCCTCTGCTTCTTGTCAAGGTTGGCAGCCAGAGAATTAGCTCTCTCCACGTCAATCATGAGATCCTCCACTTCCCCCTGCAGCCTCTGCTTGGTCTTCTCCAGAGACGCACACTTGGAGTTCACAGCCTCGATGGATTCCTCAGCCTCCTGAAGGCGCTGAGCAAGCTTTTTCCTGTTACAGAAGTGTATTTGATGTTATCTAAAAAGTTAAATATGGAACTAAAAACAGATACACTTCCAGTCAAAGGTTTGGACACATTTGTTCATTAAAGTCAATGAATAAGTGTGACCAAACTTTTATACGGTACTGTATATGAAGACATGAAAAAAGTTTAATTTACTTTGACTCCTCCAGCTCCTCAGTGCGCTGGATAGCATCAGTCTCATATTTGGATCTCCACTGGGCCACCTCACTGTTGGCCTTGGACATCCCTCTCTGCAGCTCTGCCTTGGCCTCCTGCTCCTCCTCAAACTGTTCTCTGAGCAGATCACAGTCATGGCGGGCGGACTGGACAGCATGGGCCAGGGCGTTCTTGGCCTATGGATTAATTACAAGCCACAAGTATTTACTTTAATTCTGTTAACATACTGTAATTAAGTAGATATACCAGAAATCAGAAACATTTATGTAATTTTCCCGTATGTCCAATGTAAACATTTACGTTGGACATACAGGAAAATTGTCATTACACATGTGCTGGAATAAAATATCATACATAATAAATAGTCAAACAATTCACCCCCAAAACCCCCCAAATACCAGAATTTTTACCTTCACTTCTTCCTCAATGTGTCTCTTCAGCTCTTCAATCTGCTGAGTATACGCCTGTTTGCCTCGAGTAAGCTGGGAAATAAGAGCTTCCTTCTCCTCAAGCTGGCGAGAAAACTCACCTGAAAGAAAAAAGAGAAACAAGACGAAGCGGAAATATTGTTGGAAATTCTTTCAAAACAAACAATTCAAAATGGTACCACAAGCGACACAAAAAGATATGATATGGAATTATCTGCCACTATGTCTGATAGGAATCACATTGTATCCTGTTCAACACGTCATACATCATCATTTTGAAGCATTAAAATGAATGATGCAAATATAATAAACAAATAAATTATTATTTATATATATATATATATTTTTTTAATACACACCGTTTTCTGTTTGCAGCCTTGCCCTCTGTGCACTGTAGTCATTCAGCTGACGAACATTCTCATCATTCTTAGACTTGATTTCACTTAGTTGGTCTTCAAGAGTTCTGCACATTTTCTCCAAATTGGACTGTAGTGGGCGTGTAATTGACATGAATCAAATGCAGTGAACATAGAATCTACTGATCAGATATTCTGTTTTTATTCTCCCCTTTTATTATTTGGAGATTTTATGAAATGTAAATGCAATTTTTCTGAAAAATAGTGCATACCTTTGTTTTGGCAACAGACTCCATGTTGCTTGAGAGGTCATCAATCTCCATCTTGTACTCGCTCTTTTCCTTCTCCAGCTTCTGCTTGACGCGCTGCAGGTTGTCGATCTGCTCTCCCAGCTCTGCAACACTGTCAGCTTGCTTCTTGCGGAGAGCTGCTGCGGTAGCTTCATGCTGCAGGGTGGACTCTTCAAGATCCCGACGCAGCTTCTGGAACTCAGCCTCCCGCTTCTTGTTCATCTCGATCTGAGCTGCTGTTGCTCCACCAGCTTCTTCAAGCCTCTCACTGATCTCCTCGAGCTCCCTGGAGAGGTCAGCCCTCTGCTTCTCCACCTTGGCCCGAGCCGCCCTTTCAGCCTCAATCTCTTCCTCCAACTCCTCAATACGAGCCTGGATTTAATGATAGTATTATCGATGCAACTTATTAAACGTATTGTTTCCTTTCAGTAACTGACTTTGATATGTATGCCAATTACTTTACCTGGAGTTCTTTGATCTTCTTCTGCAGCTGAGCACCAAGAGACTGTTCATCCTCAATCTTGCTGAGAAGCTGACTGATCTCAAAGTCCTTCCTAAAAAAGGAGACCAAGCACATTAGTCCTATGACGTCCTTCTCAGAATGATCTCGTTGTAACACGGTAATTGTTGAAAGTAAGGATGGAAAATAACAGAATAACTTACTTCTTGATTTTCTCATCAGATTGTTGCTTGTCGTTCTCCAGATCCATTATGGATTCCTGGGCCAGTTTCAGATCTCCCTCAAGCTTCCTCTTGGCTCTCTCAAGGTCCATACGAAGCTTTTTCTCTTGCTCCAGTGAACCCTCGAGCTTTAAAATAAAATGTTTTGTACATCAATCCTAAAACCCAAACTACTTGATACTTTAACAACGTCAAAAGCAATGTTTTCTTACATCGTCCACTTGCTGTTCCAGCTTGGTCTTGGCCTTGGTCAGAGTGTTGACTTTGTCTTCCTCTGCCTGGAGATCATCAAGTGTTTGCTGGTGAGCCTCTTGGAGGGCTTTCTTCTCCTTGGTTAACTTGGCAATAGACTCATCTTGAGATGCCATTTCTTCTGTCAGGTTTTTCACCTGAAAAGAGAATGAGGGTTGTGTGTTTTAGTATAACATAGCATATTTACATACAGTATATAATACTGCATAAATATTAGGGCTGTCAACATAAACGCATTAATCTATGTGATTAATGTGGGCAAGATTAATGCAACAAAGTATTTTAACCTTTGTTTACTTCCGAAAGTAAACCGGAAGTTGACTTGTAAGTAAAACAAACTGGCGCAACGTACAGCGGAGAACTGCGTAGAGGAATTCATTAATCAGGATTAATGAGTTTCAAAATGTGCGATTAATTAGTTCATTTTTTAAATCTATTGACAGCCCTAATTAATATGTTATTAGTTAGTGTCAGTGCATATTTCAAGTTTTATGAACCTTGTTTTCTGTGGCATGTTTCTCCTTCTCCACTTTAGCCAAGGTGAGCTCCAAGTCATCAATGTCTTTCTTCAGCTCAGAGCATTCATCCTCCAGCTTCCGTTTCTTAGCAGTCAGCTCAGCATTCATCTCCTCTTCATCCTCCAGTCTCTCAGTTGTCTCTTTGAGTTTGGCCTCCAGCTGGATTTTGCTCTTGATGAGCCCTTCACACCTTTCCTCAGCATCACAAAGGTTCTCACCTTCCTGTAGTTCGACCATATATATAATGACATTTGAGTGAAATTGAAAGATCTGATTGACAGTTATTTGTTTTCCTAGTAGAGTACGATATTTGCTTTAGTATGCTACTCACAGATGCAACTTGTAATTGCAAGTCATTCTTTTCCTGCAGCAGAGAAACCATCTTCTCCTCCAGTTCTTTCTTCTTGGTCAGTGCAGTAGACAGGTCTGATTTCATCTTATCATAGTTCTCCTTCATTTGTTGAAGCTCCTTCTCAGTCTCAGCGGTCTTCAGAAGAGGCTTGATCTTGAAGTACAGATGCATCCATGGCCAGTTCTTCACATTCATGAATGAGCGGATGTTATATTGGACTGTGAAGATTGCATCTCTAATAAGAAGACATAAAAATGTATTTAGGTTAACATCACACAGGAATGTAAGTTCAGATCATACAGCATGTCGTGTGGAAATCCTACCTCCTCTCCATCATTTTAACAAATTCTAATCTACTGAGGAAACCTCTGCAGCGAGCCTGAGTCATGGTCACCAGCGCAGCCAGTTTATCATCTCTCAATTCCTCCAGGGTACCCAGCAGACCTGCTTTGAAGAACACCTACGTTGTCAAAAGAAGGACATTATTCATTAGCACACATGGATGAAATGGAATGTCTCTTAATAATGTACATGAGAAGAATGTACCTTTGTGTGACCAAACTTGTACTGAGTGTGGTCCACATCAATGGAGCCCAGCAGCTTCTCTGAAGCTTTTTTGTTGTCAATGAACTGTCCCTCAGGGATTATACTAGCATTCAATACTTTATATCTGCAATAGTAAATAATGGTGTTACTTACGTTGCCTTCCATCCTCAGACCCATGTATTACATCACCATCACTTAAATTAGTTCTATACCCAATTACCTCTGCTTAAAGTCAGCGTAGAGGATTCTGCTGGGGAAGCCCTTTCTGCAGATTCTGATGCCTTCCAGCACACCGTTACACCTCAGCTGGTGGATGACCAAGTGGTTCTCCATGAGACCTGCACATTGTACAAAATATGTACAATGTGTTATTAGCATTTTTGTGATTCTATTTTCCAACAAAATGTATGATGAAACTGCAAAAAACCTGGGGTCTTTGATTCATTAGGAATCAGGCAGCGCACAAAATGGGGATGAGTGCTCCTCAAGTTGGTCATCAGCTTGCCCAGGTTCTCCTGTGAGAAGATAATGTTATGACAAACAAACGTTAAACAAAAGAAATGTAACCAGTCAGCTGAATGGGAGCTTATCTTTTAAGGATGTGAAACGTACCCTGAAAAGCGCAGACACCGTCTGGAATGAACCACCCTTCTTCTTTCCAGCCTTCTTGCTGCCACCAGCTTCTGCATTTTAAAGTGCCAGCAAAGAATGAACTCTTTATTCACAGTTCAGGTTTATTTCCTAAACAAACCTACATGCTTTGATTTAAACAGTAACCAAATGTCCATGCAGGAGATACAGTAGTAGTGTCTTACCATCAGGTGCATTGTGGGTTAAATAAAGTAATGCCAGCAGTTTGTTTGAAGATTTTTGGTACAGCTGAACAACTGAGTCATTCAGGGGGTCCTTGTTCTTGTCCAGCCATCCGGTGATGCTGTAGTCCACTGTACCGGCGTAGTGAACCAGGGAGAAGTGAGCTTCGGCCTTGCCCTTTCCGGGTTTGGGCTTCTCAAAGGCTTTGGTTTTGCCAAGATGCTGATCATGCAGCTTGTTCTTGAAAGATGTATCAGAGGCCTTGGGGAACATGCACTCCTCTTCAAGGATGGAGAAGATTCCCATTGGCTGAAAGGATAGCGTTAGTCATATGAAAAAAAATGAACACTTTAGCACACACTTAGAAAAGAGTAATTCAGTTCCATCTGACAGTTTTGTCTTTACCTTCTCAATAAGCTCAATGCAGGCAGCCAAGTCCATACCGAAGTCAATGAACTCCCAATCAATGCCTTCCTTCTTGTACTCCTCTTGCTCCAGGACGAACATGTGGTGGTTGAAAAACTGTTGCAGTTTCTCATTGGTGAAGTTAATGCAGAGTTGCTCCAAGCTGTTGTACTAAACAGGTAGATCATCTGTTAAACGGACATTCAGTGTTCGTACTGTGTATCGTCTTTACTGATGTCTTCTTTTAACTTACATCAAAGATCTCAAATCCAGCGATATCCAACACTCCGATGTAGAACTGTCTCGGCTGCTTTGTGTCTAGCATCTCATTGATACGGATGACCATCCACAAGAACATTTTCTCATAGACAGACTTGCACAGAGCACTGACAGCATTGTTGACCTAGAAATAAGTATTTTATTGTGGTAATTTCTTATAATAGCTTAATATTTTTTATCAAAATGCAAAGTTCTGAATTGTCGTTACCTGTGGCACGGTCTGACCTTTGGTCACCATTTCATTTCCGACCTTAACTCTTGGGTAGCACAAAGCTTTAAGCATGTCGGCTGAGTTCAGGCCCATGAGGTAGGCAATTTTATCAGCCTCTGCGTGAAAGAGAAAAGTATTTCCATTCATGCACAGAAATACGTAGGATGTCACAAAGCCCTTCTTAACACTATGGAGCAAGAATATGAACTCCTACTCCTACTGCAGTCCTATTCTTAATTGCCTCGGGTAAGTAAAAAGTAGCCTATGTCATTATGGTTAATCATTACCGTACTATATATTTTTTTATATACAGTATATTATTACTGATGTATTTTTCCCCTGTATGTATTTTCTGCTGTGTGTGTGCTGATTCTAACTCTTTTATAACCTGTTCGGTATTTTAATTCACTGCAATGTATCACATTCTGTGAGACCATATTATATTTCTACAACATAATTCTACAAGTTATCTAATGGGTATTTTAATGTAAAAGTTTTATACAGATATTTTACAGCTGCATAAGGCTACATCACAGTACTCCTACAGCAATAGCATTTTTATTATTTTCATAATATTATATATAACATCATATTTAGTGTGAAGCCACAGCATACAGTTCTACTATAAAATACTTTTGTAATAATGTCACAGTAATTCGCTGTGAAATGTGATTATGTGGCTAGAAGCCAATAATTTATTGAATATTTACAGTAAACAATGAAACAGTGAGCTTGCTTTTTGGACAACTACACGAGTCAATGTAAGGTAACATTCCACAACTGCATGTAGAATTTGTGTTGGCACTTACTGTCAGTTCATTTCTTACCCTTTGTTCTTTGTCGATCATATGACTTTTTTTAGTGACTGCTTAAGTTGATGTTGCTTTAAAAACATCAGAGTGCCCGCCCTTATTGGTGGGGAAAATTTGCCAATTGGCTTTCACTATAATCCACTATTGAATCAGTGCCAATAACTTGTTATTACATTCTTGCAGTATAACTTCATGCAAGAATATTAGGTGTTTCATCTAAAGTTTACGTGCTTAATATCCGTGAATGTAATATGATAGTTGGATTATGTAATATCACACGACTAATACAATTACCCTCAGTGCCATCGGGTTCAGCCTGCTCCTCGCGCTGCTTTTGCTTGAACTTCATGTTACCGTGATGCATCACAGCCCCAGTCAGTTTGTAGATAGCCATCTTCTCCTCGCCAGTGAAGCCCAAGATATCAATAGCAGTCTGCAATTCATGCACAACTTTTAGCAGTTATTCTCTGTTTTTTGTTTTTTTTCACCAATTACAATCCACTTACATCCGTTGCAATGAACTCCTCTACATCGTCAATGCTTTTGACAGTGATTTCCCCCTGACTGATCATATGGTAGTCATAGGGGTTGGTGGAGATAAGAAGGGTCTCTGGAAGAAATGAGAAGAAATTGGTAATTAAGATTGTACTCGTATTCTCTCTGTTATAGGTTTATTGTCTCATCATGTACCCAGGATCTCAGGCTTGTGGCCAGTCATCAGCTGATAGAAAATATGGTAGCTCCTCTCAGCAGACAACTGGAAGGTGACACGGGACTTTTCCAGCAGATCTGAGTGAAGGTTGAATATAAAAAATTGATAATGAATGCATATCAGACAATTCAAGACTATGCTCTACATTACAACAGGAGAATAATTAGAACTTACATGTTTCAATATCAGCCGAGGACAGTTTCGCACTGGCGCCAAAGTGGATTCGGATGAATTTACCCTAAAAGTTTAGAAAGTGTCAGTTTGACTTTAGACTAGAAGCTCAAGAAAGGCAATGTGAAAGTCAACAATATACTTACAAAACGAGAGGAGTTGTCGTTCCTCACAGTCTTGGCATTTCCGTATGCCTCCAGTAGAGGGTTGGCTGCAATGATTTGATCTTCAAGTGAACCCTACAGAGACATCATTATTTAGTCTAAATTATTCAACAACAACAATCAAGCTGCACAATTTGTTTTTAGGGAACAACAAATTTACCTGGATTTTGCTAGCTTCTGCTTTCTTAGATCCAGTCACTGCAATTGTTGCAAAGTACTGGATGACACGTTTGGTGTTGACAGTCTTTCCTGCACCGGATTCTCCACTATAGAGGAAATTATATAAAATGTACTTAATCACAACTATCAAGACAGTTATTAAGGTCGTAAATAATTGTCTTAACAATTTGGGTTGTTCTCACGTGATAAGGACAGACTGGTTCTCACGATCTGAAATATATCGATACACACAAGTTAAACATGTAGTTGAGATTATTTGCTTCATCTCCTCAAATTATGTGGTAACTCACCAGTGAGCATGAACTGATAGGCATTATCAGAGATAGAGAAGATGTGGGGTGGAGCCTCAATCCTCTTCTTGCCTCTGTATGCATTGACAACCTGAGCATCGTACACAGGAAGCCACTTGTAGGGGTTCACAACGACGCAGAAGAGGCCAGAGTAGGTCTGTAGCACCACAGGTAGAAACGTTATCACCTTTGATGCACAGGCTTTACAGATACAAGCGTGCTTAATTATGTGATTAAAGCTTACGTAGATCATCCATGATGCAAAACGCTCTTTGAGGTTATACAGCACAGCTGGCTCATTAAGGTGGGTCATCATTGCCATGTCCTCCATTTTATCATACTTGGGAGGGTTCATGGGATGGATGTCATCCTCTTTTACAGTGAGAGTCTTAATAGGAAATCAAATAAAAGAAACACAAAATGTAAGATTGTCACAAAGGCACATGTAATAGTTTAATAAAAGTGATCATAGTCTCCATAGAAATCTGTTAAGTAAAAAAGATGAACTAACATGATCCAATGTCGTTAGATTTTCATTGCATGATTACACTTACCTTTGAGGGCTTGCCTTCATATAGCAGCGTCTCAACTGTGGCTTTGCCACCCTCTCTTTTGATGAGTTTACCCTTGGAATACATGACATCAGGATCAGCCACAAAGAAGGCTGTTTTGGCATCAAATGGAGATGTTTGGGCCTCAATCCTCTCCTTCTCTGGTTTCCTGAGGTAAATGGCCGCAGGGCCATAGGCCGCCATCTCTGCGTCTGTGCTCATGATGGCACCTTTAGTGACTGAATAAGAAGAAGTCATGCGTGGTAAATTTCTTTATAATTTGTTGAAATAAATCTGAAGATGCTGTTAGTTGGCTTGTCAGGAGACATATGTTCATAATTTGAACTAAACAAGAATTTACCTCCTTTTGTAACAGCAGGAGATGAAGTCAGGTCAGTTCAGGTCAGGTCACTTTTTTATCCTATTGATAAACATTCAAGAATGAGTACATATATCTATAAAGTAAAGTTTTCACAAGTTATTTTAAACTATTAACGTACTTTTCATTTGTGTATAGCAATAAAGTGATAAACTAAATGGTTAAATTGTGATCCTAGGCATTGGAGCAAATATATTAGAGATTAATTTAATAATGATAGAATACAGATCAACTGAAGCTAATGAACTTACCTGAGTTGGAACCCTACCAGGTCTTGACAGAGTCATGACCAGGCTCTTATATAGAGGGAGGAGGGTCTCCTCTGTAGGGTTGCACTGCTCAGTTTGGTCATGCATTCTTGTCCTGTTGTTGCTAATCCTGTGACTGACATATACATTGATTGATTTTATCTTGTACTCACATTTGTTGCAGAGGATATTTTTGCCTGAATGCAAACTGATAAAACATTGTTAAAACATTGTGTTGGTAAAAGGATTTCAAATTATGATGACTTTTACACTTTATTTTACACACATTTGTTTATATATATGGGGTTTTCAAACATATAACTTAGTGGTTGCATTGCACAATTATTAATATAATTTCTTAAAATACAGTTAAAATGCATGAATATAAAGTATAAATGAGCAGGATTGATATTTTTGATGGATTTTGACACTTTTAACATTTTTTACACTAATGCACATTTTAAAAATGTGATACTTATTTACATTAATAAAAAAAAGACAATTAAGTTTTGAAGAAACACTAGCATCACTTGTCTAAACATGAAGGACATTGACAAATGTCATGTTTATTTTTCCAATAAAACTGGGTCAACTATTCCATAGAACAGGGTCATTCATTCAGGGTCGCAGACATAAAAAATATCTTAAGACTTATGGCTCTTAGTTTTCTCTGTTTTAAAATGTATTATTACTCTACTACGAGTAATACATTTGAATGATTCTATCAATTAAAGTGTATCTCATTAACTATTACTCACTATGTAGGTCATTGGTTGGGGGCATACTTTAAGTGTTTTTGTTTTAGAAAAAATATACTTTGCATTAACAGACCGATCTGTCACCTCTTTGTTTCAGTAATACAATGTTATTTCCCTAATGATCCTTTTGTTAGCGATACTAATCTTACTGTAGTGCCCCACGGCACCGGCTGTGGTCTTGGAGAAGCACGTAAATGTCACTGGTATACAGTTGCAGAACAACTGCACATCTCAGATGTCTGAAATAAAATTAAGGCCGTGCACCATTCCTAAAGCTGTGGAGCTGCTGGACAGTTGCCATCTGGACAAGGATAAGACCCAAAATAAGTTCTGTGCCAATAAACAAGATGTTGGAGATTCCACATTCCACAGTGTGCTGATGAAAATATCCTGTCTGGTTTACTTTAAATAATGAATGCAACTTTTTGCTTCATAATTTATTATTATTTGGATCCTTTGGACTAGTAATGGTATGACCTACATAACTTTTTGTATCTTAAAATACAAAGAAATCTATTCTTTTCTTAATTCTAAGAAATACGTAGTTTTATTGTTTTTTCTCCAATAACTTGTCAATGTATTTTTCAATCCGCATGGTTAACTGAAGTTGTTTCAATGCAATGTTAAATTTACCTAACCTTTCTTCAGAAATGGAAATGACCTTGGAGAATGACCCCTCAAAAGAAAGGTGGGCTGTTGTGTAGACATGTGTCGCAAGTTATTTGGGTAAGGTCAGGGGTCGTCAGTTGTTTCTTTTTGACAACTTGTTTCAGCTTTGCTGTGATGCTATTTTTGCACAACAAAGGAAGATGACTTAGTCGTTTTAGCACTTTGCCCCATACAAATATGTGTCTGTACTTGTATTACCTTCGTTTGGTAATAAATTGCTAATTTTTTAAGGTTGGCAGTTTGTAACAGATGGCATTTATGTATGTATGTGCTGTGTTACCTTAATTCAATGCAAAGAACAGTGGGCACACATGACCCGTTATGCCGTCTCACTGACTATGACAGAATGCGTCAGCTGATTCGGTCTGCATTCAAGCCTTGTTGTAGGTCAACAGTATAAGGGACAAAATGATACGCATAATTTCCGTTATTTCTAAATAGTGTGACTTCCAGAAGTATAACTGCCACTTGTGCTGCAGGAAAACTCTAACCTGCATCTTGGTGTTACCGTATACATTATGGTCTAGTTTGATGGCAACATAATTCACTTCATGTTTTACTTTCCATTTACCTCCTTACGTCCTTTACTATTTTAATACAGCTAAAATTCAAATTTTGCATGCGTAGCGTACATGTAAGCGTTTGAATAAGAGTAAAAACTAAAACATATTTAGCACATTGCTTAGTTAGGGTATAAAAAACCCAACCAATTTTTGGTGCAAATTGTGCAAAGGTATTCTTCTTAGTATGTCCTTGAGTCTAGTAGATGTTAATGGATGAGCAACTGTGCAATGCCCGTCAAATTAAACATGACATGCCAAATACGTCATTTGAGGAGGAGCCTGAGAAGGTTTAAATAAGAATTAGATTCCTCAATGACTAGGAAGACTGAGAGAACCAACTGTGCTGTTGGTTAAGCACTCTCTCTTTTCCTTTGATTAATTTAGTTTCATGCTTTCAGAATAAAGGTCGTGGTCAGACCAGGGGAGGATCTTTGTTGTGCTTACTTTTTACTGTTGATCAAATCAACATTCTAGCTCAAAATTCTAATAAAAATGCAATTGTGTAGAGATAACAAATTGCTAGGAGGGAAAAGAAAGTTGGAGCGACTGAGCTGAAGAGTAAACCTGTGTGTGCTCCAGCCAAATATACAAGACATGCATAGTTCAAAGTGACATAAGCATATTACTGTAGCATGCCAAAAAAATAATTAAAGACATACAGACAAATGTGTTGATTGATCATATGATATGTGTAATTCTAAACAAAGGAAATTGTCTTCATAGCACGTGCCTTGGTGTTGACTCCCCTGCAGTTGCCAATAAGGGCAACAAAGCCAAACTCACCCGCTAAAAATATCTCGGTAGACAAATGGACCACACGTGTGTTTGGTGCCACAAAGGCAAGAGCACCTTTACCATGCGGGAAATTAATCATTAAACAAGTTACATTCATGTCCTTCAAATTGTTATTTTGGCCGTAGCTGGGCCAAATAGCTAAATTATTAAATAAATCAATACCAACTCAACAAATATCCCTGTAAATTGATTTTTATTTAACTCTACCAGAGTCTGGATAAATTGTATTCTGGCTGTGGCCTCTCTGAACACAGCCAAGCCACAGGCCCGTACTTGGATCCTTGCAATGGTTAAGAATTTCTACTAAGCCCATTGTCATTCCATAACAGCGAGTGTCTCACTGTGACTAGTGTCATCGACTCAATGTTAAGTCCCACCGTTTTGTCAGAGAGTAATTTGTCTATGGTTTCAATTTTACATTCCTAAAGGGGTGGTTTGAGCTTGTACGTATGAGGACTCAATAAAAAGAATAACAAGTTTGAACGCAAAAAAACAACAATGCACGCTGCACCTGTCGACAATTTGACAACATTTTCACGAAGAGCTGCAAGAATCTCACAAGATAACATAAACTGTTCCCAGGGGACTCTAAAAGGGATAGCAACAGCTGGGACGCACTTTAAATGGTTCGTGGCTTGTGAAGTTTTTGATGTCTTTCTATCAACCGTGGATTCCGTAGAAGTTGGAACATGACCTAAGATATACGTTCTCTCTGTACTGTTTTGATGTGTCAGTTTTATTCTCATGGATGAGTGATGATCCCCTTGACCAATCAAATGACAGAAACAACTGGTTGAAGAAGTGAATGAATGAATGATGAGTAAAGAGATGTTTAAAAACACAGACAAAACACCCAAATTGTATCAGGAATTTCAGTTTTAAGTCGTTCTGTGTACTACAAAGTAGAACAGATTTTATTTGAAAAAAAGCTGATATTTTTAGACATATTAGTGATATTAGGGCCTCTAATATTGTTGACTTTTGATTTGGTCAACATTTTTAAGGACCCAAATAAAACATACAGTGCACTAGATGTAAAGTCATTGCAGATGTGACTTATACTTTAACTAACTAATCCTACAAGCTGCCTGGATAAAATATTTTCAAAATGTAACATGCACGCTCACCAACATCAACCGACCTCTGCTCATCTTCTTTGCGTGCCCTCTCTGTCTGCTCTGCGGCGGCGCTCAGCTCCTCAACCTCAGGCAGCATCAGGCCATTTCTGCGCTCCTCCATGACGACCTGCTTGCCTCCAGTCCACTGAGAGCGTCAGTGGACTGGAGAATCATATCCTTTTTAGCCTTTGACCCAGAAGGTCATCAGCAATACTAATTTGTCCACACTTCTAATGTTATCATAGGCCACCAACGAAATGATCCCTTTCCAGCATTATGGCTCTTAGCTCTCAGCTTGTCTACATGAAATGCCAGCGTTTTCTAAAGCTCAGCCTGAACCTTCCTGAGCGTGGACACATGAGCGTTGGCCTGCTCTTTGTGTGCAGGGATTACAATACCTCTGCTGGGATCAAAACTGTGGTCACATCTGCTTTAAGATGAATATTTGTTTACAGGTATGATAGATTTAAATATGTTATACATATATTACTCAGCCTGCATTTAAATTGTTTATTGCTTTTCTTTTTTTAGGAAATTACCTTGACTGATCCAAATCTTTTGGAGTTGTTTATCTTATACATGCTGAGTTAAGCAGTAATATCAACAGTACTCGACCTAAACAATAAAATCCTCACTCTATGGTTTGTGGATTATGCTATCCAATAAGTAAACAGTTTATGATAGGCACATGAATCCTACTTATTTTGATTTCACAGCCAGTGATGAGTTTTAAATTTGGAGAAGCCTTTAAATGTCACTGGTGTATAGTTACTAGACATACTAATCTCATACATCTGAGATAAAATTCTAGCCAT
Organism: Gasterosteus aculeatus; assembly: GCF_964276395.1. Taxonomy (NCBI): domain Eukaryota; kingdom Metazoa; phylum Chordata; class Actinopteri; order Perciformes; family Gasterosteidae; genus Gasterosteus; species Gasterosteus aculeatus. The sequence continues at coordinate 9,399,607 of NC_135699.1, read as the reverse complement.
GGTCCGTTCGTTAACGCTGGAGGTTGTTGGAAGTGTTGTATTTCCTGGGAACAGAAGGATTAACAGCTCAAACGATTTAACACCAGATAAAGGTTCCTAATAAATGGCATAGATATTTTCTTCAGTAGGCATGAAAAAGTTGCAGCTTTTGAGTTTAAACTGAATTATTTAATAAAGGGTAAAGTCTAAGATCATCTACAAGATTAACTTTAGTTTTGAGCAGGCTTGGCGGATTATTTGCTATCTTATAATGATAAATATGAATGAATTATAGTGATCTGGAAGATCACAAAGTATTACTACGGTCTAAAATAAATCTAGAGAGGGAGCAGTGAATTGTATTTGGCATAAAGAGGAGGACATATTTATAGGACAGATTTAGTATGGTATTAACACCATACCATTTTGCCTGTGCACCTTATCGTTTGTATTTGCATTTCATATTATATTCTATTGTTAATTTAATTGTAAATTATTCACTTTTGTTTCATGCCATGTATGCACCACCAACCATGACAATTTCCAACATACATGGGCAATAAATGTTTTAAATTTTTAAAATATAATCAATCAAATCAATCAAGCAATATTAATTTGATCAGAATAATAATGTTTATGTTATGGTAATTTTTGTTAAAATATTGTGGAAACTTGGGAAGGATTAAGCTGAAATAATTCAAGACTCATCAGGAAGGTTAAAGGTTAAATTTACATTTATGAAAAACATTCTCCACCACATCCACCACTTCAATTTTTGCAATTATTTGAAATCTAATTACAGGCTTCCATTGAATTACTGGTTCTGCTCTGGTTTATTAGAATATAACTTATTCTCTTTATATTCAACACACTCTTTCTTAATGTGGGTATGAGCTATGCTGCGAGGAGGATATCAAACATTGCGAGGGGCCGGTGTCTTAGTTGATGACCCTTTCAAGGTTGTACAGCATGATCAGAAATAGAAAGACATCTGCAAGTCTGTCCTTGTGTGTCAGTAAGCATAAACTGATGACGGAGGCAGAGAGAGTACATATAAGGTGATACACAAGGTGTTACATGCGTGTACTTGGTTGACCCACTCTGTATTGTGTGATTGACTGTTTTAACCACAACTACATGTCATGTTTTATTAATCGCTCATTGCCGATTAATTTAGAATATATTGCATGCATATTTTAAGGAGGCGTTTCTGAAATATATGCACAGATGTTTTGTTCTTCTGTTTAGTAAATTGTCTATTTTGCTAATGTATTGCAACATTAGTTACTCTTTTTCCCTTTAAGAGATCTCAGAAGCCATGTGAAATCATAGTACCCTTAAAGTCCACAGGGTCGGATTAAGTGGTATCAAAAGCTTACCACCTCATTCTGCTCCAAGCTTACAAGTCAAGGTTTAATACCTTCCAGGAGACGGAGTGCAGTGACTTCTATTTATCGCCTGTGACACGTCGAATAAAGCGCTGCATGGGGCAGGACAGGACACAGGCTTTTTTTCAAGTAAGCAAAATTCGATTTGTCTCTTTAAATTGAAAAAAAGTTGATCATATTCTTACACACTCATAGCACTGCCGATACAGGATAATATAGCATGGCTTAATGCTCTAGCAAGTTAGTTGTCAGAAAGGAAAGGACAGCATTCTGGATTGCAATTATAACCTTTATTGAAAAGGTAAAGGCCCCAGGCACTAGTTCATATTTTATGAACTTTGTGGAAAGGCCTTAACCCGAGGAGGTCTCTCACTCAGCAGACTCACACTAAAGAAGAAGAGAGGAAATCAATTAGCATAGTAAATTCTCTGCTGCGGTATGAAGTTGCACTGTCAATGATAAAAGGGCACAGGAACAATTGTGTTTGTGTCAATGCAATGGATACTGTGATCATGCAAACAACCAACATACCTTTCCACCATCCCTGCTTTTGGCTCTCAGCTTGTTGACCTGAGACTCAGCGATGTCAGCACGCTCCTGAGCCTCCTCCAGCTCATTCTGGGTCTTTCTGTGTCTTGACATGTGAGTGTTGGCCTGCTCCTCCTGTGAAGGGATTTAAGTATTGACAAAGCCACAAGGCAGTTAAGAGTGATGTCATTAGTAAATCCACTGTAAATAACGTGTCACATTATCTATTTGACTTACAGCGTCTTCCGCTTGTCTCTTGTAAGCCTTCACTTTAAGTTGCAGCTTGTCCACAAGGTCCTGAAGTCTGGTCACATTCTTCTTGTCCTCTTCAGTCTGCATGGATAAAAAATGATTAGCAATGAAACACAAAATCAAAACGGTTATCAGTTCAGTTTACCTGGTAGGTCAGCTCCTTCACTCTCCTCTCATATTTGCGGACACCTTTCACAGCATCAGCTCCACGTCTCTGCTCGCCTTCAACTTCAGCTTCCAGCTCACGCACCTGTAAAGTGATGATATAAACAATAAATCAAGATTTATTTTATTTAACTTATCTGTGTGCACTTAGATACAGCACATACCCTGGACTCCAATTTCTGGAGCTGCTTCTTGCCACCCTTCATGGCGAGGTTCTCAGCCTCGTCCAGACGGTGCTGAAGGTCCTTTACTGTGACCTCCAGGTTCTTCTTCATCCTCTCCAAGTGAGCACTGGTGTCTTGCTCCTTCTTCAGTTCCTCTGCCATCATGGCAGCCTGAAATGATACAATGGTCTCAAAGTCTTACATAATATCAAATAAACATCTCACATCTAACATAAAGGAGCTGGAGATGTAGACTCACGTCAGTGATAGCCTTTTTGGCTTTCTCTTCAGCATTTCTTGCTTCCTGAACTGAATCTTCCACTTCACCCTGTACCTGGACAAGGTCAGTCTCCAGCTTCTTCTTGGTGTTCATGAGACTGGTGTTCTGAAGGTGAAAAAATGAACCGTGTTTATTATCATGTTTGTAATATAATTTCAGGGTACTAGGTTCTTGTGAATTTTTGACGACAAACCTGAGAGTGAAGAAGTCCCGCGCGCTCACTAGCATCAACCAGCTCCTGCTCGGCCACTTTGCGTCCCCTCTCTGTCTGCTCTAGAGCGGCTCTCAGCTCCTCAATCTCAGCCAGCATCAGGCCATTCCTGCGCTCCACCATGGCAACCTGCTCCTTCATGTCCTCCTGTCCTCTGACAGCATCATCAAGGTGCAGTTGGGCATCCTGAAGTCATAACAATTAAGACTTAATCCTAACTTTCTTTACCCTCAAACCTTATTTGATATTCAGCTATTCAAGCAAACTCACCTTGAGCTGTCCCTGGGTGTTCCTCAGTTGTTTCTGGGCCTCAGCGGCCTGCCTGTTGGCGTGACTCAGCTGAATCTCCATCTCATTCAGGTCTCCCTCCATCTTTTTCTTGATTCTCAGGGCATCATTCCTGCTCCTGACCTCAGCGTCAAGAGTGCTCTGCATGGAGTCCGTCACCCTCTGGCTGTTCCTCTTGATCTGCTCCATCTCTTCATCCTTCTCTGACAGTTTCCTGTCAACCTCACCTTTGATCTGGTTGAGCTCCAGTTGAACACGGAGAATCTTGGACTCCTCATGCTCCAGTGTACCCTTGGTGTAATTTCAAAAGTTAAGTTATTTAAAATTGGTAACTCGTACAATAAATTACTTTTGTTGTGTTGTGATAAATGCTAAAGGTGCTGTTTCTACTATCCTATTTTGTTAAGTTTTGATTTAAACAAATCATCATTACGGTATAAGTTGACCAGATTTACAACTTTTTTATGTAGGAGCAGATATTTTGTCTTTTGAATATGTTCCAAACCAAAGTCCCAATGTCTTTTGGAATTGTCAAGATGATTGAACAACACTAAAGAACTGACTTCTTGCTAGATGTTTTTTGTGAGTCAACTCCTGATGTTGTTGTACCTCGGCTTCCTCCAGTGCTGTCTGAATTTCAGTCTTCTCAGTCTCCAAAGTCTTCTTTGCTTTTTCCAGCTCATGGATACTCTTTCCAGTATCTCCGATCTGTTCAGTCAGGTCTGAGATCTCCTCTAAAGGAAGGATAATACACAACAAAAGAAATTACACTTTTGGGAGATATACAACCAATATTATTTCCCCTCCGGTAAAACTGTTCACATACGCTGTAGGTTCTTGTTTTCTCTCTTCATGGTCTCCAGTTGGTCGAGAGCCTCCTCATAGGAGTTCTTCATCTTGAAGAGTTCAGTGCTGAGAGAGCGAGCCTCCTTCTGGGCTCCTTCCAGCTCCGCTTGGCTCTCCTCATACTTCTGCTTCCATTCTGCCAGGACCTGAAATTATATATATATTTATGAAGTATTTCCTATATTAGGAAACATTCATTCAACAGTACAATACATCTATTTACCTTATCAAAGTTCCTCTGCTTCTTGTCAAGGTTGGCAGCCAGAGAATTAGCTCTCTCCACGTCAATCATGAGATCCTCCACTTCCCCCTGCAGCCTCTGCTTGGTCTTCTCCAGAGACGCACACTTGGAGTTCACAGCCTCGATGGATTCCTCAGCCTCCTGAAGGCGCTGAGCAAGCTTTTTCCTGCAGTAAACACGTAGGAATACATTTTTGACGCTCCAATGCATTACAAATTCTATCAATGTATGGAACAGTAGACATGGTTCATTTACTTTGACTCCTCCAGCTCCTCAGTTCGCTGGATAGCATCAGTCTCATATTTGGATCTCCACTGGGCCACCTCACTGTTGGCCTTGGACATTCCTCTCTGCAGCTCTGCCTTGGCCTCCTGCTCCTCCTCAAACTGTTCTCTGAGCAGATCACAGTCATGGCGGGCGGACTGGACAGCATGGGCCAGGGCGTTCTTGGCCTGTTTGCCATGACAAGACACTTTATTTACTGACCTATATATACATTGCAAAAATAAATAAATAACTGTTTAAGAAAGCAAGAAAGTTTCTCTCTAACCTCCACGAGATGTTAGTTTCACTATTGTGTTAGCTAAGTATTGGTGTGCTTTTGGGTATTGGATTACCTTCACTTCCTCCTCAATGTGCCTCCTAAACTCCTCAATCTGCTGAGTGAACGCCTGCTTGCCCCTGGTCAGCTGGGAAACCAGAGCTTCTTTCTCCTCGAGCTGACGGGAATACTCACCTGAAAGACAATTTTTGAATTACTTTTTTGAATTGGTTAACTCACCTATGGAGTGCTTTTCATTCAGGGAATGCAGATGACTTACCGTTCTCTGTCTGTAATCTAGCCCTCTGGGTATTGATGTCATTCAGTTGGCGAACGTGCTCATCATTTTTGGATTTGAGCTCACTGAACTGGTCCTCAAGAGATCTGCACATTTTCTCCAAGTTGCTCTATCATCATTAAACATGCTAAATTAGTATTCCAGCAATACAGACGTTTACTGCTTATCGATCATTTTGTATGACTATTCTTGATATGATCATGTTATATCCATTTGCAGATGGTAAATATGTTTACAATTCTCAAAACATTGATGCTAAAACAGTCCCCCCACCTTTGATTTGGCAACAGACTCCATGTTGCTTGAGAGGTCATCAATCTCCATCTTGTACTCGCTCTTTTCCTTCTCCAGCTTCTGCTTGACACGCTGCAGGTTGTCGATCTGCTCTCCCAGCTCTGCAACACTGTCAGCTTGCTTCTTGCGGAGAGCTGCTGCGGTAGCTTCATGCTGCAGGGTGGACTCTTCAAGATCCCGACGCAGCTTCTGGAACTCAGCCTCCCGCTTCTTGTTCATCTCGATCTGAGCTGCTGTTGCTCCACCAGCTTCTTCAAGCCTCTCACTGATCTCCTCGAGCTCCCTGGAGAGGTCAGCCCTCTGCTTCTCCACCTTGGCCCGAGCCGCCCTTTCAGCCTCAATCTCTTCCTCCAACTCCTCAATACGAGCCTGGATTTAATGATAGTATTATCGATGCAACTTATTAAACGTATTGTTTCTTTTCAGTAACTGACTTTGATATGTATGCCAATTACTTTACCTGGAGTTCTTTGATCTTCTTCTGCAGCTGAGCACCAAGAGACTGTTCATCCTCAATCTTGCTGAGAAGCTGACTGATCTCAAAGTCCTTCCTGAAAAAGGAGACCAAGCACATTAGTCCTATGAAGTCCTTCTCAGAACGATCTTGTTGTAACACGGTAATTGTTGAAAGTAAGGATGGAAAATAACAGAATAACTTACTTCTTGATTTTCTCATCAGATTGTTGCTTGTCGTTCTCCAGATCCATTATGGATTCCTGGGCCAGTTTCAGATCTCCCTCAAGCTTCCTCTTGGCTCTCTCAAGGTCCATGCGAAGCTTTTTCTCTTGCTCCAGTGATCCCTCAAGCTTTTAAAATAAAATGTTTTTTACATCAATCCTATAACCCAAACTACTTGATACTTTAACAACGTCAAAAGCAATGTTTTCTTACATCGTCCACTTGCTGTTCCAGCTTGGTCTTGGCCTTGGTCAGAGTGTTGACTTTGTCTTCCTCTGCCTGGAGATCATCAAGTGTTTGCTGGTGAGCCTCTTGGAGGGCTTTCTTCTCCTTGGTTAACTTGGCAATAGACTCATCTTGAGATGCCATTTCCTCCGTCAGGTTTTTCACCTGAAAAGAGAATGAGGGATGTGTGTTTTAGTATAAAATAGCATCTTTGCATACAGTATATAATACTGCATAAATATGTTATTAGTTAGTATCAGTGTATAATTCAAGTTTTGTGAACCTTGTTTTCTGTGGCATGTTTCTCCTTCTCCACTTTAGCCAAGGTGAGCTCCAAGTCATCAATGTCTTTCTTCAGCTCAGAGCATTCATCCTCCAGCTTCCGCTTCTTAGCAGTCAGCTCAGCATTCATCTCCTCTTCATCCTCCAGTCTCTCAGTTGTCTCTTTGAGTTTGGCCTCCAGCTGGATTTTGCTCTTGATGAGCCCTTCACACCTTTCCTCAGCATCACAGAGATTGTCACCTTCCTGTAGTTTGAACATACAAGTGGTAAAACATTTACCGCATTTTAGATTAACCATAACATTTAGAGTATATTATTTATTGATTGACTATGCAGAATGGCCCCCTGATTGGTGAATTTGCTTCACTTACTGAAGCCACTTGTAATTGCAAGTCATTCTTTTCCTGCAGCAGAGAAACCATCTTCTCCTCCAGTTCTTTCTTCTTGGTCAGTGCAGTAGACAGGTCTGATTTCATCTTATCATAGTTCTCCTTCATTTGTTGAAGCTCCTTCTCAGTCTCAGCGGTCTTCAGAAGAGGCTTGATCTTGAAGTACAGATGCATCCATGGCCAGTTCTTCACATTCATGAATGAGCGGATGTTGTATTGGACTGTGAAGATTGCATCTCTAATAAGAAGACATAAAAATGTATTTAGGTTAACATCACACAGGAATGTAAGTTCAGATCATACAGCATGTCGTGTGGAAATCCTACCTCCTCTCCATCATTTTAACAAATTCTAATCTACTGAGGAAACCTCTGCAGAGAGCCTGAGTCATGGTCACCAGCGCAGCCAGTTTATCATCTCTCAATTCCTCCAGGGTACCCAGCAGACCTGCTTTGAAGAACACCTACGTTGTCAAAAGAAGGACATTATTCATTAGCACACATGGATGAAATAGAATATCTCTTAATAATGTACACGAGAAGAATGTACCTTTGTGTGCCCAAACTTGTACTGAGTGTGGTCCACATCAATGGAGCCCAACAGCTTCTCTGAAGCTTTTTTGTTGTCAATGAACTGTCCCTCAGGGATTATACTAGCATTCAATACTTTATATCTGCAATAGTAAATAATGGTGTTACTTATGTTGCCTTCCATCCTCAGACCCATGTATTACATCATCATCACTTAAATTAGTTCTATACCCAATTACCTCTGCTTAAAGTCAGCGTAGAGGATTCTGCTGGGGAAGCCCTTTCTGCAGATTCTGATGCCTTCCAGCACACCGTTACACCTCAGCTGGTGGATGACCAAGTGGTTCTCCATGAGACCTGGTAATTGCAAACAAAGTGGGTAAAAACTCTCTTTTTTACTAGCGCAGAAATGTGGATTATGAACAATTTACCTTGGGTTTTTGATTCATTAGGAATCAAGCAACGGACAAAATGAGGGTGGGTGCTCCTCAAGTTGCTCATCAGTTTGCCCAAATTCTCCTGTGAAGCGTCAAACCGATGTAATAGGTCAACATTTTTTAATCTTTTTTGGTTGTTATCCAAAGACTTTAAACGATACATACTCTGAAAAGAGCAGACACAGTCTGGAAGGAACCTCCCTTCTTCTTTCCAGCCTTTTTGCCACCAGCACCCTCTGTTTGAAAAAAACAGTTTTTACAAATGTTCAATCATTCTTCTCTGCAACAATGCTACTAAATGGTTTTCTTTGCTTCTCTTCGTGTTTCATCTCCCAAAAGCATGAATTTATAAATTACCCTTTTGCACAACTCCTTACCCTCAGGTGCATTGTGGGTTAAATAAAGTAATGCCAGCAGTTTGTTTGAAGATTTTTGGTACAGCTGAATAACTGAGTCATTCAGGGGGTCCTTGTTCTTGTCCAGCCATCCGGTGATGCTGTAGTCCACTGTACCGGCGTAGTGAGCCAGGGAGAAGTGAGCTTCGGCCTTGCCCTTTCCGGGTTTGGGCTTCTCAAAGGCTTTGGTTTTGCCAAGATGCTGATCATGCAGCTTGTTCTTGAAAGATGTATCAGAGGCCTTGGGGAACATGCACTCCTCTTCAAGGATGGAGAAGATGCCCATTGGCTGAAATGACATTTTATTATATTAACAAAAACGAATACTTAAGCACACATTCAGAAAAGAGTAATTCAGTTCTATCTGACAGTTTTGTCTTTACCTTCTCGATAAGCTCAATGCAGGCAGCCAAGTCCATACCGAAGTCAATGAACTCCCAATCAATGCCTTCCTTCTTGTACTCCTCTTGCTCCAGGACGAACATGTGGTGGTTGAAAAACTGTTGCAGTTTCTCATTGGTGAAGTTAATGCAGAGTTGCTCCAAGCTGTTGTACTAAACAGGTAGATCATCTGTTAAATGAACATTCAGTGTTCGTACTGTGTATCGTCTTTACTGATTTTAACTTACATCAAAGATCTCAAATCCAGCGATATCCAACACTCCGATGTAGAACTGTCTCGGCTGCTTCGTGGCTAGCATCTCATTGATACGGATGACCATCCACAAGAACATTTTCTCATAGATGGACTTGCACAGAGCATTGACAGCGTTGTTGACCTAGAAGTAAGAATTTTAGTGTGGTAGGTTCTTTTTGATATATTTTCATATCAAAATTCCAACATTTACGTATTATTTTCCATCCTCCTTTTTGTTACCTGTGGCACAGTCTGACCTTTGGTCACCATCTCATTTCCAACTTTGACTCTTGGATAGCACAAAGCTTTCAGCATGTCGGCTGAGTTCAGACCGACGAGATAGGCGATTTTATCAGCCACTGAGGGAGAGAAACAGAAGGAGTACTAAATACACATGAACTTGCATGGCACAGCAGAAAACGTACGTGTTGAGAATAGTATTATTATTTCAAACAATCACCCTCATTGCCATCAGGTTCAGCTTGCTCCTCACGCTGCTTCTGCTTGAATTTCAAGCTGCCGTGATGCATCACAGCTCCTGTCAGCTTGTAGATGCCCATTTTCTCATCAGCAGTGAAGCCCAAGATGTCAATGGCCGTCTGAAATGTAAAGTAACTTAAGTTATTGGTATGCGAAACATATTTCCCAGTGTACTATCCATTTAACTAATTGTGGTCTTTACATCTGTTGCAATGAACTCCTCAACGTCGTCAATGCTTTTGACAGTGATTTCCCCCTGACTGATCATAGGGTAGTCATAGGGGTTGGTGGTGATCAGGAGAATCTCTGCAGGAGAACAATAAAAATAAATAGAATGGTTTAGTGTTGTTTTGTTTTAGCATCGTTTACATCTACGTCCATCTCAAATGTTATTTGTAACATACCAAGGAGCTCAGGCTTGTGGCCAGTCATCAATTGATAGAAGATGTGGTAACTCCTCTCAGCAGACAATTGGAAGGTGACACGGGACTTTTCCAGCAAATCTAACATTAACAAATCAGGATCAGGACTGTTAGTTTAATCAAATCATATCATTGTTATTGACAATATATAGAGGTTTGCACAGCCTCACCGGCAGGCAACACGTTTTGATAAAATATTGCCAAAAGCATGTAGCAAAATAGAGCCAAAGATTTTAGAGCTTTTTCCAATAGAGCCTTGTACCTAAAACCATTTTCTTGTAACTCCTGGTGAATATATTCATACATATCATGTACGATATAACATACAGTGACATGGAATGTTTTTCTTTTAAACTACCTTCATACCCAAGAGAAAGTGAAAACAAATGTGTTTCAGCAAAATGCAGAAAAATACTTACACGTTTCAATATCAGCGGAGGCCAGTTTGCCAGTGGTTCCAAAGTGAATTCTAATGAATTTACCCTAAACACGTCAACGTGAAGTTAGCAGGATTTTTGATAGTCACCTCAAAATATGCACATTCATTTCATGCCCTTTTAACACTTACGAAACGAGAAGAGTTGTCATTCCTCACAGTCTTGGCGTTGCCGTAGGCCTCAAGCAGAGGGTTGGCCGCAATGATTTGATCTTCCAGTGAACCCTACAAATAGATAGAAATAATATTGTGGTTGCAAAGAATCCATTAACATGTCATTTCATTTTATTAAACGTGACCATTTATACCTTTATTTTACTCGTCTCCTTTTTTGCACCGGCCACTGCAATTGTTGCAAAGTACTGGATGACACGCTTGGTGTTGACAGTCTTTCCTGCACCGGATTCTCCACTAGCGGGAAGAAATGGAAAGGGATAAAACCAGAGTCAAATCAATGTTCTTTATATATTAATGTAAAATAACATTGTATTATGTTATATGTGTATTCACTCACGTGATAAGGATAGACTGGTTCTCACGATCTGAAATAAACAAACAAATACTTTATTTTTATTCCTAAAATATGATGTATTGTGGAAATAAAGTGATATTTGAGGTGATATATGCTGCGTCTTCCCCAACAAATGAATCGGTTGTCCTCTCAAAATAAGAAATATTACCAGTGAGCATGAACTGATAGGCATTATCAGAGATGGAGAAGATGTGGGGCGGAGCCTCAATCCTCTTCTTGCCTCTGTATGCATTGACAACCTCAGCATCGTACACAGGAAGCCACTTGTAGGGGTTCACAACGACGCAGAAGAGGCCAGAGTAGGTCTGGAAAGGAAAGAAAGTTCATTGTATATTTGTGATTTATCGCTGCTACATCTGACATGCTGTTTACATAAAATCAATCTAGATTTTTATAAGAGCTGTGGCTGTAGAGGAGGTATGTTAATGTAGATATAAGCACTCACGTAGATCATCCATGATGCAAAACGCTCTTTGAGGTTATACAGCACACACGGTTCATTGAGATGGGTCATCATGGCCATGTCCTCAATTTTATCATACTTGGGAGGATTCATGGGATGGATGTCATCCTCTTTTACAGTGAGAGTCTATAAAGAAAAATGCAGTAAATGTGATGTCATCTGATTTCATAGTTCATGAGACATTTAAATAAAGAATGCATTCACCTATCTTTAACATAAATCATTTTGGTGAAGTCACATACTGTAGTATCTTTTAATAGTATGATACATTTGATCTAATTTTCCCTTTCTAAGTAAGTATGTGAAGAAAATACAAAATGTGAAAACTTCAAATTTTTTTTATAGAACCGTCATCAGTTAGTTTGGGGTTTCATGCAAGAGAACACTTACCTTTGACGGTTTTCCTTCATATAGCAGCGTCTCAACTGTGGCTTTGCCACCCTCTCTTTTGATGAGTTTACCCTTCAGATACATTTCAGCAGTATCAGCCACAAAAAAGGCTGTCTTGGCATCAAATGGTGCTGCTTGAGCCTCAATCCTCTCCCTCTCTCCTTTTCTGAGGTAAATTGCCGCAGGGCCATAGGCCGCCATCTCCGCGTCTGTGCTCATGGTGGCACTTTATTGGGGACTGAAAACAGAGGTAGGAATCTGGATTGGATATCTTAATTTGACCTTCAAGGTTGTGTTATTCGTGATGTCTTACCCTTGCCAATCCCAAAGGAATGCCACTGATCTTCTGTGACCTTGGAATGCTATTAAAGACAGATTGAAATAATCATTGAAGAGGACGGAGCATTTTATAGTGTCCACTGTAATGCGTAGTAAACAGCAGTCACCCTACATGAACTTTGACCTGTTATAGCAAACCTGTGTGGCTCCATAACTTTTATTACTGCACTGTAGTTGTCATTTGCACCTTCTTTTTTTATTATTTTTTGTGATTTTTATAAATTGCTGGTCAATCTTTGTCAAAATGATTTTATTCTTCTTTTGAATTGCTTTTTGTTGACACTTTGTTTGCCCATAAAGTACTTTGAATGGCCTTTTTGATCAAATAGTTAGGAAATAAATCCAACTGTTTTGCCTTTACAATCGTCATACAATAATAATAATTAAAGATACTAATCCATTTTATTTGCATGGCGCTTTTCAGAATACTTAAAGACACTTTAGAACCATCAAATTTTAAAAATCTATGCTCTAGAAACGCAAAAGACAAATAAGTCCTTACAAAATGTGTTTCACAGTCCCTTCAGTGATCCAAAGCAATTGGGATCATAGAAAGAATATGAAACATTAGACTTTCCTAAATGAACTGTTATTAGTAACAAAATGTATTTAGAAGCATTTTGTAGAATAGAAAATAACATTTTTGATTAATACTAATGGTTTACACGCCTTACATTACTTCAATTTGGATTTTAAGCAAGTTAGATGACCATAAACACACACAAAGCACTAACCTGTGATGCCTGTCAGTTCTCAGAGGAGTCTGAAGCTGCTGCTTTTATAGAGGCTGGATCTGTCCAGTCAGCAGCCGTCCCCTGCTGAATTTGGTCAAGCATACCTCTAATTTGAGATCTGTCTCAGTAAGCTTAATGCATGCTTAAGATTTAACATTGCTTAACAATCAAAACAGAAATAAAACAAGCAAATCAAATGCTAATTCATCCAACATAGGCTCAATTATCCAAATGTGTATGTTATATAGTCATTAAATAAATATTCATCTATTAAGTCATTATTTTGTCTTTACTTTTTCAACCCATTAGCTCTTTGCCCTAAAAAAGGAGTGTTTAGAGTCAGCGCAAGTGGACATTTCAAATCTTTTAAATGAAATACAATTTTATATCATTGGCAAATATTACGAATATGAGTCAAATAAAGTGCAGTATTGTAGCTTACAATCCCTCATACAACATGTATATATTTTTGAAGAGTATGACTAGTAGGATTTATTGTGTCGTGCAACATATCATCTTCTTAGCTGGAGTCCAAAACATGTCCCAAAATAGATGCTGTGCAACAATTATTTCTTTGTTTGTTATTTGTTTCTATATATGATTTACTCATGTAATTAAATCAATAATTTGTTGTTTCCAATTGAGCCTTCTTGAGAAGGATCTCTTTATTTTATATTAGAGGTCGTCTATTCTTGCCCTTGTAATTAAACATGCCCATAGCCAGAAATGGAACTTTGGAGTTTGGAGAAGCACCCAAGGGGTCCTGGTATATAGTTTCAGGACATTTGCACGTGTCATATTCCTCTGGTAAAATTGAAGGTAAGGCCCTATCCATAAAGTTCACGTGGTAATACACCTTGCCTTAAAAGGACAACAACAAAGTTTGCCAACATAGCTGAGATAAGACCTATAATAAGTTCCCCTCAGATGCCAAAGTTCTCTATCCTCGTCCTACGTTTGATTCTTAGGGTGTTGTTGCTGTTGTGGAAAAACAATGTCCTTCAAAAACTATGTCACTGTGGTTTTGACACAACAGATTATACACAAAGTCATCACTAAAGTTGCATTAGTATCCGTCGTGCTCTATATATGACATACATTACCAGGAACGTATCTATGGTGACATTTACGAAAATTAAAATATACATTAATGTGTGTACAGATATGTCAGATTGTAATACACTGCCTGGCCAAAAAAAAAGTCACCACCAAAACAAAAGGTCACACACTCTAATATTTTGTTGGACCGCCTTTAGCTTTGATAATGGCACGCATTCGCTGTGGCATTGTTTCGCTAAGCTTCTGCAATGTCACAAGATTTATTTCCATCCAGTGTTGCATTCATTTCTCACCAAGATCTTGTATTGATGATGGTAGCAAAAAGCCTTCTCTAGCACATCCCAAAGATTCTCAATGGGGTTAAGGTCTAGACTCTGTGGTGGCCAATACATGTGTGAAAATGATGTCTCATGCTCCCTGTATTACAATTAGAGCCCGATGAATCCTGGCATTGTCATCTTGGAATATGCCTGTGCCATCAGGGAAGTAAAAACCCATTGATGGAATAACCTGGTCATTCAGTATACTCAGGTAGTCAGCTGACCTCATTCTGTGAGCACATACTATTGCTGCCCATGCAGTAATGATCCAATAGGAGGCTCGTACCTATTTGCTTAGTTAAATCCAGTTGACTTGTTTTTCGGCCATGCAGTGTATTATTTTAGCAGCCAACAAACCCATTTACTTCTAAAGATTAATTTGGGATGATGACACAATATAATTTATAACAGAGTTTTGAATAAGCAGATCAAGCGTGAATACGACATTTGCCACAAGATCCATGTTTTTGCGCACAAAATAATTAGAACTGTGAGTACATGTGACGTAATATGACGAAGCCGGAAGTGTTCCAACTACTTCCCGCACGCTTTGAGTCGTTTTCAACCTCAGCGTTAGCTACAGTTAGCATTACTTTTTTTTTTCTCATTATCTCGAAAGCTATTCTCGTCCCAGGAAGAAATGGCCTCACTAAATGGAAAACCAGATGTTATGTTTGTAAGTTACACCATAACATATTGTTACCTGATAACGTTTATTGACAGGGAGTGTTAGCAAGTTGGCTTAAGGAAGCTAACCTTTATTGGAGCGCTAACGTTAGCTTGGCCGTGTGTGTTTAACAGTGTTATAGTTAGCTTGTTATAGCTCGTAAATTACGAATCATAGAGATGTATAAGTTAGTCGTGCATTCATAGCTCCTAACTAGTGGCAATGCAAGTTATCGCAGATGTATTAATGTTTAACTTACCATTTTTAAGCGGATGCATTGTTAACGTCATAGTAACGTCACACTAATGTAATTTAAGCTGTATCAAATGTATGTTACAGTCGTTCGGTTACTCGACGTGTTTATATACTGTATGGCTTCGATAGGAAGACGACGATCTGCCATATGAAGAGGAGATAATCAGGAACCCATACTCGGTCAAGTGCTGGATGCGTTACATCGAATTCAAACAGAACGGAGCCAAAGCCACCCTCAACCTGATCTACGAGCGCGCTCTGAAGGAGCTACCTGGCAGGTAATGGACACCACAAACAAACTAACGGCATTGTACTGAAAAGCAGTTGGCCACGGATACCTGCAAATCCAGATTATTTTATACAAATGGCACATGCATGAATTTGCCTTTGCGAATGACGATAACAACATTCTATTGCATTGTCAGTTTTAAGATGGTGCATAGGTTATATTTGCTTATCGTCCAATCTTTTTATTTTGTTTTGTATTTTACAGCTACAAGCTGTGGTACAATTACTTGAGAGAGAGACGGAAACAAGTCAAAGGGAAATGTATCACTGAACCGAGCTACGAAGAGATCAATAACTGCCATGAAAGAGCATTGGTGTTCATGCACAAGGTAATACTGAACCACCCGACAGTACAAAATGACATTTCTGACAAGTCTATGTGCTGCCACTTGTGCTTGAAACTAAATACCTGTCTTTGCTTAAACTAGATGCCCAGAATATGGCTTGATTACTGCCAGTTCCTTGTATCCCAAAGCAAGATCACAAGAAGCCGGCAAACATTTGACCGAGCCCTCCGAGCTCTTCCCGTTACTCAGCATCCGCGCATCTGGCCTCTGTATCTCCGCTTTGTCCGTAACCTTCCCCTGCCTGAGACTGCAATCCGAGTGTACCGCAGGTACCTTAAGGTGAGAGCACGGTATACAAACCAGTTCACAGATCTTATTTAGCGTACACTATTAGTTGTATTTGTGTGTGTCAGTGGAAAGAATTTTTGTCTTGAGGATGTCACCAATTTTACAAAAAGTTTTTATCTAACGTTGATAAGAGGGCAAAACACACTTTTTAAATAAATTGGAAAATCTCAACATGCGCTGTCTGCTATTTGTATCGTGCAGCTTTCCCCTGAAAATGCCGAGGAATACATTGACTACTTACGATCTGTTGGCCGCTTGGACGAAGCAGCTGTGCGACTCGCTGCTGTTGTCAATGATGAAAGCTTTGTGTCCAAAGAGGGCAAATCTAACTATCAAGTAAGATTTCATTATTCTATGCACTTTCAAATTTGCTTGTTTTTCTTAAGCTGACCCGGGAAAATGTATCTTATTTCAACATGTGTTTGTTGGACAGCTGTGGCATGAGCTGTGCGACCTGATCTCCCAGAACCCTGATAAAGTGACGTCTCTCAAAGTAGGGGCCATTATCCGAGGAGGCCTCACTCGTTTCACTGACCAACTTGGAAAACTCTGGTGCTCCTTAGCTGACTATTACATTAGGAGCGGTCACTTTGAGAAGGTGTGTAAATTCGTAATAGCTTGAATTTATACATATTTACTTACCATACAGCACATCATCATATTTAAATTCATTTTATCAAAATAACGTGATAGCACTGTGTTATATTAAGGGGGTTGACCTAAGATGGGTCCGACAGTGTCTGAGGATTTCTGTGTCTTTATTTTCTCAGGCCCGGGATGTGTATGAGGAGGCCATCCTCACTGTGGTAACAGTTCGGGATTTCACACAAGTATTTGATAGTTACGCCCAGTTCGAAGAAAGCATGATCGCGGCAAAGATGGAGACCACAGCTGAGATGGGGAAGGATGAAGATGGTATGTGTTTGTATTCATTAAAATTGCCAAAGTTGCTTTTCCTTTTTCCTCATGCATGCCTCACTCTCTTTCTCCCCCCCCCCCCCTCCCCCCTCCAGAGGACATAGACATGGAGCTTAGACTGGCCCGCTTCGAGCAGCTAATAGCTCGACGGCCCCTCCTGTTGAACAGTGTTCTGTTGAGGCAGAACCCTCATAATGTTCATGAATGGCACAAGAGGGTGAAATTGTACGAGGGAAATCCACGGCAGGTGAGCTTTAGGTCTTACTTTTTTTTTTCTCTCCCATGTACACAATTCATACTGATGGGTCTGTGCTCACTATATCTTCTGCAGATCATTAACACATACACTGAGGCAGTGCAAACTGTAGATGCAATGAAGGCCACGGGGAAGCCGCACTCTCTCTGGGTTTCCTTCGCTAAATTCTATGAGGAAAATGAGCAGCTGGATGACGTGAGTCACTGAGTTCTTTCCACTGGCATTCTGGGACCCTTTGCCATTCTGAGAAGCATTTTGTTTCTGATGTGACTTAACATTTACTGACTGTCATTCAGGCTAGGACCATTTTTGAGAAGGCTACCAAGGTGAACTACAAGCAGGTGGATGACCTCGCTGCAGTGTGGTGTGAATATGGAGAGATGGAGCTACGCCATGAGAACTATGAACAGGCCCTGCGCATACTCAGGGTGAGACACTTGGCATTTAACCGCTGTCATTATTAGTGGGTAATCATAGATGGCACCATTTATACGAGATGTTGGTAACATCTAGTGGTGGGACTGAGACACTCCAAAAATATTGGCATATTTCTGCTTTCTCTCTATATTTTTTAAGTGTTTCCTCTATAGAGCTTTATCTTCAAACTTAACCCCCAGTAACAGATATAGATATAGATAGGTATATAGATGTAGATACGACCTGAAGCTCCATATCATAATGTTGTTCAGTGTAACATGAGCGTAAAACCTGTGACTTAGAAAATCATTACATACTGTTTGCTTTCTCACAACCTTTCATAGAAGAGATGGTCACTTGTTTGGGTGATACCAAACCAAGTGCACACCAAATAAGTAGTTTGGGCTCTAGGAGATTTGAGTATTGACTTTGCCTGTTTATACAGTACCGGTAAAAATATATGACACGTGTTTTTATTCAGGTCTTTTGACTGGTACTGTATATTAGGAAATGAGTGTACATATACATTGATTTAGTATCAATATTTTGTGGATATAGAGGTTAAATGTCTTTTTTTTTTCAATTATTTGAATTCAGAAAGCTACTGCGATCCCATCCAAGAAAGCGGAGTACTTTGATGCATCCGAGCCAGTCCAAAACCGAGTTTTCAAGTCTTTGAAGGTCTGGTCCATGCTGGCAGACTTGGAGGAGAGTCTTGGCACTTTCCAGGTAAGTTTACTACATGTTGGTATGTTTACAGCTGGATGTACTACATATATGAGACTGTGTACAGAAGGTAATCATTACATGATATCTGAGCTCCCAGATATTTAATATTGCGTTAGAGTTCTGATCCACTGTGTGCTTTTGCAATTCCTAACGCTAAGTGTTGTATGTTCTTTTTTTCTATTCAGTCCACCAAAGCAGTTTACGATCGCATAATTGACCTCCGCATCGCCACGCCACAGATCATCATCAATTACGCCATGTTCCTTGAAGAGCACAACTACTTTGAGGAAAGCTTCAAGGTAATAACATTCCATTAATTGACAAATCCAACATCCAATATTATCAAAATTAAGTCATTATTAATATTTTTTTTCATTCTCTTTTCCGATACCTCTTTAGGCATATGAGCGTGGCATCGCTCTCTTCAGGTGGCCAAATGTTTATGACATCTGGAACACTTACCTCACCAAGTTCATTGATCGTTATGGGGGCAAGAAGCTGGAGAGAGCAAGAGATCTGTTTGAACAAGCTCTGGATGGCTGCCCAGCTAAGTTTGCCAAGAGTAAGTACCTTTTTGTTAGAATTACATTGACAACTTGTGTACAGTACATTCCTCATTGTTTCTATTTTTGCTTTATAAAATGTGCTGTAGTTGAACGTAGCACTGTGCCTTGCTTTCCAGCCATTTACCTGTTGTATGCTAAATTGGAGGAGGGGTATGGATTGGCGCGACACGCCATGGCTGTCTATGAACGAGCAACGCAGGCCGTAGATACTGCGGAGAGACATCACATGTTCAATATCTACATCAAGAGAGCAGCTGAAATCTATGGAGTCACGTATACCAGAGCCATTTACCAGAAAGCTATCGAGGTACGTGTGAAAAGCACTGATACATGTGACAACTTGTAGTATTAAAGTTATTTTTTCTGTTGAAGCCAAAGACCCGTGTGTAGCATTTAGGATAATCTACCGAAATGTGATCGAACAATAATGATGTTTTCCTAGTATAATTGGGTGAAATTAGGATCTTTTTGTTTCGGCTACCTTTAGAATGAGGTTTTTATGTCTACGTACATTGGTGTACTTTTAGATTGTTATCAATGCATTATTAAAAAAAATCCTTTTACTAATTCTGACTCAAATATGCTGTTGTAATCTGAATCATACCATTTCTTTCTACCCAGGTACTTCCTGATGAGCACGCACGGGATATGTGTCAGCGATTTGCTGACATGGAGAGTAAGCTTGGTGAGATCGACCGGGCCAGAGCAATCTACTCCTACTGCTCGCAGATTTGCGACCCACGGGTGAGATACAACAACTGAATAAATAATAATTAAATTTCCATTGGTGGTGTGGATGTCATAAATCACCGTGATATATATATGTAAACTGGGGTCTTTCAGGTGACTGCAAATTTCTGGCAGACCTGGAAAGAATTTGAGATCCGCCATGGAAACGAGGACACGATTAGAGAAATGCTGAGGATCAAACGAAGTGTCCAAGCCACATACAACACGCAGGTCCACTTCATGTCCTCTCAGATGATGAAGGCGACAACAGGCACTGGTGAGGGAGTTAGCACCAACGTGTTTACCATGAACTGTCTAGTAAATACAGAACATTGTCTCATAATATTGATATGCTAGCCACGCATGCCCTTTTCCCCAAATCCTGGGTTTATGCCTGAGAAAAGCACACAAATGAATGTACCTGTACTAATGATTCTGTTTGTCCAACAATTTATTTTGTATCCAGTGTCCGATCTTGCTGCAGGTGGGATGGGAATTGATGACATGAAGATGCTGGAGCAGAAGGCACAGCTGCTTGCTGCGGAGGCGGAGCAAGACAAACCCAAGCCCAAAGAGAAGATTCTCTTTGTCAGGTAAAAGGAAAACCCCTGCTTTTAAAAAAATGCCATCGTACACACTCTGCAACCTAAATGGAGACTTTGGAATCTTACACGCTACATGTGTATTTGCAGGAGTGACACCTCTCGCAGCGAGTTGGCTGAGCTTTCTAAACAAGCCAATCCTGATGAGATTGACATTGATGATGAAGACGATGAAGATGAGGAAAACCAGGGACCAGAAGGTAAGTGACGGACAGTTGAAAAAGTCTCATGCAGATGTGTTGTGTTCATGAACATGCATTTGTAAATTGTTTTTTTTCATCCCTGCCTTTTGCAGAGGTGCAGCTTGAACAGAAGAGCGTCCCTACAGCCGTCTTTGGGGGGCTTAAAGAAGACTAAAGATACCTTCCTCGCTGCCCCAGCTTGTCAAAGATCTTCTGATTTCACTTGTTGACATTGAATATGCTCTATATTTTCCCATTTGTTTAATTACATAGTTGTATCATTTTAGAAAGGCAACATTTTTGCCTTTTTTTTCCCCATTCTTGTGGGTTTTTGTAATGCAGTACACAAAAACATAAACTTGTACGACTTTTGGCCATATGGTGTCAGTCTTTCTCAAGTATAAAGCGCAAGATGATTGTGCAAATGTGCTGTCTTCTGTTACGAATTACTAATACGTGGCTACGTGTTCATTTTAACTGACGTATAGTGACGTTTTTATCTTTGAAAAACAGTAAAAGAATCAACAGCAGAAACTTTTGGACACCTAATATATGCAGACTTCTTTTACAGGAAGCTTTGCCCTTGAAAACAAAGGGGAGGAGCTTTTTGGCTTTTTCTTTTTTCAACGTGAGGCATTCATTTGAAAGTGAAGCTGCGCATTCAAGCCTCACGTTGTTTTGAGGATCATTAAAAGGTGGACATCTTGCAAAACCCAGTGATTCTTTAAAAGATTTCCAATATTGCCTTCAAAAGTTCACCATACAAATATATTGAAGTCATGCTCTGGTTGTACATGTATTGTACAAATTCACTCAAGGAACAGCTCGTATAACTGAATTTAATAATATGCGGCTCATAAAACCGATACAACTTATTTTTCTAAAGCCCTGCAGTGAGTTCCTAATACCCAGTTTTTGTCATAGGTTCGGGAGTCTTATTTCCCACTGATCATTTTAGAAGCTGTATTAATGCTGTAATGTCTCTCAGTCAGTGGTCTGCTCGTGACCCAATGCAGTGTTGAGAGTTTGGTCTCAAGTTTCTTCTATTGCCGCTGCAATTGTGAATAACGCACCAGCAATTCTAACTGACATGCCGGCATTGGATGTCCGAACATTTATTTACATGTCTGAAAATGTGCAGTTTTAAATAAAAATGGATTCATATCTGTGCAACGCAGTGACTTTCATCTGACAGAAAATTTCAGAAAGTCTCATTCAGTGGATGCCTTAGAAAAGTTCTGTATTCAGACACTACTGATGGACGGTGGAGATGCTCCAATAATAGTGCGATGAGTCTTTTAAAGATTGAATATGATGTACCTTTCACTTCAATATATAATGCCAAAGGCCTCATGCTTCATCCTAACAAAGGTTAAACAAAAATAAGGGATAAATAGTTTCTTTCATAATCAGATTGAGATTTCTGAGGTAATCCTTGTAGCACGGCACTGGGTGCTCTCGGCACCCGTGATTAGGATCTGTTAAGATTTCTCTTTTTCAATGGAATGGGGCTTCAAATTTGATTGGAAATTCACACATCTGGGGCAAATTAAACCGTTTTCCCAACACAATTTCCATTTTTTCTTGAATGGCTGAATGGATTTACACTCTTGTACTGGCTGTGTGCCTCCCATTTCAGCTTTTCCGTTTACACGGCACGCCGCTTTACACTTTTACAGTGCAGCAAAGGATGTAGGTAAAGTTTTTTTTTTTGACATTGCTGCTGATCTATAACTATTATTGAATTAGGGCTGCAATGGTTATGGTGGTCTCTTAACTATTTGCATCCCATCAAGAGCTGTTCCATACACCTGAGAGCACACTGTGGGGTCATATTCCTCTGGTTTACACATGCACATGGAAGTCATTGAGATAGCAAGGTTTCATAATACGCGTCAGTGAGCTCGGGTCATACTTTCTCTTTTTGTTTTTCTGTCCGCCAGAGGTCATGGTCATTTACAGCATCACCCCTGAGGCTGACAGAGTTTGCCCAGGTCACGGCACCAAGGGGGAAGTGTCATGGTGCCAGAGTCATCCCTCTGAGACCATAATAACCAGAAT
Source organism: Gasterosteus aculeatus (assembly GCF_964276395.1). Taxonomy (NCBI): domain Eukaryota; kingdom Metazoa; phylum Chordata; class Actinopteri; order Perciformes; family Gasterosteidae; genus Gasterosteus; species Gasterosteus aculeatus. The sequence goes on along the minus strand of NC_135699.1, from coordinate 9,377,079 downwards.
GGCAGTGACCTACGTTTTAGTTTTTTTCATGGAGATACCTTTTTTTGTGTTTCTACATCCAATCAAACGCAACACCTTTTATAAAATAAGGCATAATTAGGTAGTACAGGTTAAGGTTAAAGGCCCTGCACACGCGTGCTAGCAGTTGTGTTTACTCATGTACAATTCGGAATCCAGGACTTCACCTTCTTTAACTTAAGGGATGGATTTGAAAGTGTTTTTATTTCTAAAGATATGCGTATAACTAGGCGGTGCGGGCAGGTGTTCACCTGATTGGGTCTGCCAGCTGATGAACCGGTAGCAAAAGTCACACCAACACCTGCAGCCCGTGTTCACCCAGGAAGATCCCGCCCCCATTGCTCAAGCTCTTTTCCTATTGGACGGGGAGATGAGTGAGTGGTGCCGGTGTGGAGCACCTGGTAGTCAGTCATCGCCCGGACTCGGTGGAGCTGCGCATCGTTACGGAGCGCACAGTAATGCGGACGAAGAAGGGCAAAAACGAGGGGAACAGTCCGTTTTTCCGCTAACGTCCCGGCGGATCGGGCCTTTGCGCGGTCGCGCAGGATGATTTAACGGGGATTACGTCTACGACACCGCACAGGGGGGAGAAAACAGGGGCAATTCACTGCCTTGGAATCAGCTCCGTGGCGGATATTTCCCCGACAAAACCGTAACCCATATTTGTATTCCCAGTTCCAAACGCGTGGAATAGTCCGCTAAAAAAAACGATGATTCCTTGAACATCGCTTTCTGTTTTTTTTTGTTGTTGTTTTTTTGTGGTCGCAAACTCGCCATGGTGGACTCCCCTACCGCGAGAAAGACTTTAGTGGTCCCAGACATCAAGCCGTCGGATGCATATGATCGTACTCGAGCAAAGATATGCGCAAGTGTCGGATGGCTGTTGGCGAAGTCCTACGGCGGTGCAGGTAGGTTCCGTCCCAACATCATTCACCCAAGTCCCGCAAAGCGAATCTCTTTTATCTGCTCGGCGGCGCGGCGCAATGTAGGGAAACTAACTACACGTTGTGTGTGTGTGTGTGTGTGTGTGTGTGTGTGTGTGTGTGTGTGTGTGTGTGTTTGTGTAGCTCAGCGATTTTTTCCCCCCCTGCACAAAGAGACGCAGATGAAAGGAGCAGCACGCACGCTACGCATGTGTGTGACTGACACATGTCATTTGTTCTCAGTGGTCACATTTCGTCGGTGCACTAGAGGAGCGGGCCTCCTCCCCGGGCCTTATCACGTTATTCCATTCCGCCGTGTTTTAACCGCCACGCTTCACGCACATATTTGGGGGTTTACTGGCTGTGTGTGTGTGTGTGTGTGTTTTTAATGCGGTTTGTATGTCGCACACGGGGCGTGGAGGAAGACTCACCGGCTTCTGGAGCCATTCGGGATCAAATAACTGTGCAAATAGCTCATTGTTCACTTAGTGAAAAGAGGTAAATACCTGAGCAATTAGTCAGCGAGTTCCTTATATTCTCCTTCGACAAAACAGCCACTAATGTAAAAAAAAAAACCCACCCACCTAAGATATGAGTTGTGTCGCGTGGATCACGCGTGTCATACGACTTCGATTTGTCTCTTTTCTAGAGACAACGAGTAGAACAGCGCCAGCTTTTGACCCTGAGGTGATAAGAAGTCTCTTTTTTTCTAAAAGCACTATCTGGTACAGATTAGCTCCCCCAAAGAAAACACACAAATATGTATGCTGCTTTCATTTGGAGCACACACACAGAAGTCTAATAATTGTCTTGGACTGTTTTTCCCCTTAAGTACTAAAATGACAGGAGACATGAGGTAACCACACATTGTTGTTCCTGGGATGTGCATGTAGAAAAAAACCCTGCAACCATCTCTGCTAGAGGGATGTGTGAGGTTTAGACTTCTTTTACCTTAACGACATGATTTACACAATCCCAGGCCGGTCCAGTTTCCAGGACTACCACACTGCTGTGTTTAGCAACTAAGCCCCGCCCCCTGGTCAACGTCACGCTCTGTGCTGAGATGCAAGAACCCGAGGAGCATTTCTGCAAAGTCAAGGTGACATCTTCTACTCCCCGAAAACTCCGCTGGGTAGAAAAGAACGGATAGCACAGCAGGAGCCAGATGGGGGGTGGGGGGAGGGTCATCTGGTCCTCAGCTCTTCCAGGTCAATTCACCCCAATGATAACAATAGGCAGCGTTTTTAATCTGAGTCTTTATGATACAAGATGCAGTTTCACGTGCACGGAACACAGTCTGTATCTCATATCTTTATTTAGATATAGAGGAATACAAAGGTGAAACAGTAGTTTTTAATGAGAACTTGTAAGCGCTGAATTATGTAAAAACCTAAATAAAATAAAATAAAATAAAATGATATCTAGGGTTTATATAGGTTGCCCTACAATGAATCCATGTGCAATCACGATAATCTAAAAGCTGCTTATAGGCTTGGACTGAGATGCCTGCGCTAGCATGAACCCAACCAAATTTAGAGGATTTTATACATTTTACGACTTGCGTTGTAGATATTTGGCTGCTCACTAGCTGACCATGAGACAGACAATGATCTTCTGTCATAACGTGACAAAAGTATTTATATATAATTTTTTCCATCAAGGTGAATGGAAGGTTGGGCAAGGTTAAAATTCCTGATCTGCTCTTGTTGTTGTAACAGATGACTCATTTAAGGGGGAATTAAACTACTTTGTAACTTTGGAATGCGACCAGGAACCCGTTATTCTGTGTGTAGGCGTGTCAGAGGCTAATTCTCACATGTTTCTGCCAATTCATCTTTCCGCCTGGCAATGCTTTTTAATGAATCCGTTAAATTTAATTATCACGGCTCTCCGCTCAGGTGTTTTTGGTCGTTGGGCTCTGTCATCCTCTCCTAATCTTTTATTTTGCAAGTGGCAGGGAAACCAGACCGCTTTATACCTGCGTGTTTCAAAACGTGCTTATTTCACCTGATAACTCCACCTAGCTACAAAGCCGCTCGGATCGCACTGAAAGCCTGCAGGAATTCTACTCGCCCTCTTCTTGTAACTACGGTGAGTCAACAAGGGACAAGGACCTGAGGAGGATGTTTCCTTGCTTTTAGTGTTGACTCAAGATGTAGGAAATCCTATTGGTTCACTATATGACACTCTTCAAGACTGCTTGATGGAGTTGGAGGATTGACGTGTGTTCTCAAGATAATGTCATAATTAACTGAAAGAGGAGTTGTTTACCACAACAAATCTACAAAGATTTGGTTGGTAGTTGGTGTCTAACTTGAGGACACAGATGCATCCTGCACACTTTGTTCCTCTGTCATCCTACGTAGTCCTGTTAGTCCCTCAAGCACCCATAATGTAATCACAATCTCCGTCTAAACGATGTGCGTCTCTGGGCCTTGGTCCTCAAATGCAATTTCCAGTGACTGTTTCTAATGATCAGACTAGAGTGCTCGCAGGGAGGATGTCGTGCAGGATACGCAGGGCTGCTGGGGGAAGTCCTATTCTCAACAAGCTGACCTGTGTATGCACAGGGAGCCAGGAGACGCTTCATGTGTACTGCTGGAGGTGCGCTTCTTTCAAGTTAATTTCAGCGATTGACCAATATGATTAAATGGAGCTGTTTTGAATTTGAATCTTTAGGATATTCCTTCCATCCAGAAGATGAAAAATACCTCATCCCTTCCAGTCTTGTCCAAGATGTCTAAGCTGTATGCTTTATTTTAGGCATTGCCGCTCCACTCCTAACATGGCCCCTCTCGCTGCTTCCTTGATTTTGGGACCCTTTCCGCCACGTGGTGCGAGTTTGTTTGTTTGTTTGTCTATAGCTCAGTCCTCCTCGTAGGATTTCGAAGTCAACCGTAACGGTCATGTCAAAACACTTAACGCTGAGTGAATCAATTTTATGAAGAGTTCTGCGGAAGTGGCAACGCAAGAAACAAAATAGTCACAAAATGGGATTCTTGATAGGGGAGGAATGTGTGCGTGCACTAATGCCTAAAACAAGATGGGGGGTGGGGGGGGTTGTGTATGGCTGATCTTAAACATCCTGTCTGTACGCTTACCTTCCACACTTCTGCATATCTGAGCTCTTATGAATAATTTAATGCGTGGTACTTTTCCTGAATGCCCCTTTAAGCAGCCTGATGGGTTAGATGGTCGAATCCAGCAGGTTTTGAAACTAATAGAGGGGGGGGGGGGGGCTACTTAATGTTTACTGAAACTGCAAGCACCTCCTTACAATCCGATGCTGATTGTTTTCCGCTTTGATGTAAAATGATAAGGGATGTGGGACGGGGTCTCGTCTAACCTTTTACCCAATGAGCTGTGGCTGACTGCCACTAACCTTCTGTGCAGATATGTTCGCTCTGTGACGTGACGTGACCAGCACGCTTCTCAGTCGGTCGATGAAGCGGAAGAGCACACGGCTCCTGTTATCAGCAGGCGATCAGGCAGCACCGGCCGACCTGTTCCAGCCACGATGGGCCTGTGTGCATTTTAATGGCTTGTGTTTGACAGTTTTACACACCTCTTCATCGCTGAACTGGTGCTGTTGTCTTACCGGTTGGTTTTGTTATTGTGGTGATGATAAACAATGTGGGGCTGCTGTAGAGAAATTCTCGGAAAACGGCCTCTCGAAGTGCTCGGCTACATTAAATGTTCTCAGTCTGCTCCCTTAAAGCGTCACTTTATGATGATGTAGCAACATGTTGTTAAACTTTGCCTTCTTGCTTCCAACAGACGATAAGCACGGACCCCGTGGTCCGTGAAAGTGACAGGCTTTTGGCTCCTGTTTGTTTACCCACAGTCATACACGCTTGTGTTTTTAATCAAACTATTTCCCTGGACGTCTGTTTGTCGACATTATGAAGGCATCACAGAACCTATGGCCTTGGCTGGATAGGGCTTGTGGCTGCCAGCGGGCCATTCTTTGTATTACCTTCTGTTTGTAGCAGTTATTTAACATAACTCTTATGTTTTCTTATGGTTTTCTATGTCCAGTTTTGGGGAAATTGTCTATTTAACCTCGTGTGTGTGTGTGTGTGTGTGACACTAGGTCTTTGTTCTTAGCTGGACTGTCTCATAGGGAAATCATGCTCGTATCGATCTTTCTCGTCTCACTAAGTTGTGGCATTTGCATCCTGCTTTGCCTTCTGGAAAGTTTTTTTTTTTTTTCTTCTATACGTCATCGTTGGAAGGTGAAAGGTGTGCATTGCAGTGGGCGTGTCGGCGTTCAGCGATCAAGGTAAAGCGGGTATTGTTCTGCTGGAATCCAGGAGCTTTATTTACAATAAAATGGACCAGGTGGCATAAACATGGACAGATATAGTCATCGGTGTTTTGTTGCTGGAGGATTCAATACATCACTTTATAATGACACAACAACATGGTGCCACCTCCCTGGGAACCACCCCTTTGTTTTCTCAAAGACGCATTCGAAGGCGCATACGTTTCTATTTTCAGACAGGCAGCGTGTCGACTTTTTTTACATCAAGGCTTTTAACACTTATTCCAGCGTGTTTGCACAGACTGTTGAGTGTGCTTCTCTGGATTTACAGAAACCTGTTTCCCAGAGGGTGTGACCAGTGTAATGTTTTTACACCTGTTATCTTCAGAAAGACCAGTTTGAACAGATACTTTAAACATCTGCAGTTAGTTGCTAATAGTGAGTGCTACATTTTATTTAACTTTCATTTTCCTTCAGTTGAGGCAGCATTTGAGTTTACGCATTTAGGGTTAGTTTGTTAGGTTGTTTTAAAATAGTGGCAGAGCATCTTGTAATCTGCAGATGTCAACCTCTGAGCTCATCACTCCCCACTGACCTTGATGCTTACGCTGCTCGACTCACTCGTATGATTACAGCTCAAGGGTATTTTGTCTTAAGCGCCCCGGAAAACATGGCAGAAAGCAGGTTTCCATGTAATGAAAAACAGAACATGCTCAAGACTAATTCAAGACATCTCCCCCAACATATGTTTTATTTTGCAAGTTCTATTCAATCTCCACTGCGACTCTTATCTTGTGTGTGTTTTTGTTTTCCCTCCCGGTAGAGAGTGTCCCCCCCGAGCTCCGTGACCCCTTCTACTGTGACCAGTATGAGCAGGAGCACCTTAAACCGCCGGTCACGCGCCTCCTGCAGTCCTCGGAGCTCTACTGCCGGACGTACGGGCTGCTACTGGGAGGCGGCGGCGGCGGCGAGGCACAGCCCAAAGACAACGGCGCCCTGCTGCAGCTCCTCGCTGAGAGGGGCGTAGTCCCCAAAGACCAAGGCAAAGCGGCGACCGATGCAGACCTCCGACACAAACCCATCAAAATGGTAACGCTAGCAAAGCTGCTCCGGTCTGGCCTGCAATGTTGTCAAAGAAATGTTCCATTTGTCTATCGCCCTGAGCAGCGAATGTGTCCCCCTGTGGAACCGGATGCTCTGCTATCCAGGAGTCTGCAGGGGGGATCGAGCGTGCTTGGTTGTTGATATAGTTGCCTGTTTATGCTTTTGATTCTATGGATTAGAGGACATCAAAAAAGACCCCACTCATGCAATCCTGCCCCCCCCCCCGATGATCCCAGAGGATGAGTGGATCCAGCTGCCAAGACAAGGGGCAGTCATGATACAAGGGAGGACTCCTTTAATTTCAGCATGTGAAAAGGAGGGGAGGGGGGTTCTCTGGCTTCAATAGACTACCCAGGTCCAGACAATGGCTGCATCATTCTCAGGAAATTCAAGAATCTGACTTGAGAGAGTACTCTGTACTCGCCCAGTGAGTCAAAGCCAGAGAAACTGGTTGGTCCTCTTTGCCTGTGACAATGGATCTCACTCTCACTCCCTTGTTTCTCTTTCTGACGCACTCCCAAAATATAGCACTGAATCCTCCTCCTGGAAAACTACGAGATAATGACGTGTATTTTCAAACTTGGGCTCTTCCCGGTCTGAAGGAGGAGGAAGGCTTTTTTGTTTGTTAGAACATATAATCTTTTTTCGCTCTAGCTAACGCAACAATGACTCATCGTAACTCAATTTGGAAGTGTTGATACGAAGCCTCCTCTTTATGCAGATTATTACCCTCCTCAGAACGTGTACAGGCTGCTGTCTTCCCTTAAAGCTACGCAGGGAGTCTGTTGTTGTTTTCAGGAGGAAGCTGTTTGCTCCACCTCTGCTGTAGCAGGTGCGGCTCTGCCGACGATGATTAGCTTAATTGTACGCTGGGAAACGTGTGCGTGTGTTTGGGACGTTTTCTAAACTAAATAACATAGAAATTGTGTGACCATTAACAATAAAGGATTGGTGATACGAGCACTTAGTTAATGCAATATTGTGTTACTGCTTCATCTAGTATAACAAAATGAAAGTAAAAACTCACGAATGTGTACTTTGGAACCACACGCAGTGTTTGTTTTGTACAGATAACGACACGGCAGAATCTGTTAAGGACAGAGTGGAGAAGATTTGAGCTTTATATATCTTTCTTACCCCTTTTTTTTCGCCTTATCGTGTACCTGATTCTAAGAAGTCCTTCTCTAACAATGTAGTCTCAATGTCTGTTTAAATTGTTGCTTGCTTGGCCTTGGGTTCCTCTGTGAGCCTGTGTGTCGCCTGCTGGCTCAGTAACTGCAGTGTGGCCGGCCAGGAAAGTGGGTCACGCTGCTGCAGCATTAGAAGGATGCAGCACCAATGTGGGTCTTGGCCAGCAAACGGTTTTTGAACAGCAGCAATCTGCTGCAACGCTGCTGTGTATTCCATCCTTCAAACATCCGCGTCAAACCAAAGGAGAAGATGTATTGCAGGGGTGGGAAAAAGTATACAGAGTCCCGTTTGTCACTGACAAGTCGACGCTGCTGCCAGTTAATCTGCCAATGCCTTAAACTGTTGATGACATTTCACTTTGTTACTGATTCCTCACACATTATTTGTGGTTCATGGAGTGATCGAGATGCTGGAACTGGCTTCAGTTGCTGGACCAGTATTCGTGCAGAGCAGCGATGACCCTCTAAAGTACACGTTCTGTGGTCTGATCAATGAATGACAAAAAGAGACGTGTCAAGCTGCAGACTTCTGCTGCACAATGAGGCGTTTGCGGTTTTTATCCCTGCTGGTCCTTGGAATTCCGTGTTAAATAGTTAGATTAGAACAAATTGCGAAGGAAATGGTGTCAAGCATGTGATCTGGAACGAGGGAGGGGGCGGCACCATTTTCCTCTGAATTATAGGTAATTTGAAGAATGAGGTTACATCTAAAATTAATTTGACAAAATAAGCTCAAACCAAGTCTAAATAGATTTACTTCTTTTTTGTATGCTATTGTTACCCATATATCTCTAGAATTTGAATTTTAGCTATAAACATGAAGGTCTAAAAGTAACAGTATAACATTTATAGGTTAATGTGAAGCATCTTATGATGTATGCCATTCTGGGTTTATTACGTGGTGATTTCTAAAGGCACGCCGGACATTAAAAAAAAGGTACCGGCAATAATAGCAATGTTATATACCATTGACGTTATCTTGTTATAGTTTCCACAAAACCCCAGAAAAGTTATACTTAACTAAATCTATATACTTATATTTTCTTAATTCAATTCAAAAGTTTTGATGCATCCTGTAAATGTAGTAAATGGCACTTCCCCTGCAACCTAAACAAGGCGCTGAGTCTTTACAGCCTGGGCCTGTGATAAACGTGGCGCTTGGAAGATGGCACATTCTTGGGGCTAAACAGAGGAACCTAGCTGCTTAGCCTTCATCCCCTACTTGCTGTGTGTGTTTGTGCGTGTGTGTGTGTGTAGTACTGGTAACTGTCCTTCTGGTGGTGGCCCAGATTAGAGATAATCTCCCATGCAGACTGAACGTCATCATCCACGACTGGCTGACACGCCAGAGATGACCACCGCTGCACCTACAATGTCCCACAACATCAAACGGATTTGTTACAATTATTCTTTGTGTAGACACTGGAACATAATCCTCATTATCCATTATGTTTAGCGATGGGGTTAAGTATTTCTCCCAAAATCACAATCACTCGCTAACCCTCTTCGCAGTCCCTTGTTGGTTTCAGAAAGGCGGTGACACTTTGCCTTAAATAATACTGCTGTGTTGGCAGGTTTCTGGTCAAATGAGCATCAGACAGGAGCTTAGTTGTAAATAGAAGTGGCTTTCTATCATTTTACACCATTTGCTCTGCTTTGGGCCTTCAATGATCAGAAGCTAATGGTAGCAATTAAATGTATCTACTGTTAAACATGCTTTGGGGGGGCGCGCGCGCGCTATATTCCAGACTGGTTGTTCTTGCTTAACGTGTGTGTGTGTGTGTGTGTGTGTGTGTGCGTGTGTGTGTGTGCGCGTGTGTGTGTGCGTGTGTGTGTGTGTGCGCGTGTGTGCGCGTGCGTGCTGTGAGATAACTTCTTGTCTGAGATCCCCTGCGGGGGCCCAGACCCGGCTGATCCTCCGCCCGTTTGTCTCGCCCTTGGTCGGCAGTCAGGGAGGGGGGGGTGGTTGGGGTTAAGTCATATTTCAGACATAATCAGATTTTTCCCCCCATCATAATCTCGTTTAATGATCCGTGCAATGCCTTTCCCTTGTTTGTACCACCGGTTGGTTTGTTGACACGATTATTCAAGCTCATTTTCCCCATGGCGCCGCTAAAGATGTTACGCTTCTGGGTTTTATTGAAGGGGGGGTGTATAACTTTTTTTTTCTCCCTCTGCTGCGTTGTTCGGGTGGATTTTTCAGAGCAGAGGGCCGGTGCTCAGCCAGGGGCACCGAGCAGAGCGTCGGTCAGGCTTGTGTTGAGATGCATTGTGGGTCAGCTGGTTGGTTGCTATGGCGATCTGGCAGTCTCCATGCAGGGTGTTCATGAGTTGCTCCTCTCTCCCCGCTCATTAGGGAGACTTGTGATTTAGCTTAGCGAGCTCTCCTGGGTCTGCAGCGAGAAATCCACTAGCTCCCCCTCCTCCTTCCCGTTTCATTCTGCACCTTATGTCACCACTCGCCCTCTACTCTGAAAAACGGTATGAGAACAGGGTGGCCGGCTAGGTTTGTCTGTCTTTCTTTCTTCATTCTCATCAATTCCCCCTCACTGTCATCCTGTCTCCCTTCACACTTTTTCCTACGACACTTTGTGGCCAGATGTCAAAATATGAGACTACATTAAAATACAGCGACTGGCCCAATTCTTTTGTTCTCACTGCCTCCTTTTTTAGAGAGGAAATAATGTTGGGTTTTGATTGACTTAATTTATAGGTTGTATAATTGTGTTGTAGTTGGCTTGAACTGAAATGTATTATATTAAGAAGTGTAATCTAATGTTTTGCCCATTGGACAAACAAAAACTCTTGTAAAAAGTTGAGTTAGCAACTCTTATCTCTTATCAATATTGCAATTTGGAAAAAAGAACATGCATTTTCTTCTGTTTGCATCAGAAAAAAAGTGAAACTGTAAATTTGTGAGTAATATGATGATCAAAATCAATGGAAGTTGATTGTGTTATCTTGTATGTGCCACTCCCTACTGTGTTTAGTGATCTATGTGAGCAAGCTGTCAGCTCTGAGTAGCCTCAGTTGCGATAGCAGACAGTTTGTCGTCCCCCTTCTGAACTGCAGACATTTCCTCTGAGCAGCAGCCCAAATTGTGGCAACTCATTTGGGCGGGCAGGCCAGCAGTGACTGACTGCAGCACGTCCAGAGAGTTTGGGCCAATGCTGTCTGACAAGCCTTTGCTGGCATAGCCCAGCCTGCCGCAGCACTGGGTCTGCCCCGGTCAGCACTTCATATCAGGGTTCAGTAGGCAGACGTGGGCTCATGCACGCAAAGCCGGACTGCCACTAGCCCCTATCTGGGGCAACATAAGAGGCTAACGGAAGAATGTCTGGCCTCTAAAGTGGAATTTGTAAGTAGTAAAAAGGGACCAGGCACTGATTTGCACAGATTAGGCTCAAAACTGAATGTGGGAGATTGAAGGAGTGGCCCCATGACAGGAATGTGTTGTTTTCGACCGGCCCGGCCTCTCGTTGACCAGAATTGCACATCGTAACAAGGTGCAATTAGCCAATGGACAAAAATAGAAAGATCATGATTTTAAATGATCTTTCTATTTACGGAGTTGTAATGGAAGAAGCTGTAGTCCTGGCTGAACCCTGGTCCTGTTGAGGCCTCTAAAATAGGAAAAGTTTATTTACCAGCTACAGTGATTATTTTGATAATTTCAAAACACAAAAAGGGATAACTGGAAAAATTAAATGAGGTAGTCGATTGGGCATAAACCTCCTCTATAAACTAAAAGTACTTAAAATAGTTCTAATTGTTTACAACAGTCCGGAGTTCAGACATGTATAGTTGATCCGGGGCACAAAGCCAGCCCGACGTCTAATGAGGTAACAGGTTTATAGCATTAAGGAGCTCTAACTAACTGAGCTGACAACATTGATGGTTCATTTTAAAGGGCTCTGGTCATTTGAAAGGGCTCCTTTAATGTTCTCAGACTTATAGAAATACTTATCAACATGAAATATAGTCAATGATATTACTATAGTTTGAATTGTTGTATTTACTTATTTAGATTTTATATCCATGATGTTGTTTTGACAAACCGATCCATGAGCCAAAATAAAAAAAAGCCATGGAAGGCCGGCCTTCTACAGAGAATTTATTGTTGTGCTTCCTGCTTATTGGAACACCTAATTCTGTATTCAGTGGCAGATGAGTCATACAGCCATATTTCAGAGTGTCACGCACTGAAAGGCAAATAAAGGTGAGACGGCTGAGGAATGACCGTCCTAGGATACTCCTGTCATTATAGTACGGCTCCATTGCTTATTTAACTGCTTAATGATTGTTCAAACATGGGTCCAAGGTCCAGCCACAACTACTGAGGTGTGTGTGCTTGCTTGCTGAAAAAAAATTCTGACGACGCAATTGGCTTCTGGTGACCTCTGGAGGATGCTGCTGGTAAATAATGAACGTGCCATATCAGCAGTGAGTGGGGAGCAGCGCCCTGTTAGGGCAGTAAAAGTGTCAGTAACCAGCATCATTGTGCTAGCTGTCGTTATTTACGCTGTCTTTTCCCTTCTCCCATGTGATTGGTGCAGAGTTCTCACCTGGCAATGATGGATGCCTTGATGGCGATGGGAGCTATGGAGACGGTGGCTGTGGTAAAGAGGCGTGGTTCTGCCGAGCTACCGGGTGGAGCCTCGAAGTGGGAGGATGCTCTGCTTCATTGGGTTAACGAGGTATGTGAACAAGATGAAAAGGAATAATGCTTTCCTCAGGCACCCATCTTTATTGTGTCCGTTCAGAAATGCATCTCAAGACCTCTACTGTAGATGATCCAGTGTCTGTTTAGCTACTGAAATAAGCATGCCGTAAATCTGTAAACCCACTGTGTATGTTGCTACTGTGCTAATGCACATTATCCTTTAAATCTGTAATATGTGTGTGTTAACCATTGCGTTATCATGTAACGCTCCCAGTTAAACCAGAAGTTGAGAGAACGCACTGAAGGAGCCCAGAATGACGCGTCTCAGGCAATTACGGAGCCCGAACCCGTTCAACCCTCTGTGAGTAATGCGTTACACATTCGCTGTATGTCTTTGTCTTGTCATACGTCTTTTATTACCAGACACGCATGATAATCTTCTGAGGATTACGCACTCAGTGCTACAGAAAGGCACCCAAAATTCTGTGGATTAAACGCCCTGTGTTGGTCCTGTTCATTTGAATGCTACCTGCACAGCCACAATAGGTTGACACAATAAAACTAAGTGTGGCGTCATTGCTTTGTCAACAAGGTTGTCTTGTCATTACAAGAAAGTACGGCCATCACAACCCTTTCTCTAGTTTATCTCGTTTTTCGGCTCCAGGCTTAATACCTCTCCTTGTGCTCCTGTTTTCCATTTCCTTGTCTTTTTCTCTTTCCTGTCCCTCCTCCGCTTTTGACAGTGCCCTACTCGCTGGTACTGGAAACTTGTTCCTGTAAGTTCCTTCCTTTCCTCTGCTCCTTCCCCTTGTCCCTCCATCTCTCCAGTGTCTTCATCAAAGTTTATGAGCAAATATCTGATGGTCAGGTGTGTTTTCTTTTTTTTTTTTTTTTTTTCCCTTGTCTCCATATGCTGGTGTGAAAACACTTGTATGACTCAAAACTGCATTAAAGTGCACGTTGCTTATGTCAGTAAGGCAGGGCACTGGTTGTTGACACACGAGTAGTGCATGAATCACATTGGTACTCCAGCAGGCCATGAAACCGGTTTAGCTGGTCCTCTGTGCAACAGAGGTGTGTGTCATGGTGTGTGTGTGTGCATGTCTACGGAGACGAGCTTCTAGTCAGCTGCTGCCTGCAGAAAGTGAACCGTTTTCATTCTATCTCTGCTCCAGAGATACTTGGTTGTGTTCAACAGTGTTTGCAAAAGCCTGACATCAATGATGTGATTTTGACATGGAATTTTATGTCAAATATTTCACGGGTAAACATTAATAATTATGGTCACACTGCAGTATTTGATTAACTTCTGTGTGTATTTGTTTTATTTCAGCTCCGCTACAGGAAGGATAAAACGCAGTCCAAACAAAAGCCCATCTTTCCAACGGTGGATGAAGTGAAAGACCTGTCCACTGGTTGTGCTGTTGCTGCAGTCATACATTACTATTGCCCCGGCCTGCTAAGACTTGAAGGTACCAACAAACATCATAACCCTGAACAGCTTTGCAGTACTTCATATTTTCAAGTGTGTTCAAGACTATTTTTCTCTCTGTAAGATGTTTGCATGAAAGAGTCCATGTCCGTGGCGGACAGCCTGTACAACCTGCACTTCATCCATGAATTTTGTGACAGCTGTCTGAAGAGTTGCTGTCACTTGTCGCTGGAGGACATGCTATACACGCCACAGGAGCTTCAGGTAATCAAACTCCTGATCATTAATTGTCTGATTGAAATGTTAACGAATATATTCTGAATGCCTGATTTATTCTGTGATTTATTTAGGTCAATTTGCTGAGCTTCTTAGCAGAACTGCTTAGCTGGTTTGAGGTACGAAGGCCAGAATTTGTTCAACCAATAGACAAATTGGGTAAGTGTAAATGTTGCAGTCCTTGGTCTTATTGTATAATCCTATGATTTAAGATTATCGCAATGAGTCTTATTGTGTAATTTATTATTATTTTTTTTCAAAGATGGATCCACACCAGTATCACAAAGTAGCTTGAGTGGCAGCAGGTACGGCAGCTGTCTGAATAGGATTTTGCTTTGTAGTAGTCTGGCATATTCTTTGGATGGTACATTAGTTTGAACTAAAAGATTGTTTCTCGGCCCCACAGAACCTCCCCTTCTATCTTCAAGAAGCCTTTCCTCCCCATCTCCTCTCCTGCGCCAGGTAAGATTAAGACAGTCTCCGGTCATCATTGTGTCGCCAAAAGACGCACTACAGTGTTTTCTATGTTCTCTACCATTTTACAATCTAGTTCACCGATTTCCCTCATTCTTTTGTTTGTGGTTTAGATTTTGTATGTTTTTGTAATATTTTTTTATTGGTGAATTGCTTTATTCATGCATCTGTGTTGTGAGCATGCCTTTACGTGTCTGTGTGTCCCCCCCCCCATTGTACTCAGGATCTTTGACTCAGTCTACCTCAATGTCTCATATAGAAGGAGTTGGAAAGACATGGAGCAAAAAACCTCTCAGGTAGAACTCGTGTATTCATTACCACTCAAACATTGTCTTGTTGTACTTATTTTCATGGTACTTACACACGCTTATTTTTCTCTTTTAGCCGCCCCATGTCAGCGGTGTCCTTCAGCATTCCTTTTGGCCTGGACAGCGATGTGGACATTGTGATGGGCAACCCCGTGATAACCCGCTCTCTGAGCTCGGACCAACTCAACCCGGCGGGCCAAAACGTGAGCCGTGTGCCCCACACCCCTCCTGAAGACCTCAGCCGTTTGCTGAGCAAACCCCCCGGCTCCAACGGGCCACCCCGAGCTTCTTGGGCCACCCAGCCTCAGAGCGTTCCAAGGATGGCAGAGGAGAACGGCCTCGTGCCGAGTGAAACGGGAGAGCTGCCCACCATCGAGGAGGCTCTCCAAATCATCCACAGCAACAACAAGATGGAGCCTCGCTTACACCCCGATGGTGCTCCTGATGGTTTCTACCTCCACTCTCCCGATGACCCTGCTAGTTCCAGACATAACAACCCGACCCCCACCAGCTGCTCTGCCCCCACGCGCTCAGGAATGATGTACCGGCCCGCTGGAGAGTCCAGGGCCCCCGCTCGCATCAGAAACCCCTCTGAAGGTTCTCGAGACGATGACTCGGTCTTGAGAGACGGCAGCGTGGACTCTGACGCATCGGAAGACTTTCCCAAAACGCAGTCCACTCCAACCACCCCAGCGGCCGGGTCAAACTCCGCCAGGGCCCACGGCCGAGAGGCGCCCGATAGTGGCGTGAAGATGACCAGCTTTGCGGAACGCAAAAAGAAACAGATTATGGATTCACCGAAAGCCAGCGACCACGCGGCTTCTTCTCAGATGACCACGTGGGCGCAAAAGTCCGACGAGAGCCCAAGCAACAGCCCTCAGCTCAACAACGAGGTGTCGGAGCTGGGAACCCGGCTTGAAGAAAAGCGCAAGGCCATCGAAGCCCAGAAGAAACGCATTGAGGCCATTTTTGCGAAGCACCGACAAAGACTCGGGAAGAGCGCCTTCCTGCAGTTGAGGAAGGAGCAGAGTGACGGAGGAGGGGGCGAAGGGGACGGCCAGATCAGCACCGCGTCCACAGCAGATGACCTCTCCCGTGGGACACTTGAAGAAAGGCTAGCTCGAATGGAAGAGGAAGAGCGGCATGAACAGCGCCCCTCGGTGGAGGATGACGGTAATGTCAAAGTAGGACTGCAGCTCAACAAACAGGCCGGTCCCTCCAGAGAAAGGGCAGGTACGCCAGGAGAGAAGGGCTCTGGGACTCGTGGTGAGAAAGCGGCACCACTCGGGGACTATAACAACGCCGTGTCCAAGCTAACTGCAGCGCTCAGCTCTCTGCAAAGTGACATGCAGCGGCTGACCGAGCAGCAGAACCACTTGATCAAGAAGAAACCCGCAGTTTCCGGCCCTCAAACCTTCACCCAAGCCCCTTCACGCCACTCGCGGGAATCAACCCGAGACTTCAATTCAACCTCCTCCTCTCCATCCCACAGATTAATAAACCACAGCACTCCTCCTAAATCCCCCAAAGTCCATCGCAGAGCCCAATCTGTGCCCCCCAAACCCAGCCGTTCCTTGGACGTTAAGGTCCCGGCCCTCTCAAGGGTCATAACCGCGCCTCAAAACGTGGACCGCATTCCCCACCGCCGTCGCGTAGAGCATTTGCAATCCCAAAACCAGGCTTTGTCCTCGCTCTCATTTGGCGACTCGGACGACACGGATGAGCTGCGCTCATCTGGACCAACTCCCGCCACCACACCAAGACCCAGCCCCGTGCCGACACCTGCCCCTACCCCCCGTCCCGATGACACAATGTCCGAGGTGGGCTCCAATGACGATCACAGTATATTTAGTATGGACCTGGAGGCCGGGTCCCCGCATGGTTTTTTGGCAAACAAGGAAAGGATTGCAGATGGGGGCTGCAGCTCTGGTGCCCCATCAGAGTGCTCCTTCGAGAGCGACGCCACGGCGGGGATGTTGAACGGCAAACGCAGTAGCCTGATAGAGATCTCTCTGCGAGGAAACGGGGAGGAGGACAGCCAAGTGCCGGACGCTTTCTCCGATTCAATGAGTGAACTGACGGAGCCCGAGGGCAAAGGAGGTGTTGGTTTCTTTTTCAAGGTAGGCAATTATGACTGCGTCTCGATTTAAAAAAAAAAAAAAAAAATGCACTTGCAAAAAAATGCATTTTTAGGGTCAGTGGATTAAAGCTTTTTTTGATTTCCGTCCTAACGTTTAGGATGAAAAGGAGCGACCAGAAGATGAGATGGCCCAGCGACGAGCAGCTTTGCTGGAGAAACAGCAAAAGAGGGCAGAAGAGATGAAAAGACGCAAACTTGAGCAGGAAAAAGAAAAAGAATTAAAGTAAGACCCTTTTTCTTCAGCTACAATCACGACCAAATGAAGACTGCAGCATACAATGTCTTGAAATACAATCTGTCATGTTTGGGTATTACTGTAACCACATTTTTGACGCAAATGACTGAGTAGTATCTAATGATTTATTGACTATTATTTATTCAATTAAATTGTTGCCATCATTTATCTGATACACCAGTCATGTTTTTATGCCTCAAATTTGGTAAAAGCCACCACAAACAAGCAAGCCTTGTCGATATGACGGTCACATGTCTCAGACGGTGTCTTCCTGTACTTTTAGCAAGCCTCAGTGGATGATCATCGAAGGCTGGGCAAACAAGAGCGAGGACGGGGCCAAAACTCCAGGCACCCCTCCGACTGCGCGCACCCCACCTGTTGAGGGGACGCCTCAGCGCAGGGGAGACTTCACTCGCCTGGAGTACGAGAGGAGACATCAGCTGAAGATCATGGAAGACTTGGACAAGGTGCTGAGGCAGAAACCCACCACGGTCCGCGGTGTCAAGAAGCAAAGGCCCAAGGCCGTGTTCAGAGACGACTCCGTCCTCTCTCACAGCCCTATCAGGGGTTTCATGGGTAAATGTTCATGACCCACCATGTCTCCTTTTTTTGTATTCAGTCTTCCAACACCCACGCATGTATTTACTCACTCATTCGATATGGTTACTTCTTTTTCCCTCCGTGTAGGCACCAAGGTGTACTCCCGCTCAACCATGAACCTGTCCTCCATGGCCAATGACTCTGGCGGCCTGACAGTCAGGAAGTCTCCCAGGTAACCTGCGCAGCGACTATAGCTTGTACTTTCTTAATGTAAAGTACGGATTTTACATATTAAATCTGGGCAAATAAAGCATTAGTAAAATTGCACAGCCTCTGGGTTTATCACAAAACGTTTTCTTTTTTTACTTCCTCCAGCCGTTCACACTCTCCCGGCAGGCTAATGTCCCCCAAACGAGCGAGTGCTCACAACGGAGAGAAGGATTGGGAAAATGGCTCCACTATTTCCTCCCCTGCCTCAATCCCGGAATATACAGGTCAGTGACGTGTTTCGAACTGAACTTGATTATGAAAAGGAACCCATTAAGCTTTGTTTTGCTGGCTTAATAACATGAGAAAAACGCCTTGCAGGACCAAAGCTGTACAAGGAGCCTAGCTTTAAGTCCAACAAGTTCATCATCCATAATGCCATCACCCGCTGCTGCCTGGCCGGCAAGGTCAATGAACCACAGAAAAACAAGATTGTAGAGGTAAAGTCCAACAATAAAGTCAACCCTCTCTAGGCTATAAGTGACTGACTTATTACTACATTCACCATGCGTTTTCTTTTTAATTTTCTTCTTCTGTCTCCCTCAGGAGATGGACGCGAGCATGGGCAACCACTTCCTCATCCTCTTCAGAGATGCCAGCTGCCAGTTCAGAGCGGTTTACACCATGAACCCTGAAACTGAGGAGATGGTGCGGCTCACTGGTATTGGCCCACGGATTATTGCACCTGAGATGGTTGAGTCCATTTACAAGTACAGCTCCGACCGCAAGCAGTTCACCGCCATCCCGTCCAAAACAATGTCCATGAATGTCGACGCTTTCACCATCCCTGGTCACTTTTGGCAAAAGCGCCCAGGAACTCCCAAGAAGCTTGGCACCCCCAAATAATGTCAAGAGAGCTGGGTGACGATGGGTAGAGGCGTTACCGTTCAGGAAACCAGCTCCCCTTTTCCTCCGTCATAGCCAATGAGGAACTGAGCTGCTCAAAATCAGTGGACAGCATGACTGGTTGGGCTATGGGCCATCTATCGACTTGGACCCCGAGAGCAGTCCAGTTATCTCAACATGCCCAGAGAAAGGGGACAACCACTCACTCATTCAGCCAATGTAGTTAAAATAGTTTATCTCCAGAGGGCCTTTTGATTAGCTCGGCCCTCGTCTACGATTGTAAAATGTAATGCGACTAATTCTGTTGGGATAAGGAATTATCTTTCCCTTGTGCCCTGCCTCCTCATGCCTTGCCTTACCCCCGCCCCTGGAGTGATTTTTGCAACTCTTACGTAAGGAAAAAAAAAAAAAAGAAACAGCAAAGCAAGGACAGCCACACTGCCTTTGCCCACACAGTATTTTGGGCCAGAGTAGTTTCCGCCCCTCTCCATTCTGCTTGCTTTTCCTTTTGCTGCCTTTTCTTCTTTTTTTCCAGAGCTCACCCTCTTTAGTCTGGTGGCTCAGATCAGAGATCTTAGATTAAATGGCAGAAATGTCTGTTCTCACTCAGATGTAGGCCACACGCTAACCACTCATTCCATTCAGGGGTGTTTTCACTGGTTTGTCATGACCAGAAAAAGGAGGACAATGGGTGGTTCTTCTATGGGCTGGTGGTGGCGACTGTGGTTGTCATTGGACTTGCACACTTAAAAACAAACAAAAAAAACTGCCTATGCTCCCGTTGTTAGCGCACTCCATTCCAACTCTTTCAGCCGTAGACATCTGGATGTTTTTTTGATACTGTTTTGACATTTCTTTGCTGGACAAATTGCTTCAGCCTCCGGGAGCTGAAAGAAGAATGAACTTCATGTAACTTTTTCCACTTAAGTTGCTTTCTCATTTTCAAAATGTGATGAATTGGAATGTTATCTGAGCTTATCTTGAAAAATAATTACTGGAAAAATTAAGGAGGGCTTTACCATGTCTATTATTTCTTTGATACAGCTATTTGTGAAAATGATAATCAATGTTGATTTAATATATACTGAATGCTGATCCCTTAGATTTTTTTGACAATGATTTGTAAAAAGTAAGTTAACCTTTGTAAGCTCCGAATAAGCTAGCCTGATGCTTAAGCATTAGTGAGATGTATGTTTGAGAATGAGTGTAAGAGAATGAAAAAATATTGTCAAACAACTAAAAATTGCTTAAACCTTTGTGACTAGGAGTCTGTTTGCTGTTATGATTCCCTGTTTGTGTGCATACAAACAGTAGGTTTCGTGTCAAAGGATCATTCTGGGCTGTAACAGCCCTCCTCTTCTCCCGTCTCGACGCCTCATCATATATGACTTGAGTAATGTAAGACGCTATTGTAAAACACTTTGGCTTTGTGTCCACGCTGTTAGAAAAAAAATCATTGGTCCCCCAGATGCTTCTGATCAGATCAATCACATCACAAAACCTGTTGGAAATTGGGTTTCTTCTCCTCCTTTTACAGTCTTTACTGCAGCAGCTGCTGTTGTGCAGCTGTCTTTGAAATCACTCACTGCCTCCAACAAATGTGGTGTTTGAATGAGATTCAGGTGTGGGAGGAGAAATGATAAGCGCTGCATTCAGGAAATACGATTTATAAGTGAGTGTGGAGGAGTGCATATGGAATTGGTGGATGTTTGTATTTATGCGTTTGTGAAGAATAGTATGTGGTAGTTGAACACTTATTTTTTTTTCCTGTGCAATTCTCCCTTAGAAATCCCCATGTTACCCAGAGGTGTATTTATTTAGTTTGCATTAGATGGTACATTTGATGTTTAGTTTCAGGGTATTCTTCATGTCTTTTTAGGTGGTAAGTCTCTCATTCATTTCATAGAAGTTGTCATAACATTTATGTTGTTTCCTTTTTCCTCTATTATCAAACATGTGCCAGCACATTGTGTATGATCATTTCATAAGTTGACTATCCTTGGCAACTAGATGAGACAAATAAAAAGAACATTTTAAAATCATCTATATTTTCTCATTTCCATTTTTATTTTTCCATTTCATTTTGAGCAAATGCATTTGATCAGTTTTTGCTGCAGCAAAGAGCCTTTCTGGCCGATACATAAAAAACGAGTTTCCTGGCTATTGCAAATATCATGTAGTACTTATATAATAATTGCACATGTTTACTAAATGTTCTCCTTCAATGCTGATCTGGGATCACATATTTTTGAAGTGGTTAGGGCTTCTAAAGCGCATTTGTTACTTTTCAAAAATCATCAAACATAAAAAGCATAGCTGGGTCCTAAAAAGCAAATATTAAGGCACAAAAGTTCACAGCAGCAAACTGACTGTCACTGAGATGCAACTGCATTCCCTCAGCTGTGCTTGGTGTGCAGCATCTCAGTGAGTAGAGAGTTGCAGGGCAAATCTCCCAGAAGATGACGCTGGTACAAATACTCCTCAAGCTGGAAGCTGATGCTGCGTACTTCGGGAAGTCGTAGCAACAGCTGACCAAACTTGTCTGACTGTCTTGGATGGCTCCGTTGGGTGTGCTCCATCAGGGCCCTGTTCACCCTCTCTTGTGTCTGCTCCACCTGCTTACGGCTCTGCACTGACTTCACGTCTGTAGCAGAAAGCACAGGAATCGTACACAGTCAACTGCTGCGTGCATGACTAACATTAACATAGAAAAGGTAACCGAGTTGGAACAAAAAGGTACATCTTCTGTGCGTCTCTTATATCTTAAGAGTCAAACTATACTTTCATCAAAAAAACTCACCGGGGTTGAATAGCACCAAGTGTTTCAGACCAACAAACTCGTGTCTGTCCAGGTGGAATGCTTTCATTTTGGATACCAAGTCCTGGGTCCTCGATACCAGGCTACTCAGTGCAAATCCTGCTTGAGAGATGATGGTCGACACCTCAATCTGCATCAGAAGGACAGATAGCTTCTGGTCAGCAGTTGTCCCGAAACAAGATGTGTGCAATCCATGACATTGTTGATAATCATTACAATTCTCAATGCGATAAAGCCAAACTTTACCTGTTGGCCCGTGACCAGATATATGCATCCCTCTTTGCTGTAGGTCACCTGTCTACAGAGGTGATCCAGCACTAGCAGCTCACTCCAACAACTCTGGAGCAGCGACATCTGGTCCTCCAGCTGTGAGACGCAAACAAAAACAGTTCTGATCTATTACCAAGCAAAGAGTGTCAGAGCTCCCGGAGATAACTTCTACTACTGTCATCATGTAACTTTATAGTGTGTGATTCTTCACCTTGAGCTCCTTGAATAGTGCACTGTTCCTAGACCACTCCACAAGCCCGAACAGTGTCTGGTCTGCTATTTTGCACATGATGCTGAATGTATTTAGGCGGTCGTGCTTGCCCCGGTTGGCCTGTTCTCTCTGCAGACTTGCGAGGACCTTGGCACACAGCTGGCTCTCATCCTGCTCCCCGACCAGGAGTTGATTGAGCAAGTTGGGTTTAAGAATTGCCAATGACGTGGTATCGAGGGTTTGGGCGTGAGTGTGTGGGAGAGGGGTGGATGAGCTTGGTTTTGAGCAGGGGGACGATGCCGGTGTGCTTCTTGTTGTGAACGAATCCAAAATGGGGTGCACATAGTTTGTTGGAGCTTGGCTGTAGCTATAAGGCATTTCTACTTTCTCCTGGAGGTATCCGGGGAAGGTGCGTTGGTAGAGTCCAGAGTAGGGCAGCGAGAGAGGGGAAAACACCCTGTCTGCGTTCATGGTACAGTCCAGAGTCATTGGAGCACCCGATGTCCCCATGCCAGAGGGATACGTGTTAGACTCATGTAAAGCATCTGAAGACAACACAGCACTTGTGTGATTGCTCATTAGGGGAAGGTCATTCGGAGGTGTCGGCCGTTCTGTTTGAGTAGTTCCCATTTTCATCCTATAGGAAGCGGGGTTTGGCTGGTGATGTACTTTCTGCTGTTTTATTTGCCTGTCCCATCGGTACAGAGGGCCAAATTTATTCCTCCCCCCTCTCATACGATCTGCTCTTACTGCTGTTGAAAGATGATGAAACAGATTATTATCGTTTATGATCCAGGGCATTACAGTTCCACAGCGTTTATGACTTCTTATGTGAGTCGTCTGGGGGAGAAGAATACATGCATGTCAAAAGAACAAGACACGTCACAAATGACCAGCGTGCAGGTCCAAAGGATGGTTTGCTGTACCTTCTCTCTTCATGCCCACTGCCAAACACTTTTGAAAGCGGCAGAAAGGACAGCGTTTCCTCTGCGAAAGGTTAATAAGGCAGCTCCGTTGTTCTGCACAGGTGTAATACTTGTTATTCTGCACTGAGCGTTTGAAGAAGCCCTGCAGAGAAAGAGAGATTGTAACCCGACTGCAAGCCGATCCAGAGTGACAATATGAAAGATGCATCATGCCAGCTAACATATCTTAGGTATACAGTAGTTGACCTACTATATAGCTCATATATATGAGCTATTTGCTCAGTACTATGAAACCAAAGTGCTTTTTGGTGCTGTAGAGTATACATACTTTTTCATGGACTGTCAAAAACTATCCCTTACCTTGCAGCTTTCACAAGTGAGCAGTCCATAGTGGTATCCGGACACTTTGTCTCCACAGATGGGACAGCTCTCTTCTGACTGTGTTGTGCCATCTGGTTCTGCCTTTAATTCCTGAGCTGGAGAATGACATCGACATTAATGCTGAATGTCAAAGGTACAGCACTGCACAATTTGCTGAGGCAGAAGGGGAGAAAACAAGTGCTAGTTTTAAAAAGGGGATTATTATGGTGATGTGCCCAGCAAATCCTGCTTCAACCTTTCTTCTCTGCTTCCATGTTCTTACCCTCTTTTTTTCATTTTTACTTTTTGAAATATACAGTGAACATTGTATTGAATATTTACTAGTATTAGTGAGTCATGAAGAAGATTTTGAGTTGATACTGCGTATTAAAGAATAGTGAGCAGTTCATGACGATCCCTACAGACACGACCTTATCACTGGGTTGACTGAACACAGATATGACCTTTATCTAATCACCAGTCTACCACAACCACTTTGTGCCTTTTCTTCTGTAAATGGGGATTTTAACGCATCTGCTACTCTTCATACTATGCATTTCCAGACGCTTTTATACACCAACGTTGAAACAAGACATGTAAAACAATGATACTTTCATAACCCTTCACTCCCTCAACAAGGATTTCCAGAAACCTGTCTGCAAATGTACTGACTAATAAAGGGATCCGACTAACATATACTCACATGCCGACGCTCCTTCCAAAATAAAGGGGTATTTGCCAGGATGGTGGACAAGTGGCTGCTGTGGGTGGTAATCAGGTAGGTCCATTGTGGCAGATGGGATATGAGCTTCAGAGTCAGCCCAGCCTGGTCTTCATTGTTTCAGAGACCAGGAGACCGGACCCACACAGGAGAGCCACAGAATGGCCGGCTGGCAGGCCCAACAGCCCCGATGGACCGATGGCTGTTTGAGGCCCACAGGTGGACTTTGATCTTTGTCATAAAACCTCTCCCGAGCGGCGCTCCCACCAAGCCAGTCAGCCAGACAGTCCTATATGGAGCAGCGTCAGATATCCACCTGCTCTAATGTAACTATGCTGAAATCTCGGGGCTCAGCTGATAGGACAAGGGTCAAGTGCAGTTAATCAAAGACAAAACTACAGTCATTTAGCTGTTACTTTTATTATGGGGTCGTTCATTCAGTGTTGGGACATTGCAATTAATGCGGCGTTATATAACAAATACACAGGGTGTCAACTTATTTACTTCATTACTTCATTAAAATGTTACTTAAGCTGACCTTTTTGAAAGATGTGTTGTTCAATATGACATTATCAGGAAGTTAATGGTGTTTCATTGATGTGTAAGTAGCGTTTCACTGTTCAAGGTGCATCTAGTTTTAGCCTTTTTTTGTACAGTTCTTAAGTTAAATATCTTGGATTTTGCTAAACAAGACAAAATAAATTTTAACGTCCAACGTGCAGTCTTTCTTTTCTTTTTTTAAACTTTTCTTGTTTTTGTTGAAAATGATGATTTTTCTCCTTATAGACAAACTTAGACAATAGATATAGACAAACTATTTTACAGTTTATCTGCTAACAACTGATGGACATATGAAACATGAGACATTGGGCCTTCAGCTGATTAACGTCTTTTTATTGAGGAGTCCAAGACGAAAATGTTTGGAAGCCCCTCGTTGAATCTTTATATTTATTTCATAAGCTGGTCATTTTTTATATGTAAAATGTTGACCTGTAAAGTAACTGGTATAGCCGTCATATAAATGTAGTGTAAGAGTTTAAATATAAGGGTGCGGAAATCCACTGCTAGTAATCGAAAACCCTCAATAACTACTGACACTGACATGAACTTAAATGTATCCACCTTAGTACAGCTATCGAGAAAAGGGCAGTAAACCTTTGCTGTAGTCAGTATAATACAATATCAGCCAATTGCTTAAATCAGGGCTGAGATTAAATGGTTCCACTTCCAGCCAGTGCTTGATAAAGTGCAAAGGCTGCTTTGATGATGCTCACAGTGACGTCAAAGCAACAGGGCAGTTCAAGGGTGAATGGTTATGACTCCTGCACATTAACTCGTAAATGGATTATGACATTCATCAATGCAATAGGCCTCACACTATTTTGAGCAGTCTGGTTTCTGATCCCTGACGGTGTTTTGCGCTCACTTTCAGGGTAAATCTTAAAATATACAACTCTCTATCACATGTCAACAAGAGATTTGAAATGTGTGGCAGCGCATGCCGTCTGATGGTATTCCCTAAATTAGCACTGCCATCTGGTGGCACTGTTGCATAACTGAATTGGAATTGGACTGATGTTTTAGGATGAAGGTCCTCTATTGGTTAACAACCACCAAAATGCAATGGAGTAATTTTATTGAATAGAACCACAAACAACAACAACAACAACAATACGGTGGTATAGAACCATCTACTAAATGGTGTATTTGATTAATTCAAACCTAACAACATTTTTGGAACCTGTGCTCTTTACTTGTTATCTGACAATTACAACATCTTTTCATATACCATGTTTACTGTAAGCAGTCATTGTCAAGATCATTTAGGAATCCAATTCCTCACTGCTGGTACAGACCGGCTCATCCTCGACGACGTACCACACCTCGTTGTGCCTGTTAAACATCGTCATTGGACTGCAACAAAAAATAAAGAAAGAAAGGATTGATTACCCAATATAAAAATGATCATCAAATATAGAAGTTTCTCTTTTGGCTTTTCTTTCTGAGTATCGCTAAAAAAAGGTATTATTTGTTCACCTGTTATATCCGACGGCATAGTGGAAGTTTCTTTTGTACTTTGCACCCACTGAATTGAGGTCAGTGGTCAGAGCCTCCGCTTGGCTTTGGTCTCTAATCTTCAACATCCATCCTCCGTAGCTCCTCACGTACACTTTCATGTCTGGAATCGTCTCGATGTAGACCTGCAAATCAATAACGTTTCCTTACCTGCCGACGCTGAAGGATGACTTGACAGAACAAATTCAAATACGGCATCATTGCATTAATTAACAAAGTTTGATGTGCTGCCCTCTCAGCCGTGTTTTGTGATAGAAGCTCACCCTATCATCAGTAGGTTTGGGGGGATTCTTCTGATGTTTGGATGGCAGCAAGAAACTCATTGTGTAGGTACCACTTTGCCAGAATTTCGTGTTGTCAGAGAGTTTGAGGAGAACGGGAGTTGTCATTTTGACATTATTTTCTGTGGATAATAAAAACAGTTTTATTTAAAAAGGTAAAAATTTGAATTGCACAGCAAACAAAATGTTATTGTGCAACCAAATACTGTGCTGTTCTCAATGTCTGCGGGTCTCTATTAAAAAAAAGAGATTTTAATAAGACCAAAACATCTATAAAGAACGCTGGATTCTCGTTGGTACCGTTGATGTAGGTAAAGAGTCGTCTGAATGCCCTCATGTTTGCAACCTCCATGATCAAGGATGATTCGTTAGTTGAAACCCAACTGACAGAGTCATAGTGACGGACCTGACGGACATGAACAAACATGGTTAGGATTTTTTGAAACTCTCTTGCACATCAAATGTGAAACGGTTCCTCTTCTTTCTCAGACGCACTCACTTCGTAATCGTCAGTGCGACAAATGAGATCAAACAGGCAGCATTCATCTGTCTCAGAACAGAAGTCCAACTCAGATGAGTTTCTGTATAATTAGAACAGCAGACATAAAAAAAAAGGCACAGATAGCAATTTCGGTCAAATGCAACAATCTATTTAAACTGGCTGATCATTTCTTACCCAACTCTTGCCTCAGCTGTTAAGACTAAGAGGAGGCCAACGAATCCTGAAAGGTAAAACCTGAAACACACACATAGACCTTTCAATAGACTGTTCACCCGCAGGGAAAAAAAGATCTCTAACAGAAATTAAGTTTAGTTCATACACCAACGTGTAGGTTGTCCGATGCGATGTCAACTATAAAATTGTACTTACATTGTGTGCAGAGATCTGGATTCTGTGTTTTCCAAGGCGATATCTTTGCAGTCTGGTCGGAAAGCAACTATTTATTCCAAGTCTGGTTATGAAAGACAAACTGGCCACTCCCTGGACACACAACACAAACCAGGCTGGACCAATGGTAACCAAAAGCAGTAACAGAATTATATATTCATCATGTGAAGAATTATATAACAGACAAAGAGACACGTGTTATATACACTCTTTGTCACGTTTGATATCTCTAGGGGTCATCACACGGTATCCATATGTTTAACCCCATTCAACACAACAACACCAGCAATAAATCAAAAGTTTCAAATCTCTCTATTTCTAGTTTAAACCACAGGCAGAGAAGTGTGGAAATCTTTTCATTGACTTTTCACAGCCTAATCTAAAGGTCAGCTGGAAGTATGTGTTTGTGTGCATGCAGGTGGTGTATGTATGTGTACAGTGTGTGCAGCATGCTTCAGAATAGGCGTGTAGATGAGACACTGATCTGTCTGCCTGCTGTGTGATGTAGGATCCCTTTTTATGTTTAACATTTGATAACTGAAGTCATTAGGGGAAAGCACAAAACATAGAATCTGTATTATTATGAAACAAACCATCAGTTTCCGCATTAAACCCTTGTAATAGTAGAATTTGAGAAAAAGTGGAAGTCCTTGATCATTGAACCGAATACTCCAAAATTGCTTTTGTTTTTATCTTTGGCATTTTCTCTTTTATTGTGCCACTATAATGTATTTCTCAGTTAATAACTATATGATTCACTCATTAAAAGTCAAATCAACATTGTTTTCATGCAAGAAGATTATCTGATTTTCTCTGTACAACGCCCAGGCATCAGGTGGTGCCGAATTTGACAAAACCTCATGTGAAAGTGGAGGCTCATGTTTCCTTAGAACATAAATAAAACTTTTTCAGTTCCCACATGGTATTACTTACCCCACGTTGTACAGAATGTCCCACCCTCACTCTGGCGTGCAGAAACAAACACAAAGGTTGCAGAGAGGGATGGTGTGAATGTGTGAGAAAGAGAATCATCTTACAAAAGAAGTTCTTACATGGCACCTTTTGTTTGCAAAGATCTTGTGATACAGACTGGGGAACGCTAAATCTATGGAAATGGTTCCGACTTCAGAAAAAATGCATTCAACCATGAAACATGAGGTCGAATTACATGCAAACAGATGAGAGAGCTTTAGTGCACCATCAGGCTGCGAGGACAAAAAACAGTTAAATTAAATTGGGAACGGAAATGAAATAAATTTGTATAAGAATGTGATTCTTAGCAATATTTATATATATATTTTTTGTATTATTCCATCCCCTTCGTCAAGTTAATTAACTGAAAGAGTTGAGTACCTGTGCTTTGCTTTTTAAAAATGCAACGTTGATTACCTGATTACTAGTTTAAGTGGTGTCATTGAACAAGAATGTAAAGCATTTTTATTTACTATTATGATGACATATTTGTGGCATGCTATAATCTCATTTAAAACTATTTAATAAAATGTGTGGATTTCCTATGGTTAACTCTCTCTTTTTTTTTAAAATTCTGCATAATAATACATAATACAGTGGTCTGTAATTGAGCAAACAGATGTGCTGCGGTTTGCACTGGCGTCTCCTGTAAAACTACAACTCCCACCCGCACCAACTCGCCCCGCGTGACCCGTCTACGTAATCGGCCGGCTTATGGAGCCGCTTGTCCTGCCGAGTCGGATCGCTCCTCTCACTCACCGAGGGCCGCTTCGCTTTCGCAGGGAAACCGTTGTTATTTCCCCGATGTGCCGCTGTGGAGGACGCGCTCCACGCCACAGGTTGGTACATTGACAAAGATTATAAGTGGATTTTTAAAGAAGTTAACTAGTCCTACAGGGAGTTCAAATGTCTGCAATACTCACAGTTTATTTGGACGTTTTATGGGTTATATTTCTTCCCCCGGGTGTGGTGTGCTTTTAATAGATTCGTATTCAAAATGAATCTTTTAACATGTATAATAGACGGCATTTCTGTAACCATTAACTCACTGCCGTTATTGTTCATATGAGAAAGAATTAGCATTCAATACGTCGCCCATTGCTTGGAATGTCCCATTTCCAAAACTATTAGTTGTTATGTTGCGCACGCCAAGACATTTCACTCAATACTCACTGTGATTAGACCTGTTAAGGCTTTGGGGGAATGAATGACCTCTACAAACACTAAGATCGCCAATTGTGGGCAGCTAGAAATTCCAGGGCATATAATTAAGATTAGAACCAATATAATCTCTGAATAAATACCACAGTGGCTTACATTACATTACATTATTATATATCAGCTGATGGCGGAACTAATTCTTCGCAACAGCTATTTGCTGGTCATACATATAAATAAGAAACTATACAGTTATTTCCATTAGATCATAATCTAACACAGCTGCATGATTGCAATTTGTTTGCGTATACAATGCTGGCACCAATGTGCTGGTTTTCATTAAGTGGACCCCTTTTTGTTAGTGAGCATTTTTAAAATGACGCTCACATCGAATATCTTGCTAATTGGGTATTTCAAAATATCATTCACGGCAAAGAAAGAAGTAATTTAAATAAATATACTCATGGCGTAATAGGCAACATAGATTGACCACAAGTGAAATACGACGCTAAATTAGAAAATAATCTGAATTGTATAGAACAGTGATGATGACATTGTTGTGCGCTGATTTCCCTTTAAATAAATTTCCCTGACTCGGCGGCCAGGGATTCTTTGAAGCTTTGAAGTCAGAGGTCAAACGGCCCATGGCAGCCAGAAGGGTTCTGGTGACCGGGTGCTCCTCTGGCATCGGCTTGGCAGTGGCGGCGCGGCTGGCCAGGGATGAGCTCAGACGGTTTAAAGGTCAGCCATTCAATCTCCTCGACCAAAAAAAGAGCGCAGTGATACGCGTACAGACACGACTACATCTACATCTACCGCCTCTATTCATTGTTTCCCCCCCCCCCGAGGCAGTGGTTGCCACAATGAGGGATCTCGGGAAACGTGGGCCGTTGGAGAAAGCGGCAGGTGACTCCTTAAACGAAACTTTGGAAATCAAGCAGTTAGATGCCTGCTGTGAAGCCTCCATCAAGGAGTGTGTCGACAGCCTGCCGGACAGACGGGTGGATGTTCTTGGTACGCCACTTCTCACTCTCATTTTAAGTGAATTAAAGATCTCCATTCACACACATATAACAACATAGAATACTTTGCTACTACAGTGAACAACGCCGGTGTGGGCATGATCGGACCACTGGAGTGCCAGAGTATCGACGCCATGAAGGAGCTCTTTGACACAAACTTCTTTGGCCTGGCCCGGCTGGTGAGAGAGCTGCTGCCGGACATGAAGCGGAGGCGGAGCGGCCATATCGTGGTGATGAGCAGCGTTATGGGAACACAGGGTGCGTTTGTTATTGTCGCTGAAATGACAAGAAAATTAGCCAAGAGAAAAGAAGGTTACAGTGACAGGTTTCTTTATGTTCTCACACAAGGGCTTCTGTTCAATGACGTCTACTCAGCCTCCAAATTCGCTGTGGAAGGATTTTGTGAAAGTCTGGCAGTGCAAGCGATGAAGTTTAACATCAAGTGATTGTCCGGAAAGAAGTTTGAGAATCTTATGCAGTCAACCAACAATTAAAGTGATGTTTTTAAAAAAATGTAATTGACTTTAAGGAAACAGTGATCCAATATGTCCCTTTTTTTATATCTGTGTCACAAGGACAACTCTGGTGGAACCAGGCCCTGTGGTTACAGAGTTTGAAAGGAAAGTATACGAGGACGCTGAGAAGATGGATCTATCTGGGACGGACGAGGAGACTGCCAAAATCTTCCGGGAAATTTACCTGCCGTACTCTGTGAAAGTGTTTGCCTCGTTAGGCCAGACCCCAGAGGAAGTGGCTGAGGCAAGCGACATGACATTTTCCATTTGATTCTTTTCTTTTTTGCAGGGAGAAAGGCACTCGGGTGTTGACATAGTTCTGTTTGTATTCTAGCAAACTGTTAAAGTGATAACAGCCAAAGAGCCTCCTCTGCGCCACCAGACCAACCGCCTCTACACGCCCATGACGGCGCTGAAGCATGCAGATCCGACCGGTCGACTGCCTCTGGACGCCTTCTACAAGATGATCTTTAAACACAGCAGTGTGTTCAATGCCACGCTCGCCGTGCTGCGCGTGCTGCAGAGGAGGGCAGGAAAGAAATAAAGATTTCACTCTTAGCTTCCATGGGCTATAAATGGCTTATTCATGTTATGTTATTATAGAGTAAGTGATGGAATCTGGGAGCCACAACTGTTTTTTTTAAGTATAGCATCCAACTGTGATGTGATAGAAGTAAGGGTACAAGCCGTAGGACGTTGTCTGTAAATTATACAGTTACTGCAAAAAAAGACGAATTACTATTGTACTTTACATATTTACAAATTATTTATGGACCTTCTTTCTTGTTGTGGAATCTCTTTCTTTATTTTGATTTGTACAGGAAAAAACACTGCAATAACAGCAATGTAAAATGAATTCTCATAATAATAATAAATATACTACTATAATGCTTCTAAATGAACTGTGAATTATTATTACAAAAGTAAAACAAATCCTGGATAATATTCATATATTAGTCTAGAATAAATGAGACAGGTAGATGTTACCCAGGCTACTATTTTAGGCAAATACAATCCCGCTGCATTTCTCCATTGCCGATGCGTGCTCAGAAAAGCTCTTGAATAGCGGGACAACTGAGATTTGAGGCACATTAATATGTGAATATTCACTGTCAGTGAGGTAATTACAAGATGCTGTTGTTGAATGATGAATAGCTGTTAGGGGGTTGCTGCAGCCAGTGCAGCAGTATCTTGCTCGTCTCCGTCTATATATCAGTTTATCTTACACGTTTGCTATGTAAAGGTCGGTTAATAAAAAACAACACTAACCTGATGGCATTCAATTCAACAAATAAATAGGTGTCTGCATAAGCAATATCCTGTTAGTGTGTTGGATGGGGAAGATTAAATAGACCAAAGAATGCACTGTGATTCCAGTGGACTATTTAGTAGCAAGATATATCCATGTATGTGGTGAAGAAACCTGATGTGTAACTCTACAACGGAGAGAAAACACAAGCAAATAAGTCACTGTGACTTTGACCTTTGACATGTAGATTATACACTCAGCAAGGATAATAATTATACATCTTTCAATTCTTTCCTTGAGCAGTGCTGTAGCGCTAAACACCAAACACATCATGCTTCAGACTAGCGGTCACAGAAACCCCAAACCCAAATCTCAGCTCTTACCCCAGCCAGAGATGCTCACCAATATCCAGTCCTGTACTGGTCCCAACACACTCCTGTATAGTCCAAATGCACTTAGGTTGTGAGTGCATTAAAACATTTACTTGGACTTAACTGGACGAAAATCTAAGAAAATAATTGCAGTCAAAAGCAAAAATGTATTTTTACTGGAATAATGAGTTGGCAACCTAATTTATTGAGTCTGGATTTTACCTCCTGTGCCAAATTGTAAGCGCAAGCTAAACTTGCTCTAACAATTATAACGTTACCCTTGCTGACACAGAGAGATAAGACAGATGTTTACTATTTTAACATTTTTTTAAATGTACTATAGCTTGGGTTAGTGAGCACAATTACTGGGCAATGTACCGTAAAATATATAATAATAATAATAATAATAATAATAATAATAATATAAGGCAGTCAAATACCACAAGCTTAGAAAAAAAAAGAAAAATATGTTATCCAACAAGAGCCAAAAGGACAGCTTTAATTATTGGGAATAATATTCAGTTTTATTTCGAGGCTTATAATTATGAGGAATTCTATCCTCCTTTATAATATGAAACAGTGACTGAAAACAAGGACACAAAAAATGTAGTTCCCTACAGCTTTTATTATAAGTAACTTTACAATTTTTGACTGTAGAAAGAAAAAAAGTGGAAAGGATTATGTACAGTGATATTGAACTACTTTTAAACAAGTATAGGAATTATTAATTATAGAAAATATCTATGACTGTTCTAATAACACAAGACCAATAAAATATCAGTCACAGCCTCAGCTTCAAATAATGCTAAATGAAGTACATTTTATTTTTGTCCTTTTTAGTACATAATCATTTCAGAAACATAAGACTTCTCAAGCAAAGATCTACCCAGTACAAACATATTTACAAACAGAAGTTGGGAGGTTGAAATGTACAAAACACTTAGTGCGACCTGGTTGGAAAATTTAAAGACCAGTTATATATAAAAATAAAAAACAAACACAGTTTTTGTAAGTAAAATGTGAACTGGACTGTGAAAAACAAAATGTTTCCCAGGTCTGATGAAAAACAGTAGCTGGGTCTATAGTGAACAGGATAAAACACTGAATGAAAGAAACTCTATGACACAACTAGGGGCAGTGTTAGGTCACCACAAAGGTAGTAGCTAGGAATGGTGGCCTACTAATTTCTGTTCACGATGCAATGGTTACTTTCTCAAAATTCTACTATTATCAACGGACTTTATGCTCAAATGTCAATGAGAGGACGACCTCTATCCTTAACACGGGTCACGTGGGAGTAAATAGTCAGTCGAACATTACACAAGGTATTAGCTGGACGACTGGGAGAGTTATCTCAGAATTTTGCAAAAAGGTTTAAGGGTGCAGCACTACATAGTAGCGTTCTTTCCTTTCAGTCTCTTCTAACAATCATCTTAAGATGCATCTCCGCTGCCCCTGGACTGGGAGCCACTGTAGATGCAGGGAAACGCTCCCACTGCATGCCATAAAACACCTCCCTGAGGAGTGACAGGGCATAAGCAGTCACAGCCCAGCAGCCACACCCTCACACTGACCACTCCACCACAGACACTAACACGGACACGGTCAGAGAGCCAGCGAGACCTCAATCGCCACAGATATAGTGAAGGAATGTTTTCATTTAGACTTTAAAAATGTCACTTCTACTTGTCTGTCACTCTGTTGTACTCTGCGTTAGAGGCTGCTGACAGGTAGTTTCCATATTCAACCAAACAGGCAAAATGAAGGAATGTTTGCAAGGAAGAGTGACATTAAATAGCAGCCGATGAGCATAGCTTAGTACATCTGAAGTGATGTTTAAAAAACAGTATCCATGGTCTTCAAAAATATACAGAGTACCAAACAAATTGAAAAAAAAAACATCATCAAAAAAAGGCAGTGAGAGGCTGATTTTAAAGGCAAAACAATACATGTCTCAGGGCTAACAGTAGAACCGGAGGTAAGATTCCTGTAGTCAGTGATAAATTGGACTGACTTTATTCTGCCAATTTACTTTGAAAGTTCAGAGGGAAAATTACCATGAATTTAATGCCACACATATATTATAAATATCCATTGCAATAAATGTTGTATTTGACCCACACTTGCCCTTTGAGGCTGGTCACTTGAAGTGCTTCAGAGACACTCATCTACATTCTTATTCATAATACTCACATGGAAATGAATCAATAACCACAATTCAATCAG
This sequence comes from Gasterosteus aculeatus, assembly GCF_964276395.1. NCBI lineage: Eukaryota > Metazoa > Chordata > Actinopteri > Perciformes > Gasterosteidae > Gasterosteus > Gasterosteus aculeatus. Next base: position 9,342,334 of record NC_135699.1, on the reverse strand, counting down.
ATCAGAACATACCACTACTGCTGAGCAACTCTTAAAATATATATCTGTTAAAACCAGTTGTCTTATCTTTACCAGTTGTTATTGCCCTAAATAAATATCAGTTAAGAGGTGGAAATTCCTCTTTCGGTCTGTTAACTGGTTTGAATGATGAATTATATTCCTTTACCATCACTTGCCACACTGGCTAAATAGAAATGTTGGCGGTCGATATAAAATAGGAGGAAGTGGCACAATATGTGAGAAGCTAGAACAGAAAGAGGGTGATAACACCTGAAAAAGATTCAGAGAGATAAAAATAATAAATAAAAATAAATGGATTCCCTTTCAACACTTACTTTTTTCTCGTATCTACTTTTTAAATGTTTGTTAGTATCCAGGAGAGCATCCCTAAGTCTTTGAAATGAAAGACTTGGTTTTCTTCATATACTTCTTTTTATAATAAAAAACAAGTCCATCTGTGACAGAATTACTTCATTCATTTGTCTGCTGTTTTTCCAGACAATACACATTTCCCTTTACTTTTTTTCTCTGCAGAATCACTAGCAGACGGTCGTCCCGATAATCATAGTCAATCCAAATCCAATGAAAATCTTGGAAAAAGGCTGACACATATAAACAGACGGGCCTATGAGCCAGTCCACAAATTATTTTACCCCAGGTCCATTTTCAAGCAGGGAGAATGAGATCTTCATGCAAACACCTGCATCTTGCCATTGGGCTCTGGGATTTGAGTAATTTGGGTCTGGGCAGGGCCAGCAACTGCTGGGCTGGGTGTAGAATCTGACCAATCAGAAACACAGTGGGGAGAGGGGCTAGACCAGGGCTCCGGGGACTCTGGGGAAGGGGTCAGGTAGGGGTGCTCACTGGGCAAATGGAGGTAATGCTTGGGCGTGGCATCCAGTGCGGATGAGTAGCTGTGTTGAGAGGGAGGCGTCGGGTAATCCTCCGTTCCAGCATTGCTGCCGCTGGGCTGGGAGGCCACAACCTGAGTGGGCTGGGCTGCTGGCGTGGCTGACTGTGGGGGCTGAGCGGGAGCCTGGGGCTGAGAAGGTTGTTGGGGCATCTGCTGCTGCTGCTGCTGGAAGAAGGATGGTGGAGGCTGGGAGGTCTGGGGTGTTGGTGGGGTAGAGGTGCCCATGCGGGCCATGCTCTGTTGGTTGCTGATGCTGTGGTTGAGAAGATGCTGCTGTTGCTGCTGCTGCTGCTGCTGCTGCTGTTCAGCAATGGAGGGCAGCTTGACCGGGCTGATTGTAGGTGTGGAGGTAACAGGTGTAGGCTGCAGCATGGCATTACGGTAGAGCTGCTGGTGCATCAGCATGTTCTGCTGCTGCATGGCCGGGCTCTGTGGGTGCATGCCTGCCTGGCCACTCTGCACAAGACTGACCACCTGCTGACCACACTGGGAGGAGGGCATCCTGCTGTGCCAGTCAAAGGGTACACTCACAGGACTGACCAAGCCCATGTTCAGCCCCATTTGGCCCGAACTCAGCACATAGCCGTGGTTGACATCTGAAGCCATGGAGACGCGCCCCTGCAAGGACATTGCTCCCACTCCCAGGTCATTGAGTTGCGCTAGAGACACAGCGAATGGGCCACCTCCCTCCAACATGCTGCTGTGTACCATTGGGGTGTTTGGTACAGACATGGACGAGTGGAAGAGCCCTGGTGACTGCATGGCCACAGGAGAAGTGGGGTTGGTTATGTAGCCAGCGTTGCTAGCTCCCCCATGGGGCGAGTCCAGTGAGTCGACCGGAGACAAGGTGACTGAGCTCTCCAGTAAGGCACTCTGCATGTCCAAGGTCAGCTTCTTATTACGGGCCTTGACCGACTCCTTCAGACTGTTAGCATGTTGGCCTGCCAGGTTTGAACCCTTGGCCCCAGGCCGGCGGTTCTTCTTGCCCTGTGGGGTGTTTTTCAGACTAGGTAGGAAGGCGCTGGGAGGGCACATGAGCGGAGACAGAGTGTGTACTCCAGACAGGTGGTGTCCAGTCCCTCCGTGGCCCTGGGGACTCCTTACTGTGTTGTACTCATCAAGAAGCTGCACGATGTCATGGTGCATACGTTCCTGAGCAATGTCCCTTGGCAACCTGTCCATATGGTCTGTGATCTCTCTGTTTGCAAAGTGAGCCAGCAGCACCTTCACAGCCTCACAGCTGCCCTCACGGGCTGCAAGGAACAGAGGTGTCTCTTCCTGAGAATAAAAAGAGCAAAAAAAACAAAACAAAGACTTTGTTAGATAAAAATTCTCTGTATGGAAGCCACACCGCTGAGAAAGACTGTGGATTGTCATACCTTCAAATCTTGCATGTCTTTGTTTGCGCTGTTCTTCAGCAGGGCAACAGTGGCCTCCACATTGTTCACGGCAGCAGCCCAGTGCAAGGAAGATTTGCCTTTAAGAGACAAGAAACAATGAGATTACACAACTATAGTTTCAGTGAAATTTATTACAAAACTCTGAACAACAAAAAGGAAAAATTGCCACGAACTCACCCAATTCATCTACTGCATTGACATCAGCGTGACAAGTGATGAGCTCCTCTACCATGCCCTCTACCGCCAGCCGTGCTGCCAGGATCAGTGCAGTAGAGCCATCATACATACGGGAATCAAGATCCGTAGCCCGATTTCTGATCAGAATCTAGATGAAAAGAGTTGGGTTCAACATTATGATTGCGACAATACACCAACCAGCTAGAGGCATCTTCACAGCTGATGTGGCCAATAAACAGTACATGTTGATGTTTGTTTACCTGGAAGACACCCTGTGCATCTGCAGCCACCGCAGCGTGTAGCGGCGTACGTCCCGTGTTATCTTGAGCATTGGCATCTGCCCCGGCATCCAGCAGCCTCTTAGCAGCATCGGCACGGGCATAGCGAGCAGCCAGGTGGAGCGCTGTCTCACCGGTGCGGTCTGTTTGGGCAGCGAGGGAGGCTCCCTGGTAGATTAGGTCGGAGATGATGTTGGCCGAACACTCTTCACTCTCCTCCTCCTCTGCTATCTCGGGCTCCAAGCCTCCTCCGCAGAATGAAGCCAGCATCAGTGGTGTAAAACCATCTGGTAGGAGGTGGGAAAACGAGCGCGGATGAGGCGGATGTCAAGTCAAGTGCTCAACAGATGATGTATGAAGTATATAAAAAAAACAGTAAATATTTGATGATCTCACTACCAACCTGGGCCTCGGACATTAACATCCATGCAGTCGCTTTCAAATTCTCCTTGAGGTGGGGTGAGGGCCATGGTGGGCGGCACACGGATGTCTGCAGCTGCGAGGTGATGCTGTGTCCACTGCCTGCTGTCCACTGCATCTTCGCAGTCTGAGAGCAAACTCGGTTCCTCAACCTGAACTCACAGAAGGAGAAAACACTGTTTTGTTATTCATGGCCGGCTTAAAAACAGGCAGAGGATTTACTTTGTTGGGATTTAATGTAAATTGTACCAGGAAAACGAATAAATGTGTAGATGGCGTTAAACTGACCTTAAGCCTTTTTGGCTCCGGGCAGTCTGACTCCATCCACTGGTCACTGTGATCTCCAAGGAGAGATTCCTCCACTGTTTTTGGCATGTGTCTGTGGACCAATGAATATGTTAAACAATAAGCACAAATAGCATTGCCACAGTCCTAAACAACGTAATTTTGCACACTGATGACTTACTTCATTCCCAGAGCATCCTGGCCCACGGGTTCCCTCCGGTTCTTGTTGCTGCTGGGTTCCTTCTTCGGGAAGAAGCCCTCAGGGAACCAAAGGGTACTGTGTTCTCTCTTTCTACGAGCAATCAACATGCCTATCACAAGGATAACCAAAAGGAAAAGAGAAGCTATCCCCACCAGCATCAGCTTGGCCCATTGAGGAATGGGGTCGATATCCGGAATCTGTTCCCCTGTTTGGAGTAGACAAAATAGTAATCACTCATTTGTGCCTAATTAGTATCACAAGTTTATTTTGTGTTCTTTGAGTGTCCCTACTCACCACGAGCTTCTTTGAGGGGGTAAGGAAAGCGGAGCATTTCTACAGCTGACAGAGCACCCAAGTAGTCTGCAGCGCTGAACGCTGAGGGGAAACAGCCCTCCAAGCCCTGAGAGCACAGACGGTTGTCTATTTCCAGGTACACTACTGAGCTACAGGAAGAGCAGAGAGAGAGGTGTTATATTGTACAATCTACAGAAAATACACCAGCTGTTTCAGATGATTTATGTTGGCCTTCCTTACCCAATGACTTCCTGGTGAGGCTGTAACTCCCGCTTGAGACGCGCAGCTTTGCGGGTATAAGGGTGTATCATGGCTTCTCCATTGTGGTCCAGTCGGAAGCGCAGTGTTGTGTGCAGGATTGCACTTAATTTCTGCAGAAAAGCTGTGCTCGTGCGAAGAAGCTCTTCTGGAGGCAGTAGGACTACCAAAACCAAGACACCATCAGCGAGGTCTTCAGGAACCTTTCCAGCGCAGTCCAAGCCATCCCAGCCACATTCTTCTGTGTTGCAGCCCTGGTCACACTTCCCATCAGCATAGTGGTCAATACAGTAGGCTTCATATATTGGACTGGAGAAAACACAAACAGAAGGATCAGCTTAGGTTTTTCTTAGATCGGTAGAGAAAAATTTGGCGGAAACAAGTTAGCAGTAAAGGTCAACTCACTTGCAAACCTTCTCCTTTTTCTTGCAGTCAAAGTTGTCATAAAGACAGTCGACGTTGTTGCAGGACTCATCGCACTGGCTGTTGTTGAAGACCTGCCAACAGTCTGCACAACGAGCCCAGGGATTCACTGCCAGAGAACAGTCCCCGCCGTCCCAGCGACAAAGGAACGTGTTGCACTCCTTGTCGCAAACACTATCGTTGGCTTTGCTATGACAGTCAGCTAGAGGGCACGACGGTATGTGATCCTCAATGGATCTACTGCTCTGCTCGCACCGTTTTCCTGTCCAGCCACTGGGACACTGGCAGTGGAAGAAAGGGAAGCTGGTCTCCTCAGTGCACAACCCTCCGTTCCGGCAGGGCTGGGACGAGCAGCCTTCATTACTGCGATGCTGACACTGGGGCCCGCCATAGCCTGGCAGGCAGGTGCAACGCGCCCCCCTCAAGGTGAGTGCACAGCTACCTCCATTATAGCAGGGTAGCTCCCGGCAGGACATGCTTCTTTCACAATTGGGCCCAGCATAACCCTAGGGATGGACATCATTCATTCAATTAGAGGATGTGAACAAAATACAAAGCCGATTGTGTGTTTAAAAAACCTTAATGTGAAGGTATACTTACAAGCTGACATGTGCAAGTGTATCCCGTTGCAGAGCTGCCGGACACCGAACACACTCCACCGCTCTGACAAGGCTGAGACTCACACACACTAAACCTGCTCTGACATTTCCGGCCTGTGAATCCAGGCTTGCAAACACATTGGTAGTCATTGGGCAACTGGATGCAGTCAAGACTGTTGGATGGACTGCAGGGGTTAGAGAGACACTCATTTATGTCTCCCTCACATCTTTCTCCTGTGAATCCAGGGGGACAATTGCAGCGATATCCACCCACTCTGTCCACACAGGTGCCATTGTTCAGGCACTTAGGGGGGGCACTGCGCACTCTCAGAGGTGGGGCACAGTCATCTTCATTGATCTCACATAGAACACCTTTAAAAAGAAAGGATTATGAAAAAATGACAACATATTCATTGTATTTGAGTCCCATGTAGTTTTAATCTCTGGTAGTTTACTGTTGAATATGTGCTTGCATACCCAGTGTGCCAGGGGGGCAGGAGCAGATGTAATGTCCCACCAGATCGATGCAAGTGCCTCCGTTTTGGCACGGATGAGACTGGCACTCATTGATCTCTATCTCACAGTTCTGTCCAGTAAAGCCTGGCATACACTGTAAAGACATACAGACGACAATTACATTACCTTAACATGCGTGACACACACTGTGTGAATACAAAATATTGTCAACGAACTGTACTCACGTCACACTGATACCCTCCCACATATCCCCTGCAAGTGGCGCCATTGCGACAGGGTTTGTCTTCACAGTGATCCACTTGGCTGTCACAATAGCTTCCGGTGTAGTCAGCAGGACATTTACAATAGTGGGCATTGCCAGTGTTGACACAGTGACCCCCATGGTGGCATAGCTCATCTGTCTGAAGCCCTGAATAGAAAAGGTTCAGAAGAAAAAACTTACACACAAAAAAAGTACACACGACCTGTACAGTGAAACTGTGAATGGCTCGAATACTCAGTTACAATACAAACACAGGCCAAGAGGTTAAATGTCGTACAATACCCGCATACCTCTTTGGCGAGCAGCCGTCTCACAAGAGACCCTGGAGATGTCACAGTAACGCCCAGACCAGCCGTTGTTACAGTCACAGATGAAGGAGGCATCCTTCTGGCGACAGCGTCCTCCATTTTGGCAGGAAGATGAGCGTCTGCACCAGTCGACTGGTGTCTGGGTAGCCAAGAGACAAGTGAGAGGATTCTTAGGATTTATTAGTCTAAACACAAATGTATGCCCTTACGAGACCATGGGAGGGAAGCCTGTGAGTGTGTGCGTGTACCTGGCAGCGGTTACCAGTGTAACCCTTAGGGCAGGAGCAACGGAAGGACTCCAGGGCATCTTGACAGATGCCTCCGTTGAGGCAGGGCTGGGAGTCACACTCATTGACCTCGTATTGGCAATGGGAGCCAGTGAAGCCTGAGCGGCAGGTACAAGAATAGCCATTGATTTTATCTGTGCACGTTCCTCCGTTGAAGCAAGAGCTGCAGACATGAATGCACATACAGATTTAAGTTTCATCGCCTTGTTAAATGAATGTGTATATGAGCCAGTTGATGAAGTACAATGTGCTGACACTAACCTTTCAGTGCAATCAGGGATGTTGGTTTCACAGTGCATTCCTGTAAAGCCAGGCCTACAGGTGCAGGTGTAGGAGTTAACATAGTCTGTGCATGTGGCTCCATTTTTGCAGGGGGAGCTCTGGCATTCATTGATTTCTAAAGCACAGCGGGGCCCAGTGAAGCCTGCCAGGCAGCTACAGTAGAAGGAGTTCACACTATCTCTGCAGGACCCTCCACTTAGACATGGATCTGATGGCACAAAAGGATGAGATGAAAAACTGTAAACACTTGGTATTGTGTTGGACAGCAATGGGTAATTACAGTAATTCAAAATTCTAGGGTTACGTGGCCACTTACTAGGAGAGCAGTCATTGACGTCTGTTTCACACGTCAGCCCAGTAAATCCAGCTCTGCAGGAGCACACAAACCCTCCAAGTTTGTTGGTGCAGGTCCCAAGGTTCTTGCAGGGGTTTGAGATGCATTCATTTACATCAACATTGCACAACTGACCTGAAAAATACAAAATATTGTACGGTAAGGTTTGGGTTCAAGGTCAAATCACACCTGCTCTAATATTCAAGGCCAAATATTTCACAATAGATGAGGTGAGGCGACAAGTTATTAGTTATTAATAAATAAGCTCACCTTGCCAACCTGACTGGCAGTTACATTGATAGCCCAAGTAGTCCGGTGTGTGTGTGCAGAGAGCATGATTGGCACATGGGTTAGGAGAACAAGGGGTGAGGACCTCCGCACATGTGGGTCCACTGTATGGAAGCTCACAAAGACAAGTGAAACTGGCCACACCATCCACACAGGTGCCCTTGTTCAGACAGGGACTTGATGCACATTCGTTGATATTCACCTGGCAGAGGTTACCTGTCGGAGGGACAGAGAAGACATTAAAACGTATTTCAAAACAGAACTGTGATGGGTCCAAGACCAAACACTGGTGAATGAATTTGGCATCCTTATTATACCACTAGGGGGAGGTCATGGATTGGCATTCAGCATTAAGAAAATGCTGGAAAACATGGAATGAATCCATTTGACGAAAAAAGTGTCTATTAAGTCTACTGGGTCTCAAGTTTACCGCATGTGCTGTAGGTGTGTAATCCTCTCTTTGTAGAGTATTCTGTCATGTTGAGGGCCGCAGAGATTAGCGTGTGTTGTGTGTATCATGCCACACACTTACCTCTGAAGCCTTGGCGACACTTGCAGGTGAAGCCATTGAGCTGGTCAATGCACGTCCCGGCATTCTGGCAGGGACTCGGCAAACAATCGTTCCTGTCCAGGTCACAGTTCTTCCCCACCCATCCAGGCTCACAGTCACAGCGATAACTATGGATACAGGAGTACAGTCAATAATCCAAAAGATGCCACATTCTAGTTCAAGTTGTAGAATTGTAGGATTAGCAACAAGCTTACAAGGTGTTAATACAGAGTTTCTTCTTGACATCACTTAAAACTGAGACAAAAGTCTTCAACAAATCATACCCGTTGATGTCATCCCTGCATGAGCCATGGACACATGGGCTGCTGCCACATTCGTCCACCTGGGAGTAACAGTAAGGGGGCTTAAAGCCTTCTGGACACTGGCAGTGAAATCCATTCTCTTCATCCACACACGTTCCACCATTTCTACAGGGGCTCGATGCACACTCGTCTATTTCCACATTACACTTAGAGCCTGGCAGGAGAGATTTAAGACATAGTCAGAAGAAGAAAATCAGCAACATTTCCAATGACAACTGATTTACTAATCTCAAATTTGTGATTTCATTGAGCCTTACCGGTGAAGCCAGGTTTGCAAACACAGTCATAGCGGTTAATGCCATCTTTGCAGATGCCATAGTCACATGGGTTGCTGGCACAATCATCAAAGTTGATTTCACAATTTGTGCCTGTGTAGACAGAGAGTATCTTAAAGTGAAGAGTTTACACTTTGATGTGTGAGCACACAACATCATTTAGCCTACAGTTGCAGTAGATCCACTGTAAATGTAAATTGTTTATATTAAAAAAAAATAATTTCAAAGTTTGGAATTAACAAGGTTGTCGGATCTTACCAGAGGTTCCATGTTGGCACTGGCAGATGTACTTGTTGACCAGGTCCACACACTTGCCCCCATTCTGACAAGGGTTGCTGTGGCACTCGTTGAGCTGGTTCTCACAGCGATAGCCTGTGTAGCCAGCGTCACAGTTACAGGTGTAGCTGGCGATGCCGTCAATGCAAGTACCATGGTGGCATGGGTCGGGCTGACAGTTGTTGATATTACTCTCACAGAGTGTCCCTTCATAACCTAGAGATGAAAAAGGATGTAATTTAGATTTATGGTGAAACATTTATCTGGTCATTCGATGAAACGTTTTTTTTTCTCCAGTTTTAATTATAATGTTTTTCCTTTAGCAGCAATTTCCATCCATTAGTATTTCTGTCTGTTTCCCGTTTTTTTCTCTATAAAAGCTTCTACATTTTCGGGTTGTGATGATTGTGGTTTCCATGTCGACAATGTCTGTGTGTTGGTTTGTGTGGTATGTCTGTTGTGCAGTGCTGAGTTGGGCAAAGCAGTAAAAAAAAAAAAAATAGGGTCCTACGCAGGCCTCCCAGTCCTGCTTTTGTTCTCAGTGGCGGAGGGAACAATAGCCTGCGCCACGTCAAACAGGGCCACTTCACTCAACAGAAGGGGCCCACAAACAGAGGGAGTACCAAGCAGCTGGCCACTGAAACAATGAAGCAGGCTCCTCTGTAGGTTTACGTCCAAACAAACTTAAATATCAATGTATACACACAGTGAGCTCATACTTGCACTCTTTGTGACAAACTTTTTTCGTAGCGAACTGTATGTGGGCTGGTTTTCGAACTTGGACATGAATTAAGGTAAAGGAATGAAAGACAGGGGACAGCAGGAGCTGGTGTGTGGGGGTTTAACAGATGAACAGATGTCGGGGTGATGACCAAGACTCTTTTCTTGGCAACTGCTGGTCCTCAGTGACCCCATGATCCTGAGAGCCAACGAGGGAAAGAGGGGGATTAGGGGCCTCAAGTCAGTCTGCTTGGCCAGCAGACACCCAGGGAAAGAACTGACCCCCCAAAACACCGAACACCTGACATAGACCAAACACAGCGCAACAAATGGTTTGTTCGTCTGCCGGAAGACCTGTGGAGCTGTGCACATCCTCACAACTATTCGCAAATAACGTTTTGGTACAGGAGCCCTTACCTTCAGCACAGCGGCACTCGAAGCCATTGGGCCGGTCGTAGCATTTCGCTCCATTCTGGCAGGGCGTGCTGGCGCATTCATCTATGTCGATCTGACACATGGTGCTAGTAAACCCTGGGACATACAAACACAGAGGTGAAGGGTCAGAGAGAACGTCCAGTAGACGGGTCCATGCGCAGGTCAGAGGGCAGTTCTGTCTGTTCTGAGAAGGGCAGAGGTCTTGAGCTAGGTTTGTGACGTCTGGCTCAGGTTGGGGTTGAGAGCGCCTCGACTGTTTAAGGGCATGTCATCAGTGCACCAGTGCTGGAGAGGACCACTACAGAATGCATTGCAAAGCCTGTGACCTTGATAATGTTCATGAGAAGGGACTTAAACCATAGTGCATACAAGGCGGTTCTGCAAATATGTTTATACTGCAAGTTTGAAATATTCCGGGGCGCACGTCACTCACAGGTTACTTCACATTTCTATTCAGCGGTACATACAATTAAATAAAACATGTAGAGAAATAGCTTTTAACAAAATAAATAACAACACCAATAATCTGATTAATGTATGAATGAATGAATAATGAATAATAATAAAAGTATTCAAATCTAAAATCAGCTTGAGAAGCTTGAGAAACTGAGTGGGCTTGAAATCCGTGGGCAAAGTGCCCAGACGGGGGTGAATTGGTGCATTGGTAGCACACTGCTCAGTTGATTAACAGTGTCACGACGGTCTGTGTGTTGGAGCCCGGGTTGCTAAAGGGGAGAGGGGGGTGAAGGAGACGGTGGGATTGTTTTCTCTTTTAGGGAACCCCCCATTCCCTTCCTGCATCAGCTCCACCGGCTCAATAGCTAGATGGGGGGTGGAGAGGGGACGTCTGTCCCAGATGTAAATTGAGGACCTGGAAAAGAATCTCATTAGCAGGACTGCTGTTCCCCACCACCACCAGGGCAGGAGGAGGGAGACTGCTGTCCCTTCCACATTCCACAGAGGAGGGGTGCGGGGGTCACAATAGTGTCTTTGTTCAGGCAGGAGAAGAGGATAGGCTGCCCTGTGGGCTCTAAACACCAGCCGGCAGAAGTAGCAAAGCGGACCCTCCCTTGTCTGTCTCAGTGGACATTTAAACTTTGGCTCTCCGAGTTCTTCGCAGTGATAAGATTTAAATACAGGAAATGGAAATCACGGCCAGGCAGAAACGTCTTACCTAGTTGGCAGGTACACGTGAAGCCGTTGACCATGTCCCGACAGATGCCGTCATTCACACAGGGGTTACTCTCACAGTCATCGATATCAACCTCGCAGTAAGTCCCCGTGTAACCTGGAAGAAAGACGTTCAAACTGAGTTACACACGTTTTTTTGCAGAAGCAGATTTGCCACGTTACATTTTTATTTCATTAGTAGTGTGTAGTAGTTTTTGCAAGCGGGGGAGATCTATTGGAAACTTTTCTCTCATGGGAGACCTCAGAGATTTTGACACTTATATCTGCAGAACCACAGGATTGAAAAATTTCTAGAGCATGCCCAGTGTTGCTCCTAAACTACTGACTTGAAATCACCCCATCTTACTATCCGCAGAGTATTTTCCCTCCCTGGGTAAGTGTCCCATTCAACAGATGCATGTTATACATTCTGTATGAGTAAACTATGGAGGGTTCCTTCATTGAGGTGAAACAGAGTGTGGATCAGAGTGGTGGGGGAGAGGCTAGCGTGGAATCAGAAATAATCAGCAGCTCCACATGAGCTTTGCCAGGCTGGCTGATGATGATGAGGGTTATGAGGAAGGGCCTGTCTCTGGAAAAGAAGGGGGAGGGGGAGAGGCTCTGGGAAAAGGCCTCTTTCCCTCTCTGTGTATGAGGGGTGCAAAGTGGAGCACAGAGGGGCCCTATTGTTCCGCTCCATTCCCACCACTCTACCACTCATTAGTATTCAAAGCACACTCCTCCCCCTAACTGCTCGCCCTCTCTCACATACAGTCCCATACACCCGACTCCCAGCTCTAATTTGTATAGTTCTCAAAACCCCAGGATGCATGTAGGACTGCCGCGTGAGAGTTTCACTCTGTTTTTGTCACTGAGTGTCCAAACCATCATTTAGTCCAAACGAATACCCTGTCTGGCTGTATAGAGCAGTACCTCCACACCCCCAACGTCAATAGGAATGAATTACATAACACTGGCAGCCTGTCTCGCAGAATTGTAGATGATGCTAAAGAAAGTATAAATAATAAGTTGTTCCTCTTTGCTATCGGTTTGTAAGTGGATCATTAGGATGAATTGAAGGGTTGTGTATTGTTTTATTGGTAGTGTTGAAAAAAATCCTAGGCCTGAATACCTGGCATACAGATGCAGGTGAACTCTCCAATGCGGTCCAGGCATGTGGCATCGTTCTGGCAGGGCATGGACAGGCATTCGTTGATGTCAATCTCGCATCGCGGACCGGCATATCCCCGGCCGCACTGACACTGGAAGGAGCCCTCTGTGTTCACGCATTTGCCAAAATGCTCACATGGGTTGGCACCTTTGGGCAGAAAGCAGAGGTTTAGTAATGAAAACCATCAAGAGAAAAAGTCCAAGCAGACCACAGTACTGAGAAATGGTTAAAAAATAAATATTGCGGACTTACCGATCGAACACTCATCCATATCCTGGTTGCAGGCACCTCCCACAAAGCCGGCAGGACACGTGCAAATGGCGCGGCCATTAAGAGGGTTGGTGTCGCACACTGCCCCCTCGTTGCAAGGGTTACTCACACAAGCATCATCAAGGTGGCACAGCAAACCTGTGGGGACAGCGCAGAAAGACACACGTAAACACACAAAACAAACTATTAAGCAGCCGGGACTAAGAGGCACACACAAACCCACTAACCTGTCTTTCCAACCGGGCACTCGCAAAAGAAGGATGCCACACGGTCGTGGCAGGTGGCACCGTTGAAGCAAACGGCTATGGCACAGTCATCGATGTTCTCGCTGCAGTCATCTCCAGTCCAACCGTTGACACAGACACAGGTATGACCTCCGATAGTGTTGAAGCACGTGCCCCCATTATGGCAGGCATTTGGTTGCATAAGACACTCGTTGACATCCTCAGCACAGTATTGTCCTAGTGGGATTAGATGATGTTGGCTTGTGAATACTCACCATGAGATACATACATTTAAAGATTGTTTGAAAATATCACGTTAATAGATCTGTACCTGTCCATTCTGGTGGGCACTGGCAATTGTAGGTGTTGACTCCATCCACACATATTCCCCCGTTCATACACTTGTGACCTGGACAGTCATCCACATTATTCTCACAGTTGTGTCCCTCAAACCCTGAGACAGATGGAGAGAAAAAAAAGAGTTGTGATACGCAGACACAGTAACGTACACCAAGTGAGAGTTTTCTAAACATTCACTGGTTCCTGTCCCAGACACCAAACATCTCCAGTCATGACGTTGAGTTCCGTTTCCCACACTAGAGACAGCATGGGGTAACGTGGGCAGTAAAAAGGTTCAGAGGGTGTCTGAGTGTTTACGTCTCCACGTGATGGTTCCCACACCATGCCAGCAACAGCCGTGACTCCTGCCTGCTCCAGAGGTCTGCCCTCCCTGCACTGTTTGCTTGTTTTATAATCTCTCACAGTTTCTATGACTTCCTCTCTGGCAAGAGACATTTCCTGTCTGCTCCCCAGTGGAAAACCAGGAGGCCCATAAAGTAAATTCCTCTGTTGTGAAAAGAGTGGCTTAGAGTGACGGCGATCTGCCTCTTCAACTCTCCCACCATCCCTTCTCCCATCATTAGCTATTAATAGCAGGCAGAAAGCTGACCTGGGAGAGAAGAGTCAACCCCAGAAACAGCACTAACGGCTACGTCATCGGGCTGGGAAAATCTGTATGCCTGTGGGCCAGGAGAAAAAAAGACGGGGGTCTCCAAGCCCAGAACCGTTATTCTGTGTGTGTGCGCGTGCGTGTGTGCATGGTTGCATATAGGTGTGGTCCATTACACTGATGAAGAGCTATCGTACCTGGTAGGCAAGCACATTCGTAAGAATGGTCGCTGGTCTGACGACAGGTGCCACCATTAAGGCACTGAGACGGGGCGCAGGGAAGCGTGGACACTTCACATGTGCGTCCACTGTATCCAGGTTGGCACTGACAGCGGAAGGAGCCGTGGGTGTTAATGCAGAGGCCAGCATTGAGGCACACGCCGGGCTTGCGACACTCATCGATGTCACTGCGGCAGTTCTTTCCCTGGAAGCCAGGTGGGCAGGAACAGTTGTAGTGGTTATTCCAATTCGCACAACGGGCCCCGTTGGCACAGGGACTTGTGGCACAGGCATCAATGAGGGAGCAGTCTTGGCCTGGAGATTAAAGAGGGAATTGTGTTAAGCTTAAATAGGAACTTTCAATCTCGCTTCTCAGATCGGTTATCAAATTTTGATAAATGTACCTCTGAAACCTCTCTGGCACACACAGGTGAATTGCGGGATACCGTTGACCACCTGGCTCTTGCAAGCTGCTCCGTTCAGACATGGCGATCGATGACAGGGATCCAGGTGCTGACAGAGAGGACCAATGAATCCCAAACGACATCTGGACAAAGAAATTCACACACACACACATATACACATTAGGATGTAATTGGCATGGAGGTCAAACTAGACCTACTAAGGCATTCAATAGTGAACTGAGACACTCAAACTCCCGAAGTCCAAATCCCATTAAGTTCAGGGTTTCATAAATCTGGGTGCCTGACACATTGGCAAGTCATATATTGCCTTAAGTCATTCTTCTGCACCCTGTAACGATTTTGTAATAACATAGCTTGCACCTTAAGTGCTTACCATGTGGCACATACACATTGTTAAACTGTTCCACACCTCAGATTTTGCTGTGTTATATGTAAAAGCAAACATCCAGAAAACGTAAAACGTATCAGTGGCTAATAAATAGCTTCAATGAGAAGAACAAGGAATACACACAGCACACATAGTAGGAGAAGCAGCTTAGGTATATGAATGAAACATCACATTTTCAGTCATCCATCTCACGCGCAACCTGCAGAATGAACAGGCTCATATCTTCAATACAGCGACTCGATGGTGTCAAAACACAGGTGATCCACACACTCAATAAAACTAACTGCATCCTGTACGGACACACGTGAGGAAATTAAGCTTTGTGAACGTTGTGTAAGCGTGGCCTAAACCTCCTCCAATCAGACATTGAGATAAGCTTATAACCAGGGCTTTCTCTAGCTCCCTGCAGAACCCCTATGGGAGCGTAGCCATGGTTTGGACTCACTAGGGAGTACAGTATGAGCTGGTAACTCTATATCCACAATGGAGCCCCTGGCCGGTGACAAGTCGCCTCTTCAAACAGGCTGTTTGATGCTCATGACGGCTGGATTTTGGCCCGCCATTGAGCTCTGTCCTCTTTTTCATTGGAGGGGAACCCCTGGGCGGGATCAACAATGGGTTTTTCATCTATTTTCTTTTACAGGAGCCACTACCCAAGCTTTGTACCTCCCCCGCCCCTTATTAAACAACATGTCTCCAAAGTAGGTTTGCTTGTCTGAAAAATAATTGATTATCTGAGCAACTACAAATTCTTTTGGGAATGAAGATCCTTCCCATGACCAGCCCAAAGGCACTGAAACAACCAACGTTGATAGTTATTACAGCTTCCCTACCATTTTCTAAAGCCCCCCCTGAACGGCAGCTTGGCAACCCCCCCGACAACCCACTTCTCTCACGCGCTGAGAGGTCAAATGTCAGAGGTCCTCCGTCTAATTGTGATGATAATGTCACTCAAGATGCAGGGAGTGGGTTGGGGCTTCTCTGCAGGAGATAATGTCTTTAGAAGGTGGAATTGGTGGTCGACCAAGAGGAGGAGAGTGTTCTGGTCCAGCAAGAATGTAATGTCATATTTCCTGTAATCCCTCGTCAATTGCTATGAAAACATTGGATTCACTCCGAATGCACAGTCCCTGTTGCCCTAGCAACCTCACAGACGAAAAGCAAGCCCGACACCCAACTCAACACCCTTCCCCAACCCCCACTTTTGGTCCCCGTGGCTATTTGTCATGGCTTGGCTGGGTTTATTTAGAGGCAAATTAACTATGTCTGGAATCTAGGGCTTTGAATGGACCAAGGAAGAAAGTTGCTTATAGAGCTGAAAACACAGATGGACAGTCAATTCTTGGAAGACCATTGTGACTGTGTGGACAGAGAATAACTCTAAAATGCATTTCAGGAAGTATTGTGGGTTCCAGTGCATGTGCAAAAAAGTGTGTTCAGCTAT
Organism: Gasterosteus aculeatus; assembly: GCF_964276395.1. Taxonomy (NCBI): domain Eukaryota; kingdom Metazoa; phylum Chordata; class Actinopteri; order Perciformes; family Gasterosteidae; genus Gasterosteus; species Gasterosteus aculeatus. Next base: position 9,326,009 of record NC_135699.1, on the reverse strand, counting down.
GAGAATGTAGTGCATTTGTGTTTGTCTCAGTGTAGATATGTGCATGTGTGTGTAAGAACTACGATAATAGTTGTGTCTGATAAATAATTTGTCCTCCCTTACAAATGCACACAGAACTAAGCAGCCAAAACACACAGTCTTTTGTCTAGATCTGACTCATAGCCAACATGCTGCTCCCATAACACACAAATCACAGTGCTATCAGTGCGGAGACTGGGAGAGACATGCAACTTTGTCCTGGTGCACCTGAGAGTCTGCTTATCAGGCTCTTTACAACCTTGCGGATTCCATTACTTCTGGACGCGGCAAGGCAGGAGCTCTGCCTACGCCTAGGCCCATATTTGTGGCGGATGTTGAAGGCAGGTGCAGGCTACTGTTGCGCAACGGGCCTGAGTCATATTTAATGCGTGTCGTAGATGAGGAGGTCTTTGAGTACACTGGAAGGATGGCCAGAAGGGGTAATCTGTGTGTCAACACATGAGGACTTTTGCCAGCTGCAGCCCCGGCCTCTGTGCATCTGTCCACATCTGTCAGAAATCAGTGCACCTCTGTGTGTCTGGCATCTACATATCCTGCCAGACCTTAAGCCAGAACAACTGTGCTGTTCCACTCATGGGAAATTCCCTGTAACCATAACCAACACGCACACACACAGGCACGCACGCACGCACGCACACACACACACACACACACACACACACACACACACACACACACACACACACACACACACACACACACACACACACACACACACACAAACACAAACACACACCCACTTGCCATTTCACAACACTCAGGAGATGTGGCGATCGTTCACAAACACATGCATTATCGGCTCCTCTTAACAAACTTTAAAGAATGTTACACAAAGGCATCACTGCAACAATGCAAACACATGCAACAATCACTACACACCCAAACACAAAGAGGAGAAACTTACAACCAGCCTTAGCTTCTGAGGAAAGGTAGTATCGACAACCCATAAAAGAGAAGACAGCAATTAAGGAAAAAGGAGAGAAAAAAAGTTGTTAAACATTTAATGATGACGAGTTTAAAGTCCAAATTCCTTTTCCAGAACATTTCTTCGATATGAAGTAAGATGACTGAGTGCACTGAGACTTCTCAGTTGTAATACATCAAGTATGGGGATCATCTGACTAAAACTTCTGTCACCTCTATGTGTGTAACACAATGCCAGTTTTCCTGCTTTTTGGGTCACTGAAGCAGCGTAACCTGAGCTCATCCTCTCCTATACAATAGAAGCTACTCTGCCAGAGGTCAGAAGGTGACTCACCTGTGAACAAAGAGGCTGTAATCTCTGACACGGTTCATAGCCACAGTCATGCTCCACAAAGCAACAAGTATAAAGGGAGGCTTCCTATCTCAGAGGACATTTCCTAAAACTAGTAGGGAGGAAGAGCAACAACAACAGAACTACTATATTTGGTCCTGAGGTAAGATTTAAGCATATTGAACGGTGGGAGTTCATCAAAATCGAAGAACTCATTTGAGTAAAAGGCTGCGGGAAGAAAAAAAAAAGCGAGGATCTTTGGGAAACAGTGTCTCCTTCCTACTTGCAGCACAGACACCCCCCCCCCTTTCTATAAGCAAGCAGGAACCAGATCTACTCCTTAATGTGAGTCCACACTGACACCACACTGCCAACAGGCTCCCATCCACCCCCTCCCCCCCCATTCCGACCCCCCTTCCTCTTTCCAACAGTCTACTCTGCTCTCCCCAGCTTGGCTCTCCCTTTCTCAGCAAAGAGCCAGATTGGGGGTTGGGGGAGTGTTTTGTGGCACAAATAAAAGAGCTAAAGTAGTCAGAACTCCTTTGTATGAAAGTGCTGGGAGGGGGGGAGCAGTGACCCAAACAGCTAGTCTTTCAGGCCTGGGCTTACATGGACCAACAGGCCTGGGCTGTAGCCTGGCAACAGTAACCCATGGCGAGAGAAACCGGAGTGAGAAAAAGGGGGTGTTCGGAGAGAGGGGTTCGTAAGGACAGTTCAGAGGACCGATCCCCTTCATTCGCAGGTAGCGCCGAGCGCCATGCGGCCCCAATTCAGCCTGGTAATTAAGTACGAGCATGTCTAAAAGAATGCATGTTTAACAGTTTAAAGTGCAAAGTTTGTTTCAACAATTGTGCTTCTGACACACAATGGAGGTATTGAAATCCCCAGAAGGAGGTTTCCACAGCACCCCCCCAGAGCATGAATATTAAACATGTGAATATAAGGACATTTAACTGCGAAAAGGCAGTGATGAATCTGACAAAGAAAGCTCGGAAAGCTGCCAGTGTGTCCTTCTCGCCTCTAACAGTCCCCTACTGCTCAGATTCACATATATAAGAACATGAATCCACAATGCCAAGGAAATGTCTGGCATTTACCTGGCAGTGGGGACTGCACAGATCTCCAGTGAATACAAAAGATGTGACCTTGTTGCTTAGTGCTGTTTGATGCTGCTATGAAAAGAACCCAATGAGGTGTTTTTTAACTTTTGCTCTGTACATTATCCCAAAAAATTTGCCAGAAGTATCAACAGATTTTTGGAAGATCACTCCTTGAAATTTCTTGAATACCAACACGTTTGCTCATAACCGCATTGGATGAATCCCAGGGTCGAGGTCTTTCAAAGCATTCTCCACTGAACTCAACCACAAAAACCCCACCCAACCACCTAAACTAAACCAGATTCCACAAAACTTTGAAACTGAAATTGAAAAAAGAACCCCATTTCCAACTTAAGATTTACAATGCATTCTCCAATGTTTCTCCAATTAACCTCTAATTGTGAAAACATGATGTGACAAAAACGATTTTAGAATTTTAAATGCTGCACAGAACAAAAACTCATCAACCATGTGATGAGCGAAAGAGAAGAGAAGAGAAGAAAGGTATCTTAACAGCTGTCCCCCAAGGAAGTAAAAGTTAAAATAGACTGTGGGCCATTTCATAGTTCATGAAACACATAAAATAACAAAAATAACAATAAAATGTAAGAAGTTAGTATCCCAGGACCTTCAATATGGAGATGGTAAACATTTAAAATCAAGATGTCTGCGGAAAATGTGCTTAGTGGAAAAGTGAATTCCTTTTCCATTTAATGATGGACCCATCCCTTCCTCTTCTAAAGGGGGAGGGAGAGACTGGGGAAATTATTCTGGCGGGCCACAGTTATTCCAATCACGCCTGCCTAAATGTCTCTTCAGAAGTCATCTTCTCACGGATATGAACAAACAACCGAGGCATGAGACTTCAGAGGCAGGCTTATCCTTACAAAATGTGGTTTGGATATTTAATCCAAAACCAATAACACACTAACTACAAAATGTTCTTGTGCCCTAAAATAACATCAAATATGAAATAAATTAGCGCACTGAATTTAGTTTTCTGCAAATGTTGTTTTCTGCAAAAAGTCAGTGGTCAAACATTTTTTTCTTTCCCAGCCATTTAGATATAAGTTAAATGACAGAACGCGTTTAGCATACATCGGGAGGATGAAATAAAATGATGAGAAAGTTGAGGATCACGGCGACCTGGTTGGACTGAGTAAGCCGCTTTAGTTTTTTGATAAGGCAGGATGTGCGTAGCAGGGAGGTCACAAGGCACAACTTCCTGTGATGGGGCCTGGGAACCACAGCTCAGTCTCAAGTGATGGCCCAGAGAAAAGAAAAGACAACAAACCCCAATCTCCCTCCTCATAATGGCGTAACCTCTTGGTCAGACAGTACTTCGCTCCTCAGAGATATGACAACTGCTCTGCATAAGTCATTTCAAACTACTGTGTCTGTAATGAATTAGCTTTCCCGACAATGGCTCCATCTGCCTGTCACGTCAGCATGAGTGATGTGGGCTGTAGGTTGCCTTGCAAAACTGCAAAGTAATTGCAAATCAAACAAGTCATTCCAAACATCCCGTTTCCAATGAGACTAGACTGACAGTATTGTTCAAGGCATTCCTGAAGGGGCTACCGGGGTGAATGGATGGGAGGTACGGACAATAACCTGAAAGCGCCAGAGAAACAGGCAGAATCTTACTAAGCATTCCTTTCTAATCCACCATAAAGATGACAAAGAAAACACTGGCCCTGAGGTGCTCTGAGCTAAGCCAACAATAGAAGCTGTCTCTCTGCTGTGGTCCGTCAGGGAATATCTGCCTTGGCATGTGTGTGTGCATTTCCTCTTCTTAGTGAATTGCATACCTCAAAAAGGTATTTTGTTAGTAAATCAACTTATATTTGCTCCAGCTCACATGTCAAGTTGGTCCACTGCCCCCTGCTTGAAAATGTGATTTGTCTTTATTGAAAAAATCTAAAAGAATGTGTCTCTTTTCAAACAAATGAACAGAAGTTTGCAGGGAAACAAAGTAGCTGCATGGAAACTTTTCATGAGAGAAACAGAAGTCTGCACTCAGACAAACTGTCTGCTCCCTATCAAAGTCAAAGGCGTCCTCTTCATCATGTTCTGAGAGCCTGGGAGTTTCCGGGTCATAACAAAACAATCACAACTGGTCTGCTCGCTCTGCTACTGAGGCCAAGGGCAAAGCCTTAATAACATGAAGGGGACCACTGTATCCATCCATCGGCCTCATGCGGAAAAGAAGCCACACATTTGTTTCCATTCAGCTCAGAGGAAAGAGTTGGACGTAATCTGTGATCCGCCACTACGGAGACACGCGGGGAGGGAGAGAGAGAGAGAGAGAGAGAGAGAGAGAGGGAGCGAGAGAGAGAGACCGGACCTGGTGGCCATCGCGCTGTGAGAGAGGCAACATGTGCTGGAGGGACTGTGAGCTACCGGCATCATTCCTCCACGAGCTTGTCTCTCACAGTATGGGGGCGGCAGACTGCTCAATGGCAGCACCTGGCCCTATGCTTCCCCTTTGTCAAGATCTGACTTCACTGGATTACCATCACAACATCCACCAGCTGTCCTACGCACCCCACCCCCACCACAACCCCACCCTCTCCTTCAACCCAGCCTCCTTCTACCCACTCCCTGCCCCCCAGCCGATGCGTCCAGCTGGATCCTCTCTGAATGACACCCTCTCAATCTGCCTAATTATCTCTCCTCCGTCCACGCCGCCGTGGCCCCTCGCAGGCAGCACTTTCCGCTCAGAAGGGCGGAGCCGGAGGTGCCAAAAGCTCTTCAGCTGGACTTCCTGATTGCTCACCTAGAGGGTCTGTGACACCATCAACCCCTTCACATCCAAGTTCAAAACTGGGCCGCAGTAGAAAGCAGACTCTTGGGTAACTACTGAAGGTCAATTGTTTCGGGGAACAGTGTGTCCGAAAATGGAGAGAAGGCCTCACATTACAGCAAAATTATTTTGAATGTTAGCCATGTCTGATAGTGATATTTAGAAGCTAGAGATTGCAGAGCTGACATTGCAACGCATCTTGATAAACACTAATAAATGTCACCTACATGTTGCTTATCTGCAGCCAACTGGTTGAAGAAGAAAGTGTTTGCTTTGAGATTGGATTGACAGACAATAGGCGTTCAAAAATGCAATAGTATATAAACAAAGAAATTCTAATTGGTTTTAAGTTTGGGTTTTTGGGGTTACGGCGGTATGGGTTTCACTTTGCAACTTTTGCTTTCTGGTTTGGTAAAAGCCACGCGGCCACCAGCGCATACGAACATCAATACAAACATGTTTGAAGACTCAGAGGCCTGTTTCCCTGCAGATTGATATGGTGATGAAGGGCATCCATGTCAATGGTAATCGTCTACATCAAACGCATTCTTCTATTAGACAACTTCTCACATAAACCAACATCTCACAAGGCATCTGAGCGCAACAAAACGTATATCAGATTGGAAAGAGGTAAAGTTTAACGGTGTAATCTCCCATCAGCATCTGTGGCCAAGCCAACTGAGGAGAAGACAGCCCAGCCAGAGGCATATAGACATCTAGACCTAGAGGCTAGAGAACCTTTCTTTCATGTTCCACCTGTAGTGTGTTCCTGGGACATGGTAGCTTGTGTTACACTCACTTGAAAAAATAGCTGCCATTAGAAAATCAAATAAGCAAGTGTGTGGACAACAAGCAAGAGGAACAGATGAACAACAAACAAAGTACAGTTTGTGTAGTCCGGTAAAAGAGGGGGGATTTTAAGAAAAGTAATTTGTGAGTGTTTCTCAAAATTCCTTTCAAATGCCAGAACATGTAGTCGGTATCTGCGTTTGGTTTCTGTCTTCCTACCCTGTGTATCAGCTTCGCTTTGCCCTGGTCTTTCCTCTCTACGCCCTGTTCTGATGGTGCCAGGTTACAGGTAGGTATCTGGTAGAAGAAAGGATCTTTTCTGCTGTTTTCAATCTCCTGTTTCTGTAGGTTCCCAGGGGAAGGGGTGGGGTGGCTCCACCACGCACCTCTGTCCAGTACTGGTCCGACCACTTTGGCGTGTCCACCCTCCGCTGCACTAATCTGCCCTGCCACAGGACTCTTTCTGTGCTGCGTGGTGGCACATTTGATGTTCCCTTCCATTAGAAATCCCTTCCCTTTGCACTTTTAAGTGCTTCATTTTGTTGGCACGGAACCAGCATAGTGATTGCACATGTCCAACTCTCACACTCCTAATGCATGTATACGGCACAAAGGGATTGAAGGAGCACAAAGGATGAATGAATGGTATCTTCAATAAGAAAACATTTGGAGACTAATGTTGAAACTAAGTAAAACATTGACTGTTACTTTCCTTTTGCTTTTCCCCACACAGAAATGTTATTACTGTGTTGACACAAAATGACTTGAGAAATAATGTTGGGTATGGTGAGGAGATCTAGCCGCATGTAATTATACATTGACTAACTTAATGACACTCACCAATCTTGGCTCAGGCTAATGATTGAAACAAAGTGGGAGGTAGTCACTTGTTCCACATGTAGTCGAGTTACACATTGTCTAATGTGCAATGGCAACTGCCGGCAGTCACTTTATAGAATTAAAGAAAAGTGCATTCCTGGAAATGGCTCAATTTTAAACGCTGTAGTATCCTAAAGTCGACACCAATAAAATAATACATGTACTGTTTTGGAGGGAAGCAGCTGGAAACCAATGGGTTTTGTTCTATCAATGAAAGTATCCCCTCCATCAAAAACATTGAACTCAGGCATGTTTCCTGAGCTAAAAGGTTAAAAAAAGACAAATTAGCCCCAGGCAAAACAATGTAGGCCATTTAACTTGACTATTGTCATAGGGTCCTACACAACCCCCCTCGCCAATTTGAAAAACAAAAGCCTTATCACTGTCAAAAGATTTGAGAGCTCACCAATTCCCAGAGCAGGCAGCAAAGGGAGACAATACATCCCCCCTAAAACTGTAAATCCTTGACATGTGCTCACATAACACGCAATGAAAAACACATTGAAAACATGACTTATTGCGAGTAGCATAATGCTGTGATATATATGTCTGGCAAAGCTCTTCAACAGGTGCAAAATATGAGAGTGGCTACACAACATGTTGAGGCTTGATGGTGCTTATTGTTGTCGGCCTAATCAATGTGTCCCACCTCTCACCTCTTTATGTAAATGTTATAAATTAAGAGCCGACAGGATATAAATATTGACTCAATCGCTTAACACTTAGTATAAGACTGGATTTTATCTTTCCCCCAAACACCAAACTGGTTATACAAAGCATAAATGCAGGAGAAAAGTCAGATATTTGTATATGTTCCACTTACATGCACCGAGAAGGTGAATCTAAGCATGTCCCTCCATTTTCACAAGATCTGTATTTATCACCGCAACGGAACCCTGTAGGAAATTAGAGAAACTTGTTAGAGAATCACACAACTGAAAAATGAATTTCTGTAGTAGTAGTTTATTTCGGCAACACAATCAGTATTGTTGCTGTGGAATATCTCTTGATCTTTAAGTCAGTGATGCGGAAATCATGCATGTCCTCAACAGGCCTTTTGCCACTTGTGGCATCTGGGACACATGCATGTTTGTTGTCTTCTTTTTCAAACGCATATCAGCTTGTGATACCTTTTGATGTAAATGCATGCGTACATGATGTTGTTCTGGCGTGGAAAGGCGTTTTAATTAGGTAATTCTGACGGTCATTGCTCACCCGCTTTGAGGGGGGGGGGGGGGGGGGGGTCAGTTGTTTAAAAGGTCTTTGTTTAGAAAGGGAGGGGCTCAACTTCGGCGCATCAGCCCCATGGTTTAGCTTAAACAAATTACCCCGTTGCCCCCCCCCCCCCCCCCCCTCCCCACATATAATAAATCTCGGAAATCAATTTAGGAAAGTTGGCCATCATGTTAGATATTGTTCCAAAGCCCACGGTTCTCCGCCAAGAAAAATTAAAGTGCAGTTGATGTTGGAGCCACTTTCTCCACTTATGGTTTCAGTGGGCAGCAAAGCCCACCTTCACGCTCCTCACCAGACCAAACTAACCCCTCGCAGCGAGACCAGTGATTATTTGTCTGTAAAAGTACACAAAACCACACTTTTCAACTTAGAGAAGGGTGAGATTTATAAGAATAAAAAAAAGAATTGAGTGCATATGCTATTATCAGTCACAATTAACGTACATTTGTTACATTACTCCACTAATACGATACAAATAAAAAGCTCAACACCCGTTTTACACACACACACACACACACACACACACACACACACACACACACACACACACGCACGTGCCAGAGCTCATGCGCGATATAACGTTACTCCCGATGTTATTTTGATTTGAACTGGTGGTCCAGACATGCCCCGTCCACCTCTGGATGTATAGCTACGAAATTTAATTAAATTCACTTACCCTCACAAATGTGCATAAACAATAAAAATGACAAAATAATCCATCGAATATTCGCTTCCATTTTTGGTGAAAACGCTTCCAACGTTTCAAGTTGGGCTTTTAGTAGAAATACATCCTTTACAAAGTTCACATAAAAATAAAGCCTCCAAAATCGATAGGGACTTTTTCATAAAGACAGCCGGGAAGTGTCGCGTTAGGTCCCAGTCCCGTATTATCCTCCGCCGCTCGGCCGCGGCTGCTGTGATTCTCGGATAACCTCCTGAAACTTAAGAAAAAGTTTTGCTTCCCGATCTGTTCCAGCGTCTGATATCACTCCGCCTCCTCATTCCCTCTCTCTCTCTCTCTCTCTCTCTCTCTCTCTCTCTCTCTCTCTCTCTCTCTCTCTCTCTCTCTCTCTCTCTCTCTCTCTCTCCCTCTCCCTCTCTCGCTGTCTCTCTCCCTCGCTCCCTCTCCCTCTCTCGCTGTCTCTCTCCCACACCAGAGAGCTTGTTGCACGTTTGCTACCCCAATGTATAACACATTAATACATGATTATTTTCAGAAAAATCCCGAAAAATAAAAATATGAAACATCAAAATATACACCGCTCTCTCTACTGTGAACTTCTGCAGCCGCTTGTATGAAGGTATGAGTAAAAAATAAAAAAAATAAAAGAGAGGTGGCTCCTATATTTTGCAAGTCGACAAGTAACGAGTCCAGTCGTGTGCAGGCTTATTTGTCTGTTTTTGTTTTGTTTGTGTGTTTACAGTTGACGAATTCCAGATAAGAAAGTGAATTGTGTTTACATGAAAGCAGAGTGCAGACATTCCTATTATCCCCACGGCCCATGAACCGAGTTGCAACCCTGCCGTCTCCTCCTGCAACCACCTCAGCCAATTGCAGTGGACTCATTTCTACGGGCGTATAGTGCCTCGGTTGTTCTGCAGCACAGAGCGCCGCAGTCGCCCACAGAGACAATAGCCTTGATTTGAATCATAAAAGGACTCCAGCATTATGACACAGTTTCTCTCTGCAGGGGAGGGCAGCACACTAATATTCAAGCACACTGCCTCTTCACCACCGTCTCCCCCCCACCCCACCCCTCTCTCTCCATCACACTATTCCTGGTCCTGGCCTTGAATAAATTACAGGCATGGGTAGGGCCGTGAATGTAGCTGGCTGGCTCGGAGTGAAGTTCGTTAGTGCACGTGACGTCATCTATAGGGGTCAGTGAAAAGAGCTTGTTAGGCCTCACAGACACCTGCTTCGTTTGGCACCCATTATGTGATTCAAGTTTTTTTTATAGCTGGATTCAGCTTTTTGTGCACAATTCCATTATTGTTTTTGTCCTGTTTTCATCAGCTCTTGGATGATACTGCAACTCAGTCAACTATGCAATCTGAATGCAGGCTCGTATTCAAGATTATGCCTGCTTTTCCGACTGCGCCTCCTGACGAAAGTGAAAACTATAGAGACAAGGAGAAAGATTTACTATGGTTTATGTATATTGCAAGTTGGTGCAATAAGCTGTATTCTGTGTTTTCATCTGGTTGTGAAATAACTCTTTCACCCTCTGGAGATGTGCACTGGCGGCTTATTCTGGCATGCGTTGCCGGTATTTTGGCTTCCAGTTGGAAAAGGTCCCAAAAGAAGATTTTTCAGTGTGCTCTGGGAATGACAGTCTATCGAAAGTCTACAAATGCAAATTTGGTTACGTCTTGTAAACCTGAAGACCTTCATCATTTCATGAAAAACCAGTTGACTTGTACATGGTTTTCACAACAAAACGATCACAAGTTGAGTCTGTTACCAGTCTCAGTGTTGTAATAAAACTGCCAAAGAATGTATTAATCATGATTGCGTAATAATTTTCACAGAGCATGCGAAGAAACAGCAACCCCAAAAAAATACATCAAGAAATGTAATTATTTTGATGATCATTTTAATGTCCAGGTATTTCATCTGCGCTTAATTCTCTCAGTAATGAAATCTCAAACCCTAAATTTGCTGCATCAAAACCTTGAAAGAGCGATGTTAAAAGATCGAGTTCCAGTGTTCTCCACAAAAGCTGAAAAGCTTTGTTCGAAAGGATTACAATCTGTGCCGCTTGACTCCCTGGAAAATGAAGAGCCATTGGGAAAATTGCTGTTTTTTCTTCTTTCTCTCTGATCTCATTAGTGGAGGTGGCTGCTCCAGCCCTTCCCTCTGGATACATGACCTTTCCTTGTTTGTTTCAGAAATAAAGGAACAGTGGACTACGTCTCCTGCGAAGATCAGTAGAAGGACGGCCTCTGGTTCCTTTGTGCGACATTTATCGTGCAGTTGTCTGTAAATTGAAATTTTAAGGAATTCCTAATCATCTTCCCTCTTAGTCTCGTTATCGCTCTCCCCCTACCCCCCCTCGTCCCAGTCACACGCACACATACACACAAACAGAGGAAATTAGTCCTTGTTTGTTTGTTCTAGAGGGAAAGTGTGAGAGTGGAAGCCTTGGCGACAAAGTTCTCGCGCAGGACTCCGAGGTGGGAATCTCAAGCAAACGTGGATCCGACAGCTCAGGATTTATAACTCTGTGTCTCTCTTTGAACAGTTGTGAGCATTGCTTATAGCTTATAGCCAACCCACTAAAAGGAAACATAAAGCAGAACCCTACTGAATCAGGATGTAAACACTGTAAAAAGACCACAGGTGGGAGCCAACCAAGCGGTGTTTGAACCATAATCGTTCTTTCTTTTTGTCTCCATTAATATTTTTACTTCTTATGTACTATATTGTTTTGACAAGAGACATTGTTGTGAATTTCAGTGAAAAATGGACTTTTGGACTTCTGGGTGCTTGCCTGGTTTGTGTGTACTACACACTCACAATATTGTCGTAGAATAAAACCTAGACTGTATAATTAGTGAGTTATAAATGGTTAACGTGTTTTAGACTGAGCACAGGAATGTGGAACTGGTTTAAAGAGAGTTTGACCAAATAAACCCTGTGCGTGCAATAAAGTGACAAAAATGGATTTCCATCAATCTTTGAAAAGTTTTGAATGAAGTGTTTTATTTTGCAAAATATCTGCAGTGTGCTGCCACACGTGTGTGTGTGGTTGTACGATGTGTCTGTAGTTAAAATTACACCGAAGTGATCGTAAGAACGTGGTAATCAGGACATCTTAGTGTAAACATTTATTTTAGAACTTTCCTTTTTAGCACCATCTTTCTGCTTTTGTATACCCAGCTGTACAAAGTACTCTGTAATTCCTTCCATTGAGCATGCGATACCTTGGGATAACAAGCACCATTGTGAAGCACATACCCAACAAAAGGGCTTTTATCTAGAACTGCATGTGAATGATACTATACGTTTGCAGTGTCAAGAGGGAAAGCCGACCAAAGCCGTTTAAGGGAAGACCACCCATGGGTGAGAGGCAAAATGGTACAGACGACTCTTCCTATCAGTGTCCTTCTTGACCCGGCCCTGCTTTTCACTCACACAGCAGGGACGTCTGTCCATACACTGCAGGGGTCAGTGTGACGCACATAAAATACTACCTCTGTAATAAAATATAGAAGTCTGCATACTCGTGAGCAGTCTTGTAGCTGCGTGGCTGTTTGAGGTCGGGCGTTGACCTTGAGTGGTTAGGCCCAGGGAAGGCCATTGGTCAGGTCGTATAACCCGAACCAAAAAATGGGTGTTACCAGTGCCTCACGTCATAGACGCTTGGTCAATCTTCACACTTTAAAACTACACAGGGCTTGAGAGGTAACCATAATAACGTGATCATTTCCTAAACTTACCAAGTAGTTTTGTTGACATAACGTAACCAAGTAATTTTAAATAAATTAAATAATGAAACAAAGGTTTTAAACTGTGCCCGTGCTATTGTGAGTAGTCAAGAATATGAATGGGGCATCAATTAAGATTACATAGGAAACGCTTGTAAGGCTCATGTGACATTTTCCTCAAAGTGGCGTGCTGCTTGAAGGCCTCTCATGTGATAATGTTGACATGAAAGGCTCATGGTAGCTTTACAACAGGGACGATGTTTTTTTTTTTATGATAACGCAACCCAGTCACACAGCAAAACGTGTAATAGCTACGTTGGACCAACGTGGTATTCTCACGCTTTCTCCCAAAAATCGTGACAATACTATGTTTTATTTTGGCCCGTTCATTTACAAAAGCCTTGCAACTACCTCACTACAAACTAATAAACGGAAGGTCTTCTACATTCTCTGATTATAAAAATATAACGCATAGAAATGCCATCGAAATGCACACAAATGCTGATGCTTTCTTAAAATATTGTGTTTTTCACAGATAGTAGACCGACAGTCCGCCATTTTCTTTTTTTTGAGCTGAGGGAAAGTTAATAGTCACATGACCTAGTTACAAACGAAACGTTGTATGTCACGCTTTCTCCCCAAAAGCGTGACAACACCACATTCCACAACGTAGCTATTACACGTTTTTCTGTGAGACTGGGTTGGATAACGTGCTAAAGTGGGCTTCCCAATAAGAGCCTATACGCATAGTGTGGCGTGGTCAGCCATTGGCTTTCTTTCAATGGCGGTGGCCTTTCAGAGCTAGCACGCTCCTTGTGATAGGGGTGCTAACAGGCAGTGTTTGTGGACACAGTGGACGTGATGACTTTACCACCCAGGCCAGACTGATTTATGTGGGAAAAGCCCCCGAGAGCACCCACAGAGAGTGTGGAGAGGATTAGAAGCCCCTCTACAAAACCGGTCATGGCCAATCAGCAGCGGAGACCCCCTATGGACAGACGTCAGGGCCAATTGCAGCGCAGCATTCAGGTCGATGATCTGTATTGTCTCCTTTATGGCTGCTTCATAATTGTATGATCTCTATATCATTCAGCCGTTGTGGGTAAGCTCTTCAGCTTCAAGTGTAGTGGGCTTCTGTGGTTTAAAGAGACCGTAGGCACACTTCTGATGTTGTCTCAATGTGTGACAATAGCACAACCAGCACCAATGGACATATGCACGCAGTGTCCCACAGTGATAAGATAACTTATCTTTGTTTCTGCTCTGTTGTGGGATGTTGTGATCTAAAGGAACACCTCTGCTTTTCCCAGGATTCCACACTTTTGGTTGTCCAGCCCTCTTTCCACACTCGTATTACTGTTTGAAGAAAAAACACATCAAAGAAACAGTAAAGACATTCCTGTGGTATTTGTGTTTATGTAGATTTTAATCTTCTACATTTTCAATACTAAAGGAATGTGGACAGGGAGTACTTGAATTCATGCCTTTTAATTCAATGTAAAGAGTTTGTGTTCATGTAGCTACATTCTTATCCTCTGGTTTTGTTCTAATTTTCATTGTGTCGTAAAGTCAAACCATTCAAAACACATTTTGCCTGCCCGGTGTCCCAGACCAATTAATATCTCACCCAGTTTACAAAAAAACTGGGTACATACTTTCAGTGTCCTCTTTCACCATGATTATTCTCTTCCTTTTCTTCCACCCAACCTCTCTGTGACAAGCACACACACACGCACACACACGGACGCACACCTACACACACATAGTGAATGAGAGGCTGGGGCTTTTTTGCCTAAAGTAAACACATGTGAATGATGGATCTTTTTTGGGATTGTGGGAAAAAGTGTTTGACTTTCACACAAACTCTCTAAATGGCCATTAAATTCCGTAAGTGTACACAGGACTTGTCTGTGCAAGGGACCGGGTCAGATAGCTTTACCTATGGGAATCTTCTCCCGACTTACCGTCCCGCGTTTTTTCCTAAATTGTACCAATCAGAAGACAGTATAGGACCCAACACAGTGATGGTATGGAATTTAATATCCTTCTCTCCAAGATCAAGACCCCCACTCACTGATCAGGATTGGAGAACTGCTCTCTTTCATTTTTCGGTACAAGGGGGGGGGGTACAGTGGACTGCGACTCAGTGGAGGGTCTGGAGGCATTTGCATCCACAGGGCAGTGAGAATGGAGGGCAGAGAGTGCAAAGGCATTTCTGTGCCGGAATGCATTTCAGACTGGAGCCTGGCCAGCTGGAGGAATCCAGAAAGCTATGACTCGGTTTCCGTGTGAAATAGCTACTTAAGACCACTACGAACAGCTGCCGGACAGTGTCCCCCCACGCCCCTCCCCCCCCTCCTCCTTCCACCTCCTCTATCCCTCTGCGGGGCTGTAAATCTTGAAGGAGAACGGAGGTGCTGGCAACTTGCTGAAAGGGATCCAGGGAGGATCCTGGGGTTTGGTGCAAAAAGGTCAGGTCTGTGTGAGCAGGCCCCGGTGTTGAGACTTTGGGCTGATACCGACCGATGACCTGACGCACACGCTTGAGACCGCGGCGCTATCCACCCTGGAAGCCCCGCAAATCTCCACTCTTCCTCTCTGGATTGATTGAACTGGTGTGAGGAAGGGGGCACCGAAGGCCTGCTGGAACAAGAGGGATTATCTTAACGATAGGCAGAGGGGCATTTAAGCCATTTGACAAAAAACTTGTTCAAACCCATGTAATCTGACAATGAGAGCATATCCTGAGTCTGTCTGCAGAATCATTGCAGTGGCAGTCTTGAAAGGTATTCAGAGTGGCATATGCTGCACTAAAATGTCAAATAAAAGACATATTGAGAAAAATGACTGAATTATAATTGCGACTGATCCCACATTTGCCTCTGAAAACCAGAGGAGAAAGACGTGGAGGGGTCCCAAGCTCTCTGTTCATCCTCTGTCCCTCCTGAGCCAATTGTTGTGGAAGCATGGTGTCAACCCTGCGCCATCAATCACCCCCTTTCAGAGGAGGGCAGACAAGGCGGGGACCCGCCCCCCAGGCCAGGGGGGTGGAAGTTCTCATGCCCTCCCCGCCTCCTGAAGCCCCGCGCCCCTGCAGACAGAACTCCGACAGCTGGTCTGGCCATTAGGGGTAGGCCGAGACCTGAGGGCCCCCGCACACCAGCAACAGCTGCCAGCCCACTGCCCCCAACCGCCCCACCACCACAGCTCTATAAAATCTGTATTAGAAAAGCAATTTATTGTCATTACTTCACATTCCTCCACATAGATGGTCACGTTACACCGGCAAATCAATTATTTTCCATCAAGCACAGCATACACTGGTCAATATGTGTAAAAATTCCCGTATAACCTCATGGTTTTGCAAATTGCATTCGTTTAGGGGAACATCCCTTTCTGCTTGGACACTTAACTAGCAATATGTTATTTGGTTATCAATGGCTGTGTGGGTTTCAGTTGTTTTGATGCCATATTTCAACAATCTTCCGAAAGCTGAAGACGATAGTAAAATCTGACAGGAATTATATTGTTTATGGTATTTTAATAAACCATCTATTGTCTGTGCCAGTATATTCTCTGCGGGGTTCTATGGGGCTGCAGCCTTTCCTAGCTGAGATTGTACAAGAGACAGTGTTACAGCCAAAACGTATATTGTGAGTTACTTTTTAAAAATGGTAAAACTTGCATTTCAGTTGTGGTAATAATTATAATAATACTTGTGTCAATAATTATCAAGTGGTCGTATCCATTGGAGTTATTAATTCCCTCAAACAAAACTTGGCTCAAAATTTGTGAGACATACTCGTTTAACTGGTTTTGTTTTGTAATGGGATTTGTCATGGACGCTCTTTCAGCAAAGTTCAGTAAATGTGGTCCAACAATGGAACCAAAGGTGCTATTTTCCAGTCTGTGATTATATTTACAATACAAATACGTCTGTATCCAAGTGATTTCAGGGCGAGCTTTCTTTTGAAGATTGCTGTTTCCATTGATCGAGATAAATGCATCAATGCAATCAGTCTTCTGAGTGAATGTGTGTGTTCCTCCGAGTGAGAGAAAGAGACTAGAGTATTAAGCGGAGATTACGCCACACTCCCTCAGGGTCCTCGTTACTCATGCACTACTGCCGGCTGAGTGGTTCCCACACTTACACACCAAGGTGAGACAGGCGGCACCCACAGCCTCGCCTGTGCCTTTACGTGTCCCAGCAGAGCCCTCCTGAGCCAGGATCTTCCTCGGGAAAAGAAAAGGAAGAAAACACTAAACCTGACTGGTGCGCAATCAAAACAACAGCCAGTGAGCAACGATGACAGTACCGCTAAGGTATAATTACTGACAAAACAAAGAGAGAACGGGATAATTAGTTTGTACCTGTCCACCCCTCAAACCCAGCTACACGTACACATGCACATCATGCGAGTGGTTTTGACTCAAACAAACACAGATCTCCATGTAGTTTAAATCAGAGATGTCATATACTGCAGTTTTGTTCTCGTCACGTCTTGTTGTAAAATAACACAAGGTGAATGTATTTGTTGCATGCGTGTACTTGTCATTATTTCTCTGTAGATGGACAGCAGCTCTTTCAGTGTCTGGCATTCATATTGCCCACGCCGTCCAATGTGAATCCTTGCCAGAAACAACAGGCCTTCTGGCTTTGTCGGCCAAGCAGTCTCTGATTGCAAAGTCCGTCATGGAAGCCCCCGGCTCTTTTGTCCAAGCCCACTGAAGCAGTGTGCGATTACATGTGCGGTTATCCTCTTCATCACATTCGGATTGTGGAACGCGGCAGCAGAGGCCGATCCGGTCAAAGAGGTTACCGTACACGGACACACCACAGCAGCTGTTGTTCTTCATTAAAAAGTGGCCGATGCGCTCCGGTCAGTTTACGGCTCGAGTCCAGGAAAGTGGGCGGATTTGGGAAATGCCAGGTTCACTGGACACAGATTAAAAGGTACACGCCACATTCCTTCCTCTGGCCACGGCCTGAAGGCACACTTGAGTGATAAGGAAGGCAGTAATGGAATAAGACAGGGTGGGACTAGAGTGAAGTGCTAGTGGTCGACATGGTTTAAGTGCTCTGTGCCTGTGGGCTGACTGTCCTGCTTTAAAAAGGAAACTCTTAAAGGTTTGTTTATCACTTTGATTAAAGTTGATTCCAAACACATATACTCAGGCAGAAAAAAACAACACACACACATTGGAACATGGAAGCAGGAGGAGAAAATCAGCATGACGGTTAGATCCAGCGTCCTCACTATCTGGAAGCCTGTGCCTCTAAACTCAGCCCATCCCTGTAATCTCTCTTCCCTTGCCTGTTCTATCCTGCCCATCCTCTCGTCCCCCCCACCCTGTAAATCTCTTGTTTTCCTCTCCCATGGCCCTGCTGGGTTCATCCACTTCATGTGAGTCCTTCATGACTGACTGAAGATTCAGCTATCTGGAAACTCTGCGAGGCTCCTCCCTCACCGCCCGTCTTGACCTGTGTTTTGCCCGTGTCCTGCTTTAGGTAAAGGTCGTGTTCCTGGGTGGATCTAATGGCTGTGTAGTGCTAATCTCTCCTGAATGGTCACTACACCATTACTGATGCAGACTTTATTGCCTGGGAAATTTTACAACCATGCCTGTGGACACACTGACCTCAATGACCTGGTCACTGTCTCCCGAGCAACTAATGAAGGAGGTGCGGTAATGCAAGAGAGGCAGTGGCACCTCAGGACGGCCTGAATATTGGGCCCACAACACTCGACCGTCACCAATAACTGACATGTTCAATTCCTCCATCCCTGCTGTTCAGTTTTATTAATTATCTAATATCCACTGCCTTCAACACGTCGACTTAACTGCAGCCATCTTCCCAGGACTCTGCGGAAGAGAAAGGCAATCCAGACAATCCAGACATTCCTGGGTGCTGTTCTCTCCTCGTCTCTAATTTAAGAGCAGCTGTCAGGCCCTGCAAACGCTCAACCATCAAAGCTGGAGGGTGGGGGGGCACCAATGCCCCCTCTATCAGAGTATAAGGTTGTTGCACTGACTCTCAACAGAACACCTGTGACAAGAAGGATGGAGGCTAGATTACAGGATCGGGGATAGTCACTGCAGGTCCCTGCAGTTCAAACAGAAGTCAGTTAAGTGATGGTCCTTACACCATGAACGCACCTATGCCCTTTAGGCGACATCGACCACTGCGACCTAGTCCACACTAAAGTGTATATTTAACTTAACCATTTTTTCCTTTGCTACTAATTCATCAATCCACTTAAAAGTTGAATATATTATCTTCAAAACACGACCGTGTCTTGTGCCACCATTCGGGTGCGATCACTGTGGAAACAAAGCAAGCACATTTTTTATTTTTGTAATATTTGACTAGCAACCTAACAGCATCACTGTGGGCGTGGCCAAACTTAATCAGAAAACTTTTGGAAATGCCAGAAGGAGGTGCAGCTCTCGTCTGTACTTGGACCTTCTCTGTGGTTCTCACACTAGAAAGCAGAGGCTCCTGCTGGGTGGTTTGGACTGAGGGAGGCACCTGCTGCTTTGAGTAGAAAAACGTCTTGGAATCACCTGTTGCTTGAGTCATATCCTTCTGCTCAAAGGAAAGAGCGACGATTGCACTGTGTGTCACGAGACCCCAAACTTCAGATGCTTCTCACAATGTCATAGCCTGAAGTTTATCTGGAATGCCGAGGAAATATTTTAAATGTGTTTGAAAATGTAGATAAAACATTTAATCCTTTTTTTAAATGAATAATTTGCTCCCCATCTAGACTAGACAGACTATGGCTTAACAATGGTAAACATCGGTCAACTATACACTAGTGGGGTGTTTGGAAGCTCAGAGGATATATTTAATACATTTAATATCCCTCCCTCCCATTTGCACTCACCACTACGGATAAAATCATTTATATCACAATTACATCAAATTATCTTATCGAAACTAACATTGTGAAAATCAAAATGGATTGAGAAAACTAATTTACCACGAACACACCAGACTTAGTTTGGAACCAGCAACTACTTTTACTACAATTCAAGGTAGTGCATTGCATGCACTATTCTAACTCTAAAAAAATGCACTTTAGTAGAAAGGATAGCTGCAATAAAAGTCACAATTCACCAGCAGATCTTACACATATGTTGAGGTCCTGCTTTCAAGTGACAAATCACTGGGTGACAACATTCAGACAAAAGTTCTATAAAAGTCCCCTAATCAAAATTGTGTCATACCGTATTAATAAAAGCAGTCATTTCCAATCTCCAAGATTCACTACTTGTTTATGGTTGTACCTCCTGCACCATATTTCATTACTTTGTGTATACTTGAGCTACTAATACTGTAATGTGATCTTTGGCAACTGAGACGGTGCGATCAGTTCTGTCCTTTGGCTGATTTTGGGAGTGGGAACTTAAGGGTGTGTGTGTGGGGGGGTCATGTATGTGCAATGTGTAACTACTACTGCTTTTGTGAATAAACATAATTTACAAAAGAAATATAATTTGATATTCATTTAAGATTGCGATGTGGTGCTGCATTGGGAGTAACTGCATGTGTTTATGTGAGCTCATGAGCTGAGGTTCTCACACTCTGGTGAACATGTTGAGGCACAAAGTCCCTGGGGGATCCTAGCCGTGGTCCAATCCGTAGTAACCCCTAATTACTCTATTGGCTCCCTTATGGGACATAATTACTGGGAATTGTTCTGCGAATCAAGCTGGTGGATGCCAACCTCCAATTCACATGCATGCCGTCAGATACGTTACTAAAACAACAACAATCGCAGTATACAGTGAACAGTGCAGATAGTCAACATTGACTAATGTAATCACGTATATTTCTATACTGGCCCAAACCATAATATGTTCTTTTAAACACGCTGCGTCTGCTGCTGTCAGATCCGTCACACTGAATTTCCTCCCCGTCTATGGACTGATATATGTTTAGTAATATTAGTGAATAGATGGGACACAGACGTCTTCCTGTTTACCAGTGGGCTTTCGATGTGGATTTCCCACATATATGAGAAAGGCCATCTTGGGGGTCTCTTTGACCTGCTCCCATGGAAAGGCTGTTTCGACAGCTTGTTCCAATTCCCTGCTCTCTCCAACTTCCTCGAGGACAAATAGGGAGGAGGAAGCACTGGAGTCCCACATTGCTACAATAAGAGCAGCCTTAAGGGTATAAGGAGGAAGAGGGTCAATGCAATCACAGTGGGGCTTGAGGCGCAGGAGCGAGGAGGTCACAAATAGGGGATGTGGGTTGCCTACGCCCCCGTATACTGGGGAATTTCTCTCCTTCACATGGGGTCATCTCATTTAGCCTCCCGTCCCAGACTGTTTGAAGTTCCTCTGAAACCTGAGCATCCACTCCTAACGTTTCCATGTTTTAATCCCAACGTCAGTGTGTAGGAATGATCTAGATTAGGCTGTGAGAGTTAGTGTACATAGAAGACAAAAAACAGGATTGCATAGAAACACTGAACTGAATTCCTGTATCTGTTATAATTACCCAATCAAATAAACCACATCTCACACACCACAATTAGACACCACCGCCCCTGTGGTTTCAAAAATCAGGGCTACATGAAAGAATGCGCAGGCACTGTTTGAATAGTAATCAGATGCGATCAAAAACGAGACATCAAAGAATGGCAAAATGTGGAAAACGAAATCCTTGAATGCAGAAAGTCTCTCCTGTGACAGCAGTGAAGGGGCCAGAGGGACTAATAGCTGGATTTCCTTTTCAACGCAGCCCTCGCAAAATACATGCTCTATCATGTCATGTCTTGGACAAAGGAGTGTTTAGTGGGTGGTGGATATTTGGCCAGAAATAGATTCTGATTCTGATTATAAAATAGTGATTTACTGTGTAAGATTATTAATACCAGATCTGTTTTCCATTCTGTGAGCATAAATGGCAGTGAAATGTGTAAGCTGAGTACAATTCTGGTTGTAATACAGCTAAAGCTTTCACATTCTAATTACTGTGGTATTCGGAAAGGATAGTTTTGACATTGGGCGAGTTGAGTGAAACCTTTGAGCAGGTGAGGGTTTCTTTGTTTCACACTGTGGCTTGTTTGGATGTCTGGTCTTCTCCACACACGTGTTTCTCACACGAGATCTTTACCCCTGCTTTCACGAGGCCAAACCCTGTTTCATCTCTGTGCCCTGATGGGGGCTGTGGCTCAAATGCTGGCATGTTCAAAGCTACAAAAACTCCTGAAGTGTCAGGCACTCTGGGCATACAATCCTCCTGATGACAGAAACACATGCTCTGTGTCGGACAATCGCTTTGGCTTTATGAACCTCAATGACTCCACATCCTAAACGTGCTCCATCGTCCAGTCACATCCCCCCCCTCCACTCTCTTTATTCTCCTTTCCCTACCACATAAAGCACAGCTAGGCCACTGTGAGCAGGTTCCAGTCTCTTCCACGTTAGTGAATGAGCGCTCAATGTGTCCCATCCAAGCTCTACTGCTCCACGTGCAGGTGGTAGGCTGCGTGTATTTGTTCATGCTCCCAGGTGGAGGGACTATGTGTGGGAACATTTGCTTTCTGAGGTTCAGGATCGATGAGGGAGAGATAAGAGTGCTCAGTGGCCTTGGCTGAGCATGCGTGGAAGTCGTTTGTTGTGTGAGAACTTCCTCGTTATTGTAATTTCTCAATGGGCGCCATTGAGTGTCTCCCTGAGAATGGCTCAAATGATCAGCATTTAGGGGCTGTGTCGGGCTGTATTATGGTGGAATGACTAAGACATTGCAGTATTCACATCACGCGGGTACCCTCATATCAGTTAAAGCACAGGTGAAGTTGTGTTTCAGTGTGGCATGTACTTTTTCAACAGTTGTGGTCCAAACATGCCACAAAACTTCTACAAACAGTGGAACCTTCAGAAAACAAACAACTCTTGAAACAAAAAACTCTTGTGCCCAATTAAATGAATACTGAATCCTGTAACTAATTCCAGGAAAAAAAAAATATATCAGGCAAAATACAACCATCTTATCTTTTGAACAGCAGAATCATTTTGGCCTCTTTGAATTTCTAAATAAAAAACAGTAATAGTATTTTGGAGGGGGCTGAACCTGAGGGGTTGCTTTACGTTTATCTTCATCCAGTAAAACACATTTACTAATTTACAATTCAACACTGTCCAAAACTGAGGCCACTGCGATATGCAGCATGATTAGAGGTGTACGGACATGAGAATATGTTCCCATGTTTACGATGGAGAGACTTTAGAAAAGTGGAATATAGAATTATAAGACTGCAAATTTACAGTTCTTCCACTTCCAGTTCTTCTTTAACATACAACACCACAAGAATCCTGGAATTTTTTGAGTGTCCCTGTGTTTTTGAATCTTTCCCATCAGCGCTGGTGCTTACCGTGGGAATCAAGGGCAGCGATAGGAGGATGTGGGAGAATAAGAACATGCAACACATAACATTTAGAGGAAAGGGGCTCGGATAGGGGAACGCACAATTACCTTCTCTACTCTTCTCCCCTGAAGTCACAACTTTGAAAGCAAATCTTCCATACCGTAAATGTGTCAGCCTTGAGTGCCAATAGGTCTCTGGGAACCCAGCGATAGATGTAAGGATAAGACAGCAACCTGTCCACACCTGATCTTCCTTCCACACCTTTCACTCAAACTTATCAAGCTGATCTCTCCCTTATCACACTCTGTGTTTTTAAAAAACACCAACACGTGTTTGTGCACAATACCGACTGCCTGTTTAACTGTTATGTTATTATTTCATTTAGTAGGAGTCTCAAATTTACGACTCTCAGACATCATTCCTGCACATGGAGTGAAGGCTGATGAAAAATGCCTCTGGGAAGTGGTGTTCAACCTCGGCTGTTCCCTTCTCTCCGTAATCAAGCAGTAGTGAAGGCCCTCTCTCTTTGCCCGATAGCAAATATATATATATCACCTTTAACAGGCGCACATTCCGTTGCTGGCACCATGGGAAAACACAGAGCGGTAGCACCACATTGTTGTTGAGTGAGTGTAGCGACAGAAAGAGAGAACGACAAGGGGTTGGTTATGGGAGCTATATGTGACCATAAGAAACGGCGGACTAAAAGCAAATAAAATGTGAGAGAAATGCTGCGTGTGAAGTTGTACCATCAACCCAGATACTAAGTAGGAAGAGCACATGCACAACGAGCGCGTCCGCCTCATTCCGAGTCCTCCTTTGTGGCGGTTTGAAGCGCCCCTGTGTGTGGTCTGAATAGTTCCCGTCTTCTCGGGGAGAGCAGATCTCTCAGACACTTCAGCGCTGCAGTCTCACACACGGCCTCCGATGAGCGCAGAGCAAAGAGGGAGAGGTCCAATAAACAAGGCCCGTTTGATCCGACCGCAGCGCAGCAGCCTGCCAAGTTCCCCTTTGTCTCAGCCGAGGACACCACAGCCGTCACACAGACAGCCGTCTACCCGCCGCTCTTAGCTGCGGTGAGGGGCATCGTTCACATGCTGCTCTGCCAGTAGAGCCAGCGCCGGAGAGAAAGAGAGACAAAGGCAAAGCCTGGAGAGAAAATGTGCAAAAGACCCAATCTGCATGTGCAGTGCATTAATGTGCACCCAAATGTTAGTGTCTGGGTTTCTGTTTCTTTCCATCACTCCGTTCTCTAACCAGCTGCATGCGGCTGTTGTGCAACACAAAGGTGATTAGGTGGCGATGCTTTTCAAAGTTCCACATGGTACTCATCATTCTGGGATTGAGTCAGCCCACGGCTGCTGGAGCGCCGCCGGGGGACCGAGTTTGCGGATCCTTGTGAAACACGCGAAAGGAGAAAGCCAAATCCAGTAAACTTGATATTGCACATAAGTGGAACCAGAACATTTGTGCCATTGTTCTTTTAAACAGTGACCTTGTCTACATACTGAGAAAAAAAGGATCTCATTGCTTAATATTGAGTGAAATCTCAACTTTAAAGAAATAGGCACGTATTAATAGTAATGAAAATCTGTTATTTTGGGCAAAATATAATATAAATCATCTGAATCCAAATGGAAGGTTGCACCATGTTTCTGTCTTTCTCCTTAATTATAAAATAACAGACCAGGGTGAAATTTGCGTTTCTTCTATTTTCTGTCAGGTTAGGATTTTGTAAACCAAGGACTTCAACTTAACAGACTCGTCTGCAAGGACACAATAACTGCTGGCATGCATCTTCAATTTCACAGGGAGGTCATATTGTATAATAGAAATGGGGATTTTGGATAAAATAAATGGCCGAAATAACAGGGTAAACTTGAGTTCTATTCCTCTTGGCCCAGTGATGGCTGCAGAGGCTCCAGCGTTGAGTTGTGCTTTTCTTAATGAAATACCATTTTGTAGAGTCAATCTTCTAAGTCTTGTTTTGTGTGTGCTGGGTCCCTGTGTTCCTCTTGGATAGGAGGAAACTCTAAACTGAGCCCTGGATCAGCTGCAACCAGCAAAAACTATTTCCCACAGTTGAGACCCGGGCGGCAACAGCCAGATATCTGACACTAATCACCCATTAAAAGCATCAGGCTGTTTTGCGCCGGGCTACAGAGAGAGCGACAGTGACAGCTGCTGCTACCACGTCCAACTGAGGGATTCTAGGAACACAGACAAAACCTCTTGTCTGATCTGATCAATTGTGTGTTGTTCTTTTTTCTCATCGGGAAGCTGACATGCTGCTGCTTTTTTGTTTTTTTCAAGTCAAAGTTTGAGCAAATGAAAATAAGTGTAGCCATATATGAGGTAACGAATAGCTCTGAATGCTATAAACCATTCATATGAAGAGAGCACTGTTAGTCATACAAAAACTAATTTCAGAGCCCGGAAAGGGAGTTGGATGTTTCAAAGATCAAAGCTCAAGTTTCAGTTTTTTAACTTTGTTTGTTTCTTTCTTTTACTTCTTTCACCCCCCCCCCCCCCCCCCCCCCCCTCCCACCCAGAAGAATCTTCCTCTCTCCAGTGGGGTTCTAGAGGCCTGATGTTTGGCCGGCCTGCGCTTTGGTCACAGAACGGCGTTTGGTTCAACAGCATGCCAAACAAAGGGCCATTTCGCGCGGCGTCTGCAAGGGGGGATCAACTTTAAGCCAAAGTGAGCGGTTCCAGGCCAATTTTAATGCAGCACCTGTCGGGGCTCAGCTCGGATCCAGGACCCTGCAGGACCCTGTCTTTGCAGCTGTGAGTCCAATCTGAACCTCGGTCAGGAACATGGGCCAGGACCCCACTCCAACCCCTCCTATTCCTTCTAACTCAGAACAATGAAGCTCCTCTGTCCTCAGCGGGCCTGTAATCTAATGATATGGAATATGTCCACGGTGATCTAGTGGGTCCAGGAATGCAACTTGCACAAGAATGCTTGGTGTCAAAACTGTCTCGTGGAGTTGTTCTAGACTGTGCAATTGTATCAGATTCTCCTTTTTGTTAACTTTCTATGCTTTCCTGTTCCTGTCTATTCATTATATGCTGGACATAAATGGGCGAAGGCAGACAATCAAAAAAGGAGGAGACAAAATGAGAAACTCTAGCAGAGTCTCTGGGGATTAGATGTTTCAGAGAATCCATCTAAATTACTACTGGAAACTTCTCAGGTTCGACATCCACTCCAAACGTACCAGTTTATTTTCTTCTGTTGTCGTGAATGGAAAAACGCATGGCCTCTTGGACCCCTCTCTCAGAACGTCGGTCTCTTGAGATAGGGAATATTAAAGTGGCTGATGTGACTAGACGGCTCATGGTCGTGCTTACAGAGCTGCCTGCTTGTAAATGTCCATTTATACCCAGATTGGTCCAAATAAGCAGAGGAAGCGAGAACTGCACTTTCCCACAGTATGCAGGAGGCCAAAACGACTTCCCCTTTATAGTTCATGACTGCATGGAAACTGCACTCCCACTAAGAGCTCACAGAATGGGCGAACTGGTGGACCATGGCCGCCCAGATAACACAACTTGACCAACACCGAATCTGATTAGCCAACTTGAAACCAACCATGCACACTGATAGTGGCAGCGCTGGACAATGTCATGGAAAGATTCAGTTCATCAGCCTGAAAATGAGATTCCCACCACACAAGTGATGAATGCATCGGTATTCACAAACCACAGAAGGGAATTACCGCTGTAGTTCCTTTGATTTATTGTCTCTGACGTGCTAGTGAGTTGCATTTTAAATGCTTAAACTTTTATCTATCACTTTGTCCGAACAGTATTTTCCTCTGAGTTAAGAATCAATTAAGCAAAGTTAACTAATCATTGGAGTGGAAGCCTGCATAGTTCAATCCCTTTTACTTATGTACCCCAGGTAATCAAATCTGTTCAGCACCTGCTACCACCCAGTGTTTCCAGCAAGCCTATGTGACCTCGACATCAGCCCAAATCAAGCTCTCCACTCAACATGACTCCAGACTCCTCATCTGCATGCCTTTGAAACCCCCTTTGTGCTTTTTATTTGACCAGGAACAAGTCCTTTTTGAGGGTATCTCATTTCTTATGCTCCAGTGTGTGGCTGGACTGTGAAGTTTTCGTTCTGGTTTTAAAAATTTCTGTATCCAAACCCACTGGAGGTTGTGACCCTTGTGTGTGTGTGTGACAGGAAGTCTTTTAAGAAGATTTTCTGTGAATTAGCACGCTGATTTGATGGTCGCGCTGTGTTCCGGCAAGAGCAGAGTGCTCTGGCCGCTGTACAGATTGCATTTCAGCCGCTCTTTAAAAGTCGTATATGCACAACGGATATCATATCAGCAGGGCCACTGGTCAACTGTCACATCTGTCTCTATATTCGTTTGAAGTTGAATTTTAAGAATTGTATGTTGAAACAATGAATCTCCCTCCATCATTTTTCACACTAATCCCCGCTGTTCACAAACTCATGGTATTCTAACTTCACAGACGGCAATCACTCAAAGGTGCGTCAAAGGGCGGATTGCCTGACCACATTTAACATCCCCAAAATACAAAAGACAGTGAAAAACAGCACCAAAGTAATCTTCCTTGTGTTCACATTTTGTTCGGGCTCAGATTGAATGCAGGGGCACAATGGTACCGGTGGAGTGAGCCAGCTCTCTCTAATCAGTTCGGAGGGCAGCTGTGCAGCAAAGACCCGACAGTTACCAACCAGCTGGCGCAGACTCTGGGAACCAGCGAGAAGGGCTGAGACGCACTTTGCACTAATACGAACCAATGCATGATCTCTGTCTCTGTCTCTGTCCCCCCCATCCGTCTCTTTCACACACACACGAAAAACAAAGCGAGATCAAATGAAATTGAACAAAGTTTTCAACTCTCACCCCCTGGTTAAACTATAATCTGTGGTTTTGTTACAGGCCTCTTTCCAGCGTTTACTGCGTCATGCGGTTGAGGATTCCCACATTACAGAGAACTGCATGCGGTGTGGGCTGCATGTTCCGTTTCCTGTAGATTAACATGCCCTTTACTGTGACAGGCTGGATCAATCTAATATAAATAAGCATTCCCAAATTACAACAAGCCTACGCTCCCCCCTTAACCCCCCATCCCGCCCTCACCCTCCGCTGAAAGTGAGAGAATTCCACCAGCACATCTGAACTTCCCTCTCTCTCCAGCTTGTGTTCCCACAGACGCCCCCAGGCTCAAAGACTTTGACTTCCCACATTTAAGAGTCACTAAAAAAAGAATCTTCAAATTGCAACCATAAGTTGGATCCCCCTTTCCTCCTTCCACACACCCGCTCGAACAATCCTATAGGGGGGCCCAAACGCTGGGAAAAGACAATTCTCCAATGACATTCATGTTATATTTTACAGTATTTTCCCATTTCACCTGTCGTTCTCTCCATCAGCAACGCAGTTACTCCCTGAGAAAGGCCAGCAATGCTGTTCTTTGGGTGCATACTGTGCTGGAGCTTACAGTGAGAAAACAAGTGGCCCCTTCGGAGGGGATGAAGTAGAAAAAGAGAGCACGGGGAAGGAGCCTCCTGGCTAATTGAACGAAGGGGTCAGAGGTCTGAGGAAGTTTGACTCCTCCACACAATGAAACAGATCTACTTAGTGCAATGACTTCCTGTCAGTGTTTGCAGGGTGGGAAGAACTTGGGCTGGAGTTTCATAGCAAAAAGAGTAGAAGCTGGACTTTTTTATATGAGATTCGTATAAACATTGAGCAGTTTTTTTTTTTACTTTGAGAATGTAACGAATCTTTAAGTGATTTTCTTGTTCGTTGTAAATGTATCTACAGTGCAAGCTTCATCTTGCTCATGGAGTTTTCTTTAGGCTTGATGCTGCAGCCAAGAACTTGATCTCTGTGAGATAGTCTGACAGTTTATCTTCCACACTCGTCCCAGCAGAGAGAGAGCGGAGTGTGATAGGTGTGTTATTGTTGCATCTTCAGTGAAACTATGCTGGCCCATTCACGGGAGCGCTCCGATAGAGTTGACATTAGAAAGACTGAAGTACAGCCGCAATCTTATCTCGTTTACAATGTACTGTGATGATGGCCATCATCACAGTTCATGGAAGTGTGTAAAAAGTGCCGTAAAAAAAAAGTGTCAGGGTCAGGCAAGGATTTGGTATAAACAGCCATAGAAGACATTACAGAGCACGACTTCATGGTCAACAGACACATACTGCTGGATAACTCTTTTTACAGATTCGGATATGCAATGTGCAATTTAAGTTAACCTCTTAATTATTTAATTTGAGTATTTCTGTTTCACCCAATGTTATAATGTACTTCTACTCTAGCGGGGTTCATCTAAAACGTTCAACAACTACTAGCTTTAGTTAACTAACTACTATATTTATTTGATAGCTTTAGTTAACTAACTACAACACTAAAATGCTTCCTTATGCATCAGTACCCTAGTAATATAATATCAACTCAAAGCCCCTTCAGGGTACACTGTTTATTTTGTAGTAATTTATTAATTTCCCCTCAGTTTTTATTCCAGGCCCTGTATGTGCATGCAAGAGCATTTCTATACGGCAGCTCTGCAACCTTTCGAACCCATAGCATTATATTTTACTTTCTTCCTCGTGCGTTGTCTTGCGTCCATTGTCGTACTGTCTGCTGTAATGCACCAACCGCCAAGTTAAATTCCTTGTACAGTATGTCTGACATATTATGGCAATAAATGTTTCCTGATTCCTGATCCTGATTCACTTCAGTAAATGGTGAGCTATCAGAAGTAAAGCCACAATTGTGATGTGAAGGGATATGTCTTTGCAAAATCTGTAAAACTTAAATGTGCATAAAAATTTAACAGGGTCACGAACCATATTGTGGCCTTTGAGGGTCATAAAATACATCTAATCGTCAACTTTAGGGTGAGAAAGCGGGCTTAATGTTCACTGTTCCCATTGGAAATATTCTGTCACAGCTTGTAGCTACAGCAGAACTATCACCAGCCCCAACAGCAGCCAGTCACACACCACTGCTGCTAAAAGCCCCCTGTCTCAGATGATTGACTGTTTGAAAAACACAACTCTGTGAGGGTCTTAGTCACAGATCTATTTAATAAAGTCTGTCGTGGTCCATAACAGTTCAGATGACCCTCGGTGACCCTTTCAATTTCTTCCGTTAAAACGTAAATGCAGTGTTGCATCAACAAACGCTGCCTCATGATGACATAAAAGTCCATAAGTCCATTCACCCCCACCCCCACCCCCCTTTCCCTCCCCCATTCCTATAATAACCGCCAAGCAGTCTGAGGACAGCAAATAAATATGCCTAGGAGGGTTGTACGTCCTTCTTTCAAAGAATAACAGAACACTTTTGTAGCTGTCACCTCAAAAGTGGTAGGAAAACAATGTCGTCATCTCCACGATGTGGAGCCCATGAAGAAATTCCATGTCCTTGAAGCCTGTTAATCAAAAGGCATTAAAGGACAACAATAGAACAGTTTTTGCTATGCCTGTGTAGTGTTTGGATCGATCCCTTTGTGCTTTACTTAATGTGTGTGTGTGTGCGTTTTTTGCATCACACCCGCACTGAGGGAATAACACATGAACAGAAACTGAGGTTATAACCCCACACTTCTCTCTGAAGTTTTTTCCCCCATAGTCTCTCCCACGCCATTTCCCCTATTCCCCCATCTCCTACCCTGCAAATGAAAATAACCATAAATCAGAGCCCCATCAAGCGTCGGGCAGTAAAGTGCTAGAATGTCACTCTGTTACTCTAACAGAGTTAAGCTCATGGGTGTCGCACAACAGACACACCTTTTGCAATAGCCCACATGTATTAAAGTTGAGTCATAGCGGCAGCGGTATATGCAAAGATTATTCAGGCTGCATTCACACACTCGGGCAGGCAGACACACCCCCCCCTCCTCTGTTCCCCAGACTCAAATGCCAAAAACAACTGTACACTTCTCTCTCTTGGGCTTCATTAGACGGAAAACATAAAAGATAAATAAATTAACTAACCCCAAGATTGTTGTGCTTGCGTGGGAGAGTTCAATATGCCCTGAAATAGCCTTTTGTAAGGCCAGTGGAATGAGGCTCGGCATCACTTCTCCATACAAGGGCCTTTTTTACCACACTCGCCACGGTGACCGGTCTGCTGCCACAGGGACCACACTGCTCTGGGTTCCCCACATGTTCTTTGTGCTCTTGTTCTGCAGCATTCTCCCTTGTATGTGAAAACACTTCAGCCACATTCGTGGGGGCGTCAACATTTTCTTCCGCCCTTTCAAAATGTGTATCTGCGTTCACTGCATACGCTCCTTGGTACTTGACATCGTGGCTCCTGGTAGACTGGTTGTGATGGAGCATACACATGTTCCCACATGCACACACGCTGTGGAGAAAACATGCACACGCGCAGACACACACACACTTAGAGGGAGCCAGAGAAAGCGAGAGAAAGAGACAAATAGCAGCGAGTTGCACATGATATCAGTTTATTGATAGTCTTCAGGGAGTCATTTGAGGAGTCATTTGACTCTGCAGAAGCAGGAGTGATAAATCTCTCTCCATTGGTGGCCATAGACTCACGCAACCGTTTACAAAATAGCATTGCTCTTAGACGCTCAGACACGTACTGGGTTGGGGCTGGTGTTGTCGCTGCACCCACATGTGTATGCGTCACACTTCCCGTGGCGCCACCATTTTTATATGTTGCCGACATCATCGTCAGTTTGCAGTGTTTATCTAACAGATGGATCCAAGTGACACAAAAGCAAATACAGTCGGAGCCATGTCTTTCACAAGAGAGTCAGTAGGGGTGCTCCTGTGTTCCTGGACCCTCTGACCTGCAGACGTTTAGTAGTGTTGGCACGTAGCTGGAGCTGTCAGCCCAGCATCTATGGGAGATCTGTGTTTAATTTGCAAGAGCGGACTTTGCCAGAACACAAGAGAGCGAACGAGGGAGAGAGGAGGAGGAGCGATGGAAACGAAGCCAGGACTTTTGTCTGCGTGTGTTCGAGTGCCGAGCGGACCGGTGTTTTTGAAATGTGGCGGCGATGATAAAGGCCGAGGCCGGACCTCTCTCTGCGATGTGCACACGGGAGAGACAGAGCCATTTTACCCTTCCAGTAGCAGTGAAAATGGCCGTGCAAGTGGTTGCATGTTTTAATCCATGGGGGTACGCAAGGCTGCGGGGAAAAGAGGGGGGGGGGGTGTCTTTGACACAGAGTAGTTGACAGTCTGTGTTTGTCTGCAGATTACTCTGGCACGGGCATGGGCCCACAAGCCTGGGAGAGTCCACTGCTCTCCAAGATTACTCAACGCATCTCAAACAGCCATTGTACGCAATCATTGGGAGTTGCTCGTCACAAAACCTTACACAAGGCTAAGCAACTAATCCTCCCTGGTGGCTTCTTTGTAGGAATAGTTGTTTTGCTCCCAGTTCCTCGGTTTATGTGTCCAGACTTGTGCAAGGGAGTGCGTACAACCGCGGGATGACGGTGACAGGTAACGGTGATTTCTCTCAGGTTTTTCTGGTTCCACATACTGGCTGGGCTAGTCAAGCTAAAGCCTGCCCTATTCCCTCCAGCCTGGGAACCAGAGCAGTGGTGCCTGCTTACCTAACCGCTCTCGCTGGGAGCTTTTCCCATCCCACTCATCTGTTTATTATTTTCCTGTGTGGACTTGTGTTGTGAAAAGAGAAGAGAGAGGGGGTATGGAGGTCAAGACGGGGGGAAATTTCTCCCATGTTACATTGACAATACCTAGAGACTGGGCTGGGATAGCGGGTTTTTGGATCATAAATAACTACATCTGAAGGGAACTGTAAAACATTTTCTCAAGCCCTTGAAATGTAGTAATCATCGTAAGACCTTGACTTTACCCGGTAGGTGGTGCTCAACTAGTAAGTTACAAACAAATAGGTCACTAAAGCCAAGCAACACAACACAAAAAATAAAGCTATAAAAGAGATTAAAAGAAGATGAAATAGCACATAGAGTACACACTGTGCATAAAAACTATCCCGGCTTACATCATGCCCTCCTTGAACCCCGGCACATTTAGTCTCACCTGGCCCAGTAGCCATTACTCATGTGTTGAGGGACCACATTTCTAGGCAAGATGAAGGTGTAAAATCCATAAATTGTGAATAAATTCCCAGTGACGGTGTCAAACAGACAGTTTTTGTGTTTTGTCACACTGAGGCCAAAGAAGAATTGTGTGGCTTGCTGTACAATTGTTTCCATAACTGCCCTGAGGGCGTTCTGAACAGAGTTGTAAAATCAGCTGTGGGCTCTGTGACGGAGTGGGCATTGGGTACATTTGACCTCAGACCTTCCCACAGCCTCAGGAGGAGAAGCCTTTTTACTGAGAAGCGGGAAGACCCTCTTGCCGGTCCCACATGGTTCTCTCAAAGTCACATTCCAAGGCATGCTTTTCCCACCATGGCCCAAACACATCACTCTGTTCTTTCCTGGAAGAAATCCAATGGAGTGGGCGATCACATGAGTAAGGACCTGCCCAGTAGTAATGGCAGACATGACCTTCTGCAAATGTCACAGTTAGGCCATTCTCAAGAGGTCAGGGGAAATATGGAGAGGGCCTGGATCTGGCAGACAGGTCTGGTCTCTGTAATGTGCTACAGAAACATTTGGTTCTGATTCCATTAGAAATGTTTTCATTTTCAACTATATTCATAACTCATTTCCAAGACATGGGACTTGCATACTGTAAACGGTACAGAGTGTAAGATTACAACATAAGACACACACACACTTGATTGTACAGAGGATGTGTAGGAGGAGCAGGTACTTGCTTAACATATTTGCTATTGATTGCTGCTGAAAAAAACCCACTATGGAGATGGGTTTGCCTTTTTCAAGGGCATATGTAGCAATTGGCCCCAGTTGTAAGTTTATGTGAATTCTTCTGTGAGGACAAACATGTTTTTAGGGGTCTTCCCAAGCTCACACGGGCTCATTAGCTGCCCAACACATAGTTTTCCTGCATACCCTCTTTAAAGAGCTCCTTCCCCACCGGCCCCAGTAAACCCACCCCGCCTACACTGTTTATATTTAAGCCCCCGAGTGGGGTAAGAACTAATTCATTCAGGGGCAGTATAGTTGTGTATGTGTCTATTTTATGTAAAAGAACTGTAATTTAAGATTTTGTCAAAGATATGACGAGCCCTTATTAACTAATGCTATTGTACTGCAAAAGTTATGTTGATTTATATTGTCTAAACTCCCATCTGTTTAACCTTTTGTTATTTGGCCTGGTTGTTTTGGTTTGATTATCTTATTCTTGTTTATCTGTAAAAACCTGATTATCTATGTGGGGGACCAAGTGGGTACCGGAGTCAAATTACATGTATGCAAATGCACGGGATTTCCTTTCTGCTGCACACGCACACACATGGACACATTTTGCGATGCAAAAAACAGTCAAATTGAATTGAGGAGGGAGGAAATATAATCTAATTTGTAGTGATTGCGGATTCGTATAGACGGACGGAGAGAGACGGAGAGATGGAGGGTGAGAGGGAATGCCGCCAAATGACAGAGGCGTGTTTGTGTTCTGATCGGACTGTGCCAAATGGAGCCGAATCACCAATGTAGATAACCAACAAAGACATCTCTTCACTGGGGACAAATCTATGAACATCTTTTCACGGTCAATAGATGGAGGCATTTCATTGTTTTCACGAAGAAAAAAAACTAAATCAGCCTCTGTAGATCTATCAGCGCAGAACAAAGTTTTCCATTCATCTGGCCTTGAATGAAGCAGATGACCAACGTGCTCTCTGGCTTTAGAGTTTGAGCGCATTAAAGAGCCATTTTCAGTATATTATGTTTACGTGAGCTTGAGGCTGTAATGTCCTTCTGTTCTTATGAACTATAATTTTCAACGTCTATCTACTCTCACCCTGGCTGCCAACATACGGTGCACTCTGGCTGAATAAACAATGATGTGAGCTCTTTGGGCTAAGACGGGCTTCCTGGCACAGACGTGTGTCTGAACTCCGTTTGGTTTCTCATCTTTACTGTCGGTGACAGTGAATAGATCAGATTCATGGCTGTTCTGGTGGTCCAGAGTGAGTTTTTTTTTGTTTTCTGGCATGGAAATAGGGCTGGGATATCGCCAGGGTTGCCAGGCAAGCCAATAACGACAGACTTTGATGAGGTTAATCAAAGACTAAATGTCTGTGTCACTTTGCATACTTGCTATCTATAGACCCATCTATCCGTCTGTCCATCTATCTCACTGTTGAACCCTCTGTTTTACTCTGTGTCCGACTCACTAAGCTCATGAAGCATTAAGCACTCACTCACCGCCATAAGAGAAAAACACAGGAAAAAGGATAATCATCCCTTGGATGAAAATATACTCCTTCCTACCAGAAAGCAAATTAAAAATATAAATGCTTCTACGCACTAGATCACAACATTGGAATAGAAACGGCTGATGCCTGGTGAAAGGGGTTAGAAACCCAGAGAAAGATAATATGTTACAGTAAGAAATGTGCACCTCGTGATGAGAAAGGTGTTTATCTCATTTTGGTATCTGCTTTTTATGCTTTAGGACATCACCCTTTAGATTTAGGTTTCTAGATAAACCTGCACAGTGACGTCAGCGGCTTTACGCCGATCTTACCTCATTGTCCACAATAAAAACAAGAGTATCATATTACCCCAGCTCAGATTACATCATCTTGGACCCGAGCACAATCAACCACCATCCCCTTGTTTGACAATTATCATGCTTGTATGCAGACTGAAACCCTCTAATCACAGAGTTTCACAGTCATTGGAACTGGTAGTTTTGAGAGAGTGAAAAGAGCGGAACAAAACGATACGGTAGTGGTCAAACTGAGTCGCTGTCTGGAAATTCCTGCTGCATTGTTTATGTTCTGGAAGAGAAGTGGGGAAACGCGAACAACGCTTGTCATAATGAAAGTGATAATATCGGTTCTGTGTCGGTAAAACAATGCTCATAACTGGCCAGCTAGAGAGCCAAGACTCTGTTGATTTATGCTCTGACCTCTAAACGATCCTGAATGGCCTCGCAAACAAGCAGCTCTACTCAAAACGAGAGATGTTGACCCCCCCGTCCCCCTCCCCCCCGCACCCCTCTCGCCCAGTCCATGTGTGAATAAACAAGTGACCCGAGTTGGGTCTGTGAGAGGTCACTGCACCGTGGAGTTATGGAGATGGACCGAGGCGAGGGCAGACAGACAGTGAGCCTCGGAGAGCCTGAGAGTGAGTGAGAAGGGAATAGTGAGGGACTGGACATAGAAGGAGAGGAGACGATGTGTGTTGGTTTCCCCCTGTGGTCTCCGCTGCCCTAATTGACCTGGACGCCACAGGCCAACCTCAGGGCAACTTGGGCTTCTCCTGTTTTGACCGTATAAAGATTGATAGCTCCTATGTCCCATGTGGCTACATCTCCAGTCACATGCAGCCATGGTAAATGGTGGCTGACCTCCACCTTTTCTTTCTTCGGTCTTATTGAATGTACCTCTGACAAATTGAGTCATATGGCAGCTTTCTGACAATATATTTAGAAATATTCAGAAAGGATCCTTGAAAGCATGGGAAGTAATAACAGAAACAGATAAGTGCAGACACATTTTTATGCATCCTGACCTGGGATTAAACTGAAGCACCCTGTCTAGACATCAGTTCTGATTAATGCAACATCCCACAGCACGCAGACCTCTCTTCCTTCTCCTTTTGCTTCGTCTCCTTCTGTCATTCTGTCTCTTCTTTTCTCTTTTCTTCACAACTCAGTCCTCACAATTTTCTGACCGTTGCAGCTGCCTTTTGTTTCTCTGAATCCCTAGACCCTCTGAGTCAGCCTGGTTTTCCGCTGATGATGACAGTGAAGAGTGGATGCGGTAAAGCGGCTGATCCAGCAAAATCCCGGCGATACAACGGGACAGATCTCAAAGAATGTCTTCTAAAAAACGTGTCACGGATAAACTTTTTTCCTTCTCGGTATTCATATTCACTGGCTAAGAAAGCAAATGTTTTGTTTGTCAGTAAACAGCGAGGGTGCGCGAAGTGACAGGGCTCATGCATGTTTAGCAGCTCAGTAATTGTGACGGGGCTACAATTACGGGAAGACCTAAACACGTCATGCTGCCCTCATTATGCCGCAATTATGTTCTTAATTGTGAAACAAAGGTACACAATGGTTTGATAAGACCTCTTGTTTAGTGAGACTTTGCTGTAACTCCTGTGTTCATTCAATTAGTAAACAGGTCTTCCATTCAGGCCCGGGCACCCCAATTCTCATCTTCCCAAATGCAACAAACTCCCTCCACCCCTCGCATCCCCAAACTCCACCCCCACCCCTGCCCTTAGCCTTCAGCGACCCACATTGGGACTTGGCATCCCCCTGAACATTCAAGACCCACAGACTCCTCCTCCAACCTCCTCCCGCCCCTTCCCCACCACCCCCTGCACACACACCCATTTGATTGTGATTGACAGCGTCTTTGTCCCATTGTGCGGAGCTGTCGCCTCTGATGAAGACACATACACAGAACTGAGGCGCTGCACTCATTGTACACTGCGCCAGAAACTACAGGTCTGCAACCTGTGGTCTGATCGTGAGCTCCATGCGGTGGGTGAGTCTGGACACGGCAGGGAATGGCAGGATGGGATGGGACAGGGAGTGTGCAGAATCCGGAATATCTCTGGTTGGGCTATCCAGGCCAGACTGGACCAGGGGGTCCGGGCCCTACTGGCCGTGGGGGCCAGCTGGAGGGAGGCTCAGTGCAGCGCAATGTGTCTGAGGAGGCCGTCATTAGGGTTCACCCCTCCTCAGGGATGGGAACCAGGTCACATTCTCTCACACGGCACAAAGCGGGGTGTGTGTGTGTGAGAGGGGTGGGGGTTCAAGGGAGGGGTTTTGATTGGGAGCAGGCCATGACCTCTTTATATCCATCTACAGATCACTAACTTGGCCCATACACATGCCCATACAACACATTCTCACACGCACACACACACGCATGCGTGCAAACACATGCTAATGTGTGCGTATGTGCACAGACCAAAATGCATCTGCAAAAACAAGTAGGCGAGGCATTGTGTCCTCACCTGATTATGGTCCAAATACCCTGAAATCTCTGTTGGCTGAGATGGTTTTGGTAGTTTACATAAAAACTAAGAAAATGGAAATAATGCTTTATTTATCTTTACAAATGAATAATACAAATTCTCTGTAAGGATTGCTTTTGAATATTGTGTTTTGAAACATTTATTGTTGCAAATACAATGAACGAAACATTTCTGCTAAAAAAAAAGGTCAGTCAGTGTATGCAAGCTATGAACTATTTCTTTATATTGCACTCGTCCGTCTCAGGCCACTGAGGATAAATTCCTTTACACTACAGCTCCAGCTCGGCTGACTGATCGTTTGGTGAAATCCAAACGAAACAGGGAAATACTGCCCCCTCCTGGTGCCTAAAGAGAAACACCTTGTGCAACTTGCAGGAAAGTATCAAGAAAATCTATTAGTCACGTGGTCACATTTTGTTATCAATATCCTTAAAAAATTTAAATACTTTTGATGGTGAATCAGAATTTTATTATTTATAAATCAAGAAAGTAGATTAAAATTTTCTGACAAACCCCTTCACAAACCTTTAGTCTATTGAGAAATTTTCAAAATAGGATTTAACAGCAGTTATGACCATGAGGACATTAAAAATATGAAATTAAAGGCACAAAACAATTACAGAAGATGAATTCATTTGGTCTCCATCATACATGTTTTAAGTGTACAGTTATCAAGGCTACAAGTTATATAATCATTATTTTTCTCTTTAACAGAGTTCATTTGTTTGTGCTTTTGTTGTCTTTCAATTGGCTCACATTTCCTATCCTGTCTGAGTTCTCCTCTAAACAATACAGACATTTACCAACTATATAACCACTGCATGTCGGACTAAGGCATGGCCCTAGCTACAATATCACTGTGTGTGTACAATATTCCAACACTGTATGCATAGCTTATATTTAAGTTTTGTACGTGTGTATGGTTCTCACTGTGTGTATGAGAGAACATGTCGTCCTGAATGCAATATCTCTGGGGGAAAAAAGCTTGTGCAATTGTGCATGATGTCTGGAATAGCTCATCATAGTAGTGTCTTTGAACTAAAAGGCACCTCCCCTTTCCTGGGTTACTGGCTCTAGTCTACCTGTTAAGCCGCAAAACCTCAGGAAAAGGCAATAGGAACATGGCGTGTGTCAGCAAACGTGGGATTAGTTACCCTCTTTAGTTAGGCGACACAGTGCGTCTACGCAGGCAGCTGCATGTCAGGCACTTGAGGATGCTCATGGTGATGTGCATGAGGGGGCCGAAATTGAAGAGTAGATTGTAGAAGGTGTTGACAGAAAGGCCGCCGGTCTCATCTGCGTACTTTAAGGCCACAATGGGTGTGTAGAGGCTGTTGGTTAGATTCCTGAAGCGAGGGCTGTTTGACTCAATTACCTTTTTAGTGCACTGGAGGGATGAGAAGCAGAACAAACGTTCGACTCATTTCGTTGCTACGTCGGCCGGTTGAACATTTATAACAGTTAAACACAACATAATGCTAAATTTGTAAATGGTGATCAAAGAAAGCTATTGTCTTACTTTGGCTATGTCCTCTGGTGTCTGGCCCATGGCTTCAAAAATATCTGTGGACGAGGGCAGGTAAACGTCCTTAAAATACCGAACTGTGTCTGCGTCTACTCCTGGGTACTCCATCTTGGCCACATCCTCCATCATCTTTGTCTCAAACTCTGTGTGCACTGGGCCAGGCTCAATCATGGACAACCTTTGGGGCGTCAGATGTAGAAGAGCGTGTGTAAGGGAGCATTTCCAGTGCAAAGCAAAGACAGATGTGAAGGAAGAACAGAGGGAAGAGGGGTAATCTACCGGATATTGAACTTCATCAATTGCACGGCCATACTCTCGCAGAAGCCTTCCATGGCGAACTTAGAGGCAGTGTAAACGTCATTGAACACCACTCCTAAATCATCCAAAGAGGGAGATAAAAGGTCAGCATCATGGCTTAGTGTTTTCAAAATTGAAATAGCTTGATTAACAGCAGACATGCATCAAAAAGCGTTCACACATAAAGGGAGGTAACATAGATCAACACAAGAGTCACACCCAATAGGAAAATAAGTTCAGATATTTGCATGAATAACAACTTGTACAAACTGTCCTCCAAAAGAAACAACTTATAAAGTACGTAAAAAAATGAAAACACAAGAAACAGTAGGAACAGAAATCCTACCCTGAAGACCCATGACACTGCTCATGACCACGATGTGTCCAGACCGCCTCTTCTTCATGTCCGGCATCACTTCTTTGATCATGCGAACCACACCGAAGAAGTTGGTTTCAAAAACTCTTTTCATCTCCTCGATGCTGATGCTTTCCAGAGGCCCCAGCAGGCCCACGCCTGCATTGTTGACTGACAGGAAACACACAGACGCAGAGATGACAAACAAGATCTCGTATCTCCATCGCTGCAATCACCGCCACCGTTAAATGCTCATGATACTGACATGAAGTAGTGATATTTCACTGTTCGCTTTCAGGCTTTTCTTTGGGAACAGATCCTCATAGATGGAATACAGATGGCATTTCTTGATATTGCCACCAGATGTCAGCGTGTGACAACGACAGAGAGGTGTAATGTAACGCCAGTCCACGGCAAAGGTCGTAATTAGGTGAAGTGGGTTGTAATGATGGATTCAGTGTGAGATTAAAGTTAATTAATATACATTTTTATCCAGAGTAAAGATTTAAAAATGACTTAAAAGGAAGAGAGACAGCTTTTCATTTAATCCTGCAACATACATTCAACCTGACTAGTTAAATGAATTGGTTAACAACAAAGGCCCTAATTAATTATTAGTGAAGTGGTGAGATTTATGGATTTCAAAACCTATTGTATGTTCTGTTTCAGCGGAAAAGCGAAAATGACCAGGAAACGAAGGTGTCATGGCGGAGAGAGAGCTGCAGACCCCGTTTCGGGTCGAGTATCACTTTGGTGGTCCTATCTGTCCTGCTGCAGAATCTGCCCACTGGAATTTCAAGACTCTCCCAATCTCTTCTCCCCCCACCTCAGTGCGAAAACCACAGATGACAGTGGTACACGAGATTGGCCAGCTAAAGCTATTTCAGTTACTATAAGTGTCATCCCAGAGTTGTGGCTTTATAACAGTTATAACAAGGGACTGTGATAGTTTGCTCGTCCACCTGACAAGTACGTTAGATGTTTACTGTTTCTCTCTCTCATGGAGGGTCGACATTGCTGTTTGTGTTAAATATAGGCTGCTATCGCAGGAAGGGTCAAAGTTTGTGTTGCATACATTAGATTGTTATTCCCATACGGAGGCGAGAAACTCAGCATTTCATAATAGACTAAAGGTTACCATTTATCAACTCATTTAAAAATGTATGATCGAAGGAAGACTAAAAAAATGTAAACATCCATGTTTTAAATCAAAAGCCTTGTCGTTCAGTCAGGAAGGGGACGCACAGCAGATGCAGGCCAGGAGTCAGGCGAGTGCACTCACTCAGGATATCAATATGACGGTCCTTGACATTGTTGATGCACTGCTTGACTGACTCGTCACTGCACACATCTAGTGGAAGCAACATCAAGGTTTTGCCATATACGTCTCCGGCTGCCTCCAGCAGTTTGTCCTTCTTCTTCAGGTCCCGCATGGTGGCAATTACTTATAGGGAGAAACAGAGGGGTGGAAAACGGTAGTTCACTCGTGTAATGATGATGCTTTAAACAAGAGCCTCTTTTGCACAACAGCTTTTTAGATTCGTACAGTAACACACCACGAAAAGGGACTTTTTATTTGCGTACATTTTTGACATATTCTGATTCATTCAATGAGAGAAATCGTGTTTTATCACTTGTTTTGTACTGTAAAACAAAACGAAAAAAGCATTGACCAATCGCCACACTGATAAAATGTCACACTTTACTGTGAAACCTGTGGTCTCACTAAACGACCTCCCCACACACACACACACACATTCGCACTCACGGCCGTGGCGGAGTCCGACGTGCGGGTCAGAGTTCCCAGCAATGACCACGCCTGTCGGTTTACAGGACACATTAGTGATTTCCATCTGAACCTTAACCCACACAGAGCACAGGAATCTATCATGACCAGTGACAGCAGCTATCAGCAGAGTGTGGACTCGGCTTTCCTGGCTTCGTCCACGTTGTGTGCTGTGCTGACACTTTGCTGACTGAGAAAAAAAGGGAGACGGGGCTGTTTCGCGATGGCAATCAATGGGAGTAAATAACCTTTTTGTCACACATTCCTGTGGATTTACCTGTTGTGCATAACAGATCACGGAAAACTTACGTAACAGGGTTGGATGAGTAAGATAAAAAGAGGGATTAATACGCTGTAGAGGTTTTTGCATTGCCATGCAATGCTAAAAACTTCATATTTCGTAATGAAACTAAGCCCATTGTATTTGTTAGAATCTTCTTGTGTCAGCATTGGATTAACAACAAAATACCTGCTATTCTTGTAATGACGTTTCATGAAGCACAATTAAGTCTAATCTTATAATTTGAAAACTGTGTGACCATGAAGCAACAAAGAGATTGAGAAGTGAACAAGGGATCTATTGTTCTTCTGGCTCCTGCAGGAATTACTCTTGGGCTGCTTAAACATTCTTGAATCAACCACATTGCGTTGCGCACACTGGGGTCTTTTCGGGGTTTCTCGGAGTTCGGTGCATGTTTCTGCAACTAATTATTACTTTACGCACAGTGCAATATTTAATCTCTGAAGAGCTCTGGAATGAGCAGCCCAGTGTGGTTGCTCTAAGGTGGCCTTATTAAAAGCAGGTCGCATTGGGAAAAAGTAAAGTCTGCTTAAACCTGGTGTTGCGGGAGCAGTTAATCACTTTTGTTTTGCTCCTCCATTTCACGGTGATAAATCTCATCCGTCCCTGAGGGCCCAAAAAGAAACTTGAACCAACCCCTTGCATGGTGAAGAAAAGCGGTAAAAACAGCTCGTATTCATTTAATTATAAGATCATCGCTGAAATCTGGTGTTTCCCTGTTACCTTCTTGACCCCCCCACTAGGCATACAGCAAATGATGTTATTCTGCATTAGGTCGCATGTAACAACACGGGGCTCTAAAGGGCAAACTCCTACCAACAGGGGTGGGGGCGGAAAGGCGGTCTAATTCTGTCTGAGGCTCCACGACGTGGTGAAGGTTTTTGGAGTGACACACTGGGAAGCAGGCGAGTATGCACGGACCAACAAGGTCCAAGTGGGACAATCCAACTCCCCTGTGCACCAATGAAGACTTCAAACGAGGCCATTGCTTTAGAGTGAACCCTCGCTTGTACAGGTCTCAAACTTTGTCCCTCTTTCAACGCTCGCTCCAGTGAGGGGGACTATAGGCACATTAGACACGGCACTAAACCGGAGCGGGCGGTCTGCAATTCGCTGCGATTAACAAAAAGAAGGGGGCTTTGTGCTGGAGAAGTCACTTGAAAGAGAACTGGCAAGACTCCTTTTGTGATTCCGCACTGGAAAGCGGCATCCTCGCAGATCCCAAAACCCCGCAAAGTGCGCTTTTCAGACGATATTTGTTGAAGCAAAAGAGGGGCGACTGGATCGCAGTCGTCGCAAAAAGGATATGCATCCGATATCACTGGGCTTAGTCGTTCCAAACAAACCACTTCTTTGCCATTAGGCGGGGAGCTGCGCATGAAACTCAACCGAACGTCGTGCGTAAAGGAGCGTTGGTGCATAGCAGGGCTTTTAAAAGGCAAAGTCAACAACGACACAGCGGGTTTTTCAGGCGAATTCGATCGGACCTAATAACAGGACCGAACTCACAGGTCCGATCAGAGAAACAATGTAACTTTAGAAGAAAGCGCATTTACCATGGTAACGCTTCTTCTCATCTTTGGCCAGCGTGACGGCGATTCGTAGCCCGATGCCGGAGGAGCAGCCGGTGATCAGCACAACTTTCTGCCCGCTGTTCGCCATGATCTGTCCGGGTAGGCGCCGTGTTTAGCAGCGGTCCTCTGCTCCGGATGGTCGCTGCCGATCCCCGGACTTTACCAAAAAAAAAGCTAAAGCGGATCACGCAGTCAC
Organism: Gasterosteus aculeatus; assembly: GCF_964276395.1. Lineage (NCBI taxonomy): Eukaryota > Metazoa > Chordata > Actinopteri > Perciformes > Gasterosteidae > Gasterosteus > Gasterosteus aculeatus. Next base: position 9,281,941 of record NC_135699.1, on the reverse strand, counting down.
CTCAGCCATGTGAGCCTCTAATTCAGTCACATGGTAAATAAAATCAGTAACCAAAAAAAAAAAAAAAAAGAGACGTGGCATTGAAAACAAATGGGATTTAAAACTTGGAAAATGGGGTTAATTCTTCTAAAATGTGTGCGGCCGTGCATGCGCACACGTGCGTGTTTTGTTGAGGGGGCAGTGCTTATTTGATTTCTGAGCTGGTGACCCCAAAACAAATAGCCTAACTGTAATATTCATGCAGTAGTCACGTGATGTGTTGGTCATACCTGATGGTGTGTAGTAATCTCGATAGGAATTGTCCAAAGGTTTTTATTTTCACGTTCCGTGTCAAACTTTTTCTTTCTTTCTTCATGTTTTTGCTAATATTTGTGTGTCTGAAGTAAACGCGTTTATCGAATTTGAATGCAACTTCAAATAGCCATATTTGCGCTGCACATAATATATTTTTAACAATAAATAACATACTATCAGTATTTGCTGGAACTAAGTTTCTTGTTTGGCTGTATTAGATTTATTTATAATGCCAATACGTTTATAGTAAGTTAAAGCGCTGCCTTGTACCGCCATCTGGTGGTAAGGAACGACGTAGGACAAAAAATATTTCACCGTAATCCCAATATCAACCGAATGCAAGAAGAATGGTCTGGGTTTAGATATCTACAATTTCTTCCTTTGGTTTGACAATTATACAATTAGCAAGGCTGCCTGGCTGACCAGTGGACCCGATTCTTGACGGATGTTGTAAGGGTCAAAGTGCCGCTGATAACTAACACAAGGTTCTATTTCTCCGATGAAAGGCCATGGTGCAAGAGTCAGAGTCTGCCGTGTTCCTGCTTGTTGCTAAGTGTGATGCAATCTCTTGGCATTCGAAGTCTTCCATTTACTTTAGGGCTGATCTTCGTAACACCGAAGTAGAAATAAGTGCATGATCCAAAGAGCAACCCGGACAGATTAGTGAGTAAGTACGTTGTTAAATGCAATCTGTGACCGATGCATTTCTATCTTAATTCACTTTTGCATCTACTTACCAAACGCACATTTTTACTGTGTTTACATATTAACTGGTATCATTATTATGGATGTTCTCAGCTCAGGTAGCTTTTGTGTCTCGTTTGGACAGTTTCAAGGAGGATTATTATGAATTAGTCTGATACATGTGGTTATAAAGTATAGCTTTTCACAGGTGAAATATAATTGGAGGTTCTCTGGTCTTTTTCCCGCCAGCTAGTGCAGCTAAACGCTGTGCGCTTTCTTATGATTGTTGTCCAACACAAAACATTTCTGCACTTGACAAACTAATGAATGTGGCCCTACCTAATTTAATCCCCCTTTCTGTTTAACCCCTTTAACCCCATTTAAATTCCAACATGGTAACACGGTGTAAAGCATCATGGTCACTTTAAGGACAAGATGAGAGGTTGGGGGGGGGCAGGTAGCCTCACACATTCAAGCAGTGGGAGAGGACAGGGACGGTTCCTGAGTTCTCTGAGGGTGAACTGAGGCCACCACATCCATCATTAAGAGCAGACGTTTCCGTCATAACTCTGAAGGGATTCTCCCCAGGGGAAGATACTTTAACAATAACTGGAGTCCTGGGTCAGCCATTAACCAGCAGACAAGACGGGTTCAGTCTTGTAGTGAAAAATGTACTTCATGAAATTCAACATATAAGAATACATCAATATTTTTTAATCCAATCATCCCTTCTGGCGATTAACTGTTTGTCATGCTGACAACCACAGCACGGGCTGTCAGCTTACATAGAATTTAGGCCCAATTTCCTCTCGCTGTCTCACAAAGCTGATGTCTGCTTATTGAGAACATCCCTAAGCTATGACCCATTTCTCTCACCAGAAAGCAGAAGTTTACTATGAGATAATACGTGTTTAATTTGCATTGTCAGATAAAGCGGTTTTGAATCCAAGCTGGCAGTGTGAAACACATCACGCACCGGAATGATGACGGCTTAGTTTTTATATTTATATTTGGCTTGTGTGTCAGATATCAGGCATCTGGCTAAAAATGTCAGTGTAACCTACAGTTGATCAACAGAATATCAATAGAATTGCAGCCCCCAAACCTGTTATGTTACATGAAAGAAATAATTTATAAAGAACAATTCATGTCTAGAGAATTTCATTCATGTCCAAGAAATCCTTCATCGCACAAATAAATGACTACAGGCCAGTCGCCCTGACGTCTGTGGTCAAGAAATGCTTGGAGAGGCCGGTGTTGACCCACTTGAAGAACACCACGGGGCCCCTGCTGGACCGCCTGCGGTTTGCCTACCTTCGCCCTCCATCCTGTACCTTTACACCTCCGGAGCACCAGAGTCAGGAGGCGGCCAGGAAAAGATCACTGCAGACCTTTCATACCCTTGATACAACCAATGGTCCTGGCCTCCGGTAGAGGCGCTACAATGTGTTGTATGAAGAGTCTAGAATAATGGTGTAACTTCCCTTTAGTTTTCCATTTCAGAAAAGCCTCACAGACACCCGATCTTTACATCAAACCCAATGGTGCAACTGTTCCCTTGATATTTTTGCATTTCTCTGGCCCCTCTGCAGTCTACTCAGTGGTGAGATTCAAAATACATTTTGTTATTTGTTAGTTTAAAGAAAGGCTTTTTGAAAGCAACACATCTAACACTCAAGCTTATGATAGGGAGTGTTGTTCACGAGACACAGGGGCCTGTTCCTATTCAATCTGCACACAATTTAATGCCCAGATTGCAGTTTATTTTACTGGTGATTTCTTCTATTATTATTTGGCCGTTGCACAGAATCACCTTAATCACTTCTTACGCTTTAAATTGTCAGTCTGGTTTAACTATTGCAAAATGTTTTGTTGTTATTATTAAGGAAGTTCTACAACCTCAAAGCATGAAACAATATTCATAAATAGTTGTATAAATTGTCTCAACCATCCGACTGTGACAAATTAAGCTTTAGCAGGAGATTAGTTAGTAAGTTAGTCTAAAATAGCAGTTGTAATAGTTGAACGTTTCAATTGATGGTGAAAAAACAGCTGGAAGAACGCTGGTGCTGTCCCTCGCATGTCGTCCTTTGTGCTTTTGTACAAAGTGGGCAGGTGAGAGGCTGGAGAAGAGAAGGGTTGCTGGGCACCCAGTGACTTCTAGCAGCCTCCAAGCCGTTGCTGGGGAATTTCAGAAGATTGATGCACTAGGACATAAGAGAGAGAGAAAAGAGACAAAGACGAGGGGATAACACAAGTCCACACAGGCTTTTCCACGCCAAAAGCTTTCTTTCTTTTTAATGTCTTGCTGCAAATCCTTCTTCCCTTGTCACCTCAAACTTTCCCCTCTCCACTTCCTCTACTGCAGCTCTGTGCCTCTGCACAGGACTCAACCCTCCCACTAGCAATTTCAACATCCTTTGTCAGAGACTTCACCTTTCATCTCTGACACCTAGTCTGAGGACACTCCAGCTGTGCCCCGAGCACAGATTGTCTGTAACCTCTCCATCGCAGCCCACGTCAAAGCAATTGACACTGACGGGACTCTTCTAGCCCTACTTTAATAGCTTAACACTTAATTTCCTGTGCACTGACTTTACGGATACACAAGCAGATCCTCCTCCTGGGCCATTCAATGATTTCCAAGCTGACTTTATATAACCATTGTCTGAATTGACTCGTCCTAATTAAAGATGGACTGTGCAATTGGGTACTGTCCTAATTTTACAAAGCACATTACTGTAAAAAATATTTTACAGTAATTTTACAGTACAGTATTTTTACAGTAATTTTTACACTATTTTTTCAAATTCAAATAATTATATAATTAAAAAAAACAAAAAACAGTATTTTACGTCACAGAGACGGATCCTTTTTTTCTGTCCTATTGGTAGCATCTCCATGATAAGAGACTTGTTCTGGCGGATGGTACTGGAAGGATGAGGCGCTCTGGATGTGTGAATGGGCCTCGAGGACTGGAATGTTTGCCACAGGTCAGGAGTGGCGCTTTCTGCTCTTTTGTGTGCAGTCTGCAAAGGAGGTGTGGAATGCAAACTTCATGAGAATAAAAGGGGCGAAAGGGAAAGAGTAGCTGGGGGCTCGGTGGGCTGGAGGGAGACTTTAAAACAGAGAGAGAAGGGGTGCAAAGGCTTAGGAAGGAGTGAGCTGGGAAAGCATTTTAGGGGTACCGGGGGCAGACAGAGAACAACAGTTAATTGAAAGAGTGTTTAAAAAAAAGTGGCTAACGAGCTACAGTTGGAAGAGGATAGTTGAAAGAAAACGTCTGCTGCAGCTGCACACAGCAGACAATAAACACTCTGCAGAGATCGCTTTGAGAGCACGAGCTCTCTGCAGATTGTGATGTGGCATTTCTGAGCACCAGTTAATAGCATTCTGAGAAACATCTCAATATCTTCCGTACAGTCTCAGGCACATGCCCGTAAAGAGACAACACATAGACAAACTGAAACGTGCAGATCATTGCCACTTACAATTTGTTCATTGGTAGAATAACAACGCTATGGTGCCCCTGAACTTGTGCAAAGACTGAACAATGCGTTCCCAGGGGTGCTGCCCACTTAGCCACCGTGCAATGTTGTAAAAAGCTTTGTTTACTCTGCACTACACTGAGTAAAATAGATTTTATATTGTAAATAAAATGACTTCATTCCACAGGAGTTTCCTGGCAGATTTGCCAGAAAGCTCATGTTGTGCGGACCCACAAGCAACAAGAAAGATCCTAAGAAATTCTGCGAGCCCTATTTGGCTGAGTGTCCCTGCAAATACTAGTTTTCAACCAAAGTGCATTGCTATGTACAGATGAAAACAAAATCACGGTGTTTTGGGCTGTCATGTAACAATGAAGAGGAGGGTTAAAAGCAGGGTGAGCTTGAGTGTGGCAGCTGGTTGAGATTATTTCTTCTTATTTACTTGAGCAGTTCATTTATCAGCAGTGGTCCTTGGACGTGGCTTAGTTTAGTCTCCTGTAGCCGATGGCGATCTTACCCCGTTCAATGAGGCTCATCTATAGTTAGTTTATTTGAATTCCATTTACCATAATTGTTTAAAGGAAGTAAGCAATTAAATGCTAAGCTGCCAATATGCCGGCACGCGCATCTCAGGCAACCAGTTACAGGATAGAATTGGATCCTTGGGTTTGATTTGGTGTAAGCTCTTACATAACAAATGAAGATTTCTGATCATTTTGTATGAAGATACTATCAAACAAACGCATTTCTCTTGAGGTTCTCTTATCAGAGGTTGAACCAGCCTCTGAAAGGTCAATCTTCATTCTACCCGACAAGCAAATGTGCATTTAGCCAGCGCCTCTTTTTTCTTGCCTTTAAACTTGCACACTGACAAGCATGTCAGCCTTTTTTTCAAGACCACATCTTCCCTTCCAAGTGATATGAATCACAGTTGTTTTTGGAATCTCCGTGTGTAAGGTTTTGTTTTACTTCTATCTGAAGGCTCATGCATAATTCGGCGAGAATGGTGTGTCGGGCTCCTCAACATGCACATAAACTTACACACACAATCATCATTCACAGTTATCAGTCACAGTCAAAAAACAATGTTTATTACGTAATATTCAAAGAATATATCCAAAGATAATTATGAAGCAGCAGTGGGAGATCTGGAGGGATTTTTAAAGTGCTCTTTTCATTACAACTACATATGAAATAGATTTTCCCTTTTCACATAGATAGCTCAATATTTAGCACAATGAACGAGTCAGTCGACTCATTTGCAGCTTTGCATATTTTTTCCTGACAGTTGGTTATAGTCTCATTCTGGCATGTTCATTAACGCAAAGAGCAATAATCCTAAACGCCTCCTCGTGAGGATTAATGTTGCTTCACTTCATCTCACAAATGTTGTGAGGAATGATTACTTTCCTTCACCTTCCACTAGCTCACTGAATCAACGATGAGGGAAACCCGCCATCGTTTATCCGCACAGAATGACCTGCAGAGGGGGAGAGAGACACTTCTCATTTGTAACACCACGCCGCTTGTCTGCGCTAATCTTTAAACTTCAATGCTGGAAACATCATTTACGTAATTCTGAGGCATAAATAAACAAAGCACACTCCATGTGTGTTAAAACACGTGTGGTTGTTTTGGGGTTGTATTTTGTATTTTAGGGGTTCCACATAATTTGTATGAACAAAACCAAGTTGCTCTGTTGCTCTCGGTTTCTGCTGATTGATTTAGAATAATGAGAACAGAGCCAGCAAGAACAGATTTTATTCTCCTTGTTGAGCTCGGTTTAGCTTCATTTATGTTTCAACAAGAAAAATATTTGACATAAATCATCATAAGTCTGATGAATGAAACCCTCTTACATGTTGACAACTACTTGTCACAGACAAAGGGATCCACTTTGATTTAAAAAAAGATGTTTTTCTTTTGTTTTATTTACTGTTTATCTGGAAGTTGTCTCATAGTTGGACATCGCTCTGTAAATATTTCTCACCCAGAGCTCAGACTACCCTCTGGACTTCTAGTAACTATCTGCTAAAAGCTGATAGGAATGTGGCCTCAGAAAGGCTGAGCTGGTACTGAGACGGTTGGAGGTCAGGGAGTCCGTTTGGTGTTAAGTGTCTTTTATCATTCATTTTCATAGGGGGTTTGTCTTTTTGAAGGATTTATTTTTTAATATGATGGAAGCAATTGTTGTTTGGTCATTATCTATTAACAAAAGAAGTATCTATATGTTTAAATCTACTTTATAACTGTCAATGTTGCTTAATAAGTTGCAGTCAAGACTTCAGGAATCAGTAATCAGGAAACATTTATTAGCCAAAATATGTCAAACATACAAGGAATTTGTCTTGGCGGTTAGTGCGCGACAGTAGACAGACAAGACAACAGTGCACAAGTAATAAAATAAAGTGGAATGAAATGCTAATGCAATGGGTTAGTAGAATAAGGCTAAGGCTATGGGTTAGTATAAAACAAGGGAATAAAGTTAAAAAAATTTAAATATTAAAAAGTGAAAAAGAAAAATATTAAGCATAAAGTGCACTAACGAACAAGTAACAGACAAGAGACAAAGTGACTTGGGATTGATTGGAACAATATCAAACAGTGTCTTTGGATAGAAGGAACAATTACGACTTAGATGGGCGTTTTTCTCCTTTTTGTGGTTGGAGATGAATTACGGTTTGGCTTTCTTTCCTCTGAAGGTTCGTTGGGACAACAGTTTCTTTACAAAGGCTTGTTATAGACGCATTATCCGTGGTCATTTTCCAATCAGACATGGTCTTATCTCAATACCACAGTCATAGATGAATTAGGCTTGGTGGGGGCTATACTTAGCTTTTGCAGGTAATCAAAACAGTTTCTGATGTTTGGGACAGATGTCGTTGTGCATCAAAGGTAGTAGGTGAACCAATCATTTTAGCTTATTGCTGTCAGCAAGAATAAGACAATTAACTTCATGGAAGTTAATGCAAACTCAATTCACATTCATTCATGTCAAATATGCTCATTACAAAATAGTGCCGCAACCAATTATGTGTTTTCAATATTTTAACTATATGTTTCGGTTTTGTGGAAAATGGAAATCTTTGTTGTATGGTGGATTTTGTCCATATTAAAGAGGTACACAAGGTGGGAGAACTACACACCTGGTTGTTAATCTAAAGACTTTCAAATCAGGTATGCCGGCTGCTGAACTCTAGTCCGTGACCTCTAATCGGAGGTGATTCGGCCTCTAGCCTCACTGTGGTCCAGCGCCGGTCTGAACAAGCATCCCAGAGACACTGCAGCAATGCTGGCCTGAGATTACACTGATGGTAGCGATAACCTGCCCTGGTCTGCAAACGGTTCGGCCCGGTGTGTTTTAATGTTGAGATGTACTGAGCTCAAAGCTTGAACACGTTCTCTCCAACTTCAAACCTCTGAATGGAAAAAGCAATACAGCCAAAAATAATGACACGCAGGAACATTTTGCACCATCCTCACCATCATGATAATATTTTATATTTTGATGGTATCCATTGTTTGTATGACTGACAGCATCGTCCTCGACACACGATGTGGGCGTAATTAAAGGTGAGAGCCCACACATTATCGTCTCTTACAGACACGATCTGAGACAATCTCATAAGCGTCCTGCATGGGAGGGAGGGAGGCAGGGAGGAGGTGGAGAGCAGAGGGAGGGAGGGAGGGAGTGATGGCGAGGGGGAGAAATGAAATGAGAGGGGCAGAGCGAAGTCGAGACGAGCCACCACAACAAAACTTCTCCAACAATCAAGCAAGTGGAACCACAGACTGGATCTCTCCTTCCCTCCCCCCGCATGGCCGCCGAGTTCCTGCACATTTAACTTCAGTGTAAAGTTCTGGTGGCGGAGGCAGAGGAGGGGGGTCCCCCGCTTGGAAAGATGGAGCATTTAATACGGACCAGAGCGCGCAGGAGAATAGCGCAGTTTATTTGTATCCTGCTGCACGTGACAACGACGCACGCGGGTAAAGTATCCAGTCAATCACTAATGATGCGGGTTTGGGGAGTCTTTTTTTTCGGCCATCTCCATACATCACTTGGTCCATGACGAGCTTTAAGTTGCACTTTGGTTCCTTAGGAAACCCTGCGGATTTGCAAATGATGCGCACGTGTGCTTTCTGTGCGCATTCACGCGGATTATCCGCGTCACTGCGCCTTTCCTTGCGCGCTTGTATTTGAATTGAACTAATAGGCTCTGAATCGGATTGTGTCCTTTCCGTTTGGCGTCAGGTGAGCTGGAGGACGTGCACCGACCTGTGATGTGTGACGTCACGTTTGACGTTTGCCTGTGACCGGCGTCGGTTTACCGCGAACAGGTTTAACGTCGACTCGAGAAAGAGGTGAATGGCTCCGAACAGAGTAGATTAACATTCCTGTCATGGATGCGTTCAATATGACCTCTCTGCTCACATTGGTCCTAAGTGAAGGCGCTTAGCACTAACACGCTTTCTGACTTAATTTGGAAATTTCAATTGTAGGCTACCGGCTGGTGCAAAATGTCCTTTGTGGGGCCATCGAATCAATTTTAGCAAACATCCCAGATTAGTTTCATGCAAAACGAGAAACACACTACTATTTTGCTGTTAAATGTATTTATTGTTGCCCTGTCTATTGGCGGATGCTGATGGGCTTAATTGTATGGCGCACATTTATTTATTTAATCAGCAGTTGGATAAAGTGCTTCTTAGCACAGCTAGAGCAGCATGAGAGGATGAGAGGTATTACAAATAATACTGGGTACATTCCATATTTCAAAAACACAAATATTGACTTTTTAATAATTTAATATTATCTTCCTTTTGGAGGGGCTCAAGTAGGGGCGCTCCATTGCCCTCTATTGGATCAGCCTCCACTGGTTGTAGGAGTGAAGTAGCTGAATAGCTGATTATTTTCTTACGTCCATCCTGTAAAAAGAGGGCCTGGTCTCTGTAAAACATATTTCACTCTCTTGTCCACATTTGTTGTACTTCTGTGACTGTTCAGCAAGTGCTGCACACATTTTTTTACTTCCCTGTTTCCAAGATAGCCAGCAACAACATATACTGGATGTCATTCGGCCACTGTTATCTGTCCCCCACACCAGTCTGCGTCCTCAGTATCCCCGCTGCAGACTATTTCATTGCAGGTGTTGAGGTTTAGAGACTCCCTGAGGGAGCAACATGCCTCAACAGCAGGAGTTAACTCTTTGGTCACCAGAAGCCCTGAACGAAGTCTCCTTAGTCACTGGTGGCTGGCTGGCAGGATTTGTTTAGAAGTGGCTGACATAAAGCAGTGGCAGGGGGAGGAAAGCCAACTGATGTAATCGCATTCAAGGGACGCGGCGGGCGTGGTGTCCACTGCTTTCTAATGAAGGGCCTGTGAAGTGAGGGGCTGAGATGATTTACAAGTGCACGGGACATATGGTGGTGCTGATATGCCAGTCTTCGACACACGCGCATGTTCGCGCGTGTGCTTTTTACAGTGCCAGAATGTTTTCCCATATGCGGTCTGTGTGTTCAGCAGAGAGGACTTTCTACTGATGTTTGCTTACAGGAAGTGAGACATTTCCTTTTGAATCCTCTGTTCTTTTGCCCCAACACATTTTTGCTCAGTTTTCCTTTCTTTCTTTCCCCTTTTTTTCTGTTCCCGGGAATAGGCAGTGTTTGTTTTTATTTTATTTGCCTTATCTCTTCTTTTACATCACGGTTCCACTCTTGCTCACGCCCTGCCTCTTCCTTCACTGGTTCAGTGACAGAGGGGAAATTGCGCATGAAGCCCCCTCACTGTGTCCCGTTTGATCGAGCCTCCTTGCCAATTCTGCACCAGACTCCCAAAGGAGGACAGCACGCCTTGTTCGCCTTTTGATCCAGCAACAAATTAGTGGCAAAGGAAAACAAACGAATAAGGCAGCCAAATTTAGCAGGATGGAGAACAGGAAAAGAGGAATTGCACGCCTGTTACAGCTCCAGGGTTTTCTTCTGCTGTGTGAGTTTGTGTTGCTGTAAAGGAAACATTAAACATCAGAACTGTCAGACATGCTGACGGGGGTCGCTTGTTGCTCTTGCCACAGGTGTCATATCAAACTGCTTCTCAGACTTTTGGATGGCAAACTGCTTTGAGTTTTTAATAGTTGGAAATTATGCTTAAACACTTTATGCCGCTGGACTGCGATCTATAGTATTTAACACAAACTGGGCTTCCAGAAACTCAGTAACTCCTGTCCCCTCAAGCCTCTATGGCTCTGAGTTTCTGATCACTGGATGGTTCAAGAAGCTTACTGTGGGACCGTTTTGAAGACTCTCCTTGTAGAATTACAGATGAACAGACAAAGCTCCGCCTTATGTCATCTGCTTATTTATTCCTCCTCGTGGGCCTCAGGAAAGTTTTTAAATAGAATACGTCACATGCACTGTACTGTAGCCCACGCGCACATTCGAGCAGAGGCCACAGTAGTAAGCTTTCCTCCCAAAGCCGTCTGCAGAGTCTTGAAAACAATACGCTCAGTGACATTGTGACCTGGCTCAAATTTCCACTTCTCTGAACATCAGACAACAAGTATCAGACAGTAAGCTGCAAACACATAGAGGCCCATAACTTTCTTTAAATATCCCTCACACACCACGTGTACCTGTCGTACACGTGGTGTGTGTGTATCCAGCATTTAGAGTTTTAGCACATTTTTCAGATCGTAACAGCTGCCTCAATGTTATGATGTCTAAAGAGACTAAAGGACACAAAAGGGTTGGAACTTGGCTCGCTCATGTTAATGCTTGCATGTTAATCCTCTGTGCCTGACGTATTTATGCAAATGCCCATTGGAAATCGTGTGAGATGAGTAAAGACCTTCCAATGAGCTTAGTGAGTAGAAGTGGCATCGGCAAGGTCAAGGCTCGAGGTCCGCATGCAGAGAAGATCACGGTTAGGGAAAGGCTTTGCTGTAAAAAAAGAAGATCCTCACAAGTGTAGAAGTACGAGTGTGTGTCTGGAGGGGCCGTCCAGTTGTCGGCTTTGAGGGGCAGGTGTTTTCTCTGTGGGCCAAGCAGCTCTTGGCCTGTCCGGCCCGTCCTGCTGTGAACTAACATGAGCAGAACAAACTGTGGAGATTCAAGAATGTGGTGCTAATGTGAGTTGGAATGAATTGTGTAACCAAATGCCACCCGAATATTGCAGCTTTAATACCAAAAGTAACAAGAAACTGACCCATATTGAACAGGCATTTCATTCCCACAAGGAAAACTCAATGAGTGAAACCCTGTTATATAAATGTTTCCTTGTACGTCTACTGACAAGAGAACATACTTTTATGAATACTGTATCAATATTTGTTATAGTATTGTTAACAATTTGGTATCAGAGACATTGGCATTGTTGGTCACTTTCATCCTCACTGTCACTGTCTCGTGGTTCATGTCTTCATATTGTGAATGCCGTTCCCAGCAGTTGTCTATCCAACCGCTTTGCGATAACTAAAAGCAGACCCAACCACAAAGCACAATCAGCGCATAATCTATCACTGCTTCTTAGTTTGTATACTTTCAGCACAACAAAGTCCTTTTGTTACGGAAAACTTACCTTAGTCATCGACAATAAGCTCTTCTTTATTTAGAAGGAAAAGAGCAGAAAAGTGTTTGACAACTAAAACAATAACGTGATTCAGAGAGAAATGATGAAGAGGGCAGAGGTCCAATGTGCTGTTTTTCCCCCTCTGTGGACTGTGGGATAATTGAGCAACACAGCGTATAAACAGCGTGTGAAGGCCGTTTGGTCAAACTAGTGTGAAGGTGAGTGCAGGCAGTCTTATTTATCAATGTTCTTTGTCTGTTCATGTGCTACATGTTCCACTTTTCACAGCGTACTGGAGTGTATTAGCTCTCCTCACCTCACAGTCTTCTTGTCCACACACAGCAGTGACCCAGACAAAAGGTCACACCCACTGCTAATTAGATTAAGGCTGCCCTTTAAGGAGCCTGAGAGAAACTAAGTCTTGATTTATTCAACTATTTCCACTGGATCTGAACCAATTTTCCGTTATTAATGACTACAATGTGTTGCAGCTTGTTGCATCTAAAAGGTTTTTGGAAAGAAACACCCCCCCCAACAGTAGTTTTATGCGGAGAGTGGGATCAAGATTACACATTACAAGCTGCTTTTCTTCCTTTTTCCCAGGGTGTGGTTCAAGATGCTTTGGGACATTTGCTGTTACTCACATTCACTTTGGCCTTGTTTCTTGTTACAATTCCACATTTCCCAGGCTCGATTCTTTTCGACATTCTGTGTTGGTGTGAGGCGTCTTTTCCGAGTGTAGGTGGTGTGAGTCATGAAGAATGTCTTCAGACACATTTGCTTTAGAAACACAGTGCACTCATTATGTCCACGTATGACCTAAGCTGTGCTGAGTTGTATGACCGCCGGGCATGGAGTGTCAAGCGCCACACAGCCGGGGAAGATACACAGACGGAGGCTGTTTGGAGGGCATTTTTGGAGGGAAAGGGCATAATCTCCGTGGCGGAGTGCTTCGCTCTTCTCCGACTGTGGAAAGCTCTGTTGCTGGGCAGACACTGTTGTCTAATTGATTAAAGCACAAAAAAAAGAAAAAAGATGCAGAATTGCTGAATATTTCAGCTCCTTCCCAGTTCCCATGTACTCTGACCTCTTGGTGTGAGTGGAAAACACTGTCTTTAGTCCTTAGAGATTTTGCAATGCCATATCTTTAGCGGAGGGGGTCCCGTCCTGCACAGGACAGTTATCTATTAGAATAGATAACTTTCTTTTATTGATTGCTTTATGGATCCATACTTCATATGGCCACCAGCCAGCAGCCTGGGGTTTTGGGGTTGTATTGACATGGTGAAATACAGGATACTCCACAAGAACTATTTCATACTTGACGGGGGTCATGCATGTATTCAACAAGTTTTTGGTGTTGACGCTTGCAGCAGATGTTGCATTCTCACAAGTCCATCAGAGGTTTTCCCCACAGTCTATGAACCAGCTTCCTTTTGCACACATGCATGTGCATATTATTCCGTGCATGTTCGACAGGCCGATCATTGTCAATGCCAGTTTTGGAGTAGGAGGTTCTGCAATTTTGCTTAGAATTCTCCCTTTGGCCTTGTTGCACATCTTGACTGTTCTCTGTTCTCTTCTTGTTGTCCGAGGTCAACAGTCTCCCGACAGTAGCTGGAGCAACTGGGCAAAGGTTATTTCTAAAAACACACAGAAATACTTCATATAGTTCATGGGTGGCGCTCACATTGTATCTTTGGATTACTTAAAACAGTCAATTCTTGTGTAAGTTGTGTGTGATCCTCCGAATGGGCCGACAGAATCTCATGAATTTGGTAGAATTAGAGCCATGTTGCTTCATTTTAAAAACTGTTCAGCTTGTTCCAAACCCCATGCTTTATGACATCTCTCCCGGTGCATGAGTATTTATGAGAGATAGAAAAGTTATTTTTTCATTCTCTATCGCAAAGGAAATTGTTTTGGTGTCAAGACCAGAACAGAGCTAAATACAAATAGTAAAGATTAGGACACATCCATAATGTGAAATGTCAAGTGCACTGCGGTGAATAATAAAGTGCTTTGACAGAAAGGCAGATATGTGTTTAAAGGTACCATTTATGAAATTTGGAATATTTTCACTGCCTCTCAGCGGCGCTCAACATCACAGCTGCTAACATAATAATGTTAGATAATCAATGATAATGTTTCTGTCCATTAGTGTCCGGCGTATGATGTAGTGCATCTGTGAGCTGGTCAGTGGTGCACAAACATACACAACATGCACTAAAAGCCTGCGCGGCCGACTAGTCAATAAGTAAACAAAGCACACAAAAGCTCCGATTACTGCAGACACAGAGGGAGTGCAACCTCATTCCCTGCAGGTAGACATTGTTCCACTACATCTCTTCGCAGTAAATATGTTTTTGTTGTGGCATTAATGCTCTGTACATCGAATAAGGCGTCTTTCATCCTTTATCTTTGCAGATCTTTGTTCTTCTTTGTCTGATCAGGGCAATCATGGCTGCAGCTAGCCTTTGGATGAATGTTTGTTGTCACCAAAACAACTTTATTGGCCAATTCAACCATCGTTTCCAACTTTTTTTTATTCAATCCGGACAAAAGACCAAAAGCCTGGACGTGAATGCAGTAATGTGAGATCTTAAATAATACCAGCATCTTGATTTAAGTGGCGAGGACTTGTCTGTGCCCTTTTAAAGTCAATACCTCGTTCCTTGACATTTAGGTCTTTGTTCACTGTCACAATGGCTAGACCAGATTTTGAAATAATCCCAAAAGACTGTGTGTGGCTGGGCTGTTGGTGCCACTTTCACAAACAACTGTCTGAGGCTAACCCAGCAACTTCTGTAATGATATATATGTCTGGAATCAAAACGCAAGCCTTAACCTATTTACAACCTGCCATGTTAGGTGATGCAAGGGCGAGCTCTCCAAGCTTGGAATAAATGGCCTCTGCTATACAAATAAATAATGCCATAAAATGAGACGTGGGGTTTTTCTGCAAGCGATGTCTAGGCATTGGTAAACGCTCTCAACATGTTTGGTTAACAAGGAGAATAAAATGCCAGCTCTGTATGAGCTGCAGGAGGCAATTTGGGTTTAGGATCCTCATTTCAGATGCCTGGAATGCTAAGTGGTGAGTTACCCTGAAACAGATCCTACCAGCAGCTGGTGGGAGTCAGGCAGCGCGCAAAACTCTGATTCTGGTAATAACGCTTTATCAAGGAACATCTGACAACATGGCCAGCGGACTGCAAAAAAGGCTGAGGCTCATTGTAATGAGAGAGCCAACACTGGGAGAAACCTCACACACACAAGAGCTGTTCTGCTGTTAGTGATTAAAATCAGTTTTGATGAGAATAACGTCTCTTGATATCATTGAACCGATTTGTATTTTTCTTTCTTGCTTCCAGATATTAACATGCACTGGAAAAAAAAACATGCTTACTTGTTGGAACAGATGTTTTAACAGCGAGAATATATTATTCACTGATGTTCTCTGTGCCAGCGAAGTGTTCGAATTGCAATGAATGCGATGCGGACACATTGTGGCTCATTTGGTGCAGGTGTCAGCTGTCAGGTGTTCTGCATTAGGATTACGGGCCGGACTGCGCACCACCCCTATCCTATAATAACACCCACAGAAGCCCGGCCACCTGCCGCCACATCTCAGAGGAGCCCGTCCCTTCCGACTGCTATAGGAAGCAGGAAGCCTCCAGCCACACTAAACCCTGCTCTTCAGCTCTGTAACAACCGGCACTTAACTGAGCCAGACAACAAAGTGCTGTCACACTGGCAGAGTTTAAGTGTTACACTGACATAACTAAAAACATGCTGCTGCAATCGGGCACGGGTTCCACCCTATCACGAGTTGTTTTTGTAGTGTTTCATACAATGCTAGAAACAGAGATAAAGGAACCAGAGCATTTGCTTTTTTTTTTTTATTAAAAAGAGATATAAGCATGAAGTAAAAAATGTGTGTGAAAATGATTATGTGTTTTCTTTTTGTTCATGTCCAGCGGATCCCATTGATGTTCTGCAAGTGCTGGAGCTGTCACAGGATATGGAGGGGGTGTCCTTGGAGGCTGGTCTCTGCACCAGCAGGACGGGCTTTGAGGAGCCAGACCTGGCCTACAAGATCGATAAAAAAATTCAGCTCAGTGCGCCAACCCGACAGCTTTTCCCCGGTATGGGACTTTGTTCGCCAATGAGGATATCTAATAAAATGAAATGTGTCACTCTTGAGAGGCATTCTCCACTCGGTAAAAAAAATGATGGGATCTTACTTTGAACTTACCTTTACGCAACTGCTTTCACAGGCAATATTCTTCATCATTATTATTTTTTACTATGGTCTTACTGCCAGCGAGTGGGGCGTGCATGTTATATCAAATCTGCCCCCTGCTGTTCTCTCTCTTGTAAGATCTCCTCCCCTTCGCGCCTTTCAGATTCAACCATATTTCCGGAGAATTTCTCCGTGATGACTACGGTGCGAGCTAAGATGGGCTCCCAGTTCTTCCTGCTGTCAGTGTATGACGGTCAGGGGGAGCAGCAGCTGGGCCTCAAAGTGGGCCGCTCGCCCGTCTTCCTGTATCAGGACCAGCACGGACAGCCCACACCCGAAATGTATCCCGTCTTCAAAGAGATCGACCTGGCTGATGGAAAGTGGGTGGTTTGAAGATGATGATATTAACGACATATCTACCTTTGTCTATTTCACGGTGTATTCTATCAGTGTTTTGTTCAATAGATCAGATTTACCAGCATAACATAATATATATTAACTGTTCATGTGGAACATTCCCAGCGAGTGGATTAACAAAGCTCTCTCCATGTGCTTGACCTTAAGGGGATAAAATGCTTGTGAAGCACTTGCATCAGTGATCATAAGAGTTTAGGAAATCAAGTATTCACACTCTCAGGCTCAAAGGCACCTCTAATTTGCTTGACTTGAAAGAGGTGCGTAACAGCTGTTTGCAACGCTGCTCCTGCAGGGCAACAGTCAAAATATCGGTGTTGTTTCAGATGGCACCGGATAGCCTTCAGTGTGCAGGACAAGACCGTGACCCTCTACCTGGATTGCGAGCAGAAAGAGACGGTGGATCTGCTCCGTGGGGACAATGCTCGAGTCAGCACAGAGGGCGTCACTGTGTTTGGGACACGGCTGCTGGACAAAGACGTATTTGAGGTAGGACATTAGCCGAGGATGGGAGGCTCTCAAAGTACGCGATTCATTTTGGCGCGTCATTGTGTTATTTACTAACGCGATCAAATTTAAACGCACCTTGTTCTGCATTGAGGCAAAGAAAAGGAAATGTGTCTGTCACTTCTATGTCACACTAAGCCAATTCATTGGACGGTTACTATACTTTTGAAAAAAGGAAGTATGAATTTGGATAGTTCATAATTTTATTAGATAATCCCATGATGTTTTAATATATAGAACATCACATTGTGTATGATGTATAGTACAATAAAATGTACATTTGTTTCTGTAAAATGGTAGGATAAGCTGAGTATAGAATTTACGTCCTTTAAAGCTACTAAGGAAAAAATATTTAAAAGGGAAAATCACAGCTCAAGGAGCTATGAGCTTATAGGGGTCTCCTGTCAATCAAGTGCTGCTGCAGGAACAAAGCAATGCAGTGGAGGGGAGGTGGTGGTGGTGGTGGTGGAGGTGGGGGGGGCAGCTGAAACATCCCCACTTTCATAATTTCCATTGCAAAGCCTAAACATTTCAACAGTGCATTTGGACATTAGAAACATGCTTGAACGTGAGTGTGTCTTGTTGGTTGATGTCGTGTGTTGGAAAAATACCTAATTTCTCTTGAAAATGGAGGGGCAAGAAGGTTCAAACTAAGCTCAACTCCTCTCCTCAGCAGTAACCTTTATCGTTATTAGTGGTTCTCTGCAAGCCCTCCTCCATTGTCATTCCCTGCAAGGCTTCACTCTAAATCTCTCGCCCACAGCATGAAATAGAGATCAGCTCGAGCTCTTCCGCTGCCGTGCCCTCGGCGTCTGTCTGCTCAGCAGAGGAGCGAAAAAGAATAGCAAAGATAGACACAGTTATACGGTTTCGCTGTCCCCTCGGTGTCCAGAGAACACAAGAGAGGCTGGTTATCACTCCTTCTTTGCTTAATAGGCAGAAGCCACGCCCACACTCACTTTCACCTGGGAAAAAAGACAGATGTCCTCGGCCCTGACAAGTAAACGCCCGCTGCTTTGGGGTTTTCTGTGCGTAGTCAATACCCAACCTCAGTGCCGCCCCTCCCATGCTTTAAGGTGCTGTCCAATTCCTTCCTACTCTTTCCACTTCAGTTTGGATATGTGTCTCTCTAGAAACTCTTTTCAGAAGCGATAGAGGAAAAAAGGAGTTTCATTTTTGACCGTGCTCCAAAAACACTTCATCGTCCTACGTGTAGAGATATGGTGATCATACGTATATTATTTATTTAAAGCCCTCACATCCATCCTTCAGTTCATTCCATTGTTGATATTGACTTCATATGTATCAAAGTTTGCACCTAACCTAACGTGATTCTTGATTTTATGCTTTCTGCTGAATAAGTGAAAAATGCTCAAATTCACATTTCATCGAGGCACGGTATGGTAGGTGCGTGTGTTTCAGTGTGCATGACTGGGCTTCAGTGTACATGTCGTGTGAGGCGGGTACCAGTGGAGGAGAGAATACTCAGGCTGACCTCTGGGCCTCTGTTCCCAGACCCTGGTTCCGGGGGCGGAGGCTGTTTTTCCGGCCCAGTTCTCCTAGCATGGGAGCACAGCGTGGGAGCATGGGGACCGTGGTCGGCCATTAATGTCTCTTATTGCTTCCAGATTGCAGTAGAGATGACGACAGTTCAAGTTCAGCACTCTGCTTACATTTGCAAAACCTCAAGCTGTCCGCCAGCTTGGTTGTGCTCTTTGGCAGCTGCGTGCCCTCTGTGTGTGCCTCCAACACGGTGACCGCTTAGATAAGCCCAGCGTTTATTTGTTGGGAAACTCCACTCCTTTCCAACTCGGTTAGTAGTGTAAATCCGATGTTTTTGTCTCACCAGAAATAGACACTGCGAATGCCTCACCGTCGGCCATGTATTGTGTTGTTTTCCTTTGCAGCACACCCTCACACGTCCTCTTCAGATGTCCTTTCTGCATCCTGAATGGAGACAACAGGTCGTGCGTGATTTTGACGGAACTTAACTTCCTGTGTGTTTCTAGAGGAAAGAGCTCCTACTGGGCAGGAAAAACAGGAAAACATCTCTGTGAAATTGTTGCCTTTGATGTCAAATTGAGATTGGTTTAGATTGGATTAACTCCCTCTTGCCTTTCTCTCTCATTCAGTGTATCTATCTATTTTGGCTATAAGAGGAAGAAAACAGGAGAAGTGGATAACAACTCCTTTCACGTTTGATGTTATAAATTAAATGATAATGTCCATTGCTAGGTTCTATATAGTGATCCAGGCTTTGTTCTGTTGCTGATAATAAGGCATGAGCTGTGTTATAAGATATGAGCTAGTGGTGGGGAACTGAGAAGCGATATGTTTGGATTTACTTCACCACTGGCCACTAAAGCCTTATTAAAGACACTACAATGGGATTATAATGACCACAACATTGAGGCAATTAATCTGACTTGATTTATTCCAAATGGCTGCCCAGCTCAGATAACATTTCACCAGGCAATATGTCTGCAATGGCCTGTCAGTTACATAGATTTGTATTGTTGATGTAATATAACATTGTCACACACGTGGGGCTGCCCGCCTGCTGTTTTTTTAGCATTGAATTGTTTTCAGAGGATTAAAACTGTCCATATAGGGATTCTCAATATCAATTGATCCTTTCAATACACAATATACTTTTATTTCATGCAAACTCGTTTTATAAGTAGCAGATGTAATTGAGAAAATTTATAAACCACTGTTTGGTAATATATTTGACAACTTTAATATATCTATTGGTAATTAAACCAACTGTTTATCTCAGTACTACAGAGCATCATGTAATGATGCATAGAAGAGTAGGAGTGGCTGAGGTGAGTGGAAGGCCGTTAAAGCTAACAGGGACTCTGCAGGGCCCAGCAGTGCTGTGCATATTATTGTGTATATACTGGCTGCGGCTTCGGGGCGGGATGGGAATCGAGCCCCTCCAGGAGGGATGGGAACAGACAAACAAGTACAATAGTTGGTAAAGATTGTACCACACATGCTACGGTAATATCATTTTCTCTACATGTAGGTCCTTATAGCAGCGCTGCAGTTTTATGTTACACTTGCTTATTATTTCTGTTTGCTTTTCTGGTTTATTTCAGGGAGACATTCAGCAACTACTTATTCTGGAAGACCCGCAGGCTGCCGCCAAATACTGTGTAAACTACATACCCGATTGTGACTCCGCTTTGCCCTACAACAGAAAATCCATGTTCCTGCAGGAGGTCAGTACGCCACCAACAGGAGCTGACGCCTACGAAAAAATAAAAATGTATGTTTTACACCGTTTTTTCAGACAACGGATGGAGTACAGCTTTAGGTCACCTTCATTAGTTGCAGACACTAAAGTCCAGTTCTCTCAATTCACCTCAAACACAATTTTGTTGTGTTCATCACATTTTTTAGAAGCCACGTGTTTTATAATACGTTTAACAAAATATGCTGAGCTACTTGCAGAGGCCCTTGTTTCACCAGCAGGTGAAAAGAGTTCAAGTATGTCTATCAATAGAGCGTCTTGTCCCTAAGACGTATGATGACCCGTATGATTTATCAGTGGCCAAGAGCCCCGGCCAAGAGGTCTGAGTACAGGCCAAATGACTGAGTGTTTCAAAGAGACCTGCGATATTAAGACTAAGAAGAAGAAGAAGAAGTGTCTTCTTTTAAATGCAGTCAGCAATGGAGCCTTCTTAAGGTCAGGTTCTCTCTCTCTCTCACCACCGCCAGGTGGCTATAACTCAGACATGATATAATAGCTCCTCCCCTCCTTGCGGCCTGCATAAAAATGGAATCACTCATGGATATGAATGACTGTGTGTTTCTTTGGTGCATGAAAGATAGAGATAAAGGGGAGGGAGCCAACCAGAGTAATGGAGGAAAAGGGATGTGTGGCTGGCCTTCATTTGTTACATTCGTTTCGGCACGGATATCTGTGCGAATGGTCAGTAATTGTCGGAAACAGCTTTATCGGCCATGTATGCGTACGCATAAATGAAATTTTACTCCTGTTACACATTAATCTCAATGTACTGTGCACACAAATAGGCATGGAAATATAATTATAAAAATATTGTTTAAGATTATCCGCCTGAGACGGCCGTAGGGCCGTGATGATAGTCATCCTGGAAATCAACATCTGTCACCTCTCTGACCTACTTCCCGTCCTTCCCCGTCCGACACTGACCTTCAGAAAAATGTTCAGGCCATACATATCACTGACATGCCATGGACATCACTCTGGAGGAACAACTACTTTGTTCACTTTCTAAAGCACATTAAGAATTAGCACCTCTGTAGGATCGTAGACACGGTGACCCCTGACCACTAAAGCCAATATGTCTTCTGCATGGTCTTGAGAGGAAATGACTCTGCATTTGTTTGTCCTGCACCATTTCATGTTTGCTGTAGGTTTTGCCAGCTAAACGGTAATCGCAGTAAGGGTTTGACCCCACAGCTCCATCACTGTCCCTTACTGTTGCCATCATCGTATTTTCATTCACAACAGTATTTGTTTTTCTCTCCATCCTCCACCTGGTACTTCAACTTGCATTCCCATTTTCATAACAGGCCGCCCAACTCGGGTCTGATTTTCTGATGAAAAGTGACCAGCCTGATGAAACAAAGGAGCCCTCCAAAAAGGACAGGAAAGGCAAAAAGAAGAGGGACAAGGGATCTAAAGGCAAACGCAAGGGCAAAGGCAAAGGAAAAGGCAAAGGCAAGAAGGGATCCAGGAAGAAAAAACACCAAGAGGAGGATCTTGAGGACGGCTTCCTCAGAGTGTCCACGACGGCGCCTGACCATCTATCCCAACAAACCTCTCAGCCCACAGATCTGCCAGAAATTAAAAGCCCCCCAGAAACTGTCCTCCCCACTGAAGTGCTGGACAGGACCCTCGCGGAGATGTCCACTCGTGAACCGGACTCTACAACTGTGGTGCCCAGCGCCTTGCCTGAATCAAGGGTTACTGAGGAGGTAGAGAAGTTTACTCGTAGATGTGCTGCCCCCCCACAAACACCTTCCTGCCATTTGCAGTTCTAACTGATTACATAACTAATACCTCCTGACCATAGAGAGCGCTTCTTCCCTCTTTAGTAGCTTCCTGACACCACTAACCGGCACCATTCCTGTCAGCGCTAACACAGCCTTTACGGCAAAAATGAGGATGAATCCTAGATTATAACTTTTTGTTGATCTTACTGTATGACTTTTGCCTGCATGTGTGCTTTTTGTAGAACAAGCTGAAGTGAATCTATGCTCAGAGACCAACTACATCTTCTAAATGATAAATATGCCACAAATGTAAAACAACTCATCATATTGCATATATATATATATATATATATATATATATATATATATATATATATTATACGTGGTTCATATGTGACTTGGAAGTGCTTGCCATTAATGACAAGAGCTCAGTGTCCGCTGGTTCATCTTTGCCGTGACTCATTTGAGCCCGACTGTTGGCCTGCAGGAGGACAAGCAGGTGAAGAGACTAGTTAAAGAGAAGCATGGCGATGACCTCTACGACGACCTCTATGACAATCCATCAGTTGCCACGGTAACAGAAGGCCTGAATGTTACTGAATACGAGGTAGGTTAAATGCTAATTCTAGACATGCTTTCACCTCAGCCCAGAGACACTAAGAGCTTATTTTGGTATTCACTACACATACATGGAGTTTCTTTTCCATTCCTTAGCAGATTCTTGAATATGAGGATTACAAGAATGCCACACAGTCGGAGTATGAAGAGTACGAGGTATACGACAGCGGTTTTGAATTCGCAGAGCGGGAAAGAGCAGAGACGTGGGATGGGGAGGTAAATGTCATACATCAAGAGAGTGGCCACATCTTCAATTGCATGTGTCAAGTGATTTCTAACAATTCACATCTATTCACTTCTCTCCCTCAGGAAAACCGCAGAGCTGAGAAGGGCCAGAAGGGAGAGCCAGCTATAATTGAGTCGGTGAGATTCAACTGACATTTCATGAATATCCCAGTAGCTTTAGTTAGGAGCATTAGTTTATACTCTCCTAATATACATTTCATTCCATCTGTGCTCGTTTCCAGGGTACATTAGTGGATGGACCTCCGGGTCTGCCAGGGCTACAGGTAAGCTTATTCAATCTGAACACAGATAAAAAAAGTAAATGTGTCTCTGTGGTTAAACACGTTGTGGCAAACTATTACATAAGCAGCAACTATCCAGATGTGTGCAAAATATAGAGAATTCCAGCCTTCAGGACGGAATGTGGTGTTTTCAAAAACGGGGTTTTTAGCGGTGACGACAATAAGAAAGCACCCCTGCGTTATAATCCAATTCATGATGGCATTTTCGTAACACTTCATGAGGTGATTTAATTAAAAAACTACATAAAGAAGAATATGAAAAGTAAAAAAAATAAAAAGGGAAATTTGTCAAGCGGATTAGGGTTTGGAATAGTATGCAGAGGATTATCCTTTTAAAAACTAAGCCACGATGTTCTACAAGGTTTGTTTGTGTTGTCAATGTTTCCTCCGCAGGGTCTCACTGGCCCAGCTGGACCAACAGGCCCTCCAGGACCCAGGGGAGATACTGGTGAATCGGTGAGTGTGGCTTAGGCCTGGGCTCATTGGGTTGGATTGATTCCAGTTTGACCCCGCTGTGGGACAGGGATGTTGATTGACTGTGACCTAACAATGGAACATGTCCAATTCTGAACTGAACATTAAGCCTTCAGAGACTGATGATGACTCACACATACATGTAACCGGATTTTCATTTGCACGCACGATTGCCCTAATATGTGTTTTTGTCAGTGATTCATCACCATTGAACACACACACACATACGCTGTTTTTAAAGCAAAATAAAAAGGTTCACCAATGAGACATAATAATGAAATACGTATATAGTTTTAAACACCCTTGCTTCTCTTTTCCTTGAAGTGTCCTTTGTTTGACAACTGGCAGCATCTTTTTTATCACCAATTAGTTACTCTAACTCTCTTGATCGATCTAACTCACATACACGTGCACAAATGCACACACACAGCCGTTCACACACACGCAATATTTTCTTTTTTCCCCATTCATGCAGACTCTTACGCATGCACCTGTACACACGCACACACACACAGACACACACACACACACACACACACATTCACACGTGTCCCCACTGGCACATCAGCCAACTTTTAGCCCTTTCCCTGACCTTCCTTTTCAGGGCCCCCCTGGACTTCCTGGTATCGCTGGGGTTGATGGTATTCCAGGTCCTCCAGGAACGCTGTTGATGCTACCAGTAAGATTTTGCAGCACACTCATGCATGCTCACATGCACACAAAAACCACGCACACGGAGCAAACTATTCCCAATGTGGTGTAGTGACATGACCACAAGGGGGGGCTGTGTGATTGAACTTCATTAACATTTTCAGGGAATCCTGCTGTGGGAACTGATTCCCCTTTTTTCCTTTTGTTGCAGTTCCAGTATGGAGGTGATTCGCAGAAGGGACCAGTGGTGTCTCCGATGGAGGCACAAGCACAGGCTATACTTCAACAGACAAAGGTACACGTCCCGAAAACATGTGCTTTGGTGTCATCTTGAAATATCATAGCAAATGGCATTGTAGTTCTAGGCTATATGAAGACCAATGTATTACATAATAAAAATAAAAGCCTGCATAAACCACCCACTTGTTTTCTTCCTCCAGCTATCATTTAAAGGACCTCCAGGTCCACTTGGTCTAACCGGGCGACCAGGCCCACTGGTGAGGCACAAGGGCTCCCGCAACCGTTAACCTCAACTTCACATTCAAGCTGACCAGGCACCAGCTTCTGCTCTCTCCCTTCAACCTTAACCTCATAAATATGCATGTTCAGGATGTTCAAATTGCTTGTGAAATTCTTGCAGGGTTGCAAAAATAAACAACAAACAGATTTACGACATTTTGTCTTACCCCTATTGTATTAGTTTTGTGGTGAATTTGAGTGAGTAGTTGAATTGCTCTGGTTATTATGCCTAAATGAATGCTTGTTTTTATTTTGCAGGGAGTGCCCGGTCCCACTGGGCTCAAAGGGGACATTGGAGAAAGTGGCCTCCCTGTAAGACCAGACACTATTTTTCCCTCACAGCTATACATTTCCTTTTGTCCTCCTGCCTTTGTGTTATAGATGTTTCAATTTGTCTTCTCTTCCCCTTTTATTATATAGGGACCTCATGGGTTGCAAGGCCCTGCAGGGACTAACGGAAAGCCAGGAAAGAGGGTGTGATATTTTAAATGTTGCAGGTTGCCACACTGAACGTGTATGAGCAGATTTAGTTTAAAGCATACTATAGCATATACATGTATTCCACATAGAACATAGTACGATAAGGCCAGACCTATTTTAACTGTATTGTGTATCACGTAGGGGCGCATGGGAGCTGACGGAGGTCGTGGAGCTCCAGGAGAAACAGGATCCAAGGTCAAATCTGCATTTCAGTTGATAATCTCAGAGCGGCATCAATTATTTTTGTTCCAGCAAAGTATTCAAATCCCTAATGCTTATTTGGATATTAGCTTCAGTCCAACACTGTGAGAATGCCACTTTTCCAGCATTTATACCATATTGCTTGTATTTGGTGTCTAGTTTCCTGTGTTTAGGCAGCAGCGTCTTAGCTTGAAGGGTAGCTCCCAGCTTATTAAATGTATTGACAACAAGGGAACTCAATACTTAACAGTGGCAGCACCAGCTTAGTAAATAAATCAAGCTCCCTTGATGCTGAGTCTTTATCAGTCAAAGCAGCATTTTAGATGACCTAGAGCTAATCTGAAAACTCTGTCTCCCCAACACGTACTCGGAGGAGATGGGTGGCTCTGCCAGGGGAGACTTACGGAACAATTCTGAAAATGTTTACACCTTACCGGATATGTGCGTTTCCGGGATTAATACGCTTGCTTCTCTGTTGCTTTTCAGGGGGACAGGGGCTTTGATGGGCTGCCAGGTCTCCCAGGAGACAAGGGACACAGAGTGAGTTAGACTCTGTAAACTTACTGTAAAGCATTGTCACTGTGTATATTTGATAATTTGGGTACTAATGCTAATACGGCGTGCATCACCATCTTCCACGTCGTATGGCAGGTAACTGCTTGCACACTGTAATCATAATTATTGTCATTTCTATGAAGACAGCGTACACTGAAAAAGCCTCTGCTAGATTCTGCTCCGCTATAAACAGAACAATCCCCAAAATCTTGAGGCTCGTGGCTTTTGCTTTTATGTTGTAGGGTGACAAGGGAAAGCCGGGTCGTCACGGGCCTGATGGAGAGCCAGGAGAAAAGGTGAGGTCACGGTTTTGGGCAGAATGGATTTGCAGTTGAAACAAAGCCTAGAAAAGTGTGTTTTATTTTGTTTTTTAAATAGATTTTTCCATAACTTAAAGGCTAAGAGGGGAAAAGGCTTTCAGGATCAGTGAATCAAATCAAAATATCGTATAGATCAAAGATCAAAGCAGGCTTCACTGAAAAAAGTCATGAACTCTTGAATTTTATTACGATACGCTGGCCTTAGTTCATTCAGCAGAACGGTTTGGAGAATACATGAAAACTACGCAGTGCATCCTGAGTGGAAATATGAAAGATAGAAGCGCTGTCAAGATAGTATCAATCCATTCAGACACTTGGTGGAAATTTGAGAAAGCGCTCTATTAGTCTTTGCTCAAAGATATTTGAGCCTTATCTGTCAGGCAGTGAATTTAATTAATGAGCTATTTTCACAGATAATGTTTCAGGGATATAAATGTAGCCACGGCTGAGGTTGACTTGGAAAGGTGCAGAAGATTTATGTGTTGAATCTGTTTGCGTCTTTGCTAATCCAGGGATCTGATGGACCTGTGGGCCCGAGGGGGCAACCAGGCGAACCCGTGAGTATAGCGTATTTATTGCGTCTCTCCGTGCATAATTCTCAATGCAGTGGATGTATTTATCAGCTCCACGCTTTGCAGGTACACAGAAATACCCTCACACAAAAACCTCTTCCCGAGTGCGGCAACACAGAAATGAGATGATTTCCGCGAGAAACCGCGAGGGGATTGTACCGTAGCAGCGTCGCATTAAGAGAGAAAGGGTCACTGGGAGAGACGTGGAACTTTCTTTCTGTGCGGCTCCGCAGCGAACACTGGTAGATTGGTTATGACTCACACTCTATCTTCTTCCCAGTAGGTGAGGTTGGAGCTCAGCGGGGTTCTTTGCCTCCAAATGGATCACCCGGTGCAGCGAGAAATAGGGTGCCGGAAGACATACTAGGAAAGCCGTGTTAAACGACAAAGATACGAGAAAGGAGGGAATTTTGCCCGTTTTGATGAAAGAGAGAGAGGGAAGGTAAAGTGAGGCAGCCAAAGACAAACAAAGGCGAGGCAGAAATGTGGTTGGTGGTGAAAAAGATAAGAGAAGGATAGAGGAAAGAAGGAGGCAGTCGGAAGGGGAAGAGATAAAATCCTGGCCTGAATGATTATATTTCCATATCAATCACTTCCCTGAAGATCACAGATGTGGCTGTGGAACAGGTGGCTTGGCCAGCCTACAAAGCGAACGGCTGACAAAAACAGAGCGCACAAACACCGGCTAGTGCAGTCTGCGTATACTAGCACATACCAAACCAGATGAGCGCACACACACTTTTCTCTCCACACTTGTGTGTGTCTCTATGTCTCTCTCCTCAGTGCGGATTTATGATTTTGTATTTCACGCTCAAGCCGTCTCATCATGAATGCAGGTTGGCTACTGACTATCTGCTATGTTTTGTCTCCAGGGCTCTCGGGGTCTTATTGGGCCAAGAGGGCCACATGGACCACCTGGGCAACCGGTAAGTCAACATCCCCTTGATCGTGATGATTAGAAGCTATTCAGTCTGTTCATCTCTATAAAAGGGATGTCTGGAATTGTCAATATGCCATTGAAGATAACAACAAAGCTATTGAACCGTTTCCCTTTTTTCAATCAGACTTTTAAATTTCATCCATTATTTTCTGACATCTTGTATTTGTCAGGGTATTCGTGGAACGGATGGAGTACAAGGGTCAAAGGGCAACCTGGTCAGTCCTGTTACTTTCATTGCCTACTGTTGTACATGTAAATAATTGTATGAAAATGAGCTACTGGAGGATCATCTGAAGTGGATTAGTGTGGCCTTCTAGTCAACCAATTAGCCAGTTATGTAATAATAAGCTTGTTACAAAGTGCATGTGAAGGCAGAGTCCGTGACTATTTGTTGTTGTTGTTGTTGTTTTCAGGGTCAAGCTGGAGAGCTAGGGCCCCCAGGTCAGCAGGGGAATCCAGGAGGCCAGGTACTATCCCAATACAATAAAAGGATCCTCTGTATGTAGGAGTTAATCCATTTATTACACATAAGTCATATAGATGCTCTTCAAATTGAACCACCACTTCCAGTTCCATCACACATTTGCGCTCTCATTACATGACACTAAAACGTAGTCCGTATACGAGGCTGTTTGTATTACCTCATTTAAAAACATTGGGGGGGTACAAGGTTCAAACGACAGATTCAAATAATTGAATCATACACAACAAGCGCACATCTACACAAACTTAAGCAAAACGTGAACTCTAAGCCGCAACCTGATCGATGCTGTGTTGCGGTGCAGGGCTTGCCTGGTCCTCAGGGTCCCATTGGATTGCCAGGAGAGAAGGTACGTAGCATGTCTCCTCTTAACTTCAGAATTAAAGCCGTGACCTTCTGGCCCCTGTCATCACATACCCGGGGGAGGCCGGTAGAGCGAGAGAGTACGAACCAACCACTTCTGGCTCTCATTCAGAAGAGAGAGCTAGACAGGAAATCAATACACAAGAAACACACACAGGCCAAACAGACACGAGTGATGGCACTTGGTCAGTGTGCATCATGAGGCTGGACTGATGAAATAAATAAAAAAGTGGGCTTAGTTATTAATACAATATGTTTGGTCAAGGAGCAGCAAAGTGTCGGATGTGGTCTCCAAGGCAGCAGTTCAATTTCAGCCAATCGCAGTTTTCATCCTCCTCTCTGACCAATGCAGGGTCCCCAGGGGAAACAAGGCATGGTGGGACTACCGGGCATTGATGGCCCAACCGTAAGTACAAACAAAATGTAAAACGGCATATAAAGATGCATGTTTGCATGCACACCATTCAATATGCAGCATCTAAGCAGCAGCATTAAGCTCTAATTAATAGAGCATAGTCTCTAATTGATAGAGAGCATACGGCTGTGCCATTATCAGTCAACTCTGAGCTCAAGTGTGAGGACAACGGAATCACTGTTCCACAACGTCAGCCGATTCAGTAAAAGAGACGGAACATTTGGCTCACGTTGTTAATCTTTATAGAGCTGTATACAAGCAAACATCTATGAATACCACATCATAACTAGACGCAGGCGGGCAGCCTCCACGGTAGCCTATTGGATGCTGTACATCTGGTACATAAAATTCCAAATACAAGCTCACACAATATTATACCAGCAGTACAGGTGAAGCTGTCTATGTAGAAGCATGTAAATATCTGTACATACTGTATGAATACTGTTGAAGCGTGTTAATCTATAGTAGCCAAGCGGATTAGATTTTCCACCTAAGCTTTCTGCGGCCGGCTGCCAGTGGAGGAGATACTGGAGGCATTTCTGAAATTGATCCAAAGCAGTATGACATTTAGAAAATAATGAAAGCATCTTCTAACATCAAGGCGATTGCATATTGGCACAATCAAATGAACGTCAGTTGATGCTCCCTGTATTGTTCTGCAACGCTTTGTGACACACAATTATGTTTGTCATGGCGCTTCACTCTAAGTGACGCTGATATTTCCTCTCTTTTCACTGGTTGGCTGCATTTGGATATTTCAATCAAGGAGTGATTCAGTTGTGGTGTATTTAGCGGTGGTACTGAGTCAATCTGATTCCTGTTTTCCTGTTTCAGGGTCATCCAGGAAGAGAGGGACCCGCGGGAGACAAAGGCATCCAAGTGGGTAACTGCAAAATACTGTGCGCTGCAGTGTCATAGAATGATATTATAAATTATGGCCTTTCTTATTATAGTTCACCACATTTAGCTCACTTTCTTTATAATCACCTACAATGTCATCGTCTTCATGGTGCAGGGGGATAAGCTCATTGGAGTCAGCAGCGTGCACTCATCTCTAACATCCATGCTTATTGACAGTTAGGCATTTGATTTTATTAGGGATTCAGGGACTGAGTGCATTGTTTAGTAAAGTGTTGTACATTTGCTGCTGTCTTAGACTAAAGCCTCCTTTCTGTCTTTTCATAAAGGGTTTAATAGGAGCTCAGGGGCCCGCTGGATACCCAGGGCCCCGGGGAGTCAAGGTGAGACATAAATGCATCATGATCTCGGGGGTGATGTCCGCCGGGCTGTTTATTCCCTCGAACATTTCCTTTTGCTGGTATGTCTACAATGTGACGGACAAGCTGTTTGTCTATGAATGACAGGTGACAGGTGGTGGGAAAGCTCCTCGGTTCTGGTAACAACAGAAAGGGGAACATTTGCTGGACGGGAGAGATAGTCAGATAGAGCAGAGCTGTGCGTCTAGGTGTGGAGTACACCGTCATGAAAGTAGTTTGAGTGTGCTTGTATATTGAGGCATTCAAGTGGGGTTGTCATGAAATTGCATCTTGCTTGCTGTTTGTTTTGTCGTACGTCTGGTGTTTCATCTGGTGGTTTAGCTCAACTTCCTTCAGGGGAAGCCTGACCTTGTTGGAAATCATCAGAATAAAATGAGCGTAAGGTCAATGGCTACTCAATGCGAAGCAATGTTAGGTCAAGAGAAAATCAATACACACTTATAAATCATTTCAGTGTTTTATGACAGGGGATTTGTGGAATTGCAGACAGCCAGTGATTTTGTTCACCGTCTTTTATTGAGACGAGACTTGTGAGTGATATAAGATGCTTGTTTTTCATACTTTTTGCAGGGAGGAGAAGGAGTTAGGGGTCTAAAGGGAAGCAAAGGAGAGAAGGTGAGTGAAATATTTGGTGAGTCTTTATTCTTTTGTCAAACTGGGACTGATAGGACACTTGATGACTTACAATGTAATGTAACATCATGAGACAGCCAGGTGTCTCATTAGGTAACAATGGTAACATTTACCATCTCTCCTCATCGCACCACAGGGGGAAGATGGCTTCCCTGGGTCCAAAGGTGATATGGGCATAAAGGGAGACAGGGTGAGCGCGGCCCACAAATCACAAGCCCTTGAATCATTTTTACTGTCATTCTCTACCGGAGTGGAAATAAAATTTGAATTTCCTGTGTGCTTCCATTCTTGACTTTAGGGAGATAACGGAGCTGCTGGTGCTCGCGGAGAGGACGGACCAGAGGGGCCAAAGGGCCAAACGGGACCATTGGGAGATTCAGGAGCTCTTGGGACAGCTGGCGAGAAGGTACATTTAAAAAAAAAAAGAATGTTTGGAATGTGAAATACGCAAAGCCATCAACCTGTGCAAATGAATTATTATCAGGTTAGCCCAATATTATTAAGATGTAATGCAAGGTGTTGTGGTAGCACCTTCTCATTGCATGGGTTTCTGAATATTCCTAACATACTGAATATATGGATTGTGATGCCTTCTCGTTTATCACATCTAGTTGCAGCCGTTATTAGGGGCAAAGCTGCCACTGAACCAGTGTGCATCTTATAAACATTTTATCGTTGTATCATCACCTGATGCATTGATTTGAAGAAATCCTGCTGTATTTGTGCATATATACTCAGTAGTTTGTCATACACATTACATTGTCATTTAGCTGACGCTTTTATCCAAAGCGAATAAGTGCATTCAACCATAGGGGTACAAACTCAGAAGAGCAAGAAACAAGAAGGTGCAATTTCCTCAAATAAGCCAATTTACAATTTGCTATAGATAAGTGGTGTGATAAGTACAATTTAAGTGCTACAATTTGTTCTTAATGAAATGTTTTTTATGAACTTTTCTGCATAATACTTTCTCTGGATTCTTTCTTCCTGCCTCCTTATTTTGCCGCTCTCTCTACAGGGTAAACTTGGTGTGCCCGGATTGCCAGGATACCCCGGAAGGCAAGGTTCTAAGGTGATTTAGCACTAATGACCTTTTATGCTCATATAATGTCTCCTCTGGTTCCTTTCTCAGTCCCTTAAGCAGCAGAATGTGTCTTTGGCTAGACTGTTTCCTCTCTGATTAAAAATAAAACATGATAAATGGCTTATTTAAAAAGTCTATTTCATTAATAGTTAATTAGTGCCATCAATTAATTCATGTTGATGAATGGCGTATTTAAGGCTGTGTTGGGTTCGTGCATTAGATTTGCTTTAATTTGATACAGTAGTTAATTATACGATAATGAGACCTCAGGGGTGACGGGTGATAAATGAATGGCTGAAGCTGATTAACCTCTACGTTTGTCCTCAGGGAACACTCGGCTTCCCTGGAGAGGCCGGGGTCTCAGGAGAGAAAGGACGAAGGGTGAGGACCGCGTGATATTATTCTTTCAGTCTCATCAGCTTCAGATTATGTAAACCTTTCTGTGTGGGAGCTGGTGAATAACTGTTGACCTTCACAACGCAGGGTCCAGCTGGTCAAGCAGGGGCCGGTGGGCAGAGGGGTCCTACTGTGAGTACAGCTATAGTTGCCGTCTCTACACAGACATGTATTTCTCTCTGGATCAAGCTGTATTTGCTCTAATTAGATACCATGGTTCGCCCCCAGCTTGTGGGAGGCCCGTTATTACATCACTGCAGAGTTTCCACCAGATGTGTATCTTCCACCTACAGATAGGTTAAGCATTTGCTAATCAGACTGTTGTTTGGTTTTCCAATAGGGAGCCCGAGGTGTGAGAGGAGCAATGGGGCCCACTGGAAAGCCTGGAGAAAAGGTGAGCTTGGACTGCCGCAGGCAAACACGCGTAACGAAAATGTACACACAGACATTTACAGTCACATAAACACACACCCGGCTGTCTCATGAAGTTTGAATGAATGAGTTGAAAGTGGACGTTGCTGTTCACTTCTGGAGGACAGGCCATCTGGTGCAGTGAGAAGCGACGGTCTGGCAGAGGATCGCTCAGTTTTCACTTTCTCCCTCAAAGAGCATCTTGGTAAAGCCAAAGATTTGTTGGCTGGTAGAAAACTAGAAATTCTTGCGTGGCTCATGTTTTTCTGTGTTTGTGTCTTCTGCCTTGTACGACTCGTAGGGTTCTTCTGGACAAGACGGTCCTCCAGGTTCCCCCGGAGAACAGGTAACCTTTTGCCTCATACTGCAAATACAGTCTCTGAATAGGACCATAGAAGCTGCAATTTATCTGTAGGACAAACACCAGAAACTACGATGTGGGGTTTGAGACAATCTGTGTTATTGTTTCCTAGGGCCCCCAAGGACCACAGGGACAAAACGGTGAACTAGGATCTAGAGGGCCCAATGTGAGTGAGACGTGTGTACTGTAATGTGATTACACTGTGATTTACTATCATCGTTTTCCCTCAAGCAGCTTAAATATGTTAAATCTATGTCAATGTAAGAAAATGTTTCCCTATTAGGGTCCACCCGGAAAAGATGGATTACCGGGTCATCCAGGGCAGAGAGGAGAACCAGTGAGTCCATTTTCAATAAGGCATCACATACTTATACTTTACCTTAGAATTATAATTCTTACCAGCATTCAATTGTCAGAACTGAAAGTCAACAGGACCTACTGCAGGTTGTCAATGCAGAAAAGAAGTCAAAAGCTATGACTTCTGCATGGATGTACTAAAGTCAGAGTACGAGTTTAGAAACCCTACCCCTCTACTAAGATCACTCGCTGCATGCTCATCCCATGTTGACACTGTTTCAACTCTTATTCTTCAGGGCTTCCAAGGAAAAAATGGACCCCCCGGCCCCTCAGGTGTTGTAGGACCACAGGTAAGAGGATTAGCCCGTTATATATTAGTTGATTGTTATGCACACATCAGTTTAGTTAAGACAGCATGTTTTTGTATGACTTGGTTGGTTTCAGGGGAAATCTGGTGAGACAGGACCAACTGGAGACAGAGGCCATCCAGGATCACCAGGACCACCGGGTGAGCACGGCTTACCGGGATCTGCCGGAAAGGAGGGTGCCAAGGTGAGTAGTTTTCATCATAATGTCAGATTCATAATCGCATACCAGCATCTCCTTATTGCTCGGATATTAGATAAAGCCCAAGGACTCTCTCAGTAGTGCCTACTGCATATCTTATTTCCTGAGTCTCATCCCAACTTTTAATCTGCCTATAAATAACAGGGAAAACCTCGTGGTGTTGAGTGTATTATTGCTCATAAAAGATAAATGGCGCTTCTTGGTGTGACTTGCTGGTTGCTGTGATTTATGCCTGCATAAGGCCCTGCTGTCTGCTCGCAAGTGTCCTTTTATCTTATCTCATATATCTTTATGTGTGGTATCCAGGGAGACCCGGGACCATCGGGCGCCTCAGGGAAGAGTGGCCCTGCTGGGCTGCAAGGCTTCAGGGGGAGCAGAGGGACCCCCGGTGTAATGGTAGGGCGAGGACTTTCATATATCTCATCCTCACAATCTGTCACTGTCTACCGGGAAGTTTATTACCTCAGTAATTACCTGAGTAAACATTGCAAACCTGAGTTTATGATCTCACTCTACTTTCAACTCTTCTTGAATACAGGATGATATCTATTCATAGTAAATTATGGTAGTTTTTAGAGTAAAATTGAAAATGAAGCAGGTAATGCTTTTCAGGGCTTGACCTCCTTTTGATTGACAGGTAACTTACACAACATTGTGTGGGAGTTGTCCGCGTTTCAACTTTAACTTTTTTGATTTTAGTTCTTGAAAGTTAATTTAAACATATTATTTGCCCGAAATATCTTATTCAGCATTCGGTAATTACTTTGCCTCATCTACTTACTTTTGAATGTAAGTCGCTTTGGGTAAAAGCGTCAGCTAAATGGCCTGTAATGTAATGTAATGTAATCTACTTGTGTCCCTTCTGGTTGCAAAAGCGACAGCCAAAGTACCAAACTCCTTGCTGCAATACTGTCTACTGAGACAAGATTCTTTGAAATGTGCAGCTCGCAATCACATCACAATTTAATTTATAATTCCGCTAGTTAGGCAAGAGTTTTGCAAATGGAGAATGACTTCACTGATAGAAAATCCCCAAAATGGATGTTGTTGTGCCAATGTGAAGGCTGTTTATGTGGATCTCCAGGGTTCTGCAGGTCTGAAGGGAGGAGAGGGCCTACCTGGTGTTGCAGGGCCTATCGTAAGTCTGTCTTTGTTTACTTTCCATACTATTCCCTGCGTGTTCTATAACATGCTATCGGACATATGAAGCAAGAGGCTGTTTCCATGGTAATCAGTAATCATGACCACAACATTAAATCAAAGGGAGCTCCATGTGACATGCTCTCCTCATCTCTCTGTCACCTCTTTTTTTGCAGGGTTCCACTGGAGAAAGGGGACCTGCTGGTCCGGCAGGCGCTATTGGCCAGCCGGGACGGGCCGGCGCGACGGGTCCCCCTGGCCCGATGGGAGAGAAAGGCGAGCCAGTAAGATTTGGAACATTGCAAAATCTGTTTCTTAGGCAATCGTTTCCAAAATCACGCATCATCTCCAACCATTGGGTAATAAATAAGACGTGCTCTCGCCTTGGAGTGTGTCCTGATGTGACAGAGAGCAGGAGGGAGTAAAGGACACTGAGAGATAGGCAGGGAAAAAATATGAATGTGACAAAGCCTTCTTTCATCGGCGTGCATGTGTCATGCCGCTACACGAGGATAGAAAGTATTGTAGTATTTACTAGATTTGTGCTGTTTTCCCCTCTGTTCTGTTAGGGAGAGAAGGGGCCTGTGGGGCCGGCTGGAAATGATGGGGAAGTGGGACCTGTCGGGCTGCCAGGCGCGACAGGATCGTCTGGACCTCCTGGAGAGGACGGAGACAAGGTAGTCATATTGGACACATGGCAGATTATGAGACAATGGTCTGCTTCTCTGCAGTTGTTTTGCAGCTGTGTATTATTTTCCCTCTTTTGTAGTTATTTTGCATCTCTGCAGTAGTTCCATTTCAGTTTCTCTGAGGTTTTTTACATGTACAAATGACGTGATGTTTCAAGTGAAGACAAATGGGACCCCTGAGCCTGTGCATGTCAGGCCTGTTTAAGTAATTCTTCCACAATTGGACAGCCGACCTGCAGCACCGCTGTTAATGAATTTTTTGGACTTGTCGTGTCAAGGTGGGTGGAAGGCAGGACTTAAAACGCAGACGTCAAAATCAAAAATACTTTAATAGTCATAAACTCCAACACAAAATGGCCAAGGGGCAAAAACGCATACAGGTACCGGGGGGGAATAAAGGCTGGCAGGAACTAGCGCCATCCAGGAAGATAGACAATGACGCGACAAGTGACACAAGAGACACACGGCTTAAATACACAAGGGAGGTGCAGGTGATTGGACACAGGTGGAAACAATCAGACAATTACAGGGGATGACAGGACAAGACAGGAAGTGAAGTTACCCAGGGAGACAAGAAGCAGAAAACTACAAAAAAAGACGACGTGAACCACACCGTGACATTGTGTGTACGTTAACATGTTTGCCTCTGTGTCCCTATAGGGAGAGACAGGAGGACCAGGCCAGAAGGGCAGTAAAGGAGACAAAGGAGAATCTGTGAGTATGAATTGCATGTGATACGTCCTAACAGTTCATCTTTACTTGGACCAGGAGGTAGAGGACAAACTGACTTGAAACTGGTTAGCTGCTATTCATTGTAATACCTGCTTGCCTGGACTCTGCATCATTTGTTGAAATGAGCAGATTGTTTTAAGAGGGTCTTTCCTTTCAGGATTGTGGATTGAACTATTCTTCTGCTCTCGTAGGGATCCGCAGGACCTATTGGAGTCCAAGGACCTGTGGGCCAAACAGGACTGCCAGTATGTTACAAAAACTCTTGAATACATCATATACAAACATACCATGGAGTAGCTGGTTTGGGTTGTACAGCGATGACCTGTATTTATAATTCAGGGTGCAGATGGTGAGCCAGGTCCTCGTGGGCAGCAGGGCATGCACGGGGCAAAGGGAGATGAAGGACACCGAGGCTTTAAGGGAGCATCTGGTCCTACTGGACTACAGGTCAGAATTCCTGTCAATTCCAAAAACAGCGTCTTTCTCCGTTGGCTCATCCCGGATTCACATTTATACCTCACTTTATCGCGGTCTTCATTTTGATGACCATATCTTTATTTGCAGGGAATGCCGGGACTACCAGGGGAGAAGGGAGAGAGCGGGCATGTTGGCTCCATGGTGAGTACTGTTCTGCAGGCTCATCACATATATAACACTCTTCTCAAGTGTACTGCTGCGGTCCAGGTCTCAAGTCTGCTCTCGACACCACTTTACTGACATTTTTTATTTAGCTTCAGGATTGTTATGACTTTGACTTGTCTTGTTCTTGTCTGATATTGGAAATCGACTTGACTTTCCTTTACTTTCCAAAAACCTTTTTGAGTATGTTTAAAATTGTAAAAGCAGTTAGATGGATCTTTTTGGAGATCAAACATGTATTTCAATGTTTCATTTACTGGTATAAAAACTCTTAATTATTTACTAGGGTTATTTAGGGTGCAATGCAGAACCTGTGCAAGTAAATTTCTGCTTTTGATTTGATTATTTTGGTAATTTTTTATTTCATGTGACATAACATTGATTGTGTGCGTGTGTCAGTATAAGTGTAACCACTTGGCTCGAAAAGCTGCCCAGAAACTATGTTACAAAAAAATTTTCAATGCAATCAGTGTATAATAAAATGCATTGCGTAATGCCTTCATTTAAGAAAAATAATAATGTTATCGAAACAAAAGGCTCACAATGCGAAGAGGTGATACATGTTGTTTCCTAGATAATTGTAAATTCAGCAGGTTTAAAGGTTTAAAGTGTGGCATTGGCATTATAGGAGCAGGGACACAGACAGCCTACCTCTTTAAACTTTCATTAGTGCCGTTTTGTTTGTTTTGTGTTTTTTTGCGCTGATCCCGCTGCTGCGTGACAAACTCAAAGAACAAACTTATTTTGCTGATACTTATTAACACTCGCTGCCCTAAAACTACAGGCAGCAGTGTTGAGCGGGGATCTGTTCGCCTCGATGTCACAGAGACTCGGGTTGCACAAAGAGGTGTTGACAGACCTTTTCAGTGAAGCCAGTTACGGTTTGGCACGCGGAGCAGTCAAGTGTGAGACACGCGATTGAGATCGATGCTCGCCGGGTACGAGCTGCGTTTACATTGAAACACCTAACAGTCTAATCCCCTCATCTGTTGGGGGACTGAGCAAAACATTTTCCAAAGTCGACAGTTTGTCATGTGATAACAGAAAGAGCGCAGGTGTGACTTTTAACATTAATGATTGTTCTACTCCCTGTTGTGGAGGATAACCTAATTCATACGGAGACATTCGACAGCAACACTATGAAGACACTGAAGAGTGGCTACATTTTGCATGGGGGCTTAACACATTAGCTATATACTCAGTTGTGGAAACTAGTAAACCATATTACCATATAACCAGCATTGTGTTCCTTATATGGCTGTTGGACTATTTTCTGATAAAAGTTGACATCCACAGTCATGAAGGAGAAAGAAACCTTAACAACTGTAACAATCTCCACTCGTCTGTTGATGAAACGGTGATGGATCTTCAAGGCTGACTGTGAATGACAGTGACTTTATGGACAAGAGGGACGAGCCCACAGGAAGAAGCGGCCCCCTTTGTAAAATGACGAAAAGGATCCAAAACAGGAGAGGGAAAGAGTTGCAGAGAGGACGCAGTGATGCACTGGAGTGGAAGGAAGAGGCAGAGCACTGACTGTCGGCAGGATGGCGGTGTGACAGCTGCTAATCAGATTAGCCTCAGCCTTGGCTGTCTAATGAGCATCCTCCTTTGTGACACTCATCTCGCAACGCTGTCAAGCATGAACATGCGCTCAACAAGATTCTCTATAGCTCCTCTTCTCCATTGCCAGATTAGGGAGGGAATCAGAAAGGAAACAAAACAAAAAAAACAAAAAAAGAAAGAAGACAGAGCAGAGATGCTGAAGACTCAGTGGGGAAGTTTCATTCATGTGTGAGCGTTGCGGATCACAGGATTCTCCCCTCTAATGCTCAAGTATCTCTCCGCCAGAAGGATATATGTTTCCTCTAGTCCCACACAGTCTCTCTCCGGGCAGATTGTCTGTCTTTCTGTCACAGTGTGTTCACAACACAAGGCTCCCTCAAAGACGAGATTCAGGGCACAGTTCAACACACACACACACACCCGACTGAAACTGAAGCCGGGTACAGTTGGGATTAATTGCTTCCCGCTATCTCTTGAGCGGCACACAAGAGTCAAATCACGTGACGTCAGAGAATATGGTCTTTCAAACCACAGAGTAGTGGTTTCTTATTAATAAGAGAGAATATGAGAGATGGGAGGGAGGGATGAATCCGAGCTTGTGTCATATTGAGGGTAATAACCTGTCTGGATGTCTTCATCATGTCACCACGATAATGATCATGGCGACTGGGGGCCGTTGCATAAGCGAACCTCCATGACCTGACTTCTAACACTCATTTAATTTGAGAGGCGCCAGCCAGGCAGCAGCTCAGTTAGTTTGTATTTCTGTGTGTGTTTTATTAATGCACTATATACTTATTTCATCCGCACTGATGTCCTAATGAGACATTTTACTTCTCTCTCCACAGGGGCCTCCAGGACAGCATGGCCCACGGGGCCCTCAGGGGTCCATCGGTGGAGAGGTACAATCCAGCATGACTTTCTTAAATGACATATTATGGTTTAGATAACTAGGAACATAACTATATAGTATAGAAGGAATAAAGGGAACACTCCATACAAAAACATACATAAAACATAAAAAACTTTAAAGCAAGGAAAAAGGGAATGACCTTACAAGAAAGAAATTATATCAACAAGCTGTTATATACAGTACCAGTCAAAGGTTTGGACACACTCTCTCATTGAATTGAATGAAATGGGAACATAATTGAGGCTAAATCATTGTTCTTGCTTGTGTTAAATCAACACCAGCAGAGTGAATAATTTAGGGGGATCTATTGGCAGAAATGAATATATATATATATATATATATATATATATATATATATATATATATATATATATATATATATATATATATATATGGATTCTACTGCACCCCAGAATGGCAAACCAAACACTGGCACCAGATTGGGCATGTCAGCTTTTGGCGTGAATCACCCTTTTATATTGCCACATATTGCACAGTGCACCTTTTAATCTACACATTTTTTATTTTCAATTTGTAAATTACACAGACCCTGTGCGAGTATTAGAGTTAGCAGCACACCCTTGTGATGCATACAGAAAACATGAGGATGCATTAGTTTTGGAATCCAATCAATACATAGCATCGTTAATCATCAAACAATATCCTTTAAACACAACATACAGTTCATATCCAGCCTCTATATATATTCATATACCGTCTCATCATTTCAACACTTCCTGCCACAGACCATCCTCTGCTTTTGAGACTTGAATTATTAAAAAGTATTAGGATATAATCCCTGGGAGAGAGTTATATTTACTGCTTTATGAATCATTAAGAAGTATTAGCCTATCATCCCTGAGAGGCAGTTATATTTACCTCTAGTAATGGCCGTCTCTCCGCAGCTTCTCACACCGGTCAATTATTCAGCAGCAAGCGGCAGAAATATGTGTGAGCTTCATGCAGGAAGCAACAAAATACAGCAGTGAAGAGAGGACGGGATCCATACATGGCGTGATACAGGAATTGTGGAAAAGAGGCCAAACGGTGGTGTGTGAGGGAAGAGCGCGTGTGGTGGGGGGGTGGGGGGGGGCTGCAGGGCTGTACTCGACGCTCGTGTTAGTGCACTCTACCGAAGACATGCTTTTAGTGGGTTCGTCTCAAGACAAAGCGCGATGACAGGCATGTGTGAACGACAGACATGTGTGCACGCTGACATGCATGCACATACACACTCGAACAAATGAAACTGATTGAGAGGGAGGGGAGGGGGGGGCAGCA
This sequence comes from Gasterosteus aculeatus, assembly GCF_964276395.1. NCBI lineage: Eukaryota > Metazoa > Chordata > Actinopteri > Perciformes > Gasterosteidae > Gasterosteus > Gasterosteus aculeatus. Next base: position 9,240,653 of record NC_135699.1, on the reverse strand, counting down.
GCAATTCTACTGGGTGTCTCAGGGACTATCCAAACCTGAAACGGTATTTCTCCTTGTGTTGTGATAATTTGATTCCAGTTTCAGCATTCTCTGTGAGCAAAAGGATACTGCACCAAGAACTTGATTTTCAAAAATCAAATGAATATTTTATTCTTGAATTTTGGCTCAAGCTGCTCTCTCTCTCTCTCTCTCTCTCTCTCTCCTCCAACCACAGGGCCCACCTGGAATGCCTGGTGGAGTTGGTCAGCTTGGAGTTGTTGGGGAGAAGGTCAGCATTTTTCCATGAGCATAAACATAGCGTGATTGTGCACATAGAGTGGAATATCGGTAGTTTGTGTCGTTGTGTTATTTGTGTTTCAGTGTGTTGTGTGGTTTTATCTCTCCCTATCAGGGTGAGGACGGAGAAGCAGGAAATCCTGGGTCCGTTGGAGAGCCCGGCGTTGCTGTAGGTCACGTCAATTCCATCATACCTTCCTGTCTTGCTCAACCTCATTCTTTCTTTGCCCTTTCATTGACTGTGATTTCACATGTCGCTGTCCCAGGGTGCTAAAGGGGATTTCGGGGAAAAAGGTGACTCTGGCCTTTTCGGTGCAGCTGGGCCTCCGGGACCCAGAGGAACACCGGGGGAGGACGGACCCAAAGGCAACCTTGTGAGTCTCTGTCTCTCTGGATCATCAACTCTTTCTTGCTCTGGTTCTCGGTTCAGACTAGTGATGTAATATGATGGTTTCTAGCTCACTGGTTTTCTTCACAGGGCCCAGTTGGATCTCCTGGCAATTCAGGCCCTGCTGGAGAACCTGGCGTCAATGTGATTATTATTGTTGTTATTATTATTTTACCATTCATTCATCATTAGGTTATTGGCTGATTATTCCTACGGCATGACATATTTTTCTCCAGGGAGTAGATGGCGGACCGGGGTCTAAAGGAGACAATGGAGCATCTGGCAACGGAGTAAGCAGTGACTTCTTACCTCTTTCATATGTTTGCTCAGCTAAAGTCTGTATTCTGTGACATATTAAGGTTTTCCTTCTTCTTCCTTATTGCTCAACAAAGGAAAGTGACGCGTTTGTGTTTTAACTTCTAACTCAGTTCTTTTGTCTCTTTTCAAAAGGGACCTCCAGGAGCCTCCGGAGAGCCAGGTCCTTCAGGACCTCCAGGACGGAGGGTGAGCACATTCAAATTGGATTGGAAATTGGATGAATGTGTTTGTGTAGCTACTGTATATGTGCTTGTATGCAGTCATTAGCTTGTGTCATCATGTCAGTCAACATTTTCTTCTCCAACCCAAGGGTCCTATAGGTGCTGCGGGAAAAGAAGGGAAGCAAGGCATGAAAGGAGCCAAGGTAAGGAGGATGGCTGGCACTGAGCTCCATGGTTCTGTTTGAACAAAGCCCTTCTGGTCATTACACCTGACCCTCTGTGTCCGTCCCTCTGCTCCGTAGGGGACAACGGGGACCCAGGGTCCAGTTGGGAAGACAGGCCCAGTGGGACCTCAAGGCCAGCCAGGGAGGTCTGGCCCAGAAGGTCTTCGAGGCATCCCAGGTTCAGCGGTCAGTAGACAATTCAAAAAGCTTTGTTTACTATCGCTTTTGAGTGTGAAACAACATCACTGGTCGTGTATTGTAAGTCGCTTTGGATAAAAGCGTCAGCTAAATGAAATGTAATGTAATTTGTTTTTTGCATAGCATTCAGTTCATACACTCATGTGATTCTTCTGCAGGGCGAGAATGGGTTAAATGGGCCACTAGGACAAACTGGACCACCAGGACCAATTGTAAGGCCTGTTAATGGCAACATTTATAATGATAAATGGGGATTCAAACAAAACCCTATTCCGTGTGCATTGACCAACTAATAAATCTGCCATTGTTAATAGGGGCCACCGGGACTTCTGGGATTAAAAGGAGACCCTGGAAACAAGGGAGATAAAGTGAGTATTTTACCCTTGACAGTGACAAAACTCTGTACGAGTTCAAAGCCTCGGAAACAATACTGATGAACTATGTCTTGTTCTGCAGGGTCATGGTGGTTTGATCGGTCTAATTGGCCCCCCAGGAGAACCCGGTGAGAAGGGAGACAGAGGCCTCCCTGGGATCCAGGGTACCCAAGGGCATAAAGGAGATGAGGTGCATTAGGTTGAAGAATGATGCATCTGATGCACTTCTACACAACAGAAAGTTCTGTTTGCTAACAACATATGCCTCTCTTTGTAGGGTACGCCCGGCACACCTGGTCCCACCGGTCCACTTGGACCACCTGGACTGTCGGTAAGTCACATAGGTGTTATTATCTATTCCCATACTGTTAGTCTCCCTTCTATGGATATAATCCTTTTTGAGAATGATACAGTTCTAATATGTGACTGTGTGTCCGCTGTATTTTGTTAATGTACATACAAATATTTTGCAAATATCCTGCACAGGAACATAAGATAACATAAGACAGGAAGATCATAATATTTTTTTATAGGTTATTATAAACTTGATTTATATCCGTACACATAGGTCCATATAGATAGAAACAAAAACAACAAAACTAAATACAAGAAAAGACATTCAGATACTTGTTCCGACGTTTATGAAATAAATTATATTTATGGATTAGGATCTCAGACATTTAGCAACTGAGTTCATCTAGTAAAAGCTAATAAAATAACCTTTTTATACATAAAACAGTGTTTTTATCATTATCAGTAATCATTGACCATAACCTGTGTGTCACTAAGCAGCTAGCAGTATGTTGCAGAGCTTAGATAACTAGAATGCTTATGCGTAGATCATTTTTTTGTTTTTACTGCTCACTCACTCCTCCCCTCCCTCTTAGGGCGCAGCTGGCGAGAAGGGATCGAAGGGAGAAACCGTGAGTTCCGTCATCTTTCTAGTTTGCATTGCATTGCCACCTCTGTACTCGCACCTCAGTTTGGTTAGCAGCTGCTAGGAACACGTTCCAGTAAGGAGAGAAAAAAGGAGTTTGTTCATTGGCTTAAATGTACAATGCTTCACAATCATAATGCTCTGCTTTGTCCACTGCATGTCTTCGGAACTGAAAGCCCGCTGCACGGCCATGCTTGCCTTGTGTGTCCTTTTTTCCACCGTGCCCCGTTAATAGGATTTGGTTCTGGTGTAAAACCACTATTGTGTGTCTTGAGAGCCGGGGCCTTGAACACAAAGTGCTGATGCACACAGATGGATAATCCCATATAAGCAGCCATATCTGCCTGGATAGAGCTGGGATTTAGCCAAGTGGTGCGAGAGAGGCTCCAGGTGAGACGGGCTTGACACAAAAGTTTGTTCCCTTCAATTCTCCAGGGTACTGTTGGTCCCAGAGGAGATCCAGGCTCTGCTGGACCCCCGGGGCCCCCAGTGAGTACTGCAAATCATCCACATCGTGGCCTTCTCAGTGCCACAGCATTACCCTGTTTTTTTGCCCCGTCACTTCTTGCTCACCTCTCTCTGCTACTTCCAGGGACCTCCTGCAACAATGATTGAGCCTCTGCCTATCAGAGAGGGCAGGCGGAAGAGACGAAGGCACCCCGCTCAGGTAGAAGGAGCAGCCCCGTTCGGGGAGGAAGATGTGGATCTGGAGGACTTACTCCAGGGAGATCAACCTCTGGAGGACGCCGAGGGCATGGAAGAGGTCTTTGCCACCCTATCTTCTATGAAAACCGACGTCGAAGTGATGAGGAGGCCCTTGGGATCCTTTGAGAGCCCCGCCCGGACCTGTAAAGAGCTCATGATGGTCCAACCGCACTACAAAGATGGTTAGCAAAGACAATGATTAATGATGAATGCATATTTTAACACCTTCAATGTCTTATGCACAAGAGACAAGTCAAGTGAAAATATTAACAGATTCTCAAATAACTCCATCCATCGATCCATCTTCAAAGTCACTTATCCTTCATACAGGGCCCTATTTAGGTAATGGATGGGTTCATTATATCAATGTTTGGTGCTTGATCGATGTCCTTTCTTTGTGCGTTTTGCAGGAGACTACTGGATTGATCCTAACCAGGGCTGTCACCGAGACTCCATCAAGGTCCACTGTAACTTCACAGCTGATGGAGAGACATGTCTCTACCCTGACAAGAGGATTGAGAATGTAAGTCTCCAATCTCTCGCCGTCAGCCGTTACAAAGCCGACCCCGTCAAACAACATCAGGGCAAAAATCACTCTCTACATCCCTTGAGCCTAAAATTGACTCAACATTGTCTTCTCCCCTCCCTCCCTCTCTCTCTTTCTCTGCGTGTGCGCTTCTAGGTGAAATTAGCAGCGTGGAACAAAGAGAAGCCAGGAAGCTGGTACAGCCAATTCAGGAAAGGCAAACAGGTACAACAAAAGTCTAGCCTCCCACTATTCATCTCAGCTGGTTCCAAATGCCAGGCAGTCTTTTTCAGCTAAACTACTCAGACTAATTGAGAGTGCTTGAATGATATTCATGCATACGATTAAACTTCAAGCATCTTTTGAGTGTGTTCACACGTGTGTCGGTGTGTGTGTGTGTGTCCATCCGTGTGCTATATATATGTATGATTTGCACTTTTGACAATTTGGTGTGAATTCATGAGACCATGTGCAATGAGAGAACTGTTTTTCCGGTTGTCAGCAGTTAAATTCAGCATTCTGGATGACTCACAAAGAGCTTTTGTCAACTCTCTCTCGCTCATTGACGGGCATGCAGGGCAACACGCCCAGAGCACTGGCCTTTCATGTGCACCTGATCAGAGGTCTCATAACACTCTCAGATAATCATAGAGCTGCCAGCAAAATTGCAATTCACTAACTGCCTCGCATCGCACAGAGTCCTCTGATTTACGTACGGTTTATTTCTCTTTCCTTAATCTCCCTACTTCTTCCTTCACTTTCTCCCATCTGTTCTGATTCTGAAGAAGTTGTTTAACTTTTTCTCCCTCGCCAACGTAAACGCCTTCATCAGCAGAGGGTGGCAAGTTTGTCCTTTCTGTGATATAATAAAAACTCTGATTATAGTCTTAGATATGTTTTTCTGTGGATTTGTCTGAGAAAACTTGGGTTGTTTTTCATTCTGCAAGATTTCACGTCATTTAAAGGCAATGCAGTTTTAATCAGGAGTGTATAGTACATAACACACCCGCCTATGTAGAACACTAATGCCTGTGTGTCATCCAGTTCTCCTACAGTGACAGGGACGGGAACCCTGTGCATGTAGTTCAGCTGACCTTCCTGAAACTCCTGAGTGCCACGGCCAAGCAGAGCTTCACCTACACCTGCCAGAACTCTGCAGGCTGGTTTGACAGCACCTCTCGCTCCTATCAGCGCGCCCTCCGCTTTCGGGGCAGCAATGACGAGGAGCTGACACAAGCCAAAAACCCCTTCATCAAAGCAGTTCATGATGGATGCCAGGTCAGTGGCCACGGGAAGGGACTAGCTGGACAAATAGGAGTTAGCCTGGTACAGGGAGCCAGGCCAGAGGGTGCGGGGAGCTTGTTAGTCCTATTAAGCCACGCTGGTTCTAATAATGGCTTTAATTTTTCTCTTTCAGTTCCGCAAAGGTCAGGAAAGGACCGAACTACAGATTGACTCTCCCTCGGCGGAGTTTCTCCCTCTCATAGACGTGGCTGCAGCCGACTTTGGCAACGGCAATCAGAAGTTTGGATTCCAAGTGGGACGAGTATGTTTCAACGGTTAACGTCTTGCCGGCAACAAAAAGAAAAGACCTGCACAAAGTTTTCACTCAAGGAAACTGGACTTTTACTGCTTCCCAAGCAATATTTATTATATCATGTTCCTGTATGTGATGGGTTTGTGGTATATAATTTAAGACTATTCAAAAAGCCAATGAGATTGGTTCTATGGCTTAACAACAACAAGAAGAACAACAACGAGAAGGAGGATGTTTACCAGTGGGAACTAAGCACATTCACCAATGCCAACCAAATATATATGTTTTTCTTTTCTTTTCTCTCACTGCTCATGTGTGCTGCAAAAGATCTTTTATGACCACTTGTAAACCAGGCAGATCAGTATGTTTCCTGCAGAGTAACAGTCTTTCATTCTGTGGTTTGTGTCGGTTAAGTGGGACTTCTCAGACCTTGGATGAACTAGTGTCTGCCTAAGGTTTAACACAGGCTGCGGCCGAGTAAATCAGAAACATTGTCACACTCATTTGCATTCTCAGATTTCCTTATAATGACAATTGCATAGCAGTTGCGAACACGCCTAGCATATCAATTCCACACAAGCACCATAATTAATTTCCTGTGTGCAAGAATGATACATTATCCTTTTTACCCTTCAACTTCAGTTTGCTCAGTGAATTACATCGATTAGTATTCAATAGGCGTAGCTAGTTATTGAACCCAACACTTACTTGAACGGATAAGGTTGTTTCCTTTATTGGACTGCGTCCCGCCATTAGCTTGTTAATAAGCTTTGTGAGCCCTCCATCTTTTCAAGGACTACAGTGGTTTATGTCAGACTAACACTATTTTTTACCATGTTTTATATTAACATATGACATGACAAGCAAATATGTTGAGAATATTTTGAGCAAGAATTAAGAGCATGTTGATTAAAAATGATCTTAACTGCATTAGTTTTTCATACCAAAAGACATATCTCTTCCTGACATAACCTTACTTTGCTTTTTCACACAGTTTTTTCTCATATGTTGAAACTGAATACGCTACTGTTCATTGATATGATTTGCTCTTTGGTGGTGCTAAGGATGATTCTGTTACACTGCGTCTGTGTGTCTCTGTGGGCAGGATTAGAGGACTAGAGAGGCAGAGGGTATTTGCACTTTGAGCAGCACAAATCGCCCCTCAAAGGCCACGGACTTGTCTTCTGGCTGATTGTGCAAATTTCACAGGGTCAGTGAAAAGAGGTTTGTGACAAGTGTGGTTGATTGCTTTAAAGGAAAAATCTATCTTAATGAAATCTAGACAACCATCTTCCTAACTAGACATTACAGCATCGAGGCTGGAGTCATTGGTGTCATCATGTAACATTTTGAGAACTGAATAGATCGTAGTTTTTTTTAGATATTTCTTTCAGATTACCATAGATAATTGTAGAGGAGTGAATCACAATTTGACCTCACATCCCAGTAAATTACCACAGGTCCCGTTATAGTGCCATGCCTTTATTCACAGTCAGAGTTACAGCTCCAGGATTTGTGTTTCGATGACATTATTACTATACGGTCTGTCTCTGTATGTCGGCTCGAGTGGAGACTTCTTCAATCTGTTAAATGGGAGCTGTGAAATATTACAGATATTACATAGAGTATGCATGTGATATCTATTTTATGGATGATTTTACCTTTTAAAATGTTAACGCTCTGTCTACCTCCTCCTCAAACAGCAGACGGTGTGCCCGACGTGGGGAATTTGTTGAACTTGTTTCAAGGCGTTTAAGAATTCCAGTAACTAACACTTCTCCTCCTTTCCCTTCATGTGCTGCCCATCCTGTGTATTGTGTTCGTCGTACTCATTTTATATACTGTACAGTTATTCTTAGGCCTGAATGAAAAACATGCATTTGTCAAAAATTGATGTTCGAATAAAAACAAAGAAGAAATTGTCCTCAGATATGGTTTTCCCCTTCAGACCCTTCGGGCGGGTTGGAACAATAACCACGAGAGCACGAGGCTTCCTGCGAGGTCCAGTTAGAGTGTAATATACAAACAAGGGACTTCATTACTGACTGGTTCTGCAACATTCACTCAACAAGCTCACAATCGGCCGATGTAATCAACTCTGATTTGCTTCCCAGTTCGTTTATTTCAATTAGCTCTGTTTCAGTCCTCGAGCGAAGGCTACAGCGAGACAGAAGCAAGTGAAGGGTGGGTGGAGAGAACAAGAGAAGAGATCTGTAATGAAAGGTCTGAGGATAAGGAATATAACAGAGATTCGGTCAGTTCGGTTGAGTTAGAGCTGCTCTGATGGGTATTTATGTGAGACAGACAATGAGAGAAAACGTCGGTAAACGTCCCAATGGTTAATTTATTTTTAGTCTGGATTTCTTTATGCCTCTTTCACGTTCTCTCTCTCTCTCTCTCTCTCTCCCTCTCTGCCTGCCTACTTATCTCTGATGATATACCACAACAAAGACACGCGCAATAATTGCTTTTTTCTCCATTCACGCAGACTCCTGTGCATGCACACGTACACACGTACACTCACGCAAACACATGCAGAAAAAAGCCTCGGAGTCCTATTCTCTCACACATGTGAGAGAGAGTACAAGGCGCTCATCCCCTTTGGGGCCCACTGTTCAAGGTTAGCGTCAATGGCGGAATAAAAGGTTACCATGTTTTTTTTATTTTTTTCTTTCCTTTTCTGCTCCCTTCCACTCAATTGAATTTTAACCACACTAAGCTCATGACCAAGAAAGGTCATCTGTTGCCACTAACTCAGAATAATGATCGAGCTGAAGAGCAGTGTGACTGTCAATATGGTATTTCCACGGCGCTATGCCCTTTTCCCTTGCTCAAAACCCACTCCCTAGTTAACAATTCCTTTGGCATTTCCTCTGCTGAGAATTGAGCCTTTTTAAGCTTCATGGCGCTTTGAATTTTTTTTTTTTTCCATCGGTTGAGAGCTAAACACATTTGCAATGGGCTAAAATACAATAATAAATCGTATGAATTGAGGTGTCAAACATGAAAATCACTTGGGAAATGTTGACATGCACACAGTGGTAAACAGGCTTTGGTGAAGCACTTCGAAGAGCTCTTCATCGTTGATCCTAGAGCTTTGTGAAAACTTAGAGAACTTTAATTTCAATATATTGTTCTGAATCTTTAATCTTATGTAAATAAAGCCGACATAAATTGATTTTTAGAACTAAATTGAAGGGATTGCGGGACTCTGTATTATTGATTGGAAGTGTTGTCTCTAAAAGACACCGACCCTGCAGTGCTCTGTCTTCTAAAGCTGCATGGAAGGACGGTGTGATATCATTGTTGTATCTCTCCTTCTGAATGTAGAGGGTAACCCACCAAACTTCATGCACCCCAATCTGCAAACATCGTCCCTTAGCAAAACCAAATATACATCTTGTAATGAGCGCTGTAGGGATGTGAAAATGTCCATTAAGGATTTGAGCAGAACTGTAGGTATACAGTTACAATATACAACGGTAGGTTTATAGTTGACAATGATAAGTTACTTTTAGGCCCGCGATTACATTAGTGTAGCCCAGAGGCAGGATGATCCCAGTTGCTAGACATTGGAAGCAAGATTGCCTCTTATTCCATCTCTCGTATCGCTGTGTTCTTCCTCTCTCTCTCTCTCTCTCTGGCTCCTCTCACTTTGCTGTCTCATAATTCTGGAGCTGAAAATATTAAAGACATTTCTTTGTTGTTTCTTGGACTGTCTTGTCTCTCTTCTATGCTCTCTCTCTCTCTCTCTCTACTTCCCCAAGCCCTCGGCTACTCTCCTGTGAAATTGATTCAACTAAGCCGAACGTGTTTCAAAGTCGCGGTTAGAAATCTGCAAATTAAACAGACGTTCATTGAACAGAAGGAAGGAAAGAGTCAGTAGGAATATCTACATATATAAAACGCAAAACAATCCGGATGTTGTGTCACAGCCGATAACAGCAGACATTATTTACTTTTACTTAGTTTAGCATCTTGTAGATGACAAGTTTAGCATCTTTTTTGCATACAAGTGGGAGGGACTTGTATCATCTCTAGCTTGTGCAGAACGCGCTGCGTAGGCCAGCAGAAGGAGGGGTAGTATTGTTAGTCTGCAGTCATGCACCTCTCCCACCACGTCCCTTCCATAGCTCTATTATCTGGGGGAGGGTGGGGTGAAGCGTTTCCGTGGATGCCTTTTCCATCAAAAGTGCTTATCTACTAAAATGACATTAGTAAAGCAGTCAGAAAAATGGGTGGACAAAGAGCGCTGTGATGGTTTGGAGACCCGAGGCCCTGTGCGTCTGAGAGAGTTTCAGATGGTTATCTGGCAGATAGAGAGGCCATATTCAAACACACAGCTTGAGAACACCCCCGCCGCCGCCAACACACAATGCACACATATCTCACTCCTAATTTGCCGTCTGTTGTTGTCCACCTCCCCAACCATTCTGCCATGCCATTAACAAAGTACCCGCAGTAAAAGGACAACAAAGCCACCTGCAACTTCTTCAACACGGTCAAAGTAATCAGCAGTGTCTTATTTACCACAATGGGAGACGGACAAGGAAAATAAATTGAGTTATGATGAGAATAAGAGAGCAGGAAGAGCGAGAACGAGAGCGGCAGTCACTCAACATTCCTGTGTGCGTTGCATGAATCTCTCAGGCCAATTTGAACACGCACAGCTGTTCATGAATCCAAGGCTGTGTGTTAATGAACAAACTTAGCCCCGATCCGGCAAAACACGGAGGTTGTGGTCACACGGGCTTTTGGTTGTGCGCGTTGTGTCTTTGATTTGTTAGTTTGAGCGAGAGAGACCGATAACTACGTGACCCCATTGCTCAATCTGGATGATTTTCGCCCATAAATGAGACGAGGCATCCAAGGAAACAGTACAAGAGAGACAGAGGCCGAGTGAATCAGCCGTGGGAGTACACTGGCTCAGACCTCGGTTGACAAGCCGGGGAAACTAATCGTTTCAATTCACCTCCGTGAGTCTGGCTGCTCGGCGTGTGGTCCTGAATGCAAAGAAAGCCTCATCTTTACTCCGCCTCTCACCCGTCATCCCCTAACCCGCTTTCCTTCACCCTCCCTCCCCTTTCCCTCCCTATCTCGTTTCAGTTCCTGCAGCGACACTAAGAAGGTTGTTATTCTATCACAGAGAATCAGATGTGGCAGAATTTCATGGGCACCTGGGCAGTTTTCATAAATACTGCAAAGGTAAGGGTGAACCGCAGTGGAAGCAGAGCTTATTGCGTGACAGATGGGAGAGATACAGAAAAACTACCTGTGTGAGGGAAACAGAAACTCAGTTGTTGGAGACGGCAACGTGTTTTATCTCACTTGTACAAAATCAATGTTACGTCGTCATCTCTGTTGCAGTGCTGTTGTTCGTGAAAGCAAAATGGAAAAGGCATTGTACTCGATACACGTGCAGAGGAGATAAAGTGCAGCACCAACGGGCAAAATTTGAAATATGCTTTTATGTATTTCACAGTAGTGAGTACAATTGGGCCTGAATCTGCTGCTATTGAATGATTTAGAAACAACCTCAGACATGAAAAAATAAATCTGAATCTGCAGACCAGGGATTGTTTCTAGAATCACCTGTTTTTCAATTTCAGTTTTTCTGTCAGTGGTGGAATGTAGCATTTACCCATGTTTTGCTTATATACAATTTTAAAGCACATGTACTTTAGTAGTTTTATAAACTAAAAATACATTAGGTAATAAACACCTTCTATGCATATATATATATAATATATAGTATATATAAGTCTATCATTGATTACTTGCATTTTGTGATGAAATAAATGATCTTGACAATATATATATATATATATATATATATATATATATATATACAGTATATTGTCAAGATCATTTATTTTTTATTTATCACAAAATACAAGTAATCGATGATAGACTTTTATAGATTAAACTACGCAACACAAAGTCCTCTCGTAGTTGGATTAGATGAAAGTGTATTGCCTGTTTTGAGGCTGAATTTACTTGCTACAGAAACCCTGTAATCACGGCCAAATTAAATTATCACTTGGAAGTCAAGAGATCAGCTTATGTTTAGGAGGGACGGTCACTATCTGCTAAACCTTCTCTAAAGTTCAGCATCTCAAATAAATTAGAAGGCTTTTGAACAGTGTACACTCTACCATGTAACAAAACAAGTGCCAGTCAAGCGCTGAACTCTTTATTTGGGGGATAGCAGATGCGTATAGAGGGCGAGGAAGCCGGCCGATGTAACATGAAGATACTGTCATCGGGAGCGCCAAACCGTGCCGCTCAAACAGAGATCTTTAGTTGAACCCTGGGTCTCTCTCCATTTCCTCTAGGACACATCAAACAGCCATTTCTAGTCAAGTCCCATATGCACGCCTCTTTCAGCATCAGATGAAAGTGCACCAACGTACTGATTGAGTCCTTTGCTGTCTGAATAAACCAGAACCTAATCTGTTTAAACCCCAATGCTTCAAATTTGAATTCTATTGATGGTGTGGGATCCACTGGCGCTTTGTGATCTATACTTTTCATATATCTTTACACAGGTGTGCACGCGTGCTCGGGTTGTAGAACGAATGTGTGCTTATGCCGGAGATACTGTGTGTTGGTGTTTGTACCTATGCTGCAGCAGTGCTAATGAGAGACGAGGGGTTACAGCGTATCAGGCCCTGGTGCTTTGAGAGAGGAGGTGAGTGACAGGACTCATGAATAGTTAAGGTCCGACAGCTGCTCATTAACCAGGAGACTGAAAGCAGCCCTTCCTCTACGAATGCACGAAGTTGCACGTTAACACAAACACAAGCATGGAAATACACACATGTATGCAGATGTGGCCACGACCAGAGCATACACATTTACGTACACATACACAAACACACGTACACACAAGGAGTTCATATCTCCTTCATCTGGGTCCCCTGATTCTCCTGTGTAGCGGAGGCCAATGTTGCAGGTCCCCGGGCTGCATAGACCGGGTGTGCCTATTAGCTATGTGCTAACACCACTCCCACAGGGACAAGCCCCTCACTGAATATGGAAACACCTGCCAGATGTAGTGTGAATGTCGTGAATGAGTGCAAAAGGCACTGAAGACTATAGTGCCCAGAGAACAAATGTTCACTTTGTAAATGGGTTTAATAGAAGCACGGTCAGTAAAGGTCAGAACATGACCTAGTGCGCGGTGTAAGTACAAACCCAGAACCAAGTTCTTCAGCGGTATCCACTGTGTAAGCGTACAACGCATATGAATGTAGCCGACATGCAAGAGGTTTTCACACCAGAAAGATTATCTGGTTTAGAAAACCAGTACATTTAGCAAAGCCACAGATTACGTTTGCCATCATGTTTTTTTTAAATTGGCCAAAACCCCCAAAATATGTCTGAAATTATTTGAATTTGTCCGCTTAGTGATTTATCATGTTAAAATTTTCCAATTTCCTTCTTTAACTGCTCACAGAAAATCATTTTCCCCAGAACATCATGACGTTTGCAGACGAGCATAGGTGAGAAATTAAGCGTTTTGGTTTGCTGCCAAATAAATGAGAACATCAAACACTGCGTTCCGCTACATACTTGTCTAATCTGCATACATCTCATGATCAAATAGTCATGGATTTAGCTCAAACATTCATATGCAAATCAGCATGCGATATCATCTGCAGACTTTTTCTGCCAGAAACTGCTGCAGGAGAATTGGTCTGATTGATTCCGAATTCCATTTTAATGTTAAACGTTTATTTGGGCGAAGAGGATCCATTTTTTAGAACACTCCCTCAGAAGCCAACCCCCATTTCTTGTGAGACTTAAAGAAAAGAAACAGCCAGTGTGATATAAATGGAAATGCATGCAGCAGCACCTCTAGTTAAAAGCCTCTGATGGAACGCTCCTTTTGTTTGCAATCGATTGAGAGAGAAAGGCATCTGCCGTGTAATTGTAGCCTCATTTGATCTCAACTAAACCGTGCAGCTAAGCAAGGAGGGAGAGAGAGCAGGGCAAGCTAAAGCTGGAAACACCTTCATTACAACAAACGCAAACTCCAGCACACTTCCTCACTTGGCCTGACTCTTGTTCGTCTACACACACACACACACACACACACACACTCCTTCATTTGCACACTCCTTTTAAATTATGTCGCCCTCCCTCGGCCGGTGTGTCTTTTTTCTCCAATCTCTGTGTGTTTCTTGTCTTCAATCATACTCAACAAACAACTTTTCGCACAGGGTGCGCACACATACACAAACACACAATCGCTCTCTCAGCCTATCTCGGAATGAGGCTGGGATTGATTCTAGAGTGGGGCGAAATGAGCAGTCACTCTGAATGGGCAGAGGCGTCGCATAATGCAGATATGAACGTCAGAGGAATAATTGAAGGAAGTGTTTTATATGTAAAAAGACAGGGGAGGATAGAGAGGAATTGAATCTCAGAGAAAATGAGGAGCGGGTTCTGTCCCAGGAGAGCGACTCACAATGCCTGAGCCTTGTTTGAAGAAAATAGAGGATAATTAGAGTGGTCAGTGGCTTCGACGGGGCCCAACACCACTCAGCCTCACACTTCCTTTATCTGTCCTTTGCTCACTCTTTCTCTCTCTCTCTCTCTCTCCATTTGTAGGCCTCTTTTATTCAGCATCTCTCACTCAATTGTCAGTCTATGTTCTATGCTTTCTTTCCGCCTCTTGTTCTTTCTTCCATCTCATCCATTCACTTTCTATTTGTACTCTACAACCCTCGCTTTTTAAAAACTTTTTCTCTCTCGCTCACTGAAGCCCTCCAACCCCCGCCACTTGTAGCAGTTAAATTACTGTATCTCTACCCTAGCAGGCGCAGAGTTACATCAGTGGAATTGATCAGATATTCCAGGCACACATGGACAGGCATGCATCATGAGTATTTGGAAGTGGCCAATGCAGTGCTCTTCAGACCGCTTATGATGAGCACAGCTCTGTAGAAGCAGTGCATTAAATACCTCTCTGCTACCTCCAGTTTCATGTCAAATGTCTTTCTCTTACTTTTTCTTACAAAGTTTTAACCTCTACCCCTGCAGGCTTTCCCAATTGCACTGTGTTGACCTGAGCCAACTCAATATATGTTAATACTAATGCATCCTCCGAACCCTCCATGTGAGCAGTGTGCACTCGCAGCCTGAGAGATGACTGATTTTCAAAGGAATCACAACCTCACAGCAAAGTTCTGAGCATATTTGTGGAGTAATCCAGTGTTGTTTATTACAGACTTGTCTCTATGGCAACAGACCTGCCAGCAGCTTGAATACTGTGTTTGGACGTGTAGCTTTAACTTGCAGGTCGTTGCAGGACAGCAGATGACCATATTTCCTTGTGAGCCAGAAGGAAATAAAAACCCGCTGTCCTCCCTGCCGGAGACACAGTCCACCTAGGGTTTTGAAAACAAAATAGAAACAAAACTTCCAGCCTTTCATTGCTCTGTTTACCAATTCTAATCATACGTGAGTGTCGTCATAAAGCAAAATTACTTCAGCTAGTCGATATTGTACAGAGATGAAAATCATTACAAAATCCATCGAGGTGCTACACAATCACAGAGGAGATTCCTGGAGCTTGCCATAAGCATTTGTCTCCCGGCGTGTGGTCACAGACCGACAAGCAGCATAAATAAATCCCCACAGTCGGCAACGTCCTTGTGCTTTCGCTCCCTCTGCCTCTCTCCAGATGACTTGTCCTCTGTCTCGCTCTCTCGCTCCGAGTCCCTGGATATTGATTTCGACCCTACTGGAGGGAGCAAGAATAAGATAAATAAGGACTCAGAGGCCATGAACATTTCTCTTACTTGCCCTAACACGAGGGGATGGATATTCTGCCAGACCTGAGAAAAGGGTCATCCATTTCTTCGGTCACTTTCATTGAGAAAATAAGCTCACAAATTACCTGAACCACAGGGAAGTTTTGATGATTTTAGCTGAAGAACGTTTTGGCACAGACAGTTGAAATTGTCATGGGGTGATTTATAGTTCTTAAATGACACCACCTGTAAAATATCACAACATATAAACTGAAATGAAATGCGTTACAGCTGCAAACATTCACAGGCACTTAACAGAGGCTTGGTGCACGGCGCCTCTTCAACAGTGCCGCCCCAAAAAATAATCACCTAAGCAGGCGCCCATTTTCAGGCTGATCAGGATGATTATCTACGTAGTTCTCAGAAACTGTCTGTAACGCACCGTGTCACACCAGACCTCCATCAATCAAGCCAGGTCTCACTGAAGTGCAGTAAGGATTGAAGTGATTGATTGTTACACACCACTACGCCCTGTACGGCCAAAGCGCAGCTATCTGCACCCAAATACGCGGCACACATGCACGCGTGAAGTCATCTGTAAACACGAGCACCCACAGTGGAGGTAAATAACTGCCGGTATCTTTTGCAGCGTCGAGAGCAGTGGCGCGAGGCTTCCCCTCAGATTTTGAAAGCCCTATCTGTATCAGGAACAGCAAACCGAAAAAGCAATTTGCTTTGTCACACAGAGACATGCTTGACTACACTGAATAATTGCACTGCAGCTCTGGAAAGAGCTGTTTTCCTTTTATCTAATGAATGCCTTCAGGGGACGGAGCATGGGGAGGTGTGTTTTTCTATCCATCTTTGTGTGTGTCCCTTGTGTGTGGAAGCAGTGTGCAGTATACGTGTCTCAGGACTTCTGCATGCATGTGTCAACATATGCGCGATAAGCAGTTGCGGCATAAAGAAGACTTGAAATGCCCTGTTAGTATCTGATCAAGTGTCCCTCTGCTGCTCGCTCTTCCTTCGTGCCGTTCCACTGCAATATATAGATTCATCAAATCTGCATGCTGCCTCTCGGCTGTGTCCGGTTCCAGGTGTCCCCTGATTCAATAATGCAGAAGCAGGTTGGAGAATAAAAGCCCCTGTGCCTGGCTTCAGACTCCTGAGGAGTGCTGAGTCCTCACTGCGTGGCTTGCAGACTCTGAAGAGTACAGCCTCCTACCCGTACCTAAACAGTACAGTACTAAAGTTGTCACCATTGTGTACATTTACTCACTGATTTACAACCGGTTTTAAATACATGTAGTATTCATCTTTGCCATTATTGAGCACCTGTCATACCCTAATATATATAGTTAGATATACAATACCAGTTAACGGTTTGAACACACCTTCTCATCCAACCATGTTTGACAGCTCTACAGTATGAGTTTACTTCGGCACTATTTTCTATATTTCTCACGCTTTTTCTTCATGCATACTTAATTAGCATTGTTGCAGAAACCCCGGATCCAAGATTCTGTGTAATTGTTGTGCACATCACTATAAATAACTTGAACTTAAGTACGGAGGACTGGGAGAGGCCCGTTTTCGCGAGTGAGTTAAAAAAAAGCCACTCTTTCTTTATTTTTGGTCGCTTAAGAAGCCACAGTCCTGTTTGATCACCAGCGGCGAAGGAGAAGGCCACGCACATGGGGACAGGGGCAATAAAGACAAAGACACAACAAACATGAGGGAAGAACGAAGGCACCTTCTCTAATGACTATTGTGTGTTCAGGAAAGGTTTTCAAATTTGCTGTACTGACTTTTAAGCTTTGTTCCACTGTGGAACTATAATTAAGTCATCAGACAGAGTTTGGAGTCTTTACCTTCATAATGAGGCTGAATGTGCACAGTTCATGCTCTGAGGATAAGCTGCTGTAATCACTTCTATCTGCTCAATTATGTAAAACCATTCTTTTATCCGAGGAGTCTCTTACTCTTTATCTCTTTCTCTGTCATGGTCGGAACTGGTCCCATTGAAGAACAGGGACGTGGTAGCAATGAACACATCGGCTGGGAGATATCATCCATAGATAGTTGTGCCTGGAATTTTCAGCTGAATTGGCTTCTGGGCACCATATGAAAGAAGAGGTGCAGCTACACTGTAAGAATACTGTTTTATTACATTTCACCGTGCCCATTCTAGTATCTGTCTGAGGTACATTAAAGCTCAGATCTCAGCATTGTACAAGACATTTTGCTTTCTTCTCCCTCTCCTTTTCAAACACAGGACCTCCATTGCACATGTTTCCTGAGATGCATTAGAATCATTAGTGGTTCCGCGACAGTGTGACGGATGTTGCAAGTTATTTGCAATGAAAGTGAACACCTGCACATCCCTAATGGAGATAACCTGGTTGCACTCCTGGTTGATAGACCTACATCAAAGCTCTCCTTCTACACTACTTCAGACGTAACTACACCGCTAGGTGCTGCACACAAAAACAAACTCATGTACTCACCCGCACACACACTCACTCTTGTGGCAGTGGAGAGTGAAATCTTGTGATGCTCGGTAACTTTACATCACAGATAGGCTGCAATGGAGGAAAGAAAAGCCCTAAATGCATGAAAAAAACATGAAGCTGCCGCTGTTTCAATGGAGCAGAAAAAAAACACAATGGAAAAATGTCAACAGCAAAAAGCTGTTGTTTTCGATTGCTGCAGGCGACATGGACTTTGGTTGCCTCGTGTTTCTTTCCTTCCACATTATGCATCATGTTTTCATCCAATTAAACACAAACACCGGCCGCCCAGCACAACTCTGAGTGCATCTTGTACTGCTCCTGCAGGGATGAACAAACAGAAGAGGGATAGAGGGGGAGACGCGTGAGGGGCGGTAGGAGGCGAGAGAGTGATTGTTTGAGATAAAGCGATGAGCAGGTGTGATTGTGTTTGTATGTGTGGGCTGGAGGCTTCACTTAGAAGACGGACCTTTTGGCCGACTATCCTTACGTGCCTGCCCGTCTCACCTCATGTCTTCTGTGGGGGGGGCAATGCTTTGCTGTTGCTTTTCTTTGATCCAGAGACATGAGCAGACGACTATGCACTTCATTTAGATAGTGATTGATGATGTTTGCTGAATTATGGCGAGGCAAAGACTTGAAGCATGGCGGGGCCTCCTCATTGGAAAAAGACTAAACTAAACCTGAGGTGTCCTTGCCCCTGGTTGTCCTGGTTACGTGCAGGTAGTAAAGTGAGACAGCCCAAGAGGGTGTGAAAAGCAATGTTTAATTCCATCTTCGGGCACCCATTGAGGATTTCACACCTTCCCCTCTGGGCACTTTGGTGAGAATTGCTATGGCAACTGAGCACTCTTAACCTTCTGACCCAACCTCCTCACCGTCACTAACTGTTCGGGGTCATTCCATTTCAAAATAATTGAGCCATTTCCTCATCTGTAGGACGCAGGGATGTGATTTACTGAGCTGTCTTTTTCTTAACACTGATCTGAGAGGAGCAATGATGATGATGATGATGATGAGCAATACAAAATTGACATTTTAATTGGAATAATAACAGTTTTTCATAAATCCTGTCATAAAGGGAGGTCCACGTTGACTACGTCCAGCAAGCTCTTCCCTGAAATACCAGCATCTCAGATGTCTGAACCAAATGTCTATAGATTTTTAATGCCTTTTCATTAGGGAAGCGGAAGACACAGCAGACGGGTGAGAGTGAGCTGTGCAAATCCATTCGGGTGTACAAAGACATGGCACGTTTGGGACTGGTGAATGAGGTGTTTCATGCTTTACATACACGTTAATTAACGAGACATGCATTAGGAGGCATGGCTTCGGAATTAGAAATGCATGCAGTTGTAATGTTTGCACCAGGCTTTCAGATTGGATTAGGCATCAGCGCTATGTTTACAGGAGCTTCAGGGTTAACACTTCCATCTGTTTGTTTATTGACATGTTGCTGCTGTTGTTGTGAGGGATGTTGGTGTGAGATAGATTTGCTGTGTGTTTATTCATCAGTATTACTTTGAAGCCCAAGACCGTATGCTGCATCAGCTCAACATTATCCGGTGTGCCCATTGGAATATAATGTAGGCATTCTGGAGCATATGGTCTTTCAGTCCTATTGAATAATAACTCTGGAGCACCGACAGAAGCAGTAACATTATGAACATCAATAACAACCATAATGACCTGTTATAGGACAGACTAAAATGTTTTCTAGATGGATAGACAGAGAGAGTCGTGTTCTCCAACTTCACAAAATGAAATTAGACCGTCTGTGATGATCTACAATCTAGTGACTGGTTTGTCTGCCTGTCTAATATTCACTATAACCATGAACAATACACTAAACTCCTCTTTCTTCGCCTTTGCTCTAACGCAATTCATTCAGTGTTTAAAACTTCCCAGTTATTTGACGAGAATCAACGCCTGGAAATTGAAAATCTATGTAATGATAAGCTTGGCAATGGTGGCTAAGCACAAATAGTCCCATCCAAACGACAGTGTTTTAGCGCTGATGAACAATAATTTAGTGCCTGCACAGGAGACCGACACTACTGCATACACAATTGGCGGTTGTTAAATCTACTCTCTATGTTCATATATTTTAGAAAGACACTCAAGAGAGAAACACAAACACCTGTGATTAATTCATAAAGTATTAAATGCAATGAAACAAACTAACACAAACAAAGGCAACCATCAGGAAGAGGAGAAAAATGAGGCCGAAATGTAAATTAAATAAAATGTAATTTTAGTGTCTAATCTGCCCAACACAGTGCATCTGCGTGTGAGGTCACAGAGGGAGAAACAATTCCTGCCTGAGAGGACACGCAGTAGCCCCGAAGGTCTGTTTTTCTCTCAGCCTTCTGGCTGATCGAGAAAAAAAAAAGGAGAAAAATGTTGCATCTTTGACAAATGGGTTGTGCTTTGTTTGCTTTTACCTCGGACACGTTTCCCCCGGCTCCGTCAAAGCCCTAAGCCTCTACACTGTAACTGTAGGGGATGGAGATGCAGATGGAAGCGAGCAACCAGAAGAAGGGAGGACTCTGTTATTACAGTGTATACTGTATATCCTCAACATGACTCTTAAAAAACATGAGCACTCTCTGACCCCCATGCAATGACTCAACATCATTTTTTACTCACCCCGGCTGCCCTGTGCATCACTATTAATTCCAGCCTCATGCTTTACTGTACCAATCTGAGCAGAGGCACCACACAGGACGGTACAGTAAGGTCCTTGTTGAAAACAGCAGAAAGGCAGGAACCATCCCTCCAAATTCTTTCCTTGTTTTTTTTCTTTAATACACAACTGCTCTCTTGCTCCGCTGAGGCTTCTTATTTAAACTCCTTGTGGCTGTTCCTACAGGAAAAAACAGAGGAGGTGTGCACCAAGCCACTGGGGGCAGCAGCAGGGTGGAGGAAGTCAACCCTCTGCTGAACTCCAGGGGCAGGTACTGGAAGAACCTAAGCCACCAAAGGGCCCGGTCCAACGTCCTTTCTGAATATGATATGAACTACTATAGTAACTAGAGCAAACTATTTTTTAAATGAAATAGAACAATAAATAGTGAATATGTTATGTGTGCTTTGTAAATGAAAAACAAATACACAGCCTCAAGTAATATAATTGTTTTCTGTCTGTCGCAACCTGTTTTCTATTTTTTTTCCTTTTTTTTTTAATAAACTCTAAATACTGTCAGGACTGCTTCATGATAACAGGAAAACAGAAAAGTTTGATATGTAAGTCAGCTACTTTTAAAGAGCCTGTGGACCCACTCTGTGGTGGCTGCAGCTATATGACGCCAAATCAAGGTCAAATAAAAAGGTAACTTTTGGTCTTGAACATACAACAATGTATTAAAAATAAAATAAGTGGACAAAAAGTATTTTCGGGTTGAATATACTTTTAACAGTTTACAGTTCCTTTTTTAAAACTAAAATATTTTTTATTCTTCACTTATATATATTTTTTTAATATTTGCTGTGTTATATTATTCTGTTGAAAATGTAATATTTTCAGATTCAAATCTTATTGTCACTTTCGGATCATTTTTTTGGGCCCTGATCTGGCGTAGGAGGTGGGGCATCAACTGAGAGGCGTATAATCATGAGTGACAGCTTAACAAATAAGGCTGAGGACAGATTCAGACTTCCCGGTTCAAAAGCTGGTCAGCAAAGCGTTGTTAAAACAAAATCGATACCTCTGTAACCTTAGTTAGTGCTATTAGCACTGTCAGCTGCAAGTAGCTGGATTAAACCATACCATGTTAAAGAGGTTCCGAATACAACACATTTACATATTGCCAATATAGGATGTTTTGATCACCTGCTTGAAATGGAGCACATGTGTTCTTCGTGTATTGTTTTGACGCTGCAGCCAATCATTACAGGGCATTCAGCACTATCAATTAATGGATAGAACGGGCATCGGAGGCTGTTTGATTTATCATTTCCAATTCAGGCTGTCAGAAAAGCAGACTCACAAGCCCAAACCATTCAATCACTGTGAAACAGTTCACTAAAGAAATAAACCCTGAGGCCTAGAAAATACCTCTTAGAATGCCCCTTGATCATTTAATTACCACGGTTAGCTGACAATTATCTTCAACCAAGAATCCTTTTTGTCATTCCCAAAACAACAAGAAAATCCCTTGGTTTTGGCATCTTCTGATAATTGGACATGCATCTGAGCTGAATTAATGTTACTAACTTCGAGCTGTCAGTCACTATGTTGACAGTTATCTCTCCCCACTGGGCTTATTAGCAACACGCCATTGCAGATGAAAGAGCTGAATGTCAGCGCTTTTGCGTCTGTCGTTGCAGTGGAAGCAATGCATCTACCTACCTACCTATTTATGTACCTATCTATTTATCTACCCACCTATCTAGCCTTCCCTCTCTCACAAATGTTTCTCCCCTCCCTCTCTCCCCCTCCTTCTACCCCCCTCTCTCTCTCCCTCCCTCGGCCGAGGCTGGCTGCGTCAAAGAGTGCCACTTCTCTGACCGGGCTCCTGGCACATACACATGCTGCTCCCAGCGTCGGCACCTTGCAAACACAGCAGTCACCTTCCAACCTCTGCGACTCTCCCCCTCTCTCTCTCTCTCTCTCTCTTGCTCGGTCCTCGCCTCTCACTCGCGGTTCTTTTTGCAGGACGGAAGGTCACCGTTTCGCCAGTAAAGCAACCGGGAGTTTTTTTTTTCCTGCGCTGAGAAATCGGGACGTTTTTTTTGCTTTCGCTTTTGCGTCCGCGACCCGCCGCCAGAGACCCCGGTGCTCTGCGAGAGACGCCTAACCGAGCCGAAGAGGTGCTGCCGTGCGTTCCCGGTGATGAGGTTGGTGGTGTTCAACCGACACAGCATCGAAGGACTCCCGCTGTGTGTGAAGAAACCGCCCCAGTGAGGGACAGGAGCAGCGGGCGGGGTTGTGGGAGAGCTGCTGTCTGCTGGGACGCTATCATTTCCACTAGAATGCATCTCTTCAGTGCCATGTTCCTGCTTGTCATGTTGGCTGTCAGTCCCTGTGAGGTAAGAACAAACGCGTGCACGCCACGCATACGCGTTGTTTAAAAGTTCCCCCAAAAGAAGTGCACGAATGAATGCATGTGAATTCTCAAATATGGATTATTTCAACGAGAGCCAATGGATTTGAGAGAGCGCCATCGGAAGATACATTTGATTCTCCGGCAGTGCAAAGACTGTATTCGTGTTGCAGTATTAAATAGGAAAATTGCTATTGTTCTGAAGCGACCCAGCGTGCTGATGACAAGCAAGGAGGTGGAAACTTCATGAGAATAAGTAGAGCTGCAGTTGACCGTAAATCCGCCTGAACTTGACCTACTTGCCCTTTTAATTCTCTGAATCTCACACATTTTCAGACTACAGCGTGTGTGTGAATAACAATGGATGGAACAAATGATTGTCTGGAAAAGGAATTAAAAAAGAAAATGTCAGTAGCATTGATTTGTTGGTACATCTGATCAGAATCTTGATGCCCCGGAGGTCGTTGTTTGTAGACTTTCCTATCTACCTCTCCATCACTGACAGGGGGGGGGGGGGTCCGAAATACACCGTGCACGAGGGTGCTGATTAAAGGGAAAGCAGTTATGTGCATACCAGCCATGCGTAATTAGCAGTGGACCAGAGCAGGTTGTAGATCCTGGAGATGCGTGGCACGCTTAAGAAAAGCAACGTCCCTTTGGTCGATGTAACAGTTTCGAATTGAAGGATGGTAAATTATTTGACCCAGAATAGCTTTCAATAGGGAGGAACATTTGGGTTGTTGGCTGGGCAGCATCCAGATATTGAGCATAATACCGAGCATATTGGCCAATAAAGCAATGTGGCTGTGCAGTGGTTGATTTCTTGAAGTAAAAGTTGTGAAAGTCACTTCTGACTAAGTGGTGAGGTAAGACTGGATCTCACTAACAGGAACCTTCGGTGGTCTGTCACTGAAGGTCCCTGTTAGTGAGATCCAGTGGACACAGAACACAAGAGAGATTGGATCCTTCAATTCACAGAGATTTATTGGAGCAACAAGTAACTCGAATAAAACAAGCTCTTTTCCGGAAAGACTAAGCAGACGATTGTACAATACCGCATTTTATACAGTCCATTGGACAAGTTGCAGGGAAGAAGGGAAAGATGCCTCCTTAGCGAGTCCCTCAACTGCTTTATCTCAGTGCGTTATTGACCATGGCCAGTTTGCTGATGTTTTACACTACTTTTGCCTCTCCGGTCTTCACAAGGTTTGGGTAACCTTGCGTTGGCCGCCACATCGTCTCCAGACCTTGATCAACCCATCTATCCTCCCGCCCCCCACTCTTCACTCCGAATGCTGGCCAAATGACAAATGTGCACTCACACACGCATGGGCCCTTTGTCCCACTAAACTGTCGCTTTCACCCGCTCATCCCGCTCTCAACCCTACAAGCCTGACGGAGGACACACATTTTCTAAGTACGGCTGGCCAACAAACTGCTTATTTAAACAAATCACCGGATGGATTCATTCCAGAGCTCTATCATGAAATAGAGATGATTATGTAGATATCGGAACATTGATCATGATTACATAGAAATTATTATAAATAAATATGGAACACACATAACCCCTTTTCTCTTCACAGCTGTTATTTAGGAGTGTGAAAAATAGCCGATGATATGCATGTTGAAGGGCGTCTGTTCCCCCCCCATGGTTCCATGCAGCAATATATTCAGTAACAGCCTTCGGTTAAAAACGGCATTCTGAGTCAATTTAGCACCACAGACAGCTCCTACTCATACGTTGGCGGTGGATATAACCATTTGACAAAGGCCACCAGATCGCAGCGGCATACAAAAGAAACATACAAATAAAAAACAGTGATAGGAACGCAGTTGGGTCCCTCACCAGTTGTTTTATCGGTAATCTTTATACATAAATAATTTATGTTTTTGGTTTGGCTGACGTTTCACAAATTGAACAGATGGCTACCTCTGTCCATCCCTATATGTGGCCCATGGCTCAGCAACACGCAGAGGGAATATGCTTAACAGAAAAACAGAAAAAGTAAAGGCTACGCACACTGTGGCATCATACATTAGTGTTTTATATGTCATCTCTACAGGGAAGGGTTATAGTGCAGTTGACCTTTCAACAGAGGTAGAAGCGACAGCATGCTTTCAGTCTACAGGATGTAAGCTGATGAACACCTGCACACCTGTGTGCCAGGTTCAAAGTATAACGTGTACACCACACATGGTATTAGACAGAAACTAATGGATTTCTTCCTCAGTGCAATGAAGCAAGGCGCAGGAGTTCCCAAAGCTCTCATTTAACAATCACACTTAACATATCCGCAGCTGCACGTCTGCCACAAAATGCCACCATAAAGAAGCGTTAAATTGCCTCTTTAACCTCCTTTTAATTAAGTTAGTTATTAAGTTGCCGGATCCATAGTAACTCATTTAACCTCAACTTAAAACTAGCTTTAAGTTAAGCCTAATAACTATATAACCTTTCCCCTCAAGTAATCCGCAGCCACACAGCTCTGTTGGTGTTCTTCAATAAGTAACGAGCATTAAATGTCACCGTAAAACATACGCGAATCTGACACATGAAATGTAGCTGATGACTTACTATGATATCTCAACCCCTTCTTCAGAGGGTTTAGAACTGTAATTGGCCTTGGGGGACAATTTGTTATAAACGTTCACATTAAATATTTAAAAGTCTGAAAGAAAATATGGCGCTACCAGTTTCCCTTGTAGTGCCATATTTCGCAAGATCGCAGTGCAAACATAAAGAATTGATGAGTTCTTGCGTATCTACTGCAATGAGGGTAACACTCTTTACAAGCAGAGTTGAGGTATCCACCCATCCACATATTTCTAGTCAGAGTCTCAGTGCAGGGCGTGCACTACATATTTAATGGCTTTAATGAAACAGATGCACTTGTTTGTTCACAGCATGTGTTTGGTAAGTACCCATGAAGCCCTAGGGGTCCTCTGTATTCCTGATACAGATGGGCACCTGCTTGACCTTGGCACAGAGGGCTTGCTATGGTGTGAACATCAACAGTTGGGACAATAATCATTCTGCAAGGTGCCAAAATAGTTTAATTTACATCATTATGGAAAATAGTGTCAGAATGTATCCAACAACTAGAATAGAATTATTGGTTTAAGATGTCTGCAAATGGAAGACTTCCAACACTAGTTAAGAGTGAAGGAAATGATCACTTGCTTTGGTGTTTTCCTGCTTTAACACCAGGTGCGGTGGGGGAAGAACACGTAATTGCTGGTTGTTCGAAGACCTGTGTAGGAAATTGGCTGGATTGTTCCATAATGTACTCAATCTCTTTTTCCCCACCAGGAATCCCGATAAACAATCAGTTTGAACAGACCGCCATACAGGAGCTCGTTGAGTTGCGTCTCCTCATTCTAGGTTGGAGTGATGGATGCAGCCGCCCGGGGTCGATTCATAGCTCAAAAGAAAAGCCACTTGAACACAAACGTTTCATCTATGTACCTTACGCAAATGATACAGTACAGTCCTTCAGTGTTAACGCAGATGCGTCGATGGCTCAAATAAAACAGTAGCTATAATAAAAATACGTCAAGAACACTCTTGGCTGTGTTTCAGTGTTATTAGCAAATTTGGCATACATAAAGACACGTGATGTTAAGTAGTTAGCGAACTTAATGCTAACACTAACTACAGTGTCTCTGGATGTGAGGACAACGAGGACAGGTCTCAGCTCAATCAGAGGCATGTAGTACAAACAGCTGTGTGTTCAGTCAAGACAGTTTTAAGACGTCCACCGACCCGGCAGTGACCCTTTGGCCCGAAAATCTAATATATATATTCTGGTGCCAGTCCAATGCAGGCGAAGCAGCATGAGCACAATGCAAGCCCCGGCCCCCGTTTCGGACATGACTAATCAAGTCACTTGTGGTAAATGTCTGTCCTCCCCTGCGAGCCAAAAGCCTGTTACACAGCAGTCTTACCAAAACATTGGAGTCTGTCAAACCATGAAACAAACACCGTCCCCTCTGCCATAATTATCATCAGTGAGGCTACCGGTTTTACCAGCTTTTGTAAATATGGAGGTAGGCGACCGTGCAGCTGGATGACAGTCAAAGAGGAACAGAGATGGGAGTCTACGTTTCCCAGCGGGAAGGAAACGAGGTAGCAGGCTGGACAGAGCGTGCTCTGGCAAGCGGCAACCTCCACCGAGAGAGTTATACAAATGAAAAGCTGCTGGAGCCGGGGTGTAAATCTGCCAGTGAGCGGCAAAGACACACACACACACACTCACCGGACTGTTAAAATCACCTTGCTATGCTATGACAGGTCCAGTGCTTGTCTGAATGACTAACATTGCATGACCACGCAAACTCCTGGAAGGTCAAATACAACTACAAATCTAACGTGATAGTTTGCACGCAGCAATCATTTTATATGGAGTAACGGTTACAACATGATAACATTCTGTTGTGTACTTCAATATTATGTTAGCTTATTGTTATTTGTCATGTGTTCATTGCACTGTTAAATTAGAAATCACCACATAAGCAAATTTCCGCGTTGCCTGTCGGCGTGTGTAAAGCACCATGGGGGCCACTACGCCTGCATCCACCTTCACACCCCCCATTAATACACCAAGATGCTGCTTCACAATCAGCATATAATGAGGCTGCATTATGTTTGATGCAGTGCTGCTTGAAGATATTGAATAGTGTGTGTTGTGACTGATTAAGGTGGAGCTTGAATCAGTGCTCAATAATAATAGCACATTGTTTGAGTCAGAATCTTACCGCTGTAACGAGATCTGTTTTCTAAAAAGAGATGCAGCTCATGAACGGGGCCGCAGCACAGAGGGCTATTGAACTTGTCCGCGGTCCTCCCCCTCATCTCAATGGTTCTTGATGCTTTCATGTAGCTCTCTGCTTCATCTTCAGAGGCTCGCGTGTGTGTTTGTTGGAACAAATAATTAGCACCCAAAGCGGCATCATGGGGAGTCACCCGTCAGAACATACATTTGGTCTTAGAAGGGGGGAGCCGTTTGCTTCTGACGTACGTTTGTATAATTGTGAAACACAGAATGAGCAACACTTTACAAAAAAGTACAATGTAAGCGTGCATGGCACATAAGAGTGGTTAACTCGTGTGAGTGGCTCGGTTTTTGATGATGCTGTACCTGTTTCTGGGTCGGTTTTCTAAATGTGGTCTGTTAATGACTCACACGGGGGGGTGATATTATTGTGTGATGATGTTGGCTGAGAGCTTTTTTTTTTTGCAATACAGCCCCGGGTGAAAGGGGTGACTGATTTTACTACTGCAGCAGCCTTGATGAGGCACGGAGGCAGACAGCGGTCGGCGTGGTAATTGGTTAACAGACGGATGGGCGGGTAAAGGAGCATGTGAGGTCAGTGGCCTGACTATCAGAATAAGACTGTGTCACATGATGATCCGGTCCCTGTGGTATAGAGACTTTGGGTCAGCACGACACTGCCTTTCCACCTGGAATGTCCAATTCCTTCTGATTATTTCTCTTTCATTTATTTAACCTTTATTTAGCCAGGTCCTGTTTTCGGTGGCGCTATGGTCATGTATAAAATAATTTCTCCTGCACAAAATTATCAAACATTATTAATATACTTAAATTATATGAATCATGCAGTAGATGGGTTGATGTTGTTTAAACAGAGCGTTTGGTTTTAAACTGAGATTGTCTAAGTCAGACAGGAAAGTGTGGTAACCTTGGTATTTATTCCATGTCTGCTCTGACCCCCCCTACTCATTCAGAGCCACAGACTGACCGTTGCTTATGCTCCAGGGTTGTGTGTGTGCCCTTATTGACCTCTGTTGATGTTTTCTGTCTTGTCGAAAACCCAGCGGCTTGCTGTGCTAAAATGACCATTAATGATTCCATGGACTGAGCGGCCTGACTGCGGGGCTGCTCATCATCGCCATTAGAAGAGTCTTTTAGGTCTTTTTCTGGGGGAGGATGAGTACTGAATACAGTTGTTACAGCTTTCCTCATTTATACGACATGGTTAACCTGGCAGCTAACCAGCAGGCAGCTGTACACTCAGAGCCTGATTACTTTATATTCATACATGTGTCCTCTGAGCCAATAGTGTCCCCTTTCTTCTTCCGGTTGATTTCACAATGACCGGAGGATGCACAAATACCTTTTCAGAGCATTCTGTCTGCTCATAAATATATAGGCTGTTTTTCTGTGTCACCAGTGTATGGAAGGATCAGCTTGACTGGTGGGGTTAATATCATCCCTGTATCGCATTCTCTCCCCCATTTCCCCTCTTTCTTTCTGTGTGAGTGTGCTGCAGGGTGCAGGACTCCCAGAGGTTTATGTCAGTGACTCTAAGCAAGAGTGACATTCCTCTGACAACACCCAGAACGGGCGCGCGCACACACACACACACACAAGCGGCCTCGCTTCCACACACACAGTGTCTCAGTTTCTTCGCCCCCCTTTACTCTCTGTTTCACAAACATGTCGGCAACGGGATCAACAGCGGACAAAGAGCCAAACGACGCGCCGAATCGATACCAACAAACGCGGCCGAGGCCCGTTAAGCCAGTTGTAGCTTCCCGTATGAGTGACGGATCAGAGCAGACATTTTTTATCAGGCTTGATTACAACACAGGTTCATCATAGTAGCCGCCATTGTGGAAATCATCCAATGATCATTCATTTGTTTTCTTTTTTTTTTTTGCTCTTTTATGCACCTCCTGACCGGTTTTCCGTACGACCTTGCTTTCCCCTCCTCGATGAATCTTTTATGAGCCTGGCAATGTAGGTTTCTGTGGAGAAGATAGGAATATAAATATGGCTGTTGCGCCTAGAGCTCCACTTGCCGCTCTGATACAAAAGCTTTTATAAGACTAAGCAGATTGGGCAAGCTGCTACTTGAACGTTGCTCTTCACATCTCTTGGCTTTCATCAGAAGACGCACATCGTCTAGCAGAGAGCGTTCTGCGTTCCTCAAACACCAGACCTCCGCAGCCTCCACCTGCTCGATCACGTGACTGGACGACGTACTCACGGGAAATCTGGTTTTGACTCTGCATACTTTACTCCTCGGAAGCCCTAGTTAATTACAGATTGCTTGCATTCATGTAATGGAGAGCTGTAGCAGGAATTGGAATTGAATGAGATGTGATAAAAAAGAGAGTGACTGTAAGCCTCTTTCTCCTCGACTCATATTTCCCGTGATCCATGCCACTTTTACCCCCCGAGAATTATTTCCTCACAGACGTCGTGCGAGTGCGACAGCATTGCCTCCCGTGTTAACCGCCACCTCAACGGCAGGGCTTTCGTTTTGGAGGGAATGAAGGACGAGAGCGATGCGCCGCCGCAGCAGCAGCAGGAATCGGGTGGCAGGAGGAACCATTTAATCGATGTGTTTTCCCGCGTGGCGCTGTCACAGCCACTGAGTAGGGCCATTGATGAGGGAGGCTCTGTCTCACTGCGCCAGGGCTTAAAGGCTCCAGTCAGGGAGGCGTGGGAGCCCAGCAGCCACCAGACACCGCTGCATATCAAGCAGCCTGGCAGAGATGCTCCCTGCAGCCCCACGGTGAGGGAGGTAGAGGGGTCCACTGACAAAAGGTACTACACGTAGGAGAGAAGAGATAACAAGTTGGGAGAAACACCAAAGACGTACAGCGCGTAATACGGGATGTGAACGGCACATCTAGAAGCAGGGTCGTCGGAATTATTTACTCACTGCACTTCGTAGTCAAAAAAAAGTCAAATGGAATGATGTATGTGGCCCTGATGACATTTATTGAAATTAGTTTGATCCAGCTTTCATGGATTACACAGAATTGGAGGGAAATGATGTAACACCTTGATATACATGCATTTTTCATGAATCAGAAGGCCAGGATTTAGATGAGCACATCAGCCGATAGGAAATTCTCATTCGAATGGTTCCTGTGTATCCAGCAGTAACATAAATCCATTGAAAAATATGTTTCAAAAGCAAGTACAGCAAAAAAAAGACGTGTGCATGAACTGCAGCCTCAATTAACCAAAGCCTCACAGAGAAAGACAATACAAAGAACAACACACACACTTAAAGGCAGTGGACAAAGTGAGAGGATGTTGAATGGCTTTGAATTAGACCCTGGTTAAAAAGTGAGACAGAGAAAAAAGAGGGACAAAGAGGGTGAGAGAGAAAGCCAGAGACAGAAAGTAAAAGACAGAGTGGTGTTGCGGGAAATGAAAATTGCAGATTGCGGGCAGGGATAGAGGGAGCAATGGAGAGAAAGTGCCCTCTGACTGCGTCCGCCGAAGGGTTATTATCCCTCTGGTCCCAACTAATGAGAGGCCTATCGCTCCGTCACTATGATTTTATTCCCCTCGCTGGGACACTCCTTGCATATTGTCTTTAATTAGCTCCACATCACTTAATCAATACAGCCTTGACCGAGACAAAGCCATGCCACGTGAATCCTGTCGCCCGTCTGGGGGCAGCGTGAGGCACAGGAAGCAGCAGGAGGAAAGGATGAAATGTTGCCGGACAAGATGAGAGATGGAAATGGAGTAGAGCGCCGTTTCTGTGGGATGGTGGAAAACCAACGTCATCCCCTAATGATGATTAGAAAAATAAAGACTAACTGCTCGTATGACGATTACAGTCCATTTATCATTGAGTTTGTGCGCATGCGGATGTGTTGCGGGACACATATGTCTGCATCTTTATGCTGTATCAGCTGTATATGCTATGGACTCCAATGCAGTGATCCGCGTTATATTTTTGAGCGGCAGAGTTGAGTGCTTGAGCCACACTAATGGCGATGTGATGAATACGTATTCAGGCGAGGTCTTCTCTCTTTAAGCTGCAGCGCCTCAGGCCACTGGTCCTCTCAGGCCCAGCTCTCATCGCTCACTCCTCTTCTGTTAAAGTATCCATGCTCAGGGAGCCGCTTCTCGCTTGTCAGGCGCATTTTATCTACTTGGTATGTTCCGTGTTGATGTTATCCAAAAGGCCCGGCGCGACACTATCGAATGCAAGATTTGGCATTCATTTACAGCGTGACGTAATGTGGGTGCAACCTGTTGCTTCGACAACTAAAGTAGAGAAAAGCAATATGGAAATAAAAGAAATTCTCAGTATTTTATGGACTGCAACATAGTAGTCTTTATGTGTAATCCATGTAAAATTAACAACAACACACAGTGGTTTTGCAGAAGGGACGTTTAGGTGTCACTGAGATTTAAATTAGCAATTTTATCTGTGGATGGCAGAAATGTCCCCAGAATGTGTTATCGTTTCAAACTCATTATAAAAGAATATTTATCTAATTTGAATCAGGTTGTATCTTGTTTTAAATTAACAATGATGTGTGTCCGCCATGTTAGAAAAGAAACCAAATACAAAAATGTATATGTCACCTAGAGCAAAGGAGGCGCCTCTAAAGGAGAAAATCATCTCCAATGTCCTCCTTGTGCTGCTTGGAATATTAATGCAAGGCTTGTCCTTTCAGATGTATTATATCTCACAGTCTGCTGTACTCGCAACAGCCATCATTAAGCAGCATAGACCTGCAGTGTGTTCTGAGAAGCAATATCCTGCATCAAGCAGACGCTCTGCTTACAGATATAGAGACAGCACACACATCCTGCGATGGAATTCACATTTGGGTGGAGAGCTGAATTAAGACGGTGCGTGCCACTCTATTTGCCATTCAGTTCATTTCCTATAGTGCCTTCTAAACGTCTATTGGCGGGCCTGATGATCCCATGCAACCCCCCCTGTGGTGCACCTCCGGAGTCCATGGCCACTCTTTGCCATTATGGCCTCACCTCACCCCCCCCCCCCAACGACTTCCCACTCACAATACTTCTCATCTCACACTCGGCTACCTCCGCAGAATATTACCCTTTCACAATATTTATCATGCGCCTCTCGTTTCTGCTGCGTATTCTCATTTTCTCAAGTTTGTTGACATTTTCCCCCGTCTCTCTGTTTGTTTAATCACTGAACGGATCAGCAACCCCTAATTCTAACGATGCAGCCGAGACTGTGCAGATTACATGGCTAGAGTCTTCGTCGGGAGAGCGAAGGAACGCAGGATAAAAAAAGACTGCGTATTTATACTAACAATTCCGTCCACTCATGTCCAACAGCAAGGAAAAAATCCCCCCACATGAGCACACGAGCTAATTTGTCTATCTCAAAATTTCTCATAACCATTTTTGCCCGTAACTCAATGCGGCTGTAAATGTAATATTCAGTTAGGGGCTGTTTTGTGATTTCTCCCCACTGCACACTGTGCCCGTGTTGTACTAATAACGTGTCCCTAATTAAATGTTACAGCTTCTCTGAGCATTAATGACCTGAAGACAGAGGACACAAACGGAGGCTTCAGTGTGAGCTCTGATGCTGGACACGAGACTGCAGGCTAGTGGTGTCCCTCCGTTACGAATATTCAGTTATAGCTGATGGGCTCTGGTGACTGTTTGTTGCTGACCGTGTCGAGTCACAGCGTTAAGATTTCCTTTCACAATTGGCTGCTGCAAACACTCAGTCAACCGGACTGTAATTGGCCGGATATCACCACCGCTCTCTGGTCGCCTTTGTTTCGCTGCTGCGGACGTGGCAGAAAAGCAGACAAGATGTAAATTCATCACCCCGGGGAGTTTCAAATGCATCAGCCATCCTTTTCTCTCTCGGTTTCTCTCACTGCCGCTCTGCCTCGGTCTCCCCGGCTCTCCTAAACATTGCGGTCTCTTCTATTACCCTTTTGTCCGTCTCGTGTGTTATTCTTTGGCTTATTTTCCTCCTGTGTAACCACCGCCGTGGTTAGCTAATCATAATGCTTTCTTCACTCTGCCACCGGGTGACATTCGTAAACAACGACTCAGACAACGACCAAATGAGAAATTGCCAACACATCTTGTCCACCGGTTGTCTCTTTACTCATCAAACGAGGCACGAGGTGCGTGTTATCTCAGATCGCAGCTCTTCTGCAGGTATACATCGATGCATCACTAATGAGACAGACACTTGAGC
This sequence comes from Gasterosteus aculeatus, assembly GCF_964276395.1. Taxonomy (NCBI): domain Eukaryota; kingdom Metazoa; phylum Chordata; class Actinopteri; order Perciformes; family Gasterosteidae; genus Gasterosteus; species Gasterosteus aculeatus. Next base: position 9,206,704 of record NC_135699.1, on the reverse strand, counting down.
CAGAACAGTGATAAGACAATGGAGTGACAGTCAACTCCAGCAGGGCAGAAGCAGATTTAACAAGGCTCTCAGCAACAACAAGAATATTGGCAGATTACAGCTGAAATAAAATGGTTACATTTTCTGCGGTTTGAAGAAAGAATAAGGTTTTTCCAGTATTCTGGGTTTTCAGTGAGGGGCATTTAGTTATCCTAAATTAGTCAGACTTCCTTTGACTCCCGAATTTAAAACAGTAACAATGCCAATTAGTTCATTATCATTCCCTGAACACAACGGAGAGAACGTCCGATTAGCCTGGTGAGGGGAAATGTCCGGATGTGGAAGTGGCTCTCTGCTGCCGGGTCCAGGAACGCTGAGCTTTTTGTGGCACATTGGCAATCAGGTTGTGTAGCCAGGAAATGAAGATAATAATTGCGTGTGAATGAATGCGCATCCGTATGCATGTGCTCATGTGAGAGTGCCTCCGCGTGTGGGCAATTGAACTGGGCACATTTAGCAGAGGAAGCGCTGCACTAGTCTTTTTCAGCTGCCACTGTTGGCATGAGGAGGTGCAGAACAGTGGCAGGGGCCACGCTGTGCTGCAGAATGCATGGCAGATGATTGCCGCACGTAGTTCTTGTCTCTTGCTTGGATCAAGTCTTTTCTTTTGCAAGCCTCAAGCTAAATGAGGCACCCTGCTTGTCTCTGATTGAGCCATCTGATATTCAACCGTGTACTGTTCATTCATACCAAATACCCCAGCAAAAAAATAATGCAAAAGCCCCCGTGGACTATTGAAATTGTAATCAAGAGAGCAATCAGGTGCAATCAATGCTTCTATGAATAAAATTTGAAGGCAACTCTGGGCAACACTGTAGATCCATGAAGCTTCCAAAAATGAACTGAAAATTTCTCCTGTGCTGTGTTCACTTGGCCCAAGAAAACAAGACAATACAAATATTTGTGCAGTGGAGAATGCTTAACTATACATTGCCCCTTGAGTTTGTCATTAAAAAGGCAGCTTGAGTGACTACTAGATATAATGATGTTAAGGACATCTACATTTGTACGTGTTGTGTCACGGTAAAAATTGTAAAGAAATGTTGGTGTGGGTTTGAAAATTTGGTTCAAAATCTTGTTTAAAAAAAAGATAAAGAACATCTGGACTTGATCAAAAAATATATTATCTATACGGTTGTAAAAGCAGTTTCACTTTACTGGTGCGGATTGAGAACACAAAGGTTGGGAGGCTTTGTTCTGGCTTGTGATGAATTATAAATTTGTCTGCATGTCTCCATTGTGAGCTGATTAGATGGGCACTACGGCCTACATGTAAGGACGATAGATGGGCTCACCACAGGGTATTGTAGGTGTGTTTCAGTCAATAAAGCCAGGCAGACACATTTACTGTATTGATTTTCCTCCCCACGTGTTCCCATTGGTTAACAGACCTAACAGGAGTTAAGCACTGTCCTGGGATGGCCCTCCGTTTTGTTCCCTACTTTTGTTTCACGCAGTAGGGGGGAAAAACTGCGTATTACGTGCATGTCACAGCTCAACCGGGTCTCTCACACAACACTGTGGCAACCACCATTAAAGGGTATTGTAGACATTTCACAGCTCAGTGGAGAGAAAGCGTGGCTCATGCAAGTGGACACAAATAGGGAGAGGCACCGACACACACACGAAAAAAATAAATAAATCTATGCACGCGTATGGAAACACACACACACATACTGAAAGACACATTTATTGTTTTAGGAGATTAAAGTGTTGAACTATGTAGGTGCAAGTTGAACATGCCAGGTTATCGGCTGACATGTAAGGCCAAATGTATCAGTCATGAATCATGTACTGTCAATCGCCATTGTGGTCAGGGAGGGGAATAGCGGTGCATTCTTTGTGGAGAAAGCTCTCTGCTTGAATTATTGAACACAATCAACGCGACAGGATGTGTTCTCTGCACTTCATGCACGCCGGGGTCGATGCCTGTGTGCTCTATAATCCTCCTGCACTCTCAGTCGCTACGATGAAAATGTAAAAGCCCAGATGAGTTTCCTTAATCAAAGGCCCACAGGAGCCGTTAATAGATTAAACACTCCATGTTGAAAGCCCACCACTGTGTCCGCCTGCCTAAACCCGGGGGTGCAGCCTATTTACGCCATTTAAATAGTTACCATGGTAATGAGGTCACGCTTCGTTTAAGCTGATTTTGATCTTGATATATTTAGAAGGCAGTGGGCCTCCATGTCCATCATCTAATTAATGAATTATGAGTCAGAAAAATAGCCAGTATTTTCCAGACGGGGGGGGTAATTTGGTCCTTAATGTCAGCTGTTAATCTGCAGTTTTGCGGCTTGTTTGTGCTCAGTGAGAATGGCGCTTTCCGCTCGCTAGGATTGCTATCTCACCCAGCGCGCGCCCCAGTATGACCTCGGGGCTTCGTGGCGCTCTACTGCCATCCATGGGTGTGCACAAACGATGCCATTTCTGCAGTTGGTGGCCATTTCCACCGTTTGAGCTGATTAGAAATGTCCTTTATAGAGCCCAGGCTCTGAGCAAAGTAGATTTTTTTATGGATGTTTATGATCCCATGGGGTCCATGTTGGCGAGTCTATGTGGGAGGTACAGAAATGCTGCAACACATTAGACATTTCTTTTATCTACACAGGTGCTGCCACAACATCAGATTTTCCCCACATATGGCCAAAATATTTCTCGATAAAGATATTTTTCCATTATCTACACATCATTTATAAAATATTAACAATAATACCTTAATGGCAATTTGTCTTTGACCTTGTGTACCTGTGTGTTCTGTCTCGCTACGAGCAAATTAATTCCCCCTATAGCCCCCAGGGGTATTTTGGAATTGGTGGAGAGATGATGACATCAACATTTATAGCGTGCAGATCAATGCAGATCTAATGTCGAGCATGCGACAAGACAGCTACGGTCGCCAGCGAGTGAAGTATGAGCTCAGGACAGAAATAGTAGAAGCCAAGACACGTGCAGAGTAAAGAAGAAACACATGTTATGATGCCACTTTTTGTCATTGCCGGAGGCCACGAGAGACAACAGGGAGAGAGCGAGAGGAGAGGAGATAAAGGCTGAATCGTATTCACACAGAAGGAGAACAAAAGAGCGACAGAGAATTGGAGATGATGACACAGCAGAGTAGTGAGGCCGGACAATTGTTCGAGTGAAAATGATGAGAAATGGCTGTGAAAGTTAATGAAAAGGGATTAAATTAATACAGGTTAAATGGCTGACTTATTCTCTTGCTCATGTTTAATGAAAGCCTGTTCGGCCAACAGACTCTGTGATTAGACAGTTGATTGGCAGAGCCTGGGCTTCTTTGAGGTATGGCAGATTGTCCTCATGAATCATTATTCCCTTCTTTTATTTGGTCCATCACATTACAAAAGATGGCATCTGACCTGCACTCTGTGAGAGGAATATTAAGTTTGAAAGATTTCAGGTGCACTCCACTCTGCCCACGTAAAGCAAATACATAACTTATTAAGAGACGCCTTGAAATAGAAGAGTGCAACCTTTAGAGAGCAGAATAATGTTTATGTTGGCGGCCTATATATCTTCAGTCAGTCTGCAGGTGCAACATGTACACTTTTCTTATTATCACTAATGAATAAAGACGAGTCAATTCCGAGAGACACAAATAATTGCCATTGGACTTTGATCTGGTCTGATTTATCTTAAGAAATAGGAAGTTCTTTATATTTGGATTTTTTGCCCCGAGTACCTATAGTAATATTAAACTACTATGTCTAAATTCATTATATATATATATATATATATATATATATATATATATATATATATATATATATATATAGACATGGAAGCTCAGTGTAGCTACCGTAGCTATCGCAGGGTCTGTAAACAGCACGACTAGCTGCGACTGCAACAGATTACTCAACTATTGATGATTATCATAACCCAGAATTTTGCACCTGTGTTTTAGATCACAAGACAGTTTTGGGTTATTTTGAGACCAAATAATAGTTATTGTTTGATTCTGAAGTTTCCATCCTTTTCCATTCATGATCATCACTTTTTATATCAGGACATTTCGCCTCGACTTGTGCTTTCAAACACTCCCTAAAACTCTCTAAGTTGTTCAATAAGGAACATTGTGGGTTAGGGGCTATGGGGAATGCAATATATCCAGTATGTTCCTAGTTTGGTCTATTGCATACAGCAACATAAACAACATGTTCAAGGGTCAAACCGTAAGAATTGGTGCATGTGAAAGACAACTTAAGATATGAAAGTACAGTGGCAACAGCAGTGGGATGGGTGATGTCTTTGAGCACCATCTTGAGTTTAGTTGGACCTCTTACTGAAATACCGAGTTTGGTTTGAGGAGGCTGAGAACGTGTTGTGGGTAAACTAAAGCTAGAATGGGAAAGTCTATCCATATCTAAATTTAAACCTGTGCTGCCACCTTGTGAATGTTTACGATTACTGCTTTCTCCTCACACTGTTGCGGGAAAGAAAATCTACCTATTTTGCACAAAAAAGGTTTTCTCACCTACACGAAACCTGCAATGGAAAAACTCTCAAATACATAATTATCAGTTAGTAGGGACTCATTTTAACGATGGAGTATATATACACTTGTTTAGCTGTAGACAACTAGATCAATAAAAAAAATCATGAGTGCAATGTAATCAGATATATTTGACATATTTCACTCGGCTTATTCCCAACATACCCCTGAGCCTTGGTATTAAGATAATAATAATATAGTGCAGCATATTGGGTGCAATTTCACCAGTAACCAGGAGGGGTCAGTCTTGCTGCAGAAATAGTGGAGCGGACACAGGCGAGACTGATGTGCCAGCAGCAGGTGGCCTGACCTTTTTTGGATGGGGCTCAGAAAGCTGTCTCTTCTTATAACACTTCACAGTGCACCCCACACAGAGGAGCCCGTATTACTCCCCCAATGCGAACTGGGTCGGGAGGAGAACCCATCCCCGGCTGACAAACTGAATCAAGTCAGCGGATCAGGGAGCAGGCAAGGAACGGAGATGACCTGGTCGTTTTGTCTGAGATGAACATTCTGCCATCGCTATTCACGGTTGCCGAGGGCGTAAAGTGACACACTGCCAGCGGTCCAGTACGTTGCTGGAAATTTTTGCGAGGAGACGCCAAGTTGTAAAGGAAAATTTGGAAGCCTTTCCAGTCCCCATATCCCTCATTTCATCTGGGCCATTGCGGTAAACGTGAGTGGTGAATTTTAGGGTCTTGATCTCAACTTCTGAAATAAACGCAAAGCAAACCTTAAACAACACCAAAATAGGCAGCATGGGCAATTGGTATGTAATCAGACACTGACTTCACATGCCATGATTGTGCAGAAAGCTCAAGTCAAAGCAAGGAAAGGATTCTACAGCAGCTAGGTATGTTCAAGTCCAAGCTTAATTATCCGTTTTGCATCCAAGGAGTTTTAATATCTTCAATTTGTTGACCGTATGTCAAGTCAATCATCAGTGTTTGAGCATAAGCATCAGTAAGTGTCAAGAAGGCATGTGAGCTAAGTCGTCGGTATGGTTTCGCCTCAGACATAGTGTAGTTGGCAAGATACCGAAAAAGTGCAAGCCACCGGCAGATTTAGGATGTGCAATAAGGCAAAATGACGGATGAGCCGTCCGAAGCAGACGTACGTGGCCAGCAGCACCTGGATGTCTCCCACATTAATACCTTGAAGGCCATCTCTCTCCCTCTACAAATCCCAGGCCAACCTTCAACCCATCCATCATCCTGCATCCAGCACACGGACAATGCGATGAGAACAGCCTTTGGAGCACACATGTCACGTATCATATAGCGTCAGTTCAGCGCTCTGAAATGTCCCTCAGAAATGTGTACGCACACACACACACACACACACACACACACACACACACACACACACACCACAAAGATGTGAGTCATAAAAGAAACCAAATGTCAGAGAAAGGAATGGATACATGCATGCAAAACAGGGATGGCAAGAACAGAGTCCGGGCTGATTGGGAGGGGTTGAGACAGAGAGGCAGCCAATGCGCAGCTCTGCATCTTGAGGAACAGAGGGGAAGAGAGAGAGGGAGGGATAGAGATAAGGGTAGAGTGAGGAAGCAAGGGAGAGGGAGGGGGGGGGGGGGGGGGGGTTGCAAAGCAGTCAGAGAGGGAAGATTCCAGCGTGATGCTGTCGGATGTGAGCAGCGCTCCTCTAACCGGTCTCTGGCTCTCCCTTTGACTGAGCCAGCGGTGTGCGCGCGCGAGGGTTGGAACTGCGCTTTACCGGCTGTGGGGCGCTCTGCAGCTGCTCGAGCCGAGGAAGGAGCCGACTGGACGGATCCCTGCCCGGACTGTCTGAGGCAGAGAGGAGTTTGACTGGAGCCCGGGTCCGGGGCAGCGCAGGCAAGGGCCGGCTGTGAGGGCCGTTTGCGCCGGGGCCCGACGGGGGGAGCAAACATGAGCGTTCCCATGCTGAAGATCGGGGCGGTGCTCAGCACCATGGCCATGGTGACCAACTGGATGTCTCAGACTCTGCCCTCTCTGGTGGGACTCAACGGGACCACCATCTCCAGAGGGGGCACCTCGGAGAGGATTGTCAGCGTGCGTATGACTTGCTTTTGCTTTTCTGTGTGCGCATTGTATCTGTCGGCTGTAAGAGGGCGAGACACAGGGGGTGACAGAGGGGGATAGTTCAGAATCGGAAGGATGCAAGTTGGTGTTTGTCTATGTGTGGTTTCAGGGAGGGCTGGGCAAATGGGAGAAGGACTTTCAGAGTCTGTCTCAATGGCAAAGAGGAAGAATGTGAACCAAACTTGAAGGATGAACATGTTGGCTTCTCGGTCCCATTAAGAATGCTACCGCTGAACTGTGTGATTGTGAGAGTCAGAGGACGCAGTGTGAACGGCCGGGGTAAATCATATGCTTTTGCCAGGGTGACGGGAGGTAGAGAGCTGCTCTGAGTGATGTTCAGGCTGATCCCATCTGTCAGCTCCCTCCAGGGTGAGAAGGATGCAGCTCACATTCAGAAGTGAAGCGGGAGACGGGGAGGTGGAAACAACGTTACAGTTTTGAGTGCATCTTACTTTGCTGCGTTTGGCTCAATATCCTCTTGTTCCCCCTCTTCAAGTAATTCTCTGGCATCCAGGAAGGTCAGGCTGGTTTGGTGAAGGCGTAAGAAACTTAAAGGCAGTTTTGGTTGTATTTATTGTTACGGTTTTTGTCTTCTGTTTAATGCACACAGACACACACACACACAGCAGTTTTACATGCCTGTCTGTCTCAGTGTGCTAATGGGAGGTTAGCCAGACAATGAGAAATATCAAGCAGCCAAATAATTGAGACATTTTCTCCTTCAACGATGGTTAATGATTGACTTTGACTCTATTCTATGTTTTTATAGCAACTTACCGATTAGGCAAAGCTTTGAAATGATTGGATGAAACGAAACGTCCCGAGAGATGTACGGCCATCTGGGTGTGTGTTTGTGTGCGTGTGCGTGCATTTTAATATATGCCCTGACTATGTTTAGACATTGTTGTCTCAGGGGTGACGGTCCATCTGTTTGAAGACGAGTTTATCATTTTTAATGGTTGGTTGAAACATAAATTGCAGGTTATCACGCGTTTGTGTTGCAGCACGGTTTTTGCTTCAAATCTGTTGAGAAAAAGACGTAGCAGTGTGGTGCCTTTGTTAAAGTGTTATGCATATTGAATTCTTTGTACATATTGCGGCAGGTCATTTTCTTTTTAAGAACAAGGTCAAAGTAAAATCTTAATCCAATCTCAGCAACAATGTCAAAGTTGCAAGGCATCATTCACAGCACTAAACTCTATAATCCTATTGAACACCCACCTTTCCCCCAGGGGCTATGGCCTGGATAAGCCATTTATTTTATACAGCCGCTTATCCTGTTCATGGGAATGAAAAAAAATGTTTCCCTTCAGTTAAGCTGTTCTAATCAAGAGCCATGACTGGTAGTCTTATCGTTTGCATTTCAAAAGACTCGCTACAATAAAATGTTATACATAGTTTTGAGCGGATGTATTTCTTTGAGGCAACTTTTCACAACCAATTGTGGGAAAAGCCTGCCATTGAAGTTCATCTCATCAAAACATCATCAAAATTGATGAGCCGGTTTGATTGTGCCAGGGATTACTACAGCATGTTGTGATGGGAAATGTCTCCGCTTTGAGACGCGAATAATCTCCTCTCATAAACAATGGTAGCGAATAAAACTTTAATGTAAAATCCAGCCTCTGTGTCCTATCACTATTAATGAGACATTTTTCCTGTGATGATCTTAGACGCAGTTATGACTCCCACAATGCTTAGAACTCTTGTCAAAGATACTCACTGTGAAAATGGAGCGCTAGTGTGCCGGGGGTCATTGCATCGCCCCCCCACCATCACCACACACCATTGCATCCACCAATATTCTCCCAGTTTAGAGCAGTTTCCATATTCCAACCAGCTGATTCAAACTCAGCTGCCTCGGTTTGTATCAGCCTGTCTGTGACGGCATCGAGCACGACGCTGCCCGGATGCTTTAGCGCATGTGGTTCCTTAATGAGTCGAGGAAAACCGTGAACTGGACTGCCTGCGCTGGATGATCAAGCAAAGGAAGCTGTAGACCTGTCGGTCTGATATGATCATAAGAAATGATTAATCTCTTCACAAAATTTGCATTTATTCTGCAGTTAGCTATAGTTGATATTCCTTTAGTGGAAGACATTTTTTCATTTTTGAAGCTGATATCAAGTCAAAGGCGCCATGCCACTGCCGAAATTTGTTGTGCAACACGTAAAAGCTTGGAGAAAACAAGAGTACGCTAAATTTGAATCATTGACAAACTGAAAAAGCCCAGTGCTGCCAAATCTTCCAATGAAAGAAGCAGCACAAGCTCCAAAAGTTGCTAAATGTAGCAAGAAAGTCACCAACACAGCAACACTGACAGCCTGTCCCTCCCCCACACACTCCCCCCCCAGGCCTCCCTCAAAATCCAACAACAAAATGATAATAATGAACGTAAACATCGTTATTACAGCTATCATTGTAATTACTCACGGCTGTCCCGTTATGGCCGTATGGGAGACTGCGGCATACAACCAGAGTGTGTGCAGGTAGGTCACTTTTATCACAATCGTGTGACAACCACAGATATCACATTTGTATTTATTCGTCAGAGCATTTCATTCATGTCCGGACTAAAGAGGATTTCTACAAAAACCAAAAAGTTTCTAAAATACAAAACCTACCTTTAATCATCAGATTTGTTTCTTCTGCGTTTTAGCCAGAGGGAAATCTGACCTGTAATGCAAACAACAATTTAGTGCGAGGAGACATCGTACTTGCAAACAAGTGTTCCAGCAGTAAGACATGTAATAAAAACAAGGTTAGTGCAAGAATGGAGCCCTGGTGCGCTTTACAAGTATAAATATAGGATATTATATTAACATAATCTCTAGTGTACAGCAATAATAACCCACTTCATTCAAGTACTTGCTCACTCTCCAACTAGACACAGTGCTTAAATAAAGGGTTTCTTTCATATATTATTTAATTGTTAAATAAACACATCTTGTTCACATACGTGAGTGCAAGCTATGCGTTCATAAATCATACAACTCTACATCCAGTGGTTGTAAACTCATAATACCGCACTGGAAGACAGCACAGTTTGTGTGGTGACGCTCCCTCTGATATCTAAAATAAGAAAGCTGTGAGGCAGAACAGCGAAGCGAATATTCTCACCATCAAAAGGGAGCGCGGAACAACAAATGGCAGAGTACAAAGAGCTTGTGCTCTGAATGTGATTGGGGTCACTTAGCCTCTGTCTGTCTCAATGTGGCACTGTAAACTTTATCGCAGCCACTGTGCGATCCAATAAAGCCGATTGTAAAGATTGATTCTTCGCTATGGATTCAAGTTTAAACACTGCTGCAGAATTTTATTTGAGCACTTTGCTTTTATGTTCTTTAACCAAACTTGATTAGCGTTCCAACCCCGACAGGTGTCCTCCACTACCTGAAAACCGCACGGAAAGCCACGCTGGTAATATCATTCCAAACGGTTTGATATATGAGCTAATTGTGTGGCAGCCGGTGTACGGAGCATCATCGATCCCACTCTCTATAATTGCTGTTAAAGTCAGGCTTTAGAGATGCTTCATTGGCCAATACCAGTGTAATTTCAATCCATCTGAAGTTGTGCCTAAATCATTGCTCTGCGCCTCCTAAACCATTCACACTTCTGCAGTACAATACATTTTCCTCCATTGAACCACTGCCGGTGTTCCAACAGTTTACGCCGTGTTTTCTCACACCAGCTACCCTGCCACTCTCCACCCCCTCCTCTATTTATCAGCAGGCACAGTGATAGAGCTGTCTCGTAAACCGTCTAACAGCAGAGTGGATGCCAAATGCTTTACACCGGGGCACCTGGCACGGACCTAGCAGCCAGCTCCACAGAGTATAAATGTTGTAGCTAGTAAATGCTGAGCATTGGCTGGTCCAATTTTATCTTGCTTTTCCAAGAGTTCTCAAACTGAGCCGCCGCCCCCCCCCCCCCCCCCCCCCCCCTACAAAATGCATCTGTCCACCCCCACTGTCTATGCAAGTGTTATGTGGATTGGAACGAGTGAGGTGCAGATGGGAAGCAAGCAGGACACCACGCAGTGGGAGTGGCAGAAACGTGAGTGATGGAGTGGGAGACGGTGCGTGGCAGCAGGAGGAGGGAAAAGGAGTCAGCGCGATGGCTTTATGAGTCATATTATTGACCGGCAAGCTTGCTGAGGCGATTTTGGTAATCGGTTTTTCTTGGGCGCAGGAGAGACCATGAGTCCGGGAGTCTTCGTGGAATTTTATTGTGAAGGCAAGCAGCTGGCGGGTGCAATGGGGAGTGTCTTTGTATGTTTGGTAAACTACTCCGGCCTCCTCCCACAGTCCAAAGACACGCGGCTTAATTGGTGCCTCTAAAAAAAAAGAATTGCCCGAAGCTATGTGAATAGGAGAGTGAAAGGCCGCCTGTCTCCATGCGATTGGCGACCAGTCAAGGGTGCACCCAGTCTCTCGCCTAATGCCAGCTAGGATTGACTCCAACCCTCCCCCCCTCCCCTGCAACCCTCTAAGGATAAGCAGTGTATAAGATGGCTGACTGACTCTTTGGCCATACAATAGATTGAATTGAGATTCTGTATCCCAGGGGCACATGTTGCTATCTTGCTGGGACGAGTGTATAGACAAGTCAATGTGTGGCACAAAACAACTTTGCAGAGGAACAGAAACAAAGAAAGAAAGCGAAGCTAAAGAAACAATGTTGTGGGATGGAAATTGGAAGCACATCTCTTAATTCGTTACATTCCCTGCTAGAGTAACTGAAGACACAGCGTTATCTCAGTCTTTCTGTCCGTCTGTCAGATGCGACGGCATGCTGTTGGCCCCTGCTGCCTGCTGCTTATGAAAAGTTCTAATTGACTTGCCGTCATGCTCCTAAAGTAGGGAGCAGTAGATTTATGATCTCATTTAGCTCTGGCTTTACAGCAGCCCGCTACAGGGTCGGTCTAATCAAACGCCAGAGGAAGTCCATGCCGCTACTCTCAACGGCGATACCATCAGCTGACAGTCTCTGTCTGCAATGTGAGGGATTGCCCAGGTAACGGCAGTGTTAGTTTCACGATGGTGCATCCTGAACCACAACAGTCTGGCTTCTGTCTGCAGCACACAAGAAGCAGTGCGCTGCAGGTTGCTGCTTTTCAGCTTAGTGATGGCTGCACCCTCTCATCATCTCTTCTTTCCCCCTCTCTGCAGGGATTTCACTGAAGTTGTCAATCAGCATTGCAACTTGGCATAGATTAAGTTAGCTAGAGGAAATTAGAGCCATTTGCTCCTCCCCCGTCAGCCTTTCTCAAACCACAACTCTTCCTATCAGTGTCTAAGTAACTCACACTTTTATTGGATTTCGATCGAGAGGACGGGAGGTTGTGGTTGGAGGACATCCCAGCGGGGCATCCTGGGCCTTCAAAGGCACAAGGCTGGAAGTTGTGATGTCATGGGAACATAGGAAAACTCTCGGTGTGCCGCAAAAGGCTGGGCCAGAAATCTAAAAGCGCAATTGTGCCTTTAGAGAGCAGCGAGCCCAATTGATTTTTCATTTCTTCTCGCCCTCTGAGGTCTCTCTATTGTTTTCATTGCTGGCGTCTTCTTCCTTAATTGGCTTTTGCATGAGAGCCATGACCGTGACAGCCCTCAAATCTGGCAGTTACATATTCTATTCCATCCCTCAGATCTAGCGGGTGAATTTCTGGAAGAGTGAAGAGAACACCTCCTCTCTCCTGAAACCACCCTCTGTGTCTGGGAGGAGAGGATTATCCCCCCCAGACCTGAAGTGCCCCCCTCACTATAGCCACAACTGAGAGCACAGATTATTTTATCACCACTACTCAAACATTAATACTCTTAGGCCGCATGGTGCGAGCAGTATGTCAAATCAACCAACGTCAATACTCCCTGGAGGAGAGAGGAGACTTAATCATATTTATATAAAAGAACAGTGTTCCAGAACCTATTCAAATACGCCACTTGCACCCCTGGAGATCAGTTGCATATACACGTATGTGTCGATATGTAGATCACCCTGGAATTCTAAAAGCATAGAGGCACAAATTCCATTTGCATTTAAGGAATGACCTCTGTCCTCCTGCTACTGTGTTAACAATGGGGAAGTTTGTGCAGAATTGATAGGTGGGTGGTTATTAAATTGGAACTGCTTCAAATAAGCTCTTAATTTCAGCCCCGCATTTATGAAACATTAATGAAGAGGGGAGAATATTCGATGCTGGGAAAACTCCCCGGCTTGGGCAAAAGCATAGGAGGAGCACAGCATGAATTTAAACATGTTGCAAAAATGAAGAAAGTATTATGATAATGGAGCTGGCATGACTCAAATAGTGCTTTGATGAATTTCGAACGTCTTGCTCATTACTGCCCACTACGTAACATATCATACAAAATCAGTGTGACACCAACTGTGAATCCCTTTCAGGCTGATGGCTCTATGAAATATTGATGCCCATTCCGGCATCCAGTCACAAGAATCCCTCTTAACCAAAAGTGAATATCTGACCGCCTCCCTTGTATGAGTACGAGGTAATTGTATCAAATGAGGCTTCATATACCCTCAAATTAACATAAGTGGATTCTGCTGTTGGAAGTGAACCGCCGCCATTTTTAAACTGGATATGAATGGTAACGTGGAGTCGGAGAGACGATCCACCACACACGCAGCAGCCATTGCATATGCTCCGCTAAAGTCCTGCAGTTATCATGCGTACAGCACATCAATCCCTTTCCGGGGTGGAGTATTATAGCTGCAGTTGTCCAAGTTAATGTATTATCATAATCTGGAAGATTATTTAGGTGCAGCATGAACAGGAATGCACATATGGGCTGTACATCAGCAAATATTTACAGACATTTAAGCTCACAGTAATATTTAGACCCATACAACAAATCACAAGTCCTGACGGTGATTGAGATGTGGGCCAAGAAGCAGACACAGGAGACACGTCTCTCCCTCAGCAATGGCAAAATGAAATAGACCGTCAGATACGGTTGAAAGAGATTGGAGAAAGTGTCTGCTGTGGAGACTGCTTCTTCGACTTGTTTCAACTCAAATTCCGACCTCTGCAGGTTTCTGTCATCTTCCCGTCTCACAGCCTCATCAAGCTGGATTCCTGTAAAGAAGGATGAATGACAAGAAAGGTGCTTACTGACAGAAGAAAAAAAAGTTGTGCATCAATATTAACAATTATAGAATAATAATTTAGAAAGGTCACTAAGAAATTCCAACGTGAGACGGTGTGTTGCACAATATATGGTGTTTCACCCTTTACTCAGTTCAACTAAATGTAGATGTATTCATTTTTTCGAAATAATGAAACAGATCAAATAAGGAAAAGAGGCTAGTAGCTGCAGACCGCTGGCCACTTTACAGTTTAAATCAGATTTGAAATTCACTCATTGAGAAGACAACGCAGACGAAGAAGAAGAAGACGGCGGCGAGGGGTTTGGGCAGCCAAGGGATTGGCAGGAGTGACGAGATGTGACAGTGAGCACATTGGCTTCCAGGGTGGTTGCTACTTTACACTCCAATCACACAGTCCCTCTGTCCCCCAAGACATTTTAATCTGATCCCCGGATCCGGGAAGACGATAGCACATCGCTGCTCTGAGGAAAGCAGGAGAGCGGCGCCGGGCGACGCGATCTCATACCCAGCCTTTTTCCTACCACTTATTTTATCACCAAGATGGCTGCTCCTTTGCTCACTAAATTTTGCTCCATATGCTGAGTGTGTAGATGTGAATGAACGCATTGTTCTGGCCAGGCCCTTTGCGTGTACATCCGTGCGCGTACTTGCGAGCGCACAGCACTACTTTTGATTGGATTAGTCAGAGAGAGACATCCATCCTCTCGGCCTCGCCCTTCCTGCTCTGGTTACGGGCTACATTATTGATCCACAATAGCTCTATTTCCTCTCCGTGTCCAAACTTATTAGACGGTCTGCTTTCACACAGCCGGGGCTGATCCCCTCCTCCTCCTTGTTCCTGTGAAACCTCAGTTTTCAATTCTCCCTTTGCTCATCCTCCATCGGGCTTATGTCTCTGTCAGGTCGTTTGTGTTTTCTCCACCAATGTTTTCTTGTCTTATCTTAATCTGCAACCGTTGCCGCTTGTTTTCTCCCTCAGACTCTTCTATCCTCCATCTCTCTGTTGTCCTGTCTTCTCCTCCGTTGATCTCTGGCTTTACTTTGCTGTCTGAGTCTCACTGATGCTCTCCATACAAAAATTAGACCACGGGTGATTTTTGAGTATTTGTGAGGATCAATTGGCCTTAATTGCCTTTGCAAAAGAGTAATATTTGGACTGGGTTGATAAAGAGGAAGAGCAGGCCATGCGACAGAATGGACACAACTAATCACAATAGTTCAAATCATTTTTTCACTCCAAACACTTTCTCCAACATTTTGAAAGTAGTACGTACATTTATTGGTTTAGAAATGTTCTATGAAAAATGCTTTTCAGATTATTGATAAATGCTGGAAGAATAAAATCCATAAGCATATGAAGCATTTGATAAGCCGTCTTGACATATGAAACCACAAACCAGGGCTGGAATCTAGGTGTAGTTGGATGAATTTATCTGATCAATCTGTTAGAACGACCATATAAAGAGAGAATTACAAAATCAATTCACTAGTACCTGATGAATACATCAAGGATTTGAGTTGTTAGGCCGTAACTTGTCCATGGATTCTTCTTCCGTAGACTGGACTTTTGTTACTGTGTGCTCACAAGTCTGTAAAAGGTCAATCAGAAGGCCACTGATCGAGTCCTCACCATGATATGTATTGTTTTAATGTTGGTTTTAACTTAATTGTTTTCAAATTCTTTTTTTGCTGATCTTTTGATGGTTTCAAATGTTTTTTTGTGTAGCACTTTGAATCTCTTTGTTGTAGAAATGTGCCGTAGGCTACGTATAAACTCGCCTTGACTTGAGCATTTGGAAAACCTCGTTGGTCGCAAAGTAGATGAACCACGCCAGGCAGAAGCAACCATTTTCCCTTCTCTTTGTCTGAAATGTATACGTTTTGGTTCCTGCAGGCTCTGTACCCGAGCCCAGAGGAGGGCTGGCAGATCTACAGCTCGGCGCAGGACGCAGATGGGAAGTGCATCTGTACCGTGGTCGCACCGGCCCAGAACATGTGTAACCGAGACCCACGCAGCAGGCAACTTCGCCAGCTCATGGAGAAGGTGACAGCTGTCGATAACACACTCACTTTGAGACACGACTGTCACCCCACGCAGACACACAAACTGCCACACTGCAGCGCGCTCATGTCTGCCACCGTCTGCCACATGCAGGCAGCCGAAGTGTGGAGTCTCACTTCCTTTACCCTTTAGTTATGCAGAGCAATATGACACCAATCAGGAGTCATTGTTTTTTTTTAACGGTTCTTTTTTGAGCGACATAGTTGCTTAAGTGTTAATTTCCTTAGAGGGAGAAATATCCATAATTCTCCCTAAGTAGTTTGACTAATTATGGCTTAGGAGAATGTTACTTTTGGAAATACAATTTTCTCATCTCTTTCTACTCAAATAACAAAAAGTTAGTTACTAATCGGTAAATAATTGTAAATGCTTTGTTCAGTTATACAAAAGGCAGAATGTTGCACACACTAAATCTATTTACTTTGACTTTAATTACTCAAAAATATTATTTCAACACTTTATTTTGCAACTACTTGTGTCATGCGTTACAGTCAAATAAATGTCATGTCATATAAATACAAGTCCACCCCATGAAATCCTAAAGCACACTACACGGTTTCAGCAACTGGACAATAAATCAAATGTTTCATTTACATGGCGGATTATTGACCTACAGTGCGGTGCATGCAAATGTAATTTCCTGCTTGTGGCAAGTGCACAGATAGGCAGAAGAGAACCTCTGCTAACAGCGGATCCACTCCAATCCCTGATTGGTGGTTTGCAATTGATTAGCCTCTTTTCATCCTTCTCGTTCTTTTCCCAAATATATAATAAAAACCAGAGTTCTGTGGATCCACAGAGAGAGTGAAAGCTTTGGAGGTTAGAGGCAGCAGGAGCTGACGTTGATGTGGTCTTCCGAGTATAGATGGTAACCAAATTCACATATTGCATTAGTTCTCATTCAAGTTTTCCTTTTTTCTGGCACTGCCTGCTGCGCTCTCAAAATCCACACTCACACATGCTTTTAAATTAAGCATATTCCAGAGAAGGCACATCCAGGCTGAGAAAAAGACAAACTCAATCAAGCTATTTGGAGAAAGCGGGTTTACCTAGTTAGTTTATAAATGAACCGTTGCTCTTGTAAAATGAGAAATGCTCTTAGAAAACTGTTCCTGCATGTTGTTTAAAATGTATGCAATATTAAATGTCTTAAATGTTGGATTTGTTTGTGTAACCTTTTCAGTATCAGCACATGGTAGCTCATAGTACAGTAACTTATTGAATATTTCTAATGGACCCAATTTGCATATTGGGATTTTCTACTCGTTCTTTACACTTTCCGCGGTGGAAAGAATTATTGAGCACCCAAGATGTAGTTTACTGTAAAAGTTTTAACCCTAACCCCCAAAAATGGTCAATCCAATCTGCCAATGAGCATACTTCTGTGTTAAAATCAGTATAACAGAGCAATACAGTAAAAAACACATGAATACCACATTTTTAAACACATTTGTTTATGATGTCTATATCCACAATTTTGAGGGGGAAAAAACACACAAAACAAGGTTTCTCAGTTATTTGTAGTCTCTGATAATTGCAAATATATTTAGTATTATTGTATTAGATTCAACCACTTATCAGAGCCAAGCGCTCCTGTCACAGACCAGCCTAATGAGGACACCTGGGGGCAGCGCTACCTGGGCTGCACAGAAGTGAATGCCACAAGTTAAAAGACCATGTGTCTGTGTGTACGCATGCACACATAACAACACAGTAAGACATCCTCATTTCAACCCAGACCATGTGGTGGAATTATGTGAACAGACAAGATCCACAAAGGCTCTCCCCGACGCCAAGGTTGCACTAACAATGTCAAAACCACCGATGAATGTGCAGCAGCCTTGTGGAAAAGCCTCCATTCAGCTTTCTGCAAAGGCAGACAAAGTAACCATCCCGGATGGCCCTGAAGCGCGGTGGCGTGAGAACACTCCCGGCGCAGAATTTAGAACACCTCATGCCCATTTAAACTCTCTGCCCGACTGACTGAGCCGAGATGAGATGGGAGTGAGATAGGAGGGCACGGTGAGGCTTACATACACACAAACACGCCGTACGCTTTGGTTCCAGAGTGAGTCATTCCGCTGGACACCTGCGACTGATTAAATACGGGACAGTACGAGCGTGGGGCCAGAAGTAAAAGGTACAATGGCTGGTTTGGGTCAGTTATTGCGGCCCCGCCACAGAGGCCCCGCATTTGTTTTGACTCCGGGCTGGTGGTTAATGTTACACATTCCTCTGACTATTTCACCCATTGCTGTCAAATTTGTTTTTAATTGCAGGAGAAAATATTTTTCTGACCAAACATTGGCCGGCCAGTTCATGAAGCATGTGTGCGATGTGTGGGTTGGAGGCTGGACACAAAGTAATTGAGTGGGCTGTCAAAGTGTGGGCAAGCAAGGCATTTGGTGCTGAACAGACTTCATGTCCGACTGTACCCTTTGAGAGTTGGTACAGTATTTGTTTTTGTTATTTATATAAATATCTTTAGTGCAAGGGAAGTTGTGGTGCGTGTCTGTGTGGACGCGCGTCTGGTCATGTGGGTAGCTGGACATATGCGCATGTGAGCCGCCTGTATGCACCACATCCCTGCAACATTTGCCAATGTTCAGATGAATTCTGGCCAGTTGGGTGCCACGTGCAGGAGATGAGGGGGTGTGAAATAGTAGGCTGGTTAAGCAGCAACAGAGTGGGCCGTCAAAGCGGGAGCAAGGACTGGAAAAGATTTAAACATAGTGCACAACTGAGAACTGCGATTCAATAAACACCTACTTGACAACATGTTTGCACCCTCACAAATATATGTTTTTTTATTGTCTCATATGGTGTATGTATCCATTAACTTGTGTACACGTTCATAATAATGACCCTTCTTTTCGACCGCCATAGGGGATTACCGCTTGATTTTTAATGCATTATTTTATTAATTTGACATCTATATTTCATCTTTCATTAATTCAATTTGGGGGATTTCCAAGTCTGTATTACACGAATAAAGCTTTTTGAATACATCCACACATTAAAGATATTTTTATACAGGATTCAAATGTACAGTTCAAAGCTGTGACAACCCTTCAATTGTCATCCACTGCACATGAGCCTATTGCCAACATCAGGCTAAATCTGTGCCTGGGGAGTTGCAGGACATCCAGCAAGCACTGGGTGAATGTTTTGGAAACACCTTAGAGCGCAGTTTGCTGACTGAGTTGAGGGGAAACACTGTACTGTAATAATACAAAAGGTAAAAATACGTGGGTGAAAATGTGCTCTGAGCAAATGTCACTGCGCGAATACAAATTTGCAACGGTGAAGAATGTGGGTCACAAAATGATTTGAATTCAATGTTGTATCTACTACGGAAAAAAACATCCCGACACCGAGCACTCATGTCCAAACCACCAACAAAGTCCATTTCACAAGAAACAACTTTCCAGTCCGGGGAAACAACTGATTTAAGAGTATACAACAGTCTGACCTCTGACCTTACTGTGGCTCATTAAAAAGGACACAATGCAAAAAGTTGAGCAACAAAATGTTTTCACGTTTGAGCTCAGCCAAATAGCTCATCAACAAATAATGTCAAACCAATCAGGTCGAACACAAGCTGGACCTGCATGTCTGAAGAAGATTGGAGATTTACCACACAAGTAATTCCATTAAGATTCACACAAAAAATCGAACGCGTGTGTATATGTGTGTGTGTGTGTGTGTGTGTGTGACAGGTTCAGAACATTAGCCAGTCAATGGAGGTGCTGGACCTGCGGACGTACAGAGATCTACAATATGTGAGGAACACGGAGAGCCTAATGAAAGAGGTGGATGGGAAGCTGAAGGTGGCCTCTGAAAGTCCCCGCAGCCTCAATCCAAAGGGCTTTCAGGTAATTGGCCGTCTGTCACCTCCTGCACGCTGCTGCCTCTGCGTATTATTCTCAGGTGAAACGAGACACATTGAGTTGTGTCGCTGCTTTCCATATGCACACTTACCCAGGCAGACGCTCTTCACAGACAATAACATTTTGCATGACTCTCGATGTGCTCTGGGTATACAAATTCAATTCCCAAACTCTTCTTTGAGCCTGATATGCTCGGAGCAATTTCGTAAGGTCCTGAATTATTAAACTCCTGGACCTAGAAGCGAAGGTTGTTTTTTTTTTGTTTTGTTCTGTACCCCCCCGCCCCCCCGTACATCCTTTCCCACACTCAAACTGTAATTTTCCTCTATATACTTAGAATTCCAGGGTATGCGCTTAGATAACGTTCACATATATTCACATTTATATTCACCTTATCTCTACAAGCTGAGTCTTAGCGGTCGTTATCAGCAGGCCCCTTTTGTCTCCTTTTCAGTCAGCTGTCTTGACCTGACTTTCTCCACATTTCTCACAACCTTACAGATTATTAAATGAACCGTAAAATGGTTTGATTAAAAGATGCCTTGATAAACGCTAAATGTGCTTCACTGCCCGGCCTCAGCGCAGCGACAAGCATGAAAGGTCGTTTTTTGCTCTCCGCGTCTCTTATGAAGACGGTCCAATGGAGGAAATGAAGTTCTTTAGGAATAAGCCAATTCTAAAGTAAAGCCTGGTGATGAATACGATATGCAGAATAACACGGGCCTACGGTTTTAGCTGAATTCTCATCCTCAATTCAAAAGTGAATTAAAAGAAATTTAAAAAAAGTAGGATTGGACCAGAGCTGATGAGTTGGCTGATGAATGCTTGCAGCTCAAAGTTGCCAATGGCAGAGCGTCGGAGATTAACGAGACCGAATTTTCGCAGCTTGAAAAGGGGAAAATGAGATTTATGATGTGGCGCCACGGGGCTGAGAGCTGCTCCATCACCAGATTTACGATAAACCTTAACAAGGAGGAAACAGCCCCTCCTGTGGCGGCCACACTTTATTGACTCACCTATTTCTCTCTTGAGCCTTCTAGCTTCCGAGCAGGCAGCCTGGCTCTCCTGCTGCTTCCTGCACTCCTACCTAAAAACATATTGTTACGTTTCCTTGTACACACGAGTCACCGAACAAGATTACACCCAAGTAGCACCGCACGCCTCACTGTATGTAAAAATCCCATAAACCAGCCAGTACACAGAACTGCATGAGATTGAAAATAGTTTAGATTCAGAGATCTTCTATTCCACACACTGTAAATAACAACAAAAAAAAATCAATGTAGAGTTTGTACAGAGAAACCCACACAATTCAAACAAGTGGATGCACTTGGTCATAATTAATGCATGCAGTAGTTTAAAACGGAGCCAAAGAAAAACAAAGATTTTAATGGGTGCACCAAAGTCAGTAGTAAATCAAATTCCAGTAAATCATAGCTTGGTGCAGTTGAACAATGAATCTCATGATGATTTGAATGGATGACCCAGCTATAGTATGAGCTCCGGTTGAGATATGATCTATGAACCAGAAGCAATAACTGAAGACTGAAAGGCTAGCTACACTAGCTACACAATACCATGTGCTAACTTCTTCCCCCCCCCCCTCCCTTTGTGCCACTCCGTGCGTCCGTTTCTGCGATTACCGTCTTAGGAGTTAAAAGACAAGGTGACCCAGCTGCTCCCCTTGCTGCCAGTGCTGGAACAGTACAAGACGGATGCAAAGATGATCCTGCGTCTTCGGGAGGAGGTTAGGAATCTGTCCTTGGTGCTGATGGCCATCCAAGAAGAGATGGGGGCCTACGACTACGAGGAGCTGCGCCAGAGAGTCCTGCTGCTGGAGACCAGGCTCCACTCCTGCATGCAGAAACTAGGTACAACATGAATGCACGTGTGTGTCATTGAGTTAATATCCAAATACAATGGTAGCACTTAAACAGTCGAAGGTTGGAAAACATCGATAGAGAAGACTGAATTATTCAATTAAGTTAATCAATGGTCGAACTGTTGTGTATTGGTACAAGTTTACCCTCCTTGCTGTTCAGAATATCAGCATAAATTAAGAAAGATTGGCCTAGAATGCTTGAATGAATAATTGATCATGTTCTCACATAATTAAACTGATGAATTTACAAAATCCCACCTATAAAAACTGATGACTTAACAAGAAAAGACTATAGTTGGAGTTTAGCCTTTAGGTACTTGAGGTTTTGATGTTGTCTTTTATTAGTTGTTTGCATAAAGCAAATGACTTAATGCAGAGACACTTATGGTTTTTATATATTATTCCTAAGTATCAATCTATTTTTGCATATCGATTACAAATGGTCAATGCCAACCACGTTTTGGCTCCCCCCCAACATGTTGTGGAAGTCTCCCCCAAAACAATTGCACATTATGACTATTTTAGAACAGTTTTACTGGCTGTGGAAAATGCTGCGTCTTTACAGTCATGTGTTACATGTAAACAGGATAAAAAGTGATACAACGCTGTCAAAGGTGTGAACAAATTGCAACCCTCCAATGGTCAAAACTGCAGGGCCTTAAAAGCAGCACATGGAAAAACATGTTTCAAATTACCTCTATACCATACATCTGTACGGTAAATACTTTTATATGGCATCTCACGTCGTTCTGTTCTTTGACTTTCAGGCTGTGGCAAATTGACTGGCGTCAGTAATCCCATCACAGTGCGTGCGTCAGGGTCACGGTTCGGCTCGTGGATGACCGATACCATGATCCCCAGCTCAGACAACAGAGTAAGTCCCCGTGTTTCTATGCTCAACCCGGGATTAAAGTCGAACCCTTTAATCCCGGCCTAAAAACGTCTAAAAACGTAGTTCAACAAACAAAAGTAAAACCAAAGTCATTGGGGAAAAGACTCAGCTGCTCGATGGCAAACAAATATCGCTCACAGCAACAATGTCACGACGCTTCAGTCACTGATGGACTGTTTTGCCCGAGTAGGACTGATCTGGAGCTCTAGAGGAGGAAGAGAGAGAAATGGGGATACAAAGCTGAGTCACTGATGGATAGCATCTGGTTTCCTTCTCCCCGTCTACCACTGTCCCTGCAACTCCAGCTGATGAATCACTTCATCATCAGTGGAGAAATGAAGCAGTTGTTTTGGGCCAGAGTTTTCTAAAGCACCAACGGTAATTACCAGGAGTGTGCTGACATGCTCTGGACCCGGATGATAGAGTAATGGCCTAAGCAGGACCTGCAGGTAAGCGGGTGGGAAAAAGACAAGTGAGCGGGGAAATTGAGAGAAATGGTGGAGCCTGGTGATTGAGAAGCGAAGGAGTGGATTATCAACTGCAGGGGAGAATGGAAACTGATGAGGTTTAAACAGGAAAGATGACGATAGCCTTTTTCAGCCCAACACTGAATCATAAGAGGCTAAATAGATATTGCTAGCAGAGAAGGTCAATTTCTTCGATTGAATGCCCCCAATCTCGGTCTTTGATTGCTTTACTGGCCGGGATCACATCCCCTTTAGATCAATAACAGATTCATTAATGGCTTGATACATCAACATCACATCAACACCCCCACCAATCATGATAACCATATTTGGGGAACATCATTCGGGAGCCAAACAGAAAATAACAAACTTGGCAGCGTGCAAAAGCCTGGCGAGGCTAGGGACTTATTTTGCAGGCAGGGGAGAAACAAAGCTTAATGCTCTATAATCCCCCCTCTCCATAATTCAGCTGCTGTACCTCACTACCTCTGTCTTCTCCCATGCACCAACTCTACCGCCAATGGCATTTTTATGGAAGGAAAGTGCCTGTTCTCCACCTGAACAGCTGAAAAAGGAGGAGAAAAACAATGGGTGGTGCATCAGAAGAAAATGACCTACATCTAAAACAAGTTCCCCTTTTTATGTAAAATAAATATACAAGCCAACTGCATTAATTGAATCAATTAAAAGCTGAATTGTGTTTGGGTAGAAGCATTTGGGGAATGGGATGGGAGGAACCGCCGTAGAGGAACCATGTCAGTGCAGAGAGCCGCTGGGAGGGCTCGAGGAAAAAGATCAAGCTGCTAAAAATGCATCGATTTTTCTGTAAATGTGGACTGGAAAGGCCAGGGAGCGCAAGCAACTGGTTGACCGCAAAGTGCAGGCAACGTCTTCACTCCCACATATCACAAGTCCTGCACACGTGCACATGAAGGCGTACACTCACACGCAAACAAGTAGATATTTACACAACTTTGCTCAGGGGATCGCCGTCGGCTGGCTATGATGAAACGCTGCTCTCCACCGTTGTCACAGAGAGGCACGTCCGGTAAAAATACGTCCTGCTGTAACCTCCGTATCGGTTTGCAATCTCCTTTAAATGCGTCCCTCTCCCCAACGGGATTCATTTTGCCTTCTCTCCACAGGTGTGGTCAATGGACGGTTACTTCAAGGGACGGCGTGTCCTGGAATACCGGACGATGAATGATTTCATGAAGGGCCAGAACTTTGTGCAACACTTGTTGCCTCACCCCTGGGCAGGCACCGGTCATGTGGTCTACAACGGCTCACTGTACTACAACAAGTACCAGAGCAACATCATCATCAAGTACCACTTCCGTTCTCGGAGTGTGCTGGTGCAGCGCAGCCTGAGTGGCGCAGGCTACAACAACACCTTCCCCTACTCCTGGGGTGGCTCCTCTGATATCGACCTGATGGCGGATGAGAATGGTCTGTGGGCCGTTTACACCACCATCTCCAACGCTGGGAACATTGTCATCAGCCGCCTGGAGCCCCAAAGTCTGGAAGTGCAGCAGACTTGGGACACGGGCTTCCCCAAGCGTAGTGCTGGAGAGTCCTTCATGATCTGTGGTACACTTTATGTCACCAACTCCCACCTGGCCGGTGCCAAGATCTACTTTGCCTACTACACCAACACGTCAAGCTACGAGTACACAGACATCCCTTTCCACAATCAATACTCCCACATCTCCATGATGGACTACAACCCCAGGGAGAGGGTCCTGTATACCTGGAACAACGGACACCAGGTGCTCTACAATGTCACACTGTTCCAGGTGATTAAGACTTCTGGGGACTGAGAACCCTCAGAAGAACCCACTCAAATAATGCTGTGATTCTTGTTCGGGCAGTGGAAAGTGAGCTGGGTGGAGGCGGGCAGGTGGTGTGGGTTGGGAGCGTCAGTGTAAGGGCATAGGCTTGTATTTTATTATTTTTTTTAAGAATTTCCATCTCCATAGAGTGCTATTATTCACATTCTCAAAAAACACTGGTAGCAAGGTCGGTAAACAAACAAAGACTGAGCGCTTCTCTTATTTTTTTTTCTGTGATGAGTAAGCATGGTTCTTTTTATTTGTGATGATAAATAAATATCAATCTTTACCATTTACGAGTTTGTATTTCATTGTCAATTTAATCTCAAGTAGAGCCCCCCTGTTTCTTGCAGGGGTGGAGAATAAAGAAACCTGGATGTGTGTACAAGGTGAGTTCTCTTCAAAAATGAATAAAAGGCTATAAGCAATCATCTAGATTTCTTTATGATTGGACGGAACGAGCCAGTATTTACTTCCTTGTTTTCCAAAGCCTGAGATGCATGCGCTTAACATTTCAAAATAATTAAATGAAATAATTGTATCCATCTCACTGATGCATAGAATCTATACTAGCACAGCAGAATCATAAAATAATGAAGAGACAGCCTGCAAATACTTTGCAGGAGAATTTTAAGGGCTGCACTAAACATTTCATCCAATCCAATACATATCAAAAAAAGCCAGGGCATCAAGATCTGTGAAATCACGCTTCCCTATTCTCAAACCATATTCAATTTGACTTTAATTGCCATGGCTTACATTTTAATTTTATTCAAGTTGTAACGGGAAATTAATGTACATCTGGTAAATTGAGCAGGTGCTGCTGCAAAGGCTTGAGAAGCACAAACAGGGAGGGGACAAAAACATGTTCCAGAGGAATTCTAAGTGAAGAAAAAAAGGCTTCAAAATGACTCTTTTATGTCAGGCTCCAATGTGTTTTCATCTGGTTTGTCGCACCGCTCTTACATGGTTTCTGCAAAGAAACTGCGAACCTTGCATTGCACATTCGTTATTTGCTCCTAAAAATTGAAAAGCCACATTGACGGTCTCTGCTCTTTGGAGGGCATACTGGCAAAAATACAGCCCATTTCGCTGTCCTCTTATTCCTTTCATTTATAAGAAATGTAAAAGCGCTTCCATTCTCTGCAGAATCTGGTGGACACAGAAAACATACTTTCCCTGCGTTACCATAGTGATCCTTTTTATCATGGATGACCTTCTATCAATAAAGTACAGTGTTGATGAATTCATCCAGTACATGGGAGTGGTTGACATTTAAAGCACAACAAAATAGACAACAGTACAGCACATCAATAGTGTAATTTGGCATTAGTGCATTAGAAAAATGGGGGAAAAAAGTTTTGGACTACAGAAAATTTGGATACAGGATAGATGTAATTTTTGGGGGGTAATTTGTAAGCAACATGAACATTTATCATTGAGACAAGAGTGAAAAACACTTGATCTCGCTGCTCCAAGATTAGATCCACCAGAGCATCTTCTCTCTGCACTCCAATTGTCGATACAATACGGCAAAAACAAGATGAACGGACTGCTAAGTCAGCTGGTATGAAAATAGCCGAGCCTATCCTGATTGTGAAGGCAATTATAAAACAGAGCAGCAGCTTACTTGTTGTAAAAAAAAGTCTGGAGCCGACAGTTTCCCCATTACACAAAAGGTATCTATTGTTAGGCATGAGTGCTTCAAATGGACGTACAATTTTACAGAGACCAGGAAAAGTAATAATGACTGCATACGGATGATCTGTGATGAAATAAAGTCAGCAAACTAGCAAGACGCATTTATGTGATGAAATCCTATACATTCATGTCTATATTCTAGTTAAGTTAAAACGGATACACATTTTATATCCTAAGTAAATAACAGTTACGTACAAACTCAATTTTCTTAAGAACAAATATGTTGTTGACTGAGAAATAAGGAAAAGAAAACTAAATATGTTGGCAACTTTTTCATCAGAAAATCAATTACTGCTGTTGGTCGCTGCCAGCAGCATAACCGCTGCCTCCCACCTTGGCGAGGCAAACATTAGCCCTGTAAGCACCAGTGACCGCGCAGCTGTGCCAACAAATGCTCCGTGCGAAGGGTCAGCCAGTGATGCGATGGGGATCCAGGGAACGACGAACACCATCATGGGCGGCTCCATTCGAGTATTGTATCATTGTATCAGTCAGGATAGATTATCTTTTCATCTTCACCTAAGGCCGACACGTCAGTGCACAACCCGCTTCTGTATGTGCGCTCAAGAATCATCCTGGGGGAGGGGGTGAAAACCAAAGTTTGAAAGGGCAAAAGTTGTAAGGGGCCTAAAATCACTAAGCCGTTTCACATGGTGTGTGAATCTCTCAAAGCTCGGACTCACATGGTGGAGATGTGTCTGCAAAACGATTCAGTAGGATCTAGGATGGCTTGTCTGTGAGTCAGAGCCTGGGGGATTTCAATAGAATGCCTCTTACGTGTAGATGGATGCAAATTGTGAACAACGGCACTAATTAGTATACCATTCAGTATTCTCAGCATTGTCAACTGAGTAGACAAATGAAAGCTCAAGATTCAATATGAAACAGCGATGATTAAGTATTGGTTTTGTGCCACGCCGCACCTAAATTATGTCCAAACCTAAAGAGACAATACTGACCTGGAGAAAGTTAAGCAGGAAATACTAAATGGGCAGCTTAACATTCTACAAGACAATGTGATCACTGAGCTATAAAAAACAACTACGTTGACCTAAATCTCCACAATAAACTATAAGACAATCGAGTGAAGATTTGCAAAGTTGGCAGCCACGCAGTGACTAATGAGAAGTAGTGACGTTGTATCTGGATCTGTCAAAAAGATTCTTCTGTTTTTTTTTTTTTATAAACAAGTACGATTTGTAGTCCAATTGAAGAGTTATGTGAAAATATATTTGATGCCAAAGGAGTGTGAAATAATGCATGGAGTTAATTTGGCATCGATCTATAAGTGTACTGGACAGTCGAACACACACACACACACACACACACACACACACACACACACACACACACACACAATAAAGCAGTTCACCATGATTAAAGTTCAGATCATGCCTATCCAAGATATCAGCAAAGCACACAGCGTGGTGCTGCACACAAGATTGCTTTGCTTTATACCTTGTAGTGCAGAACTAAGTTTATCTGCGTAGGGATCAGCACAAGTCGGGAATTTCGCTGGAACATTTCCTTAGTGCAGCCTTCCACCGGATCCCGCGGGAAAACAAATGAACCAACTCCACAATTATAGCCGGCCTGAATAATAGGCCACCAATACGGATTTCTTTCTTCGGAGGATGTATTAACAGACAATCCCTCTGCGTGAGCAGCGTGCATTGATGCAGAGGAGAAAAGGAACTGCCAGCTTGATTTATTTGAATTGACTATAAGCATGCGTACGCACAGGAACTGATTGAGGGCAGGTATGTCTCCAATAGAACTTGTTTGATGGAGTGCACGGGGGTGAGCTTCACACGCAGGAACACAGATAGCGACAGAAACTCAAGAATTACGAAGCAAACGCAGCTCCAATATTAAACAGGCAGCCATCCTCGGGCGACGGGTTTGTTTTGATGAAAATACAATGATCCCTGCGGAGCAGGTCCTGAGATATTCCTCTTTGATACAGTTGTAGCATGCATGCAGAGCACAATAGCCTTTGTTCCATGTCTTAAATAGGCTTACAATTGTTGGGAGAATTCACCCGTTCCTTTGCGGCACATTTCTCAATCGGTTTCCTCATTAATGTGGTAGGTGTACTTTGAAGAACACTTCCTCACTTCCATGTTCAGAAATATACTGTACAAACTTTTTTCCCGCCAAGCCACTGGGGTGACACCGAAGCCCTCTGAAAAGGGCTTTGAACGTTGATTTCCTGGTTATTAAATATCACTTGCACATATGTAAAAGGTGCCAGCGCTGTGGAGATGGAATAGCGGGAGAGGTTATTTTACTCCACTTAACTCATCAGAGAAGCAGGCTTGATAATTGGTTCTTTAAATTGTGTTTTGAGCTTTCATTGATTCACCACTCGTCTCCTTAATCGCATTAGGTCTGGTTTTGTGAAGTAAGGTAGAATCATCCTGGGATGAAACAGTGGGTAATTACGTTTTTTAACCTTGATGTCCTGACGTTGCATAGCTGGCTGAGGCAGTAAAGATTTAGCATGACATGTGGACTTGAAGTCCTGTTGGATCCCTCCTTCTTTGTGTTATTGTGGTGGGATGCTGCTGCAGAAAACAAGTAATTTAGCGCAGGGGTGTTGGTTGAGAAAAAGCGTTCAGGATACTAAAACACAAACGTCACAATACAGCTCTAAGCGGTAATGTGCAATATACAGTATATTACTGAAAAGGATTTTTTGAAAAAGAATATTGAGGAAAATAAAAAATATTTTTCAGCCCCAAGAATGCTTCAGGGTCTATGAAGTGGATACAATAAGCACTGAATGGGTTGTCAATCAAATCTTTATCATCCCTCACGGCAGATTGTACCAATCGAGTATTTTATGTTTCCTCCTGTGGCCGAATGCAGCAAAAAAACAAAAGCAGGATCACCATCACATTCGGTAGCAAAAGTTCTAATAATTTCCATAATTTTATTTCAGAAGTAGTGCAAATACGTTTGAAACATTTTTCAATGAGGAATACATTTTTACGGTATGGACAAGCACTTGCAAACGTATTGCTTTGTCAGTCTTTGTGAATTTCAGTCTGGATGATTAACCCCTTTTGCAGATATTAAGCAGAAAAATATTTTTTTCAGGATGCTCCCTACTCATCTATACATGCGACAGGTGCGGAAACATATCCAATATCCATATATCCAATAGCCTTAAATCATAACCTGAGGAAAATGGTAAGAAATTAGCATTACCGTGTGTGATGACAACTGGCACCTTATGACAGTTATTTTGAATAGGAGACAACATCCGTCTGATGCATGTATTTCCAGCAACATATGCAACGTCAGATATTCCCCATTGACTGGGGATCGACTACGATGAGAAAAATCAAGTTCACACACCTTACGGCAGAAGACTAAAACCTAGAGAATCACATCTGCATTTCAGCTCATTGCGTTGATGACAGCAGTACTTTCCAAATTCAAACCAGTGGAATGGAACCACAGCAACGCGTGGACGCCCTCATAGCAATAAAGTAAATCTCACCAAGACCCTAAAATGTGACCGTGTTATTTTATCAGTTTGAACCATTTTTGTTCGTCACACAATGTCCCTGCAGATGTAGGCCAATGCATGTCAGTTTAGGAAAGGACTCTGCAAAAACAACCAAAAAAGGAGAGATAATGGGAGACTTTATATCACGCATTTATTGCTCATTACTGCGCTGGAAAATACGGCCTCTGGCAGTGAGCACAGCTGCTCTACCTGCTGCAGTAGTGATGGCTGTGGTTACTACTTCGAGGATGGCTACATTTCAGTTCCAATTCATGGTGTCGTGGATATGGCGCGGAGGTGTAATGATACTACTTCTCACTCTCCCTGTTAACATGAAGAACACATCTCTAAGCCACCGAGGGGGCTGAATTCCATGGCACTTAGACACAGTTGTTGAAGTTCAGGAGTATATTTCATTCAGCGCTCAGCCAATTCCCTACAAAACACACACACACACACACACACGCAAGCCGGGGTCATGCCCATTACAAAGAAATGTGTCGAAGATACAGCGTAATCATGACTAGATTGAACACAGGAACAGCCAAAGCAAAGGCCAAAGTAAAGTAATCTCATGGCCATAATAAAAGTTACTTTGCAGCCTGTCTCGAGCATTCTCGTAAGCACTCTGTGAGAGATGTAGGTTAACTGGCCCCACGGGCCCTTCATCTACTGTGGCTGCCATGACTTGCACCTGAGCCAGCCTTATACAGAATACTTGATTTTATATTTTGACCACAGGGGATGCAAAATGTATTTAGCACGATATCACAAGATGTGAACGCAAAACGAGGGAATGCACAATTATTTGGGCAAAAAATGATTCTGCCTGAGACCTTTTGAAGGGTCAAGGAAAATATGTTCAATTAGATCGGGAATTTTAATTGAAAATATCTACTGTCCCCTCAACAAATAGAACAGCTTTAATTTTCTAAAGACACAGGGTTATAGGTAAGCTGGCTTATCCGAGAAGGGTGGTGAGCGCACACTTGTGTAGGGCTACGAGATGTCCCATATGTTGCAAATCTTCAAATGATGGGCACATACCTCCGAGTGGATCTAGTCTCAAGCAAAGATCAGCTTTTTGTGTCCCACATGCACGTTAATAAGCAAACACTGAAGTACAAAGGAATTATTAAATGTAAAAATGTAATTTTCAGTTTGAAGGGTACAAAAATTACATTACAAAAAAATGACTTCACTTTATCTGTTCTGTTGAGCTCTGCTTCAACAGCTGGATGAAGAAGGCTTCCAGACTACAAAGTAACAATTAAGACGATAGTTAGACCGGCTTTGTAATCCAATGCAGAAAACACTTTTAATACAGAACAGATTGATTTCAAATTCAAAAGGATGTCTCCAGTTTTTTTTAATATACATCAAAGGGTTCAAGCTGATATTTATACTTAGTGGAACTTGGACATGTTTATAAAAATAGCTTTCAGGCAGGGTGCCGGTAACTGAACTCTCACAGCGTTAGAGGCTTTTTGGATCCTGAGCAGCAACAGAATACAAGCCGCTTCAAACATGGCGCTCTGGTGAGTTCAGGGATGTGATGTGTTGGGAGACAGGCGGTGTGACAGGTAAAGTGAAATCCAGGCTAGGTGAGAGGGTTGTCAGATCACAGACACACGATGCCGTTCTCCCCCCAAAAGATCAAAAGACATGGGGGTCAATTTTGCCATATTCATTTCTGCCATACATTGAAAACTAGCTTCTGAAGACTGCTTACAAGACGCTTATTGTTTTCATCTCCTTGCCTACAGATTGTGCTGAATTTTGCTCCAGTTTGAGGCGTGAGAGTTTCCAACAAGCGTTAATTCATGCTTTTTACTTATTATTGTTTTGAATATGGCATACATCTTCATTGTGCCTACATATGCTAAAAGGATTTCACCCTACCTCACGGAGATTAAGAGCATATTGAAGCTGGGAATTCAATAAGTATCAATTTATGTGGAAGTCTCAAAGTGATATCCCGAGAAAGAACCCTGTGAGGCTGCGTTTGTATTGGTGTGATAATTTTTCTTCAACATTGGGAAGAAGCATCCGATCACTAGTCTTCAAAATATCTTTGTAATATATTTGCAATTAAAAAGTATCAGATGGGGAAATGCAACCTTTTCTAGCCCTCTCTGCGACACTGCGAGTCCCCACCCCCTTCACCTCCAGAGTAATACAAAGTAAAGGTAATTAAAAACAGTCGGCTCAGCTCTACTCGACCATAAACATTGCGAGCTGAATGCACCACCGTACATTTATATGCAAA
This sequence comes from Gasterosteus aculeatus, assembly GCF_964276395.1. Taxonomy (NCBI): domain Eukaryota; kingdom Metazoa; phylum Chordata; class Actinopteri; order Perciformes; family Gasterosteidae; genus Gasterosteus; species Gasterosteus aculeatus. Next base: position 9,174,425 of record NC_135699.1, on the reverse strand, counting down.
TTGGACCTCGGGCTGTGATCACGGCGCTTTACTGATCCAGTTATTAAATTAATTTCCCCCAAAACAAGTGGCAGGAGCTGCTGAGGTAGTCAATGGGTTTTCCTTCTATCTGTGCATGTTAATGAGCCATTATCCAATTTACATTTCATCACACCGGGGAGACAGAAGGGACACACCGGCACCTCTACCCCCCCCCCCTCCCGTGGCAAGGGCTCTCCGCTCTGCAGTCACAGCCGCTACGAGGCCGTCCATCACCAGAGCGCAGGCAGGGGCTCCGGGGGACCTGGATCTCCATATCGTCGAGGTGCCCCTCCCGCCTTCTTCTTTCACCAGACCAATCTCCAGTGTCCGCTGTTCCATGCAGCTTCCCACTGAGGTGACAAGACCAAGTTGTTTGCAATGCCAGCAACAGGTGATGTCACACAGCAACCAAAATGCTCCAGTCTCAGCTCGACTGAACGTATTGCCAAGAGCAGACTGCAATCTACTGTAGAGTGTGTGTGTGTGTGTGTGTGTGTGTGTGCAAGTGTGAGAGAACATGGACAAAAAAGAGCCACTAGAGCCACAGACTTCTTAAAACGTTTATTAAATTAACTACACCAATAAATTAACTCTTCAAATTAGTCAATAAGTCCAGTCCAGATAGACAAAAACTAAGGAAATAGACCATGTGGGACCAACTTTGACCAATCAAAGTCAGTGTAAATGTGTTAAAACATAAATTACAAACCTTACCAAACACTTCATGTTGCATGCGTTCACAGAGTACATCTACCTGTCTGGACTTGGTCACGGTTCCTTCCCCCAGCTGGAACAGGTGATTGAAGTAATTGCCTCTCACCAAGCAAGACTGATGAAAAAAATGTATTAGTTTAATGTTGTTAACTAAAAGATATTTAGTAGTAAAATCCTGTTTTTAGGCAGGTAGAATGAAGCAGGGCTTCAATCAGTCCAATCAGCCGTCCTCAGGTGTGTGAATCACCAGAATGAAACGCACAGGTGAGCTTGCTCCCCTTTTATAAGCTCCGCCCTTTCACCTGCCTTGCCACATTTATATACTGCTGGGAAACTTGTGAATTAATACCCATGGATCAATACATAAATCAATACTTGGGATATCTGTGATCACGCATGTATTTTTTTGTTAAATTTTTTACAGCATAATAGTTTAATAGTCTAAATTGTACCAAAGTAGAGTATTATTAACAGAGAGGAGAGTGAGGCGGATGAAATGAAGGTTTCCTCCTGCGTGCCGCGTGAAAACAATTCTATTCTTTGTTTTACTTGCTGTCTTTTATTTATGTGACCTTTGGCAAAACTAGAGTAGGGGGACATTAAGAAACCAGCAAGCATCATTATAGCAATTACTAGCAAATCACAGGGCACGGAGAGGGAATTATGTGCTTTGTGTTTACAGTCCTGCATCGGAGAGCAAAGGGAGAGAAGAGGAGGAAGAAACATTTGAGCATTTGGAAAGTAGGAGAAAGAGAAGCAGACGAGCAAAATAAGGAGACAAAGTGGGAGCAGGTTGGAATATCAGCTCTTGGCAGTCATGTTTGTGAGAGGATAAGTGGAGAGCAGGAAAGACGAGGCAGAAAAATGGACTCCTAAGTGTAATTGAGTGAACACGTGTGGAAAAGAGCAGGGAACGAAACAGCCAATAGCACTTCTTGAGCCTGCAGAGGATGCATTTCTTGCCATGGGGACAATTTGGATTTCTAATACAGCATCTCGGTCCTCTGAGGCATACATTTCACATAGCTCCGCGTCCCCGCTATGGCTGCACACACTGGCAGACGCGAGCGCTGACAAGCTGGCCAGGACGCGGCCAGCCTGAGTCTGGGGCTCGGCTGATAAGAGCGAAGCGGAGGAGGTCACCGAGCTCACTGCATTGAGACATAACCGCGAGTCAATTCAATTTCCTTAAGGACACAGGAGTCCAATGCCCAATCCGAACATTTCATATCCCAGCCAAGGCTCCCCTTGCCCTTTGCCCGATCTCATCAGATGAGAAAGCGAGAAAGGTGGAGGAACGAGTAAGAGAAAGCCTGAAAAATAGAAGAGGGAGTGTGTCAGGCAGCAGTTGTCGGAGGCGGTAGGAACTTTTGAAGTTACGGCAATGGCCTAGAAAATCCTAATTTTCTGACAGTGCTGTGTTTATAACCAGTGATCAAGCACCAGCTCATCTCAAAGTGTATGTCAATGTCAATGTGTGTGTGTGTGTGTGTTGGGGGGCAGGAACATCAGAGAGCATATTCACAAACAGATTGAGTAAAGCTTTAGCACGGACAAACAGGCCAACACTATTGGGATGTCAGGTTCCGTAAAAGAGAAGAAATCAGCTTTGCCCCAACACTTTAATTATTCATGCCGGCGTGTCCTTGGCTTCCAGTGGATAGTAGGAGCAGTATGCATAGATACCACCCAGCAGAGATCACGAAATAACTGAAGACTTTAGGACGCATGTGGACACCCACAGATCTGGAGCAAAATAAAAGATTTAAACTTAACATCCTCTGCCTACTTAGACCAAACACACCCAAGATGTGGGCCGTGTTTTGTAAATCCTAATTTTAGAGAACCTTCACTTGAATTCTTAATGGGGCCAAGTGATCAAAGGGCTGCCATCATGACTTGATGAAGCCAAAGCTTTGGCAGCAGTAAAACAAAGTGAGAGTAACACGATTAAACTGATGACAAGCTGCGTTACGACTGTGGTTTCACACTGAACAAACAATGCCAGAGTCGTTCTTGACAAATGGACTCATGGAAAGTAAAATGGGGTAAGCGTAGATTACTGAGCCATCACTTTTCCCCAAGCAAGTGAATAAGGACATCTTGCTTTTGAATGTCCTCTTTGGATGACATTCAAATAATCCAACAGAGTTGTTATTTGCTTGACAGACACAAAGTCACCCTTTTTATGGCAAAAGAAAATGAGTTTGTGTACATTTATGAGCATTGTGGTGCGTCTTTGTGTTCATAAAAAGGCCCACTGTGTAAGCTTTGGTTTGTTTTCTCTGGATGTATTGATGGTTCATGGATAAATAGTCGTGTTTGTTTATGTAACGGGTGGGGAAAGAAGCACGAGGCCCCGTCGAAGCAAAATAACTGCAGATTAAATATAGAAAAAAACTTTTATATAGAAAAAAATCGACTTAGTAAATATTCCAATGACAGTTATGAACTTTATCGCTCACAATAAAATAATTTCACTGGTAATGCAAATAAACTGGGGACCCTAAACGGCTCCCCAGGTAATTTATCAATTCATAAATAATGCAGCTACAGGCTCATTCTATAAGCTTAATCAATAGTTTGTGGGACTTTAGCAGACAGCACAGACACGGACTTCACACTGGTGGGCGCCTGAAATGAATGTTGCAATAAAGAAACCAGATGCCTGAGAGCCTGTGAACAACTCCTTTGATGTAGCAGAAAATTCATCAGCACTAAAAAATGCCGAGCTAGAGAAGAGAGCGCATGAAGAGGTGGTGATGAGCAGCTGAGCAAAAGAAGAGCAGCTGATGAAAAGGTTTGAGATCTTTTTTAAAGTAGAGGACAACAACATACGGGCTAATAATCAGAGTGCAATCACACCGCATAATGGCTGATTTATCTTGATTCATAAACCTCCCATCAAGTGGGGGACATTTATCGGAACAATCACATTCTGTATCCTACTCGCTACCTTAAACATAGGTTTTTGGGGTTCAATTGTTAAGGGAAAGTGGTGTTGCTCTAGTGATACTACGTAGATAATGTGGCAGGGTTGACAGGGTCAAATTTGGTGGTCACTACACTGACGAATACCACTATTCTATAGTCTGTAGGACACCAAATAATTATGATTATGTAGTGCGAGAGAGAGAGAGAGAGAGAGAGAGAGAGAGAGAGGGGACGAAGTGAAACGGCCCACAAACAGCATCACTGAGGAGAATCTCTGGAGCTTTATTACCAGACTTTCAGCAACAACTCAACCATGTGGAAGCGGACATGCTGTACGGGTTCTTCTCATCTGCCTCCCTTTCCTCCTGTATTCACATCCTCCTCGGTCACCCTTGTCATCTCCCCTCTCGCCCATATGTGTGGCTGCCAACACCTTCACCTCGGCCGCCCATCCGACTGCCTTATTTGCTCTGTAATGTTGTCGGGAAGGCAGCAAACCTTTCCGCGGGTCACTGCTTTGAGGTCAAACTTGTAACTCACTGCCTGACAGAAGGAAAAAAAGAGGCCAAAAGTGGTGAAGGAAATGTGGCTCTTTAATGCCCAACTGGAGGGAGGGAGGGAGAAACAGAGAGAGAAACGGGGGGAACGTGGCGGCGGCAGACGAGAAGGAGAGAAGTCACAAAGACCTGCCATTCCGAGGGCTTCACAAGGAGAAAAGAAAGACAGCCAGCTGAGGAATACTCGCACACAACCACAGCGGGTATCCCACTTAGCTTTACAGCCTCGCGTTGCACTAAAGCGCAGTACCTGACAGCAGCCGACGGGCCTCACAGCAGGAGGCGATGCAGGGAGGCACACGGCACATGTTGTCTTGCACGTGCACATCCATGCGTGAAAAAGGGTTTACAGCCGAGCGAAACGGGATGTATAATTAAAACGCTGCCTTCTTTAAGACATCGTGTGCATTAAGTTCAGTTTGACGTCAAACCAAAGTGCCAGCACGTCTTGTGGGGGTTAAGTTATGTTAAGAAAACCACGAGAAGAATGTGAGCTTTCTGACTTTTTAGATCTGCCCTTTATGTACATGAGCGGACACACAACGTCCACAGAGGAGCGAAAATACGAGCGCACATCTGAGTGACGAGGGAAGAGAATGAGGCGCTGCGGTGATGAGTGAGAGATTGAGGTCATCCTGCTTCCTGATGCTTTGTTACAGATAGAGGGTTTTTATCTCCAAAAGCTGCCAGTTATTAATGTGAATCTAATTAATCACCGCCCTTCCTCTGACACATATTTAAAAAGGGGTGACATTATTGGGGCAGACGTCATTGAAAACAAAGAGCATCTTGAATAATCACATAAAGCACAATATTGCACAATATTATCTTCGATCACTGGAAATCATCATTCATTTTTAATGGAGCAGAGTTGCTCACAGATTGCACACTTTTACAATTTAAATCCTATTTCCATAACAGCATTGTGGACTAGGCCATAGAGAGAGCCTTTCTAACTTTATGAGTCAAATCTACGAGCATGTTTATAGTGCCAGAAGGACAATAAAACAAGAGCTTTTTCCATTAGATTTTTTCAAGAATCCTTTAATTTATTGCACAGTGCTGAAACACTGGGTTGAAAGCTGCATTCCATCACTCGTACAACAGAAACTCAGCACACTTTATAGGTTTCGCCCCACTTTCTGCACATAAAATCTAGTGTTCCTTATGTAAATATGCAGGAACACACTCATCCAGATTAAGCAAGATGACAGAAAGATAGAGAGCAGGTGCTGCAGTAGATGCATAGATGTAATTAACCTCCCAGCTGTTTCCCTAATGCACATCAGGTCAGTCCAAACATTGTGCATGGATGCATTCCAACAAAACACAATACATGAGATGGGTGGAATGATCACAAATATAATTTCCATGCAACGTTTTCTATTTCTCAAAAAGAGTTTGCAATGGAATGATAAAAGAAAGAATATAACAATCAAATGACAAATGACCAAAAACCAGTACACGGTCATTTAAGAATCACTGTGAATGTCAATTAAACATAGGCATGAAAAACAAATGAAATGGAACTTTGTAATCTCGCTGTTTTGTTTTGTTGAAATGAACACAAAGGCTCTTCACACCTGAATGTGAAGAACAAGCTAAATCTCCACTTGGATTGTTGTTCCTCGCTCTGGCCGTCAAACCACAGCAGACAGAAATGCAGTTGGTCTGTCTCTGCGAGCACGAACTGGGGACCCATTTCAGATGAAGCAGGCCACTTATTCTGTTTTCAAGGTACACTATAACAAAAAAAAAACCAGACACCTACATTTATAATTGGGGCTGTGTTTCCTTTTCTCGCACATTCCTAAAGCAGCGGAGTGAGAGACTCACACTAAAGCAATTTGTGTCGGCATCGGCTGATGTCAACTGGGAACAGGAAGATAATGAAGCAGAAAACGCACCTCAAACCAAAACTCACAGCGACGTTGAACATTCATTGTATCTCACATTAACTTTTAGAATGTTTGTTACAAAAGTGTCGGCAGGGTGATTTGGCAGATGCTCAATGTCTGCTGTTGAGCCACTGAGGCTCATTCGAATTTCAATTAGGTGAGGAGGAAGGAAATAAGGGGGAAAGAAGAGAGGGAGAATCGTGTGGAAGTGGGGCGCTAGGCAGCACCAGTCCAATCACTCATAGACGAGTCATTTGTCTCCTTCTCTGAGGGGCACTCATTCAATTATTCTTCTGTTTTCTTTAAAGGAGAGCAAGTATTGATTCATTTGTCCTTACACAATATCAAGAGAGCAGTTCCCCCAAAAAGCTCCTGCACGAATGAAATACATATACAGTAGCAATCCTTACAAGATTAATGGCGTAGCGTTTCATGTGCACTCTGTCACAGCTGCTGAACGCCTATCATTTATTGTACTCCTTTAGGTTAGGGTGACATCCAACTGTTTTTTTTTTTTTCAAAAGTAAGCAAAGAAGAAGGGCACACTCCCCCAATACAGTTAAACATGTGTCAAGAGAACCAAGACTGCATCAACGGTCCAATCACACTTAAATAACAGCGTGTGACAAGTGGTCACTCTAAAAAAGCCACTAAGCAAGCTTTTGGGATTTTAACACAGAGGATTGAAAAGGCCAACATCAATGATTTGGGCTCCATGGAGCTGCCAAAAGCTCTGCTTCCACAAGCTCTGTCCTGGAGGATGAGGAGGAAAGGGAAGGGGATTATTTATTTCTCTACCAATGTGAGTCCATTATGGATTCTGGCGGGGATTTACGGATATAAGAAATACACACAGTTTCTAATGGGTGTTGCAAGTGTGTGCGAGATGAGTTGCATACATTGCAAGTCATTGTTGTGTGTGTGTGTGTGTGTGTGTGTGTGTCTGTGTTAGCATGTGTGTACGTTAGCATAAAATTGTGCATGTATGTGCATGAGAGAGGAGGGACAGAAAGAAAGAGAGAGGAATGAGAGGAGGAAGGAGGAGAAACTGAGAGCCAGCAGAAAAGAATTGCTGTAAATTGTTAACGGTGAGAGCCGGCTAGATTGCTGACTCATGTTTGCCAGCCAATTACACCCCCCAGGACTGGTTGGCAACCCAATAATGATTGAGCTGCTGTTTGGGCTTTTCACAGCAATTCGTTATATTGAGGATTTTTTAAACCAAAACTATAAAGTCACATTTTTCTAATTCCAAACATATGGCTTGTTCATTCATTCGTTAATGATTTTTTGAGTTTGTGCTTTTTGCCTTCTTTCCATCTGTAGGCGATACTACTACAGAAAACATTCATTTTTGTGTTTGCAGAAAAAGAAGGTTTGAGATATTCTCTATACAGAGAATTAATAGTTTGGACCCAGAGGGAATGTATACATTTGAGTCTTCCTTCCATAATGGCAGTGTATCCTACGGGCGAAAGAATGCATGAATGTGAATTCATTAATTTCATGCTATGATTGAAATACCACTTTAAAAAAACCCAATCAGCAACAGCTCCAAGCAACATAATACAAGACGTTTGAAAGAGAACGTAAAATAAAAATAATGGGACTAAGTGTTATCAAAATAGTACATTGTATTGAGGCATAGAAATGCTATTTCAAAGTTTTGGTTGACTGGATGAGACAATATGATTATTATTATGGAGCCATCTTGGTGCATGCAATACAGAATATGCACAACAACCCCAAGCACAGACTTGTTAGAGTAAATTGCCACCACAACAATATTACTTTATAAGTTAGATTCTGAAATTGCACGACGGTCTCCACATACTGTCGATGCGTCTAGATAACCGAGCCGCGTGCAGTCACCCAAGATGGAAAAGAATGTAATCTGTTGAACGAGACAAATCTTTAAATAAAATCGCATTTCCTCCCCATTGCCGTTGTGCTTTGTCGGCAAAAATAAGGATTTACGTTGACTCCTCAGATAGTCAGGGCCACTGGTGAACAAAAAGGGTTATTATTCATATCACAGGAGCGAACAGACACACACACACACACACACACACACACACAAAATGTCTCAGACATCCATTTGCACTTTCTCATCCATTGGTATTCAACGTCTCCTTCTGCCCGCTCCTTTATGCCTCCTGTGCGGCTCTTGGGCTTTTGGTTACAAGAGGAACACGTCTGCTTAACAGGCTCCGCATATTTACAAGAGACCTGTAATAAAGGGGGGCGGCCAAGAGCGGTGAGACAGTGGGAGGGCAAAGCTGACGCAAACACCTCCAGACTGGCTCCTGACCTCCAGACGGAGTGAGAGCGGTGGTGAAAACCAACACTCAAAGAATATTCAAATTGGTTCTGTGATCAGAGAACGTCTGTTATAGCAAATGAGTAAAAGTAAGATAGATAAAAAGAGTTTTTGATACAAATACACTGTGCGATTGCAAGCCATTCTCAATGACCCATTTTTCTGCACATCTTGTCTTTCTGAAAGGTGGCTGTTTGTTTCCATTAATTATATTAGTCAAAATGATCAGCAAATATATAAAACTGGCTTTTGAGACTATATTAATACAAACAACAGTTGTTTCATTTGTTTGGTCAAATGACTACGCATCTAAAGGCTGAAATAGTTTTTAAAAAACTCTGATCTTTACAATGAACCTTTACATTTAACGTATATCAGACGAATACAGAATATTTTCAATAAATTTCAAAATGAGTGCATTTCATTTCTGTATTAGTTGAACTGAAAGTGACAACAATTATGTTTCCCTTTAAGCTGTCTATTTTAACTATTAACTGCAATATTCCATTGCCATTTATAGGAGAAGAAAATTGCTATAATTACAACGTTAAATAATTTGAAGAAAATGGCTTCTGTGGCTTCTACATTTAAACTATGAACATGTGTTTTTTATTGAATGCATATCCAATCAGTGCACATTTTATTTTAAAGGACAATTGGCACAATAACAGTATGCAACGCTGATTCACAAAAACTGCTTATAACTGCTATAAAGGGCTATATTTAATCTGTCCTAAGAAAAGGTATGCCTGTGAATGTCCATTTAGAGAATAGATGAGAATAATAGAAAGAAATATGAACTTGAGGGGAAGAGCAGAAAAATAGGAATTTTGATCACCAACTGATAAGATCTGGCTCATGCATTATGAATGAAGCCGAAGGTGACTGACTTTCCAGACCATCTGCAAAAGTAGTTAAGAAACTAAAGGCATGAAGAGATGAATTTGCATGTGGGTTTATGGATTAATTTACGGGATAATAAAGAATTACTCTCAGCAGAGGATTGTTTAATTAATGTCAGGAGTTTTTTTTTCAGATGACTAATAATTTAAGTCATTTCAGTTGGACCATTTAGACAGCACTCCCAACCCGGAGGCTTCAGGGCCCCCTGCTTATTAAACTCAACATCAGCGTGTATAATTCTGAGTGAGCGTAGACAAGGGCTGCATCACTGCGGAAGCCACAGTCGGCCAAGTATTAACATGGGAGCAGAAAGCTACATAATTATGCAAAACACTATCCTACTAAATACACAAGAAATTGCCAAAGGTAAAGCTTTGAAAAGACTCAAGCTCGAGTTTTTATTTATTTATTATTGTTACTATTATCATTAACTCGTAACATCCAGGAAAAAATGATGTATGCAATGAGGTAGACAAATAATAAAGGCAGTGTTTGTGTGCGTGAGATAAACATAGAGCATGGGAGAGAAAAGCGTAGCACCGTGTTAGTCACAACATGATGGACCTCATTGGAAATACCAACTGACAGGCGTGTTTAATTTCCTTGCAATAACAGAAAATGGTACGTCCTGGATAAACACTGACAAGGTCTTTCATCAACAGTAAGTGCCCATGATGAACCATCAAATGAAGAAAAAACCATTAGCCCATAGCGTACGCGGGAGAGAAAATACTTGCAACTCCATAATGGAATTTAAAGACTTTAATCAAACCAGCAAAACTGGATGTAAATGGCTAAAATACCAAGTGGAATCTTTGGTTTATTTTCAAATATGCAATAGATGAAAGTGAGGCCACTGAATTCTATTTGCAATACTGTGTGCATTATCTGCATGTACAGAAACAACGTTTTGCATTTAACGTTTAAAATTTCAGCTTTACGTTTTCATAAAGAATATAAATGAACACAGGAACTGTTCTAGAAAAAATTACACACTCACTGGTAACACTGTTACCACGTAGGAGTATTTTCTGAAACTACAAAAGCCGATAGATGAAAGCCTTTCAGTTGTTGATGCAGAACACTGGGCAAAAATGAATATTTATGCAGAGGTACACATGGGAGCACTTGTATGCAGCTGAAAGCCAAAAAATGCAACTCAACTCATTCTCCTCCCGTCTTCTGTCAGCCCAAACAGCCCCTCGGTCAAACAACCCCTCAATCAATTCTCTGCTAAAAACACACCATCCACCCATCGTCCTGCTCACACTCACTCTGCCTTCCAAAAACCTTCTTTTGAAGGGGCCAGAAGGCCCGATCCACCAAAGAGTGTCTTAGTAACAGTCCAAGGGATGACTGGAAATTCTCAGCTCGCCGTTTATCCTCAGACAAAAGCGCCCAGGAAGAATGAAAGGGAAATTGGAGTGCCCGCTGAAGCTGCTGAGAGGGCCGCTAGCCGAGGCACAAATTGCTTCCCTCCTCTCCACCACAGAGCCCTAACATGGCTGAAGCCATCCATTCATTACCAGCCACCTTAATGGAACATCTCTGCCACTGCGGTACCTTTTCTAGTTTAATGCCAAATGAGTGCCGTGTGTACTTCACATCGTAGAAGTCAAACAGGCAATACGAAGAAGGCGAGTGTGTTGTAAATCTGGTGCCCATCTAAAGGAACCTTTCACAAGCCGCCGTCTAACAGCAATGAGTTGGTTTTGAGGTTATTTTCTGCACCAATCAGCTTAGGTAATAAAATTGCTCTTTGTGTTAATTAGAAAAAAAAAATCCCCAGCGACCAAGAGTTCCTTGAACAAGCCATTACCCGAAACGTCCGTTGTCCGAATCATGAGAGTGCGAGCAGAGAGTGGAAAGAGAAAAAGGAGAGAGATGTGGCTCACAAATACTGTGCAGCCAGTTTGTCCAACTCACTACATCCCAAAGCCCTGTTCTCTTTTCTGGATGCCTGCCAGGCCAACCAGAGGTCCAGGGAACACATTCTCTCGTCAGCTATTAAGAAAAGTCTTGTGATTGTACCCTGTTTTACATTTCATCACAAATACAAGTTAAATCTGCATCAGGCAATTTCCTCACTGGCAAAACTTTTGATAAAAAAAGGAGAGATATAAAATATATGTAACGTATGAGGCAGTTGGAGCTGTGTAGAGAAGTAAATGATTGATGGCTCACTGCTCACACATTTATGCTAAGTTGATTTCAATGTTTTTTTTTTCTTCTTCAAATAGAGCAGTAATGGTTCTTCAGGCATCTGGGCGACTGCACATCTTGTGCTTTCTATACGAATCATGCGTCACTTCATACCCGTGCATGTGCATGATTATGGAATATGCAGCATGTCTGGGGGTCTGACTAGAACTGGGGGTGCATGGTACATACCAACCGAGAAGCCAATTAACAACTCCAGCAGCGGCCTGTTGGACCGGCACCGTGCGGAGGTCTCTGTTAAATTAAAATACAAATGCAAACTTGCCAAAGGGGGGCCAGAGTGCTTGTAAATCCCATCCCAGCCACTTTAGGCTGTCACACAGAAGACAGGGCACCGAGAAACTGTCTCTTGAGTCTTCCTCAAGAGACACCTGCAATCCTGGCCTTAAGTTGTAAAAACGATGGCACGATTAAGGTACTTTGTGGAGTTTGGTATGATTTGTTGACTGGAGACTCTTTTTAATTGCTGTGTGCATGAAGTCACTCAGCCCTTGCTTGGGCTAATGAGTGGGAACAGTGGTTCCAAAACTCTGCACGTGGCGATTTTCAACACCCACTTGTTCTCACACCGTCCCACTCAGTTATTGTAAGACATTTTAAGTATATGTCCCTCCAAAGCACGGATACGCTGAGTCTCTGTGTTTCTGAATCGAAAAAGACGTTTCACATCAATGTTTGCGTGTATCAACTTTGTAGTACTTAAACTGCTCCTGCTGCTTGTGCTGTTACCAAACTGTGTTCGACAAGCACAAGTTTTTTTAAGTTTAGTATAAAAATCTAATTTTGAGTTCAAATAAGTGAATAATTTTTCCTCCCCATCATTTTTACACAGTCATACAAATATAATCCATTAAAAAAAAACATCCAACAGCACTTATTTGATGGTGTAGTTTTTAGTTTTCTGTTTGAATTTGTTTGAAAAATTAACATCATTTTATTGTTGGGTATTAGTGCTTGTTATACACATGTACAGCATATTTATTATCACATTGTATTATACCTGCGGTGCACATATAAGTTCTGTCGTTTTTTTTACCTTTAATCATCCAGCCTTGTTTTCCTCGATCCAAATTGTTATTTCTACTTCTGTACATTGTGAGAGACAATAAAGAAAGTCAAATTCCTTGTGCGTTCAGGCAGAAGCACTTCAAATGATTCTTAAAAACATTTATCTATCCGAAGGTGGAGATCAAAGTCAGTGAATCTGCAGATTGAAGTCAAGAGCAGGCGTAGGTTAACAGCAGCGGCCTATTTACCACACTGTTGTGCAGCTGTGCTTGAATGCAGACTGTTGTTGTGCTCTCTGGAGCTTCTTCTGTCTTTCTACTACAACAAGCAAATCCCCAATTTGGATTGTTGGGAGTTTATCACCAATTTAAAGATGAATCTATTTTAAGGGCGCCATCATGCAGTCGGTACCTTGTGAAACCTCATAAAAATTGCGTAAAACTTGCAGAGCGTGTTTCCACAAATAGACCTAACGTCCAACTAGTGTCCATTCATGTCCCTCCCTACCACTATGTCAACTGTCTTCCCACACATAACGATTATGTGCTGAGGGTGAACCCTGCTCTAATTTAACTAACCTATTCTCATATGAAGTGGTTCACTGTAGTGTGAGTCTGTTCCAGGGTTGACATTTAATCCATGCCAATTCATCACCACTGCAGCTCACCCCAGTGGAGGCTGCTGGGTGGCGCATTGCCTCAGAGTGGACCTCCGCCACGGAATTAAGAGCAAATGACAATTATTTTTTGTGTGTCCGTGCATGGCTAGAGTACATGTATTGCGTACAGGTGGGAGATGGGCTTGCATTGGAATAGAAAATGGAGGATGGCCGTAGAGGGAGCCATTGTTTGCACCTTTTATGGCTGAATGGAAGCTGGCCAACTTTGCAGTTGTGCAGAGATATCGTCATGAATCTTTCCAATCGCCTGTAGGGAGAAAGAAATCATCACAAAGTTTCCTTAGAGGACATTACCATATTTGCTGCATTGGGAGAATAGTTGATGATTACTTTTCTTTAAGTGCATATGGCCACTGTAGAAGTATTTATTACTTGTTTATAAAAGTTTGCATCAATACCCTATGCCTAATAGAAACAGTCTGCGTTCACAGCCTTAAACCTGCCAGACATGATATTTCCCCCAAATCATCGGCAGCTCTTGCGAGCATATCCTTTGACAATAAATAAAAAGATTATATTATTATCTGTCACTTTCTCCACGCTCCCTGTGCATCATTGAGATTGATTTTCAGTTAATTCACTGCAGGGGGATGATCAAATATGTCTCCCAGAAAGGTGGTACACCAACAGATTACAAGAGAGGCAGACCGTGTCCCATACAAAACCTTGTTTAGGGTGATGTTGACATTCAAGCTGTCAACCCCTGAAAAGGAACATTGACTCTATTTTCAATGATGTGAAGGAACCCGGAGAGAATGCAAAAGCAACGAGGAGGTAGGCAGTGGAAGCATTTTAGCAAAATGTGTCTTCAGTTTGGCACATTGGCATGCCGACATACGGCTTGACCATCTCATCTGTACATGAGAACGAGAGCAAGTTATTGTAATACTTTTATGTGACATGTTTCAAGTATTATTTGAACATTCATCCCTTTGTATCTGTGTCATGTGTCCAATAACATCTACCAATCGATGTTAGGAATGATAAAGTCAGGGGCCGATTGGGTGTTTTGTTGCTAATTCTTAAAGAGGTGGAATATGTGTGACTTGTGATAACGTTTCGCCAGGAAGACTCAACTGATAAATGACACAAGAAGAAGCTACTTCTGGAAAGTGTGGAGGATACCATAAACCTAATAAATTCACAGGGATTGTCATACAGCTCATCTTGAGGAGAGGAAGGTTTATTTCTGCGCCGACTGCTTCATACGTTTCAGCTTTTCCCAAATTCTCACCTCAATCTCGGCCTCCTCACCCCCCCCCCCCGTGATCTTTCTTCTTACTCCCAGCTGTGGGCTCTCTGACCCATCAGTTCTCCTAAGACCTCTAAGAGGCCATCCATCAGCAGAGCCGGGCTGCAACCAGGGGAAACTCATCAATCACAAGAGGCGACTGTGCATACCGAAGCAGGCTGCAGGAAGGTGGGAGAGGCAATGTCACTCACTAGGGCGGGTAGGCGCCAGCAGTTCAATTTGAACAAGTGCGGGAAATGAAAATATAACTTCTGTCTGTGTACTTCAGCTGAGGAATAAATATGTGAATCTTGGAAGGAGTAAAAGAAAAAATGCCCCCATTGGGTTTTTTCTTTGTGAGAATTCCAACAACAATTACATTTTATATTATGTTTTCAACTAGAGTAAATCATTGACAGTGATGTTGACAATTTAACTTGCTGATTTGTGTCAGTAATGAGCAGCGGCAGCAATCATGAATGACACACCAGAGGGTTGTGATGGAAAACGCTTGTTGGCTCAGGTAGAGTTGGACAAGTGTTTGCCTGTGAGCCTCTACTGAAACAAGAGCAGCATTTTCTCACACAGGCACATCCAGAAATCACACCTGTAATTTGTGTATTGCACATCACAAGCTTATTGTGATTTTTTTAATGGGGGAGAGAAGATGATACTGTATATTGTAAGAAGGGAGGTGTCACGACCGGACAATGGCCCCCGAACAACGCACGACTCCCGAGACGAGGTTCAAAATCGTCTTTGGTTTATTTACCAAAGAACACAAATGAAAATCACTCTCGGCAGAGGAAAAAGTCCTATGGTAAAGAACAAAAAAAGGATCTAGAAAGTAAACTCTAGGCTGACCAAAGAATGAACAGAAAGCGAGCCTGAACAAAGTACAAAAAACGTAACAAGACTTGGCGCCGGACATGGGTAAGCACCGGTTCTCTGTAACATGGGACAAGACGAACTGGCACAGGACAAAGGGAGACGCAGACAATGTATCCACACAGGGTAAGGGCACAGTTAAAAAACAATGAGGGGCCGGACGGACAATCGGACCGGACACAGGGGGGAGGAGCAAGTGGCCTGAAACGAGAGGAAGGTTCATTTTCAAAATAAAACAGGAAATCACGAGACAAACCTGATTAGCACCGCTTCTTGGACATGACAGGAGGGACTAAAAGCGGGAACCAGTGACGCAAAACAATGCAAGGAATAATGAAAGAGACCCAGGAGAGGTGAGAAGGAATCCCTCATACACAGAGGAAAGAAGTGATGATGCAACAGGGTAGAAAGAGCCAAACATGGGAGGGAAAAAGGGAAAAGAATAAAAAGAAGCGAGTGATTGCCTGCAGCAAACAGCATTGCACATCACAGACACCAACACAAAGCAGCGGTTGCAGCGTTTGCCATGTCCATACAGCAGGTTGAACACAGTTGCTGATGCCGTTGAGTCAGCCAGTGCCAGGTGTCCTTTTGACATGGGCACCGCTGCCCTAAATGGCTGCTTAGAGGAGCCGCTGCCACCAACAAGCTTCCAATTAAAACCTCCAATTAATCAGAGCTATTTAAAGAAGCCCATTCATCCCCGATGGCACGAAGCATGCCGACAAGAGAAAAGACCAACTGCACAGCTTTGCCCTGATTTACCTTTTCTCTAAACTGCCCTGTGGCGTTGCTGCTTTCTTTTCACAGCAATAGTAAGCAGCTGGCTCAATTAGAACTTGCAGAATTAGGGCATCAGATTTACCCTAATAACATAGTTGTTCTTTGTCATGTTTCGATTTATTTCCTTTTTAATTATTGTGGTCTGGTGCTTAATTACACAAATAATGTGCTCACAGAAAGATGTATTAACCCTTCAGATCAAATAAAGCAAGTTAAGCACATTAAGTGTTTTCCCTTCAAATTTAAGAAAAGTAAACAGTAAGTAAATCATTTTTCTAATTAAATGAGTATTTTTACACTGAATGCATTCATTTGAAAACAAAACATCACACTAACTTAGTTGTTATACGTATCTAACAGATGGAGCATATTGTTGTGTCAACATTGTTTCTATGAAGAGATTGCTTTATGTGCTGTCATTTCATTTGTCTTAAACAAAAATTGACGAGATGAAGATGCATCCATTTTTGTCTCTCTGTCAAATTATAGACAGTGTTCTTTTTTTTGCTGTAAGGTTGTTTCACAAGCGGGTTATTGCATAGTTCGCATTAACAGTGTCTGCAGCGGCCACAATGATTATGAGAGGACGTGAAGGAGGAAGTTAGGGGACGTTGTTGTGTAAGAAAGCACAGGACTGCTGGGAGGATTGGGGGGGGGGGGGGGGGGGGGGGGGGTGTATCAGCGAGGAGTGCAGAGCAAAGAATGACAGCTTCCATCACTTTAACCTTGTTTATTGGTGCAATCATAACGAGAAGAGGTCGACCTTTTTCATGTTCACCCTAATCAAACCTTAATCTTAATCTAAATCTTAATCTTAAAAGTGGTGTTACATTTTTGAACGTGGATTTCAATCAAAGAGTCAGACAAAGATAAGATAATTGTTTAACATTAACAGATGATATGTGATAATGAGCAGCAAGCTAAATCCCCCCCATGTAAACCATAGAGTGATGTTGGCTGATGGAATGATGAGTTGATAAGAACGAGTTCAAGATGAATCTGCTGAAGATTGGGCAGAGATAGGAAAGCTTGTGGGAGATGCATGTGAAACAGTAGCATGAACGTAATGAATATGAGCAACATCTTATTTTAATAGACACAGACACAGCACTAAGAAGACGAGCTAACGATCTTGTTGTTTGTTGTGCTTATTGAATAGAAAAGACCAGCTGATCTAAACAGCTGACATCCCAGAACACTGACCGCAAGGAAATAATGAGTGAGCGTGCGTGAGGAGTGATTGGCAGATATATAACAAATAACCTACGGTCTATGGCAGTATGGTCTTCCTGTCTGAACTCGTGCTACAGCTTCCTTTGTAACAGATCAGACATCCCTGTTTGGTTGGATAAAACACCGTGTTCTGCTCACTTTATGAAAGGAAGGACAGGGATAACACACAAGCAACTCCGGAGAGTGGGTCCCATGATATGTGACTCACAGCACTGCTGTCATGCAATAGTGTACATCTCTGCCAGAATCTGCCCCTGAACAGAAAAACATTTTTTCATTTTCCAGACTTTGTGGAAGACACTGGAGGGAACACATTTGGCAGCCTGAGTTTTCTCGCTATGAAAAGAGCTTGTTAGGTTCTCTTGCTCTCATTTGAGCTTCCCAGATAGAACTTCCTCCAGTGCTGCATACAAATCCACCTCCTTCACCGGGAGTGGTACTTTTGCAAATTTGGTGAGGAGCTATTAAACGGAATTGTCTCCTATTACGCTAATATGTCAAATGACCTAGAATCCAATAAAGGGTAATAGAAAATGATTTAACTTGCCGTGTTAAAATTAAACGTTTTTTAAAATTTGATAAAGATAACCGACTCCAATTTTAAGAAATTTGTAAATTTTCCTCATTTTCTGATAAGTAGTGGCCCGGGAGAACGTCAAAGCCAATGATATGTCTGTTTTATTTTCTGCTCATTTTGTTTAACAAGACCTCTGGTCTTATCTACGATTCATTTCATTTTGCAGTCTTAAGTCCTCCAATGTGAGGAGTAAAACATGTATCTTCTGACAGTCCTCACTGTCCAGTGGGATGTGTTATCCATACAAATGGTGGTACTACCGCAGCTTCTGTGTATGCCTTGAATACTGAATACTATTACTATTATTCTATTCTTATGTTGTAATAAATTAGTATTTATTAAGATTTATCAGGGTGAGGAACATATTGTCACCATGGTGATCATCGAGGAAATCAACAAATGCTGAGCAGAGCACCCCAAGGGACTAACAATTAGAGGGGGCGGATGTGGGCTGCAGTTGGTTTAGCAATAGAAATCTGGATGATCACTACTAATGCTGCAAACGGCCGTAAAGGTTCTAATGTCAGTGCAAACACCTAGAATGAGATTTAATAAAAACACAACATGAACTCAACTACGTGTACAAAAACACTTTTAAACGTATGCCTTAAACCAGTGCTTCTGTTTTCTTCTTCTTTTCGTGGCACTTGTGAAGCCTAATATCAACCATGGGTGCTGCAAAGGTCTGCAGCTCAATGGGGTAAATACAATGCTTAATTGACTTGGGACTTGGGATTTGTTAAGTTTGACTGCAATGTGAATATTTTATTTGATTTACGGGGTATTGTAGTCTCAGTTAGAGAATTGGATGACTTGTTGTACAGGATTTATCTGAGTGATGCAGCTGACAGTGGCAGCGTTGCATTACTCTTGGCTTCACTGCAGCTCAATGCAGGTTTGATGGTGGTAATAGAATATGTTTGATGGGTGGAGCTTATCCCAGACTATTTGGATTCCCAAATACAAAATGCCACGATTGCGGCAACTACAAGCTTCAGCAGAATGGCTGCGAGAAGACAAAGTAGTAAACAGACTAAATATTGGCCTCAAGCTGTGCCGCAGGAACAAACATGAGGCAGTGGTTAATCTGAAGGACTTTTATTTATACATCCACAATAAATGTATATTAAAACACTTGGCAAAGCAGTTGCAAAAGTCGGTTGTTTATCAAACTCTGAGCCTGAAATCTTTATTATTAAGGGATTGTGCTACTCATGTCATAAATGGTCTTTTCCTATGCCTTAATGGTATATTGAGATTGTATCCTATCAGACCATGTAGAGCTGCTGAAAAGCTTAAGGGTTTTTACTTCATCCCTTTTTTCCTGCAGCAACTGCTGGAACATCGAGCCCCTAAATCTTTAATCACCTTTGGTGCAGTGGACAGAGAAGTAATCGCTTATTTTGTCAAAGCAGGACCTACCACGGAAGGAAAACGTTTGTTTTGTGTTCAACTATAAACTTTTCTAGAGTGATCTCCTTTTTATAATGAAAAGAGTTATACAATGATTTCACAACTGAAGAGAGGCAGGTGTGTGTGGGGGGGCAAAGCCCTTTGTGTGTGTATGTGAGAATGCACCTTGGCTATTTTTAACAGTCCAGAAAAAATTATAGGTAAAGAGTTTGGAGACATTGAGGCGGTCAAGACTATCATAATCTTGAGAGGATGGGGAGGGGGGCGAAGTTAGTTAAAACTTAAGAACTTAATCTGTTTTCCCTGTAGAAATCAAACAAATGTGAACTGAAGAGAATGTAATGTCTTGTGCGCTCTGTAAGTTCTTTACTGAAGTTCAGATCTACTGGTGTCTCACATCGAGTCAAATAAATGTAAGTCAAGCAATCAGAAGTTAAATCATCCATAAAGAACATCCTTTACAACTACTACACTAGCATAATAACAATGTGTATAATACATAACAGTCTTATGGAGACTTACACAGTACACTTACACTCAAGTCTTGCCAGGGGATTGTTGTTTACAGCACAATTTGTATGCCAGTAATGCAATAGTATCCAACTGACCTAAAAGGATTGCTAGCAATCATCAGGTGTTTGCTCATTAGAAGATAAGAAATAATAACTTGAAGAGCCTTGAAATGAGGTCGGCCGAGTGGAAGGTGAGCTTTCTACCATTCCACTAGAATAAAAACACAAACCCAACCACAGCGTGCGCATCATCAACCTCTGAAGTCCAACGTCAACACTCAGTCTTTGATGCTGAAGGTCTTCCCAAAGGCTCAGCAAATCCACCAGCAACCCAGTAGCATCACATGCTCCCACTGAAGGGATTCATGTTTCTACAGCAAAAAATTCATACTGAATTTATATTGAATGTTTCCTATTTTAATCCAAAAAACAAACAAACAAGCATATCCTTTTTCTTTTTTTGACTATAAAGGAATTTGGCATGTCTCATTCTATAAATGTCACACAAATTTATATTCCTCATTGTTTTCTTCCAAAGGAGGAATGATTAGCTGCTTTGCCTAAATGGATTATGAATAGATCAGTGAAACAAAGATTATGTGAGTGATAATATATTGTATCCGATGAAAGAGGAGAAAATAATTGGCATACATCAATAGAGATGCTATCTCGATTAAGCCATCTTGTACAATTATGGCACCTACAGTATATCCTCTTTCCAAAACAGCAAATTTTCTGCAGGATGTAAGTTCCAAACCAACGAAGCAGCTCCAGTCTGATACCTGTCTTGGGAGGAGAAAAATCAGACGTTGCAAACAAATATCGTGTACTGTGACAGCAGAGGTAAAATAAGCCCATCTCCGTTGTCTTATTTAGATTTAATGACTCAAAAAAAACTACTATTTTGCCTCTCAGTGCTTGTTCAGTTTACTGCCCAGTCATTAGTCTGCAGTAGATGCCCAGGAGTGCAACATTCCCAAGTATGAACCCCTGTGCATAGACTGTTATATTCTCCAATATATGCTAGAAAGTGTGGATTTCCACTTTATTGTCCACACCAGGCTCCGCTTCTGTTGCCAGGATGCAGAATTGTCTCCGGCTGTAGTCCAACGCGGGATGTTGGCGGGGTCCAGTAGCCTCACTGAAACACTGACCTTTAACGAATCTCGAGCCTAAGGCTTTGCATACAAATGATGATCTGATTCTTCAGTCCTTTGACCAGTCAGTCAATGCCCCGGCACGCCACTTCTGGGTGCTCCTTCAGATGAACAGGTCACCAGCAATTGCCCCCATTGAGTTTTAATTTGATGGAAGAAGAACCCTGTTTTTGACTAAGTTTAAATCAATTTTCCATCCATCCTCTCTTCTGCTGTGAACAATGCAGTATGAATATGAATGTGGGGCACATTGGGGGGGGGGGATTTAATTAGTCATTATAAACAGTATAGTTTTGAAGCCAGTGCAATTTTAATCAGGTATGCAAATGAATGGCCTATATTGAACACATTGTGCAAAGGCACGTTGCACAGAGATGATGCAACAGTGCCACCCAGTGAGAAGGACTTGCATCTACTCTGACCGGTCAATGCTAACACTATGTAACACATAGCAATTCATTCTGGGGACCCGGAGACAGTTGTGCTCTGTTCCTTACTTTAGATTAAGCTGTTGGGTAAAGTCATCACAACCTTTCCCTTCAAAACATTGGCAGCCTTAACAAAAGGAAGCGAGACATTAATTACTGCAATGCTATTTAAATGTATTAACCTCACTGACCAAACGCTGAATGGTTCTCTGCTAGTGTCCAAGAGGACTGAGCTCAGCAGTATTTCTTGAAATTCAGATAGGAAATGTTGTTGAGCTGTGAAAAAGGTTTGGGAGATGGGTTGGTGCTATGAACCTTCAAACGCTCATGACAGCTTCTGCCACAAACCTGAATGCATTTTTAAAGGGAAGAAGAATGGATGGGTGTGGACAAATTGTGTCGTGACAGAAAGTAAATCATTGTGGTTTCCTGGGTGATTAGAACATCTAAAACTGTATCCATACGTCATGGAGGGAAAGAACAAATCAATCAGCAAAACAGAAATGCATCAAATATCTGTCAGAGATGATTTAGAAAATATAAAATTCATTAATTTATTTATTAGTGTAATAGCAGTAAACCTTATTTGACCAGCAAAACCTCAACGCTTCCTTCCACCCAGTGATTCACTCATTTCCTATCACAAGCGCCCACATTTCATCACTGTGACACAATATACTCAAGTTCCCATTTAACGCTTCAGTTAAACATTTTTCATGTTCAGTCCTGTTCAGCAAATTATGTATTTAACACATTTTAGAGAAAAACACTAAAACGCCTGTACCTTTTACAAATTGCAAAAATGTTATACGACTAACGGACACCATGTTTGATTTAAATGTTTATTTTCCAAGTCCAGAAATGACAAACACTCCTAACTTTGAAATGTGCTTTACATTTATTGAGAAAAAAAAGTGTTATGAAAATGGTATATACACAATATGCTTTTACCCAAAAAGGCACCAAAGACACAAGCAGTTATCACTTCTCGCTGGTTAACAACATAAAAAACAGGACGTGGCTCGATCTGGAGACGATTTGAACGCGAATCCCCCCCCCAAAAAATGCATCTAGCAACATAATTAGAGAATATTTTCTCTCAAAATATAACACTATTTGAATGGTTAAAAAAAAAGGTAATAAGACAAAAGTGGTGTTGTGATTTCTAAAATATATATATTATTTACTACATAAATACAAAAGTCTTAATGTAGCACATTTTATGTGTGCATTATTTACTCCCTTTTGTGGCTAAAGACTGTGAGAACATTCGTAACACAAAATACAACTTCTGAAATTTGTATTCATAGAGCATACGTTCATAATAAATTATTTTAAAGTACAATTTTAAAGTTGTAACTATTAAAAAAAAAAAAAAAAAAAAGCTGTATGCCTGTCACTGTAATAGATTGAAAGTGGGATTTCGTATGGCTGAGATTGTCTGAACATTAGTGTCTTTTTACGGCTGTGATTTTGCCACGACGGGAGAGCCTTCCACGCGCCTCGTCTCACAAATTGCTAAAACCCAAAAGTGAAGCATTCTCCAACCCAAAACCGGACTCATCCTCGGGGGACACCGAAGGTCAACCATGAAAAAAGTGCCGGTGCTACACATCCTCGCAAGCGCTAGTGAAGCTAAGAAGTGGTATGCGGGAGCAAACGGAAAAACCGCAGGTCCGCTTTGAACTAAACATAAAAGGTAAACATCCGATGCAACTTCTCCTCCTAGGTTTTACTGGTACGAACACTCAGTGTAAAGATGGCAGCAGCACTCATCTTCCTCCTCCTTCTCTTTTTGTTCCTCTCACATTTCGAAGCAAATGCCTTATCGGGCTGCGGGGGGGCGAGGCGGACACTCGTACGCCGTCACATTCTTACACCAAAGAAATACGAAAAATGACTTTGACATGATATAAAAAGTATCCAAAAGTAAAATAACCTCGCGGTTGAGTAGGCTTGGGTGACTGAGATTACAACGACGTAATGTTAGCCATGAGGAAAAACACTCTCAGCGCCATTCCTCAGCCCATTTGGGGCACCTCTCACAAGAAATCAAAGCACCTTATTTGGATCTCCCTCTGCATACAACAGAGTATGCTCTGTTGCATACAACAGAGGTCCACAGTGCCGTGGCTTCTTCTTGGTCCCATGTGAAGAACTGCATCCAGCCTGATGAAGTGACCATTTCTTATCCTCCCGTTGACATGCGTGTCATTTTTTCAGGTCGATGGAGACGTAGGATGTAGGTATGTACCCTTCATCCCCATCGTTCCTACGGACACGCGTCCAGCCGTCCCCTTTGTCCTCCTCTACCACGGCCAGCACCTCCCCCTCCTGCATTGAGATGGTCCCTTCACTGGCGCCTGGAAGATAGAGAAACTATATGCTTTTTTTCCCCCAGTACTATTTAATGCATACAAGGAAACACAAGACCACAGAAAGTAAATTGTTGACTCATGATATGATTGTGACATTGCTCCTTTAAGAGTTTGACAAAAATGTTACTTCCCATTACTCTTCAAAATGGTTATATTGACAGACATACAGGGAGTATTTCCAAAGAAATAGCTGAAGTTTAGAGGGGACCGATCTAGTTTCATTAAGACATCTTAATCAAGTCCAATTAAAGAGCCTGTCACATACCAGGGAAGCTGTACATGGCTGTGCAATTCCCAATCGGAGCAGTAAGCTCCTCGTCCTCAAAGTCATCATCAAACTCTGCGTAGATGGCCTGCGAGGGATCCGGAATGCTTTCATCAGAGTGAGCTCCGTCAGGGCTGGAGAGGAAAAACATTAAAAGGTTTCCTTTGCAGAGCAGAGAACACATCATTGTGCAAAACACAACCATCTACGAGCAGAATTTAGTGTTACCCGAGTACATCGTGAGCTCCGTTGTTGTTGAATGTGTGAGATTTATAGTGCAAAGTCTCCCCTCGGCCCAAGGCCTCAGCCAGCCAGGCCTACACAAGAAAAAAAAAAAGATAATATATGAAGTACTGTTTATTATGATTCATTTAATGGTCAATATATAGACTCATGTTCATTTGTATAGCTCTAAATGCCACAATAAGCTTATGTCATCATGGTATATGAATAAACCTCGTAAATGTGAATAAACAACTGAGGGCCGGATTACCTCATACTTGACGCGCTCTCCTGTGAGCCGCTCCATATTCTGTGACGTCTGGCTGATTTGGGATGCCAGACTAGCAGGGTCTCCCATTTGAGGATTTTTCTCATAAACATCTTTCATTTTACCCAGAGCCTCACTGAAGAGAGGAGAATGCAGAAAGGGAGGGAGGGAGGGGGGGACTTTCAGTAGCAATTGGTTCCCTGCAGAGCTCAGAGTAAACAATTCAAACACTCACACAGACACCACGGAGTTATACACACTGATGTGCACACACTGATGTGCACATCATGAATATTATATCTACCCGAGACGGTTTTTAGTGTGCAGAAAGACACCCTCAGATACACAGAAAAGCACACACCTCTGGTCCACTTCCTTTTGCAGCTCTCTGCAGATTTCCTCTAATTTTTGTTGTAATCGCTTCCTGCGCTGCTCCGGAGGTAGGTGGGTAAAGTCCTCGGTCACCGTGGGCTGCAAGAGTTCACACACGAAGGGCGTTTTAACACTGAACTTCACAGTAACCACGAGGGGAAACAAACAAACAACAGAGGAACAAGAGGAACACAACACGTGCGGTTTGAGTTCAGCTCACTGTACAAACATCATCTCCAGAACTCCGAGTGACGTGTCTGTACGGCTCCTTAATGAACAGCCGGCTCGTGTACAGCAGCGAGCTGGACCTAAAACCCCCACGAGAGCGAGGTTATGAGAGTGTGCCACATCATACTCGTGATAAGGTCGCGACCTCGCTCCTCTTGTGAGACTTTGACAAATATTTCCCTCCCGGTTTCCTTCAAAGTGATGTAGCACACACTCTTAACGTTATACGGCAGAGAAACTACTAAGATCAAGGCATGAAATCTTGGACCCACTAAAGCATAGAGACAATTAAGGACACTTTGAAATTGGGTGTCCCTCTGTGCTACCAAGCATTCCTCCATTCCTCCTCCACCACCAGGTGGCCACCTCTTCAATACAGACTCGAGATGGCAGGCCTTATGCAACATAACATGATCGCTGCAGCTACTGCAGTTTTGTGAAGTGAAAGTGATGACAACGACAGGAGCGGTTGTAATGGAAAGGTGGCCATTTACATTTACACATCACACAACTGATAGCCCCCACACCACTTCTGTCCATATTACCGTGATCTTCTCTGGAGTAAACCTCTGAGGGAAGAAAGAAACTGTATGTGTATTGGGAATATCTTTAAATGTGCGAGTCCTGGCATTTTTATTATATGTTACAATACTTAGAAAGGCAAAGGACCACATGTAAGATCTACGCTGCATCTCGTAGTGTTGAAAATGTAAATTTCCAATCGAAAGGGTTCAGCCATTCTTACACGAGGTGGGAACAGAGGATGATGTGTGAGCCCTGGTCAGTGGAGCTTTCCTCAAACCCCAACGCTTCCCTCTGATGACTCACCGATCTCCTGAGCGTCCGGAAGGAAGAGATTCTGGGTTTGACTGTCTTATTGATCTCCTTCAAACAGTACGACAGGGGGTCCCGGCCAAACTTGGGGGAAGCGGGTCCGTTAGCGGGCGAAGGGGCAGGGGGTGACGAGAAAGGAGGGAGCGTGGACGGAGAGAGCTGGGATGGGGGGGGGCGAGACCCGAAGTACCAGCACCCAAGCATGAGGTATGCAGGATCGGGGAGAGGGGGGGGATTGGAAGGATAGAAAAAGAGGGACGGGGACAAAAACAACAAAAAGGTGACAAGGGAAAGAAAAAGACACCATCAACAACTCAAAGCACACCCACAAAGCCAGGAAGACAACGCAGGAGCAAAACCCCAACAACACGGAATTTAAAAGACAGAGACACAAAAACAAAGCATGACAGCGAGCAAACAACCACAGCTCCCCCCCACCAGAGCATCACGGGGCCCGACACCTGCAGTCAAACTGGAGCCAGGATGAAGGGGCTGAGCCGCAGAGGGGAGATGTTCAATTATTTTCATAGTGATACACAACCCATAATGGGTAAAATAATATGGGCTTCAGGATATTTAAGTGACAAAACGGACATTAACATTTTAAAGGATAAAACTGGGCTCATCTACATAGTGACTGATTATTATTTCATGCTTTTTAAGTGTCCTCAGTGAAAGTCAATAAATGTTTGTTTCATACATGAAAAGATTGGAGTCTGATCTCCATAGATATTATATCAATTGCTACACCATTGCAGTTGTCAAATATAGCCGGCTTAATTTCCCCAGTATCATTTGTGCATAGAATTGTTAAGGGCCGAATGGCTGCCTTATATAATCTCTTAGGAAGGGGTTAGGTTGAAAACACGCCTGGAGTAAACTACAGTAATACCTCAGCGTCAGTACAGCACGCCTGTGTGTAAAGGTAGGCGTGGGATCTATTAGCTAAATCACACAGGAGGCTGATGCTGTCCAGTCTTGTGAATGTCTGAAAAAGCCCTATAACAAGGTCCCCTGTGTAAATACTGAGAGCTGGAAGTACAGCACTATCATTATGTGAACATCTACAGGGTATGTGCTACTTTTATGAGAGTTATGGCGGTCTAAGTACAGGAGAGCGGCCATGTTTAAAGGGCCAAACATAAACCAAAAGCTCCCTGGAGCCATTAAAAGTCAGCCTCCTATTCATTCTGCTCCACGGGCCTGATTGCGAGAGCATGACTGGTGACACAGAGCAGTGTGCCACACACATGCACAGAACAAGAAGAGCACACAGCAGAGCACAGCCTGTACAAGACATGCAGAGAAAAGGGAGGCGCCGAACAAGCAAACACTGCATGGAAGAAGGAGGGGGATCGTTTAGTGTTGATGCAGGAGGAGGGAGGGTGGGGTGTGGGGGGCTGCTATCACCAGTTCAATTTTGGACCCCATCAAGAGTGCTCCTTCGAGATAAGATCCAGCATTGTAAAAATAAAATGAACTTGTACAAATACGAGAGAAAACGATCTACGGCATGCATGTGCGTGGTTGGCCCTGATCCAATTTGTATTTGACCCGGTAGACCTTGTGTCGTCCTGCTTGTTGTTACAAAGATCTTATTGTGAAGAGAGACATAATGCCTGGGCAGTATAATAGAAGCAGTGTGTTTGTGGATGCCTGTAGAGGAAAATACAATGTTGTTCAGGCCCCGTGCTGATGAAAGCACAAGCGCAGCAGAATGCTGACTGCCAATTTACCTATTGGAAACCAAGCTGCAGAAGAAGGGATAGGGGGGAGAGGTTGCAGGGGGGGTTTATGCACTCAGTCAGGGCAGAGTCATGCAAAGATCCAGTCCTACGGGTCTTGGTGGGGGGGGGGGGGGGGGGGTGTTAACGTTCATACAATAAAAGAGGTTCATGCATTTTTATTCTTAGCCTTAGAGATGAGACAGTTGTGTCTTAAGTGTGCTTGTGTGTGCCACTAACGCAGGTCCATCGGGGGACTTCCTGGCCCCTTCCTGCTGGATCTGTGGCTCAAACACTAAACATTGACGCTCCGACTGGCCACCTGCAGATTTTCAAATCTGCGGTCGTTGATTTTTGATAGAGAGGATTGCTGATGCATTCATTACACAATTACCACAATGCAAAAAAAGAAAATAGGATCTTCTCTCCTGATGAGGCCCAGTCATTAGCACGTGTCAGCCTAATGTGGAATATCTTACCTTACTCTTTTTGCTGAAAAGCCAAAAGTTTTTGCTCCTGTTCCTTCCCAGAATATCCATGGGGCCTTTAGGTGTACCCAGGCTACTTTCGGAAGAGGTTCGGTTGATGCCCTGACTGTAGTCCTCGAACTCCACATCTCCAGGACGTTCAAAGCCCGACTTGTTCTGCTCTATTACAACCATGGTGTCCTGCATTTGATGCAATTGTGAATAAAAGCGGTCAAGAGTTATTTTTGAAACGGATGGAGTTAAAACTAATTGGCTACATAAGTGCGTGTTTGAGCATTTTGTTTGTTGACCAACTCACATTTCTGTCGTTAACATTAGTGCCGGCTTTTGTAATGCCCTCCAGGCACTTGCCAATGATAGGCATCACATGCCGCTCTGTGTCGGAGAACAAAATGTAGCCTTGCGCCAACTTCCGTACTCGCCTCTCATCCAGGTCCTGCAATTTCTAGTGAACACACAGAGAAAGACGCTGAGAGACCAAAACTATTGAGGCTGAGACGAATACGCAACACGCAGTACATATTACAATTGAAGTCATCTATGATTCTAAAAACGCATTTGTTAATGCTCTGATGACAGCATCAAAGCCAGAACATAAGCATTTCGATAGGGTAAACAACATTGATTGATACAACTAAGGAGTTCTTAGCTAGTTTTGAGTCAATATGCGACTGCACCTTTAGTTTGTCAGATTTAAACATCCAGTTCAAATAAATGTAGTGGGGAAGTAACAGTCACATGTTGCTGGATGTAACTCACTTACATTGAAAATGAGAGGCATTTCATTAAAATAGAACTGGCTCTGCTCCTTGTTGTACTTCTGTAGCTGCGCGGCGTAGTCGTTCTTACACTCCTCCGCTAGGTGTGATCTCATATGAGCTTGCTGTTTGGCCTGGAACCACAAAGCAGATTAACCAAGTGCATCCGTTTCTACTTTTGATTATGACAAATGTAATGGTTTTATCCCCCCCCCCCTCGTTACTTTTTCAACGTCTGCCTTTGTGGCGTTGAGGTCTTGATCCGTCTTCTCGGCGTACTGTGCCGTGCGCTCTGCTTCTCTCCATTCCCTTTCAAAGCGCTTTTTACTCTGGTGTGCAGGAAGAAATAACAGATAAAGGAAAAAATAAAACAGAAAGACCATGTTCACTTATATCCGCTGAGTGAGGCTATTGGCTGAATATTTTTGCTAATTTTAAGCACAGCATTTCTTTGTGTTTTTCTAAAGCAACTGAGATGGAGAGAACATTTCCAATCATTACATGTAGTGATGACAGGCTAAAGATAGAGAACTGCTTTCCATTCTGTTCCCCTGTTTTTACTGTAGACAAATATAGCCACTGAACCAGCCACATCGGACGTGCAGTCATTTTACTACAATTGGCTTTCATGGTGGACCCAACAAGGACAAAAGGGACTTTAAAAATATATATTGAACAGCACTTATCACAATAAAAAGCGGACTCATAAAACTGATGAATGATGGACTTCTTTTAGGATTCGGTGTCGCAACTTACACTGTCCAGCTGCTTGTAGGTGCTCTCCAAACTCTGCTGGGCCCTCTTGGCCTCTATCAGATACTGCAGACATTCATAAAAACAGGCCGATTAGGAAGAGGGGAGGCGGGGGCAGAGGGCAGAGAGACAGGGGAGACATGTGCAGCGGCAGACACTGAATAAACAATGACCTCCTAAAGACGCACAACGAAGCAGACAAGAAAACAAATACCAGCGTGTCCGCTTGAGACATCGCGTCTGCAGAGAGAGCCTGTACACGGCTGCAGGGCGCTGCAGTCCAATGGGGCGGAGCCAATGCATTCCTGGCACAGGATTTGCACACCCCCGCTTCAACCACAGCCCCCCCCCCGTTAGGCTTCCTTCCTGCCACAACAGTGAGATCTCCACTCCTCCTTAAATCTCCCTCTACTCTCTCCCCCCTTTACGTTACACTCCTCCTCAGCTGTGTGTGTGCTATAGACGCATACATCATAATCAGCAGACACTTAGAATAAAACAGTTTTGATAATAGACCTATGATTAAAACCCTATGATAGCAGAGTAGACAAGCTGGAAGTGTATTAGGAGGCAAACAACAAAGCTGTGGTGGGGGAAAAATGTGGACTCCACATTTAGTCCCGAACACACCATTTCACCCGAGACAACAGAACGCTTGGTATGCTCGCAGCTGCAAAGACGGTCTCCTGGTCAGCTCACCATCTTTCGTTCCTGCTTGAGCTCCTGCAGGTACTTGGTGAGATCGATGCAAATGTTCATCATCAAATTCTCAGCGATCAGCTCCCGCTGCCCCGCGTAGTCATTCATCTCGTTGACCACGTCCAAAAAAGACTGGTAGCTGGAAAACCTGCCATTTAAGAGGAGGAGAAGAGATGATACAAACACCGGCTCAGGGAGAAGTTGTAATAAGAAGCTTATTCCTGCTTCATTCTAAGGGGCATTTGAACACACTGCAGCATATTGACCAGGTGATTCCTCAGCCTTTGAAAGGTGATATTATTTACCGGTCAGTTTTGTTTTTGTATGTTAGTTAGTTTCCTCCGTAAGACCTGAACCTGAAGCTTATAGCAAGGGCATAAATCCTAATTGTCCAAGCGAGCACAATTGCAGCCAATTAAGTTTTCTCTAAAAGATATGCTTTGCAATGGCTTACCTGCTATCTGGTTCATCTTTGCCGCTTCGTTTCAGGTTATATTTCTTTGAAAGGTTCCTGTGGACAGTGAAAGGGCATCAAAGGAATTGGAATACAAATATGTGAACATTTCCAATAGGAAAAGATGGGTGACAGCGGAAGAAAGTTCACTGAATTAAACTCTCCTTATGCAAAACACTGGGTTTTTTTACGCAGTTGAATCAAAAACAGCAGTCCTCCATGAACCCATTAAAATAGCTTTTTCTTCCTTCTTGTACTCTCTCTCTCTGACCACATCCTGTCCGTCATGTGCTAGTCTGCTCCCACTTCCTCTCCAGCAACGCTCAGCACTGCAGCAGATGTGGGCACGGAGACCGGGGGACAACCGAGAGAGGGAGCACACTGCGGCTGGAGAATGAGGCCAGTGTCTCAGAGACAAGCTAGATTCGGTATCAAAGTAGTCATAAGACCTCGCGAGCATTACATAAACAACCTTTCAACATGCACACACACACACACACACACACACACACACACACACACACACACACACACACACAGATATGAGGGAGAAAGCACAAAGAGGAGGGTGGTTGGGGGGGCAGGAGCGAGGCCTACCGTAGCTGTTTGGCGTAGTTCTGCTCAATCTCTGTCCTTTCCTTCACAAATTTCACATACTTCTCCACCAGCTCCAGGCCAGACTGTGTGTGCTTCTCAATGATGTCATATTGGTCCTGGAGAACAAAGCATGAGAGACAAATAAGGAAAAGACATCAAGCCAACACTCTGCCGAGCTGCGTACGCAACAGGAGTGAACCTCCGAGTAATAATGCACAAAAAATCTTGCCAAATGATCTCTAGACTTCTTCCCAGCTTTAAATCGCAAGACTTTCACGTCTTTAAAAAGAGAGAGGACGGTGAAAGGACAAGCCTCTGACAAGCCAAGAGTCAATCAGGATTGTGAAACAATCAGGGCCTGTTCTGATACATCTCCATAGAGTAATGCAACAATGCTACAAATTTCATGAAATGACAAATACAGAGGTAATGTAGCTATTGTACCCATTTCATGACTGGTTCCAACATCATAAACCCCTCTGCCGCAGTGCAAACCCAATCTGCTGAGCGCCTTTTCCAATGGTACAGAACGGGGGAGGTATATTCGGTTACTCTTCCTCGTTGGTTCTTTATTGGGGCAAAGCACTTTCTGACAATTTCAGGTTCAGACAAGTCCCCTAAGTGTTATGAGAGGATATCTTCACCAATATTCGCTCACCCTACACAACATCCCCGAGCTTTCTTTGTTGGTGTCTTTGGTGTTGAGGAAGGGGCGGAAAGGATTGCTGACAAGATGGGCGTTGATTTACAGCACCTCTCCTGCCCTACTGGTAAAACTGAAAGAGGCAAGACCTAAATGAATGAGACAACGTCTTGCCTAATCACAGAACACAGGTAAAGGTTAAGACAGAGGACTGCAGCCCAACCCCCACAGCGGGAGTAATGACAGATAATAAAGCCAACTTCCAACTGAAGATTGTCCTCTTAGACGTGGAAAATGATTGGACTTAAGAGAGAGAACAATAATAGCAACAAAAAGGCAGGGTTTTAGGACACTGCATGGTTCAAATACAGACTACTTATACCTCAAAAGCTTTAAATGTGCAGTAGTTGTCGGCATCTAGTGCAACCTCACCACATCAACAGAGCAGGAGACGAAGGCTGCAATCATCTACACTGACCATTAGGCATGGGACAAAATGGAAAGGCTATGTCACAGCTCACCAGGACGAAATAAACATGTGGTGTGTTACATAAATAGTAAGAAAGAAAGTTCAATATAGTATTAAACTAGTAGCCAAGGCTGAGCAGCACTGCACCAGGTTAACTGGGAGAGATGTTTTGACTTGTTGATCATAGCTTACTAAGAGGCACTTATGCATTATTGATGAGTGTGCAAACAAATGTCAACAACTACTGTGCAGATTGACGGGGCGGTCTGATTCTGTCAGGCGAGCTGTGGTGGGTGGAGCATCTGTGTAAGTGGGCAGGTCCAAAAACCTTCACGTTATCTGCCAGTTCTGCGCCCATTTCAATTATAAACACTTTCGTATTCATACACATGATGAACAGGTGATCAAATTCTTTAGATTCAGGGAAGATGTGCTAGACAGTGGATGCAGCCAGGTGTCATTACCAGTGCTTCCAATACTTCAGATGGAGATGCACAAAGCACTCTTTGACGTGAGGCTTCGACAAAGCGTCAGTCGGTGACAAGTCGGATGGAGAATGTGTTGGCAAACAATTTATACATCAAGATGAAATGTTCTTGCCCATACCTAATTAGGATGTAATGTGGAATCATCATTATAGCGG
The DNA here is from genome assembly GCF_964276395.1 of Gasterosteus aculeatus. Classification (NCBI taxonomy): domain Eukaryota; kingdom Metazoa; phylum Chordata; class Actinopteri; order Perciformes; family Gasterosteidae; genus Gasterosteus; species Gasterosteus aculeatus. The sequence goes on along the minus strand of NC_135699.1, from coordinate 9,141,154 downwards.
TTATAAATATATTTTTTTAGGGAGTCAGTCATTGTGCCTTTCTAAGATTTGCAGGAATTTTGTAAGGAAGTTGCGTTCCAGGGTCGTGTCGAAAAACACATTTCACTTGATAGTTTTGCTATCCTTCTAGTGCCAATGGTAAAATAGAAATACATCTCACAGTATTTGGGTGATGCAAGTAGCAGTGTGTAACGGTAATCTCTATAAATTAACTGACTGCTGAACTCAAAACAAAAGTGCTCCAATTAGAGAAAAGCCAATGTCATTAAACGGTGTTAAAAATAGACACTGTAGCTTTCAAGGACATAATCATTGTCTCGTCGAACACCAGTGGCTGTCTCATCTACTGCGATTTATAACCATTTAAAGCCAGAGTGAAAACGATCGTTCCAAGTCTCCATAGGCTGGGTTTGCACTGAACATCCAAATGGTTTGTGTGGGAAAATGCCGACAACCTTCAAATGCTTATACTTCAGATTGAACAGCAAATCACACATTTCTGGTCAAGATCTAAGTCATTTAATTATTACTTCCTTCCATATGATCTAAACATTTTGAGCAGCTTTTCCATATTGTGACGCATTCCTCAGGGACATTTAGTAGCATCAGACGTGTCCTTCGCACTCCATCTTCAGAGCGTTCCTGTAATACCAGAGAGAAAGCTGGTATCCAGTGAACGCCACATAACTTCAAAGTCACGCTGGAAGTCACCGACCTACAAGGCTCGGGTGGATATTTAAGCCCTGAGTCACCCTCTCTTCTAAATATTCGGGGCTTGGCCTGACCAGACCTGTCACTGCTGTTCTCACCATTGGCCTGGTAGCCCTCACTAGCACGGCCAATGCTCAGCTACTGATCTTGCACTCTGCAAACTGCTGCCTTAAAATAGCCTTGGGATTAACGACAATCAGGGGACGGACGCCATTGAGCTGATTTGACCCAAGGGATGACTCTCCCACCAAACGTTAACACAATTATGCCTGCAGGACTTAGTCTAAGCAGGCAGGCGAGGCCACAGCCAAATAAACCTACCTACACAATCTTGAGTCAAATCATTTCTATTCTATATTGGCTGAAGAAGGACTGCGGCCTGTTGAGTGGAGACTTAGTAGTGAAACAACTCGACAAAATAAACGGGAAAGCCGCGACAGAGACTCTATTACTGAGATACAAATGTTTCTCCTGCTCAATCAAAGTAGGGCAAAACTAATTAGACTGTTGCACCAGCAGCATGCAGGATGGAAAAGGGACTGGGGAAGAGGCCTAGGGGGAGACTCTGGAATGAGGTCACAACCTCCCATCGTTTGCAGTGCTCCATTTTACATATTCAGGTTCCGTGTGAATGTGCATGGGGGAGTGTTTGCAAATGTGTGGCGGCATCGCCATGGCACAGCCATCAAGGTGATTTGTTATGCTGTCCGATTTTAAACAGGGTTTGTTCTTGATAGGGTCACTGTTAAGAGGAAATACCTCACAGATTACTATTTATTTACAGACTCTAAACTGCTTGATTTGTTTTGACCTCGGGAAAAGTCCCTCATCTTATAAAGCTGCCAGCTGATCGGTCAGCCCAATGAAAAGAATGGTTTGAAGGTGTGGTTCAAAAAACCCTCACCTTCGAGTCAAGATGTCTTTAAATCAGTGCACTGTTAATAAATAAATACATAAATAACCATGCTGCACAGGTGGACACACAAGGACCTCGGTCAGTGTTGGCAGGATTTCATCTCTATGGAAGCAAGAAGTGGCAGCCTGTAAAAAGTGAGGCGTCCCACTGGGTACAACCCACCTCAGCACACCTATTTATGCCGCATGAACTGCATTCTGGCACCATTTTCACCCTGGCTTCAACATTCATAGTTAGGATTACAAGAGTGTGCATGTAGAGACAGGATATCTAAGCACTGCTTATTTTCTGTGTTTGTATGAATGATAAATGTGCACGTGACAGATACATTATGTATTATTTCTAATGTACGCTTATCTGTTTGCTATATTTTATTGTACATTTCCATAATCTCTGTTTTTAAACAGTGTTTATTGTTATGCCTGATTCCAAGTGTGTGTGACGTGCTTGGCAATAAGCAGGTCTGATTCAGATGTGATTAGGCAGAAACAGACACTTTTGCATGCAATATAAAGTTTTGAATTCCAGTAACTTTACAGCTGTTTGTCCCGTGCGCTGCAGATATCCTTGAATATTTTTTTTAGGAAGAGAAGAAGACCAAAATAAAAATCCATGTGCAAACGTTGATCAAAGACAGATTGTCCACAAGAGCAACTTGTCGGTGTGTGAGCTTCTGCGAACCCGCTCTTTGTTTCAACGACCAAACGCGAAAGAAAGCTCCGCGCAAACGGAACCGCATCCCGTGCACACTTTTGCATACGTTTGCACCGTTTCGCCCCATTCTTCGGAAACGAGTCCTCTCTAAGCAGGACGTTCCGCCCGCGTTGCCCTCGCGCTTTCTCGGCGGACTCTGTCTCCTCGGATATCGGTTCCGTTTTCCCTTCCTTGACAACCCGTAACTGCAAAAAGCAAGCCGGAGGACGGACTCACCCAAAGCTCCGTGCCCCAGTCCATGTTCGGCTCGTCGGGCCGAGCTGTCCGCCTCTACCGAATACAAAGAACTTCTCCAAAGTTCTCCAGCGGCCCGGAGCAGGTCGGCCCCTTGGCAAGTCACACAAACCCCGGGGTGATAAATCGTGACCGCGACGCGGTCCGGTTTCTGGTTTGCCTCAACAGATACTGCAAACCGGCATCATAGTTAGTTACTTTAATAACCCTGGAAGTCGTTATTCTAGTTTGCCTAAATATTTTTCATAGCGAAGTAAAGAGGGATAAACTAGCTTTCACATGCGCGTCACTCCCAAATCCTAAGTCTTAAAGGGCCAGTGCACCGAACCGCAGGCGGCTCTTCCCACAGGAGCGTGCTGCAATATTTACGGCCATTAGTTCTTTCGTTGTTGTTTTTAAGTGTCCCTGAGCAAGGCATTGGGCTCCTTCGGCTCAATAATCAACCAATCAGATCTTCATAAAACTGATGCTCCATCTCACTGCCTGACGCTTGTTTTATTATGACGAGTTTTTCATCTTAAATTAGGATTTTTACAAGGCTTTCAAAAATCATTCATTATGTTTATTATGTTTGTACAGGGATGTTACTCTTGATGTGACTAACATGTCCATGCGAAGATGTTCAGAAAATAGCTTGTACAGTTCAATACAAATACAACACATTAGCGCACTAACTATATTGAGAATTAAAAATGTTGTCTAGGTTGGACTTTAAAGTCCTACAAATAAAAATTATTCTTCATCGGTAGCACATTTCAGCAAATCTACCGCTCCTAATTAGTTGTTTAATTAGGTAACATTAATAGTAACCTAACATCTTATATGCCAAAGTTACACATATATTGTACATACCATATTTACATTGCATTCTTGTCATAAAGGACAAATTGCATTGCATTCATTCCCCACTGATGTTGATGTTCAGGCATTAGTTTGTTGCATGTTCTAAACCGACACCCCGTTAGGCTGAGTAGTCATCGGGATGCCTGATCCATCATTGTCGGGTTTGGCTGAGACGAAACTATATTGTCCATGTGTTTTGTGATGCTGGGCAACGACGATGGCGATGAAGACGATGACGAACACCAATAGAATTATCAACCACCAAATGGCTTTTCCAACGACGGGCTTACAATCTGTAAGAAAAAATAAAAAACATGAATTTAAAATCACTTATTGATCCCCTTAATTGCAATGTTTACATCAGCGATGATTTTCCTGTATATATTTCCATATTAGTTCTGAAAATAGTCAATACCTTTCACTACCAGTGTGACGGTTCTCGTCACAACCGTAACGTTATTCGTAGCATCACAGATGTAAACACCAGCATCGGTAGACGTGGCTCCCGCAACAGTGATGCTCTTTTGGCTCCCCCTGGTGGTCACGGTCACGTGCGCTTTAGAACTGTTCCTCCACTGGATGTCAGGGGGAGGATGGCCATCAGCACTGCAGCCGAAAGTCACGTTGTCACCCAGGAACACGTTCACCTCCTCGCTGTAACTCTCAGTGAAGACCGGGGCGTCTGCGGAGAGACGGGTGACAATCAAAAAAAAGAAGGAATGATATGATTCCAAATCCCTTATGCCAACAATGCAACAGATAATATCCAAAAGTATGAAACGTACACAAAACATCAACACGTAGCCTGTGACTGGCACTTCCATGTTTATTGATTGCCAGCAGTGAGTATATTCCTCGATCATTCTTTGTCCAGCGCGTCAGGGCAGCCACTTCTTTTCCTCCCTCTACCTTCTCCCCCACAAACCAGCTGACATTGGGCTTAGGCTTTCCATCGGCTTCACAGTGGACAATCTCATTCTCGCTGACCTCGTAGCGATCATCACAGGTAAACGAAGGGCCATCTGTGAATATCAAAGACGCTTTTCAGAATGAATAACAAAAAAGGAAACGCCAACTCATACCCATCCAAGCATGTCTGATTCACTTACATTCGATTGAGACAAGGACAGAGGTGTTGATGGAGCCGAGGTGATTTTCAATTTGAGCTGTGTACTCTCCAGATTGATCCCTGGTGAGGGGCTGAGACGCATTGATCAGTTTTTCTTTATAGTACCACTTAACTGTTGGTGGAGGGTTCCCAGCAAAGTCACAGGACAACTTGTCAATACTGAACTCCTGCTCCACACCAGCGTAACTGCCTGGGCATGTTTTGACCAGTGGTTTATCTAAAAAAATATATCAGCATAAATGATTCAAAATCAGTCCGGTGTGTAAAAAAGAATGACAAGAAAAAAATAGACAAGAGGACAACTCACAGTGCACAACGGCCTTAAACGGGGATGAGCTTTCAGTAGGGACACGCTTTGGTCCATTTGGTCCTAGGTGCAGCTTAGCGTCACATCTGAAGAGTTCTCCATCAGAATCTCTCTCAGGAGTGATTCTGAAGGTGGAGGAGACATGTACCGGGATCTCGCTGGTGTCATTAAACATCTGTGTTTCAACAATTTCATTGCCGCGGTACCACGTCACTTTGAGCTTCTGCACAGGAGCCACATTGGTGATGTCACATTTCAGCCGGTACTCTGTGCCCTCCACCATCGGCCCTTGATCCAACGCAGACACTGACACGCTGTCTGGAGTCTCTGCAAATAAAGGAAAATATTGCAATCACAATTGAAACGGAAATAATATCTGTTTTGAAGTGGCAGAGCAAGTGCACAGTAAATACGTAAATACAGAATATCATGTTTAGTACTTGTACTCACTATAAAGAGTGATTTTTAGCATCACAAAACACTGGTTGTCTTTAGTATTAAGGTAGCACAAAGGGTCCGTGGCCCAGTCCTTCACTTGGTCGACTGTCCAGATGGTTACATTTGTTTCAGACGCTGTGGCTCCAGAAGGAGCCTCCCAGCCCATTCCTTGTAAACCTTTGGCCGATGTGCTGCATTCAACTTCGGCTGGATCTCCAAATCTCACCACGATTTCAGCAGGCGTCAACACTAGAGGGCAATCTGCCATTCGGTAGTAAACATATTCGATCAACAAAGATATTGGTGATACATATTGTACATCTGTGCTAATGGAAAAGAGTCTACCTTTTGGTGTGGATGGTTCAGGGGTGGTTATGGCTGAAGGGGCTCCCATCACGTTTGTTTTCATCCCATAGACATCAAAGAGCTTAGTTGTGTTTCCCAGATAGTTGGAAGCTGTGCAGATGTATATTGCATTGGTTGCTAAAGTGATGTTGAGGTCACTCGTGGTCTCCATTAAATTCTTCCCATCAAGTGACCAGCTAAAGACAGGAGCAGGGCGCCCCTCAGCTTCACACTTCAAGGTGACGTGATCACCCTCATTCCCATCGACATACTCAGTTTGGTTTTTGAGCTCAGCGGCATCTGAAGAGGCAAGCCAAAAGCTTTTCATTACTTCAAATATTTACATCATGGAAAGCGATCTCGAGGAAAGAATCAATCTGTTTATCTGGGAACAACAAGCGTTTACTCACAGTGCACAGAAACCGCGTGCACGCTTGAATTAACCGCAGGTTTTGATCCATGTTCCCCAAAGTCCAGATGAGCCCCACAATGAAACTGAGCTCCGTTTTCTGCTCTGCTGAAGGTGGCTGTCAGAGTGGAGGACTCACTTGCTAGTCCTTTGGTTGCGTTTAAGTGTGTGAAGTTGTCCGTCCTGATGGTCTCACCGTCTCTGTACCAACTCACAGTCAGGTGTTGGACAGGAGCAACATTGAGAACATCACACTGCAGCTCGTACTGTGTGCCTTCCAACGCAGATGCATTCTTTGTCGGACCCACAACGACTTCCTCTGGATTCTCTACCAAAACAAAATGAAATACTGATTTTTGCTTTTGCTGTTTTTTTTTCTTCCATTAGATATTTTTCATTTGAAATTCAACTTACGGTATATTCTGATTTTTAGCTCTTTACGGCAGCTGGTGTTGTTCAGCTGTTTCACGCACTCTGCAGTCACATTCCAGTCTGAGAGTGTCACGTTCCATGTTACACTATTTTCATATTCTGGTTGCCATTGTGTGTTTCCAACCATCCCGTACATCTCAAAATTGTCACTGTCTGCGCTGGAACAGTTGACAGTCACTGTGTCTCCATATTCTCCCAGAACCTCAGGCGGATTCAGGATGAGCTCCGGGAGGCATTCACCGTCTGCATCTGTTGTGAGACATGGGGGCGTTTTTATTGAGCTTTCAAGGTAAACTGACACATTATACACGTCATGACGGCGACGTTTGTCATTATTTTAAACTTTAAGAAATTTGTATTATAGTATTGCTAAAGTATTATCATGAGCCTAATTTTTGTAAACAATGACGGGATGAAAAACCTTGATCAACACAGATATTAGTGATACATATTTTACATCTGTGCGGATGGAAAAGATATCACTGACACATTATAGGCCTACACGTCATGGCGAAGATACGTTTGTGATCATTTTAAACTTTAAGAAATTTGTATTGTATGAAAGTATTAAGTAATTTAAAGCATTGGGATAGTGAGATTTGCAGCTTTTTGAGGATTTGTGTTCTTTTTATACCGTTTGAAAAATCACCCGTGCTGCCGGGATTATAGTTAACCCACTAAACTGTTGCGCACTCTTTGTTACCAAATGGACTCCTCCCAAAACAGCCACAAGCCAGTATAGAGGAAGTTTTTAAGCACCTAAGAATAACCCCTCATCTGTTTCAAACCCCCAAAGAAACGTTTTACCTAGAACTTCAGAAATGAAACTTAACTTAACATTCTTGGAAATAGTCACATTTTCCGGTTTTCTTCCTTTCTTCTACGTCATCCATAACATTACATGTTACATTACATGTCATTTAGCTGACGCTTTAATCCAAAGCAATTTACAATAAGTGCATTCAACCATAGAGATACAAACTCAGACGAACAAGAAAAAATTATAAGTACAATTGAAGTGCTACAATTTGTTAGTGTTTTTAGTCAAGGTAAAGTCTGAAGAGGTGTGTCTTTAGTTTGCGGCGGAAGATGTAACGGCTCTCTAACCGCCCCACCATTTCAGAGCAGCATAACAGCATCTCACCAACTTAATTCTTTTAAATAGTCAATTTCCATTTTTCTTCCTTTACATTATCCATAACAGCATCTCATCAAAAGTATTTACATTATTCTATGCAATTAAATATGTTGAAACCAAACCAAAAATAATAAGTTCAATTGGTTATACTCAAACTGATGGAGATGAATACTTAGATAAACATAATATATTTGAGATTGAGGTGAATTCTTGAGCTGAAGTGTCTGTATTTTAACAACTCAACAACTTTCTTATTTTCCATCTTATTTTACGTCCATCACCATCACCGCTGGAACTTGAAGCGATTGAACCTTTAAGCAAGCGGAAGACGCCTCAGTCTTAAGACTTTGTTCTATATACTCAGCACGGACACACACATAAGTCAATATCACTCACCACACATTGAAAAAAAGAGCATGAGGAGGCCCAACATCTTGAGCGGTAGCATGGTAGCTGTGAGCATGTCTTTCAAGATGGACCAGCAGATGTGTCCAGCTTCAGTATTTGAATACGATTAATCGTGCACAGAGCTGGCCCTGGTGACGAACACGTGCTTAGGGTGATGAAAGGAAAGTAATTCAACGTGTTTAGAACAGGAAACTGTAAAAGGAACCACGTCACCAGTTTCCTGTCTGTGAAGACACATTCTTATTCGTCTCCACCCTGAGGGATATTGTGCATCATTTCAATGTCCCCTTTTCTATTCATTAGGGAAGATAACTATTCAGAAATTGGCCATCGTTTTATTTAAAAGTACATAACACATTGAATATAATGAAATATGAAATTCTGGCAGGAAATTGCAGAACAAGATAGGTATGTCAACACAGAGCAGAGAGTCAATGTCCAATTATTTACCATATGAACACATCACTGACTGATCTGTAAACAACAAGTGTTCATTACAACTGGCTCAGCACTGTACAAACATTTAACAGCGGACTAAATATTGCAAACAAACGTCACGCGTGAGCAAACTGTTCGGTCATTGGTCCAATTTTAATGCAGCTATAAATAGACTTTTTCTTTTTAAGTGTGGGCGGTTGGGGGTGCATGAACCCAGTTGGGATGTAGAAGGGGGTGCGTGGCCTAAATGGTTTGGGAACCGCTGATTCAGAGCCATCTACAGCTGCCTGCATCATATATCCACGACACTACTGTCATGTGGGTTTGATCATCATGGAAACACGTTTGAGAGAGTAGGACCCTCCGTGGAACTCGGCCCAGTAGACCCCGTCCTGGTAGCGGCTGCGATAATGTCCCCCCCGATACCACACACCGTTCAGATTGGAGTGGGCGCACATATGGTACCACCAGCCTCCCTTTTGGTAGTGAGCGCAGTTACCTGGGGACACAACAGGAGGAACGAACATGTTAACAGAAAAGGCTCGACGGAGGGCTGACAAACAGAACCAGCATGAGACAAATACCCGTGTAGCCGTCCTTGTCTCGATCCAGTGTCGTGAAGGCCTTATTGTTGTGCCATGAGAGGGAATCCCCTGCACTGCCGTGGTACTGTCCTAAACGCAGTCTGTACCAATCGCTCTCTGGTTCGAGGTGGAAGCTGTCGTACTCGGCAAACACCTGCCGGCCCTGCCAGTCTTCCAGAGCCACTCGCAGCTTATATTGGGCCTGTTTGGTCAGCCAGTAAAGGTGTTCCAGGCCGAGCCAATACTCTCCGTCTAGGTTTCCAAAGCCTTGCTGTAACACACAAACACACATGTCTAATCTGAGAAAAGTACTCATTCAGTGATCATCTGACTGTTTGGCCTTATTGAAATATTTTAATAACTATAGCAAAGAATGTCGCATGGATAATCCGGACTCTTAATCTAATGCCACCACTGGTCAACATTTCAACTTCATCCAGTAGTTTAGTTTATGACCAAACCTACCGACATTGCCATCAGCCTACAAACTGATTATTAAATATCAGCACGCTGAAACTCTAAAATAAGGACCACCTTATATTGCTCCCACGTTCTGAAGAAGTTGACCGACCCATCCTGTCTCCTTTGGATCACCGTCCACCCTCCCTCAGCCCGACTCTGCTCACACCAGGCCTGCAGGAGGCGGTTGGCGCTCTGTGGACGGAGCAGGTAGATCCCGCTGGTGGTCTCACCGGATTCCAACACATGCTGGCAGTCGCGCCACGGCCCTGAGAGGGGAGAAAGTATATATATATATATATATATTTATATATGTATATACAACCAAGTGAGGGATAAGGAACCATAACAATACATGCTATATAAAGATATATGCTGTAGTTTAACATTTATCTGTAACCTTTTGATGAGACATTAAATATCCCAAAAAAGGATCACACAGAATAGCATAAATGCTTGATTTGATTAAAGAGTTAGTGAGATAAAGAGATTCGGGGGAATTGACAGCAGAAAAACGGTTAACTTGGCTTAGCTGTTCCTCAATGCTAAATTAAACAAGTAGACTAAGCTTTGTTTGAGGGACGGCCCACAGTCTTAGACTTTACAAACCCCTTCTATAAGGTATCAGTTTGTCACAGCCTCCTCTAGAGATCAACTAATCAGTAGAAACCAATCTTTTCTAATAACCCTTCAAATGTATTTCATTTGATGCCTTTTATTGCTTTTACACGTGCAGACTTAAAGACAGTGGGGGCAATCACAAGTGTGACAGTTAAACAACGTCTTGGAATTCTGTTTGTCTTAGCGTCAGTAGAGTCTCACAAACACAGGCACCTGCTTATCTTTTCACAGCCGAGGAATTCTTCCCCCCAACGCATGTTGAGTGTCTCATGTCAGTGGGATAAGAAGAACATAGGAACCTTCACTGAGAAAATGTGTACATGAAGGAAAATCTACGACGCTGAAGATCAATAGTCACCCCCCGACAAGCATTTGGAGTTTGTACTTGTTCACAGGGACAAGATGATGCAATGCACATCCTTTCATTAGACAAGCGTTGCAAGAGTTGAGTCACACACTTGCACGAGACACTTCTGCAAGGTTCTGCTGACTCAAATACCGCTGAAATAGAATACTTTGTCACTTGACATATTCTAGTTCTAGAACATGGTATCCATGCCGTTTAAAGATCCAACAAAACGCTCTGGTTCAAGAGCGAGTCTTTCAAAGTCCTCTCTGTTGTGATAACAGCTGCCAGCTGTTTGTGACTTTGTTTAGGCATTCCCAGGGAGATAGGCTTCCCACCAGAAGGTCACTGACTCCTTCAGCCTCTGCTTTATCAGAGAAGATAAATAACCCTGACAGAAGATTGATGCGCGTATACACATAGGTTTGAGTCTAACCAAGCACTCCTGCTTGAGGACGTGCTTTGCGTTCATGTACCTGGAGTCTTCGTGACAGGGAAACTACTGAATGGAGGGTCCGTAGGAGAGTGGGCTGTGCTGGCGGGGAGGGACGCAACCGCTTTTTCCTGCGGTAGAGGAAGAGCACTTTGGTCCCTTTGAACATCGTTGGCCATTTTGCTGGCGTCGGAGCTGTGATTAGGGTGCACGATAGACTGGCTTTTTGGCGGTTCAGTCGCCACCTGTCAAGACCAACACAAAAGCAACACCCTCAGTTCCAGTGTTAAAACCGTGTGTACGTTTGCAACATGCAGACCACAGTTTGTTCCCTACCAGAGAGGCCTGCGGGGATCCCCTGCAGTGGCACTGCTTCTCCAGACGAGCTATAAACTGGTTTTGGGAGCTCAACATGGAGGTGAGGGCTGCATATTTCTTCTCCAGCTCCCTGTAGTTACTGGAAACCTGCAGCGCCTGACATGTCACACCGACCATAGCACAGCAGACATCAGGATGAGTGTGATGGCGATGATACGGTGTAGATGATGCAGTGTCCTCTGCTCACCTGTGTTGTAGCATTTAACAGGACACTCTCCACCCTCTGCTGCTCCAAAGCTCGGTCTCTCTTTTGAATGACTTCATGTAGCAGCTGGGCGTAGAGCTGGGCAATGCGAGAATTCATGCTGTTACTCTCTTTGCGCAGTCCTCTCACCTCCATGGCGAGGGCGCCCTCCTGCTCCAGCTGGCCGTGGAGCTCCTGCAGCTGCTGCTGCTGCCGTCGGAGCTCCGCTCGCAGCGCCGCCACCTCCGACCGGTTGGCGGACGCAGACTGCGTCTTCAAACACAGCGCACCAGTCAGTTTTTGTTGCGGGACAATGAAAGTGTAGGAGCAACGGCCTCCTTTTGGATCTGAAGGTCGCGAAGAAGCTTTCTGAGTGTCATCGCCACGAGCCCCGGCCTTCTGTCCTCCCGCTCCTGGTATGTCCACACAGAGTGTAAAGAAAAGGGTCAGACCTATTGTCAGTGTCTTCTCCATGAATGGGTTGAGCTTCTGAGGATGCCCTGGAAGCAGCAGAGATGACACGAGAAGAAAGCACATAAATACAGACTGAAACAAAGACATACACTTTGATTTCAAAGGGTTTTGTGGGTCTTGACTGTTCACCAGATGTTGCTTTTGCATACACACAAACCCCCCTGGCTTGAATTTATTAGCAGGTCAACACTGAAAGGACAACAGTCAACATCAACCAGCCAGAGTCAATATACTTCCAGACACAACGACCACGGTCAACACCGTAAGTACATCAATCAAAATAGGTAAATATTGACATCTGGCACCAGAGTCTCACTGCATGCAACACTTATTCAATTTAAAAGATAGATTTATTGATTTTAACATGATTTAACAAGCATGTGAGCTATTTAGCCTAGTGGAACTTTTGAGGCCATAACCAGTTGGTTTTGATCTACATTGAGGTGGAGTACATATCGACTTACCCCAACAGCTGAAAAGTGTTCAGGAGGTCTTTGTTTTGCTCCAGTGTTTAGCTGCAGCTCCCAGGATGCATAGACGTAAAATAAAGGCTAACGCATTTTGAAAAAAATCCCACGTGCAGGAAGAGTCACGCGACACTTCTTCCAAATCAAAGGTTGTCCGTGTTCTTCCGTGGATGTTGACTTGAACCCAGGTTTTGTACGCAGCTAATATTCCTCTCCTTGAGGTTCTGTCTCAGGATCCGTGAAGAGGGAGACAACTAATTACAAACCACAGCCGCCTCCTTGTAACCCGCTGTTTAGCTGGACGTCTCCTCCCTCTGACATCAACCTTCAATCCTGCCACAGACTCTATATTCCATAAGGAGATGAACTTGTGTGGTAATCCTCTGCAGTGATTTACACAGGGTATAATAGTTTTGTCTATGGCTGATTCCACAAAGTGTCATGAAATAATGACAACTGCTGAGGAGGCGTTCTTGTCTAGTTTTGTCCCGCCGGCAGTCCAATGATCATCGAATAGGACAAAGAAAAGCAACATATTTTCCATTCTTCAGCTAATCAACTAATCGACTCATCTCTTCCACTCCAGTTTAAAGTTTCGCCTTGCAACTGAAACATCTTTGGTTGTATTCATAGTCGTAGTCCAAGGGTATTTTGCGGGCAGTGGCAGAGCTACAGATCTAACCATCTATATAAGGTGCACCTGTGCCACAACATTGTTGCAAACTGTGTTAAGGTAAATCTTTCTTTGTAGTTGTAAAAACACAGCAAAAAGGGCTTACGGTATTTTGTGGGAGCACTTCCAGAGCTTTGTATTAGAAAGTGTGTCATGTACTGATACAAATGTAGTATTCTAATCGGGTTCTAAGCTGGATGAAGTGATTAAATTGACTTTTCTATACTGCTGGTTTTAGTAATTGATTTCTGATATTATGATCAAATTTTTTGTTTATGTAAAATCTTAATTTACAAAGTAACTTGTACCTTGTAACTTGTTGCCACATCATGCACTTCTGACCAGTTATAACAGTTATGTAGTGAAGTTTGTGCAACACCATTCTCTGTAGCCGACAGCGTTACCGGTAAACACGTTCAAACAGAGCTGTGGAACTGCCAAAGATCCTGAAATAGTGGGGTGGTGGCTCGACACCTAAAATTATATTTGTCTGTGGTTTCTCAGCAGCCGCCAGTTTTGTCTTGCTTCCAGCTACTTGCTTGAGTTGATTGCATCTTGCAATTTCAATGATACATTTTATATAGGTTTATGTTTATCTTGTAGAATAAGGTTTTTGCTTCGTCCTATTGCAGCCATATATAATATAATTAACATATTATTTCTGTTTTATGTGCGCCAGTGGAAAATAATATGTAACAATATATGTTTACAGAAATACAAGACAAACTGGCATTTATATTTGGTGAGGCCTCCCCAGTTTTTAGGCTTTTATGTATTTTTTTTTCTTACTCTGTGTACTACTTTCTATCACACAGTATTCACTGGCTGTTCCTAATACTACTTGAGGCAGCAGTGTTTCCCTCGGCAGAGGTCGGAAATGAAAGTGCAGCGGTGTCTGACTCCATCTAGTGGTCACCAAACGACAATGCAGCAACTTCCGTAAGATTTATAGTTAATTAGTTATATAGTTAATTTGGGTAAATATATCTGTCAATCTTGCCGACAATCTTTCTTAAACGTTTTAATAAAACCACACCTCCCACAAAGATTGGAACAATAATATATTTTTATTTTGAAAGTAAATACAAGAAGTAACATGGGTTTGGATGGACTTGACAGCGCTTTAGTTCATGGCGAGAAATGGTGCTCTTTGTTAAGTAAAGTAGTGAGGAATCTTGTTCCTTATCAAGATTCATTCAATCATATGCTCTTTGCCACCGCATCTGCTGGTGTCTGTTGCTGAAGTCGCAGTACAGGGAGGCAGTTGGCCGAGGCGACTACTTATTTCGCTAGCTTGTCAGCTAACAACAGCTGCACTTTGCGAGGATGTCGCTTCACGGCAAAAGAAAAGAGATCTACAAATACGACGCGCCATGGACGGTGTACGCGATGAACTGGAGCGTCCGACCGGACAAACGCTTTCGGCTGGCGCTTGGGAGCTTTGTGGAGGAATACAACAACAAGGTGCGCATTGAGGTCCCCATGGCCATTCACCAGCTCAACGTCAGCTCGGGCTAATGCTAATGCTAGTAGTCCTGCGTAGCACCACGGGACAAAGTCTGTTTTTGTTGTTGTTCCAAAGGAAGACGAAAGTTATTTGTAAATAACCCGCAGACACGTCTTTGTGTCTGTCATATCCCACACTCGACCACATATACAGCGAATGCTATTTCTGTCCCTCGTTGTCATGTCAACAGTCCGTTTAATTAGCTCGCGTGGGAATAATGGGTGATGCGTGTTTGCTCCTGCACAGGTCCAGCTGGTGGGTCTGGAAGAAGAGAGCTCGGAGTTCGTCTGCAGGAACACGTTTGACCACCCGTACCCCACGACCAAGATCATGTGGATCCCGGACACCAAAGGGGTGTACCCGGACCTGCTAGCCACCAGTGGGGACTACCTGCGCATTTGGAGGGTAGGATGTTTGATGAAATCCTGATGAAAGTTCTAAAGCGACAAGGAATTGGTCCTCCTCATAAGTATTGCTTTTTGCACCACAAGCCTGATACATTTGTCCTCCGTGCCATGAGATCAAACTTTATTTATCCTTTTTTGGGATTATATATATATATATATATATATATATATATATAATATAGAGCTAACATCAGTTAACCACCTTAACCTCTTAACTGTCCATCCATAATTCATCATTGTTAACTATAGTGGTAGTTTGCTGCCATCTCCTCACTGTCAAATACCTTTGGATTGATCATGCAGGTCAGCGACACAGAAACACGTCTTGAATGTTTGCTCAACAACAACAAGAACTCGGACTTCTGTGCTCCACTCACATCTTTTGACTGGAATGAAGTTGATCCGAATCTGCTGGGTAAGGAAGTCACTGTGTAATAAATAGTTAGGGGGAGTGCGGGGGGATAAGCATTTTTTTCTTTCTTTCTCGCTCCTTCATTTGGTGGAAAACTCATCGTGCTTTTTCATCCCACAGGTACTTCAAGCATTGACACCACCTGCACCATCTGGGGGTTGGAGACGGGCCAGGTGTTGGGACGAGTGAACCTGGTGTCTGGGCATGTGAAGACCCAGCTGATTGCTCATGACAAAGAGGTGTGTGAGCTGCAGAAAACAAAGCCCCTTGTTTACACAGCCTAAAAGTACATTTCAATCAATGTCTCCATTTCTCTCTGCAGGTGTATGACATTGCGTTCAGCCGTGCAGGAGGTGGCAGAGATATGTTTGCCTCTGTGGGGGCCGATGGATCCGTCCGCATGTTTGACCTTCGGCACCTGGAGCACAGCACCATTATCTATGAAGACCCCCAGCACCACCCACTGCTTCGCCTTTGCTGGAACAAGCAGGACCCCAACTACTTAGCTACAATGGCCATGGACGGCATGGAGGTCAGTTTGCTGTAGAGTCTCGGGAGCCAAAGACAAAGGATTGCGTTGTTATTTCTGACTGACCCAAACCTTTCTTAGAGCCATAAGCATAAAGAACAAACAGAATATTTGTTTGTTGACACTTTTTTTAATAGGTTGTCATCCTGGACGTACGTGTGCCTTGCACTCCGGTCGCTCGGCTAAACAACCATCGTGCTTGTGTCAACGGGATCGCCTGGGCCCCGCACTCGTCATGTCACATCTGCACTGCAGGTAAAGGCACCTACGCATCGTGGGATATACTAGGGTGGGAAAAAAGCAAGAAAAACGCAGAACGCAGAAGTCTCTAAAATTGCTAACTCTCGTCGGAAACGGCACAAACTCGTACTTTAAACTTCGAGGGTTCTCTTTTGCATTCTCCTGCTTTCTTGGTCTGAAGTGTTGTCTCATTGTGTGTCTTGTTTCCTTAGCTGACGACCACCAGGCTCTGATCTGGGACATCCAGCAGATGCCGCGAGCCATTGAGGATCCCATCCTGGCCTACACTGCTGAAGGGGAGATCAACAACGTGCAGTGGGCGTCCACGCAGCCGGACTGGATCGCCATCTGCTACAACAACTGCTTGGAGATCCTGCGTGTCTGAAACTACGAACACTTAAACGTAGAAGAGAAGCTCCTTCTTGTTTCCGATTTGGACTTGATTTTTAGTCTTCGTTCTGCTGCTTTCAAGACAAGGACAAGGACACGAGTGAACTTTTTGAACGTGTTTGGAGTATCACACAGCTACACCGCAATAACCTGGTTTTCATTTTTGTCACGCGTCTTCACTCCATTGTTCTTCTATTAAATATTTAAGCTCTTATTTATTTTGCTCACAGGGTAGTATTCAGAAGCTTTTAAATCTGAAATCTGATTTTTATACTTCTTGGTGTCGGGCCGT
Source organism: Gasterosteus aculeatus (assembly GCF_964276395.1). NCBI lineage: Eukaryota > Metazoa > Chordata > Actinopteri > Perciformes > Gasterosteidae > Gasterosteus > Gasterosteus aculeatus. The sequence continues at coordinate 9,124,296 of NC_135699.1, read as the reverse complement.
TGTGAGACTACCAGGAAGGGTTTACGTGTTGTGTGCTTCACCCTTGAGTTGTAAATGCTGATGCAGACTGCTAGAGGCGGCAGAAGATGACCACTCAAGGAATATGTGGGAGCCTTTTTGTGGACTCACACCATATTATTTACAATTCAAAGGTCATATACCATTGTTCTGTGTTCCCCGGCATACATTTTAAACAGGCTCAAACTTGGGGCATGTTAAATTTGTACAAATTGTCAGCTGACCCGAGAGGGATTCGTATTGTCACTTTAGTGGTGCTTGTCATCATATGGCGTGTTGATACTGTGAGGTAGCCATGTACAGCATTAGTCTGAACCTACCAGAGCAATATGATTCAGCCCCTCTGAACTTCCGACATAGTCAATTCTTTATTTGTTGAAGATTGTGCTTTGACAGCTGCATTTTCAAGTTGTGAAAGTGGGAGGAGCGTAAAATAACATCCTGAGTCTGCCTCTCTTTTTGTGGTTTCCAACAATTAAAGGGTTGTGTCCTTGTAGCATGCCATTACAAGGCAAAAGTGTACATACATATAAATATATCAACTAGAGATGTTGGTAAGACCCGTGTTCATGTTGTAGCTTTTTCATAAAGTTTATTATTGAATTTGCTCAAATAAATTGTATACTTCCTTGTTCTAGGAACAAACTTACTACAGTGGTTTGTTTTGTGATCTTGCAATTGCTTTACAGTTTGTGCCACACTTAATTATACAGTATTATTAGAATTGTTGCACTGTAGTAGAATATTGTCTATTGCCTATGCTGTCTATGAAGTTATTTAGCTATGAGCTATACCCCCAAATCTGATGACTGTTTTCAGATGTTCAGCGTGCATCTCCTATCACACAGAGCGTTTGCATCGTCACACTGGGTGATGTGAATGCCTTTAGTAGTGCAATGCTGTGTCCTCTATAGACAAGCTGGCATTTTCTGAGAAAACTCTTACCCTAAACTATAATTTTCTACTGAATCCAACATCCAGAAACAATGCTCAGTTGCTATTTTTTTTACAGTTTTTGCAACACCTGTTGCTTGACACAAATACTCAACAGTAGAATAATTTCCATATCCTATGCGGTCTAAGAAGGTATTTAAAGAGGGGGCACCCAGATTTGAACTGGGGACCTCTTGATCTGCAGTCAAACGCTCTACCACTGAGCTATACCCCCAAATCTGATGACTTTTTTCAGAAGTTCAGCGTGCATCTCCTATCACATAGAGCGTTTGCATCATCATACTGGGTGATGTGAATGCCTTTAATAGTGCAATGCTGTGTCCTCTATAGACAAGCTGGCATTTTCTGAGAAGATTCTTAACCTAAACTATAATTTTCTACTGAATCCAACATCCAGAAACAATGCTCAGTTGCTATTGGTTTACAGTTTTTGCAACACCTGTTGCTTGACACAAATACTCAACAGTAGAATAATTTCCATATCCTATGCGGTCTAAGAAGGTATTTAAAGAGGGGGCACCCAGATTTGAACTGGGGACCTCTTGATCTGCAGTCAAATGCTCTACCACTGAGCTATACCCCCAAATCTGCTAACTTTTTTCAGATGTTCAGAGTGCATCTCCTATAACATAGAGCGTTTGCATCATCATACTGGGTGATGTGAATGCCTTTAATAGTGCAATGCTGTGTCCTCTATAGACAAGCTGGCATTTTCTGAGAAAACTCTTACCCTAAACTATAATTTTCTACTGAATCCAACATCCAGAAACAATGCTCAGTTGCTATTGGTTTACAGTTTTTGCAAAATCTGTTGCTTGACACAAATACTCAATAGTAGAATAATTTCCATATCCTATGCGGTCTAAGTTGTTTTTAAAAAGGGGGCACCCAGATTTGAACTGGGGACCTCTTGATCTGCAGTCAAATGCTCTACCACTGAGCTATACCCCCAAATCTGATGACTTTTTTCAGATGTTCAGCGTGCATCTCCTATCACATAGAGCGTTTGCATCATCATACTGGGTGATGTGAATGCCTTTAATAGTGAAATGCTGTGTCCTCTACAGACAAGCTGGCATTTTCTGAGAAGATTCTTAAACTAAACTATAATTTTCTACTGATTCCAAGAACCAGACGCAATGCTCAGTTGCTATTGGTTTACAGCCTTTGCAACACCTGTTGCCTGACACAAATACTCAATAGTAAAATAATTTCCATATCCTATGCTTTCTAAGTTGTTTTTAAAAAGGGGGCACCCACATTTGAACTGGGGACCTCTTGATCTGCAGTCAAATGCTCTACCACTGAGCTATACCCCCAAATCTGATAACTTTTTTCAGATGTTCAGAGTGCATCTCCTATAACATAGAGCGTTTGCATCATCATACTGGGTGATGTGAATGCCTTTAATAGTGCAATGCTGTGTCCTCTATAGACAAGCTGGCATTTTCTGAGAAGATTCTTAACCTAAACTATAATTTTCTACTGAATCCAACATCCAGAAACAATGCTCAGTTGCTATTTTTTTTACAGTTTTTGCAACATCTGTTGCTTGACACAAATACTCAATAGTAGAATAATTTCCATATCCTATGCGGTCTAAGAAGTTATTTAAAGAGGGGGCACCCAGATTTGAACTGGGGACCTCTTGATCTGCAGTCAAATGCTCTACCACTGAGCTATACCCCCAAATCTGATAACTTTTTTCAGATGTTCAGAGTGCATCTCCTATAACATAGAGCGTTTGCATCATCATACTGGGTGATGTGAATGCCTTTAATAGTGCAATGCTGTGTCCTCTATAGACAAGCTGGCATTTTCTGAGAAGATTCTTAACCTAAACTATAATTTTCTACTGAATCCAACATCCAGAAACAATGCTCAGTTGCTATTGGTTTACAGTTTTTGCAACACCTGTTGCTTGACACAAATACTCAACAGTAGAATAATTTCCATATCCTATGCGGTCTAAGAAGGTATTTATAGAGGGGGCACCCAGATTTGAACTGGGGACCTCTTGATCTGCAGTCAAATGCTCTACCACTGAGCTCTACCCCCAAATCTGCTAACTTTTTTCAGATGTTCAGAGTGCATCTCCTATAACATAGAGCGTTTGCATCATCATACTGGGTGATGTGAATGCCTTTAATAGTGAAATGCTGTGTCCTCTACAGACAAGCTGGCATTTTCTGAGAAGATTCTTAAACTAAACTATAATTTTCTACTGATTCCAAGAACCAGACGCAATGCTCAGTTGCTATTGGTTTACAGCCTTTGCAACACCTGTTGCCTGACACAAATACTCAATAGTAAAATAATTTCCATATCCTATGCTTTCTAAGTTGTTTTTAAAAAGGGGGCACCCACATTTGAACTGGGGACCTCTTGATCTGCAGTCAAATGCTCTACCACTGAGCTATACCCCCAAATCTGATAACTTTTTTCAGATGTTCAGAGTGCATCTCCTATAACATAGAGCATTTGCATCATCATACTGGGTGATGTGAATGCCTTTAATAGTGCAATGCTGTGTCCTCTATAGACAAGCTGGCATTTTCTGAGAAGATTCTTAAACTAAACTATAATTTTCTACTGAATCCAACATCCAGAAACAATGCTCAGTTGCTTTTTTTTTTTACAGTTTTTGCAACATCTGTTGCTTGACACAAATACTCAACAGTAGAATAATTTCCATATCCTATGCGGTCTAAGAAGGTATTTAAAGAGGGGGCACCCAGATTTGAACTGGGGACCTCTTGATCTGCAGTCAAATGCTCTACCACTGAGCTATACCCCCAAATCTGATAACTTTTTTCAGATGTTCAGAGTGCATCTCCTATAACATAGAGCGTTTGCATCATCATACTGGGTGATGTGAATGCCTTTAATAGTGCAATGCTGTGTCCTCTACAGACAAGCTGGCATTTTCTGAGAAGATTCTTAAACTAAACTATAATTTTCTACTGATTCCAAGAACCAGACGCAATGCTCAGTTGCTATTGGTTTACAGCCTTTGCAACACCTGTTGCCTGACACAAATACTCAATAGTAAAATAATTTCCATATCCTATGCTTTCTAAGTTGTTTTTAAAAAGGGGGCACCCAGATTTGAACTGGGGACCTCTTGATCTGCAGTCAAATGCTCTACCACTGAGCTATACCCCCAAATCTGATGACTTTTTTCAGAAGTTCAGCGTGCATCTCCTATCACATAGAGCGTTTGCATCATCATACTGGGTGATGTGAATGCCTTTAATAGTGCAATGCTGTGTCCTCTATAGACAAGCTGGCATTTTCTGAGAAGATTCTTAAACTAAACTATAATTTTCTACTGATTCCAAGAACCAGACGCAATGCTCAGTTGCTATTGGGTTACAGCCTTTGCAACACCTGATGCCTGACACAAATACTCAATAGTACAATAATTTCCATATCCTATGCGGTCTAAGAAGTTATTTAAAGAGGGGGCACCCAGATTTGAACTGGGGACCTCTTGATCTGCAGTCAAATGCTCTACCATTGAGCTATACCCCCAAATCTGATAACTTTTTTCAGATGTTCAGAGTGCATCTCCTATAACATAGAGCGTTTGCATCATCATACTGGGTGATGTGAATGCCTTTAATAGTGCAATGCTGTGTCCTCTATAGACAGGCTGGCATTTTCTGAGAAGATTCTTAACCTAAACTATAATTTTCTACTGAATCCAACATCCAGAAACAATGCTCAGTTGCTATTTTTTTTTACAGTTTTTGCAACATCTGTTGCTTGACACAAATACTCAATAGTAGAATAATTTCCATATCCTATGCGGTCTAAGAAGTTATTTAAAGAGGGGGCACCCAGATTTGAACTGGGGACCTCTTGATCTGCAGTCAAATGCTCTACCACTGAGCTATACCCCCAAATCTGATAACTTTTTTCAGATGTTCAGAGTGCATCTCCTATAACATAGAGCGTTTGCATCATCATACTGGGTGATGTGAATGCCTTTAATAGTGCAATGCTGTGTCCTCTACAGACAAGCTGGCATTTTCTGAGAAGATTCTTAAACTAAACTATAATTTTCTACTGATTCCAAGAACCAGACGCAATGCTCAGTTGCTATTGGTTTACAGCCTTTGCAACACCTGTTGCCTGACACAAATACTCAATAGTAAAATAATTTCCATATCCTATGCTTTCTAAGTTGTTTTTAAAAAGGGGGCACCCAGATTTGAACTGGGGACCTCTTGATCTGCAGTCAAATGCTCTACCACTGAGCTATACCCCCAAATCTGATGACTTTTTTCAGAAGTTCAGCGTGCATCTCCTATCACATAGAGCGTTTGCATCATCATACTGGGTGATGTGAATGCCTTTAATAGTGCAATGCTGTGTCCTCTATAGACAAGCTGGCATTTTCTGAGAAGATTCTTAAACTAAACTATAATTTTCTACTGATTCCAAGAACCAGACGCAATGCTCAGTTGCTATTGGGTTACAGCCTTTGCAACACCTGATGCCTGACACAAATACTCAATAGTACAATAATTTCCATATCCTATGCGGTCTAAGAAGTTATTTAAAGAGGGGGCACCCAGATTTGAACTGGGGACCTCTTGATCTGCAGTCAAATGCTCTACCATTGAGCTATACCCCCAAATCTGATAACTTTTTTCAGATGTTCAGAGTGCATCTCCTATAACATAGAGCGTTTGCATCATCATACTGGGTGATGTGAATGCCTTTAATAGTGCAATGCTGTGTCCTCTATAGACAGGCTGGCATTTTCTGAGAAGATTCTTAACCTAAACTATAATTTTCTACTGAATCCAACATCCAGAAACAATGCTCAGTTGCTATTTTTTTTACAGTTTTTGCAACATCTGTTGCTTGACACAAATACTCAATAGTAGAATAATTTCCATATCCTCTGCGGTCTAAGAAGTTATTTAAAGAGGGGGCACCCAGATTTGAACTGGGGACCTCTTGATCTGCAGTCAAATGCTCTACCACTGAGCTATACCCCCAAATCTGATAACTTTTTTCAGATGTTCAGAGTGCATCTCCTATAACATAGAGCGTTTGCATCATCATACTGGGTGATGTGAATGCCTTTAATAGTGCAATGCTGTGTCCTCTACAGACAAGCTGGCATTTTCTGAGAAGATTCTTAAACTAAACTATAATTTTCTACTGATTCCAAGAACCAGACGCAATGCTCAGTTGCTATTGGTTTACAGCCTTTGCAACACCTGTTGCCTGACACAAATACTCAATAGTAAAATAATTTCCATATCCTATGCTTTCTAAGTTGTTTTTAAAAAGGGGGCACCCAGATTTGAACTGGGGACCTCTTGATCTGCAGTCAAATGCTCTACCACTGAGCTATACCTCCAAATCCGATAACTTTTTTCAGATGTTCAGAGTGCATCTCCTGTAACATAGAGCGTTTGCATTATCATACTGGGTGATGTGAATGCCTTTAATAGTGCAATGCTGTGTCCTCTATAGACAAGCTGGCATTTTCTGAGAAGATTCTTAACCTAAACTATAATTTTCTACTGAATCCAACATCCAGAAACAATGCTCAGTTGCTATTGGTTTACAGTTTTTGCAACACCTGTTGCTTGACACAAATACTCAATAGTAGAATATTTTCCATATCCTATGCGGTCTAAGAAGTTATTTAAAGAGGGGGCACCCAGATTTGAACTGGGGACCTCTTGATCTGCAGTCAAATGCTCTACCACTGAGCTATACCCCCAAATCTGATGACTTTTTTCAGATGTTCAGAGTGCATCTCCTATAACATAGAGCGTTTGCATCATCATACTGGGTGATGTGAATGCCTTTAATAGTGCAATGCTGTGTCCTCTATAGACAAGCTGGCATTTTCTGAGAAGATTCTTAACCTAAACTATAATTTTCTACTGAATCCAACATCCAGAAACAATGCTCAGTTGCTATTGGTTTACAGTTTTTGCAAAATCTGTTGCTTGACACAAATACTCAATAGTAGAATAATTTCCATATCCTATGCGGTCTAAGTTGTTTTTAAAAAGGGGGCACCCAGATTTGAACTGGGGACCTCTTGATCTGCAGTCAAATGCTCTACCACTGAGCTATACCCCCAAATCTGATGACTTTTTCAGATGTTCAGAGTGCATCTCCTATAACATAGAGCGTTTGCATCATCATACTGGGTGATGTGAATGCCTTTAATAGTGCAATGCTGTGTCCTCTATTGACAAGCTGGCATTTTCTGAGAAGATTCTTAACCTAAACTATAATTTTCTACTGAATCCAACATCCAGAAACAATGCTCAGTTGCTATTTTTTTACAGTTTTTGCAACATCTGTTGCTTGACACAAATACTCAATAGTAGAATAATTTCCATATCCTATGCGGTCTAAGAAGGTATTTAAAGAGGGGGCACCCAGATTTGAACTGGGGACCTCTTGATCTGCAGTCAAATGCTCTACCACTGAGCTATACCCCCAAATCTGCTAACTTTTTTCAGATGTTCAGAGTGCATCTCCTATATCATAGAGCGTTTGCATCATCATACTGGGTGATGTGAATGCCTTTAATAGTGAAATGCTGTGTCCTCTACAGACAAGCTGGCATTTTCTGAGAAGATTCTTAAACTAAACTATAATTTTCTACTGATTCCAAGAACCAGACGCAATGCTCAGTTGCTATTGGTTAACAGCCTTTGCAACACCTGTTGCCTGACACAAATACTCAATAGTAAAATAATTTCCATATCCTATGCTTTCTAAGTTGTTTTTAAAAAGGGGGCACCCACATTTGAACTGGGGACCTCTTGATCTGCAGTCAAATGCTCTACCACTGAGCTATACCCCCAAATCTGATGACTTTTTTCAGATGTTCAGAGTGCATCTCCTATAACATAGAGCGTTTGCATCATCATACTGGGTGATGTGAATGCCTTTAATAGTGCAATGCTGTGTCCTCTATTGACAAGCTGGCATTTTCTGAGAAGATTCTTAACCTAAACTATAATTTTCTACTGAATCCAACATCCAGAAACAATGCTCAGTTGCTATTGGTTTACAGTTTTTGCAACACCTGTTGCTTGACACAAATACTCAATAGTAGAATAATTTCCATATCCTATGCGGTCTAAGAAGTTATTTAAAGAGGGGGCACCCAGATTTGAACTGGGGACCTCTTGATCTGCAGTCAAATGCTCTACCACTGAGCTATACCCCCAAATCTGATAACTTTTTTCAGATGTTCAGAGTGCATCTCCTATAACATAGAGCGTTTGCATCATCATACTGGGTGATGTGAATGCCTTTAATAGTGCAATGCTGTGTCCTCTATAGACAGGCTGGCATTTTCTGAGAAGATTCTTAACCTAAACTATAATTTTCTACTGAATCCAACATCCAGAAACAATGCTCAGTTGCTATTTTTTTACAGTTTTTGCAACATCTGTTGCTTGACACAAATACTCAATAGTAGAATAATTTCCATATCCTATGCGGTCTAAGAAGTTATTTAAAGAAGGGGCACCCAGATTTGAACTGGGGACCTCTTGATCTGCAGTCAAATGCTCTACCACTGAGCTATACCCCCAAATCTGATAACTTTTTTCAGATGTTCAGAGTGCATCTCCTATAACATAGAGCGTTTGCATCATCATACTGGGTGATGTGAATGCCTTTAATGGTGCAATGCTGTGTCCTCTATAGACAAGCTGGCATTTTCTGAGAAGATTCTTAACCTAAACTATAATTTTCTACTGAATCCAACATCCAGAAACAATGCTCAGTTGCTATTGGTTTACAGTTTTTGCAACACCTGTTGCTTGACACAAATACTCAATAGTAGAATAATTTCCATATCCTATGCGGTCTAAGAAGTTATTTAAAGAGGGGGCACCCAGATTTGAACTGGGGACCTCTTGATCTGCAGTCAAATGCTCTACCACTGAGCTATACCCCCAAATCTGATGACTTTTTTCAGATGTTCAGAGTGCATCTCCTATAACATAGAGCGTTTGCATCATCATACTGGGTGATGTGAATGCCTTTAATAGTGCAATGCTGTGTCCTCTATAGACAAGCTGGCATTTTCTGAGAAGATTCTTAACCTAAACTATAATTTTCTACTGAATCCAACATCCAGAAACAATGCTCAGTTGCTATTGGTTTACAGTTTTTGCAACACCTGTTGCTTGACACAAATACTCAATAGTAGAATAATTTCCATATCCTATGCGGTCTAAGAAGTTATTTAAAGAGGGGGCACCCAGATTTGAACTGGGGACCTCTTGATCTGCAGTCAAATGCTCTAGCACTGAGCTATACCCCCAAATCTGATAACTTTTTTCAGATGTTCAGAGTGCATCTCCTATAACATAGAGCGTTTGCATCATCATACTGGGTGATGTGAATGCCTTTAATAGTGCAATGCTGTGTCCTCTATAGACAAGCTGGCATTTTCTGAGAAGATTCTTAAACTAAACTATAATTTTCTACTGATTCCAAGAACCAGACGCAATGCTCAGTTGCTATTGGGTTACAGCCTTTGCAACACCTGTTGCCTGACACAAATACTCAATAGTAAAATAATTTCCATATCCTATGCGGCCTAAGAAGTTATTTAAAGAGGGGGCACCCAGATTTGAACTGGGGACCTCTTGATCTGCAGTCAAATGCTCTACCACTGAGCTATACCCCCAAATCTGATGACTTTTTTCAGATGTTCAGAGTGCATCTCCTATAACATAGAGCGTTTGCATCATCATACTGGGTGATGTGAATGCCTTTAATAGTGCAATGCTGTGTCCTCTATAGACAAGCTGGCATTTTCTGAGAAGATTCTTAACCTAAACTATAATTTTCTACTGAATCCAACATCCAGAAACAATGCTCAGTTGCTATTGGTTTACAGTTTTTGCAAAATCTGTTGCTTGACACAAATACTCAATAGTAGAATAATTTCCATATCCTATGCGGTCTAAGTTGTTTTTAAAAAGGGGGCACCCAGATTTGAACTGGGGACCTCTTGATCTGCAGTCAAATGCTCTACCACTGAGCTATACCCCCAAATCTGATGACTTTTTCAGATGTTCAGAGTGCATCTCCTATAACATAGAGCGTTTGCATCATCATACTGGGTGATGTGAATGCCTTTAATAGTGCAATGCTGTGTCCTCTATTGACAAGCTGGCATTTTCTGAGAAGATTCTTAACCTAAACTATAATTTTCTACTGAATCCAACATCCAGAAACAATGCTCAGTTGCTATTTTTTTACAGTTTTTGCAACATCTGTTGCTTGACACAAATACTCAATAGTAGAATAATTTCCATATCCTATGCGGTCTAAGAAGTTATTTAAAGAGGGGGCACCCAGATTTGAACTGGGGACCTCTTGATCTGCAGTCAAATGCTCTACCACTGAGCTATACCCCCAAATCTGATAACTTTTTTCAGATGTTCAGAGTGCATCTCCTATAACATAGAGCGTTTGCATCATCATACTGGGTGATGTGAATGCCTTTAATAGTGCAATGCTGTGTCCTCTATAGACAAGCTGGCATTTTCTGAGAAGATTCTTAACCTAAACTATAATTTTCTACTGAATCCAACATCCAGAAACAATGCTCAGTTGCTATTGGTTTACAGTTTTTGCAACACCTGTTGCTTGACACAAATACTCAATAGTAGAATAATTTCCATATCCTATGCGGTCTAAGAAGTTATTTAAAGAGGGGGCACCCAGATTTGAACTGGGGACCTCTTGATCTGCAGTCAAATGCTCTACCACTGAGCTATACCCCCAAATCTGATAACTTTTTTCAGATGTTCAGAGTGCATAACATAACATAACATAAGTGCTATAACATAGAGCGTTTGCATCATCATACTGGGTGATGTGAATGCCTTTAATAGTGCAATGCTGTGTCCTCTATAGACAAGCTGGCATTTTCTGAGAAGATTCTTAACCTAAAATATAATTTTCTACTGAATCCAACATCCAGAAACAATGCTCAGTTGCTATTGGTTTACAGTTTTTGCAACACCTGTTGCTTGACACAAATACTCAATAGTAGAATAATTTCCATATCCTATGCGGTCTAAGAAGTTATTTAAAGAGGGGGCACCCAGATTTGAACTGGGGACCTCTTGATCTGCAGTCAAATGCTCTACCACTGAGCTATACCCCCAAATCTGATGACTTTTTCAGATGTTCAGAGTGCATCTCCTATAACATAGAGCGTTTGCATCATCATACTGGGTGATGTGAATGCCTTTAATAGTGCAATGCTGTGTCCTCTATTGACAAGCTGGCATTTTCTGAGAAGATTCTTAACCTAAACTATAATTTTCTACTGAATCCAACATCCAGAAACAATGCTCAGTTGCTATTTTTTTACAGTTTTTGCAACATCTGTTGCTTGACACAAATACTCAATAGTAGAATAATTTCCATATCCTATGCGGTCTAAGAAGTTATTTAAAGAGGGGGCACCCAGATTTGAACTGGGGACCTCTTGATCTGCAGTCAAATGCTCTACCACTGAGCTATACCCCCAAATCTGATAACTTTTTTCAGATGTTCAGAGTGCATCTCCTATAACATAGAGCGTTTGCATCATCATACTGGGTGATGTGAATGCCTTTAATAGTGCAATGCTGTGTCCTCTATTGACAAGCTGGCATTTTCTGAGAAGATTCTTAACCTAAACTATAATTTTCTACTGAATCCAACATCCAGAAACAATGCTCAGTTGCTATTGGTTTACAGTTTTTGCAACACCTGTTGCTTGACACAAATACTCAATAGTAGAATAATTTCCATATCCTATGCGGTCTAAGAAGTTATTTAAAGAGGGGGCACCCAGATTTGAACTGGGGACCTCTTGATCTGCAGTCAAATGCTCTACCACTGAGCTATACCCCCAAATCTGATAACTTTTTTCAGATGTTCAGAGTGCATCTCCTATAACATAGAGCGTTTGCATCATCATACTGGGTGATGTGAATGCCTTTAATAGTGCAATGCTGTGTCCTCTATAGACAGGCTGGCATTTTCTGAGAAGATTCTTAACCTAAACTATAATTTTCTACTGAATCCAACATCCAGAAACAATGCTCAGTTGCTATTTTTTTACAGTTTTTGCAACATCTGTTGCTTGACACAAATACTCAATAGTAGAATAATTTCCATATCCTATGCGGTCTAAGAAGTTATTTAAAGAAGGGGCACCCAGATTTGAACTGGGGACCTCTTGATCTGCAGTCAAATGCTCTACCACTGAGCTATACCCCCAAATCTGATAACTTTTTTCAGATGTTCAGAGTGCATCTCCTATAACATAGAGCGTTTGCATCATCATACTGGGTGATGTGAATGCCTTTAATGGTGCAATGCTGTGTCCTTTATAGACAAGCTGGCATTTTCTGAGAAGATTCTTAACCTAAACTATAATTTTCTACTGAATCCAACATCCAGAAACAATGCTCAGTTGCTATTGGTTTACAGTTTTTGCAACACCTATTGCTTGACACAAATACTCAATAGTAGAATAATTTCCATATCCTATGCGGTCTAAGAAGTTATTTAAAGAGGGGGCACCCAGATTTGAACTGGGGACCTCTTGATCTGCAGTCAAATGCTCTACCACTGAGCTATACCCCCAAATCTGATGACTTTTTTCAGATGTTCAGAGTGCATCTCCTATAACATAGAGCGTTTGCATCATCATACTGGGTGATGTGAATGCCTTTAATAGTGCAATGCTGTGTCCTCTATAGACAAGCTGGCATTTTCTGAGAAGATTCTTAACCTAAACTATAATTTTCTACTGAATCCAACATCCAGAAACAATGCTCAGTTGCTATTGGTTTACAGTTTTTGCAACACCTGTTGCTTGACACAAATACTCAATAGTAGAATAATTTCCATATCCTATGCGGTCTAAGAAGTTATTTAAAGAGGGGGCACCCAGATTTGAACTGGGGACCTCTTGATCTGCAGTCAAATGCTCTAGCACTGAGCTATACCCCCAAATCTGATAACTTTTTTCAGATGTTCAGAGTGCATCTCCTATAACATAGAGCGTTTGCATCATCATACTGGGTGATGTGAATGCCTTTAATAGTGCAATGCTGTGTCCTCTATAGACAAGCTGGCATTTTCTGAGAAGATTCTTAAACTAAACTATAATTTTCTACTGATTCCAAGAACCAGACGCAATGCTCAGTTGCTATTGGGTTACAGCCTTTGCAACACCTGTTGCCTGACACAAATACTCAATAGTAAAATAATTTCCATATCCTATGCGGCCTAAGAAGTTATTTAAAGAGGGGGCACCCAGATTTGAACTGGGGACCTCTTGATCTGCAGTCAAATGCTCTACCACTGAGCTATACCCCCAAATCTGATGACTTTTTTCAGATGTTCAGAGTGCATCTCCTATAACATAGAGCGTTTGCATCATCATACTGGGTGATGTGAATGCCTTTAATAGTGCAATGCTGTGTCCTCTATAGACAAGCTGGCATTTTCTGAGAAGATTCTTAACCTAAACTATAATTTTCTACTGAATCCAACATCCAGAAACAATGCTCAGTTGCTATTGGTTTACAGTTTTTGCAAAATCTGTTGCTTGACACAAATACTCAATAGTAGAATAATTTCCATATCCTATGCGGTCTAAGTTGTTTTTAAAAAGGGGGCACCCAGATTTGAACTGGGGACCTCTTGATCTGCAGTCAAATGCTCTACCACTGAGCTATACCCCCAAATCTGATGACTTTTTCAGATGTTCAGAGTGCATCTCCTATAACATAGAGCGTTTGCATCATCATACTGGGTGATGTGAATGCCTTTAATAGTGCAATGCTGTGTCCTCTATTGACAAGCTGGCATTTTCTGAGAAGATTCTTAACCTAAACTATAATTTTCTACTGAATCCAACATCCAGAAACAATGCTCAGTTGCTATTTTTTTACAGTTTTTGCAACATCTGTTGCTTGACACAAATACTCAATAGTAGAATAATTTCCATATCCTATGCGGTCTAAGAAGTTATTTAAAGAGGGGGCACCCAGATTTGAACTGGGGACCTCTTGATCTGCAGTCAAATGCTCTACCACTGAGCTATACCCCCAAATCTGATAACTTTTTTCAGATGTTCAGAGTGCATCTCCTATAACATAGAGCGTTTGCATCATCATACTGGGTGATGTGAATGCCTTTAATAGTGCAATGCTGTGTCCTCTATAGACAAGCTGGCATTTTCTGAGAAGATTCTTAACCTAAACTATAATTTTCTACTGAATCCAACATCCAGAAACAATGCTCAGTTGCTATTGGTTTACAGTTTTTGCAACACCTGTTGCTTGACACAAATACTCAATAGTAGAATAATTTCCATATCCTATGCGGTCTAAGAAGTTATTTAAAGAGGGGGCACCCAGATTTGAACTGGGGACCTCTTGATCTGCAGTCAAATGCTCTACCACTGAGCTATACCCCCAAATCTGATAACTTTTTTCAGATGTTCAGAGTGCATAACATAACATAACATAAGTGCTATAACATAGAGCGTTTGCATCATCATACTGGGTGATGTGAATGCCTTTAATAGTGCAATGCTGTGTCCTCTATAGACAAGCTGGCATTTTCTGAGAAGATTCTTAACCTAAAATATAATTTTCTACTGAATCCAACATCCAGAAACAATGCTCAGTTGCTATTGGTTTACAGTTTTTGCAACACCTGTTGCTTGACACAAATACTCAATAGTAGAATAATTTCCATATCCTATGCGGTCTAAGAAGTTATTTAAAGAGGGGGCACCCAGATTTGAACTGGGGACCTCTTGATCTGCAGTCAAATGCTCTACCACTGAGCTATACCCCCAAATCTGATGACTTTTTCAGATGTTCAGAGTGCATCTCCTATAACATAGAGCGTTTGCATCATCATACTGGGTGATGTGAATGCCTTTAATAGTGCAATGCTGTGTCCTCTATTGACAAGCTGGCATTTTCTGAGAAGATTCTTAACCTAAACTATAATTTTCTACTGAATCCAACATCCAGAAACAATGCTCAGTTGCTATTTTTTTACAGTTTTTGCAACATCTGTTGCTTGACACAAATACTCAATAGTAGAATAATTTCCATATCCTATGCGGTCTAAGAAGTTATTTAAAGAGGGGGCACCCAGATTTGAACTGGGGACCTCTTGATCTGCAGTCAAATGCTCTACCACTGAGCTATACCCCCAAATCTGATAACTTTTTTCAGATGTTCAGAGTGCATCTCCTATAACATAGAGCGTTTGCATCATCATACTGGGTGATGTGAATGCCTTTAATAGTGCAATGCTGTGTCCTCTATAGACAAGCTGGCATTTTCTGAGAAGATTCTTAACCTAAACTATAATTTTCTACTGAATCCAACATCCAGAAACAATGCTCAGTTGCTATTGGTTTACAGTTTTTGCAACACCTGTTGCTTGACACAAATACTCAATAGTAGAATAATTTCCATATCCTATGCGGTCTAAGAAGTAATTTAAAGAGGGGGCACCCAGATTTGAACTGGGGACCTCTTGATCTGCAGTCAAATGCTCTACCACTGAGCTATACCCCCAAATCTGATAACTTTTTTCAGATGTTCAGAGTGCATAACATAACATAACATAAGTGCTATAACATAGAGCGTTTGCATCATCATACTGGGTGATGTGAATGCCTTTAATAGTGCAATGCTGTGTCCTCTATAGACAAGCTGGCATTTTCTGAGAAGATTCTTAACCTAAAATATAATTTTCTACTGAATCCAACATCCAGAAACAATGCTCAGTTGCTATTGGTTTACAGTTTTTGCAACACCTGTTGCTTGACACAAATACTCAATAGTAGAATAATTTCCATATCCTATGCGGTCTAAGAAGTTATTTAAAGAGGGGGCACCCAGATTTGAACTGGGGACCTCTTGATCTGCAGTCAAATGCTCTACCACTGAGCTATACCCCCAAATCTGATGACTTTTTTCAGATGTTCAGTGTGCATCTCCTACCACATAGAGCGTTTGCATCATCATACTGGGTGATGTGAATGCCTTTAATAGTGCAATGCTGTGTCCTCTATAGACAAGCTGGCATTTTCTGAGAAGATTCTTAACCTAAACTATAATTTTCTACTGAATCCAACATCCAGAAACAATGCTCAGTTGCTATTGGTTTACAGTTTTTGCAACACCTGTTGCTTGACACAAATACTCAATAGTAGAATAATTTCCATATCCTATGCGGTCTAAGAAGTTATTTAAAGAGGGGGCACCCAGATTTGAACTGGGGACCTCTTGATCTGCAGTCAAATGCTCTACCACTGAGCTATATCCCCAAATCTGATGACTTTTTTCAGATGTTCAGTGTGCATCTCCTATCACATAGAGCGTTTGCATCATCATACTGGGTGATGTGAATGCCTTTAATAGTGCAATGCTGTGTCCTCTATAGACAAGCTGGCATTTTCTGAGAAAACTCTTACCCTAAACTATAATTTTCTACTGAATCCAACATCCAGAAACAATGCTCAGTTGCTATTGGTTTACAGTTTTCGCAACACCTGTTGCCTGATACAAATACTCAATAGTAGAATAATTTCCATATCCTATGCGGTCTAAGAAGGTATTTAAAGAGAGGGCACCCAGATTTGAACTGGGGACCTCTTGATCTGCAGTCAAATGCTCTACCACTGAGCTATACCCCCAAATCTGCTAACTTTTTTCAGATGTTCAGAGTGCATCTCCTATAACATAGAGCGTTTGCATCATCATACTGGGTGATGTGAATGCCTTTAATAGTGCAATGCTGTGTCCTCTACAGACAATCTGGCATTTTCTGAGAAGATTCTTAACCTAAACTATAATTTTCTACTGAATCCAACATCCAGAAACAATGCTCAGTTGCTATTGGTTTACAGTTTTCGCAACACCTGTTGCCTGATACAAATACTCAATAGTAGAATAATTTCCATATCCTATGCGGTCTAAGAAGTTATTTAAAGAGGGGGCACCCAGATTTGAACTGGGGACCTCTTGATCTGCAGTCAAATGCTCTACCACTGAGCTATACCCCCAAATCTGATGACTTTTTTCAGAAGTTCAGCGTGCATCTCCTATCACCTAGAGCGTTTGCATCATCATACTGAGTGATGTGAATGCCTTTAATAGTGCAATGCTGTGTCCTTTATAGACAAGCTGGCATTTTCTGAGAAGATTCTTAACCTAAACTATAATTTTCTACTGAATCCAACATCCAGAAACAATGCTCAGTTGCTATTGGTTTACAGTTTTTGCAAAATCTGTTGCTTGACACAAATACTCAATAGTAGAATAATTTCCATATCCTATGCGGTCTAAGTTGTTTTTAAAAAGGGGGCACCCAGATTTGAACTGGGGACCTCTTGATCTGCAGTCAAATGCTCTACCACTGAGCTATACCCCCAAATCTGATGACTTTTTCAGATGTTCAGAGTGCATCTCCTATAACATAGAGCGTTTGCATCATCATACTGGGTGATGTGAATGCCTTTAATAGTGCAATGCTGTGTCCTCTATTGACAAGCTGGCATTTTCTGAGAAGATTCTTAACCTAAACTATAATTTTCTACTGAATCCAACATCCAGAAACAATGCTCAGTTGCTATTGGTTTACAGTTTTTGCAACACCTGTTGCTTGACACAAATACTCAATAGTAGAATAATTTCCATATCCTATGCGGTCTAAGAAGTTATTTAAAGAGGGGGCACCCAGATTTGAACTGGGGACCTCTTGATCTGCAGTCAAATGCTCTACCACTGAGCTATACCCCCAAATCTGATAACTTTTTTCAGATGTTCAGAGTGCATCTCCTATAACATAGAGCGTTTGCATCATCATACTGGGTGATGTGAATGCCTTTAATAGTGCAATGCTGTGTCCTCTATAGACAAGCTGGCATTTTCTGAGAAGATTCTTAAACTAAACTATAATTTTCTACTGATTCCAAGAACCAGAAACAATGCTCAGTTGCTATTGGTTTACAGTTTTTGCAACACCTGTTGCTTGACACAAATACTCAATAGTAGAATAATTTCAATATCCTATGCGGTCTAAGAAGTTATTTAAAGAGGGGGCACCCAGATTTGAACTGGGGACCTCTTGATCTGCAGTCAAATGCTCTACCACTGAGCTATACCCCCAAATCTGATAACTTTTTTCAGATGTTCAGAGTGCATAACATAACATAACATAAGTGCTATAACATAGAGCGTTTGCATCATCATACTGGGTGATGTGAATGCCTTTAATAGTGCAATGCTGTGTCCTCTATAGACAAGCTGGCATTTTCTGAGAAGATTCTTAACCTAAACTATAATTTTCTACTGAATCCAACATCCAGAAACAATGCTCTATTGGTTTACAGTTTTTGCAACACCTGTTGCTTGACACAAATACTCAATAGTAGAATAATTTCCATATCCTATGCGGTCTAAAAAGGTATTTAAAGAGGGGGCACCCAGATTTGAACTGGGGACCTCTTGATCTGCAGTCAAATGCTCTACCACTGAGCTATACCCCCAAATCTGCTAACTTTTTTCAGATGTTCAGAGTGCATCTCCTATAACATAGAGCGTTTGCATCATCATACTGGGTGATGTGAATGCCTTTAATAGTGCAATGCTGTGTCCTCTACAGACAATCTGGCATTTTCTGAGAAGATTCTTAACCTAAACTATAATTTTCTACTGAATCCAACATCCAGAAACAATGCTCAGTTGCTATTGGTTTAGAGTTTTCGCAACACCTGTTGCCTGATACAAATACTCAATAGTAGAATAATTTCCATATCCTATGCTTTCTAAGTTGTTTTTAAAAAGGGGGCACCCAGATTTGAACTGGGGACCTCTTGATCTGCAGTCAAATGCTCTACCACTGAGCTATACCCCCAAATCTGATGACTTTTTTCAGATGTTCAGAGTGCATCTCCTATAACATAGAGCGTTTGCATCATCATACTGGGTGATGTGAATGCCTTTAATAGTGCAATGCTGTGTCCTCTACAGACAATCTGGCATTTTCTGAGAAGATTCTTAACCTAAACTATAATTTTCTACTGAATCCAACATCCAGAAACAATGCTCAGTTGCTATTGGTTTACAGTTTTTGCAACACCTGTTGCTTGACACAAATACTCAATAGTAGAATAATTTCCATATCCTATGCGGTCTAAGAAGGTATTTAAAGAGGGGGCACCCAGATTTGAACTGGGGACCTCTTGATCTGCAGTCAAATGCTCTACCACTGAGCTATACCCCCAAATCTGACAACTTTTTTCAGATGTTCAGCGTGCATCTCCTATCACATAGAGCGTTTGCATCATCATACTGGGTGATGTGAATGCCTTTAATAGTGCAATGCTGTGTCCTCTATAGACAAGCTGGCATTTTCTGAGAAAACTCTTACCCTAAACTATAATTTTCTACTGAATCCAACATCCAGAAACAATGCTCAGTTGCTATTGGTTTACAGTTTTCGCAACACCTGTTGCCTGATACAAATACTCAATAGTAGAATAATTTCCATATCCTATGCTTTCTAAGTTGTTTTTAAAAAGGGGGCACCCAGATTTGAACTGGGGACCTCTTGATCTGCAGTCAAATGCTCTACCACTGAGCTATACCCCCAAATCTGATGACTTTTTTCAGAAGTTCAGAGTGCAACTCCTATAACATAGAGCGTTTGCATCATCATACTGGGTGATGTGAATGCCTTTAATAGTGCAATGCTGTGTCCTCTATAGACAATCTGGCATTTTCTGAGAAGATTCTTAACCTAAACTATAATTTTCTACTGAATCCAACATCCAGAAACAATGCTCAGTTGCTATTGGTTTACAGTTTTTGCAACACCTGTTGCTTGACACAAATACTCAACAGTAGAATAATTTCCATATCCTATGCGGTCTAAGAAGGTATTTAAAGAGGGGGCACCCAGATTTGAACTGGGGACATCTTGATCTGCAGTCAAATGCTCTACCACTGAGCTATACCCCCAAATCTGATAACTTTTTTAAGATGTTCAGAGTGCATCTCCTGTAACATAGAGCGTTTGCATCATCATAGTGGGTGATGTGAATGCCTTTAATAGTGCAATGCTGTGTCCTCTACAGACAATCTGGCATTTTCTGAGAAGATTCTTAACCTAAACTATAATTTTCTACTGAATCCAACATCCAGAAACAATGCTCAGTTGCTATTGGTTTACAGTTTTTGCAACACCTGTTGCCTGATACAAATACTCAATAGTAGAATAATTTCCATATCCTATGCTTTCTAAGTTGTTGTTGAAAAGGGGGCACACAGATGTGAACTGGGGACCTCTTGATCTGCAGTCAAATGCTCTACCACTGAGCTATACCCCCAAATCTGATGACTTTTTTCAGAAGTTCAGCGTGCATCTCCTATCACATAGAGCGTTTGCATCATCATACTGGGTGATGTGAATGCCTTTAATAGTGCAATGCCGTGTCCTCTATAGACAAGCTGGCATTTTCTGAGAAGATTCTTAACCTAAACTATAATTTTCTACTGAATCCAACATCCAGAAACAATGCTCAGTTGCTATTGGTTTACAGTTTTTGCAACATCTGTTGCTTGACACAAATACTCAATAGTAGAATAATTTCCATATCCTATGCGGTCTAAGAAGTTATTTAAAGAGGGGGCACCCAGATTTGAACTGGGGACCTCTTGATCTGCAGTCAAATGCTCTACCACTGAGCTATACCCCCAAATCTGATAACTTTTTTCAGATGTTCAGAGTGCATCTCCTATAACATAGAGCGTTTGCATCATCATACTGGGTGATGTGAATGCCTTTAATAGTGAAATGCTGTGTCCTCTACAGACAAGCTGGCATTTTCTGAGAAGATTCTTAAACTAAACTATAATTTTCTACTGATTCCAAGAACCAGACGCAATGATCAGTTGCTATTGGTTTACAGCCTTTGCAACACCTGTTGCCTGACACAAATACTCAATAGTAAAATAATTTCCATATCCTATGCTTTCTAAGTTGTTTTTAAAAAGGGGGCACCCACATTTGAACTGGGGACCTCTTGATCTGCAGTCAAATGCTCTACCACTGAGCTATACCCCCAAATCTGATAACTTTTTTCAGATGTTCAGAGTGCATCTCCTATAACATAGAGCGTTTGCATCATCATACTGGGTGATGTGAATGCCTTTAATAGTGCAATGCTGTGTCCTCTATAGACAAGCTGGCATTTTCTGAGAAAACTCTTACCCTAAACTATAATTTTCTACTGAATCCAACATCCAGAAACAATGCTCAGTTGCTATTGGTTTACAGTTTTCGCAACACCTGTTGCCTGATACAAATACTCAATAGTAGAATAATTTCCATATCCTATGCTTTCTAAGTTGTTTTTAAAAAGGGGGCACCCAGATTTGAACTGGGGACCTCTTGATCTGCAGTCAAATGCTCTACCACTGAGCTATACCCCCAAATCTGATGACTTTTTTCAGAAGTTCAGAGTGCAACTCCTATAACATAGAGCGTTTGCATCATCATACTGGGTGATGTGAATGCCTTTAATAGTGCAATGCTGTGTCCTCTACAGACAATCTGGCATTTTCTGAGAAGATTCTTAACCTAAACTATAATTTTCTACTGAATCCAACATCCAGAAACAATGCTCAGTTGCTATTGGTTTACAGTTTTTGCAACACCTGTTGCTTGACACAAATACTCAACAGTAGAATAATTTCCATATCCTATGCGGTCTAAGAAGGTATTTAAAGAGGGGGCACCCAGATTTGAACTGGGGACCTCTTGATCTGCAGTCAAATGCTCTACCACTGAGCTATACCCCCAAATCTGCTAACTTTTTTCAGATGTTCAGAGTGCTTCTCCTATAACATAGAGCGTTTGCATCATCATACTGGGTGATGTGAATGCCTTTAATAGTGAAATGCTGTGTCCTCTACAGACAAGCTGGCATTTTCTGAGAAGATTCTTAAACTAAACTATAATTTTCTACTGATTCCAAGAACCAGACGCAATGATCAGTTGCTATTGGTTTACAGCCTTTGCAACACCTGTTGCCTGACACAAATACTCAATAGTAAAATAATTTCCATATCCTATGCTTTCTAAGTTGTTTTTAAAAAGGGGGCACCCACATTTGAACTGGGGACCTCTTGATCTGCAGTCAAATGCTCTACCACTGAGCTATACCCCCAAATCTGATAACTTTTTTCAGATGTTCAGAGTGCATCTCCTATAACATAGAGCGTTTGCATCATCATACTGGGTGATGTGAATGCCTTTAATAGTGCAATGCTGTGTCCTCTATAGACAAGCTGGCATTTTCTGAGAAGATTCTTAACCTAAACTATAATTTTCTACTGAATCCAACATCCAGAAACAATGCTCTATTGGTTTACAGTTTTTGCAACACCTGTTGCTTGACACAAATACTCAATAGTAGAATAATTCCCATATCCTATGCGGTCTAAGAAGGTATTTAAAGAGGGGGCACCCAGATTTGAACTGGGGACCTCTTGATCTGCAGTCAAATGCTCTACCACTGAGCTATACCCCCAAATCTGCTAACTTTTTTCAGATGTTCAGAGTGCATCTCCTATAACATAGAGCGTTTGCATCATCATACTGGGTGATGTGAATGCCTTTAATAGTGCAATGCTGTGTCCTCTACAGACAATCTGGCATTTTCTGAGAAGATTCTTAACCTAAACTATAATTTTCTACTGAATCCAACATCCAGAAACAATGCTCAGTTGCTATTGGTTTAGAGTTTTCGCAACACCTGTTGCCTGATACAGATACTCAATAGTAGAATAATTTCCATATCCTATGCTTTCTAAGTTGTTTTTAAAAAGGGGGCACCCAGATTTGAACTGGGGACCTCTTGATCTGCAGTCAAATGCTCTACCACTGAGCTATACCCCCAAATCTGATGACTTTTTTCAGATGTTCAGAGTGCATCTCCTATAACATAGAGCGTTTGCATCATCATACTGGGTGATGTGAATGCCTTTAATAGTGCAATGCTGTGTCCTCTACAGACAATCTGGCATTTTCTGAGAAGATTCTTAACCTAAACTATAATTTTCTACTGAATCCAACATCCAGAAACAATGCTCAGTTGCTATTGGTTTACAGTTTTTGCAACACCTGTTGCTTGACACAAATACTCAATAGTAGAATAATTTCCATATCCTATGCGGTCTAAGAAGGTATTTAAAGAGGGGGCACCCAGATTTGAACAGGGGACCTCTTGATCTGCAGTCAAATGCTCTACCACTGAGCTATACCCCCAAATCTGACAACTTTTTTCAGATGTTCAGCGTGCATCTCCTATCACATAGAGCGTTTGCATCATCATACTGGGTGATGTGAATGCCTTTAATAGTGCAATGCTGTGTCCTCTATAGACAAGCTGGCATTTTCTGAGAAAACTCTTACCCTAAACTATAATTTTCTACTGAATCCAACATCCAGAAACAATGCTCAGTTGCTATTGGTTTACAGTTTTCGCAACACCTGTTGCCTGATACAAATACTCAATAGTAGAATAATTTCCATATCCTATGCTTTCTAAGTTGTTTTTAAAAAGGGGGCACCCAGATTTGAACTGGGGACCTCTTGATCTGCAGTCAAATGCTCTACCACTGAGCTATACCCCCAAATCTGATGACTTTTTTCAGAAGTTCAGAGTGCAACTCCTATAACATAGAGCGTTTGCATCATCATACTGGGTGATGTGAATGCCTTTAATAGTGCAATGCTGTGTCCTCTATAGACAATCTGGCATTTTCTGAGAAGATTCTTAACCTAAACTATAATTTTCTACTGAATCCAAGATCCAGAAACAATGCTCAGTTGCTATTGGTTTACAGTTTTTGCAACACCTGTTGCTTGACACAAATACTCAACAGTAGAATAATTTCCATATCCTATGCGGTCTAAGAAGGTATTTAAAGAGGGGGCACCCAGATTTGAACTGGGGACCTCTTGATCTGCAGTCAAATGCTCTACCACTGAGCTATACCCCCAAATCTGCTAACTTTTTTCAGATGTTCAGAGTGCTTCTCCTATAACATAGAGCGTTTGCATCATCATACTGGGTGATGTGAATGCCTTTAATAGTGAAATGCTGTGTCCTCTACAGACAAGCTGGCATTTTCTGAGAAGATTCTTAAACTAAACTATAATTTTCTACTGATTCCAAGAACCAGACGCAATGATCAGTTGCTATTGGTTTACAGCCTTTGCAACACCTGTTGCCTGACACAAATACTCAATAGTAAAATAATTTCCATATCCTATGCTTTCTAAGTTGTTTTTAAAAAGGGGGCACCCACATTTGAACTGGGGACCTCTTGATCTGCAGTCAAATGCTCTACCACTGAGCTATACCCCCAAATCTGATAACTTTTTTCAGATGTTCAGAGTGCATCTCCTATAACATAGAGCGTTTGCATCATCATACTGGGTGATGTGAATGCCTTTAATAGTGCAATGCTGTGTCCTCTATAGACAAGCTGGCATTTTCTGAGAAAACTCTTACCCTAAACTATAATTTTCTACTGAATCCAACATCCAGAAACAATGCTCAGTTGCTATTGGTTTACAGTTTTCGCAACACCTGTTGCCTGATACAAATACTCAATAGTAGAATAATTTCCATATCCTATGCTTTCTAAGTTGTTTTTAAAAAGGGGGCACCCAGATTTGAACTGGGGACCTCTTGATCTGCAGTCAAATGCTCTACCACTGAGCTATACCCCCAAATCTGATGACTTTTTTCAGAAGTTCAGAGTGCATCTCCTATAACATAGAGCGTTTGCATCATCATACTGGGTGATGTGAATGCCTTTAATAGTGCAATGCTGTGTCCTCTACAGACAATCTGGCATTTTCTGAGAAGATTCTTAACCTAAACTATAATTTTCTACTGAATCCAACATCCAGAAACAATGCTCAGTTGCTATTGGTTTACAGTTTTTGCAACACCTGTTGCTTGACACAAATACTCAACAGTAGAATAATTTCCATATCCTATGCGGTCTAAGAAGGTATTTAAAGAGGGGGCACCCAGATTTGAACTGGGGACCTCTTGATCTGCAGTCAAATGCTCTACCACTGAGCTATACCCCCAAATCTGCTAACTTTTTTCAGATGTTCAGAGTGCTTCTCCTATAACATAGAGCGTTTGCATCATCATACTGGGTGATGTGAATGCCTTTAATAGTGAAATGCTGTGTCCTCTACAGACAAGCTGGCATTTTCTGAGAAGATTCTTAAACTAAACTATAATTTTCTACTGATTCCAAGAACCAGACGCAATGATCAGTTGCTATTGGTTTACAGCCTTTGCAACACCTGTTGCCTGACACAAATACTCAATAGTAAAATAATTTCCATATCCTATGCTTTCTAAGTTGTTTTTAAAAAGGGGGCACCCACATTTGAACTGGGGACCTCTTGATCTGCAGTCAAATGCTCTACCACTGAGCTATACCCCCAAATCTGATAACTTTTTTCAGATGTTCAGAGTGCATCTCCTATAACATAGAGCGTTTGCATCATCATACTGGGTGATGTGAATGCCTTTAATAGTGCAATGCTGTGTCCTCTATAGACAAGCTGGCATTTTCTGAGAAGATTCTTAACCTAAACTATAATATTCTACTGAATCCAACATCCAGAAACAATGCTCAGTTGCTATTGGTTTACAGTTTTTGCAACATCTGTTGCTTGACACAAATACTCAATAGTAGAATAATTTCCATATCCTATGCGGTCTAAGTTGTTTTTAAAAAGGGGGCACCCAGATTTGAACTGGGGACCTCTTGATCTGCAGTCAAATGCTCTACCACTGAGCTATACCCCCAAATCTGATGACTTCTTTCAGATGTTCAGAGTGCATCTCCTATAACATAGAGCGTTTGCATCATCATACTGGGTGATGTGAATGCCTTTAATAGTGCAATGCTGTGTCCTCTATAGACAAGCTGGCATTTTCTGAGAAGATTCTTAACCTAAACTATAATTTTCTACTGAATACAACATCCAGAAACAATGCTCAGTTGCTATTGGTTTACAGTTTTTGCAACACCTGTTGCTTGACACAAATACTCAATAGTAGAATAATTTCCATATCCTATGAGGTCTAAGAAGTTATTTAAAGAGGGGGCACCCAGATTTGAACTGGGGACCTCTTGATCTGCAGTCAAATGCTCTACCACTGAGCTATACCCCCAAATCTGATGACTTTTTTCAGATGTTCAGTGTGCATCTCCTATCACATAGAGCGTTTGCATCATCATACTGGGTGATGTGAATGCCTTTAATAGTGCAATGCTGTGTCCTCTATAGACAAGCTGGCATTTTCTGAGAAAACTCTTACCCTAAACTATAATTTTCTACTGAATCCAACATCCAGAATCAATGCTCAGTTGCTATTGATTTACAGTTTTCGCAACACCTGTTGCCTGATACAAATACTCAATAGTAGAATAATTTCCATATCCTATGCTTTCTAAGTTGTTTTTAAAAAGGGGGCACCCAGATTTGAACTGGGGACCTCTTGATCTGCAGTCAAATGCTCTACCACTGAGCTATACCCCCAAATCTGATGACTTTTTTCAGAAGTTCAGCGTGCATCTCCTATCACCTAGAGCGTTTGCATCATCATACTGAGTGATGTGAATGCCTTTAATAGTGCAATGCTGTGTCCTTTATAGACAAGCTGGCATTTTCTGAGAAGATTCTTAACCTAAACTATAATTTTCTACTGAATCCAACATCCAGAAACAGTGCTCAGTTGCTATTGGTTTACAGTTTTTGCAACACCTGTTGCTTGACACAAATACTCAATAGTAGAATAATTTCCATATCCTATGCGGTCTAAGAAGGTATTTAAAGAGGGGGCACCCAGATTTGAACTGGGGACCTCTTGATCTGCAGTCAAATGCTCTACCACTGAGCTATACCCCCAAATCTGCTAACTTTTTTCAGATGTTCAGAGTGCATCTCCTATAACATAGAGCGTTTGCATCATCATACTGGGTGATGTGAATGCCTTTAATAGTGCAATGCTGTGTCCTCTACAGACAATCTGGCATTTTCTGAGAAGATTCTTAACCTAAACTATAATTTTCTACTGAATCCAACATCCAGAAACAATGCTCAGTTGCTATTGGTTTACAGTTTTCGCAACACCTGTTGCCTGATACAAATACTCAATAGTAGAATAATTTCCATATCCTATGCTTTCTAAGTTGTTTTTAAAAAGGGGGCACCCAGATTTGAACTGGGGACCTCTTGATCTGCAGTCAAATGCTCTACCACTGAGCTATACCCCCAAATCTGATGACTTTTTTCAGAAGTTCAGCGTGCATCTCCTATCACCTAGAGCGTTTGCATCATCATACTGAGTGATGTGAATGCCTTTAATAGTGCAATGCTGTGTCCTTTATAGACAAGCTGGCATTTTCTGAGAAGATTCTTAACCTAAACTATAATTTTCTACTGAATCCAACATCCAGAAACAATGCTCAGTTGCTATTGGTTTACAGTTTTTGCAACACCTGTTGCTTGACACAAATACTCAATAGTAGAATAATTTCCATATCCTATGCGGTCTAAGAAGGTATTTAAAGAGGGGGCACCCAGATTTGAACTGGGGACCTCTTGATCTGCAGTCAAATGCTCTACCACTGAGCTATACCCCCAAATCTGATAACTTTTTTCAGATGTTCAGCGTGCATCTCCTATCACATAGAGCGTTTGCATCATCATACTGGGTGATGTGAATGCCTTTAATAGTGCAATGCTGTGTCCTCTATAGACAAGCTGGCATTTTCTGAGAAAACTCTTACCCTAAACTATAATTTTCTACTGAATCCAACATCCAGAAACAATGCTCAGTTGCTATTGGTTTACAGTTTTCGCAACACCTGTTGCCTGATACAAATACTCAATAGTAGAATAATTTCCATATCCTATGCTTTCTAAGTTGTTTTTAAAAAGGGGGCACCCAGATTTGAACTGGGGACCTCTTGATCTGCAGTCAAATGCTCTACCACTGAGCTATACCCCCAAATCTGATGACTTTTTTCAGAAGTTCAGCGTGCATCTCCTATCACATAGAGCGTTTGCATCATCATACTGGGTGATGTGAATGCCTTTAATAGTGCAATGCTGTGTCCTCTATAGACAAGCTGGCATTTTCTGAGAAGATTCTTAACCTAAACTATAATTTTCTACTGAATCCAACATCCAGAAACAATGCTCAGTTGCTATTGGTTTACAGTTTTTGCAACATCTGTTGCTTGACACAAATACTCAATAGTAGAATAATTTCCATATCCTATGCGGTCTAAGTTGTTTTTAAAAAGGGGGCACCCAGATTTGAACTTGGGACCTCTTGATCTGCAGTCAAATGCTCTACCACTGAGCTATACCCCCAAATCTGATGACTTCTTTCAGATGTTCAGAGTGCATCTCCTATAACATAGAGCGTTTGCATCATCATACTGGGTGATGTGAATGCCTTTAATAGTGCAATGCTGTGTCCTCTATAGACAAGCTGGCATTTTCTGAGAAAACTCTTACCCTAAACTATAATTTTCTACTGAATCCAACATCCAGAATCAATGCTCAGTTGCTATTGATTTACAGTTTTCGCAACACCTGTTGCCTGATACAAATACTCAATAGTAGAATAATTTCCATATCCTATGCTTTCTAAGTTGTTTTTAAAAAGGGGGCACCCAGATTTGAACTGGGGACCTCTTGATCTGCAGTCAAATGCTCTACCACTGAGCTATACCCCCAAATCTGCTAACTTTTTTCAGATGTTCAGAGTGCATCTCCTATAACATAGAGCGTTTGCATCATCATACTGGGTGATGTGAATGCCTTTAATAGTGCAATGCTGTGTCCTCTACAGACAATCTGGCATTTTCTGAGAAGATTCTTAACCTAAACTATAATTTTCTACTGAATCCAACATCCAGAAACAATGCTCAGTTGCTATTGGTTTACAGTTTTCGCAACACCTGTTGCCTGATACAAATACTCAATAGTAGAATAATTTCCATATCCTATGCTTTCTAAGTTGTTTTTAAAAAGGGGGCACCCAGATTTGAACTGGGGACCTCTTGATCTGCAGTCAAATGCTCTACCACTGAGCTATACCCCCAAATCTGATGACTTTTTTCAGAAGTTCAGCGTGCATCTCCTATCACCTAGAGCGTTTGCATCATCATACTGAGTGATGTGAATGCCTTTAATAGTGCAATGCTGTGTCCTTTATAGACAAGCTGGCATTTTCTGAGAAGATTCTTAACCTAAACTATAATTTTCTACTGAATCCAACATCCAGAAACAATGCTCAGTTGCTATTGGTTTACAGTTTTTGCAACACCTGTTGCTTGACACAAATACTCAATAGTAGAATAATTTCCATATCCTATGCGGTCTAAGAAGGTATTTAAAGAGGGGGCACCCAGATTTGAACTGGGGACCTCTTGATCTGCAGTCAAATGCTCTACCACTGAGCTATACCCCCAAATCTGATAACTTTTTTCAGATGTTCAGCGTGCATCTCCTATCACATAGAGCGTTTGCATCATCATACTGGGTGATGTGAATGCCTTTAATAGTGCAATGCTGTGTCCTCTATAGACAAGCTGGCATTTTCTGAGAAAACTCTTACCCTAAACTATAATTTTCTACTGAATCCAACATCCAGAAACAATGCTCAGTTGCTATTGGTTTACAGTTTTCGCAACACCTGTTGCCTGATACAAATACTCAATAGTAGAATAATTTCCATATCCTATGCTTTCTAAGTTGTTTTTAAAAAGGGGGCACCCAGATTTGAACTGGGGACCTCTTGATCTGCAGTCAAATGCTCTACCACTGAGCTATACCCCCAAATCTGATGACTTTTTTCAGAAGTTCAGCGTGCATCTCCTATCACATAGAGCGTTTGCATCATCATACTGGGTGATATGAATGCCTTTAATAGTGCAATGCTGTGTCCTCTATAGACAAGCTGGCATTTTCTGAGAAGATTCTTAACCTAAACTATAATTTTCTACTGAATCCAACATCCAGAAACAATGCTCAGTTGCTATTGGTTTACAGTTTTTGCAACACCTGTTGCTTGACACAAATACTCAATAGTAGAATAATTTCCATATCCTATGCGGTCTAAGAAGGTATTTAAAGAGGGGGCACCCAGATTTGAACTGGGGACCTCTTGATCTGCAGTCAAATGCTCTACCACTGAGCTATACCCCCAAATCTGCTAACTTTTTTCAGATGTTCAGAGTGCATCTCCTATAACATAGAGCGTTTGCATCATCATACTGGGTGATGTGAATGCCTTTAATAGTGCAATGCTGTGTCCTCTACAGACAATCTGGCATTTTCTGAGAAGATTCTTAACCTAAACTATAATTTTCTACTGAATCCAACATCCAGAAACAATGCTCAGTTGCTATTGGTTTACAGTTTTCGCAACACCTGTTGCCTGATACAAATACTCAATAGTAGAATAATTTCCATATCCTATGCTTTCTAAGTTGTTTTTAAAAAGGGGGCACCCAGATTTGAACTGGGGACCTCTTGATCTGCAGTCAAATGCTCTACCACTGAGCTATACCCCCAAATCTGATGACTTTTTTCAGAAGTTCAGCGTGCATCTCCTATCACCTAGAGCGTTTGCATCATCATACTGAGTGATGTGAATGCCTTTAATAGTGCAATGATGTGTCCTTTATAGACAAGCTGGCATTTTCTGAGAAGATTCTTAACCTAAACTATAATTTTCTACTGAATCCAACATCCAGAAACAATGCTCAGTTGCTATTGGTTTACAGTTTTTGCAACACCTGTTGCTTGACACAAATACTCAATAGTAGAATAATTTACATATCCTATGCGGTCTAAGAAGGTATTTAAAGAGGGGGCACCCAGATTTGAACTGGGGACCTCTTGATCTGCAGTCAAATGCTCTACCACTGAGCTATACCCCCAAATCTGATAACTTTTTTCAGATGTTCAGCGTGCATCTCCTATCACATAGAGCGTTTGCATCATCATACTGGGTGATGTGAATGCCTTTAATAGTGCAATGCTGTGTCCTCTATAGACAAGCTGGCATTTTCTGAGAAAACTCTTACCCTAAACTATAATTTTCTACTGAATCCAACATCCAGAAACAATGCTCAGTTGCTATTGGTTTACAGTTTTCGCAACACCTGTTGCCTGATACAAATACTCAATAGTAGAATAATTTCCATATCCTATGCTTTCTAAGTTGTTTTTAAAAAGGGGGCACCCAGATTTGAACTGGGGACCTCTTGATCTGCAGTCAAATGCTCTACCACTGAGCTATACGCCCAAATCTGATGACTTTTTTCAGAAGTTCAGCGTGCATCTCCTATCACATAGAGCGTTTGCATCATCATACTGGGTGATGTGAATGCCTTTAATAGTGCAATGCTGTGTCCTCTATAGACAAGCTGGCATTTTCTGAGAAGATTCTTAACCTAAACTATAATTTTCTACTGAATCCAACATCCAGAAACAATGCTCAGTTGCTATTGGTTTACAGTTTTTGCAACACCTGTTGCTTGACACAAATACTCAATAGTAGAATAATTTACATATCCTATGCGGTCTAAGAAGGTATTTAAAGAGGGGGCACCCAGATTTGAACTGGGGACCTCTTGATCTGCAGTCAAATGCTCTACCACTAAGCTATACCCCCAAATCTGCTAACTTTTTTCAGATGTTCAGAGTGCATCTCCTATAACATAGAGCGTTTGCATCATCATACTGGGTGATGTGAATGCCTTTAATAGTGCAATGCTGTGTCCTCTACAGACAATCTGGCATTTTCTGAGAAGATTCTTAACCTAAACTATAATTTTCTACTGAATCCAACATCCAGAAACAATGCTCAGTTGCTATTGGTTTACAGTTTTTGCAACACCTGTTGCTTGACACAAATACTCAATAGTAGAATAATTTCCATATCCTATGCGGTCTAAGAAGGTATTTAAAGAGGGGGCACCCAGATTTGAACTGGGGACCTCTTGATCTGCAGTCAAATGCTCTAACACTGAGCTATACCCCCAAATCTGCTAACTTTTTTCAGATGTTCAGAGTGCATCTCCTATAACATAGAGCGTTTGCATCATCATACTGGGTGATGTGAATGCCTTTAATAGTGCAATGCCGTGTCCTCTATAGACAAGCTGGCATTTTCTGAGAAGATTCTTAACCTAAACTATAATTTTCTACTGAATCCAACATCCAGAAAAAATGCTCAGTTGCTATTGGTTTACAGTTTTTGCAACATCTGTTGCTTGACACAAATACTCAATAGTAGAATAATTTCCATATCCTATGCGGTCTAAGAAGTTATTTAAAGAGGGGGCACCCAGATTTGAACTGGGGACATCTTGATCTGCAGTCAAATGCTCTACCACTGAGCTATACCCCCAAATCTGATAACTTTTTTCAGATGTTCAG
Organism: Gasterosteus aculeatus; assembly: GCF_964276395.1. Classification (NCBI taxonomy): domain Eukaryota; kingdom Metazoa; phylum Chordata; class Actinopteri; order Perciformes; family Gasterosteidae; genus Gasterosteus; species Gasterosteus aculeatus. The sequence continues at coordinate 9,091,692 of NC_135699.1, read as the reverse complement.
AGTGCATCTCCTATAACATAGAGCGTTTGCATCATCATACTGGGTGATGTGAATGCCTTTAATAGTGCAATGCTGTGTCCTCTATAGACAAGCTGGCATTTTCTGAGAAAACTCTTACCCTAAACTATAATTTTCTACTGATTCCAAGAACCAGACGCAATGCTCAGTTGCTATTGGTTTACAGCCTTTGCAACACCTGTTGCCTGACACAAATACTCAATAGTAAAATAATTTCCATATCCTATGCTTTCTAAGTTGTTTTTAAAAAGGGGGCACCCAGATTTGAACTGGGGACCTCTTGATCTGCAGTCAAATGCTCTACCACTGAGCTATACCCCCAAATCTGCTAACTTTTTTCAGATGTTCAGAGTGCATCTCCTATAACATAGAGCGTTTGCATCATCATACTGGGTGATGTGAATGCCTTTAGTAGTGCAATGCTGTGTCCTCTACAGACAATCTGGCATTTTCTGAGAAGATTCTTAACCTAAACTATAATTTTCTACTGAATCCAACATCCAGAAACAATGCTCAGTTGCTATTGGTTTACAGTTTTTGCAACACCTGTTGCCTGATACAAATACTCAATAGTAGAATAATTTCCATATCCTATGCTTTCTAAGTTGTTGTTAAAAAGGGGGCACACAGATGTGAACTGGGGACCTCTTGATCTGCAGTCAAATGCTCTACCACTGAGCTATACCCCCAAATCTGATGACTTCTTTCAGATGTTCAGAGTGCATCTCCTATCACATAGAGCGTTTGCATCATCATACTGGGTGATGTGAATGCCTTTAATAGTGCAATGCTGTGTCCTCTATAGACAAGCTGGCATTTTCTGAGAAGATTCTTAACCTAAACTATAATTTTCTACTGAATACAACATCCAGAAACAATGCTCAGTTGCTATTGGTTTACAGTTTTTGCAACACCTGTTGCTTGACACAAATACTCAATAGTAGAATAATTTCCATATCCTATGCGGTCTAAGAAGTTATTTAAAGAGGGGGCACCCAGATTTGAACTGGGGACCTCTTGATCTGCAGTCAAATGCTCTACCACTGAGCTATACCCCCAAATCTGATGACTTTTTTCAGATGTTCAGAGTGCATCTCCTATAACATAGAGCGTTTGCATCATCATACTGGGTGATGTGAATGCCTTTAATAGTGCAATGCTGTGTCCTCTATAGACAAGCTGGCATTTTCTGAGAAAACTCTTACCCTAAACTATAATTTTCTACTGATTCCAAGAACCAGACGCAATGCTCAGTTGCTATTGGTTTACAGCCTTTGCAACACCTGTTGCCTGACACAAATACTCAATAGTAAAATAATTTCCATATCCTATGCTTTCTAAGTTGTTTTTAAAAAGGGGGCACCCAGATTTGAACTGGGGACCTCTTGATCTGCAGTCAAATGCTCTACCACTGAGCTATACCCCCAAATCTGCTAACTTTTTTCAGATGTTCAGAGTGCATCTCCTATAACATAGAGCGTTTGCATCATCATACTGGGTGATGTGAATGCCTTTAGTAGTGCAATGCTGTGTCCTCTACAGACAATCTGGCATTTTCTGAGAAGATTCTTAACCTAAACTATAATTTTCTACTGAATCCAACATCCAGAAACAATGCTCAGTTGCTATTGGTTTACAGTTTTTGCAACACCTGTTGCCTGATACAAATACTCAATAGTAGAATAATTTCCATATCCTATGCTTTCTAAGTTGTTGTTAAAAAGGGGGCACACAGATGTGAACTGGGGACCTCTTGATCTGCAGTCAAATGCTCTACCACTGAGCTATACCCCCAAATCTGATGACTTCTTTCAGATGTTCAGAGTGCATCTCCTATCACATAGAGCGTTTGCATCATCATACTGGGTGATGTGAATGCCTTTAATAGTGCAATGCTGTGTCCTCTATAGACAAGATGGCATTTTCTGAGAAGATTCTTAACCTAAACTATAATTTTCTACTGAATACAACATCCAGAAACAATGCTCAGTTGCTATTGGTTTACAGTTTTTGCAACACCTGTTGCTTGACACAAATACTCAATAGTAGAATAATTTCCATATCCTATGCGGTCTAAGAAGTTATTTAAAGAGGGGGCACCCAGATTTGAACTGGGGACCTCTTGATCTGCAGTCAAATGCTCTACCACTGAGCTATACCCCCAAATCTGATGACTTTTTTCAGATGTTCAGTGTGCATCTCCTATCACATAGAGCGTTTGCATCATCATACTGGGTGATGTGAATGCCTTTAATAGTGCAATGCTGTGTCCTCTATAGACAAGCTGGCATTTTCTGAGAAAACTCTTACCCTAAACTATAATTTTCTACTGAATCCAACATCCAGAAACAATGCTCAGTTGCTATTGATTTACAGTTTTCGCAACACCTGTTGCCTGATACAAATACTCAATAGTAGAATAATTTCCATATCCTATGCTTTCTAAGTTGTTTTTAAAAAGGGGGCACCCAGATTTGAACTGGGGACCTCTTGATCTGCAGTCAAATGCTCTACCACTGAGCTATACCCCCAAATCTGATGACTTTTTTCAGAAGTTCAGCGTGCATCTCCTATCACCTAGAGCGTTTGCATCATCATACTGAGTGATGTGAATGCCTTTAATAGTGCAATGCTGTGTCCTTTATAGACAAGCTGGCATTTTCTGAGAAGATTCTTAACCTAAACTATAATTTTCTACTGAATCCAACATCCAGAAACAATGCTCAGTTGCTATTGGTTTACAGTTTTTGCAACACCTGTTGCTTGACACAAATACTCAATAGTAGAATAATTTCCATATCCTATGCGGTCTAAGAAGGTATTTAAAGAGGGGGCACCCAGATTTGAACTGGGGACCTCTTGATCTGCAGTCAAATCCTCTACCACTGAGCTATACCCCCAAATCTGCTAACTTTTTTCAGATGTTCAGAGTGCATCTCCTATAACATAGAGCGTTTGCATCATCATACTGGGTGATGTGAATGCCTTTAGTAGTGCAATGCTGTGTCCTCTACAGACAATCTGGCATTTTCTGAGAAGATTCTTAACCTAAACTATAATTTTCTACTGAATCCAACATCCAGAAACAATGCTCAGTTGCTATTGGTTTACAGTTTTTGCAACACCTGTTGCCTGATACAAATACTCAATAGTAGAATAATTTCCATATCCTATGCTTTCTAAGTTGTTGTTAAAAAGGGGGCACACAGATGTGAACTGGGGACCTCTTGATCTGCAGTCAAATGCTCTACCACTGAGCTATACCCCCAAATCTGATGACTTTTTTCAGAAGTTCAGCGTGCATCTCCTATCACATAGAGCGTTTGCATCATCATACTGGGTGATGTGAATGCCTTTAATAGTGCAATGCCGTGTCCTCTATAGACAAGCTGGCATTTTCTGAGAAGATTCTTAACCTAAACTATAATTTTCTACTGAATCCAACATCCAGAAAAAATGCTCAGTTGCTATTGGTTTACAGTTTTTTCAACATCTGTTGCTTGACACAAATACTCAATAGTAGAATAATTTCCATATCCTATGCGGTCTAAGAAGTTATTTAAAGAGGGGGCACCCAGATTTGAACTGGGGACCTCTTGATCTGCAGTCAAATGCTCTACCACTGAGCTATACCCCCAAATCTGATGACTTTTTTCAGATGTTCAGTGTGCATCTCCTATCACATAGAGCGTTTGCATCATCATACTGGGTGATGTGAATGCCTTTAATAGTGCAATGCTGTGTCCTCTATAGACAAGCTGGCATTTTCTGAGAAAACTCTTACCCTAAACTATAATTTTCTACTGAATCCAACATCCAGAAACAATGCTCAGTTGCTATTGATTTACAGTTTTCGCAACACCTGTTGCCTGATACAAATACTCAATAGTAGAATAATTTCCATATCCTATGCTTTCTAAGTTGTTTTTAAAAAGGGGGCACCCAGATTTGAACTGGGGACCTCTTGATCTGCAGTCAAATGCTCTACCACTGAGCTATACCCCCAAATCTGATGACTTTTTTCAGAAGTTCAGCGTGCATCTCCTATCACCTAGAGCGTTTGCATCATCATACTGAGTGATGTGAATGCCTTTAATAGTGCAATGCTGTGTCCTTTATAGACAAGCTGGCATTTTCTGAGAAGATTCTTAACCTAAACTATAATTTTCTACTGAATCCAACATCCAGAAACAATGCTCAGTTGCTATTGGTTTACAGTTTTTGCAACACCTGTTGCTTGACACAAATACTCAATAGTAGAATAATTTCCATATCCTATGCGGTCTAAGAAGGTATTTAAAGAGGGGGCACCCAGATTTGAACTGGGGACCTCTTGATCTGCAGTCAAATGCTCTACCACTGAGCTATACCCCCAAATCTGCTAACTTTTTTCAGATGTTCAGAGTGCATCTCCTATAACATAGAGCGTTTGCATCATCATACTGGGTGATGTGAATGCCTTTAGTAGTGCAATGCTGTGTCCTCTATAGACAAGCTGGCATTTTCTGAGAAAACTCTTACCCTAAACTATAATTTTCTACTGATTCCAAGAACCAGACGCAATGCTCAGTTGCTATTGGTTTACAGCCTTTGCAACACCTGTTGCCTGATACAAATACTCAATAGTAGAATAATTTCCATATCCTATGCTTTCTAAGTTGTTGTTAAAAAGGGGGCACACAGATGTGAACTGGGGACCTCTTGATCTGCAGTCAAATGCTCTACCACTGAGCTATACCCCCAAATCTGATGACTTTTTTCAGAAGTTCAGCGTGCATCTCCTATCACATAGAGCGTTTGCATCATCATACTGGGTGATGTGAATGCCTTTAATAGTGCAATGCCGTGTCCTCTATAGACAAGCTGGCATTTTCTGAGAAAACTCTTACCCTAAACTATAATTTTCTACTGAATCCAACATCCAGAAACAATGCTCAGTTGCTATTGATTTACAGTTTTCGCAACACCTGTTGCCTGATACAAATACTCAATAGTAGAATAATTTCCATATCCTATGCTTTCTAAGTTGTTTTTAAAAAGGGGGCACCCAGATTTGAACTGGGGACCTCTTGATCTGCAGTCAAATGCTCTACCACTGAGCTATACCCCCAAATCTGATGACTTTTTTCAGAAGTTCAGCGTGCATCTCCTATCACCTAGAGCGTTTGCATCATCATACTGAGTGATGTGAATGCCTTTAATAGTGCAATGCTGTGTCCTTTATAGACAAGCTGGCATTTTCTGAGAAGATTCTTAACCTAAACTATAATTTTCTACTGAATCCAACATCCAGAAACAATGCTCAGTTGCTATTGGTTTACAGTTTTTGCAACACCTGTTGCTTGACACAAATACTCAATAGTAGAATAATTTCCATATCCTATGCGGTCTAAGAAGGTATTTAAAGAGGGGGCACCCAGATTTGAACTGGGGACCTCTTGATCTGCAGTCAAATGCTCTACCACTGAGCTATACCCCCAAATCTGCTAACTTTTTTCAGATGTTCAGAGTGCATCTCCTATAACATAGAGCGTTTGCATCATCATACTGGGTGATGTGAATGCCTTTAGTAGTGCAATGCTGTGTCCTCTACAGACAATCTGGCATTTTCTGAGAAGATTCTTAACCTAAACTATAATTTTCTACTGAATCCAACATCCAGAAACAATGCTCAGTTGCTATTGGTTTACAGTTTTTGCAACACCTGTTGCCTGATACAAATACTCAATAGTAGAATAATTTCCATATCCTATGCTTTCTAAGTTGTTGTTAAAAAGGGGGCACACAGATGTGAACTGGGGACCTCTTGATCTGCAGTCAAATGTTCTACCACTGAGCTATACCCCCAAATCTGATGACTTTTTTCAGAAGTTCAGCGTGCATCTCCTATCACATAGAGCGTTTGCATCATCATACTGGGTGATGTGAATGCCTTTAATAGTGCAATGCCGTGTCCTCTATAGACAAGCTGGCATTTTCTGAGAAGATTCTTAACCTAAACTATAATTTTCTACTGAATCCAACATCCAGAAAAAATGCTCAGTTGCTATTGGTTTACAGTTTTTGCAACATCTGTTGCTTGACACAAATACTCAATAGTAGAATAATTTCCATATCCTATGCGGTCTAAGAAGTTATTTAAAGAGGGGGCACCCAGATTTGAACTGGGGACATCTTGATCTGCAGTCAAATGCTCTACCACTGAGCTATACCCCCAAATCTGATAACTTTTTTCAGATGTTCAGAGTGCATCTCCTATAACATAGAGCGTTTGCATCATCATACTGGGTGATGTGAATGCCTTTAATAGTGCAATGCTGTGTCCTCTATAGACAAGCTGGCATTTTCTGAGAAAACTCTTACCCTAAACTATAATTTTCTACTGATTCCAAGAACCAGACGCAATGCTCAGTTGCTATTGGTTTACAGCCTTTGCAACACCTGTTGCCTGACACAAATACTCAATAGTGAAATAATTTCCATATCCTATGCTTTCTAAGTTGTTTTTAAAAAGGGGGCACCCAGATTTGAACTGGGGACCTCTTGATCTGCAGTCAAATGCTCTACCACTGAGCTATATCCCCAAATCTGCTAACTTTTTTCAGATGTTCAGAGTGCATCTCCTATAACATAGAGCGTTTGCATCATCATACTGGGTGATGTGAATGCCTTTAGTAGTGCAATGCTGTGTCCTCTACAGACAATCTGGCATTTTCTGAGAAGATTCTTAACCTAAACTATAATTTTCTACTGAATCCAACATCCAGAAACAATGCTCAGTTGCTATTGGTTTACAGTTTTTGCAACACCTGTTGCCTGATACAAATACTCAATAGTAGAATAATTTCCATATCCTATGCTTTCTAAGTTGTTGTTAAAAAGGGGGCACACAGATGTGAACTGGGGACCTCTTGATCTGCAGTCAAATGCTCTACCACTGAGCTATACCCCCAAATCTGATGACTTTTTTCAGAAGTTCAGGGTGCATCTCCTATCACATAGAGCGTTTGCATCATCATACTGGGTGATGTGAATGCCTTTAATAGTGCAATGCCGTGTCCTCTATAGACAAGCTGGCATTTTCTGAGAAGATTCTTAACCTAAACTATAATTTTCTACTGAATCCAACATCCAGAAAAAATGCTCAGTTGCTATTGGTTTACAGTTTTTGCAACATCTGTTGCTTGACACAAATACTCAATAGTAGAATAATTTCCATATCCTATGCGGTCTAAGAAGTTATTTAAAGAGGGGGCACCCAGATTTGAACTGGGGACCTCTTGATCTGCAGTCAAATGCTCTACCACTGAGCTATACCCCCAAATCTGATGACTTCTTTCAGATGTTCAGAGTGCATCTCCTATAACATAGAGCGTTTGCATCATCATACTGGGTGATGTGAATGCCTTTAATAGTGCAATGCTGTGTCCTCTATAGACAAGCTGGCATTTTCTGAGAAGATTCTTAACCTAAACTATAATTTTCTACTGAATACAACATCCAGAAACAATGCTCAGTTGCTATTGGTTTACAGTTTTTGCAACACCTGTTGCTTGACACAAATACTCAATAGTAGAATAATTTCCATATCCTATGCGGTCTAAGAAGTTATTTAAAGAGGGGGCACCCAGATTTGAACTGGGGACCTCTTGATCTGCAGTCAAATGCTCTACCACTGAGCTATACCCCCAAATCTGATGACTTTTTTCAGATGTTCAGTGTGCATCTCCTATCACATAGAGCGTTTGCATCATCATACAGGGGGATGTGAATGCCTTTAATAGTGCAATGCTGTGTCCTCTATAGACAAGCTGGCATTTTCTGAGAAAACTCTTACCCTAAACTATAATTTTCTACTGAATCCAACATCCAGAAACAATGCTCAGTTGCTATTGATTTACAGTTTTCGCAACACCTGTTGCCTGATACAAATACTCAATAGTAGAATAATTTCCATATCCTATGCTTTCTAAGTTGTTTTTAAAAAGGGGGCACCCAGATTTGAACTGGGGACCTCTTGATCTGGAGTCAAATGCTCTACCACTGAGCTATACCCCCAAATCTGATGACTTTTTTCAGAAGTTCAGCGTGCATCTCCTATCACCTAGAGCGTTTGCATCATCATACTGAGTGATGTGAATGCCTTTAATAGTGCAATGCTGTGTCCTTTATAGACAAGCTGGCATTTTCTGAGAAGATTCTTAACCTAAACTATAATTTTCTACTGAATCCAACATCCAGAAACAATGCTCAGTTGCTATTGGTTTACAGTTTTTGCAACACCTGTTGCTTGACACAAATACTCAATAGTAGAATAATTTCCATATCCTATGCGGTCTAAGAAGGTATTTAAAGAGGGGGCACACAGATTTGAACTGGGGACCTCTTGATCTGCAGTCAAATGCTCTACCACTGAGCTATACCCCCAAATCTGCTAACTTTTTTCAGATGTTCAGAGTGCATCTCCTATAACATAGAGCGTTTGCATCATCATACTGGGTGATGTGAATGCCTTTAATAGTGCAATGCTGTGTCCTCTACAGACAATCTGGCATTTTCTGAGAAGATTCTTAACCTAAACTATAATTTTCTACTGAATCCAACATCCAGAAACAATGCTCAGTTGCTATTGGTTTACAGTTTTCGCAACACCTGTTGCCTGATACAAATACTCAATAGTAGAATAATTTCCATATCCTATGCTTTCTAAGTTGTTTTTAAAAAGGGGGCACCCAGATTTGAACTGGGGACCTCTTGATCTGCAGTCAAATGCTCTACCACTGAGCTATACCCCCAAATCTGATGACTTTTTTCAGAAGTTCAGCGTGCATCTCCTATAACATAGAGCGTTTGCATCATCATACTGAGTGATGTGAATGCCTTTAATAGTGCAATGCTGTGTCCTTTATAGACAAGCTGGCATTTTCTGAGAAGATTCTTAACCTAAACTATAATTTTCTACTGAATCCAACATCCAGAAACAATGCTCAGTTGCTATTGGTTTACAGTTTTTGCAACACCTGTTGCTTGACACAAATACTCAATAGTAGAATAATTTCCATATCCTATGCGGTCTAAGAAGGTATTTAAAGAGGGAGCACCCAGATTTGAACTGGGGACCTCTTGATCTGCAGTCAAATGCTCTACCACTGAGCTATACCCCCAAATCTGCTAACTTTTTTCAGATGTTCAGAGTGCATCTCCTATAACATAGAGCGTTTGCATCATCATACTGGGTGATGTGAATGCCTTTAATAGTGCAATGCTGTGTCCTCTACAGACAATCTGGCATTTTCTGAGAAGATTCTTAACCTAAACTATAATTTTCTACTGAATCCAACATCCAGAAACAATGCTCAGTTGCTATTGGTTTACAGTTTTTGCAACACCTGTTGCTTGACACAAATACTCAATAGTAGAATAATTTCCATATCCTATGCGGTCTAAGAAGGTATTTAAAGAGGGGGCACCCAGATTTGAACTGGGGACCTCTTGATCTGCAGTCAAATGCTCTACCACTGAGCTATACCCCCAAATCTGATAACTGTTTCAGGTGTTCAGCGTGCATCTCCTATCACATAGAGCGTTTGCATCATCATACTGGGTGATGTGAATGCCTTTAATAGTGCAATGCTGTGTCCTCTATAGACAAGCTGGCATTTTCTGAGAAAACTCTTACCCTAAACTATAATTTTCTACTGAATCCAACATCCAGAAACAATGCTCAGTTGCTATTGGTTTACAGTTTTCGCAACACCTGTTGCCTGATACAAATACTCAATAGTAGAATAATTTCCATATCCTATGCTTTCTAAGTTGTTTTTAAAAAGGGGGCACCCAGATTTGAACTGGGGACCTCTTGATCTGCAGTCAAATGCTCTACCACTGAGCTATACCCCCAAATCTGATGACTTTTTTCAGAAGTTCAGCGTGCATCTCCTATCACATAGAGCGTTTGCATCATCATACTGGGTGATGTGAATGCCTTTAATAGTGCAATGCTGTGTCCTCTATAGACAAGCTGGCATTTTCTGAGAAGATTCTTAACCTAAACTATAATTTTCTACTGAATCCAACATCCAGAAACAATGCTCAGTTGCTATTGGTTTACAGTTTTTGCAACATCTGTTGCTTGACACAAATACTCAATAGTAGAATAATTTCCATATCCTATGCGGTCTAAGAAGTTATTTAAAGAGGGGGCACCCAGATTTGAACTGGGGACCTCTTGATCTGCAGTCAAATGCTCTACCACTGAGCTATACCCCCAAATCTGATGACTTCTTTCAGATGTTCAGAGTGCATCTCCTATAACATAGAGCGTTTGCATCATCATACTGGGTGATGTGAATGCCTTTAATAGTGCAATGCTGTGTCCTCTATAGACAAGCTAGCATTTTCTGAGAAGATTCTTAACCTAAACTATAATTTTCTACTGAATCCAACATCCAGAAACAATGCTCAGATGCTATTGGTTTACAGCCTTTGCAACACCTGTTGCCTGACACAAATACTCAATAGTAAAATAATTTCCATATCCTATGCGGTCTAATAAGTTATTTAAAGAGGGGGCACCTAGATTTGAACTGGGGACCTCTTGATCTGCAGTCAAATGCTCTACCACTGAGCTATACCCCCAAATCTGATGACTTTTTTCAGAAGTTCATTGTGCATCTCCTATCACCTAGAGCGTTTGCATCATCATACTGAGTGATGTGAATGCCTTTAATAGTGCAATGCTGTGTCCTTTATAGACAAGCTGGCATTTTCTGAGAAGATTCTTAACCTAAACTATAATTTTCTACTGAATCCAACATCCAGAAACAATGCTCAGTTGCTATTGGTTTACAGTTTTTGCAACACCTGTTGCTTGACACAAATACTCAATAGTAGAATAATTTCCATATCCTATGCGGTCTAAGAAGGTATTTAAAGAGGGGGCACCCAGATTTGAACTGGGGACCTCTTGATCTGCAGTCAAATGCTCTACCACTGAGCTATACCCCCAAATCTGATGACTTTTTTCAGAAGTTCAGCGTGCATCTCCTATCACATAGAGCGTTTGCATCATCATACTGGGTGATGTGAATGCCTTTAATAGTGCAATGCTGTGTCCTCTATAGACAAGCTGGCATTTTCTGAGAAGATTCTTAACCTAAACTATAATTTTCTACTGAATCCAACATCCAGAAACAATGCTCAGTTGCTATTGGTTTACAGTTTTTGCAACATCTGTTGCTTGACACAAATACTCAATAGTAGAATAATTTCCATATCCTATGCGGTCTAAGTTGTTTTTAAAAAGGGGGCACCCAGATTTGAACTGGGGACCTCTTGATCTGCAGTCAAATGCTCTACCACTGAGCTATACCCCCAAATCTGATGACTTCTTTCAGATGTTCAGAGTGCATCTCCTATAACATAGAGCGTTTGCATCATCATACTGGGTGATGTGAATGCCTTTAATAGTGCAATGCTGTGTCCTCTATAGACAAGCTGGCATTTTCTGAGAAGATTCTTAACCTAAACTATAATTTTCTACTGAATCCAACATCCAGAAACAATGCTCAGATGCTATTGGTTTACAGCCTTTGCAACACCTGTTGCCTGACACAAATACTCAATAGTAAAATAATTTCCATATCCTATGCGGTCTAATAAGTTATTTAAAGAGGGGGCACCCAGATTTGAACTGGGGACCTCTTGATCTGCAGTCAAATGCTCTACCACTGAGCTATACCCCCAAATCTGATGACTTTTTTCAGAAGTTCATTGTGCATCTCCTATCACCTAGAGCGTTTGCATCATCATACTGAGTGATGTGAATGCCTTTAATAGTGCAATGCTGTGTCCTTTATAGACAAGCTGGCATTTTCTGAGAAGATTCTTAACCTAAACTATAATTTTCTACTGAATCCAACATCCAGAAACAATGCTCAGTTGCTATTGGTTTACAGTTTTTGCAACACCTGTTGCTTGACACAAATACTCAATAGTAGAATAATTTCCATATCCTATGCGGTCTAAGAAGGTATTTAAAGAGGGGGCACCCAGATTTGAACTGGGGACCTCTTGATCTGCAGTCAAATGCTCTACCACTGAGCTATACCCCCAAATCTGATAACTTTTTTCAGATGTTCAGAGTGCATCTCCTATAACATAGAGCGTTTGCATCATCATACTGGGTGATGTGAATGCCTTTAATAGTGCAATGCTGTGTCCTCTACAGACAATCTGGCATTTTCTGAGAAGATTCTTAACCTAAACTATAATTTTCTACTGAATCCAACATCCAGAAACAATGCTCAGTTGCTATTGGTTTACAGTTTTTGCAACACCTGTTGCTTGACACAAATACTCAATAGTAGAATAATTTCCATATCCTATGCGGTCTAAGAAGGTATTTAAAGAGGGGGCACCCAGATTTGAACTGGGGACCTCTTGATCTGCAGTCAAATGCTCTAACACTGAGCTATACCCCCAAATCTGCTAACTTTTTTCAGATGTTCAGAGTGCATCTCCTATAACATAGAGCGTTTGCATCATCATACTGGGTGATGTGAATGCCTTTAATAGTGCAATGCTGTGTCCTCTACAGACAATCTGGCATTTTCTGAGAAGATTCTTAACCTAAACTATAACTTTCTACTGAATCCAACATCCAGAAACAATGCTCAGTTGCTATTGGTTTACAGTTTTTGCAACACCTGTTGCTTGACACAAATACTCAATAGTAGAATAATTTCCATATCCTATGCGGTCTAAGAAGGTATTTAAAGAGGGGGCACCCAGATTTGAACTGGGGACCTCTTGATCTGCAGTCAAATGCTCTAACACTGAGCTATACCCCCAAATCTGCTAACTTTTTTCAGATGTTCAGAGTGCATCTCCTATAACATAGAGCGTTTGCATCATCATACTGGGTGATGTGAATGCCTTTAGTAGTGCAATGCTGTGTCCTCTACAGACAATCTGGCATTTTCTGAGAAGATTCTTAACCTAAACTATAATTTTCTACTGAATCCAACATCCAGAAACAATGCTCAGTTGCTATTGGTTTACAGTTTTTGCAACACCTGTTGCCTGATACAAATACTCAATAGTAGAATAATTTCCATATCCTATGCTTTCTAAGTTGTTGTTAAAAAGGGGGCACACAGATGTGAACTGGGAACCTCTTGATCTGCAGTCAAATGCTCTACCACTGAGCTATACCCCCAAATCTGATGACTTTTTTCAGAAGTTCAGCGTGCATCTCCTATCACATAGAGCGTTTGCATCATCATACTGGGTGATGTGAATGCCTTTAATAGTGCAATGCCGTGTCCTCTATAGACAAGCTGGCATTTTCTGAGAAAACTCTTACCCTAAACTATAATTTTCTACTGATTCCAAGAACCAGACGCAATGCTCAGTTGCTATTGGTTTACAGCCTTTGCAACACCTGTTGCCTGACACAAATACTCAATAGTAAAATAATTTCCATATCCTATGCTTTCTAAGTTGTTTTTAAAAAGGGGGCACCCAGATTTGAACTGGGGACCTCTTGATCTGCAGTCAAATGCTCTACCACTGAGCTATACCCCCAAATCTGATAACTTTTTTCAGATGTTCAGCGTGCATCTCCTATCACATAGAGCGTTTGCATCATCATACTGGGTGATGTGAATGCCTTTAATAGTGCAATGCTGTGTCCTCTATAGACAAGCTGGCATTTTCTGAGAAAACTCTTACCCTAAACTATAATTTTCTACTGAATCCAACATCCAGAAACAATGCTCAGTTGCTATTGGTTTACAGTTTTCGCAACACCTGTTGCCTGATACAAATACTCAATAGTAGAATAATTTCCATATCCTATGCTTTCTAAGTTGTTTTTAAAAAGGGGGCACCCAGATTTGAACTGGGGACCTCTTGATCTGCAGTCAAATGCTCTACCACTGAGCTATACCCCCAAATCTGCTAACTTTTTTCAGATGTTCAGAGTGCATCTCCTATAACATAGAGCGTTTGCATCATCATACTGGGTGATGTGAATGCCTTTAGTAGTGCAATGCTGTGTCCTCTACAGACAATCTGGCATTTTCTGAGAAGATTCTTAACCTAAACTATAATTTTCTACTGAATCCAACATCCAGAAACAATGCTCAGTTGCTATTGGTTTACAGTTTTTGCAACACCTGTTGCCTGATACAAATACTCAATAGTAGAATAATTTCCATATCCTATGCTTTCTAAGTTGTTGTTAAAAAGGGGGCACACAGATGTGAACTGGGGACCTCTTGATCTGCAGTCAAATGCTCTACCACTGAGCTATACCCCCAAATCTGATGACTTTTTTCAGAAGTTCAGCGTGCATCTCCTATCACCTAGAGCGTTTGCATCATCATACTGAGTGATGTGAATGCCTTTAATAGTGCAATGCTGTGTCCTTTATAGACAAGCTGGCATTTTCTGAGAAGATTCTTAACCTAAACTATAATTTTCTACTGAATCCAACATCCAGAAACAATGCTCAGTTGCTATTGGTTTACAGTTTTTGCAACACCTGTTGCTTGACACAAATACTCAATAGTAGAATAATTTCCATATCCTATGCGGTCTAAGAAGGTATTTAAAGAGGGAGCACCCAGATTTGAACTGGGGACCTCTTGATCTGCAGTCAAATGCTCTACCACTGAGCTATACCCCCAAATCTGCTAACTTTTTTCAGATGTTCAGAGTGCATCTCCTATAACATAGAGCGTTTGCATCATCATACTGGGTGATGTGAATGCCTTTAATAGTGCAATGCTGTGTCCTCTACAGACAATCTGGCATTTTCTGAGAAGATTCTTAACCTAAACTATAATTTTCTACTGAATCCAACATCCAGAAACAATGCTCAGTTGCTATTGGTTTACAGTTTTTGCAACACCTGTTGCTTGACACAAATACTCAATAGTAGAATAATTTCCATATCCTATGCGGTCTAAGAAGGTATTTAAAGAGGGGGCACCCAGATTTGAACTGGGGACCTCTTGATCTGCAGTCAAATGCTCTACCACTGAGCTATACCCCCAAATCTGATAACTGTTTCAGGTGTTCAGCGTGCATCTCCTATCACATAGAGCGTTTGCATCATCATACTGGGTGATGTGAATGCCTTTAATAGTGCAATGCTGTGTCCTCTATAGACAAGCTGGCATTTTCTGAGAAAACTCTTACCCTAAACTATAATTTTCTACTGAATCCAACATCCAGAAACAATGCTCAGTTGCTATTGGTTTACAGTTTTCGCAACACCTGTTGCCTGATACAAATACTCAATAGTAGAATAATTTCCATATCCTATGCTTTCTAAGTTGTTTTTAAAAAGGGGGCACCCAGATTTGAACTGGGGACCTCTTGATCTGCAGTCAAATGCTCTACCACTGAGCTATACCCCCAAATCTGATGACTTTTTTCAGAAGTTCAGCGTGCATCTCCTATCACATAGAGCGTTTGCATCATCATACTGGGTGATGTGAATGCCTTTAATAGTGAAATGCTGTGTCCTCTATAGACAAGCTGGCATTTTCTGAGAAGATTCTTAACCTAAACTATAATTTTCTACTGAATCCAACATCCAGAAACAATGCTCAGTTGCTATTGGTTTACAGTTTTTGCAACATCTGTTGCTTGACACAAATACTCAATAGTAGAATAATTTCCATATCCTATGCGGTCTAAGAAGTTATTTAAAGAGGGGGCACCCAGATTTGAACTGGGGACCTCTTGATCTGCAGTCAAATGCTCTACCACTGAGCTATACCCCCAAATCTGATGACTTTTTTCAGATGTTCAGGGTGCATCTCCTATCACATAGAGCGTTTGCATCATCATACTGGGTGATGTGAATGCCTTTAATAGTGCAATGCTGTGTCCTCTATAGACAAGCTGGCATTTTCTGAGAAAACTCTTACCCTAAACTATAATTTTCTACTGAATCCAACATCCAGAAACAATGCTCAGTTGCTATTGGTTTACAGTTTTCGCAACACCTGTTGCCTGATACAAATACTCAATAGTAGAATAATTTCCATATCCTATGCTTTCTAAGTTGTTTTTAAAAAGGGGGCACCCAGATTTGAACTGGGGACCTCTTGATCTGCAGTCAAATGCTCTACCACTGAGCTATACCCCCAAATCTGCTAACTTTTTTCAGATGTTCAGAGTGCATCTCCTATAACATAGAGCGTTTGCATCATCATACTGGGTGATGTGAATGCCTTTAGTAGTGCAATGCTGTGTCCTCTACAGACAATCTGGCATTTTCTGAGAAGATTCTTAACCTAAACTATAATTTTCTACTGAATCCAACATCCAGAAACAATGCTCAGTTGCTATTGGTTTACAGTTTTTGCAACACCTGTTGCCTGATACAAATACTCAATAGTAGAATAATTTCCATATCCTATGCTTTCTAAGTTGTTGTTAAAAAGGGGGCACACAGATGTGAACTGGGGACCTCTTGATCTGCAGTCAAATGCTCTACCACTGAGCTATACCCCCAAATCTGATGACTTTTTTCAGAAGTTCAGCGTGCATCTCCTATCACATAGAGCGTTTGCATCATCATACTGGGGGATGTGAATGCCTTTAATAGTGCAATGCCGTGTCCTCTATAGACAAGCTGGCATTTTCTGAGAAGATTCTTAACCTAAACTATAATTTTCTACTGAATCCAACATCCAGAAAAAATGCTCAGTTGCTATTGGTTTACAGTTTTTGCAACATCTGTTGCTTGACACAAATACTCAATAGTAGAATAATTTCCATATCCTATGCGGTCTAAGAAGTTATTTAAAGAGGGGGCACCCAGATTTGAACTGGGGACATCTTGATCTGCAGTCAAATGCTCTACCACTGAGCTATACCCCCAAATCTGATAACTTTTTTCAGATGTTCAGAGTGCATCTCCTGTAACATAGAGCGTTTGCATCATCATAGTGGGTGATGTGAATGCCTTTAATAGTGCAATGCTGTGTCCTCTACAGACAATCTGGCATTTTCTGAGAAGATTCTTAACCTAAACTATAATTTTCTACTGAATCCAACATCCAGAAACAATTCTCAGTTGCTATTGGTTTACAGTTTTTGCAACACCTGT
Source organism: Gasterosteus aculeatus (assembly GCF_964276395.1). Lineage (NCBI taxonomy): Eukaryota > Metazoa > Chordata > Actinopteri > Perciformes > Gasterosteidae > Gasterosteus > Gasterosteus aculeatus. Next base: position 9,074,543 of record NC_135699.1, on the reverse strand, counting down.
TGCCTGATACAAATACTCAATAGTAGAATAATTTCCATATCCTATGCTTTCTAAGTTGTTGTTGAAAAGGGGGCACACAGATGTGAACTGGGGACCTCTTGATCTGCAGTCAAATGCTCTACCACTGAGCTATACCCCCAAATCTGATGACTTTTTTCAGAAGTTCAGCGTGCATCTCCTATCACATAGAGCGTTTGCATCATCATACTGGGTGATGTGAATGCCTTTAATAGTGCAATGCCGTGTCCTCTATAGACAAGCTGGCATTTTCTGAGAAGATTCTTAACCTAAACTATAATTTTCTACTGAATCCAACATCCAGAAACAATGCTCAGTTGCTATTGGTTTACAGTTTTTGCAACATCTGTTGCTTGACACAAATACTCAATAGTAGAATAATTTCCATATCCTATGCGGTCTAAGAAGTTATTTAAAGAGGGGGCACCCAGATTTGAACTGGGGACCACTTGATCTGCAGTCAAATGCTCTACCACTGAGCTATACCCCCAAATCTGATAACTTTTTTCAGATGTTCAGAGTGCATCTCCTATAACATAGAGCGTTTGCATCATCATACTGGGTGATGTGAATGCCTTTAATAGTGCAATGCTGTGTCCTCTTTAGACAAGCTGGCATTTTCTGAGAAGATTCTTAACCTAAACTATAATTTTTTACTGAATCCAACATCCAGAAACAATGTTCAGTTGCTATTGGTTTACAGTTTTTGCAACACCTGTTGCTTGACACAAATACTCAATAGTAGAATAATTTCCATATCCTATGCGGTCTAAGAAGTTATTTAAAGAGGGGGCACCCAGATTTGAACTGGGGACCTCTTGATCTGCAGTCAAATGCTCTACCACTGAGCTATACCCCCAAATCTGATGACTTTTTTCAGATGTTCAGCGTGCATCTCCTATCACATAGAGCGTTTGCATCATCATACTGGGTGATGTGAATGCCTTTAATAGTGCAATGCTGTGTCCTCTATAGACAAGCTGGCATTTTCTGAGAAAACTCTTACCCTAAACTATAATTTTCTACTGAATCCAACATCCAGAAACAATGCTCAGTTGCTATTGGTTTACAGTTTTCGCAACACCTGTTGCCTGATACAAATACTCAATAGTAGAATAATTTCCATATCCTATGCTTTCTAAGTTGTTTTTAAAAAGGGGGCACCCAGATTTGAACTGGGGACCTCTTGATCTGCAGTCAAATGCTCTACCACTGAGCTATACCCCCAAATCTGATAACTTTTTTCAGATGTTCAGAGTGCATCTCCTATAACATAGAGCGTTTGCATCATCATACTGGGTGATGTGAATGCCTTTAGTAGTGCAATGCTGTGTCCTCTACAGACAATCTGGCATTTTCTGAGAAGATTCTTAACCTAAACTATAATTTTCTACTGAATCCAACATCCAGAAACAATGCTCAGTTGCTATTGGTTTACAGTTTTTGCAACACCTGTTGCCTGATACAAATACTCAATAGTAGAATAATTTCCATATCCTATGCTTTCTAAGTTGTTGTTAAAAAGGGGGCACACAGATGTGAACTGGGGACCTCTTGATCTGCAGTCAAATGCTCTACCACTGAGCTATACCCCCAAATCTGATGACTTTTTTCAGAAGTTCAGCGTGCATCTCCTATCACATAGAGCGTTTGCATCATCATACTGGGTGATGTGAATGCCTTTAATAGTGCAATGCCGTGTCCTCTATAGACAAGCTGGCATTTTCTGAGAAGATTCTTAACCTAAACTATAATTTTCTACTGAATCCAACATCCAGAAACAATGCTCAGTTGCTATTGGTTTACAGTTTTTGCAACATCTGTTGCTTGACACAAATACTCAATAGTAGAATAATTTCCATATCCTATGCGGTCTAAGAAGTTATTTAAAGAGGGGGCACCCAGATTTGAACTGGGGACATCTTGATCTGCAGTCAAATGCTCTACCACTGAGCTATACCCCCAAATCTGATAACTTTTTTAAGATGTTCAGAGTGCATCTCCTGTAACATAGAGCGTTTGCATCATCATAGTGGGTGATGTGAATGCCTTTAATAGTGCAATGCTGTGTCCTCTACAGACAATCTGGCATTTTCTGAGAAGATTCTTAACCTAAACTATAATTTTCTACTGAATCCAACATCCAGAAACAATGCTCAGTTGCTATTGGTTTACAGTTTTTGCAACACCTGTTGCCTGATACAAATACTCAATAGTAGAATAATTTCCATATCCTATGCTTTCTAAGTTGTTGTTGAAAAGGGGGCACACAGATGTGAACTGGGGACCTCTTGATCTGCAGTCAAATGCTCTACCACTGAGCTATACCCCCAAATCTGATGACTTTTTTCAGAAGTTCAGCGTGCATCTCCTATCACATAGAGCGTTTGCATCATCATACTGGGTGATGTGAATGCCTTTAATAGTGCAATGCCGTGTCCTCTATAGACAAGCTGGCATTTTCTGAGAAGATTCTTAACCTAAACTATAATTTTCTACTGAATCCAACATCCAGAAACAATGCTCAGTTGCTATTGGTTTACAGTTTTTGCAACATCTGTTGCTTGACACAAATACTCAATAGTAGAATAATTTCCATATCCTATGCGGTCTAAGAAGTTATTTAAAGAGGGGGCACCCAGATTTGAACTGGGGACCTCTTGATCTGCAGTCAAATGCTCTACCACTGAGCTATACCCCCAAATCTGATAACTTTTTTCAGATGTTCAGAGTGCATCTCCTATAACATAGAGCGTTTGCATCATCATACTGGGTGATGTGAATGCCTTTAATAGTGCAATGCTGTGTCCTCTTTAGACAAGCTGGCATTTTCTGAGAAGATTCTTAACCTAAACTATAATTTTTTACTGAATCCAACATCCAGAAACAATGTTCAGTTGCTATTGGTTTACAGTTTTTGCAACACCTGTTGCTTGACACAAATACTCAATAGTAGAATAATTTCCATATCCTATGCGGTCTAAGAAGTTATTTAAAGAGGGGGCACCCAGATTTGAACTGGGGACCTCTTGATCTGCAGTCAAATGCTCTACCACTGAGCTATACCCCCAAATCTGATGACTTTTTTCAGATGTTCAGCGTGCATCTCCTATCACATAGAGCGTTTGCATCATCATACTGGGTGATGTGAATGCCTTTAATAGTGCAATGCCGTGTCCTCTATAGACAAGCTGGCATTTTCTGAGAAGATTCTTAACCTAAACTATAATTTTCTACTGAATCCAACATCCAGAAACAATGCTCAGTTGCTATTGGTTTACAGTTTTTGCAACATCTGTTGCTTGACACAAATACTCAATAGTAGAATAATTTCCATATCCTATGCGGTCTAAGAAGTTATTTAAAGAGGGGGCACCCAGATTTGAACTGGGGACCTCTTGATCTGCAGTCAAATGCTCTACCACTGAGCTATACCCCCAAATCTGATAACTTTTTTCAGATGTTCAGAGTGCATCTCCTATAACATAGAGCGTTTGCATCATCATACTGGGTGATGTGAATGCCTTTAATAGTGCAATGCTGTGTCCTCTTTAGACAAGCTGGCATTTTCTGAGAAGATTCTTAACCTAAACTATAATTTTTTACTGAATCCAACATCCAGAAACAATGTTCAGTTGCTATTGGTTTACAGTTTTTGCAACACCTGTTGCTTGACACAAATACTCAATAGTAGAATAATTTCCATATCCTATGCGGTCTAAGAAGTTATTTAAAGAGGGGGCACCCAGATTTGAACTGGGGACCTCTTGATCTGCAGTCAAATGCTCTACCACTGAGCTATACCCCCAAATCTGATGACTTTTTTCAGATGTTCAGCGTGCATCTCTTATCACATAGAGCGTTTGCATCATCATACTGGGTGATGTGAATGCCTTTAATAGTGCAATGCTGTGTCCTCTATAGACAAGCTGGCATTTTCTGAGAAAACTCTTACCCTAAACTATAATTTTCTACTGAATCCAACATCCAGAAACAATGCTCAGTTGCTATTGGTTTACAGTTTTCGCAACACCTGTTGCCTGATACAAATACTCAATAGTAGAATAATTTCCATATCCTATGCGGTCTAAGAAGTTATTTAAAGAGGGGGCACCCAGATTTGAACTGGGGACCTCTTGATCTGCAGTCAAATGCTCTACCACTGAGCTATACCCCCAAATCTGATGACTTTTTTCAGATGTTCAGCGTGCATCTCCTATCACATAGAGCGTTTGCATCATCATACTGGGTGATGTGAATGCCTTTAATAGTGCAATGCCGTGTCCTCTATAGACAAGCTGGCATTTTCTGAGAAGATTCTTAACCTAAACTATAATTTTCTACTGAATCCAACATCCAGAAACAATGCTCAGTTGCTATTGGTTTACAGTTTTTGCAACATCTGTTGCTTGACACAAATACTCAATAGTAGAATAATTTCCATATCCTATGCGGTCTAAGAAGTTATTTAAAGAGGGGGCACCCAGATTTGAACTGGGGACCTCTTGATCTGCAGTCAAATGCTCTACCACTGAGCTATACCCCCAAATCTGATAACTTTTTTCAGATGTTCAGAGTGCATCTCCTATAACATAGAGCGTTTGCATCATCATACTGGGTGATGTGAATGCCTTTAATAGTGCAATGCTGTGTCCTCTTTAGACAAGCTGGCATTTTCTGAGAAGATTCTTAACCTAAACTATAATTTTTTACTGAATCCAACATCCAGAAACAATGTTCAGTTGCTATTGGTTTACAGTTTTTGCAACACCTGTTGCTTGACACAAATACTCAATAGTAGAATAATTTCCATATCCTATGCGGTCTAAGAAGTTATTTAAAGAGGGGGCACCCAGATTTGAACTGGGGACCTCTTGATCTGCAGTCAAATGCTCTACCACTGAGCTATACCCCCAAATCTGATGACTTTTTTCAGATGTTCAGCGTGCATCTCTTATCACATAGAGCGTTTGCATCATCATACTGGGTGATGTGAATGCCTTTAATAGTGCAATGCTGTGTCCTCTATAGACAAGCTGGCATTTTCTGAGAAAACTCTTACCCTAAACTATAATTTTCTACTGAATCCAACATCCAGAAACAATGCTCAGTTGCTATTGGTTTACAGTTTTCGCAACACCTGTTGCCTGATACAAATACTCAATAGTAGAATAATTTCCATATCCTATGCTTTCTAAGTTGTTTTTAAAAAGGGGGCACCCAGATTTGAACTGGGGACCTCTTGATCTGCAGTCAAATGCTCTACCACTGAGCTATACCCCCAAATCTGATGACTTTTTTCAGAAGTTCAGCGTGCATCTCCTATCACATAGAGCGTTTGCATCATCATACTGGGTGATGTGAATGCCTTTAATAGTGCAATGCCGTGTCCTCTATAGACAAGCTGGCATTTTCTGAGAAGATTCTTAACCTAAACTATAATTTTCTACTGAATCCAACATCCAGAAAAAATGCTCAGTTGCTATTGGTTTACAGTTTTTGCAACATCTGTTGCTTGACACAAATACTCAATAGTAGAATAATTTCCATATCCTATGCGGTCTAAGAAGTTATTTAAAGAGGGGGCACCCAGATTTGAACTGGGGACATCTTGATCTGCAGTCAAATGCTCTACCACTGAGCTATACCCCCAAATCTGATAACTTTTTTCAGATGTTCAGAGTGCATCTCCTGTAACATAGAGCGTTTGCATCATCATACTGGGTGATGTGAATGCCTTTAATAGTGCAATGCTGTGTCCTCTACAGACAATCTGGCATTTTCTGAGAAGATTCTTAACCTAAACTATAATTTTCTACTGAATCCAACATCCAGAAACAATGCTCAGTTGCTATTGGTTTACAGTTTTTGCAACACCTGTTGCCTGATACAAATACTCAATAGTAGAATAATTTCCATATCCTATGCTTTCTAAGTTGTTGTTGAAAAGGGGGCACACAGATGTGAACTGGGGACCTCTTGATCTGCAGTCAAATGCTCTACCACTGAGCTATACCCCCAAATCTGATGACTTTTTTCAGAAGTTCAGCGTGCATCTCCTATCACATAGAGCGTTTGCATCATCATACTGGGTGATGTGAATGCCTTTAATAGTGCAATGCCGTGTCCTCTATAGACAAGCTGGCATTTTCTGAGAAGATTCTTAACCTAAACTATAATTTTCTACTGAATCCAACATCCAGAAACAATGCTCAGTTGCTATTGGTTTACAGTTTTTGCAACATCTGTTGCTTGACACAAATACTCAATAGTAGAATAATTTCCATATCCTATGCGGTCTAAGAAGTTATTTAAAGAGGGGGCACCCAGATTTGAACTGGGGACCTCTTGATCTGCAGTCAAATGCTCTACCACTGAGCTATACCCCCAAATCTGATGACTTTTTTCAGATGTTCAGCGTGCATCTCCTATCACATAGAGCGTTTGCATCATCATACTGGGTGATGTGAATGCCTTTAATAGTGCAATGCCGTGTCCTCTATAGACAAGCTGGCATTTTCTGAGAAGATTCTTAACCTAAACTATAATTTTCTACTGAATCCAACATCCAGAAAAAATGCTCAGTTGCTATTGGTTTACAGTTCTTGCAACATCTGTTGCTTGACACAAATACTCAATAGTAGAATAATTTCCATATCCTATGCGGTCTAAGAAGTTATTTAAAGAGGGGGCACCCAGATTTGAACTGGGGACCTCTTGATCTGCAGTCAAATGCTCTACCACTGAGCTATACCCCCAAATCTGATGACTTTTTTCAGATGTTCAGCGTGCATCTCCTATCACATAGAGCGTTTGCATCATCATACTGGGTGATGTGAATGCCTTTAATAGTGCAATGCTGTGTCCTCTATAGACAAGCTGGCATTTTCTGAGAAAACTCTTACCCTAAACTATAATTTTCTACTGAATCCAACATCCAGAAACAATGCTCAGTTGCTATTGGTTTACAGTTTTCGCAACACCTGTTGCCTGATACAAATACTCAATAGTAGAATAATTTCCATATCCTATGCTTTCTAAGTTGTTTTTAAAAAGGGGGCACCCAGATTTGAACTGGGGACCTCTTGATCTGCAGTCAAATGCTCTACCACTGAGCTATACCCCCCAATCTGATGACTTTTTTTCAGAAGTTCAGCGTGCATCTCCTATCACAGAGAGCGTTTGCATCATCATACTGGGTGATGTGAATGCCTTTAATAGTGCAATGCTGTGTCCTCTATAGACAAGCTGGCATTTTCTGAGAAGATTCTTAACCTAAACTATAATTTTCTACTGAATCCAACAACCAGAAACAATGCTCAGTTGCTATTGGTTTACAGTTTTTGCAACACCTGTTGCTTGACACAAATACTCAATAGTAGAATAATTTCCATATCCTATGCGGTCTAAGAAGGTATTTAAAGAGGGGGCACCCAGATTTGAACTGGGGACCTCTTGATCTGCAGTCAAATGCTCTACCACTGAGCTATACCCCCAAATCTGCTAACTTTTTTCAGATGTTCAGAGTGCATCTCCTATAACATAGAGCGTTTGCATCATCATACTGGGTGATGTGAATGCCTTTAATAGTGCAATGCTGTGTCCTCTACAGACAAGCTGGCATTTTCTGAGAAGATTCTTAACCTAAACTATAATTTTCTACTGAATCCAACATCCAGAAATAATGCTCAGTTGCTATTGGTTTACAGCCTTTGCAACACCTGTTGCCTGACACAAATACTCAATAGTAAAATAATTTCCATATCCTATGCTTTCTAAGTTGTTTTTAAAAAGGGGGCACCCAGATTTGAACTGGGGACCTCTTGATCTGCAGGCAAATGCTCTACCACTGAGCTATACCCCCAAATCTGATAACTTTTTTCAGATGTTCAGAGTGCATCTCCTATAACATAGAGCGTTTGCATCATCATACTGGGTGATGTGAATGCCTTTAATAGTGCAATGCTGTGTCCTCTCTAGACAAGCTGGCATTTTCTGAGAAGATTCTTAACCTAAACTATAATTTTCTACTGAATCCAACATCCAGAAACAATGTTCAGTTGCTATTGGTTTACAGTTTTTGCAACACCTGTTGCTTGACACAAATACTCAATAGTAGAATAATTTCCATATCCTATGCGGTCTAAGAAGTTATTTAAAGAGGGGGCACCCAGATTTGAACTGGGGACCTCTTGATCTGCAGTCAAATGCTCTACCACTGAGCTATACCCCCAAATCTGATGACATTTTTCAGATGTTCAGCGTGCATCTCCTATCACATAGAGCGTTTGCATCATCATACTGGGTGATGTGAATGCCTTTAATAGTGCAATGCTGTGTCCTCTATAGACAAGCTGGCATTTTCTGAGAAAACTCTTACCCTAAACTATAATTTTCTACTGAATCCAACATCCAGAAACAATGCTCAGTTGCTATTGGTTTACAGTTTTCGCAACACCTGTTGCCTGATACAAATACTCAATAGTAGAATAATTTCCATATCCTATGCTTTCTAAGTTGTTTTTAAAAAGGGGGCACCCAGATTTGAACTGGGGACCTCTTGATCTGCAGTCAAATGCTCTACCACTGAGCTATACCCCCCAATCTGATGACTTTTTTTCAGAAGTTCAGCGTGCATCTCCTATCACAGAGAGCGTTTGCATCATCATACTGGGTGATGTGAATGTCTTTAATAGTGCAATGCTGTGTCCTCTATAGACAAGCTGGCATTTTCTGAGAAGATTCTTAACCTAAACTATAATTTTCTACTGAATCCAACATCCAGAAACAATGCTCAGTTGCTATTGGTTTACAGTTTTTGCAACACCTGTTGCTTGACACAAATACTCAATAGTAGAATAATTTCCATATCCTATGCGGTCTAAGAAGGTATTTAAAGAGGGGGCACCCAGATTTGAACTGGGGACCTCTTGATCTGCAGTCAAATGCTCTACCACTGAGCTATACCCCCAAATCTGCTAACTTTTTTCAGATGTTCAGAGTGCATCTCCTATAACATAGAGCGTTTGCATCATCATACTGGGTGATGTGAATGCCTTTAATAGTGCAATGCTGTGTCCTCTACAGACAAGCTGGCATTTTCTGAGAAGATTCTTAACCTAAACTATAATTTTCTACTGAATCCAACATCCAGAAACAATGCTCAGTTGCTATTGGTTTACAGCCTTTGCAACACCTGTTGCCTGACACAAATACTCAATAGTAAAATAATTTCCATATCCTATGCTTTCTAAGTTGTTTTTAAAAAGGGGGCACCCAGATTTGAACTGGGGACCTCTTGATCTGCAGGCAAATGCTCTACCACTGAGCTATACCCCCAAATCTGATAACTTTTTTCAGATGTTCAGAGTGCATCTCCTATAACATAGAGCGTTTGCATCATCATACTGGGTGATGTGAATGCCTTTAATAGTGCAATGCTGTGTCCTCTATAGACAAGCTGAAATTTTCTGAGAAGATTCTTAACCTAAACTATAATTTTCTACTGAATCCAACATCCAGAAACAATGCTCAGTTGCTATTGGTTTACAGCCTTTGCAACACCTGTTGCCTGACACAAATACTCAATAGTAAAATAATTTCCATATCCTATACTTTCTAAGTTGTTTTTAAAAAGGGGGCACCCAGATTTGAACTGGGGACCTCTTGATCTGCAGGCAAATGCTCTACCACTGAGCTATACCCCCAAATCTGATAACTTTTTTCAGATGTTCAGAGTGCATCTCCTATAACATAGAGCGTTTGCATCATCATACTGGGTGATGTGAATGCCTTTAATAGTGCAATGCTGTGTCCTCTATAGACAAGCTGAAATTTTCTGAGAAGATTCTTAACCTAAACTGTAATTTTCTACTGAATCCAACATCCAGAAACAATGCTCAGTTGCTATTGGTTTACAGTTTTTGCAACACCTGTTGCTTAACACAAATACTCAACAGTAGAATAATTTCCATATCCTATGCGGTCTAAGAAGGTATTTAAAGAGGGGGCACCCAGATTTGAACTGGGGACCTCTTGATCTGCAGTCAAATGCTCTACCACTGAGCTATACCCCCAAATCTGCTAACTTTTTTCAGATGTTCAGAGTGCTTCTCCTATAACATAGAGCGTTTGCATCATCATACTGGGTGATGTGAATGCCTTTAATAGTGAAATGCTGTGTCCTCTACAGACAAGCTGGCATTTTCTGAGAAGATTCTTAAACTAAACTATAATTTTCTACTGATTCCAAGAACCAGACGCAATGATCAGTTGCTATTGGTTTACAGCCTTTGCAACACCTGTTGCCTGACACAAATACTCAATTGTAAAATAATTTCCATATCCTATGCTTTCTAAGTTGTTTTTAAAAAGGGGGCACCCAGATTTGAACTGGGGACCTCTTGATCTGCAGTCAAATGCTCTACCACTGAGCTATACCCCCAAATCTGATAACTTTTTTCAGATGTTCAGAGTGCATCTCCTGTAACATAGAGCGTTTGCATCATCATACTGGGTGATGTGAATGCCTTTAATAGTGCAATGCTGTGTCCTCTACAGACAATCTGGCATTTTCTGAGAAGATTCTTAACCTAAACTATAATTTTCTACTGAATCCAACATCCAGAAACAATGCTCAGTTGCTATTGGTTTACAGTTTTTGCAACACCTGTTGCCTGATACAAATACTCAATAGTAGAATAATTTCCATATCCTATGCTTTCTAAGTTGTTGTTGAAAAGGGGGCACACAGATGTGAACTGGGGACCTCTTGATCTGCAGTCAAATGCTCTACCACTGAGCTATACCCCCAAATCTGATGACTTTTTTCAGAAGTTCAGCGTGCATCTCCTATCACATAGAGCGTTTGCATCATCATACTGGGTGATGTGAATGCCTTTAATAGTGCAATGCCGTGTCCTCTATAGACAAGCTGGCATTTTCTGAGAAGATTCTTAACCTAAACTATAATTTTCTACTGAATCCAACATCCAGAAACAATGCTCAGTTGCTATTGGTTTACAGTTTTTGCAACATCTGTTGCTTGACACAAATACTCAATAGTAGAATAATTTCCATATCCTATGCGGTCTAAGAAGTTATTTAAAGAGGGGGCACCCAGATTTGAACTGGGGACCTCTTGATCTGCAGTCAAATGCTCTACCACTGAGCTATACCCCCAAATCTGATAACTTTTTTCAGATGTTCAGAGTGCATCTCCTATAACATAGAGCGTTTGCATCATCATACTGGGTGATGTGAATGCCTTTAATAGTGCAATGCTGTGTCCTCTTTAGACAAGCTGGCATTTTCTGAGAAGATTCTTAACCTAAACTATAATTTTTTACTGAATCCAACATCCAGAAACAATGTTCAGTTGCTATTGGTTTACAGTTTTTGCAACACCTGTTGCTTGACACAAATACTCAATAGTAGAATAATTTCCATATCCTATGCGGTCTAAGAAGTTATTTAAAGAGGGGGCACCCAGATTTGAACTGGGGACCTCTTGATCTGCAGTCAAATGCTCTACCACTGAGCTATACCCCCAAATCTGATGACTTTTTTCAGATGTTCAGCGTGCATCTCCTATCACATAGAGCGTTTGCATCATCATACTGGGTGATGTGAATGCCTTTAATAGTGCAATGCTGTGTCCTCTATAGACAAGCTGGCATTTTCTGAGAAAACTCTTACCCTAAACTATAATTTTCTACTGAATCCAACATCCAGAAACAATGCTCAGTTGCTATTGGTTTACAGTTTTCGCAACACCTGTTGCCTGATACAAATACTCAATAGTAGAATAATTTCCATATCCTATGCTTTCTAAGTTTTTTTTAAAAAGGGGGCACCCAGATTTGAACTGGGGACCTCTTGATCTGCAGTCAAATGCTCTACCACTGAGCTATACCCCCAAATCTGATAACTTTTTTCAGATGTTCAGAGTGCATCTCCTATAACATAGAGCGTTTGCATCATCATACTGGGTGATGTGAATGCCTTTAATAGTGCAATGCTGTGTCCTCTTTAGACAAGCTGGCATTTTCTGAGAAGATTCTTAACCTAAACTATAATTTTTTACTGAATCCAACATCCAGAAACAATGTTCAGTTGCTATTGGTTTACAGTTTTTGCAACACCTGTTGCTTGACACAAATACTCAATAGTAGAATAATTTCCATATCCTATGCGGTCTAAGAAGTTATTTAAAGAGGGGGCACCCAGATTTGAACTGGGGACCTCTTGATCTGCAGTCAAATGCTCTACCACTGAGCTATACCCCCAAATCTGATGACTTTTTTCAGATGTTCAGCGTGCATCTCCTATCACATAGAGCGTTTGCATCATCATACTGGGTGATGTGAATGCCTTTAATAGTGCAATGCTGTGTCCTCTATAGACAAGCTGGCATTTTCTGAGAAAACTCTTACCCTAAACTATAATTTTCTACTGAATCCAACATCCAGAAACAATGCTCAGTTGCTATTGGTTTACAGTTTTCGCAACACCTGTTGCCTGATACAAATACTCAATAGTAGAATAATTTCCATATCCTATGCTTTCTAAGTTGTTTTTAAAAAGGGGGCACCCAGATTTGAACTGGGGACCTCTTGATCTGCAGTCAAATGCTCTACCACTGAGCTATACCCCCCAATCTGATGACTTTTTTTCAGAAGTTCAGCGTGCATCTCCTATCACAGAGAGCGTTTGCATCATCATACTGGGTGATGTGAATGCCTTTAATAGTGCAATGCTGTTTCCTCTATAGACAAGCTGGCATTTTCTGAGAAGATTCTTAACCTAAACTATAATTTTCTACTGAATCCAACATCCAGAAACAATGCTCAGTTGCTATTGGTTTACAGTTTTTGCAACACCTGTTGCTTGACACAAATACTCAATAGTAGAATAATTTCCATATCCTATGCGGTCTAAGAAGTTATTTAAAGAGGGGGCACCCAGATTTGAACTGGGGACCTCTTGATCTGCAGTCAAATGCTCTACCACTGAGCTATACCCCCAAATCTGCTAACTTTTTTCAGATGTTCAGAGTGCATCTCCTATAACATAGAGCGTTTGCATCATCATACTGGGTGATGTGAATGCCTTTAGTAGTGCAATGCTGTGTCCTCTACAGACAATCTGGCATTTTCTGAGAAGATTCTTAACCTAAACTATAATTTTCTACTGAATCCAACATCCAGAAACAATGCTCAGTTGCTATTGGTTTACAGTTTTTGCAACACCTGTTGCCTGATACAAATACTCAATAGTAGAATAATTTCCATATCCTATGCTTTCTAAGTTGTTGTTAAAAAGGGGGCACACAGATGTGAACTGGGGACCTCTTGATCTGCAGTCAAATGCTCTACCACTGAGCTATACCCCCAAATCTGATGACTTTTTTCAGAAGTTCAGCGTGCATCTCCTATCACATAGAGCGTTTGCATCATCATACTGGGTGATGTGAATGCCTTTAATAGTGCAATGCCGTGTCCTCTATAGACAAGCTGGCATTTTCTGAGAAGATTCTTAACCTAAACTATAATTTTCTACTGAATCCAACATCCAGAAAAAATGCTCAGTTGCTATTGGTTTACAGTTTTTGCAACATCTGTTGCTTGACACAAATACTCAATAGTAGAATAATTTCCATATCCTATGCGGTCTAAGAAGTTATTTAAAGAGGGGGCACCCAGATTTGAACTGGGGACATCTTGATCTGCAGTCAAATGCTCTACCACTGAGCTATACCCCCAAATCTGATAACTTTTTTCAGATGTTCAGAGTGCATCTCCTGTAACATAGAGCGTTTGCATCATCATACTGGGTGATGTGAATGCCTTTAATAGTGCAATGCTGTGTCCTCTACAGACAATCTGGCATTTTCTGAGAAGATTCTTAACCTAAACTATAATTTTCTACTGAATCCAACATCCAGAAACAATGCTCAGTTGCTATTGGTTTACAGTTTTTGCAACACCTGTTGCCTGATACAAATACTCAATAGTAGAATAATTTCCATATCCTATGCTTTCTAAGTTGTTGTTGAAAAGGGGGCACACAGATGTGAACTGGGGACCTCTTGATCTGCAGTCAAATGCTCTACCACTGAGCTATACCCCCAAATCTGATGACTTTTTTCAGAAGTTCAGCGTGCATCTCCTATCACATAGAGCGTTTGCATCATCATACTGGGTGATGTGAATGCCTTTAATAGTGCAATGCCGTGTCCTCTATAGACAAGCTGGCATTTTCTGAGAAGATTCTTAACCTAAACTATAATTTTCTACTGAATCCAACATCCAGAAACAATGCTCAGTTGCTATTGGTTTACAGTTTTTGCAACATCTGTTGCTTGACACAAATACTCAATAGTAGAATAATTTCCATATCCTATGCGGTCTAAGAAGTTATTTAAAGAGGGGGCACCCAGATTTGAACTGGGGACCTCTTGATCTGCAGTCAAATGCTCTACCACTGAGCTATACCCCCAAATCTGATAACTTTTTTCAGATGTTCAGAGTGCATCTCCTATAACATAGAGCGTTTGCATCATCATACTGGGTGATGTGAATGCCTTTAATAGTGCAATGCTGTGTCCTCTTTAGACAAGCTGGCATTTTCTGAGAAGATTCTTAACCTAAACTATAATTTTTTACTGAATCCAACATCCAGAAACAATGTTCAGTTGCTATTGGTTTACAGTTTTTGCAACACCTGTTGCTTGACACAAATACTCAATAGTAGAATAATTTCCATATCCTATGCGGTCTAAGAAGTTATTTAAAGAGGGGGCACCCAGATTTGAACTGGGGACCTCTTGATCTGCAGTCAAATGCTCTACCACTGAGCTATACCCCCAAATCTGATGACTTTTTTCAGATGTTCAGCGTGCATCTCCTATCACATAGAGCGTTTGCATCATCATACTGGGTGATGTGAATGCCTTTAATAGTGCAATGCTGTGTCCTCTATAGACAAGCTGGCATTTTCTGAGAAAACTCTTACCCTAAACTATAATTTTCTACTGAATCCAACATCCAGAAACAATGCTCAGTTGCTATTGGTTTACAGTTTTCGCAACACCTGTTGCCTGATACAAATACTCAATAGTAGAATAATTTCCATATCCTATGCTTTCTAAGTTGTTTTTAAAAAGGGGGCACCCAGATTTGAACTGGGGACCTCTTGATCTGCAGTCAAATGCTCTACCACTGAGCTATACCCCCAAATCTGATAACTTTTTTCAGATGTTCAGAGTGCATCTCCTATAACATAGAGCGTTTGCATCATCATACTGGGTGATGTGAATGCCTTTAATAGTGCAATGCTGTGTCCTCTTTAGACAAGCTGGCATTTTCTGAGAAGATTCTTAACCTAAACTATAATTTTTTACTGAATCCAACATCCAGAAACAATGTTCAGTTGCTATTGGTTTACAGTTTTTGCAACACCTGTTGCTTGACACAAATACTCAATAGTAGAATAATTTCCATATCCTATGCGGTCTAAGAAGTTATTTAAAGAGGGGGCACCCAGATTTGAACTGGGGACCTCTTGATCTGCAGTCAAATGCTCTACCACTGAGCTATACCCCCAAATCTGATGACTTTTTTCAGATGTTCAGCGTGCATCTCCTATCACATAGAGCGTTTGCATCATCATACTGGGTGATGTGAATGCCTTTAATAGTGCAATGCTGTGTCCTCTATAGACAAGCTGGCATTTTCTGAGAAAACTCTTACCCTAAACTATAATTTTCTACTGAATCCAACATCCAGAAACAATGCTCAGTTGCTATTGGTTTACAGTTTTCGCAACACCTGTTGCCTGATACAAATACTCAATAGTAGAATAATTTCCATATCCTATGCTTTCTAAGTTGTTTTTAAATAGGGGGCACCCAGATTTGAACTGGGGACCTCTTGATCTGCAGTCAAATGCTCTACCACTGAGCTATACCCCCCAATCTGATGACTTTTTTTCAGAAGTTCAGCGTGCATCTCCTATCACAGAGAGCGTTTGCATCATCATACTGGGTGATGTGAATGCCTTTAATAGTGCAATGCTGTGTCCTCTATAGACAAGCTGGCATTTTCTGAGAAGATTCTTAACCTAAACTATAATTTTCTACTGAATCCAACATCCAGAAACAATGCTCAGTTGCTATTGGTTTACAGTTTTTGCAACACCTGTTGCTTGACACAAATACTCAATAGTAGAATAATTTCCATATCCTATGCGGTCTAAGAAGTTATTTAAAGAGGGGGCACCCAGATTTGAACTGGGGACCTCTTGATCTGCAGTCAAATGCTCTACCACTGAGCTATACCCCCAAATCTGCTAACTTTTTTCAGATGTTCAGAGTGCATCTCCTATAACATAGAGCGTTTGCATCATCATACTGGGTGATGTGAATGCCTTTAGTAGTGCAATGCTGTGTCCTCTACAGACAATCTGGCATTTTCTGAGAAGATTCTTAACCTAAACTATAATTTTCTACTGAATCCAACATCCAGAAACAATGCTCAGTTGCTATTGGTTTACAGTTTTTGCAACACCTGTTGCCTGATACAAATACTCAATAGTAGAATAATTTCCATATCCTATGCTTTCTAAGTTGTTGTTAAAAAGGGGGCACACAGATGTGAACTGGGGACCTCTTGATCTGCAGTCAAATGCTCTACCACTGAGCTATACCCCCAAATCTGATGACTTTTTTCAGAAGTTCAGCGTGCATCTCCTATCACATAGAGCGTTTGCATCATCATACTGGGTGATGTGAATGCCTTTAATAGTGCAATGCCGTGTCCTCTATAGACAAGCTGGCATTTTCTGAGAAGATTCTTAACCTAAACTATAATTTTCTACTGAATCCAACATCCAGAAAAAATGCTCAGTTGCTATTGGTTTACAGTTTTTGCAACATCTGTTGCTTGACACAAATACTCAATAGTAGAATAATTTCCATATCCTATGCGGTCTAAGAAGTTATTTAAAGAGGGGGCACCCAGATTTGAACTGGGGACATCTTGATCTGCAGTCAAATGCTCTACCACTGAGCTATACCCCCAAATCTGATAACTTTTTTCAGATGTTCAGAGTGCATCTCCTGTAACATAGAGCGTTTGCATCATCATACTGGGTGATGTGAATGCCTTTAATAGTGCAATGCTGTGTCCTCTACAGACAATCTGGCATTTTCTGAGAAGATTCTTAACCTAAACTATAATTTTCTACTGAATCCAACATCCAGAAACAATGCTCAGTTGCTATTGGTTTACAGTTTTTGCAACACCTGTTGCCTGATACAAATACTCAATAGTAGAATAATTTCCATATCCTATGCTTTCTAAGTTGTTGTTGAAAAGGGGGCACACAGATGTGAACTGGGGACCTCTTGATCTGCAGTCAAATGCTCTACCACTGAGCTATACCCCCAAATCTGATGACTTTTTTCAGAAGTTCAGCGTGCATCTCCTATCACATAGAGCGTTTGCATCATCATACTGGGTGATGTGAATGCCTTTAATAGTGCAATGCCGTGTCCTCTATAGACAAGCTGGCATTTTCTGAGAAGATTCTTAACCTAAACTATAATTTTCTACTGAATCCAACATCCAGAAACAATGCTCAGTTGCTATTGGTTTACAGTTTTTGCAACATCTGTTGCTTGACACAAATACTCAATAGTAGAATAATTTCCATATCCTATGCGGTCTAAGAAGTTATTTAAAGAGGGGGCACCCAGATTTGAACTGGGGACCTGTTGATCTGCAGTCAAATGCTCTACCACTGAGCTATACCCCCAAATCTGATAACTTTTTTCAGATGTTCAGAGTGCATCTCCTATAACATAGAGCGTTTGCATCATCATACTGGGTGATGTGAATGCCTTTAATAGTGCAATGCCGTGTCCTCTATAGACAAGCTGGCATTTTCTGAGAAGATTCTTAACCTAAACTATAATTTTCTACTGAATCCAACATCCAGAAAAAATGCTCAGTTGCTATTGGTTTACAGTTTTTGCAACATCTGTTGCTTGACACAAATACTCAATAGTAGAATAATTTCCATATCCTATGCGGTCTAAGAAGTTATTTAAAGAGGGGGCACCCAGATTTGAACTGGGGACCTCTTGATCTGCAGTCAAATGCTCTACCACTGAGCTATACCCCCAAATCTGATGACTTTTTTCAGATGTTCAGCGTGCATCTCCTATCACATAGAGCGTTTGCATCATCATACTGGGTGATGTGAATGCCTTTAATAGTGCAATGCTGTGTCCTCTATAGACAAGCTGGCATTTTCTGAGAAAACTCTTACCCTAAACTATAATTTTCTACTGAATCCAACATCCAGAAACAATGCTCAGTTGCTATTGGTTTACAGTTTTCGCAACACCTGTTGCCTGATACAAATACTCAATAGTAGAATAATTTCCATATCCTATGCTTTCTAAGTTGTTTTTAAAAAGGGGGCACCCAGATTTGAACTGGGGACCTCTTGATCTGCAGTCAAATGCTCTACCACTGAGCTATACCCCCCAATCTGATGACTTTTTTTCAGAAGTTCAGCGTGCATCTCCTATCACAGAGAGCGTTTGCATCATCATACTGGGTGATGTGAATGCCTTTAATAGTGCAATGCTGTGTCCTCTATAGACAAGCTGGCATTTTCTGAGAAGATTCTTAACCTAAACTATAATTTTCTACTGAATCCAACAACCAGAAACAATGCTCAGTTGCTATTGGTTTACAGTTTTTGCAACACCTGTTGCTTGACACAAATACTCAATAGTAGAATAATTTCCATATCCTATGCGGTCTAAGAAGGTATTTAAAGAGGGGGCACCCAGATTTGAACTGGGGACCTCTTGATCTGCAGTCAAATGCTCTACCACTGAGCTATACCCCCAAATCTGCTAACTTTTTTCAGATGTTCAGAGTGCATCTCCTATAACATAGAGCGTTTGCATCATCATACTGGGTGATGTGAATGCCTTTAATAGTGCAATGCTGTGTCCTCTACAGACAAGCTGGCATTTTCTGAGAAGATTCTTAACCTAAACTATAATTTTCTACTGAATCCAACATCCAGAAACAATGCTCAGTTGCTATTGGTTTACAGCCTTTGCAACACCTGTTGCCTGACACAAATACTCAATAGTAAAATAATTTCCATATCCTATGCTTTCTAAGTTGTTTTTAAAAAGGGGGCACCCAGATTTGAACTGGGGACCTCTTGATCTGCAGGCAAATGCTCTACCACTGAGCTATACCCCCAAATCTGATAACTTTTTTCAGATGTTCAGAGTGCATCTCCTATAACATAGAGCGTTTGCATCATCATACTGGGTGATGTGAATGCCTTTAATAGTGCAATGCTGTGTCCTCTATAGACAAGCTGGCATTTTCTGAGAAGATTCTTAACCTAAACTATAATTTTCTACTGAATCCAACATCCAGAAACAATGTTCAGTTGCTATTGGTTTACAGTTTTTGCAACACCTGTTGCTTGACACAAATACTCAATAGTAGAATAATTTCCATATCCTATGCGGTCTAAGAAGTTATTTAAAGAGGGGGCACCCAGATTTGAACTGGGGACCTCTTGATCTGCAGTCAAATGCTCTACCACTGAGCTATACCCCCAAATCTGATGACATTTTTCAGATGTTCAGCGTGCATCTCCTATCACATAGAGCGTTTGCATCATCATACTGGGTGATGTGAATGCCTTTAATAGTGCAATGCTGTGTCCTCTATAGACAAGCTGGCATTTTCTGAGAAAACTCTTACCCTAAACTATAATTTTCTACTGAATCCAACATCCAGAAACAATGCTCAGTTGCTATTGGTTTACAGTTTTCGCAACACCTGTTGCCTGATACAAATACTCAATAGTAGAATAATTTCCATATCCTATGCTTTCTAAGTTGTTTTTAAAAAGGGGGCACCCAGATTTGAACTGGGGACCTCTTGATCTGCAGTCAAATGCTCTACCACTGAGCTATACCCCCCAATCTGATGACTTTTTTTCAGAAGTTCAGCGTGCATCTCCTATCACAGAGAGCGTTTGCATCATCATACTGGGTGATGTGAATGTCTTTAATAGTGCAATGCTGTGTCCTCTATAGACAAGCTGGCATTTTCTGAGAAGATTCTTAACCTAAACTATAATTTTCTACTGAATCCAACATCCAGAAACAATGCTCAGTTGCTATTGGTTTACAGTTTTTGCAACACCTGTTGCTTGACACAAATACTCAATAGTAGAATAATTTCCATATCCTATGCGGTCTAAGAAGGTATTTAAAGAGGGGGCACCCAGATTTGAACTGGGGACCTCTTGATCTGCAGTCAAATGCTCTACCACTGAGCTATACCCCCAAATCTGCTAACTTTTTTCAGATGTTCAGAGTGCATCTCCTATAACATAGAGCGTTTGCATCATCATACTGGGTGATGTGAATGCCTTTAATAGTGCAATGCTGTGTCCTCTACAGACAAGCTGGCATTTTCTGAGAAGATTCTTAACCTAAACTATAATTTTCTACTGAATCCAACATCCAGAAACAATGCTCAGTTGCTATTGGTTTACAGCCTTTGCAACACCTGTTGCCTGACACAAATACTCAATAGTAAAATAATTTCCATATCCTATGCTTTCTAAGTTGTTTTTAAAAAGGGGGCACCCAGATTTGAACTGGGGACCTCTTGATCTGCAGGCAAATGCTCTACCACTGAGCTATACCCCCAAATTTGATAACTTTTTTCAGATGTTCAGAGTGCATCTCCTATAACATAGAGCGTTTGCATCATCATACTGGGTGATGTGAATGCCTTTAATAGTGCAATGCTGTGTCCTCTATAGACAAGCTGAAATTTTCTGAGAAGATTCTTAACCTAAACTATAATTTTCTACTGAATCCAACATCCAGAAACAATGCTCAGTTGCTATTGGTTTACAGCCTTTGCAACACCTGTTGCCTGACACAAATACTCAATAGTAAAATAATTTCCATATCCTATACTTTCTAAGTTGTTTTTAAAAAGGGGGCACCCAGATTTGAACTGGGGACCTCTTGATCTGCAGGCAAATGCTCTACCACTGAGCTATACCCCCAAATCTGATAACTTTTTTCAGATGTTCAGAGTGCATCTCCTATAACATAGAGCGTTTGCATCATCATACTGGGTGATGTGAATGCCTTTAATAGTGCAATGCTGTGTCCTCTATAGACAAGCTGAAATTTTCTGAGAAGATTCTTAACCTAAACTGTAATTTTCTACTGAATCCAACATCCAGAAACAATGCTCAGTTGCTATTGGTTTACAGTTTTTGCAACACCTGTTGCTTAACACAAATACTCAACAGTAGAATAATTTCCATATCCTATGCGGTCTAAGAAGGTATTTAAAGAGGGGGCACCCAGATTTGAACTGGGGACCTCTTGATCTGCAGTCAAATGCTCTACCACTGAGCTATACCCCCAAATCTGCTAACTTTTTTCAGATGTTCAGAGTGCTTCTCCTATAACATAGAGCGTTTGCATCATCATACTGGGTGATGTGAATGCCTTTAATAGTGAAATGCTGTGTCCTCTACAGACAAGCTGGCATTTTCTGAGAAGATTCTTAAACTAAACTATAATTTTCTACTGATTCCAAGAACCAGACGCAATGATCAGTTGCTATTGGTTTACAGCCTTTGCAACACCTGTTGCCTGACACAAATACTCAATTGTAAAATAATTTCCATATCCTATGCTTTCTAAGTTGTTTTTAAAAAGGGGGCACCCAGATTTGAACTGGGGACCTCTTGATCTGCAGTCAAATGCTCTACCACTGAGCTATACCCCCAAATCTGATAACTTTTTTCAGATGTTCAGAGTGCATCTCCTATAACATAGAGCGTTTGCATCATCATACTGGGTGATGTGAATGCCTTTAATAGTGCAATGCTGTGTCCTCTATAGACAAGCTGGCATTTTCTGAGAAGATTCTTAAACTAAACTATAATTTTCTACTGATTCCAAGAACCAGACGCAATGCTCAGTTGCTATTGGTTTACAGCCTTTGCAACACCTGTTGCCTGACACAAATACTCAATAGTAAAATAATTTCCATATCCTATACTTTCTAAGTTGTTTTTAAAAAGGGGGCACCCAGATTTGAACTGGGGACCTCTTGATCTGCAGGCAAATGCTCTACCACTGAGCTATACCCCCAAATCTGATAACTTTTTTCAGATGTTCAGAGTGCATCTCCTATAACATAGAGCGTTTGCATCATCATACTGGGTGATGTGAATGCCTTTAATAGTGCAATGCTGTGTCCTCTATAGACAAGCTGAAATTTTCTGAGAAGATTCTTAACCTAAACTGTAATTTTCTACTGAATCCAACATCCAGAAACAATGCTCAGTTGCTATTGGTTTACAGTTTTTGCAACACCTGTTGCTTGACACAAATACTCAACAGTAGAATAATTTCCATATCCTATGCGGTCTAAGAAGGTATTTAAAGAGGGGGCACCCAGATTTGAACTGGGGACCTCTTGATCTGCAGTCAAATGCTCTACCACTGAGCTATACCCCCAAATCTGCTAACTTTTTTCAGATGTTCAGAGTGCTTCTCCTATAACATAGAGCGTTTGCATCATCATACTGGGTGATGTGAATGCCTTTAATAGTGAAATGCTGTGTCCTCTACAGACAAGCTGGCATTTTCTGAGAAGATTCTTAAACTAAACTATAATTTTCTACTGATTCCAAGAACCAGACGCAATGATCAGTTGCTATTGGTTTACAGCCTTTGCAACACCTGTTGCCTGACACAAATACTCAATTGTAAAATAATTTCCATATCCTATGCTTTCTAAGTTGTTTTTAAAAAGGGGGCACCCAGATTTGAACTGGGGACCTCTTGATCTGCAGTCAAATGCTCTACCACTGAGCTATACCCCCAAATCTGATAACTTTTTTCAGATGTTCAGAGTGCATCTCCTATAACATAGAGCGTTTGCATCATCATACTGGGTGATGTGAATGCCTTTAATAGTGCAATGCTGTGTCCTCTACAACAAGCTGGCATTTTCCGAGAAAATACTTAACCTAAACTATAATTTCCTACTGATTCCAACATCCAGACACAATGCTCAGTTGCTATTGGTTTACAGTTTTTGCAACACCTGTTGCCTGACACAAATACTCAATAGTAGAATAATTTCCATATCCTATGCCTGACACAAATACTCAATAGTAGAATAATTTCCATATCCTATGCTGTCTAAGAAGTTATTTACAGAGGGGGCACCCAGATTTAAACTGGGGACCTCTTGATCTGCAGTCAAATGCTCTACCACTGAGCTATACCCCCAAATCTGATGACTCTTTTCAGATGTTCAGCGTGCATCCCCTATCACATAGAGCGTTTGCATCATCATACTGGGTTATGTGAATGCCTTTAATAGTGCAATGCTGTGTCCTCTATAGACAAGCTGGCATTTTCTGAGAAGATTCTTACCCTAAACTATAATTTTCTACTGAATCCAACATCCAGAAACAATGCTCAGTTGCTATTGGTTTACAGTTTTCGCAACACCTGTTGCCTGATACAAATACTCAATAGTAGAATAATTTCCATATCCTATGCCTTCTAAGTTGTTTTTAAAAAGGGGGCACCCAGATTTGAACTGGGGACCTCTTGATCTGCAGTCAAATGCTCTACCACTGAGCTATACCCCCAAATCTGATAACTTTTTTCAGATGTTCAGAGTGCATCTCCTATAACATAGAGCGTTTGCATCATCATACTGGGTGATGTGAATGCCTTTAATAGTGCAATGCTGTGTCCTCTACAGACAATCTGGCATTTTCCGGGGAAATTCCTTACCTAAACTATAATTTTCTACTGATTCCAAGATCCAGACGCAATGCTCAGTTGCTATTGGTTTACAGTTTTTGCAACACCTGTTGTCTGAGGAAGGATCCTTGCAGCAATGTTTATGTGTGTGTCTGTGACTGACAGTTACTGTGCACGTCACGTCACTCAGTTGGTGTTAAACAATTTCTGCACTTTTACCTGTTCATCACAGTCTATAGAGTTCGAGCACACATAGTCTATTGTTGGCACTTTCAGAACAATGCCAGAACAACAATTAATATACTTCACAAAACCATGAGCCATGGAGCAGATTTACGGACACAGAAACGGGAAACCAAGGAAGATTTCACAGGTATACTTGTTTGTGCATGTTGTAATACCTTCTCATGAGCCAGTGACAAGTCTGTTTATTCAGTCTAAATGTTGAATCATGAAATATGAAATGAAAATCACACTTTTCATAGAATGCTCCTCTAAACACTGCATTGAATCCTTCAGGGTGATAGACAGCTACATTATCTATTTTGATATTTTTTTCAACATAAAGTAAAGCAACAAAAGTGTATCACTAACTTCATAGTTTATTACAATTCCTAGATGTATTTTTCCTAAGACTTATACATCTCTAATATTAGGGAAATAAACGATTACATTTGTCTAAGCTCAAGTCTAATTGTGCAATTCTTATACAAAGTGAATGCAGATAATTCTTCACTTGTGAAACACATTACAAGTCCTTGACATTTCACCTCCCTTTGGTTTGGGACCCAGCAACAGCATGACGCATGTTTTTGTTGTATGTCTTTACTGTCCACTCACTCATCCTACAATTTGCCCACTCTGCTGGGCAGAAATAATCTCATCAGTGCGCAGGACCTCGAACGCTGGAGCACAAAACCATGGCAGCCTGTGAAGGCGCAGTAGAGTCTGTACGTAAGAAACAGGAGGCACTCTGAACCCTCAGTGACGTGCAAGGCGGGGCGTCCCACGTCCTACAGCAGCATCTGAACGGGGGAGGGGAGGTCTGAAGGGAGAAAAGGGACAGTAACAGAGTGGGGAAGATAGTCCTCTCCAAAGGACCAGGCTTTTGGGTGGTGTTGGTATTGTTCTAGCTGCCTGGTAAGACAGGGTTGGAGACATGCCTGTGGATCTTCTGCATCTCTGTGGGGGTCTCCAGGTGCTCAGGGAGGGAGGGGAAGCGCTGGCTGACACATAGCAGTCCGGGAAGCTCTTGGGCCACTGAAAATTGAGGAGGGATGAGGTCCACAGAGGGCAGATGTGGAGGCTCGGCCTCCGGCGACATGGACACCGTGTCATCGGAGGCAACAGTGAGATGGATCCCACTGGACAGAGATTCCTGGGATTTGTGGTTGAAGACAGATCCTGGACTCTGCAAAGAGAGGGAAGGAAAAGGCGTTCTGCTAGTTACCCTTGATTATCAAGAAAATGAATGCTAACAGATCAGCAGACTTTATCACAGTACGTATATATAAACACAACACCTGCAGTGGTGAGGCAGTATTGTCGATGTGTACTGGCTGCATTGGAGGGACAGAGTGGGTTGTGGGTTCTCCTGGGCTGTACAATGCAGTGGGGTGAGGTGGGTGAGGACTGGGGGACACAGCGCTATAGGCCGGAGGCACCGGGACCATCTGCCTCTGGAGGAGCTGCAGGATCACGTTGATGTCCGCTGTCATTCGAGTCTCCAGCCTTGGCGGGATAAAGAAAGACATCAGGGGTCATACATAGCTAACCTCACATAGAATATTTCAGTCTCACCTTTGATCCTTTTCTTATCTTGGTTTCCCTTTCCCTTCCCACTAACCTCCCTTCCCTTTCCCTCATGAATACATCACACATTAACAACATGCCTTATGCAAACACAGCAGGGGAAAAAGGGAGGGACCACAAATGGAACACTGGTCATTGAATGATGAATTACAATAAGTTAAACCTCCATTGACAGTACGGGGGTATAGCTCAGTGGTAGAGCATTTGACTGCAGATCAAGAGGTCCCCGGTTCAAATCCGGATGCCCCCTCTTTTATTTCAGTAGCCGTCACTCAACCTCACCGGTTTAACTGGGACTGTAGAAGCTCCAGCCTGGAGTCCAGCTCGCTGGATCGATGCTCGGCGCAGGGCGTAGGGTGGTAACTGGTCCGGCCTGAAGACGGTCGTCTCTGGCCCTCTGAGAACTGGCTGGCTCTGCGCTCTGGCCAGTATCCATACAGGCCTGACGTGCTGATCGGGGCTGTTGCTATGTGCAAAAAAAAGAAAAAATGTTCATATCATATTTTTATGATGTATCTTAATTTTGATAGAAGAATCACGAAACATGTTGGCAGAGAAGAACATGTAAGAATGTTTGTCTGCACAAAGCTGTGGCGAAATCACAAGTGACAACATTGCAGAGCAGCTGTGAACAAATCAGTACATAACAACCCGCACAGGTAGTGTGACTTCCTTCACTGCTCAGTTAGATATTACTGCACTATCTGTTTTCACAGCAATAAGCCGTTTGCTGTTATTTTAATCCACTGAATGTTGTATAATTCTCGTTTAATATTAAATATTATAGAGAAAGACGTGTAGAAAATCGATGGCTTAGTAATAAACCTCATAAGGCCTTAAAAGTGTGCACTTATAACTGTAATTTGGTAACTGTGAAAAAGGATTTTAAATCTCCATCGGGCCTATTGGTGACTACCCAAACATTAATGCTGGGCATGTAGGCAGTGTACCTGAGTATTGGGGTCCTGTGAGGTCTACAGGCGGTCCCATCCCAGCCGAGGGTCCACTCTGAGGCAGGAGGTTGACCACTGCCGGGAGGTAGTCTCTGGTGTCTCCTGTCGGGAACAGCTCCCCTTTCCTATGTCCCATGGGCCTAATCTCCTCATCGCTGGACTGTGAACAGATGCTAGCACTGCTGCAGAGACCTTCCCAATGGGACCCTGACATGGTTCCCTGCTGGTGGTTTGCCATTGGACACGACTGATTGGGGCAAGAGTCTTCACGATCCATGCCGTCTGCAAGTCATTGTCAAGGGCCGTTCGGTATGAAACAATATAAGAGATTAGACAAAACTTAAAAAGTGTGGAAGCATGTTTTTACCCGGTCGGTTTCGGCGACGCAGGGAGCTTTTCCGATGCCTCGTCCGGCGGTAGCCACATTCAGAGTCTCTGCCCGGGGTTGGCTGCTGTATTCTATCTGCCTGATACATATCAGTTTCAGTAATTCAAAAGTACACACTTGATGTGATACATTCTTAGACTGCCTTTCATCATTACGTATGATAAATCTAATGATCTACACTGAAGTAGTCAGGGATCCTCTCATTGAGAGAACTTTACGGACGGTATTTCTACGCGTAGCATCGCCCTCTGGTGGCACTCACATCTCTCAGGTTGAAGGTGATCTCCAAGTTGTTCCAGAACACATTGGAGAAGTCGGGATACATGTCCAGCACTTCCAGCAGGTCGTCTCTCAGGATCTTGTGAAGGTCACAGTAGGTCAAAGCCCGGACATCAGCGCTCGATTTACCTGGCCGCCCATACAGACTGATGGATTCTCCAAAGATGTCGTTCTTTCCTACGGAAATCACAACAGAAGCAAAGAAGAGCATGTGAGAAGAGCAAGAGTGAGCAGGCCGTTGCTAGTATTAGCGATGTTTACTCAAATAGTTAACTGACAATATTTTGATGGATGAATCGGATCCCAAACTAGGGTGGCCATTCGTCCGGCTTTAGGCCGGACAGTCCGGCTTTTAAATGCCCCGTCCGGCTGCAAGCCCAGCCTTAAGCCCCTCGTTTGTCCTCTTTTTGAGAAAATAACTAAAAAGGTCCGCCTTTTGACACATTATCTCGTTGGTTTAATACGTATTGGCAAAAAATGTGTGTCAAAATAAGTAATGCCATTGGTTACATTTTGGTGTTGTTTTTTTTACTGAACTGTCGGTAATATCTCCCCGCCCACCCCCGTCAACAAATGACTCGATGAAAGATTTGTTCGTTCACCTCCCCCCCCCCCTCCCCCTCCCCCATCACTAGTGTCCTCCTCCACTAGAGTGACACTGCTGCTCAACAGCAAATAAGAGAGTAATTGCAGCTGGAAAAGAAATGACCTACGCAGCCTGGATTGCTGTGTGTGGGCCTATTGATGATCAATGCAAATGTGGAATGGAAGTGGAGCTGTGCCCAAACACCTCTGGCAACACACATACACAGATTGCCCACACTGTGTGTATGTGTGATGTGAAGTAAGGGCAGTGTGAGTTTTATGGCTGTGGCTTTGTCATAAAGAGAAGAGAAGGAAGGCTAAAAACAGATGCCATAAAGTAATAAAAAATCATTTTAGTTCCAGTTGAAGTAATTTCACAAAAAGCAGCATGCTGTGGTTATAGTGAACAGTGTTCTGCCGGTGTAAAATTAAAAACTTTGATCATTTGTTATGGGCATTGGTCATTGTTATTGACATTTATAAGTGAAATCATTTATTGATTATTTGACGGACCGATAATTAATATAATGGACTGAAAAAGGACAAAGTAAGCAGGACCTTCAACTGCAGCTTGTTGCTCACCTAGTATGGCCACCACCACATCGTCCCTGAGGATCTCTATAGAGCCTCTAGAAATGAAGTAGACAGCGGTGAGAATGTCCCCGCTGTGGACCAGGGTGTCACCCGGTGGAGCGTGGGTGGTCTTGAATCGCATAGCCAGAGCACGCAGACAGCCTTTGTTGGCACCTCGAAAAGCTTTGCAGTTCTGTAGCAAGCTGCGGTTCAAATGGAGGCAGATGTCAGCCTGTAGACACTCAGGAAACCCCTTTAAAACCTGCAGGGCAACAGAAGGCATTGGGTGATTGTACCGTAAATAAATCACCACATTATTTTTCCTTCATCTGCTTGTACTGCGTCTACACAAACCACTCGATCTAAAATGCTAAATGGATCTGAAAGGTACATACTAAGGAAACTGCGGGCTAGTAGAGCAGGAGATCAGATGGTGTCAGATTGATTCAGGCAGGGGACAAAGGACAGTGGCTCCCAGTGATTATCTGTTCACACATTGAATTGGCAGGCACTAATGCTGCGCTCTGACTGTGTAATGTTCCAATGCTGTTAGCAGCCCAATCACCAATATGACGCACATCAGCGTTGAAATCCCACTCTCCCATTATTGCGTGCTCAACGACAACACTGTATTCAGTACAAAGGGTACACGCAAATCTGAACTAACAATCTCTTGATCTGCAGTCAAATGCTGTACCATTGAGCTCTGCCCATACATGTGATCCTTCCAGATAATCTTTCAAACATTTTTACATGTTATTAAATATGAATATGAGGAAGTAGAGCGGGAAATTCTGTTCAGTAAGCTAAACTCGGTAATGATTTCCTAAATGTGAATGCAATTGTCAGTAGCTTTGATCAAGTCCAAACATTCAATAATGATATTACAATACCCACGGGACACCCAGATATAAGGGACCTCTTGTTTAGCAGTCAAATGCTCTTCCCCTGCGTCATAGAGCAAGATCCTGTGTGTATATGAATGTCCCGCATGACTCACAGCATTCATGTCGATGCCGTTGGTGTAGGACCAGGCATGTTGAAAGTACTCCTCCAGCCTCTGTCTCAGGCTTCCTGGGATCTGATGAAAACGGATGAACTCTTTGACCCGCAGCATCTGGGTGTGATACCGGGCCGTTCCGGAATAAAGTCTCTGAATGATTGCGGACACGTTACCGAAGATACTGGCGTACATCAGGGCTGTGTGGGACAGATGGTAGAAATACTTTTTGTTGGAGGAGTTGATTGAGGATAAATGTTCATTGGAGGACAAACATTCCAGTCTGATATAGCTATTTTACTTGCCAAGAAACTTTTGTAAAATGTATTCATTTTACAAAAAGCAAAATCAATGTTAGCAAACTGATGTTTCCAGCATAACAACATCATTGCTCACATTTGCTCTCACTCCCACTCTACTCACAGCCAATGAGCATGACGCAGATAGAGAAGATCTTCTCTGGGTTGGTGTTGGGTGAAACGTTCCCAAAACCCACACTGGTCAGGCTGCTGAAGGTGAAGTACAGGGCTGTAACATACTTGTCCTTGATGGAGGGGCCCGAGGCTGCGTCACTATCATTGTACTGTTTACCGATCTGGTCGGCCAGGTTGTCCAGCCAGCCAATCTTCATGCCTCCGATGCGCGCAGAACCAGTGCGCTCCACGTTGCCGATGGCGTACCAGATGCAGGCCAGCCAGTGGGCGATGAGGGCAAAGGTGCACATGAGGAGGAAAAGGACTGCGGCTCCGTATTCCGAGTAGCGGTCCAACTTCCTGGCCACTCGGACCAACCTCAGCAGCCTGGCTGTTTTCAGTAATCCAATCAGAGTGGTTGTCTGAGGCTGGTGGAGAGAGAGAGGAGACTTTATATTTGTAATATTAGCCAACCAGAGGTGACGCGAGAGGGTTGCAGCCAAGTACTGTTAAATCACTGTAATTAAATTACATGTTACAATTAAGTTTCAATAACTAATAACACATTGTGTCCCCAGAAAGCCCAGAAAACACTGTGTTAAGGAAACTAAGGATCACAAGGTCACCAATGTTAAACCCATGGTAAAACATATCATGCTTATTGTCTATT
Source organism: Gasterosteus aculeatus (assembly GCF_964276395.1). Taxonomy (NCBI): domain Eukaryota; kingdom Metazoa; phylum Chordata; class Actinopteri; order Perciformes; family Gasterosteidae; genus Gasterosteus; species Gasterosteus aculeatus. Next base: position 9,043,977 of record NC_135699.1, on the reverse strand, counting down.
TACTCTGAATGGGGACATACTGTACTAAATGAATATCATGCTGTATTGAAGAAGACTTCAAACTAGTGATTGAGAACATAAACTCTTCACAATGTTTACTGAGATAATATAGCGTGATAAGTGGGGTCATTTTCCCATAGCCTTCTATAAAATCTGATTTATTTTTTTATTTATTTTGGGATACAGGGGAGTTAGAGACAAAACAAAGGTTATGTGGTATGACATGAAACTAAAATAGAAACCCAAATGATGTTGTTAGGACCCAACAATGCATATCCCAGGATTCTGAGGCCAGCTGGGATTACAGGCTAGATTTCAGCGTGGTCGTGTTGTGGCAGGAATAGACAGGCGTAACTAATGGCGGCATTCTACGATGGGGCACACTGGCAAGAGCTACTGGGATGCTTAAATACAACCGATCACTAATGTCATTTTACAGATGCACTTTTTTTCTTTGGCCTTTTTTTAGTCTGAAAAAATTTCTCTGTTTCAGACATGATGCAACCGTTTTCTCCCCTTGTTTCTCACCTCTTCAGACCCGGTGCGGAATATGAGCAGGTCGAAGGGGATGGCAGCCACAATATCAATCAGGAACCAGCCCTTGAAGTAGTGCTGCGCGATGCGACCTGGGTGGCTGACCACCTCGTCGTTGTGGTTGACGTAGGTGGTCCTGAAGTTGATGAGTATGTCCACGATAAACATGACATCCACCACCAGGTCCACCACGTTGAGAGGGTTGCAGGTGTAGCCGCAAGTTCTCCTCCGCTCCTCCTCCACCTCGTTGAGAAGGAAGGCGGCCGAGTACGGTGTGAAGATGGCGGTGTAGATGACCAGCAGCAGGATGACCCAGTCCCACACGGCTTTGAAGGGGCTGTAGTGAAGGATGGTCCATTTGTGGATGCGTGGGGCCTGGAGCTTGTACTCTGGCAGCACGTCGGCACCGAGGGACAACACCTAAAGACAGACAGACGAGATGGCCAGGGTGTTATGAATAATACAGGTAGGGCAGCAGATTCAAGGCTATTGGAGTGTTTATTGGTTCCTTCATGAGGCATACGTTTCAGACATTAATCCACATTCCTATAATGTATAACATAGGATAATTCATCCTCCACTTTCATTTTGTGGCTAAAAGGTTTTGACCCGATGACAAAAAGGAAAGATACTGTTTCTAATATGTTAATGCAAATTCAACACTTGTTGCAAGCGCTTTTCAGCAAAATAGTTACACGCTACAAGAAGAAGATTGACTTAAATGTAAGAAATTGGACAACTCGGACAACTCAAAGAGTAAAGCCTCATGAACAATGAGATGCTGGCTTCCCTCAAAACTCACACAAGCAATACATTTTTATTTCATCAACGCAACATGTCAGTCACTCAGCTTGAAGTGAAAAACAGCTCAACTGAATGATTCACACACAGGGAGTGTAACAGGGATTAACAGGGAATGAGTGTGCAGAATTGATTGGCCGCTGAACAAACCATGACACCATGCAATGGCCACTCAGGCTTCTTTGATTGATATTCTGTGTTTGGGAGGCAACTAACGACTTGCTCACGAAGATTCGCACCAGGTTTGGCAGGAGAAAATGGCACAGCCCTGTAATGCCAACATGTCCACACTGTCTGTTTCTCAATTCCACCGCTGACAGCCATGTCTACACTGACTCACCAACGTGTGTTAAAAATACTCTTGGTGCATTGTTGTGTTTCCATCTCTACAGAAACCGTCCAGTGTTTAGACCCTCATTTGCATTTTGATTTGCATTTTCGACCTGACAGGAGAAACTGGAGTCGTGGTGACCAAAATTAAACTCCCACATGGAACAAGTTCCTTTCACTTTCCGCGTTCAGCGGTCGAACATGGTAGAATTAGATGTCCTCTTAAGGACAAAGCAGTCCACTGAAAAAGGTTGCTGAATGGTCACGACCATATTTGGTAAACAAAAAAAAATAGCTGAGGGGATATGAAGATAGATCTCCCCTCTGAATGACAATGGTTTGTGTAGTTTTCCATCACCACACCCAGTGGCATTGATGACTGATAGATGATGGCTTGCGTTCCTTTTATGACCATTAGACAGCGCACGGTTTTAGGAAACAAAGTTAAGACCTCACATGATTCACTGAACACAGCAAACTCTGGCAACTGACCACAGCAGCTGAAGAGATGCGAGAAGACAACACGGTAATGAGAACGTAAACATGCAAGCTAAAGTTCACTCATCCAAGAAAGGTTATTGACGTCGGGCACAGCTCTGATTCATAATGACGACCATAGAACAACTGCCATCGACAGTTTGCACGCAACAGCTCTGTGTCATCACTGGGAGTTTATAACTAACACAAAAAGAGTCCACTGTTTCTACATTTAAACACGTTTATTTCATTGAGATGGCAGCTTAGGTCCAGACTCAATCCAGACTGAATTGTAGGTCATTGCAAAGTAAGTAAGAAAATACAACTTGTATCCAGTTTCTGGAAGGAAGTCACAAAGTAAAGTGCAAAATCTCTAACATAGCTAATCTCCCTTAATTTTCTTCTATCAATACCACCCATATGTTAGTTCAGATTGAACAACGTGTAAGCCAGCCTCTTCTTTGTGCAGTTTATTTCACTCTAAACAAAGACATTAAACAAATGACTGCACTTAAAACCCCTCCGGTAAACTTGAAAAAAACTCAGACATGTTAAGAATCTGCTAAAGCTGCTAAATTTGCGACTTGTCACAAACAAAGCGGCAATACCTTGTCATTGCAAGGCAACATGGCATCAGCTTCACATGGATAAAGCTGATGCTGTTCACCTGTGGCGCTACAGAAGGTCAGCAAGAAGGCTGAGGTAGAAAGATGAAGAGAGGGAAGAAGAGTGAGGGGGGAAACAAATGAACAGAGAAGTGAAGCTTAAAAAGCAAGGGAGGGTTTGGGAGGAGATCAGGGAGCGTGAGAGACCCAGTAAGGCTGAGGTACTCACAGGCTGCAGTTTATGCTTGAAGCTCATGCTGAAGCGCACTACAGGATAAACAGCAAGGGAGGAGAGTGTAAGAGAGAAGGGGAGGAAACCCCTGTCCATCCCTCTTCATCCCACACCCTCCATGAAGCCCAACCTCCAACAAGAGAACCTCCTTCAAACAAGGAGAAATGATCCAGTGGCTCAATGGAGGACAGCGTCCTCCTCCTCGGCTGGTGCTCAACAAGTGACAACGCCAAAGTAGCTTTTCTTTTGTGTTCTACTGACCACTGTTATTTATTTAGCTATTTGAGAAATAATTCTGAAATATTCTGCTATTTACATGTAATGCTTTACAACGATGAATTATTTCTTATTTTGTTATTGTTTTTGAGAATTCTTTAATGTTCACATAGGCGGCTGTATTAAGTTACAGGATGTGCTGATTTTGAGCCCATGTGATCTTTTAAAGGTTAATAAAAGTTGCTCAAATCAAATATATGACCTTTTAAGTTAATCATTGATATGATACTGTACTGATGTCAATAATCAATTGACTGATTGTACTTAAAGAAGCCTTAAGCAACTTTTTATTTCACTCTGATGGAGACCTAAACCGATCAGGGGAATACACGCGGTCTATTGTAGGACCTGAATTTGTTTATTTCATTATCATTTATAAACTAATGCTTGCTGGCAATGTGCATGTTTAGGTCATAAAACTTCTTTGTGATTTTTAAATTGTGCGGGCAGTAAATTGTTATATGTTCATGTTAATTTACTGCCCACACAATTTACAAATCACGGTGCCACCTCTAAAAAAATAAAAAATAAAGTTGCATATATTTCAAACTGAATCCCCACACGCTGCTGTTGGGAGCCTGTTCAAAGCCAGGGGGCAGCACACACAATAGTAACGGGAGTACTGGGGCGTTTCTACAGTTGTCAGTCTTTCACAAGCTAAAGTCAATCACACTGTGTTTCATGTTAGGCAGACGAGTCAATATGAACAAAGATCAATGACAACCTTCATTTCCCTTTTTTTTAAGGTGCCAATCGAAATCCAATTATAGAAGTCGCTACAATGAACAATTTTATTGTGTAACGGCCTACAACAATAAGTAAAGGCAACATCTGCATATAGATTCAGCAACATGTGAACAGCACATTACTAACTCTTTAGACAAAACCGCACTTGGCGTGTTTATTGACCACCTCTACAGTTTGTGCTCATGTGACAGCAGCTGCTTCGCAGTGACCTGAGACCTGACCTTCAGGGCTTCACATTGGTCTGTGACCCCCCAGGACTAAGGTACCCCTGTGAGTCAAGCTGTTGAAACGGGACAACTACACAGACTGACACCAGCGTGAGCTGGTTTGACCGATGCGCAGGGAGAGCGCCCGCTGTCCTCCACTTCCATTAGCTTCAGAGGCCAAGGTCACCGGCATGGGAGTCAAGCCACAGAGTGCCGCTCAATAGCCTCACAGCCGGCACCCTTTCTACTCACTTTCATAACCACACATCTCACCAGAACCTCTCACGGACTGCGATCCCCAACACACACCCACTCAATCAACGGGGAGTCCCCCTCGCTCAACGCTGCCTAGTTCCATACATACATCTATAGCAACTATACAGGAGATGCAACTGTACTGTGAACAACCAACACAAAATAACAATACATCTAGTTGTACACGCAACATTTTTTAAACAAATGTTTGAGAGCTCTCATCCTGTGAAAATCCAAAGATCTTCAGTGAATATGGTGTTGAATAGGTATAATCCAAAGCACGACCTATTGCAAAAGGATTTACACAGCGTCAATATCCATGTTTTTTTAAACTGTGATCTATAAAGACACATTTCCACAGGCCGAGCTCTAATAAGTCTACCTTCCATCAGAAGCATAAAGAGGAATAAACAATAACAATAACTGACACGCAACTCCAGTGACACGCTAACACAGAGAAACACTCTTTATCCAAACTAGTACATGACTTCAGCACAGTCGAGATAAAAACTCAAGTGCTCTGCCAGGCATTCAATGAGGCCCTCTGTTAATCCCGTCAGTTTTTCCAGGTTCCATCGGAGCCACGTTGCCTCCACATTGTAGAGCCGGCTGTCGATACCACTTTCCCCCCTGGTGTGAAGAAGTGAGATCTCAGCACCACCAAGGCAGCAGTAATTTATAGGCAAATAGTGCTGCACCAAAAAACGCATGTAGCACGGCTCAATAATGAATAGGTGTGTTACTCAAAGCAATGCAAATCTAATGTTTCTGTGATGTGTTGTGGTGGTTTGTCAGTGTATTGCTGATTTTGTTCAATACTTTTCCTTAATGTCTTTCCTCCTTAAATGAAAACTGTTCAAAGAAAAGCCAAGAAAAAGACGTAAGTATGTGTAAATCCTCTGAGCTGCATGAGCTTTCTTTCAGAAGTTAATTCATCTACACAAAGTGTCAAGTCAAGCATAGTGAATGTGTTATAGTTGCTGTTAATTCAGAAAACCTAAATCCAGTCTTGGTTTAATAGTTTCAAGATACTCACACTCATGCCTTTTGAGTTATGACCTTTTCTAGGCATATTCTGTTCTGTGTCTGAAGGTCAAATATTTAAACTTTTTAGCGGAACAATCACATTTTTAAAGTCTGGTATTTCTCCCACATTGTGTATAAATGCTGGAACATTTTGTGTCAAATGAACTTTGGTGGTTTATAAACATATATTATATAATAGCACTGCATAAGATTTACTTTTTGAATTAAACTTCAAACCAGAAATTCAAAGAAAAAGTATCTTGGATTCCTCTAACACAGAGATTTACTGTGATGATGATGTGTATACTGAGCAATCTGGATTACTTAGCTGATTAAAACCTGAACTCATTATTTTTAATTCAGCCCATGTGTCTGATTTAAAGGGTTTAAGTCAACGCAGCCACATCCAGACAAGCTGTGGCATCAGCTGCTTCTATATATGAGGCTTACCTTGACTTGATGTCATCCAAAACATTCATCATATTTTTAAGCAACCAACAATCTATTATCAAGTTAATCATCTCTTTTTCCACTCCTCTCACCTGAGTGACGTGAGTGACCTTCTCAGTGACATTCTGGGTTCGGTCTTTAATCTTGCTGGGTGCAATGATTTCAATCTCAGTGGGCGAAGGGGGTCTCAACCGGTCCGAGCCAAAAGTGAGAGTGACCTGAGGGATGCGGCCGATGGTCCGATGTCTCATCAGGTCCGAGTCCGACGTAGAGTTCAGAGCACTCGGCTTCAGATCTACGGCAGAGAGCGCCGCTATCAACGATTTAGATTCAAAAGCAGATCGTGAAGACGTTATGAATTGTTGTGAGATGTGAAACCGAACAAAGAAAATGAGCACCTGAAAATGTGTTTGAGTTTTGAAGGTCAAAACACGACCAAATTTAAAAAAAGAAACACTACAGTTATTTCAGAAACTGAAGCTTTTTGTTCATCCTCTATGTCTTGCCCTCAACAGGAGGATGAGGACAGACTGTGATTCCCCTCAGGCCCAAAGACTCTCAGGCTGAGATGGAAGTAAAAATATGTTGATATGATAGAAATGATAGAAAATGTGACAGACGTATTGAGAGTCCAGAGTATCATTGGAACCTGCACTTCCCCTGAGAGAAGAAGACGATATATGTGCAGCAGTGTGCAATGGTAAGGAAAACTATCACAGAAGCAGACAAACAATCACACACACACATGCACACACACACACACACTCACCAATCATGAGTTTTATCGGACAAAATATAATGTTAAAACATCCGTTTCACGATTTAGTTTTTAGTCTCCTGCAACAAATACCACTAGTAATTCCGTATTTTAACAACAAATTCCCACGGCAGCGTCCCAGTCAGACACCCACTGCTGTTGGTTTGGACGTCCCCGGTTCGACTGCTCCATTCGGCCCTCATGCCATCAATGCCGTCCAGCGACGAGGCGCGTCGAAGGCTGCGGACGCTGTCCCGAAGACAGCTCAGAGGTAGCGGACCCCTGGGGAAGGCGTCGCTGGGGTCCAGGCGGTCCGTCAGCAGGGAGCGGCGCTGGGTGGAGGACTGGGCTGCAGGGGACGGAGGATCGAGGTCCTGTTCTATGAGGGCTTCGGTCTCAGACTGCATGCAGCTCTCCTTGGATGGGACACGAAACTCTTTGAGGGAGACATCCTCGCCATTTGGCTGGCAGGAGCAGAGAGCAGGAAGCTTTGTCTTAGGTGTACAAAAATGATCATTGAATTTCTAAAACAGAAATGGATTATCTTTTAACATTTGAAGCATTTCAAGAAAGACCTCAACAATAGTCGATTTTTTGCCAGTAACTTACTACAGCAGAACGAATGACGTACACTCCTGTGAGTGTTGTAACTGTATCAATGTAGCCTCACCTGCAGGTAGTCCACGACCACTCCTTCAAACTGATCTTTGGAAAGTGAAGGTTGTCGCATGGACCGCAGCACCGGTAGCCTCATCTTCAACCTGCGGTTCTGACCTGTGGGCAGAAAGTCTATGTTCAGCTCAGCCGTTATCAAACCTTCCATTTTAACAACTGGAGATAATGTCATTGTTTTGAAAGCGTATTATCAGGCACAGGGGGTTTACAGTATATAAATCCTTGGGCAACTCTCTGCTTGAGGCCTGACTTCTTGAGAGAAGGATCAACCAGCTCCTGGAAGTCGAGGATGAACATGATCACAAGACCTTCTTCGTTTTTGACGGGGACAACGTCTACAAGGCATGGTCTACAGGTTCCTATTGACACAGAAAGAGGGACACGTCATTAGGGAAGCAGGTGGCACAGGGGAGCTGTACCCACCCCCCCCTCAAAAAGGAAAAATAGCAACCACCTTTGCCTTCTGAGCCTTCTAATACGCTTGCTAAAGAATGCTAAAAAAGCAACACTTCTGTCAGGTTAAACTTCACTTTACAATCAGCATAGTCTGAAAAAATACTGGGGGTTATCACACAAACACACACACACTGCATTTTGTTCCATTCACACATCCAATCTGGATCACATTGTATGCAATTATTTGCATGTTTTTCTGCCTGTCTAGTCTGCAAGCACAGTAGGAAGCAGCAGACAAAAGAAATAGATCCTTAGTGGATTTGAGCCCGCATGCTGATCACATTTCCATGACAACAGTGCTCTGGACTGCACGCCCCATGCTGAAATGTCCAAAGTAGCACAAAATGTGTGTGCGTGTGTGTGTGTGCGTGTGTGTAAGTAGACAGAGAATGGATTATGACATTAATCGCCTTGAGTCTGGTGTGTTTGCGTGCCTTTATGCTTGGAGTAAGTGACAAATAAAACAGAGACGGAGGAATTGAATGGATGGTCTGGCCAGTCTGCACCTGGAGGCATTAACATTAATGGAGTTTCGCTCTGTAATTTCCATGTGTTCTTTTACTGTGTTCTCCAATTACAGTTATAATACCACCATGTTTCTTTTTTTCTATTCCTTTTTATATGCTAAAACCTAAAATGCTTACATAGAGAACCGCAAACAATCTGCCGGATACACCTTAACATGACTTTTGAAGTGCAAATGGGAGCTACCGAAGAAGGTTAGGATGATAGTCTGGAATCTGTCCAAACGGGTTTCTTGTACAAAAATGGATTGTAAAACAACATGATTAAATGAGGATGATTAAAATATAACTGTTTTCTGAACAATCGAGCTGTCTCACAGCCAAGTATCTGAGGTTGCAAGCAGGTTCCCCTGCGCTGCCTTACCTTCTTTATCGTAGTAGAGGATCTCCACCTTGAGCTCCTCTGAGCCAAGCAGGGCCTCAGCCAGTTGGGCCAGGGCGCTCTTCATGGTGCCGGGACCCACCAAGAACTGGCAGGTGCAGGGCTGCTGCATGATCTCCGCCCTGGCGAAACCAAACATCTGGCAGAAGCCTTCGTTGCAATAGATGATGCCACAGTTTTTCGTCTGGGCGTTGGCTATCAGAAATTTGCGATCTGATGGGCGGAGGAAACCAGCGTCATATTCCAGTTTATAAAGAGGAAAAATCTGGAGATGTAGTTACTGTGGGTTTAAGTTGAAAAGTAAGTAAGAAACTAATATATTTATTTTTAAACAATATAGGATCTCCTTGCAAAACTCTGTTTAAGTATTTTGTATTAAATACAACACAGGTTAATGGCAGATTTTTTGTTATATTCATCAATAAATAAAGGACTGTTTGTCACAACTTTAAATCAACAAAAATCGCACAGATTAGCAGACCATTTCAGAAAAGGCCTACATTTAATACTATGAGAAATTAAATACCTAAAGATAAGCTAAAAAAAAAACCCACTGCCTTTCTAAGTGATTAGCCATTGAGTTAAAAAAGAGTGTCAATAGAAATGCCCATTCATGGTCTCCACCTGACAATCAACTCGAGTGGCTCAAATGAAGGCAACATCTCCATGGTGCTAATGTTATTAACGTCACAATATCTCCAAAGCGACTGAGGAGAAGCAGGTGGGCACTTAACTTAAGAGCCTCTGGCTCGGACACCTTCTGTCACCTAATGTATGGGAATACAGGTTGCTGACGTGCAGGTGTAGGTGTACTCATTTCTATTTCACCACTGTATGTGTAGAGTGTTTTTGGTTTAGACAGTTTGGGATGTTTTTATCTCTGCTATGAACTTTTTCTTGGAGGTTATAGCAGAGTTTCCATGTATATGGAATGTATTTTAGAAACCCTAACCCAAATAACTCCACCCTGAGCCCAAACGGCTATTTCCCTTTCAACAAGCAGAAAATATGATGGCTTATGAAATATAACGCATTGTCGTGTTTCAGATGATGAGTTGTTAGACGTTGCACAAAAGAAACATTTTCCCTCTGGACGTCTCAAATATTTGAAATTTAGGGGCCCAAACAGGTAAAGCTTTTGTTAAAGAAAGCAAAGATCAGAGCTCATAATACTTGTGTACTTTTACTTGAGTATAACACAGGGCTTTCTTTTACTATTTATATAGTGATGTTGATACCTGTGTATTTCAGACTCTAATGGAAACTGTTTTTTTGGAGTATTAATTACAAGTTAAGTCATTACTCTTTATTTAGAAATAACCTTAATTGCAGCTTAATTCTATTCTCATACAATTCCTGTAATTGCAGGTTGTCGTGTAGCATCAGCGAGCACAGCAGGGAAACAGGACAGTTTTGTTATAGAGCTGCTAATGGAGGAGTTCATTGAGCTGAATGAAGAGGACATTTCTTTTTATTATCCTGCGGTTGAACTGGGTTGACTGTCTGCTGCACAAACAGACGAGTGGACGGGACTCTTGCCTCAACCCTTCTCTTTAAAGTAAATGGGTGATCTCCTCTTGTGGAAAGCACATCTCTTTCCAAAGTCATTACCCTGTGCTCAAAGCGGAAACAATGATCGTCACACCGTTGCTTAGCAGCAACGCCGAGGCACGTGCACTCACCTGGTCGGGCACGTGCATGTGGCTGCGCGTGCACATTACAAACTAAGTGACATACAGTGGCGGTATTACATAACAGTTTTTTTCTCCAGGAGCTTCAGAGATGCTGCTGCCCTCAGATTAAATCAGACTAAAACTGATTGAAAGCAATCAATGATTGCTCAATGTTTGGTGATATCTGATCAGGATGTCGGGGTTAGCAAGCCTACAAATAGGAGAATAAGGGAAAACTGAGTCCACAAATAACGTTTTATAGCATTTTTAAACAATAAATTATATCAACAAATATGTAACTTGCTGATGTGCAAAAGCATTTAAAATGGAAACAAAATATTTTCTTCCTAAATGTGTGAGTGCTGGTCTCACTTTGCAGTCAGTGGAACAATTGAGATAGTGGAGCATGACATCAGGTGAGCAAACACCACTATACAAATCTGATAAGAATGTCAATATAACAATTAAAGCCAATCAGTCATGCCACCTGTTCAAGACTCTAAGTTATTATGAGATGTAGAAAAATAAACGATAGCCTGTAGCCCTGAAAGGAAATGCTGTGGCACCAAACTAACTAGGTTTTACTCACATTGTTTATCCCTGCACTCAACATGTTGTATCATCCAGCAGGTGTCCATTCTCAGCCGTGATTTGTTTTAGTAATCATGACATGAATATTCATGTTGTAACGGCACACTGCTCCTGATAAACATTCCCTGTCACAAATCCATTTTCTCGTTGTTCTCCAGGTACTGAGAACATTATAACCCCACAAAGACTTTCTTACGCACATTCTTTGCACTTAACTATAATAGTTATCCGCGGGGTCAACTGAGTGCCCCAACGTTAACAGCATCGCATGGTGATAACTCAATCTAGTTTCATGCGGACTTACTTTGCTGGTCGAATTTCCTGATGATGGTGTCCAGGTAGGTGTTCTGGAGCGCAACATGACCGCGTCTCACAGGCATTTTGGTGCTGGGAGAAAAGACTTCTCCGACACATGAACCTTACTACTTTAAAAATAAAATAAAGAAAGGAAGAAAAATGAGCATCACCCCCTTTGTAGAAAACAAAAACAAACCCTGCTTCCACTTAGACGACGAGGGCTTGATTTCCCTCGCAGGCTGCGGCTGATGGTGGTGAGAGCTGATGGGGGTGAGGGCTGATGGTGGTGAGAGCTGGAGCGCAGGAGGCTGATGGACCGATGGTCTGGTTGCCAGGGTGATGGCATATGCAGGATGTTGCACGCTGATATTGAGGAGGGGGGGGGGAGTAAACTAGGGTACTTCAAAAGCAATATGCCACATTTTTAAAGATTTAAAAATGAGGAAAAAAAACGATTCCTTGCTATTTGGTTTCCTCACGGCAAAAACGAAAAGAAAAAAAAGAAAACCCCTTTTGGTTGATGAAATCGATGAAAACAGGAGCTGCGGGATATCTCGGTTTGTTATTTGGATAATCGCAGCATTATCCCTCAAGTTTGGACAGTGCGCGATCCGGACAGCGAAGACTGGGCTCCTACGCCTCTAGGTCCACTCCCCTTCCACCCTCCGCGGCTCCACGGGGCCGAGCTGCGACGAGTCACCGTGAGTTAACCGTGTCCACAGCGGAAGTGCGCGTTGATGAACTTTCAAAATAGTGGCAATGCCTTTCTTTTGCGCTCATTACGAGCTAAATTGGAATTTGTTTCAGTACGTCTTGAAGCTAATGCAATTCATATCTAGCGTATCAGTGTTTGCCCGAAATACGTTATTTGTTGTATCGCCAAATGTGTTACAGTGGCCCCGAATCCTTCAACGTTGTAATTCAGTGTGTCCTTAATCCTTGCCCATGGAACTTGTTTTTCCCTCAGGATCAAATATTTATAACGCCTCCTGCCGTTTTGGTAATCTTTATATATAGTATAATTGTTGTTAATCCCCTCAAGGGACTAAGTTTATGACATTTTAGAATATAGCCTACAGCGGATGACTATCATAAACAAAGAGGTTATAAAATGAGCAGGGATTTGGGGACAAATACTCTCTGGATATATTGGGATTTGGAGACATTGCGTGGCTTAAAACGATGTCTTAATAACGCATTCATTTATCTTGAAATCAACTTCCTGAGGTGATGTTTATTCGAGCATGGAGACTTGATGGTAGTCTGACGCTGACAAAGTGCAGACCCCTCATTAGTCTACTGGCTTGACATCGTCTCAGGAGCTCAAAATAGCAGCATCAACTCTCTCGCTCCCTCTCCCCGTGGCTGCCATCACACTCCTGAAGTATTATTTCAACCTGTAGTCCAGTTAAGGGTTTGGTGGGTGGGTGTCGTGCATGTGGTGCCTGGTCCTCTTTCAATCTATCAGATAGTACCATTTTTTGTGCATTGAAGCCGCCTCTTCCGCTGTTCTTGAATGTGTTCACATTAACGTCAGTCGTAGGACTTTAAAAGACTGTAATCATCTCCACGATGAGACAAGCTGAGTATTCAGAGACACAACATCAATTGTATATCTTGCGTGTCAAGGGACAGCTTGACGCACAAGCATCTACTTGTTTGGGAAATGCTGCCAGAAAGGCCGTACTGCTGTCTACCATACTTCCTCTTTCTCGACATGTCTCCACTGGCGACACTGACACGGCCCCTTAATTGATCTAATAGCCGTAATTATTTATTTCAGTGGATATCTGAGATATACAGAGTCTATATGGGACCTATTTTTGAAATATTTAAAACAAACGTCATCAAAAGACCATTCGTGATCCTCTCACCTAGTGCTTTGGTGACCTATCTAGGAAGTCATCACTCCAATTTGTCCCACGAAGAGCAGTTGCTACAAGCACGTTTGTTTATAGAGTGGTTCGGTCTTTAAAGGGTGTTTGGAGATCAGAGGTGGCCTCACGGTCTCAGCAGACAGCCGGTTGCTCTGTGTTTTGTCTCAAAGGCCTTGATGAAATGAAGGCTAAAATTAAACCCAGGAGCCCACATGCCTTCCCATGACCCGTTAGTGTGAGGGACGAATGTGCACCACACTGGGCAGCGAAAGACAAAGAACTGAAAAGAGGAAGAGGTTTGGCTGCAGAATTCCACCTATTATTTCCTCAAATAATAACTTAAAAGGCAAATGAAAAAGTTTAAAGCATTTGAAGCACAATGTTGTTGTTTTTCGGTGGCGATTTAATTTTTGTCTGTGCTTATTAAGAGCAGGATATGATGAACTTAAAATTGATCTGCAACTGTTTAAACTTTGTTCAGTACTGTTTCATTAAAAATATATATAATATAATAGACACCAGAAGACAGCTTGCTTTATCAATGGCGAGTGCTCTCCAGGATGTCGACATTACGTGCTGCACTGATTTCTTAAAATCAAAATAAAGGGTATTTGTTTCATACTGAAGTCCATCCTCGCCTAATTTGTATGTGTTTTCTAATGAGCCCTGGGGACCGTGTGATTTTTTGTTTTCTATAGCTGACATGACAGCTGTTGTCACCTCGCACCCGCCGTAGGGAGATAATGAGCTTAAAGATGTCCGTCTTCGCCCCTTCCCAGCAGCTGCGGGCGGGAAAGTGTTTCAGAGCCAGACGACCCGACTGCCTGAGAGTTTTATCTGCCTGGAATTCTTTCAGCTCAAGGTTGACTTCTGTGCAGACCTGAGACCCACCATTCCTGTGATAAGAGGTGGGCAAAAACAGATACACTGCAAACTGAACTTTACACATCCAGTCACACATCATCCCAAATAATGATACGTGAGGTTTGCTCTCAAATTTAATAATGTTCTTCGTGATGACTTGAACAAACACGTAAAAACATTTAGCAACTAGCAGCGCATGCATGTGTTGGTGGAAAGTTTAGATGTGATGGGGTGCATGCGGGGTCTTTTCAAGCAAATGTTTTGTTTAGATTAGATGCTAGATTTGTAATTTATTTTTTATTGAGTTTCTGATGTTGCCATGCCTTTATTACTGTGTTGTTAAATGGCAGCAGATAAAGGCAGAAGATGGAAAAACTTTTTTGTTTGGGTCCAAGCTATACTTTGAAACTCTTTCTTCACATTGAAATGCCAACATATAAAAATAAATCCCAGCAAATCCCATTCTTGAATCCCTACAAACAGAAAAGTAACCTGATCAACTTTCTGCCAGGATATCCAGTAACACAGATAATAATGAGCCGTCATATTGCAGCAAGTGAGCCCACTTGCTCAGCAGGACCTGGCCGACGTGCAGCAACAGTCTAGAATGATGAACAGCGACATTCTGCTGCCGCCATCTTTATAACCCTCATTTCCCTGAGATGAAAGCTGGTGTACTGTTTTAACCATTCGGTGTGTGGAAAACATGACTTTATTTTGCAAAACATTGATTTACACCAAATCTAATATATATTTGTACCCAATGAAACGTGTGTGGCAGACTGATAAATGTCAGTATTGAATCAGAAGTACACAATGATCAACGCATGTAGTGTACACAAAATATAAATGGGAAGCTTAATAGTAACCAAAAAGAGGCATCAACTCTGAATCATGTTTTATTGTTGTTAACTTAACATTGTGACATTTAGCATTTGTCAGAACTAAGGTTATATTCCCACCTGCAGAGGTTTCCTTCCACAAAAATAGCAGGATTCATCTGTGTCTTTAATCCAAGACTGGGGAGTCAGAAATTCTATCTAAGATCACATTTTAAAAATAGCTCGGTGAGTACAAGAAAGCGCCGCATGTTACTGGGAGAAACAGGAGAAGGGGTTGAGAGGCGGGAGTGGAAGTTGTGGAGGGGAGCAGGTGGGAGGCACACGGGAACGCAAATTCAAAGTGTGTCCTTGGCGACGATCGCAGCAACACCCAGCTTCGGTGTAGCATCACTCTCATTAGCGGCAGCGCCTGTCAGCGGGGCTTCACTCAGTGGGACTTCTGACAAAGCAGGAGGCTTGGATCAGAGCTTTGAGCCTTTACATCTATCTGTCCATCCCGCCACCACAATGTCATCCCATTTGAAATATTAATAAAGGGAAGGGATTGTAGTGCTGTGGGATTTGATGGAGGTTATATCCAGAGCACTTTCCACTGCCTCTCTCTCTCTGCTATCAGACTAACACTACAGAAATTGGACAGTGAATTTGGGAGGAGGGATATTGGTGGAAAAACTGGAGGCTGGAGGACGCAACAGCTTTCAAACACCTCCTCCACACCTCCAACCTGAATATGTCCCTGTCACCCCTGCTGGATAAGTGAGCATGCCCTGACGTGTCGTGGTGTTAAACAACGTTTTATCAGGTTGTGCTCAAGAGAGAAGACGCCACCAGCTGGGTCTGTGATGAACAGGCAATGTGCAGAAGTGAAGTGATGGAGGAAAGTTGTTAATTTCTTTCTCTATTTTGTAGTACCATCTTTATAATCGGTATGCATGTGACATCACTGTAAAAGGTTGCCATGGTCACGGCTCTCTGCGTGAAAGGCACTCAAACATTGCATCGGCCTTTGTTGCAGTCACACAGGGGGAAAAAAACAGAACTAAAACGGGCTGACTGCACAAACTGATTTAGACAGAACTGCTGATTGGTTGAGCTGTTCTGAGGGATAATGGAAGTCCTGATGCCAAAGCGTATAAATCAAACATCATACCTTTGATTCATTCTGGACTCGGCTGTGACCTCACATTGAATGCACCAGCTGTCAGTTGCCTGTTTGTCTGATGTCCTTGAGATTTTTGTATTTTGCAATCAGATCCTGTTTGATTCCTGTGTGCCTCCTTGGTGTCAGAGGTAAATATACAGTACATGTGTCAATCACAGTGTCTACAGATCACTGACTGTCCAGTTTGTCATACATACCACTTGTTGTATCACCTGGTTTCACAGTTTTATCCTTAGTAGTAATAGCAGATTGCTCTGAGTGAGGTTCAGGGTCGTAACACACAAAAAAAGTTGTATTAAAGCACACTAATTTGAGTTTGAGTCGTATTAATTTGCCCAGCTCTAATCTGAGCACACGTCTCGTTGGTGAGGCAGGTATGCGCAAATTGAAAGCACTTTTGCAGGTTATACAAGCAGCAACACACGCGCAGAGGTAACTGCTGCTTATAAAAAGAAATTAAATCAAAAGAACACTAGGCAAGGCAGAGATAAAATATGAATTGAAACAGTCCAAATTGAACTGCTGTTCTGCCACAAGCAGTTTTTACATACACATACCTCTCATTTCCTGCCTACATCCAATGATGTTGTCTCCATCAACTCTCTCTCCTTCTCTCTCAGACTTCCCATGGCACGTTTCACATACAAATATCCACATATCTACCTTCACCATGCCCCATATTAGCTGAACACAATTGCTACTTATCAAGGCCTCTTCTATAGCAGCTACGCTGAAACAATGCTAAAAAGCTGTGCTGTGCAGTCAAAATTAGAATCAAACAGATTTCCAATAGTTTGATCTACAGGCTGTAGATCATTTAAGATGGGTGACCTACATTCTACTCACAGCTGTTCAAAAGCTGATAATAATAAATCTAATGAGAAAATCTAGGAATGATTAACGTTCATGTTGTGGTTGTAGGGCAGTAAAAGTGATGATGAAAGAAGGGGAACATGAAATACAGTGATGACTGATGGGCAGCTTTGGGGTTTGGAGACAAAAAAAGAAACTGTAATAATTCTCAAATCAGGATGGATTAACTTCAAGGAAGATCTTTGTGTTCAGTCGTTGATTCCTTAATGATCTGAAAAAAGAAATCAGAGTTAAAATCCCAAGTGAGTCTTTACTGCATGTGACATCATGGTAAAACCTACAAAAGGGTTCAACATTGCCCTCCAGAGGGAATGGGCGGGAGGTGCAATGTGCGAGTTGCGTAACTGGTTTTTGATAGCACATACCTCTCCATCTCTGGTCTCCACCGTTCGGACCAGGATGCTCCTCTTCACGTGCGCCTCTGGAGGTTTAGTGTCCAGGTTAGTATCTAATAAATGAAAGTGCAGTCCAAGAAATTCATTATCTTCTGTTCGATGTCTTAAGATGTCTCAACCTCTCAGGTAGTGAACGCGGTATATTTCGATGAGTCGTCGTCCCCAAAAAACCATAAAAGAAATAAACAGAACATTTGAGGGAAAAAAAGAATGCGAGGAGTGGAAGGAGATATTTTTCTACAACTTCCCAAACAAGTTTGTTTTTCAGGCTTTTTTTGTCTATACAAGATTACAAAGAGTGGGAGATGATGGGAAAAGAGCTAGGTGCTGATCAGGATCATTATCGTTTCAAAATATGGCACTGGCATTGCATCATCTTTGTTATAGATTATCTTTCATATTAACAAGACATGATCCTTGATTAAAATGAACAAAGGGATGCGAATATGGAGTGATTGATTTCATACTAACCTCTGAACTGTAGGTTGGAAAAGCTCTGAACTGGAATGGTGATTCTGGATAAAGAAGAAGGAAGAATGTTTATTACATTCGCCGATTGGTCTCAAACCCAACGGTGTGCCGAGCTGTGGCTCACCTGTTCTCCTCTCCCTCCAGCAGCTTCCTGTAGGTGGCGATCTCAATATCCAGGGCCAGCTTGACGTTGAGAAGGTCCTGGTACTCTTGCAGGTGTCTCGCCATCTCCTCCTTCAGAGTGTGGATGTCCTCCTCCAGACGCCTCACTGTGTCCTGGTAACCGGCAGTCTCCCTGGCGAAGCGGTCCTCCATCTCCCGGAGCTGGCGTTCCAGAGACTCGTTCTCAAAGAGAAGAGGCGACACCGAGTAATGAACGTCAACATCGAATGTAGCAGACTGTAGTTTACTGAGGCTGTTTTCATGTTCTATATTGAATACTTTGCTTCCAATGCAAATACTGAGGAAGCAATAAAACAAAAGTGTCACAGTCTTAATAAAAATGTATCATTTAATTTATTACAAATCATCTAATTTTACTGAATAACTATAGTTGATCACAGATAGATCAAGTACCATCCTAACACGCTGTGTTTTCCGAGGTCAGGTCAACTTACTGTCCCTCTGAGAGCCTCGAGGTCGCAGGTCACCACTTGGATCTGACGCCGGTACTCATTGGCCTCCTGTTTGGCTTGGCGCAGGGCTTCTGTGTTCCGATTGGCTGCATCCGTCAGGTCAGCAAACTGCGTACAAAGGCAAACAGTCTAAAAGCCTGCAAGTGTCTCCTCAAAAGAACACACTTCATGTAAAGCAGCTCTTTGAGTTCTTCAGTTCTTCTGACCTTGGATCGGTACCACTCCTCCGTCTCCTGCATGTTTGTGGAGGCCATAGTTTCATATTGGACCCTGATGTCCCTCAGAGCAGCAGTCAGGTCTGGTTTGGATACGTCCAGGTCAACGTGCACCTGTTGGGCCGTGATATGCTCCTGTAACTCACGCAGCTCCTGCGAGGGGTAAAGGTGAAGGAAGAATTTAAGACAAACGTGTGGTTAAAGCTACATGTGGTGGTAGTCAAAGTTGGTTGAGCATGCTTTTTCCTCAAATTTAATTTTTACCTCCTCATGAGTCTTCTTCAAAAAATCTATCTCTTCCTGCAGAGAATCAATCTTCCTCTCTAACTGGACCCGATTGAGACTCGCCTCATCCATATCCTATGCAGAGAAGGAGGTACACCGAGGGAAGAGGAGGATAGTCGTTAATGCTACATACATGTATTCAGAGAAACATCAGCTGAATTATATACCTGTTTGAAGACATTCAGATTGTTTTCTGCATCCTGTCGGAGGCCAATCTCATCTTGCAGCCTGAGTAAAAGAAAAAAAAAATCTTAAAAGAAATAAAGTGCTTCTCAGGTGATCGTTGATTCAAAATCACACAAAACATCCTGCTTAATTTCATTCGGCCAATAAAAATAACTTTAATACTGTACTTCAGTTCATGTAGGTTACTTCCATGTTGACAAACAATTAAACACATCATACATCACAACACACATATCAATAACATATTTTCAAACAACAATAATCCACCATGAGATTGTTTCTTGAGCTCCTGCTTGTCATTTATTTCTGTCTACTTCCTCTGCTTTGTTGGGCACCAATAGTAAAACAAAATCCAGCATACCATTTCCTGCAACTCAAATAAGCCATATCAACAGTCAAACTATGCAAACTGAAAAGCGATTTGTATCGTGAGCGTCCTCGTGCTTGGCGAGGCGACGGGGGCTCAGCTGAAAGGGCAGCTTCTGCATCGTTACACATTCACTCCAGTCTAACAGCCAGAGGCCTTTCCCACGGGATGGAGCTCACACACAAGTGCACAAAGGGTGCATGTGTGCACGCACAACCTCACAAGCAGACACACACGCACACACACACACACACACACACACCATACTGCAATCCATCTGAGACTTGGAAACGTAAATGCCCAGACTTTGGGTAACATCTGTAAAGCTGCATGCAGAGTTTGCTGAATGGAATCACAAAAGAGACCTTTGCTCGTCTTGGCCACGGCGCCGCTATTCACTCTGCGCTCTTTCAGAGGGTCGAGAGGAGTCGACTTTTACAAACTCAAGGACATTAAATCACTGGATGTCCTTGCTTAATTAAATTAAATAAGATTCATGCCCCACTGCTCTACGAATGAAAATAAACTGGATTTGCGAGTCTCAGTAAGTGGAGAGAACATCTGCCCGTCTGCTTCCTTTGTGGACGGCTGCCATTGTGTTTGCCTCATTCCTCCACACTCACTCAATGGCAACAAGGGGTTCAGTCAGGATCAAGTTTGTAAAGAGGGACCGGGGAGTACAGCTCGGAGGTCTGCATTCCTATGAATCACAGACCAACCAAATCTGCATATATATAGATGCATTCTTTAAAAGAAAAGTACCTGGTATGCAGCAAAATATGTCTCATTGTATTTTAAGACACCTCAGATCCAAGCAAATACAACTATTTTTCTACCGTGCTGGTATTTTACTATATGTGAAAGCAACTAGTGCACTGCATTAACATAAAACTGGGCAAAGTTTGACCATTGGGACATAATTCTCAGCAACATAGAGGCTGTAGTGACACATGGGATTGTTACTTTGAAACAAAAAGATGCATAGATGAGAAAAACTGAAAAAAATGCACACTTCATAGGAGATGAAAAATAAGTAAAGCAAAGATTTAGCCCCAGATTTAGGGACACAGCAGTAAGGGGTTTGGTACTTATTTGCTTGCTGTCACATGACCTTTTTATAAGTTCATCTAAATATTAAACAAGCACATGTGAAGGTATCTTCTAACCTTCTTTATGCTTTAAATGCCTGTTTCTATCGTCCGCAAGGCCGTGCAGGACATTGTCTTCATTTAGATGTGCAATGGGCACAGCACGCCTGTGACTAGAGCAATCCTTTGCATTAAATAAGACATACCAAGGTAGTGCTACTGTGTGACTGCATCCCTACCATGACCCTCCACCGGCATGACCCTCCACCCGCCCTGCCGTATCCTACCTCTGCTTGAGCATGGTCACATCTGCAGCCAGGTTGTCCTTCTCTATCTCCTGCCGAGCTTTGCCAGCAGTGAGACCGTCCACCTGCCTGCGCAGCTCTCTCAGCTCCTCCTGGTAGATGTCCCCCAGGCGGCTGGGCTCCTTCCCCTTAAACTGGTTCAGCTCTGCCACCAGCATTTTGTTCTGCTGCTCCAAAAGGCGCACCGTCTCTATGTAGCTGGCGAAGCGGTCATTCAGGCCCATCATCACCACCTTCTCGTTGGTGCGCGTCTCCTTGTACTGGGCCTTCATCAGGGAGTCGGCTGAGAAGTCCAGCCGGTCGACGGGGCTCCCCAGGTGCAGGGCCGGGTTGGTTGAGCCCAAGGTGATCCGGGCCATGGGGCTGGAGTAGGTGAGGTTGCGGGGGGTGCCATGCCAGGAGAGGCGGTTGGAAGAAAGGCTGCCAATTCGAGCTCCAGCGCTGCCCGAACCCTGAGGTCCGAAACGCTTCCTGTACGAGGACTGGACTCTCGGACTCTCCATGATGTGAAATGAAGCTAACTCGGGGTGCAACCGGGGCTTTTATAGAGGCAGGCGAAGCCCCCAAGTCCAAAGGAGAGAGGCCACGGGGACCACAGAGAGAAAGGAGGGTGGCAGGCAGTGAATGGGACAACAAGTTAGAGCGAAGGGGTGGTTTACATGACACTCACAGAGTGTGTGCCAGGGATTGTCTGTGCTCGTCCACTCAGCTACAAATGTTTCTTGGCTTTCTCTCTTTCACTCTCACGCTCTCTTTACGTCTTTCTAACAAGGCTTCATTCCTTTTTTACCCTATAAAAAAAATCTATTCCAGCTCAATGAAAAGGAATTCGTGTGACAGGGTGACAGGGTGTGACAGGGTGTGGTCACCAATTCAACCTGAGCACACTAGAGCTCATACAAAAAACAGAAAGTTTGAAGGGATGGAGCCATCGGGAAGAGATCTTCACTCTAGTGAGAGAGAAAGCAACAACAGAATCACGGTCAAAGCAAAACAAATGGACTCACAGGCCCTAGCGTGATATCAGATGTTTTGGTTTGTTGCTGCACAACGTCCAACAAATAGCCCCGCAGGATATGATGCTATTACACTTGGGGTCCCACTGAGGAGACAAACAGCCTGTGGAGGACAGAACCGGGGGGATTTTTCTTCTCCCCTCCTGAGATCATGGTCACATAACAACCTACAATTATTCACTAAACACGTGCCGGCTCTGATAGAAAAAGCTTTATTCAAGGAATTACACTAGCCTTTGATAAAAGTATCGCTTTTCCATCTGTTTACTTTGTTTAAAATCAGGTTATTACATATATATTATTCGCTCAGGTGCACTAATACTTTTCATGAAATATAGATATAATAATCAATTATAATTTTTAATTTTAAATGTAAAAAAACAAAGTCAGCCAACCAACTACAGACAATAACTACTTTCTGTTTTATTTAATTCTGGTGAGAAGTGAAACAGAAATAAAGTTAAAATAGAAGCAATGGATGTGAATTGTAACATCATGAAAATAAGATTACCAAATATTTGTTACACTTTTTTGACTGACTGGTGACTACTGCCAGGGTTAAATATTTTTTGGAATGTGATTAAGGTTAACTTTATGTGTTTTGTTGAATTTGTTGAGTGAAATACATTTGCTGACATGAAAAAGGATATACATTGACTGAACTGAGGTGTTTTCTGACATCCATTAATCCAGTCTTAAATTCCTTGGCACACACACATAGACACTAAATTTAGGTTGTGCTAGGCTATTTGGCACAAAGTCACATGGTGTCTACCAAAGTGTCAAAAGCACCAGAGCCAATAACAAGCAACACCTTGACGATTGTAACGTGTCAATGCTCATGCTCCGATTCCTCAGCTCAGGAACTGGACAAAACAACACCAAACAAAACTGTAGATCATGTTGAAGGAGCACAAGCACGCTTTTATTGTTGCATGGGTAGCTTGTAGCTTGCGCTCACCTCAGTCGGGGTGTTGGACGTCTTGCTCGACTCCAAATACGGAGGGCTGGTTGGGACGTGGAGTAGTGGGAGGGAAGGATAACGGGAGGGGGAACCCCAGGGGGGACTAACATCGGCCTGCGTTACAAAAACATTTTCACCCATTACCTTGACAACCGCCAGGCTGGCCTCCTCAGGGGCCTTCAGCTGATCCTTTTTTCGAAGATTGGATTGGTCAAGATTACGTCCTCCTGGTCTCTCTCCTTCTTCAGGTGAACGTGAATAAAGACGTAAAGTAATTTGACACAAAACTATTTTACAGCATTTAGATCGCATCTCATTCACAATACATTGACCAGCTTACTTAAACACATTCTAACAACCTTGAGCAAGATGATATCAGAGGAGTGAAAATGTATACCAAAACATCTAAAAATAACACTCTCTTTTGATAAAATTGACGGAAAATATTCTAAATCTATTATCTCTCCAAAACTCATTTTATTTTATTAATTATTCTTAGATGAATTTATCACCACAAGAGACAGAAGATAAAGAACATTGCTAAAACTGTACAGCACCCACATGGGAATCTTCCAGCATTAATTTAATGCATTGCTACAGGTAGTAACACTACAACAGCAGTGTGGCATAAAGGACTTCTTTGTTACTGGGTCATAAAATCCCAGCGAGTGGAAACCAGTGGTACTGGGAGACAGTGAATGAAGCACCGCATCACTCTGCTATCTGGCCTCCGAGTGTTGTTCCTGCTAAGGAAGAAAAACAACAACACGGTGTCTTGAATTCAAATCGGTTTCTGTTGATAGAGGTTAAATGAGACGATCCACTGTACGCCAGGCAGAGATCAGTTGATTTAAAAGGCTCCATCGCTAAGGATTACTGCCGGGGTTGCATCATTAAGTTGACACTAATTGTTTCAGCTCTGTGGATGTTTTAGACCATCACTGCTGTTGCCTCAGAACTGGTCACTGAGGTAATATGCGCCGAAGATTAAACATTCGCAGAGAGAGAACAAGGGCAGCGGTGCAGAGACTTCCCTCCCTGCTGCTGGAGTCACCGAGGGCCAAGTCAAACAGCTGATTCATGTGTCCGACATGAGGAGACATTGGCAGGACTTACAAGGGGAAAACGGTGTGGGGCTGAATCTTAATGCTGCTGGACTCTCTCTGATCTCAGGGAACACGGCTGCAGCTAAGTTTCACTGTTGCTTCATGCTCTGCGCTCTTTTTACTACTCAGAAAGCCGGGTGTGAACCTGTTCAACCTCACCGAGGCCGCGTACCAAATTGGATTAACAAGCTGGAAACACAAGCGTCTCAGCTCCACCTTCATCGCTGTATCAAGGCCCTCTTTTCCAGGACAGGGTGTAAATTTAAGGAGTCGAAGGTCTTCATCCTAAGTAGTAATAGATTTACTGCAACAAGCGAATATGTTACTTACCATGAATTCCTGTTTAATTTGAAACGCCTTTTTATAATGAACTTGGTCAAGATGGATATATCATTTTCTGTTAGGTAGTTTTACCTCGTATGATACGGATTGCTTCTAAAACTTAATAGTAATACTGAATCAGCAATGAGCTGCGATGGAAACCAGCTTGCTTGATGGATAGATAAGTAGATCATATATGAATCGGCACCAGGAATGCAGGAGGCCAAAATATACCTCACAAACATCGCATAACAACCGCAACGCTAAGACACAAACACGGACTGCACTAACTTTTCAAACATACAGGGTTTCTTCTTAAATGTTGAAACAAACAATGATGATCAAATATTTAAATTGGACCGATCGTGTGCCAGAAATAAGTGTTTTTATTACCTTAGAATGAGCCATTTACCTTTATAAGTGTTTCGCTTGTACAGTGTAGCTCCTCTAGCTTTACCGTGAAAATGAGCTCAAAAGTAATACAACAACCACATTATCAGCTTGTGTATTGTAAAAGAAAAGGGCAAAATACAACAGAGGACATAAAAAACGACCTGTCTAAAGCAAAGCATCTCTGCGTAAAAAAGGCCCTTTGTTCAATCTGCTAAACCATCTCACAGCCAGACACGGTTGTGGAAATCTCTCCTTCCTGTTTCTGCCCCTTGTTTTCCTTCATGACAGGAAAAAAAAAAGAGTGGAAGAAAACAAAATGACGGGGAGAGAGGGGAAAAACTGAGTGCATCAATTGAGCAGCTTATTACTGCCAACAATGAGGTGGTCTTTCATTGACTGGACTTAATGAGCCGGGACGACTGCAGCTGTGAGAAGGGAGAAACAATTTTTTTGAAAACAATTTATTTGTTTTGTAGCGAGCGACATACTATTCTTTTCTTATTGTAAAATAAAGTTGATACATTAGACTTTGCACTGCAAGTCCCGTCATGATACATAATCATACATTTAAATATATAGATCTCTTAAAAAAAAAATACTTTACTCATTTGCTTACCACAGGGTCCTTTGCCTCACTGTCTTTTCTTAAAATCTATTTGCATTTGTACACATTTAAGCTGCCTTTAGCCAGTGGCCCCATTGAAAGTCCTCATGTTGGCCTTAAGGCAGCAGTGAGCCCCTTTGCCCAGAAAACGATTGAAGACTGGACTCGTCTAGACCCCGGGATAAACAAAGTCGTCTGTGGAATCCAGCACTGGCTCCGGTCCTGCTCGTCTTTGGCCCACACACAACCTTTAATTACATGTTAGTAATACTCGAATCCCATATACAATAATCCCAACAGTTAGGCCTCAAAAGGTTTCATTCGTATGGCTGAATGATTTCCGTAACCAGTCAGGTAACACTCGTTTAAACCTATAGCAAAGGGTGGAACTTTTTTGTGTGTGTGATCTAGAACAAGAGCCAGGCAGCCAGAGTTTGTTTTCCACCCATTTAACATTTACACGTTCTGTAATGTCTGCAAAACCAGCTGCTCTAAATGATTTACTTTTACAGACCAAACGTCCTGAAAGTATCATTAGATTTGACACAGTCTTAATATAATATACATACTATATAATGTATATAATATATACATAATATACACACACAGATATATGTATATACATATATGGAAATATTTTTTGCTCATAAAAATCTAATTGGGATGAACATGGAAATATAAATAAAAAAAAAAGAAATTCACATAAAGTAAAAAAAAACTAAAAAAACTCCACAACATTAATTTCGATCAAAAGTGCATCTGATCTAAAGCAACGTTTTTTCAGTGAGGGATTTTGGGTCCAGGCACAAATCAACAGTACGGTCTTTGGCAAAGGAAATATATTTCCAAATGAGTTTTTCATTTTAAATTATAAAAAGCATCATGCTGTTTGGTTTCACAAGTGTAAAAGTCTATGGCATATTTCATCTACCGCTTCTGATGCACTTTTTGGGCTGAGGTAACCTTTGACGATGGGGATCTATAAAAGTAGGAAGGCACTTAGAAGGATAAGACACTTGCTTTGGTAAAAAGACAATTTAAAAGAAATCAGCTCAAACTCAGCTCCTCTCGGACAGTCATGCTCTTTTTGGACAACAAAATCAATATATTCATTTAATATTTTCAAATGTCAAACTCTCAAACTGAGGCTGTTGGCTGTTGTGCATCTTGTTCGATTGAGGGTACAGCGAGTGAAGAACCTCATTGGGCACTTATTTATTGTCACTTGTGGAATTGCTAAACCATGTGAAAATAATTCTTAATTCTGAAGGTCTCAGACCGAAACACAGAAACACATCTGGTGTTGCTCCTCGGATGTACACAGACAAGCAAAGATCTAAACAGGTGGAATTTTCCGTTAAATAAAACAAGACAGACGCAAGTTTGAGGGAAAAAAAAAAAAAAAGAGAACAATCCCACCCGATAAACACTGTTAAGCACCGGCGGTGTGCTGTAGCTTAAAAACGGGAACACAAGAGAACACGATGAAGAAGACACGACATGTGCAAGGCTTGAAAGCCGCTGCCTTCGGAGTGCATGATTTGGAGCGCATGCATACGTGCACTCGTCTCTGTGAAAGCATCCAGGGACTTAATGCGTGTGGGGTTTCCCCCGTGTGGTCACTCTCACGAGTGCTCAGTTCTCAAGGCTTCGCTGACTGCTGCAGACAAAGGCTCCTCGTTATCCGGGTCTGAGCTCTGGCAGATGCTCGGTGAGTTTAACACTGATCTTCCGGATCAGTTCCACGGACGGGTGTCAAAGAGGTACTACGGATACTGCTGAGGCTACTCTGTGCTGAGGAGTTCACAAACCAGGCCGGCTTCAGCACAGAATCTGGGAGAAGGGGCGCCTGAGCAGCTCCTCTGCGCTGGGCCTGTGTTTGGCCTCCACAAAGATGCAGCTTATGAAGTCCCGTGCCTGCTCGGAGGTGTGCGAGGGCAGCGCCGGGTTGGTGGGCTGGGTGGCGATCTTGAATATGGCCGCCATGGCCTCGAATTCAGCCCACGGGGGCTTTTCCGTCAGCATCTCTACCACCGTACAACCGAGGCTCCTGTCAAAGAAACGCACCATTTGCTTGAATCGGCAGTGGAGTCACACGACATGCTGAAACGTATAGCAGGTGTTAACGGCTCGGTTTACAGGCTTGTTTTGAGTGGAAAACTGCGGAGGGCCGCCTGCACTCGTTTGAGAGGTACAAGCCCTCCTGGGAGCATTACTCCCCCTCCAACCTGGGCTGAGAACTTGGAACATGCCAACCTCTGTTACGACCTGTCTGCCTGGCCTTGAGCCAGTCCCATCACTCAAAGTAGGTCCCCACCCAATCAGATTGCATAAGGGAATGTTTTCTGCTCTGTGTGTGGGGAACCGGGAACTTTATTAAAAAGTTCTGCCTTAGGGGGAATGATCTTATGATTCTGCCCAGTGCTCACATAAAAAGAACTTTCAGTCCCTTTCAAACTAAACCATTTGGCTGGTAAAGTGTTGCTTATGTACAGAAAAGGCCATGATTTACATTGTTTGTGTATGTTGAGACGTGCACGTTACTGGGATTACTAAAATCATGGGATGATGTTGTAGATGGCATTGCACCGCCGTAAAGAATCTCAGGATGTGTTTGGCTTTGATCAAACTTCTGTTCTCCGGCGTGTCTTACCAGACATCAGCCTTCCTGCCGTAGCCCTCTCCACTAATGACCTCCGGGCTCATCCAGTAGGGGGTGCCGGTCACTGAGCGGATGCCGGTTCCGGACATGCAGATGGTCTGCAGCCTCTTGCTGGCGCCGAAATCTCCGAGCTTCACGTTGCCTTCCGAATCCCGCAGGATGTTGGCGCCTGAGTTGACACGGAGCATGTAAATATTCCATCGCACTGATCAGGGTAACGCTCGAGCTTCTGTGGGCTAACTGGACTACCTTTGATGTCCCTGTGTACGATCATGTTGCTGTGCAGATAGGACATGCCCTCCAGGATCTGTCTTGTGTACTTCCGGGTGACGTTTTCTGTCAGCGCCCCGTAGGCCTTTAACTGGTCTTTGACTGAACCCTGATATAAAAAAAGAGAAAAACACGTGCTTGACACAACAGCACACAAACCAACAATCTACCACATCACTGAAGGTCTCACCCCGTAACAGGGGGAGCAAAGTTCAGGTGCGGCACCTCGGTGTTATGCATTTTATGGTAGGGGCAGTGTAATGTAACAGGTCTTTAGAAACTGTAGAGTTACAGGAACTAAACTCAAAAACGTCATGAGAACGGATTGTTGTTCTCCATTTTGACCTAACAATATATGCAATTTAGCTCATCAATTTCCCGTTCCGGTGCTGCCTGTTTTAAGCCGTGACACTAACAGCAGCGTGGACTCACCCCCGGCATGTACTCCATGAAAATAGTGAGAGTCTTCTCATTGTGGTCCCTCAGACAGCCGTAATACTGAACAATGCGCTCGTGATGCAGATTTTTCAGCAACTGGATTTCACACTCCAAAGCGCTGACCTCCTGTGGAGACACGCAGAGGAGCAGGGAAATCAGCCACTGAGCGATCACACAACCGCTCAGACATTCAACACGAAAAGGTGCCCTCTCTGAACAGGGGCTTACACGTGGAAACCAGATGCATTTCCTGGACGCGGTGGAGCCACCGAGGCTCCTTCATATCTGATCCCACCGATGACAAACAAATGGAGCCACAGACACAGTGATTTACGGCTGCATGTGAAGACTACCGAAAGGGAAACCTGAAGCGGACAGTGAAGGAAATCCAATAGCAGCGTTCCCCGAAAGGAGTTCCTGTGTTTACTTTGAAGAATGAGGCCAATACATCGGGGGAGACAGAGGGCGCTAAAAGTAATTTGGTTTAATGGAAACAAACAATCATAACTGCCACAAGCTGAGGGTGGGGGTGTGTGAAGTGGTGAAGTGAGGCCAAGGCACTGCTGACCCGTCACCTCTCACCACCACCGCTTCCCTCACAACACTCGGCTCCTTTCAGATACAGGAAATGACAGTGCGTGTTTTCTCTGAAGACAGGAAAATACATTAAAATGGGGGAGGGGAGGTTAAGGGAGGAAAGAAAACCTTCAATAGATTCCCCTTCTTGAGTTAATCAATCTCCTTCCTGCAGATTTATTATTTAATTTATGTGGTAAGGAATTAAAATAAAGTTTATGTGGCTCGACACCTGACTTAAGACCAAGAAAATGTAATTGATTGAATAATCAAATGCTCGGTTAAGATAATAATTTGCAAACCAGCATGGTGCCCTGAACAGATTAACATGCACAACATGAGGTAATTCCTGGCACTTTTACAGTTGGGCGGTGGTGAAAAGTTGCAGATTTGTTGTTAATCAACAAAAGACTTTAAAAAATCAACCACTGTTACAGTAAAAGGAAATGCCACTATTTCCTGACAAAACCAGCACACTGATTAATGTGCACAAAGATGTGGCAGAATGTCAGGAGGTTCCACGTGAATAAGTAACAGCGTGGGGGGGCGAGACGACCGAGCATTCTGTCTCTCTGAAAACAGGAGAGGTTGATCTATCCGTGTTGGTGTCGCACCTTGCTGGTCTCAGGACTCTCGGGATCAAAGTGAACCTGCTTGGCAGCTAGTTCCCTCCCAGTGTCCACGTCGTAACACAGGTACACGCGACCGAACGCTCCCTGGCCCAGAAGCTTCCCCCGCCGCCACGTCATCGGAGCACTGGGGGCTGAGGGGGAAAAAAATAAAAATACAGCAATTCATATGAATTTGCACTTTGATTTTAGTATTTTTATTATGATATCAGTATCTGTACTGGCCCTTGAACGCTGCAGCGAATCAGACAAAAACTAACTAACTAACTAATATCGGGCGAGAGACGGGGTACACCCTGGATTGGTCACTAGCCAATTTTGTTTGGAGTTATTCGAACACTCACACTTATGCGCCACAGAACGATCTTGGGGGCGCAGCCTGCCGTGAGCGTCGACCAGCTGCCAGCTGCCCAAACTCTCCTCGCTGCCATTGAGCGACCGGCGTGACGGCACCAGCGTGAAGAGGTTCCCCTGGGGGCGACGGATCCGCGGAAACGTCCGGCGGCCTGGAGGAGGGCGGGAAAAAGGCTGCCTGAGATTAAACAGCACGCGAGGAACAGGAAATACAACAAGTAAATCACATAGAGCGGAAGATAGTGATGGTCTTACCTTCACTGTGGTCTTTATGGTGCAGGGAGACATGGTACCTACGAGGAAAGGTGCCTCCTTTCCCCGCTACCCTGTCATATACATGATTCTCCCTGTCTGAAAAAGGACATATCCAGAGGTGAAAGGTCAGCTGGATTACTGTGTAATTCTAGCGGTTTTGCTGACAACAAAACCATGACATCCTGTTTAACTCATCCTTGCAACTTCTTCATCAAATCATACATGTTTTTGGTTTACATTGCGTTGCTTATTTAGTTGTAAACCCAAACTTCCCAAGCATCTCTTACAACCAGTCTTAATACATATTTTAAAGGAAGTTTGAAAAAAAAAAAGAGGCTGTCCCAAGGCTTTTGTGGGACGGAGGAGAGCGCTTTTCATGTAGACACGCTCACCTGAGCCCTCCTCACGGTTATCAGGGTAACTCTTGGCTCTGTGCATGCGAGACCTCCTCAGTGAAGGGCTGTGAAAGGGAAGGAAGGAAGAAGTATTTACATTCAACAGTTTTGTGTTTTTTGTTGTCAGTCAATGGAATGTAAAGATTTTACTCCCCACCTGTCGGAGTTGCTGTCCAGAGACTGACAGCTTCCAGAGACGGAGTTTTCTGCACTGCTCCAGGGATCCAGCACCTGCAAGGGGCACGGTGGAAAACAACAACAACAACACATTACAAGTAGAAAAATCCTCCCGAAATCTGAATTTATGTTTGAGAACTTTGAAAACGTGAGCCCGTATTTTCTTTTTTGTGGAACAGCTATGCTGGCAGTTTATAGTTGGAGAACTCTCTGGATCTACAGACGGCTTTGTTAAACCTTTTGCTCCCAAATTAATGGCATTTCTTAGAATTTACACATTCCAAAAAGATACTTTAACAATATCAATAACCATCCATCAAATAATTCAGAAAGGGTCTTGATTTCCAATCTCAAAAGTACTAAATGAAAGCATTGTGCGTTCTGTATCTTACGGTAAACTTCCCCCACTATTGAAGCAATGACTCACACACTGATCGCTGGTCTCGGGGATGAACTCCCCCTCACTGTTTATGCTGGTGTAGGAGCCTTGGCGAGCAATTCTCTGTTGGCGCTCGGGCACATAACCGGGAGGTGGCGAGCTGCGTCCTGTGTTCTGAGAACCTGGGATTAGACGCAAGTTATGAGCAGAGAAGAAACATTAAAAACATGAGCAATAAAAATACAAACATAAGCCCTGAGCGACTGAAAATGGGAATGAGGAAATCAGTTAGGATGATCATTTTGTTAGATGCAATTGTTGAGACCGCAACACATGTGTATCATTCTCACACTGTAGTCATGACTCAAAATAATTATACAATAGTTATAATAATACAAAATACCCTCATCCTAAACCGGACCAGTGGTGCTCCACACAAATAGCATTCTTTAATCTGATTGGCTGTTGTCCAGCAGTCTTGTAACGGTGAACAGGAAAAGGAAGTGGAACCATTGCTAAAAGAGGAAGCCAAAGAAACATCAACCACAGAGAGAGCGAGAAAGAACACGACAGACGGGGGAATCAAGGCAGTAAAAACAATGTGCCGTCAGCACGACGCCGTGCCAGCTCCCCGTAACAAAACGTTAAGACTGAGGAGAAAATAAAAAGGCTGGATATACTCCTTGGGATGTACGTGAACCATTTGGTTCCAGATAAGATTAGAGAGGAGTTTGTATCAGCTGAGCATGCGTACCAGTAGACAGGTGGCGCCCCCTGGGCTCGGAGGATTGATACGCCGTGCTGACGTCTCCAGTGGACTGGGAGGACTTGATCCTCACCTGCTTACACGGAACGTGGTGGGAGGGGGAGGAGGCCTGCAGATGGAACAGGGAAGGGAAACAAGGTACAAGTTAAGTTAAATAAGGCGTTAACCCAGGATTAAAAACATCCGCTTCAGGTCAGCAGCACAGTTAATGAGGAACTTTGATTTTACACAACACCGCAGTGAAGAAATGGAGAGTTGTGCAATGGTACGCTGTGAGCCTACGCCCGGTGTGCTGGTGTCTCACATTGCTGTGCTCCGGAGTGAGCAGCAGGATCCTGATGCTCTTCATGTTGGAGCTGCGGTCCAGCAGGTCGATGGCCTTGTCCAGGTCATCCTGATCTCGCAGAGGGATGGACAACTACAGTGATATGAAACAAAGTCAGATATATGAACAAACACACAACATGACTGCTCATAAAGAACCCGTCGTGAAAAGTGACAATTATTTTTTATTGTACAACAATTAGGACAATTGTGTGTAATTATCTACAGACAATAAAATAAAATAATTACCTCATTATTCATATAATGCAGGTCCAGCTGCTGGCCAAAGACAGTCGTGACTTTCTGCTGGACTTCCTCAAACTGCACAGGCCGTCCAAAAACCAGGATCCTGCACATCACACAAATCACACAGAAGGACGTATTATGAGAAGGCCTGTGCCAGCTGCTGATGGAAACATTCACATGTGGAGGCAAAACTTGTGTGCAGAATCCTCCAAGTACACCTTCGCATATTTGTGGTTGGTGCTGGCGGCCACAGACGAACTGCACCCCCCCCCCCCATACCCCTCCCTACCTCCCTCCATTCCCCAGCTCATATACCAGTCTGCAGTAAGTGCTGCTGTGTGAGATGTGCTCTTTCTCATGAACTGGAACATGTGACAAGATCGGCATGCCTGAGTGATTGTGTTTATGTGCGCGTGCTCGCTCATTTGTGCACAGATGTATGTCGATTTTTCCCCCACACAATAAAACAAAAAACTCACCTCCGTTCTCCAGAGAACTCAAACTTTATCCTGACATCGTCCTGAGTGCAAAAAGAAGCAGGAATGTCAAAGCCCACAAAGGAGGTCCTCACAGTGCAACCACAAAGGCTGTGCAGATATCTTTAGATAAGTAGAGATAGCCATATTTGTGAAAGAAAAGACCTGCACGTGTGCTCCCTTCACCGGTCACTCTGCACTTCCTCCACAGCTAAATTATTTGTGAAAAACCCACTTTGACTCGTAGCAAGTTCTACCTCAAGTTGTTGGAGATCATGCTTCCCAGGGGGACCATCTCTGGTTGTAAGCAAACACAACATTGAACAAGAGTTGTCGGCTTTGGCTATTCTGTGTGGCTGCAGGCTGCTGCAGTAACGAATGAGTGTGGGTGGGCGACTGGTCACACAGTCAGAATGTATTTTTAGGAAAGAAATAACTGGATTTAAGAAATGTTTGGGTGGCTGTCTTGTTGACTGGGTGGTAAAACACTAAGAAACAAGAGCATACCTGCAAAGGCGATATCCAATAACACCTTTTTTTAACCGCAGCAACGGTGCAAAATTAGATATTTATGGTTGACAGAGCAGTGGTTATGAAGATAAACATTTTTTTGTTAGCATTCAAGGCCATCCTGATTTCTAAATTTAG
The DNA here is from genome assembly GCF_964276395.1 of Gasterosteus aculeatus. Taxonomy (NCBI): domain Eukaryota; kingdom Metazoa; phylum Chordata; class Actinopteri; order Perciformes; family Gasterosteidae; genus Gasterosteus; species Gasterosteus aculeatus. The sequence continues at coordinate 9,010,119 of NC_135699.1, read as the reverse complement.
GGTAAATAACGCTGACTACAACGCAAAGACTCGCAACGGTTTCATTTTGGAGCAGATATCAGCCTGTTTGCAGAGATGCAACTGTGTGATAAGTGGCAGTGAGGACTCACGCTGTGGACTGTTGGTCCATCCTCGCCTTAACTACTGCCGACTTCATCACAACTTCCATCGCTGGTGAGGGACACTTCAACAGAATACATGGCTGTTGATGGAGTACTTTACGGGTTAAACCGTCTCAGAGTGACCTGCCTATATTTGATTTCTTCAGACCTATTCAACTAAAAACACTTTGAATGCATTTCGTTTTGAAGACAACTTTGATTAAACGTGCCATTCTGCACGCAACCGAGACGTTTGAGCTACAGCTCGCACCGAAATCTAAGACTGTTGGAATGCGACGGCATACGCGGCCTTACAATAACAGAAGACATTTCAGTAATTTATGGATGTAAAACTGGTATACGACGACCACACGGCACAAGCCTGAGCTCCTAAACCACCTTCTAAAATGTTAAGATCGTAAGCCACAGCGCACCTGTCTGTTGGCCTGGGCCGGCGTCTTGGCTTTGCTGGTGTCGTACGACAGAACAGGCTGGCGGCGAGTCATCTGGAGGGCAACGAGGTCTTTCATTATGGAGTGGAGAGCCTGCCTCTCATCTGCGTTGGAACAAACACACAATTTCAAAATGTGAGTTTGGTTAATGAACGACTTTGGTGTGCGTGAGAGTTTGACCGAAAGAGCGAATTGAGCCCTTTGCACTAAAATGTCTGAGCAGAATATTAATTAGACATCTTTTAAACTACGGCCAGATTGAGACGATCCTGTGGCCGGGTGTTCGAGGCAGGCAAGAACAGCAGTGTATTTGATATGCCTATTCCCACGTTTGATCTCAGGGCAAGCTCTGCCTTGGCTCGACTAGCTCACGGAGAGAAAATATTCTCCTTGTGTAGCTTGGAGGGACTTCACACAGCCCCGAACGGCGGAGCCAACCAGACCCCCATCTACATAACGCCGAAAAACCCCAATCCCTCATCCGACAGAGTCTAGAGAAGCAGCTCGCACAGAGTTTGGCCTCGGGAGTTTGGTTTTTGTTGTGTGTGTTTTGAATGTGTGCGTCTGTCGGTCTGTTTTTATCTCATGTTGGGAGGAAGCCGCGCTCCAAATGTCTGCCTAACATCAGAATTTGGAGGACTTACTCATAGTGGCGATGTTTGCGTACGCGGTCCGCAAAGCAGTCTTCAGAAACGCGTCTGTTGTGCCAAACCGCCCACAGCCTAAAAAGGGATGAAAGCAAAAGTCAATTAGTCAAACAGACTAAAAAGGGATGAAAGCAAAAGTCAATTAGTCAAAAAGACTAAAAAGCGCGGCCCTCTTTGTGTTCACGTTGCTTTGCTGGGAGACGTAGCAGGAGGACGAGAGTCATGGAGAGGGACAGGAGACAACGCAGAACAAGAAGGTTCTTAGCTAGTCGGACAGAACGCGCCAGTATGCAGGTCAGTACCTCGGCCCATGAAACATCGCTTCACTTAACTGCACTTCAACTGCATTAAGGTATCAAGTTCATCACATCACATGAACTTAATGTGGCTTCATGCACAGCACATGATCCTTGCAGGCAAGTATAAAAAACATGGAACCTAAGCCTGCAGAGTGCATACTTATAGATTTGCCAGACTGAGCGGCACGAACCCTGAGTGAATGAGAAAACGTGCAGCGTGCGTGAGTCTGTGCTTTGTGCGCTTTGCCCATCAGAAAGAAAGACAATTGGAAACGGCTGAAGCTCAAGCTGCCCTGGCAGCAATCAGTCTGGCACAGTTCATACGGGAAGAATGTTTTCTACCATTTTAAATATCTACCAGCTTTAGACTTCTCTGATCACATGAGCTGAAGAAAGCATAACTGCGTTGTGTTATAGCTCCATTGTTGGTGTTCACACGGCAATATTATGGGCCCATATTAAAGGCGTTAATATTATGAACTGATTTCTTTCAATGGAGAGTCTCCCTTAAGTTTCTCCCTTTGTTCCAATAAATAATTGGATTCGAACTGATACAAAAAAAGAGAACTTAACTCAACTACAGTAGATTATACAGGATGACTGTAAGGGAGTTAAAATGAAAACAAAAGACAATCACTGGATCAAGTTGGTGTCTTTGCTCAAAAAACCCATCTCTGCATAATAACTCACAGCACCGACTGTGGTGACACTGTGCCGCTGGATGCTGACTTGCTGGCCTGGTGTGAACAAATGTAACACACATTGATGGAGAGACTGATCCACTTGGTAAGATCAGTACACAGCTGTGTGGCAGTGGACTGGTGCATGCCAGAACTCTGCCATAACGCTCCTTGTTAGCTCACAGCGTAAGTGTTTAGTGTGCCAGGAAAATAACTACATGTTTGGTCTGACCATGAGCCAAAGCGTGCATATACACGGCCGTGTACGGTCACTGCAGATAAGATTAGCTTAGTGGCGTAAAAAGTGATTGCAGAGAGAGATATAAACCAGAGTCCAGTTAGCAAAGCAAGCGCTGCACCTTGACGCGGGGTTCAGTTTGCCCAGAATTACCCCGTCACAAATCAACCCATCCGTAGGTGGGGAGCGTGAAAGGACAACAACGAGGCAGGAAAATAATAGAAAGCGAGAGGAGCGACGTCTGAAGATGGAGCCCACAGAGGAGGCCGCGGCCATCTCTAATGGGCGCCACCGCTACCTGAGGCAACTCTTTGACTGTGGACTTCTGGGTAATGATCACCCACAGGAATGCCGGGCATGTCCGCCCGTGGCCGTCGGAGCGCTGCCACGCTGCTTTTGAGCTTCCGCTACTTTCATGCTCCCCCTGCCAAAGGAATGGTGTCCAAATACTTTCGTTCCCTCCGACCCCATACACACCATGTGTCCCAAAGGGAACCTCGGGTCTGCAGAGAGCAGCCCGACGTGTGAACTTCAAGGGATCCCTGAAGTCCCTGCAACAACTTGAGCGATGTGTCCATATAGGCTGTTCCTTTCCATGCCTACCCGTAATCTGAATGACCTCCCAGGTGGAATGTGCGGAATTTAATGGAGAAGGAGGCTGTGCTCTACTAGTCCGATCAGCTGTGCCTGCTTTATTTTTATTGTATCACATTTCCAGGACTAGCAGGATTTACATGAATCCCCCCCTCCACCCCTCTGGTCTGTCTGCTTTGAGAGGTGTTTAGTCTGAGGCTGTTTTTCCCAGGCACGACTCTTTCTGTTTTCAGTCCAGTCGTGGATCTGGACCAAGCAGAAGTCTCCTGGTCCGATGTCTCTTCTGTTTCAGGTGCACACGTGTAACCCACCACATTTAAATATTGCAATCTCGACAAGAAGCTAGTGCTTGCCTTGGCTACAGTTTCAAATGCGCTTTGCAGTGTTTAATGTACATACAGATCCTTTGAAATACAAACATTTCAAAAGTTTATGAATGTATTTTTTTAATCTAAAATTCTAATTTCTTTAATTTGAAAAATAAAAATGAAAGTTACTTTGCACTTAAAAGACTAAAAGCAAGAAGTCGCTGGATGTTTACATTGTGCAAATCAGTTTGCGCAAATCAGTTTGCTCATCTGTTGTGTGGACGACAACTAAACAACTCGATGAAGGTTTTTTTTAATCTTACTGATGCTATTGTAAGTTTTTTTTACAACGCTAATTGCAAACGCAGCTGTCAAACTGACCTCTTCTGGTTATCAAAAAGTAAAAAAAAAAATTTCTTTACACTTTCAAAGTGTTCAGCCAAAATACTTGTGTCGTACACACAAGTACACATTCAGCTCTGTGTGTGATTGCGGGTATTAATTTGCTGTGTTGTCAGATTTCCCTGAGCTGCTCTGATTTTCAAACGTGGTTGTTGCATCAAGTCCTTTGAATGTTGAAGTCACGTCCTCTGAAGGTGAATTTAAGGGCTTCAACAACTGCAACAATTTAAGAGCTTTTTAAATACTCATAACGGTAGTTTTAGACATTGAATTATAGACATTCACGTTCATATAGATGATGTCATACTTTGTTTTTAGCACTGGGTTGCGTTGAGGGGGACCCCAATCACAATTTTCCCCACGCGACCTGAATGCAGCACAATACGCTCCTTGTATACCTGTCATCCCCTTTCACGTGCACCATCCTCACCTGTCGCCGAGACTTCTCCCGCGCGCGCAACCCACCACGCTCACCGGCGTCTCGCGGCACTGATGACGCAGTAGGTCCAGCTGTTGCTCACGTCCATCAGCGTGCCTCAGTCACACCGGGGAGAGGAGAGGGCGAGTGGGGTCTCCATGGCGGGGCCGCCCCCCACCACCCCCGCCAGGTAATCGGTCTTCTTAAACGGGAAAAGAACGAGGCCACACGAACGGATAGTTTCCAGGTAGTAAAAACCCACACATGAGACAGCTGTGAGTTTTTACAGAGATAATATGGATGGAGAGGGGGGGCTACATCAGGCTGCTCCAGCTGTGGCCCAAAGGCAAAGCTCTACTCCGGTCCAGCCGCGGGTCTTTGGAAAACTTAAATTTCCAAAACATGTTCACATTCGTCACACACGATATCGACGTTTTTCAGACGTGCGTGGCGGGGAGCTGGATCCTGTAAAAAGACGAACAAAAAAAACTACCAAACAAGGTGCAACAATAACCGTGTGGCCCTGATGAAATCCATTTATGAGTGAGAGGGAAGACCGAATGATTTCCGTGATTTTTATAGCTTCTCTTCCTGCTAACGTTGCAGATTTCCCTCCTGTGGGTTGCCAGGTTGGAGTCCAGAAAAGTTTAGACTGCAGAGCTCTTTATGTTTTAATGACACTAACGTTACGTCGCACTGCAACTTGAATGCGGACATTAATATAATACAATGCACTACGGCCTCTGACATAAGTCTAATGTAATGACGCAGTCATAACGTCACGCATCTTAAAACAGCTTCTTAAAAGCACAGTTCCCGAGTATTCACGTGAGACCCAAACTGACTCCGGTGCGACGGAAAACAACCGTCTTCGCTGAGGTTCATCGTGTTGTCGCGAGGCGTCCGTGTCCACCGGCGCTCCTAAACTCTCCCGCAGACCAAAACAAAGCGAGGAACGTCCATCTGTCCGACCGTCAAACTTCCTGAAAACATTGGCCACCGGAACGCGCTCTTAAGCTTCCTGCGAGTGGCGAGCGCTCTCCTCCGCAGCCGCGTCCACGTCCTGCGAGCGCTGCGCTCGTCGTCGTCCGTAAGTGCGTGATAACATGGGTTCGTCCTCAGGGGAGGGGAGGGGGGGTGAGGTGGAGGAGGGCGGGGGGGGGGGGGGGGGGGGGGGTTCTGCTTACTTAAACTATCTTGTTTAAATAAAAGCCGTGTGGTGGGCGCGTGCGCGCTGTTAAGAAGTGTCTCTGCAGGCGCGCGCGCGCTCAGCGTGGGGCGGGACCGGATGTGGCGTCGTTTTGTGCTGCTTTCATAGTAAGACGACAAAGACGGCTTCTAAATGTAGTGTACAGGGATAAAGCGGTATGAAAGGAAGATACACAAGTATCTCCAAATAATGGGAAAAAGGTGTTTCTAGCATGTTGGTTCATGATTTAGGCCCTAGGTGTGATTATTATTATTATTAAGGATCAATCCGTCATAATCTCAAGGGTATTCAAAGATCCAGCTATTTTAACATCAATAGCTTGAAACTACTGCATTAAATCAACACCGGCATTTTATTTTTTTTCTCCAAAAGCATGTAAAAAAAAGACAAGAAGAAAGAAAATGCACAAAATGATTGTGTACATAGTCATAAAAAGGGGGCAGGGGACTTTTACATTTTATAATATTACACTTCCATACCACAACTAAGCAACAGAGATAAGGGAGAATAGAGGAAAAGACTGCAAACACAGTCCAAGCGTCCTTTGCTGTAAGGCCACCTCAATCCACAGGTTAACTCTGTACAGAATACATGTTCAAAGATGCATTACATATTACATTTAACATGTGTCTGACAACAGCATTGAAAAGTAAGTCCACATCAAGTTAAGCACAAAAATGAAATGACTCACCGGTGTAACATTTATAACATTACATCGCAATCATTCACCTGAGCCTCTTGGCACCAGCATCAAGTTTCAATTCACAGATTATGTAGTTGTACCGTGGCAAACAGTTCGGGGGATGATTTGAACATTTGAAAAAAGGAAAATATACAATGTGTCACAGATTTTTTGTGGATAAAAGGTGGTTAGATATGAAACATGGCTGCTGGTTGGAGTTAAGTAATCCTATGTTAAAAATTGGGGCTCTAAACTAAGCCAATCAGGTTTTAAGAAGGCATTATCAGGGGATTTATTTGTTAAGATCTATGTACGCAAAAAGGACTTGTTTGAAAAGGTCAGCTATTTATTTCTAAGGCTTCTCTTTAAAAAGAAAGTAGGACATATCCATCTGTTCAAGTGTAGCTTTCTCCTCTGCTCAGCATGCTCAAATTCACAGTAAACCTTTTGTCACAAAAAGTACTTTGCGTCATTCAAGGGTCAGTCAATTCTCAGTGGTATTCAGACATTTTCTAAAATGAATGTAATGTAGATGTGGAAATTTTGCTCAATTTCTTAGGTGTTAAATTTAAAAAAGGTGTCTTGACTGCAGTAGCTGCACTGTGGACCGAGGCCACATATTAAAACACGTTGAATAAAGGCTGTGTTGAGTTCAGGGGCTTTTCTTCCTCACGCTAAACACTACTTTCACACTTTCCCCAGCAGGGGATGCTCTGTACTTGGTTTTGCATGCAGCATGCAGGAGCACGTCAGAGGGACATTAGTGGCAAACCCTCCCTCAGCCACCTAATGCAAATTCACTATCAAGAAATAGGTCCAGTTGCTAAGATGTATTTAGCTAATAAGACAGAAGATAACAACAGGAAGGCATTCATTTAAAAAAGAAACCTGCCCACGCTTAATGAGAGGGACTGGGAGACGAGGGTGGTTGACTAACAATGGATTTTCAAGACACTGTGATTAAAATGGGTCTGTATACGCCACCGCCCCCCAAAAAAAGATGGTCCAGCTACACGGACACTCTCAAATACAGCAGGGGAAAAAATCACCACAAGACACCAACAACTGCCAAAGCGTGGAATGACGAGGGAGGAAAATTGCGTGGCTGCGTCCAACATCTGTGACACAGACATGCAACTGTAGTAATCGATGAAGCCATCAGCTCCCCCAAACAAGGCCTCGGTTTCCCCGTGTTCATCTCGTCTGGTGATCATGCGTGGTCATTTGTGCAATGCTAGAGTACAGTAAGGTGGGGAATGTTCACTAATCACAGAATACAGCTCTACGTACGGATAGTATACAAAACACAATCTGAGAATTTCATTAAAATTTCAACCATCGATAAAAGCTCAGAGGCTCATCTTATGCCCGAGACATCAAATCCAAACTCAAGTGCTTCTAAAAACCTTTTTAAAAGTGATTTTAAATGCATTAATGAAACAAATCATTCACAACACAAAAATATCAATACAGTCATAAGATAAGGCTAATAAGACCCAGTCATTCTAACATGCAAGGATAAGACTCACAGTAAAATAAGAACAAACCGTGGGATGAAGCGGAAGATAACGAAATAAAACTTGAATGAAATCCGAAGAGGTGGGCTGTTGCTGATGTGTGCCGTTATTTTACAGTACTCTGTACCCTGTTTGTTCCTCAAGTATATGAAACCTAACAAACTAACACGACGGTCTGACAGCAAAGTCACAATACTGAGGACTAATACAACTTCTGAGTACTGTTTTGTTAAAGTGAGTGAAACTATGCAATATTATCTTGTATATCCTGGGGTGAAAATTGACCTGAGTGTATGCTCTATTGCCAAACATGGATGCTCTGTGAACCCCTTGGATATGTTTGCCTGAGCATACGGTTTAATTAATAAAAAGGGTGCAAATTAGTAAAAAAGAATGAAAAGCAAAAAAAAAAGTGACTTTTATTATTATTACTATTATTATACTCCTCATACCGGAGAATGCTTTTGGTCACAATCAACTACAAGTTCCAATCAGGAACCCAAAATATATCCACAAAATATATATTTTTGTTGTGTATGGACCATGACTGGCCAGCCATCCCCATGCTGTTTGAGAATGTTTCTGTTCTGATGGCGTTTAAATAGCAAGTGAGCGCGTGGGAGATTTAAAAACGCTGCCTCAGAATGTGAGGCATGCGTTCATCGTGATGTATTGGAGGTGTTAGGAGGAGGAAAAGAAAGAGGCATGGCCGGGATGGCGCACAGACATGACTATGCTGTCTTCGTCATATTTTCTGTCTCCTTGGAGGCCCAGAGCTCTTTGTGCTGCTTGCGACCGAAGCCCTCGTCGTAGTTGCCTTTGCTTTTGAACAGCTGCTGATAGTGGGGTTTGCAGTAAAATTCACCCTGAAGAGCTGCAAAGGTGCCAAGGCTGCGTGGGAGGAAGAGAGAGCAGGAAGGAACCAGTTATATGCAAACTGAAAGCAGAAAGTTAAGTTAACGCGCACAGGACAACAAGGCATACAGTCACCTCAGTTTGGCGTTGCAGTGCTTGCAGCAGAAGCATGCTGAATGGAAGACCAAGTTGTTGGCGACCAATCTCTCCATCGGGTAGACCGTTTTCTCACATGAGGAACACACTTCCTTTTGGGTCTTGAAGCTGAAGGACTGAGCACACAAATGTACGGGTTTGTCACTGGGCACAAAAGACACACACGGAAGGCAGGAAAGACGTCCTTTGTGTCTTTGCTTGAACAACAGAGAGGAGGGTGAGAAAGGCGACAGGGGTTTACCTTAGATCGCTGGACGGGTTTCTCTTCAGTGGTGTTCCTGGTGTCCTGGAAAAGACAAAGGAAAAAAAAGAAAACTTTACATTAAAAAAAAATGTATTGAGACTCCTTTTATTATATGAACGGGGCACAGCGTGAATAAAAGGCGGAATCACAGTAGAGTCCGATCAAGTTACGGCCACTGACCCCACCAGGGTGGAAGACAGCATTTTCCCCAGGCCTCTTATTACCTTTACCGCCGCGTTGTACTGTAAAGCTCATCTCTGTTTGTCACCCCCCCCCCCTCCATCTGTCTCTTTGCACCCCTGGGAGAGGATCAGGTGCCTTCTGTCTGGTCATGTGAGCCGAGCCGTGGGACACTCTGCATGGGGGCTGACGTCCACATGGCTCAACAGCTCAGCGAACCGACATCCAGGGAAGAAACTTTGCGAGGGCATTTCACCATCAAGTCTCTTGCCAATTGTCGGAGAGGCCTTCCTCTTCGTGACTCTGTAATCCATAAGTGTAACCATTGCATTGCATTGCATTGCTTTACGCACCGCAAACCGCAGGTTTACTCGTTCATCATCTGGCCAACCGTCTAACACCTTTCACCACATTTACCTGCACATTGCATGTTCTCTGGAGCCACCTGGTACACATTGACTGCCATCGTAAAAGCGAGTGTGCGAAGAAGAAGAAGAAGGGCGGCCTGGCAGGGGGGAAAAGTCCACTGCAGACTTTTCTAAAGCCTTGTTATGTAAGGCTGTTTGGCTGGAGGAAGTGGTGGAGGTGGAGGTGGGGGGGGGGGGGGGGTGTGCAGGGAGAAGGAGAACTTTGCCATCAGAGGCGACTGCTGATTCTCATTCTTTCAGGTCTGTTACTCTTCGACTTGCTTCGCAGACAAAATAAAATCAAGTCAACCACAGTGATGGGGAGGTCAGCGTGGTGCATCTGCATCCAACTTCCTCCTGTAAATGTTGATCTGCAAGACACTGGTTGAAATGAACCGCCTGCTAAGAACCCAAGGATTTAAGTGTGTTTCACTTTTAAGCAGAAGTGAAGAAATGTAATGACACTATCTGTTTTAAGGATATATGGAACTCTAAATGTCTTTTGGCTAGTTTGCAAATTGAACACCTTAACAATCAAAGTTCTACTTCATAATACCCGAAAGAAACCCAATTGTTGCTTGCCACCAGGTTGTGTATGTGTACTCAAACCTGTGTGTGGAACTTTCGATTAACTTGAAAGAAAGAAAAAAAAAAACATTTACACTCTGTTGTCCTGTGCAACACCCCTCCAAACCTGACAGATGCATATTGTGTTTCATAGATGCATTTTAGTTTTGATTTCACACAAAACTTGGTTGAGAACCAAACCTAATGGGAATGGCGTAACACGCTTTTTTTGAACTTCCGGCCCATTAAGCGAAGCCGTGCAGCTTCCTGTAGAAGCAATCCCATCCCAAAGGCCCCCTCTTCCTCCTCACTCATACCTCTTGAGCTCAGTTGGTGTGTCGGGTCGAAGCTAGCAGGCGGCTCTCACACTTCGCTGGTTATCTAGCAGACCGCACTCAAGATCACTTCCTGTAGCTGCAGCGGCGCTGAAATCTTCTCGACGTTATCTAACACTGTCAAGATCTTCAGTGAATGTGTAAAATTATTGTGAAACACTTGTCGGGGAAGTTTGTGCAGCATGACTTGTTCCCATATAAGCTTTTGTACATTACAATTGACAAACTGAAATCAGCCAAATAAGGAAGTTTGATCTGAGCGAAGGCCCGGTATTGGCATTCAAAAGAAAATTGGCGGTGAAAACAACGCAGAAGGAGTTGTGACCATGTAAGGAGGTGGCATGCATTCCAAACACAAGCTTCCTGGGCCAATTCAGACTAGCTTGTGCCATCTTTTCTCCTTTTACCTTATATGTGCATCAGTCTCAATCGCCACCAATCAGCTCGAGCGCGGCAGGAAGTCGATGTGACACAGCTGGCTTCCTCCGTCTTGCGGAGTCCCAAAGGGGAAGGCGGCAGCTAAAGTCCTCGTGCGACTTCCCTTAGCGTACGGCACAAATCCCTCGCTTGGGTTTCCCCACTTCCTGCCACCCTGCTGCGCCCCCCCCCCCCCCCTCTCCCCCCACGGCCATCTTCCAAGCCGGCCTTCATTTTGATAACGACGGCACACCTGTTAAGTTTGACGGAGAAGAAGAAGAAGACAGTTTTGTGGCCCAGTGAAAAACGATCATTAGTCCATTGGTGAGCCTTTGAGGTGCTGCTTGTTCAGTTTCATCCTTTCACATGGCCGTGTTAGTCACTGCTGAGTTCCAACTACATATTTACATACAGACATGTTATCGGTATCAATCTTCTCATTTGACTCTGGAGAAGCGGCAGCTGTACGCCAGATGACGGGTTTGTGTTTAACCTTTGATGTAAAACATTCACAGCATTGCTGTTCGCGGATCCCACTGGGCCCCTGAGACCACGGACCACCCACATGACATGGGAGGGTGGGGAGTCAACGGTTAGTTTTCTTTTAAAGTCCAGAAGAGATGCCAAAGAGAGACAGTCTGAGGATGTAGTTTAGAGAGTAACATCAAAATGATGCATGCAAATCCTTCTATGTCACGTGAGTCAAACAGGCACCAAAAACTCCAAAAAAGACCCGTCTTGACTAAATGTCATTGTTAGCGACAGCTGAGTGCTGACGCAAATCCCAGCTACAACAACAACAACAACTCTGAAATAACTGTTTCGAGGGCAAAGTGTCAACATGTTCATAAAGAGTTCATGTGGGAAAAAGTAACTCTCTGTTCCGAGTGCAGATGGACTCGAGACAATCGGACAAATCTTCCCGGCTTCACACCCGACCATCTCTGAATACAACGCCGTGACGCACGATTCACTGCAACGGGGCCCGTAAAAGGTCAGGCAGGCGCTATGTTAACAAACGTTTTATGTCATCAATCCAAAACGCGGCTCCCACTCTCGCTCATCCCTTATTTTTAGAACCGCAATCATCGTTTGGATGATCAGTAAGGGGAAAAAAAGAAACTGTAAATCATGCAATATATATATACATATATATATGTATGTATATACATATTTTTTTATATATAGCACTATCTGGATCTGCAGGCCAGGGCACCGTTCCAACAACTAAAAAGCTTCTCCAAGTTAGATTCATAGGCTCTCGTCAGCAGCTTCCATCAGTCTGAACATGACGAGAAGGAGCCGGTGTTGTGGAAAAGATGCCTGGGGAGAAGATTGGTAGTGGATAAAAAGCTTTTCTGTGATGGAGAGTACTAGCCGAGGCTTTGATGCTCGACTGGCCGGGGAACCGATGGAAGTAGCAGCTGACACCCTTTCAAAGTGCAGACGGAGGATCTGCAGTGTAATCACATGGTCCGATCGGCCACTAGTTCACTTCCTCTTTTTGAGCTTCCTCGTTTGCAAAGAGAAAGTGACGGGGCATTTTTATCCGCTGAAAGACGCGGCGGCATTGAACGCCTGCATGTCTCCCAAGACAGCTGACACCAGCTGGACACTTTTTCACTTCCTGTCTGGGAAGGTGAAAGGTCCAGATAAAACCTTTTAAATGATACAGTTAGGGCCATAACTATTTGGACATTGACACACGTTTTTCATTATTTCGTCTCTGTACACCACAACAATGGAGTTGAAATGTTTTTGCATTTCAACACATCAGCTGTGGCCAAATCAAGATGTGCTTTAAGTGCAGACTTTCAGCCTTAATTTGAGGGTATTTACATCCAAATCAGGTGAACGGTGTAGGAACTACAACAAATTCAAATGTGGCCACCGAGGGTGGTTTTAAGGTAATTGGACAATTGGCTGCTCAGCTGTTCCAAGGTCAGGTGTGTGTAATTCCCTCGTTATTTCATTTACAAGGAGCAGATAAAAGATCTAGAGTTCATGTCAGGTGTGGTACTTGTGTTTGGAATCTGTTGCGGCCAACTTGCAAAATGAAGTCCAAAGAGCTGTCGCTATCAGTGAAGCAAGCCGTCGTTAGGCTGAAAAATCGAAACAAACCCATCAGAGAGATAGCAAACACATCAGCTGATTGGTACATTCCTAAGAAGAAAGAACGCACTGGTGAGCTCAGCAACGCCAAAAGACCCGGAAGACCGCGGAAGACAACTGTGGTGGATGACCGAAGAATAATTTTCCTGGTGAAGAAAAAACCCTTCACGCAATAGTTTGCCAGATGAAGAACACTCTCCGGGAGGCGTATCTGTGTCAAGAGAAGACTTCACCAGAGTAAATACAGAGGGTTCATCACAAGATGTAAACCATTGGTGAGCCTCAAAAACAGGAAGACCAGATTAAAGTTTGCCAAAAAAACATCTGAAAGAGCCTGTGCAGTTCAGGAAGAACATCCTATGGACAGATGAGACAAAGAAACTTGTACCACAATGAGAGAAGAGAAGAGTATGGAGAAGGAAAGGAACTGGAAGGAAGAACCAGCAGGAACTGGAGACTGTTGCAGTAGAGGCCTGGCAGATCATCACCTGGGACGGAACCCAGCGTGTGACGTCTATGGAATCCAGCCTTCAGGCTGTCATTGACTGCAAAGGATTTTCAACAAAGTATTAAAAGTGATTATATTTGTCCAATTACTTTTGGTCCCTTAAAAACGGGGTGGCCACTTATACATTTGTTGTAGTTCCTACACCGTTCACCTGATTTGGATGCAAATACCCTCAAATTAAAGCAGAAAGTCTGCACTTAATCCTAACCCGTTTTCATTTCAACTCTGTTGTTGGGGTGTACCGAGCCAAAATGAGAAATGTGTCAATGTCCAAAGCTTCTATCCATATGCAATGACTTTCCTAATTATTTGCTCACTAAACACCTGTCAAGTAAATATCAAAAAATAATTTTAAAAATCCCACTAAAAACAGGTGACGTCTTCAAATGACCAGTCAACATTTCAAATAAATTCAGAAAACGGAGTAAAAGCAGCTAATCCCCACATTAGATAAAGTGGAGCTATGACTGTGAAATAATTACTTGAAGGATTCATTTATTATCAGAATAAGAGCAGATTGCCTTTCTGTTGACCCACTATTGTTTGATCAACTAATCATTGCAGTCCAAATTACTCTAAGACCATGAAAAAAGTGTTTTGTTGTTGAAAACATTCAGAAAATAATAATTTTCTCTTTTCAGACTGACAAAACTGATTTCTCACTTGTTACTCCTCTTCAGAAATTCTGAGAACATTAAGTTCTGCTTTGCTTAAAAAGAAAGCTCCCGTCACTTCTTTTAAAAGAAGCCGCCCCGAGAGCAGTACTGAAACGATCCACCAATACGAAGCTATAAAGCCATTATTATAATTATACTAATAATAAAGTCAGTCTATTCCAAATGAAATGTATTGAATCTGGATTGTATGTATTGAATGTTGCATAAGAACCAATGCTTGGTGCTGGTATGCTGCAGCAGCTGGTCTGTTCATATTTCCTCTGTAAATTGCAAAGAACCAAACCGGTAAAAGAATGTGTCGAGGACGTGGAAAGCCTGTGTTGACATGACGCCGCGATGCTGCTGCCTTCTGCACGTCGCTGAAGGTACCGACTAAAACAGCCTGAAGAGCTTCATCTGATCAGATGTTGTCTAACACTCAACGAGAGGTTGGAACATTTCGCAACCAACTTTTCCTGCAGGACTGGAATCCCTGAAAACATCCTTGTCTTCAAAAAAAAAAATGTACATGCAAATATTTGCTAGGGGATCACAGAAAATTTACATAACACGATGAAGTGATCCGAGACGTTGCTGAATTGAAGATAGCCTGCATTTGATCGCCGCTGGAAGGGATGTAACGTGAGAACCCGGGTGCTAATGTTGAGAAAACTATTAGTGAAACTCTTCACGCAGGGATTTCAACAAGAAAACAAGACAAAGGAAAATCAGACAAACATAATGTACCCGTGAAAATTCATTAACCATGTTCCTTTGTTCACACACTCACCTCAAATACAGTATTTCCCCAACCATAACCCCCCCCCCTGAAAATGTCTGAGAGAGATCACCAGCGGACAGACTACTACCCCCCTGACGGTCGATCTGTTCGCCCGACTATCACTTCCCAAGAACCACCTGCAGTGACTTGAACGGGACCGGCTAGTTAACAACTATTAATCTGGCCCTGCCGGCGACCCATTTAACAACGTTCTGCACATCTGACAGCAGGAAAACGCCATCTGCCCCCCCCTCAAATCAGGTTTTTGTGCTCTAATTGTTATTGTTTGACAGAAGAGCATATGGCCAAACAAAATAAATGTTTAGTCCTGACTGCAGCTTTGCACAACGTGCTTTGTCTAAATCTGCATGATTTGTTTAGTTTTTTCTTTTTTTCTTTTTTCCAGACAGACAAATCAAATTGCAACAAGAGCCTTTCAAATCCACCAGAATACTGACGCAAATCAGACAGCAGAGCAGTGTGTCAATCTTTGTCGTCAACTCGGACTAGAATTATAGTTGGGCAGCACGCTGACAGTGGCAGGAAATGAAAATGACCATATACAGTACTTACTTAAGCTTGGTCGCCATATGCCAGGGCTGTAATGACAGACCGTTTGTCAATGTGGTGCCCTGGAATGGGTGTAAAGTGTGTTTTTTTTCACCAGACCACACAGCAGTTTGTAAACTACTCAACCACACAAACACGGGCGACCGATTAGTATCAAAGAGCGAAACGCAGTTTAAAATGTCACTGTGATTTACACACAGGGTTCAATCCACTTACTGGATCCATCTAATCTATTTGGTATTAATCAAGAGGATCGGCATCTGCAGGCGAGTCCACGAGCAGCCACGGACAACGTTTTGTCCGGTGATGGATTATTTTTTGGGAGTGTAACATTACTTTATCCTGGGATTGGATGTGGATACATTTTGAGAAAGACCTGCACGTGCTAGCCGGAGGATCCGTGGCACTGAAGACCACGTTCAGGTGTCTGATCAGTGCGAACAAAGAGGAGAGGCTGAGGGAGACATCAAGAAACCTTGGCTCTGCTATGATCGTGTAACTACAGGCTACCAGGAACCAACAGGATTCCCCGAGTTCTCTGTGAATCTGAAATATAACCGTGAAAATAGATTCTCAGAACCAGGGTCTTAGGCACATTCATTTAAGGGGAAATTGCTGTATTCTTCCCAAGCCCACCCTGGAAATAGCAAATGGGATTAAAACGAATACCTGCGCTTTATTTTATTTTGTTTTGTTGTGTTAAATCCTTTTTACAGACTGCTTCACTGTCTGCACTTAAACCGGGGAGGTTCAGCCCGCAAAGGCCTGTTACAACTTGTGTTCACAACAACAACATACTAATCTGCTTTGGGTTGGAACTTGAACTGCTGATCGAACAAAAACAAAAAACCTAAAATCAGGGAGCATAATATAAAAACCCAGATCAATGTGCAATTCGGCCAATAAGCGAGTGCAATTAAATGAATGATCGCTTATGCATATTATTAACCAAATAAGAAGTGGTAATTTGTGTTATACGTGTGATTAAGTGTTTTAATGTTAATTAGCCAGCGCGCTAGCTAACTAACACAACGTTACGTTGGAACAAGCGGAGCACTGATCGCTTTTAGATGAACACGACGGCGGGTTTTATTCCATTCTCTGCTTCAACACAGACGGCTGCTTTAATAAAAACCACCATCACGGGATTACAAGTCAGATCACGGCGGATGCAAACAGCCGGCTTCCCGCTCGGCTAACCCCGTTAAGCGGGGCGGACGGACATCACCGAGCTCACCTCATCTCATCTCACACAACGAGAGGCAGAGAGGAGAAGCGGCGGAGGGAGGGAGGGGAGGCTGCGGACACCAACGGCCGATTTACACACACTCACCATCTGTGCTTCTGGTCTGCGACACGCTGCGCCGATAAAGTCTGTAAACTCGGAGGCTGGAGGCGGATGGTTGCTCTCTCATTCGGCTTTGTGCGAGGCTTTTTGTTGTAGACGTCTGGCCCCGATGCCGGTGAGTTTGTGCCGCTACTCTGCGCTGCGCTCCTCGTCTCGGTTTTCAACGGAACGTTTTTTTCTTTTCTTTTTTCCTCCGGCAGGATGTCGCGTGCTATTGGTTCTCGTCTGCTCCTGACGCATTCAGGGCCCGTCGGACTAATGACGACTAATCGCGGCACAAGAATGTCACTGTCGAGGTTCCGTGTAACATTTTTTTTCAAGCTTCAGTTTACAATAGAAGTCGCCTTACCACAATGCAGAAATACTAGCATATCGTGGAAGTGTAATAGTCTTAAAAGAACAAAATGTACAGTACACGTAGCCTATTCATGTCTTATTGCATAATGTATATTAATTTACCAATGCAATATTAGATATTTTATTTTTTCATTGACTATCACTGCTTCGCTGTAGTCATTTTGTATATTACAATAAGGTACTTACTAGTTTAAAATACAAAATGTAATCCACATTCAAACAATGTAATTAGTAACTTAAGCGACTAAGATACAGTAAGCTTCTATTTAAAGAATGACAGCGAGTTCACGAAGAGTAAAGGGAATTCTGCCCCCCAGTGGTCAAAGTGACAGAATACAAGGCTACAAAAAATATAAAAATAATTTAACTGCATAAATTAACCAATTTAAGCCGTGCAGAGTAAAAGTGATATATATATATATATATATATATATATATATATATATATATATATATATATTTGACTGCCATTGAAAGAGGACACAAAAGTAGATGCCAAAGGAATCTTTTTAATCAAAACCTAATTTTCCATGTGTGAACAAACACTTCATATCCCTCTCATACAAACAAATGTATTCCTTGGAAAACATCTCAAAAGCATAGACACACTAAATGCCAACACACACTTCACAAGCACTTGAATACAGACGTAAAAATAGCTACATTGTTTTAACGTGTGTGTGTGACTGAATCATCACAGAGCAATGTTTTAAGAGTTAGCTTTGTACATTGACAAAATGAAGAACACAAACACTCTTTGCAAAGAATTGGGCCAAAAGAAAAAAAAAATCCTCTTGTTTACAACCACATACGCATGTGAGGAGCTCAGCGACATGAAACAAGACAAAATAATCCTAGTTTTGAATTGTTTACAGAGAGCAGGATTCATTACAGCCAGATTCTACTGCCCCACAACAGTCTTTATGATACATGTACAGTGACTGTCTCTGAGCTGCTTGAGTTCATCTGTCTGACACACTCTTTTGAGTTTGGAACATGATCGCGAGGTCCTAACCAACCTCACAGTACACTTTTATTTAAAGTCCTCAAGATACCACCCCTATGGTCCGGTGCCCTCCTCTGATATGGTCTTCCATCTGCCTACACAGCAAACACGCTCCCCGTGGAGCCGTCTGTTGCACGTCGTATTCTATTTGTGTGTTTATACAGGTCTTTTTTAGTTGTCCCACCTACTCTTTCTACGCTTTGGTGGTTCGGGGACAGCGAAGCTATCATCTCCTCGGTCCCTCCCCTCACCGCTCCCTCGGTCTCCCGCGTCCCTCTCGCTCCTCCGTTCCTCCCTGTCCCTCCCCTCGCCGCTCCCTCGGTCTCCCGCGTCCCTCTCGCTCTTACGATCCTCCCTGTCCCTCCCCTCGCCGCTCCCTCGGTCTCCACCGTCCCTCTCGGCCCTGCGATCCTCCCTGTCCCTCCTGCTTCCGTCCCCATTGCGGCCATCGCCGTGCCGGCTGCTGCTGTGGCGGTCCCGGTCCCCGTGGCGCTCCCGGTCGCGGTCTCCGTGGCGATCCCGGTCTCCGTAGCGCTCCTCCCCACTTTGTCGCTCGCTCCTGTCGCGGTAACTGTCGTGGCGTCCCCGGTCTTCCCCGTGTCTGTCCCGAGGGATGTCTCTCTGTGGGGGAGGTGCGGGCGGAGGGAAGCTGTGCTGCTGAGGACTAGTTTGACTGGTGGGAACAGAGCCCAGGGAGCCGGCGCTGGTAAAGCCAGACATGGACATGGACAAGGTGGCGCCCTGAGCCCGCTCTGACCCGTTGGCGGACTCGGTGGGCACAGAGCTCAGGCTGCCGGCGCTGGTCCAACACGACGAGCTGTTGGACTTGGTGGTGAGCTTCGGAGGGCCGCTGGACGCGGCCACAAAGTGGCTCTTATACTGAGCCTGCAAAGAGAGGAGACAAGGAGGGGAAGAGATTAGCTGTCTGAAAGGCAAAGCGAGTAATCATTCCTTTAAGAATATCAAATTATGCATTTCACCACCTCACAAAATGAGCAACTTCAATTTGTATGGTGGCGATAGCATGCTGATGTGAAAAGATTTGCTTACTCTTCAGTCACTCTTTAAAAATGTGGTGTGCACTAAGTGATGACGTCTTAAGAATGTAAGATCAAGAAATGGAGAAGCAAAAGACATTTGTACAGATAACTGTGAAATAGAGTTAGAGATATGATAATTGTGAGCAAACTAGAGGAGAGCTGTACCTGGAAGGCTTGCTTCATAGCAGACATGCGGTCTCCCATCGCCCCGGAGGTCTGTTTGCCAAAGCCTTCAAAGCTACTGGCGGAAGACAAATAATTGCCGCTGCGCTCCTGCCAAAGAAAAACCACGAGTTAATCCATAATATAAAAGAAATAGAAATACCGCTGCCACCGTGTTGTCAGGTCAACATTTACAGGTGGTATTGTGGGGGGGGGGGGTGAAGGTAATTTGTGGTGAGGCCACACTGAACTCACAGAACTTTCTGCTCCGAGGCCGGGCCTCTCTCTGTAACCAAGACCTCCTCCACCAATATTCATCTTCTTTCCTTTACCACCCTTGAATCTGGATTTCCTGAACCACGGATTCTGGGAAAAAAAAATATGAATAGCATAAAGTTAAAAAACATTTCATCCCAAAAAGAAAAAATGCAATTTTCAAAACAGATTTTTAAAATTGATTTATCTAGCTCACCTGCATTGCTATATCCATCAGTTCTTTGGAAACGGCCTGATTTGCTCCCTCTAAGTTCCTCACGAGGTCGCCGGCAAATGTTGTGTCTTTGTTGGTGAGGAGAGTGTAAGCCACGCCCTTTTCTCCCGCACGACCCGTACGACCAATCCTGTGCGTGTGCGTGTCGATGTCTCGTGCCACGTCGTAGTTTACCACCGTGCGGATGGATGGGATGTCCAAACCACGAGCTTGGGAGGAAAGCAAAAACAAACAGGAAAATATCAAATAACTTTTTTTTTTTAAAAGATACAGTAGCATTTCTTACTCGTCTTACAACAAAGAATGTAAAGCAAAAGGAGGGAAGGAAGTGAGAAGTAGAAAACATCTCCCGTCTCCATCACCACCGCCCCTTAAAACTCACCAGCTACATCTGTGGCCACCAAAACGGGCAAATTCTTTTTCTTGAAGTCACTGATGACCTTGTTCCTCTCACTCTGGTCCATGTCTCCGTGCAGGAGGCCCAGGCTGTAGCCCTCCTGGGTCAGGTTAGTAGCCAGCTCCTCACAGTTTGCCTTCTTAGTGACGAAGATGAGGACCGAGCCGGTGGAGGTGAACTCCACCAGCCGCCGGGTCAGCCAGTCCCATTTCTGAGTTGCGCTGTGAAGCATCTCAACCATCTGGGTGACGTCCTCATTGGCCTGGTCAGAGAAGTAAGGGAATTAAAGCAAAAGGATCCTCATGTAAAGCCTGTGTTAAATTGCATTACATTTTGATTAAAGTGTAAATCCTGTACACCTAAAAACGTTTGCTGCCACAGTGGTTCACGTTTACCAAGACAAAACTATCCGAGCCTTTAAAACACTGATAGACAATTTTTAAAAGGGTTCAATGAAACTTTTAATCAGGATATGGTGTAACATTTGTGAATTTTTGGCACACTGGAAACAGGATTATAATAGCAGATGTCTTTGCTCTGCCACATCTTTATCAGATACTGCATGGCGCTGAATACCTCTCCAACGTCTCCCTGCACCACACGGATTGGATCGATCAAGATGTCTCTGGCAAGCCTCTCGATCTTCTTTCGAAAAGTAGCGCTGAACAGAAGGGCTGTGAAGGGAACGATTCTTTTTAAAATGCTGACGTCCTGGTGTCCATAACAAAGAAGCTTTGTGTTAATACTTACTCTGCCTGTCTGGGCGGACGTGGCTAGCGATGGATCGAACCTGATATTCTGAAAGGTAAAAACAATCAATCAGCTGTAGTGGCCAAAAGAGGTTGAAAACATTGTTGATGCACCGCTGATAACGCCAACTCACCAAAACCCATATCGAACATGCGATCTGCCTCATCAAACACCAGGTACGACACCCTCTGCAGGGACGTGGCCTTCTTCTTCACGTGGTCAATCAGGCGACCCTGTGCAAACACAAAAACACTAAATCTCCCATCTGAAGCAGCAGAGGACCATGCATCTTCATCTCCAGAAGCACACCGAGGGATTTTCTCTTACCGGAGTGCAAACCACAATCTCTGCTCCCTCCTGCAGAGCTTTGGCCTGCTCCCACATGCTGCCTCCTCCATAAACGGCCACCGAACGCAGAGAGTAGGCTTTGCCAAAACGTTTACATTCTGCATGGATCTGGTAACGTGACACACATTAGTGAACCGACTCACTTCACAACTCATTTCTCAGTTAATACTGGAGCGAGTGGCTGGCTCGGTTGCTTCCCGTTTCTCACCTGCTGACAAAGCTCTCTGGTGGGACACACAACTACAGCGATTGGCCCCTCCCCTTCCTGCAGCTCCTTCTGGTCCATGATGTGAACCAGCATGGGCCAGATAAAGGCTGCCGTTTTGCCACTGCCAGTTTTGGCAATGCCAATCATGTCACGTCCAGACAGAGCTATGGGCAGACCCTAAAACCAGGACCCTTCATGTAAATCTTCCAGAAAACATTAAACAACAATGCGACCGTAAGATAAAACTATACCTGGCACTGAATCGGTGTGGGCTGAGTGTACTCGGACTTGCGGATTTGGTGCATTAACTGCTCATCGAAGTTGAAGTGAGCAAAGCTAGTACAAGGTTTTGGAGGGACTGCACCAGATACCTGAGAAAGACCAGAAGAAGAAAACCATCTGCTATGGGGATGACTACAACAGATTCCTCCAAAGATTCTTCCATAGTCACTACTGTGGGACATGAAAATTGGATTGTGGCAAATAAAATAACTGAATGACTACTATGACATGTGATCATTTTAGCCATGTAACATTTATATACTTATTTGCATGAATCCCTGACTTACCCGTAAGTTTAATTTGTGCCTTAACTCCAACACTTGAGTTTCTGTTAGGTTGCTGAGCTCTTCATGCTCATTGTAGAAGTTTTTCTCAAAGGGTGGGTAATCAATCTATTGACAAAAACAATTGCAACTGAATCACTCACACGACACACGCCAGAAACTATGTTGCCATATTTGAGACAACACTTTTTCCTCTAAGCATGTAATAAGATGTGCCAACTCTACCTCAGAGTGGTCGATGGGGGGAAGCGGCAAAATGATTTTCTTGGCAGCGGGAGCGATCGGGTTCCCGTCGCTGTCATAGTCAATGTTCTCATCCTCCTCCTCGAGGCTCAGCCCGGCAGTGGGATTCTCTGCCATGTAGCGGAAGTAGGCTTCCTGCAGAGAGCACAACGCCTCATGTAAAAAAAAACGACGCCTGTGTGCTGCTTTACACAGTGTCCCAGTAACAGCTACTCACAGAAACCTGAGGAGACATTCAGCTCAACTGAAAGGAAAATGACTCACTATCTGTCGTCATCATATTAATTGCCAATACAAATCAACTGCCAATACAAATCAACAACGAAACATGCCTTTTCACACATCCTAGATGGCAAGAATAATCACAAGAATATACAACCATCAGAATAATCCTAAATGCAACCTGCGTGGTCAGACAGAGGGAAGGGCAGGGGGGCTTTATGACATTAGGGAGGGTAGATTTAGGGGGCTGTTTGGTTTGGAGAACTCTCTGATCAACGATGTAGTGGATGAAGAACTTTGGAGGGCTCACTCACTTGTTCATCTTCTTCTTCAATGTCATCACGAATACCCCTGAAATGACAAGCGGAGAAAAAAAAAAACTTCCCTGCGGCT
Source organism: Gasterosteus aculeatus (assembly GCF_964276395.1). Lineage (NCBI taxonomy): Eukaryota > Metazoa > Chordata > Actinopteri > Perciformes > Gasterosteidae > Gasterosteus > Gasterosteus aculeatus. The sequence goes on along the minus strand of NC_135699.1, from coordinate 8,987,253 downwards.
TGTTCACACACCCAAGACAGCCCACAAACCCATTATGACTGCGGTCAGTGCTTACCTGATCAAATACTACCAATAAGCCACCAAAAGGATGTCTGGAGGTGCCATGCTTTGTGCCAGTAATCAAATAAACTTAAAGATGCAATTACTGCATAAATATAACAGCTATTGGTATTCAATACAATGAATAGTTCAGGGGTTGCATAAAAATGAACAGCATTATTATATCAAATTAGGGGGCTTACATTTTAGCTCGCAAAATAATTTACGCGATGGACCATTTTAGTTAGTCCCATCTGCAAATTTTAAAGCAAGCACCTGCTTAAAGACCTCAAAACTCAAACAGATGAAAACGTTTGAACAGATCTGAATCTTACTTTGCAGTCTTTTTCTCTTTTTCTTTTTCCTCTAGTTTCCTCATGTCTTTAGCGGCTTGGCTCTGGGGGGAATTTGGAATAGAAAAATTGTTAGAAAACAACAGATTCAGCACTTTTAAGCCGGATGGATGGGGTTTCTGACTCCAAGTCTCTTCTCACCTCAACCTCGGCCATGAAGGCGTCCAGTGGGTCATCTTCACTGTCTGACCCACCAGCGGCCTGCATCTGCTGCCGCGTAGGCGAGTTCTCAGCTGGAATGTACGGCAAATCCACATTGCTGCTGGACTCCTCTTCATCATCCTCAAAATACCTTGTTTGAAATCACAAAGGTGCAGTTTTTTGTAGTCGTTGAATTTCATTTCATAAAAGGAAGTGGAGGGAACAGATGTTTTTTTGTGTGGAAGAGGTGCATCACTCACGCATTCTCCTCATCAAAATTGGCTCTTTTTGTCCCTATTTTGTAAAACGATGGCAGCTGCTGGCCCTTCCCATATCCACTAGATCCCGGGGCTCCAACTGATGTGTTCGAGATCTTTGGAACACCAGGTTCTTCTTTTTTCCCCGCCAGAGAAAATCCCCCAAATCCGAACCCCCGCTTCACCCCTGGACCGCCTTTGTTCCAGTTCATGGCTGTGGTGCAAAATAAAACACCTGTCAAACAACAAACAGACCAACAGATCTCCACACTTTGTTACAGCACAGCGCTGGAAACTTCGTCTTACCACTCAAACCAAAAGGGACACTATGACAAGGTGTATTTAGAGGAATTACAAATTAGACCAATTATGAGTCATGAAGCCAATTACTAAATGCAGCCCTGGCTGCCATTTGCAGTGTTTGTTTTCTTATTTTAGTAACGTACCAGCACTGAAGCTTAGCACATACTTATAATAGTAGTGTTTTAATTATCTTAAAAGGGCACTTTAATTAGGGTCGTAGTGGTGCGAATTAAACAATTAGACAAATAGTATAATGCGTTGGCCAAAATAAAGCAATCGTACCGTATTCAGGTATCGTAACGTTCTGCAAAAGAAGGATGACCAAATGAACCGAAAGCTAGTTAAATATTTCCTGAACACGACGAAACAAACCATTACACCGTGAGCATTCGGCTGCGGGCTCAGGGCAGTTGGCTTTTTTAAAGGCAACTTTATAAGATCACAACACTGTCCAACATGAGTCAAGCCGTTAGCATTAGCTCTAGGCCGCAAAATGAGGCCGAGATAGGGGTGTGCGAGGCTAGCGACGACAGCCCGCGAATGGGTTGAAGTTAGGCGGCATTCCACTAACACGCTAAGCTTACGGTTTATTCTGCGCTGGTTGAATGGGATCAATCAGTTTGAAACAGGGGCAAACAGGGCGTTTTTACCTGTTTCTTGTTCCAGTAAAACCTCGAATGTTTTCAGAAGACCAGAGGCGCTTACGTCATCTGTGCGCGCAGAGAGTCTGGTGTCATTAGTACGCGACGAAGACGCTCAAAGCGTAGCGGAGAGCCACCAAAACATCCCGCTGGAAAGGATTGCTGATTGAATAAATTATCCCGATATATAGTATTCAACGGGAAGGCGTTGCGGTTCTGAACACGGTGTAGGTAAGTCATTAAGAGATTTGAATAAAAGCATTTATTTTTGCTTGAATATGTCAAGGTAACGTAGGTGTAACGTAGCTAACGTTAACGTTAATCTACTATTGCTAGCCATGCTGCGCCCTCGCATTAGCGCGAGACATAGTCGTTATAGCCGAGCTCAGTTTGTGGATTATCTGCTACAAATGACTTATTCATTTTTGTTTTGTCCCTTCAAATTTACATTAGGTTGCTTGCAATCGTTGAGCATCGTCAGCATCTATGTGTTCGCATCACAGCCACCCTTTATAACACATTGGATGTTGATTGTTGTCAACCTGAAATTCTCTAATGAATAAAGATTATCATCACTCAGAGGCCAAACTGCCTACTGATGGACTGTGCTCTGATGTACAAGGTTTACTGTTAATATGTTTGGCTATGTGCCAAATTCCTAAGTAATTTCACCTCATTAAAATAATAATATATTTTTATAAACATTTTTTCTATTCTATTATAGAAGAGAAGAAGTAATAATGTCAATCGCTCTTAACTAGAGATTAGTCCTCATCTAATTCAGTGATACCAATATATGTATTTGAAATGGAGTACCAAAAGAAAAGACAAAGAAAAGAAGGTGTACATTTGCAGTATTTGCTTTGTTATTTAGGTAGCTGCATGTTCTGTAAATATTCTGATAATAACGTGAAATTGCATTAATTAATGTGCATGAAGGACCAACCAGGTGTGACCTTTTTTTCCCAGCAGACGTAGGCCAAACAGTGACATCTTCTGCTTCACTTTTTTAAAGGTATTCCCTGGCTGCGTTTTCAACTTTTTTATATGTAACCTACTCAAGAGGATCCATGTCTTTTCTTGTAAGTGTTCACCAAGTACCTGACATTTGACACATTCCTTTCAAAGCCGGATTAACCCTAGATTTTAGGATTAAATCCCCTCGACTACGTTTTGCAATCGACTCTCGATTGACGTTTAATTCCTATTAGGCAAATCAATCTATAAAAACATCTATGACTCCTTTCACTGCAGCTTTACACAATTGACAAAAGACAATGGACATTTTCTTTATCTTCTATAAACGTTTGTATGGGGACCAGTACTGCTATTCACACAGAACTGCTGTCAGACAAAACTTGCTTGAATGTTTTTCAATTTAGCATTTTACGACTTTTTCTTATTTGCATGAGAAAGAAACCGGTAATTAGGAAGTCAGCATGAATTATCTTCAACAGCTTTGAATATTTTTCTCCATTCTGCTTGCATTTTTTCTCTCCTCTCTCCATGACTGTTATTAACCCTCTCTGTCTGTCAGCGTTGGGTATCTGAGAAACTCAGTGTGGAGAGCCTGCGGGATTTGGACTTATTTGGAGGTGAGGTCCAAGGCACACTGAGATACAACAAAAATGGTTCGACTTTCCCAAACGGCTGCTCCTACATTAGGACCTTCATGAATACAAACTGGAAGGAACAATATACTATGGTTGAATTTTTGATCAACTAAGATCTTCTAAGAGCTCACTCTCAAATTACAACCATGAAAGTTTTCCATCCGGTTCATCGGCCTTTTGTGACCTGTCTTAAGCGTCGCTTCCTCGATATTTAGTTTTGCTATAATGATTTATCCAAGGGTGGCCCAAACAAAATCAGTCTGAAGATTTTCCACCATACACCCATTTGAGTTCATCCGTCTTGTGCTAACTTTTTTGTGGCAATGAAGTCTGAATTTGATAGAATATACAGATACAAAAAGGATCATTGTTGTGCAGAGCTTTGAGATAGAGGTCAGGTTTGGGCTAGTTTTGCTTTTGCACTTCCGCTTTCATGAAATTATTATGAATGTGAGCAGATAACTGTGAAAACCTTCCCCGTGAGTGTTGCATACAAATTGGATTTAAATGCATTGATTTATCTCCTACATGATGTTATTGTAGTGTCAGTTCAAGTGTCAACTGTTACATGTAATGTAAGAAACATTCACAGTGATTTCAGCTGAGATGCAGCGTGATGCCGGCTCGGTTAACAGGAATCCAGAGTTTGATGTGCTGCACTTTGTTTTAGTCAGCGTCCTACTGAATCATACTGATCATAACCAGCGTCTGAATCCACTTCAGCTCTGCACTACTAACTTGTTGACACACAGGTCATAAGTCATTGTGTGCGGAAATAGTGTAAACATTTTAGAGGTGAAGATCGTCAGTTAGGCCGATTCTTTTCATGATTGTCTTAATTTTGTTCCTACAGTATGTACATGCAGTATTTAGGGATTCCTTTTGCCCTATTATGTTTGCTATATGTGTGACCTGCTCCAGACCCCTCAGAAAAAATCTCCCTATCTAACACACTCCCATGAAAAGAAGGTTGTAGCTCTCTCTGCTGAGATATCCGCTACACATTTGGCAAGTTTTAACCAGAAAAAAGAGAACCAGATAATGGTAAATGGAAATGGACATTTTTCCTGAGGTTCCGTGTCTTACATCCTCTCAGGGTTTTTAAGGAAGTAGGAGTCTTTTTTTGACACTCCGCTATTGCATATAGTCTACGAACGGACTCGTCCACTCTGCAGTCCTAAAATAAATCGGTCTTGTAGTTTCTTGCAGGATTTGACTGTTGGTATCTTAATAATAGAATGAATAACTATGACGGTCTAGACAAAGAAAATGTCTCGTATGAAATTCATACATTTAGAAGTTATTTAATATCATGTTTGTCGCTGTTCATTTGTGGTTTGTTTATACCTTCACGTGCCATGTTTCACCTCAGAAAGATTCTGTGTCATTTGAGGCACATTGTCAAAGCTTTTGCGCACTACAGATGGCTTTGGGTTGCTTTATTCCGTTGCTTCATTTTCTGGCAGATCATTGCTCAATGTTGCGTGTTTGTGTGTGTGTGAAGTGTATCATTTCTGTTTTGGCTGCGCAATGTTCCCATGGCCGTGCGCAATATCTGGAAGGATCCTGCAGGGCATAGCTCGATTGTTTTGTTTTTTCCATCGCAGTTTCAGATTTAACGTATTCCCACAAGTTCCCATGAAAGCCGACTTGCATTGATATTCATACGTCACTTTTTTGTGTGTGGGGGGGTCATGCGAGGGACGAAGCTGCTCGGGGTCACTCTGCTGCCGGACGCTGCGCTGCCCGCTTCAGGAGCGCCTCTTTAAACACGGATCCTTCTCTTGTTCTGTGTTTGTACGTGTGTTTATGTCATTCATGTGGTTTCTCTACCCCAGAGCAAGCTCAGGGACTCTCTCACAGGAAAGTAAGTGTGGTACTCCTGTCATCATCACCCACAACTTGCCCTTTGTGCGTGTGTGCATGCATGCGTGTGTGTGTGTGTGTATGCACAGATTTATACGTAGAAGAAGCCAACCCCCCACCACTACCCCTGAGGCTTTGCACATTTACTCGTGCATGAGTGTCTAGCTCATGACACACGCTGTGCACGCGGTCACCTCACTCACCAGTGCTTCTGTTGGAGATGGAAAACGGAGAAACACGTCTAACCCAAATAATCCCTTCTGAGTCCTCGGCGTTACCTCCCTTTCCTCCGGGTAACTGCACTGTTTCGGCCCATTTCAGTGCCTCTGTGTCACCTCACTAAGAGTGTAATTTGGTGCTGAGTGAGCCCTCATTTCTGAGCCTGCCCGTCTGTGCTGACTGTGTTCACGGTGCGCTGACGGTGCTCCTCCCTGAAGTCGCGCTGGAGATGGATCGAGTTCTACGGGTTGCGCCTTAGCGATGCACGGCCACGCCCCGTCTGAATCTGATCACGCAGGCCGTTTGCACAGTGACTGGATGAACGTTGACAGATTAACGCTGAGCTGATGCCTGGCTTTGATGTGCAGTAGCGACAAGTGCACCAAAAAGCACCGTTTGACTTCACATCCAGAGAGAACTGTCCGCACAGAGTTGTGTTTTTTATCTTATGGCTACTTCTGGCCCGTGAGGTAAAATTGTGCAGAAATAAGTGCACTATGCTAATCCGAATGTGCGTCTTCATTCCGGTCACTATGGAATTGATCCAAATATTCATGCAGCTTGCTTCTGCAATCCATTTACATCATGGCCCTAAATTGGTGGAATTCAAGCGTCCTCGCTGCTGGGATCATTTAACGTTTCTGTATTTGCTATAATCTTTAATGATGATGTTTTCATAGAAGCAGTAGTTCATCTGCTATTCTGCTGTTTCACAAATAAAGATGAATCGTAAACGGCTTTTGCCGTTAAAACAACGTGCACTGTGTTTTTATTGGAATATTTGTATTATTTGACTGACAATAGTCGCTTGTACTCACTTTTGTTTTTTTGGGCATTTGTGTGTTTGTTTTTTATTTCTTATGCTTGAAGCGGGTCACGCTAACGCACCTCAGCATCTCCTTTAATGATCGTCTTAAGTGTTCTCACGTACGAGCACAGTCGCGCGCCGTAGCAAAGTGCGGTTGAGCGTCCCCGCCCATCTTCAGTCGTTCTGTCGCCCTCTCTTCTGCCTGCAGGCCCATGAGGACAGCCGGGAGAGTCTGAGGTCCCTCCCACGCCGGGACACCATGGGCAGCTTCCAGCCCGACAGCAGCTGCTACGAGCTCCTCGCTGTCATCGGTGCGTACCTGCACTCGCCTGCTTCCGGTTCACTCCGTTTCTTAATGGCAGATACTGGTAGTAGTTATGTAATATTTATGGAACTAGTTCACTGCACCTCCTATTTTAAAAGCTGAACAGTCCGCATGGTAAAACTTGCGTGTCTCCAACCTAAATAGTCCAAAGACTGGAGGATACTCAAATGAAGTGTGTGTGCGTGTGTGTTTAAGGTCACGGCCTGGACGACTTAATGACGGTGAACCTGGCTCGATACCGACCCACCGGGGAGCACGTGGCCATCCGACGGATTAACTTGGAGTCCTGCACTAACGACATGGTCATCTACCTGCAGGTCTGCTCTGCCATGACTCGGCTCCATCCCTCCTGCTTGTATTATAAGCCCCCGTCTTTCATCCCACTGATGCATTGGGAATACTTGTTACCCTCGTGTCTGTGTTCTCATTAACTTCCCTGCCTTTGCTGCTAGACCTCTTATGCCTAATAGATTTAGATGAATAATTTCCTTTTTGTCTCTCTTCCAGGGCGAACTACACGTGTCTAAGTTGTTTCATCACTCCAGTATTGTACCCTACAAGAGCGTCTTTATAGCCGAGAATGAGCTGTGGGTCATCTCCCCCTTCATGGCTTATGGTAGGAAATACAGTTCAGTTGTCGCTGTGTTTAACCAAACGTGGTCAACAACAGTTGAGCCTGTGATCGTAGCTTTCTCATGGTGGTTGTCTGTGTTTGATGCTCTTTTCAGGCTCAGCCAGAGATCTGATCTGCACACATTTCGCTGATGGCATGACTGAGCTGACCATCGCATACATTTTGCTGGGCATGCTCAAAGCGCTTGAATACATCCACCGCATGGGATATGTGCACCGGTAAGCTGCACTCCCACATTAGAAAGGGGTCATTATGTCACATTTGAGAACAGGACGGCACCTCTGTCTTACATCATGTAGTTTATTATAAATTGTGTGTTGGTTTTTGGGACCTAAGCATACATTAGGTTTCACTAAATGGACACCATCGGTACACCGACTTGCCACTCGGCTTGTCAATAGCGGTTTTGAATGTGTTGGGATACGTGCAGGAGTGTGAAGGCGAGCCACGTGTTGATCTCAGCCGACGGACAGATCTACATGTCAGGCCTGCGCAGCATCTTCAGCCTGATCCGCCATGGCCAGAGGGCCAGAGTTGTCCACGACTTCCCCCAGTACAGCGTCAAGGTGCTGCCATGGCTCAGCCCCGAGGTGCTGCAGCAGGTAGCGTACCGCATTCCTCCATAATACTGACTTAATACTGTATGTGCCACCAAGGTTCCAGATTAACGGCCCCTCCTACGATACATTTGGCAGCAGCACTAAAAGGAAATGTAAAGTCAATATTGTTCTTTTTTTTTTTTTCTTAGAACCTGGAGGGCTACGACTCTCGGTCGGACATCTACAGCGTCGGCATCACAGCCTGTGAACTGGCCAATGGACACGTGCCCTTCAAAGACATGCCACCTACACAGGTCAGAAGATACCCGGCAGCCCCCTCCCTGTTCCTCTGCATCACAGAAACTGTCTGTAGTCAGAAAGCTCAGACAAAAAAGATGGACTGTGGTTTAATTAAGCTTTCTTAGTTGTCAAAACTAGAAAGAGAGCTACTGAATTCATAGCTAAAGGTCTTCCAAGATGGTTTTTTTCTCCTAAACCCCCCCCCCCTCCCCTCCAGATGCTGCTGGAGAAGCTAAATGGGACGGTGCCGTGTCTGCTGGACACCACCACCATCCCGCCAGAGGAGCTGTCGATGAAGCCGTCTCGCTCCGGGGCAGACTCGGGCATCTGCGAGGGCCCGGCGGTCGGAGGCGTTGGCCACTCCAACGGGGAGCCCTCGTCCTCGGCGTCGACGGGCGCACACCCGTACAACCGCACCTTCTCCCCGCACTTCCACGCCTTCGTTGAGCTCTGTCTGCAGCGAGACGCAGAAAAAAGGTCCCTTCACGTTCACGCGGCGCTTCGGAGGTGACGGGAAATGTCGCGTTCGAAACACTGACTTCTTTTCCCGTTTTTTTTTTGCTTTTCAGACCGTCCGCCACCGCCCTCATAGGCCATCCATTCTTCAAACAGGTGTGTAAAACATCTGTCCACTCGGACTCGCTGTACGTCGTGGTGTTCAGGATACAGAGCAGCTTTGGACGTTTGCTGGCAGCATTGAAAAGTAATATTTTAAGATTTTTGGTTTGTCGTTTCCTTCCCTTCCAGATTAAAAGGCGGCCCTCCGAGGCGCTGCCCGAGCTGCTGCGGCCTGTGTCCCCGATCACTAGCTTCCAGAGCTCCCAGTCGCAGGACTCCCCCTCCGGAATGGCCAGTCTGGAGTCGGACCTCAGCTACTTGGAGGTGGACGATTGGGACTTTTGACGGGGGGGTGGAGAGACACTCACAGGGTTGATGGAGAGACCACGGAGCACACTGGACAAGATGTGTTTTTGTAATGGTCCCTTTGTAAATAATTTAAATCTCAAAACAGGAGTTGCTGTTCTCAGACTGAAGGTTAAAAGCCAGCAGCCATCTTGCCTCTTTTTGGGAGTCAGACACACAAAACAAACACCTCTTTAATCCTCTTGCTGCTGCTGAGGTTGACGATCTGCGGCCGTGGATGCAGCTGAGACCTGAAGATTATTCTAAAACGAATCAGTGGCGAAGCTGCTACGAAACATTTGGCGCGGAAGCTCCACCGCTGCTCAGCGAGGCCGCCGCGCATCGCTGCTCACTCTGCGGCCGTCTGCACGCCACATGGAAGGTTTGCTCCGCGTGCCGAAGGTCAGCAAGATTAACAGCATGTTACACACATTTCCTAACCCTCTCCTTGTGTTGACATGTACACCTTTTTGGAAAGAGGTTACGCATGGCCCGTTTTACGTTTAACCTTTGGAGCATAGCTGTGTGTATCTTCTTGAGCTTACTCTGGGCGTGATGTTACTTATGTCAGAAGTGAATGTTGCATTGTTGCTTGTTTCCGTCTGCATGGACATTTGAAAGTGGCCGTAAAGGGTCAGTGTTGCAAATGTCAAGCTTGACTTTTAACAATAAACATTGTTCACTTTCACGTTTTCACTTGATGCCACCACGCAGTGAGGCTGTTTAAGTCTTTAAAAAAAAAAAACGTCATTTTATTCCAAATGTACATAACACATAAGAGGGTTGAAAGGGTTCCGACGCTGCTAGTCGTCTTCTTCTTCGTCTGACGGCGGCTGGTCTGCCGCGGCGTTCCGTTTCTCTATCTTGGCCATCAGCTCTGGAATAACGGGCAAATACTAGATTGAATGAAACCGTCAAGGTTGAGCTGTGGGTGAGGTTCTCCGAATAAGTTTGCCCCGCCCCCTCTGGACTCAAAGGTCGGAATGGACTTACCCTTAGCCGGGTTGAAGACGCCGTTGGTTTGAGTGTTGCACACGTAGCAACGCTTGGACTTGCGGTAATGCTGAAGAGCACAGGTCTCGCAGAAGAAGTGCTTGCACCTGGGAGACATTTAACTGGTTACCACGTTGCAACTGGTGGTAAGAGGAGACGAGGCAGAGGGGAAGAGGCTCACTTTGTGATGATGGGATTCTTAAAGGACTCCCTGCAGATGAAGCACTTAAAGGGCAAATCCTCGTCGTCGCTGCTCACCTCGTAGTTCTCCTCATCTAAGATGGCACAGTTTTGTTCAGAAAATACAGACACAAAAAAAACTCACTTGACGCACCTGAACTCACCATTGGCTCCATATCTGCCCTCTTCCAGTTCCCGCTCAATCTGCCAGCCGTGTTTGTAGTCCGATCTGTCGTGGAGGAACTTGCAGCTGTCTAATAAGCAGCCGAGAAAAGCGCTAGTGTTACTGCTCGAGATGGTAAGTTATTCAGTTCCAGCGGATGACTTTGATATTTGAAATGGTACAAATATCATACCCACCTCCAAAACCACAGAAACCAGTCTCCTTGTAGTCTTTGCAGATGTCCGGCTGGTAGTCCCACCTGACTGTGGCTCTCAGGTGTTCAGGGGCACGGATTGGTCCTTTCCTGTTAAGGAAAAAGACATGTATCAATACTGATGGATTACATGGTAGCAGTCGTAAGTAAGGAGTATCTTGTTAAAGCATGTGCTAAATATTGCCTGGCCCTATTATTCACCTGACCATGCCGGATGAGGCATTGCCCATGGTGGTATCTTTGGGCTTGATAAATTTTTGGTAGTTGTTGATGCCACGGTAGATTTTATCATCTTCTTTTCCCGTCAATTCCTGTTGAATGAAAGAAAAAAAGTAATCGGTCCCTAGGACATAAGCTTAAAAAATAATAAAAACATGTAAGGGAACGTGGATTAAATTGTAAACTATTTGCAAAAATGTGCCATTGGGAATATTTCCCGGTACCTCTTGGATTTTCTGACTCCTCTCAAAGATGGCCTGAGCGTCGTTGTCTCTCTCTGTGTCCAGCTCATACGTAGCAGTTGCACCCATGTCATCGGGTCCCTCCGGTTTCTTTTTTTAGGGCGAGATTGAGAAAATAGCAAACGACTGAGAACGATTCGTACAGCACTTTCACCGAGTCACGAGGCTTCAAACAAAGCAACTGGGAATGCTGAAAAAAAGCTCATTTCAAAACCAGCTCAGAGGTCACTTACCTCGCTCATTGGCCCTGTGACAAGTCACTGAAGAATACACTTCTTTCTCCTTCCCTTTCCCATGAGATGAGGATTTGAACCATTGCACTAAATTGTTTGTTCCACTCTTATATAATAAGTAATATGAAAGAAAGGTCTCCACTCACTGCTGACCGTGTGGACTTGTAGGCAACAGTGATCTTCTTCTCGTCTTTGTCTCCTTCCCCTTCACTGGAAGAAGCTTCATCTCTCTCCACCTTCTTTGTCTGAAAACAAGAACCAGGTCAGGTTCACCGCATTATGAAACTCAAAATGGATTTGTAAATATTCTTATCATTTGAAGAGTACCCTTTGAATCATGGGGTTGACTCGAGTGTCCCTTTTTCCTTTTCTAATAACAGAGCTCTGATCCTCATCGCTGTTGCCATCTGGAAGAAACAAGTGTCAGTTATTTCTATAGATGCTTTCTGTTAAAATGAGGGATGGAGTGTTTTTAAGCTAAATAAACAAAGCTGCTGTTTCACAAATATAAAATAAGACCTTTTAAATAGTTCTACAGGATACAATACATGATGAGCTTATTGAATAGGATGCACTGTGGTACCTTTAGCACAACTTAAACATGAAACATTACCGCAGTAAATGCAATATAAACATTAATATAGCTGTAATTATTTAAAGTATCTGAACAGGTAACTACTTTGAATTTATAAAGATGTATTAAATTAAAACCACAATGCAGTCGGTCTCTAACATTTAACACTGAATTCCGAGGGGCCACGAACGCAGCACATATTAGTAAACTGGAATCTGTCTGCGACGGAGAAAATAAGCACCTCCTTTAGTTTACAGAGTAACTAGTTTGTTGACGTATGTGGCTCTTATTGGGTGCATGTCATTGTTGATTAAAAAAAGAAACTGCCAGTTAAGCCAACTAAGCTAACGTTAGTTTTTGACGCCGCAGCGTTACCAGCACCACACGGGACCGTCTTCCTGGAAAAACCCAAGAACGACTAGCCGATTGATAATTCAGTACCTTTGTCGCTATCGCTTGCTTTTCTCTTTCGTCCGGAGAATTTCTTTGTAGATTTTTTGAAAAGAAAAGTGCAGGGACCCGCTTTTGGCTCTTCCGACTCCGCCATCTTCCCCTCAGTAACACCAACGCAATCACCGCCTTCGTCCGGACAGCGCCCCCTGGCGGCCCGGAGGTCTGCTGCTGGACTCCTGCCGGAGAATTGACTGTAAACACGGTCTTGATATTGCTCTTTGGAATTGTGCGCTTAAAAATATTATTGGCTTTTCATACTAACATATGACTAACATTTTTGTATTTTATCTTCTGAAGTTATACTTCTTGAAAGCTATTTAGTGCGAGTAAACATAAATACTTGAAGGCATCATTTCTCGCAGCTGCGCCAATTGCATGACGTATGCTAAATAAAACCGGAAGCAAAGTTGGAAATAAGAGCATCATCATTTGGCGACCGGCCCAATCACACGCGAATAACTGGGAGGATTTTACTTCGGAAGCTCTAACCGGAAGTTGCGTATTCAAACATCTCTAACTTGATAGTGGGGGGGGGGGGCGCTGTTCCGTCCATCCTCCTGCAGCATCAGTGGGTCCCCGCGAAGGACAGGGGGTGTTTGTAGGACACAGGGCCCGTGGAGGGAGGGGACCTGGCCTGGGCACGGATCCCAAAGAGGCCCCGGGGCCGCCGCTGGATGGAGTCGGGCTGCATTCACACCGCAATGGCTATGGGTCTGACACCAAAAAAGGCGTCTGCTCGGAGCGTCGGTGCGGAGCGAAAAAACCTCATCACGGTTTGCAGGTACGTATCACGACACAATCGAGCCACGGCGTCATCTGCGAGGAGCCCACCGGTCACCGCATGCTGTTCGTTTCATATGTGTACAATCCTGCCATAATGGAGGGTGTTTATTCAATCTTGGGATGAAACACTGGCTCACAATAAAAAGAAAATGCAGAAAAATGGTCTAATATATTTCCAGTAATGCTACTGATGAAGATGATTCATTTTCACCTTCACTTACCTTCATCATTCACTCTTCTGTAAACCTAAGACATTCCCTCAGGTTTTCTTCTGCATGTTCCTGGCTGCACATTTGCTATGTCATTATGCAAGGAAAGTTATATTCTTATATTTAACAGTTGGAGACACCTAATTTATTTCTGTCTGTGCTGATAGTTGCAGGGATAAATTAGACTAGTGGAATGATATTCTTTAATATAAAGCCGAAGAGAAAAAAATAACAGCAGGTGGCCTCCTCCATCACTGCGAGGTTGAGTGACTGAAATGGACAAGGGCATTGGAAGCAGCGCAAGGACTCCTCCCATCAGTGTTCCCCAGCCTACACAGTGAAGCAAATGCTCATGGACTGTGATGTGCGGTCTCCTCAGTCACTATCTCCGAGCTGTAAACCCATGCGCATCAGTGAACTTGACCGATGCAATGTCCAATTTATTTCAGCTCTTGAATTTACTGTTAAAATGTCATTCGGAGAGTTGTGAGGGTGCTTTAACAGTGCTGTCATTTTATGCGCATAGTTTACATTTAAAGTGATCTGTTGTGTATCGAAGTGTGCTATAAATGAGTAGCAAATTCCAACCTTATTTGTCTTCCGACCCCTCTGAAAGCAAAGATTGTCTGCTTCTGACTCCGCAATTGCAGGTTGAGTCTGTAATGTGATCGTTATTGGTGCGTATTTTCGTTGATGTGAATCTGTGAGTAGGGCTGAGAGACTTCTCCAATATCTCCTTTCACGGTGAAGGTAATTTCATATCTTGTCGACATATCACAATATAGTTGGCTTTCAGGTTATTCAAGTGAAATTGAAGAAATAGTGTGTGAAATAACCATTTACTCTTTTTGTAAATGACCTCCTGGTGTTTTCTCATTTAATTATAAACTCAAGTGAAGAATAATCACAGAAATTGTCAAAATAGCTTGATAAATGATTTCATCGTGATGCAATTCCATTGAAAAACTATAAATTATTTTGAATTCAATACTGCCACCACTAGGGGTAAACTATAATTTATTTTTTCGCCTATAATCATCCTGTGACCTTCAGATTTATTGTGATCCCTGAGTTTGGATCCCTTTGGTCTAATGTAAAGTGAACTGTATTTGAAATCTAGACTGCAAATATTAATTATTTTTCTTTATCAATCAAACTGCTGATTATTTTCCTTATTGATGTAATGTATAATCTTGAAATGTATGAAAAACAGAGAAACATATTTCTCTTCATAGAGCCCGAGTAGACATCTGCAAATAGCTTGATTCACTTGGAGTAATAATTTCTTCTGGTCTTTAGTATTTTATATGCCTTGATTTCACCGGAGGCTTGTCGCAAAGTTACAGTTATTATTGCATCGCTACGTGTCTTAAATTTGAAATCGACTCCAGTCATAAATGCTGCTGCAGACAGGCACGTATCGCTTCTTAGATTGTGTGCATGTTGCCAATTTGACGTAATGCATCCACGTCTTTCCCTCATCTTTTTTTGTTTTGTTTTCTAAGAATTGTCTTTTTTCAGTGAAAGTGATTAAAATCTCCTAAAAAAGAAAAAAAGACAAAGTCTGGACTTTGACACACAATCAAGCATTTTTATTCCAGTACCTTTTCGGTTTCAGGTGCTGTCTGCATTTTTAGTTTCACGTACAACGAAGCAAAACAACACAACATCACACGGAACATGCGAAGAAATACAAGTTCTCACGATGGACGCACAACACACAGATTAGCGAAGGGGACAAAAACACTGTTGTATTCGGGTGGGCCTGACCGCTTAGGGCCACTTTAATCATGTGAGCATTTTAATGACAAACACACAGGACGAGACAGAAATAAAAGTCAAACAGCTTTCCATCAGTAATGCTAGCTACAACGTTTTTTTTTTTTTAATCCATTCTCTAATTAACAACACGACATTGATTAAGTTCATTCGGAGGGCAACTTCTATCCGGCGCGTCGCTGTCAGATCCGCATCTCTCTGCATCTTTTCAAAAATGTTTTTCTTCTTGACGCCGCTGTGACGGGAGTTGATTCAAGTACTCGAAGGTTGTTGTTGTGTGTGTGTGTGTGTGTGTGTGTGTGTTTCGCACGGTGTCCCCGGACAGACAGATCCTGAATCAGCGGTGGGCCCCCGGCTGTGTGTTGAAGCAGGCTGAGCGTCGTCGTGTTGGTGCAGGATGCAGGATCCGGGCTCTTATCGCGTTGCTGAGGCGCAGCTACTTCCACAGCTCAAACTGCTGCCCGGCTACAGTAACTAAGCTAGCGTTAGTGCAACATTAGTACCAGAGCAGGCCTTTGTTTTCCCCTAATACACATATGTATTACGTGTGGCCTATTTTTCTTTACTGTCACATTGTACATGTTTTAAAATACAATCAGCACACACAGGGATTAATGCTGCCAACCAGTCGTTGGTTGAAGTTATGTCTTTTTTTTGGGACTTTAGAAAAATGTGGGTTGTTTCTGTTCAGGGTTGGGATCAAGAAATTCACTTGTTCTCCCTTCTGTTACCGCATAACAACGAATAATTGGCATCACAGACCTCTAAAAAGAGAAGCGTATTCACATGATCTGGGTCACCAGTACTTGGCACAGAGGTCTGCTTGATGCTTCAGTGCCTTGTTTACGGGGGGGTCAAACTTAACTGCAGGAGCCCATTTGAATTAGAAACACATATGTACAGCAATAGACATTTGTGTATAATTATGATAAACCTGATCAAACATTTGCACCACCACAGGGAACAGTTTCTGCAAAAAGGCCTCTGTCAGACACTTGAAGGCTTTCCAGTAGAGACTTAAAAACAATAATAATAATGGCAGAGAAAAAATTATAAAAGAGTCTGTTGCAGTCAGGTGAAAAAGATGCATCTTCGAAATGTCTACAGAGAGGAATGCTTATTAAATTTGCCCCTTTGCGGGGAGGAAATGCCTGAGAAAAATCCTGATTCCAACTGCAATGAAAACCCCAAGTTGCTTTGTCTTAGTAATGGCTTTGAAGACACTGTGATGTTTATCATGTTCACAGTGACAGCAGTGTCATCGGGATCTACTGTGACTCTGCCCTGTTGCCACTAGCGACAGCTTCTATTTTAACGCGGCAGGTCTGATGCTTTCACCGGCCGGTGGGGGATTTTCATGCAACTCCAGTGTGTTTAAATCTTAGCCAACATTGTGCTGTTTTAAAAGTGTAGTGTTTTGTTGCATTGGTTCTGGCTTAAAGCTCTCATGCCGTCATCCGCGACTGGTGGATCGCTGTTGCCGTGGTCACGAGGGAACCTAAGAACACACAGATAGGATGAGTGAGACTGGACAGGTCTGCTGTCAGGTGCTATAGAGGGAGTGAAAGGAGGGACGATGGAGACATATTGAGGCTTGAGCTCTTTCCGGGGCGAGGCTCCATAAGTGGAGAATAAAAGGTCCCGTGCCGTAGTAAACACAACTACGTGGTCATGTCTCACGCACATGCCTCTGCGAGTGGGTGGCTCGTTGTGCTTTTAAAAGATTCTGAGCAATAGTAGAGGGTGCCAATTGGATAGCTATGTTTAAGGAATAATGTCAACACATCTTCGGATGACTGGAATAACATTGTTTACTGATTCGGTCTCAGGGAAGCCTCCTAGTTGGCATTCTCCAAGCTATCTTCTACTACCAAGAATGTGAAATTGCAGCGGAGGTTTCTGTCGATCATTCGACTCTCTCACCACGCAGTTATTCTTCATTTTTACCCCCAGTCATGTTCAAACATCTGCTTTACACTCTCAGCGCTTCTCAGCCCAACAACCCGCACCGTCCGTCTCGCACACCGATCCCTCTACACCTCCTCTGACCACCAGACACTTTGCCTGGACAATTCTTCACAGATGGGGCCGGTGAGAGAGAGAGAGAGACACACACACCCTGCTGTTGTTGTGTTTTTCACATCTTTTAGTCTATTCGGATTTGAATTTGTTTTCGTAATATTTATCAAAGTGCACTGCGTTCTTTATCTTGGCGGCTTGTGCAGATCCGGCACGGAACAGGACGTCTCCCCCGACAGTCCAGGACGATAAACAACAGCACTGGCTGGTGGTTACACAATGCTGCGGCCAGTGAGGAGTCTGCCTGTGTCATCTGATCCTGCTGCTTATGCCAAGACTAAAGAGAGAGACAGAGAGAGGACGAGGGAGGAGAGAGAGATCGGGTGGGGAGAAAAAAATGAAAGCTGAGCGGGTTAATGTGAAACGTTGCAAGCTTAGATTCTCCGTCACTGCTGATATGTGTAGGTGTGGTTATCCTAGGTGGTGCTGAGGATCAAACACGCTCGTGCAAGTGTGTAAGTACAGTAGAGCGGTTAGAAAGGAGAACAAGGGGGCCTTTTAAGAGAGCTGAGAGTGGGCTTGGCGTCGATCCAGCCTGAGTGAGAGGGGGCACAAAAGAAGCTTGTCAGAAGGCCTTGCAGTTGTTTTTCAGTGTCAAATCGTACCAAGAGCATTCTGCCATTCCACTCCATCGATTTGCATTTGAGGCACGCCCGCAATTTCCCTTCCGATCAAAGGACTTCAGTTATTTTGAAATAGTCTGGTGTAACGTTCCTCTTGAGATAACTGTGCCTCAACAGTCAACCTTCTGCTCTTACAATTTTGAATGTTATCTCTTTAACAAACTGGCAGCTGTTTATCAGTGCTTCTCATACCCTGGGAACCAAAGCGTTATGAGGAGTCGCTTGGTATAATAAATGATTCTGTCATTGGATATCTTCACAAATTCGATCAGAATTGATGTCTTTCTACGGTCGCTTCATCTCAAATTTGCAAAAGAATAGAATTTTTCTGCAGAAAAACATTTCCAACATAACTTTCTTCGTACAAAGTAACGTAAGAGAAGCACCTGCGCTTTGTAGAAGGTCCCTTTGAGAAATGTGATTACTGGCCTACTGGCGCCTCCTGCCAGGAGGATTTGTTTTTAGTTTGTGGGCTGGTGGGGAGTAACGCACACAAAATCTAGCAGCTCCAAGTTTAAACCTTGAAACTTGACTGACCTACTTCATTTTTGCATTTGACATTATGAGAATGAATTGTTATGCCACTGACCTGTTTCTTTGATAAATCCGGCATGACCAAAAACCTGACAATGATCCACAGGCAAATCTAATCCAGTCTGGGCTCTGTGCAGATGCTGTGCAGATGCTGTAGTGGTGTCCAAATGTTCTCTTTGATGGAGCTTCTTTCTTCTTCTTTCGTGTGACATTTGGTGCCGATCCTCCGACCCCTCGATGAGGTCCCCTCTCATCTAGAGCGTCTTGCGTTTGGGGAAGATGGCTTTCCGAAAAGAGGTGGTGGTGGAGCCCCTGCTGAAGGAGGCGCCCCCCAGGGCAATCTTGGTCTTTCCACTGGTGATGGTGGAGGAGCCCAACGATGTTGTGCTCCTTCCCCTGGTGATGGAGGAGCCTCCCAACGCCAGTTTGGACTTTCCCCTCTTTATGGTGGTGTTGCCCAAGGTCAAGGCCGTCTTCCCCTCGGTGAAGCTGGTATTGCCCATTTGGGAGAGGCTCTTCTTCCTTACCCAGATTCGACGACGGTATTCGGGGCTCACTCGACGCAAAGCATCGCACACTCATGCAGCGCGTCCTTCTCTGCCCCTCGTGGGTAATAGAACCATCTGCTACAATCCAGAGAAGACCAGAATGCTAAGCGTGGATAGCACGACCCCCGTGTGGCATAATGCCTTCGTTGAGATGATCGACGTGGGCTCTGGAAGGCCACATACCACCCATGTGTGCCTGTGAATGGACAGAGGCAGCCGTAGGTGGCCACAGCCTATCTGGGGGGACGGAGACAGTGGAGCGATTGTCCCATCTCCACGACGACACCGGACGGTTGAAGGACACATTGTTGGAAAGGGGGCAATCTGTGGTGACATCACTTTCTTCTGAGCCATTGTTCCCTATAGCCTCTGATTGTAAAGCGTAGCCTCTGTGTACAACGTCCATACCATATGTGGGACGAGTGGCACGGCGTCCGATTTGATAACAGAAAAGATGGATGTGTTCACGTCCTAGTTTAGGCTTTGATTGCACCCCTCCTGTATTTGTATCGTGCTTCCATTGGACATATGGGTGTGGTTCCTTCAGTTGGTGTTAACTAGCAGAACGTGTCCTCGCTGAACTGTTTCCAACTCATTACAGCACTGAAGTCTTTGCTTTCTACCGTTTATGTTTCAAGGATCAATCCTCAACATATAGTATCTTAAAAAAAAACCTCCATTTACAAAACAATCAAGCCAAGCAGTGTTTAGGCATGTTACTTTTATAAGCATTGTTACATCAACCAGCTTTACAGTTGTCTAGTTTAAAGCTGTGTTTTCTGGTGGTTATGGAAATGCGGCAATCAACCAATTTTATCGGCATTCACAAAAATACCACATTTGTACCAAAGATGTCCACATGGTGATGACTGTACATGCACAACATACAGGAGAACAGTGTTGGTGAAAAAAACACACACTCTCTTGTGTCCCTCCACATACATCCCACACAGCAGTTTCACACTTTCCCCTCCCTGCCAAGAAGACACACCATAAACCGTCATCTCCTCACTGTCACATTTGCATAACACGCTCAACATGGCTTTGGAAAATCTCACTCTTGATTGCAAACTCATTAGAAGTTCACTCCCCTTTGCACTTTCTTACTGGGGAATTCACCTTTGCCAACAGGTAACAGATCATAAAAATAGCAGCTCCTCTTTTTCTTCTTTTTTTGACTCTTACTACTACTGACCTGTTAAAACTGACCAGATCTCTTAAAAACATCCGTGGGTGTTTTTAAGAGTGTGCAGGAATCATGAGTGAAAATCCCAGTAGATGTTGCTGTGCGTTTCCGTGCCCCTGATCAGGGTGGTTTTGATCACAGACACGGACTTGGTCCCATGGGTGAAGGTCAGCGTGGTGAGAGAGCTTGTGGTCTCCCCTCGTGTAACGGTGGTTTTTCCCAATGCTATGTTGATGCGGCCCAAAGTTACAGTTGTTCTGCTCCAGAAGACCGAGAATTTTCCCCAGGAGATGGCGTACTTAGTCCTCAGGATCGAAACGCTGCCTTTGGTGAAGGAGGTCTTGCTTGACAGGAATGTGGTTTTCCACTCATTGTTAGCGTCTTTTTTGGGCGGCTTGGCTTCCCTGGGTGTCCTGGCCCCGGCCTCAGGGTTCCTCTCCATCTAGGTGGTCCCGCGCTTGGACATCAAGGCTTTGCGAAATGACGTGGTCGTGGTTCCCCGGCTGAAGCTGGCCCGTCCCAGAGCCACCGTCGTCTTTTGCCTTTGGATGGTGGAGTCTCCCATGGAGGTGGTGGTCACTCCCCTGAAGATGGAGGAGTTGCCCATGGCTACAGTCGTCTTTCCCCTGGCTATGGAGGTGCTTCCCACTGCCAGGGCAGTCTTGCCCTCGGTGATGCTAGTGTTTCCCATGGAAGCGGCGGCAGTCACCCGGAGCCCGTGCCTGGATGCCGGCTCCTAACACACAAGCTGCATTACTGCCCGGTGTGGAGCAGGGTCAGAAGCCAAACTAAATCTGCGGCAGCGGTTGTCCTAAATAGATCAGACCACCGTGCACGGATGAGGGAGGAGGGAATTATTTGATCATTCTTTGATGCCGGCCGGTCCCTCGGAGAGACGAGACCCAGAGGGACATGGAAGGACAGCGCGCACAAAGGCTGAGAGGACAGGGGGTTAATTGTATTGTTTTCATGATAACACCGCCGCAGCAGTGAAGGGGTACATTGTGCAGTACACAAGACAATTGGGGTGACCTCAGTATGATAAGATGGCGTGGTTCCTAAACAAGAAAGAAAAAACGCTCCGCTATTGTTGCAGGGTTCAAGTACAGTAGTACACTTGTCTGCTCGGGTACAGTACACGCCGGCATTTCAGCGGCTTGTGAAGAATAGACATGCAAAGTTGAATGTTTTATCCTCTGCATTGTTTGCCTAATTGCCCCCCTCCCCTCTCTGTGTTCTTCTATTTCAGATTCTCGGTAAAGACGCTCCTAGAAAAGTACACAGCAGAGCCCATAGATGACTCAGCCGAGGAGTTTATTAACTTTGCCGCCATTTTAGAGCACATCCTCAGCCACCGCTTCAAAGGTAACACTACAGGTAACATATAGCACAGGACCAGATGGACTTGGAGAAGTTAGTTAAAAGGAATTTGAGTTCAAACCGTAATATGAAACCGTAAGCAGGGAAACAAAAAGCCCTGCGTGATTGTACACTGTAGCAGTGTCGTAATGGAAGGAGTGCTTCATTGCTGCGCTTTAATCTCCGACCAGGTTCAGGAAGCTGGTTCAGCTCAGATGGGCAGCGCAGCTTCTGGGAATATATCCGGATGGCGTGCACCAAGGTGCAGAACAACTGCATCGCCAGCATTGAAAACATAGAGAAGATCAGCACATCGAGGGCAAAGGCAAGGATGTCTGTGTGAGGGAGTGTGTGAGAGTGTGTGTTGTGTGTGGGACACTGCAAGAGAGAGCAGCAGGAAAGCCCTCCGCCCCTGCTCACTTCTTAAGTCTCCCACAGGGTCGCGCCTGGATTCGAGTGGCTCTGATGGAGAAACGCCTGTCTGAATATGTGTCCACTGCTCTGAGGGACACGAGAACTACCAGGTCAGACTACAGATTTTGAATATGGACAATAAGCAAAAGATTTGAATGACATCATGTCACAATTTCTTTTTTTATTCTCTGCTATACCTTCACGCTGTACATGAATCATTAATGACTTTGTCAGTGTAAAGGTCTGCTCCAGATGTTTAAAATGAAATGTACTATTAAACGCAGGTAGATGCCCATCTATCATTCATTTATCTTAAAGAGATAATAACCACCTCTTCACCTGACAGGAGGTTCTATGATGATGGGGCCATCATGCTGAGAGAAGAGGCCCAAGTCCTGACTGGCATGCTGATCGGATTGAGTGCCATTGACTTCAGGTGAAGACACCCGCTGCAGACTCTGATATACAGAGGCTTTAAATGTTAAGCAAAGAAGCCCAAATAATTTTATATATATATATATATATATATATATATATATATATATATATATATATATATATTTGTACGGTATTTGAATAGCCCTTTATGTCCTGCTCCTTTGTTTTAAGCCCAGTATTTAGGAATTTAAAAAGTCCTGAAGTAGATTTGAATATGGCATATTCCACTTTAGGAGTACAGATTATACAGATACAATTATCATCAGAATAGTTTTGATGGCAAAGTAAGTATGAACATACAAATAATTTGAGTATTTTGCTGCTGTCAATGCACATAAATATTCATGTGGATAAAAACAGGTACAATTAAACTACTTTGATTAATATGGAAAGGACAAGGATTTGTCTTATTATTGATGTTTTGTAAAATACAAAACACAAAACAAGTAACCGTTGTCTCTGTGTAGTTTTTGCTTGAAGGGGGAGACTCTGGATGGGAAATCCTCAGCTGTGATTGACTACACGCCCTACCTGAAGTTCACTCAGAGGTGAGACTGATCGTGCCCCTCCAGGTTTACCTTCGCGTCTGTGTGCACGTGTGACGCCGTAACGCTGTCGCCTTCTCGGCTGCGTAGCTACGACTACCTGAGCGATGAGGAGGACCGTCACAGTGTGGACAGCAGTAACAGCGAGGAGAGTGTCCCCGAGCACCCCTACATCCCTCTGGTGACCGACGAGGAGAGCTGGAGCAACAAGTGTCGCAAGATGGAGCAGAGGTTTAAGATCGTCTACGCCCAGAAGGTGACGCACAGCAGCCGCGGTCTAATGCCGTGTTTTCTCACAATGGCTTTCTGAGTCCCTGTGTCCTCACTCACATGCTGCAGGGCTATCTGGAGGAGCTGGTGCGCCTGCGGGAGTCGCAGCTGAAGAACGTGGAGACGGAGAACAAGCGGCTGAGAGCAAAGGTGGAGGAGCAGGCGGTCCAGAGCCAACAGGAGAAGAAGGAGCTGGAGGCCGTCGTGCTCGAGCTGCAGGCACAACTGTGAGAAACGGCGCAACAACCACGTGACAGACAAAAACAACACCAGAGCACTGGTGTCATCCTGTGGTGCATTTTTTTAAAGTTTAAAAGATTAAAAGTGATGCAAACGGCAGCGAAAGAAAGCAATCCTCTGTGCAGATAAGAAGGCCGACACCAGCTAGAAAAGGGGTCCGTTTGGAGAAAAAGAATCATAAAACTACAAACAGTCTTTATTGTGATGGAACATTTTACTGAATGAAAAGAGATTGTCATTTTCCTTCAAAGATGATTAAAATAAAGATGGGGGATCTTTTTCCTTTTACCGCCTCTTTGAACGCTCAGGCTCATATTTGTTTGTCGCTAAGCATCAGTTCTGAATTGACTTATTTGCACTCTGTGCTTCATGCAGCTCGGCCCTCGTGCCCTGTGATTCCTCCCATCTGGCTAAAGATCTTTCCATCCCGCTGGTCAACCAGTGGTCCGTCATCACAAACAACCAGTCCGATGTCAAGCTTTTCCGCAGGTAAACGTACAAACAGTGGGTTTATATTTCAACATTATTATATTTTATTCATAAATCTAAATATATTATCCCTATTGGTCAAAAACACACATCCGGGTATAATAAGCAGATCCTTATAGATTATAAATGAGGATAAGAAAAAGATCCTCATAGATTAGCAATTAATGTAGAGAACCTCCGATGTCTGTGCCATAATAGTGTTTTCTTTCCACCCAGGAGGAGTTTCCACAGTTTGGAGCAACTTTCTGTCGAAGTCAGTCTGAACTCTGACTCCCAAATAGCCGATGGGAGACAGAACGGAGACCTTGCTTGGAGTTCAGCAGGTGCAAATGCTTTCACTCCTACTACAGTCATCCCATCATGTTCACCACATTTAAACTCATATTTACTGGACTGTAGTTCACTGTATTACATTTTATGCTTTACCTCTAAGTCATTAAGAACATTTAAATTGGACCGCAGTCTTAAAGTAACATTTCTGCTTGAGTGTGAATTCATTTGCTCTGTTTCCACTGCTTCAAAAAACCCTTTCAGAGGCGGCCACCCATGCACGTGTACATACGTACTCGCACAAAGACAGGCTTGATGGCTGTTGATGGCGTTTGGCGTGGGCGGCTCGAAGTATGCGCCATCAGAGGCTCATTCTTATTGTGCTTTTTTTTTTGCGCTGTTTTGTCTCCGTAGGAAAAGACAATACTCCCTCCATGCTGGGTCTCTGTGGCTCTCTGGCCTCCCTGCCGAGCTCCAAGTCGCTGGCCAGCCTCAAGTCCAGCGAGTGTTTGGTCAACATCAGCGCGGAACCCAGCCCGGCGCTCACTCCCAGCTAGCTCCCGACCAGCCACGGAGATTGAACCCCTTCCGCCCGTCCCGCCTGGTGATGCTGCGTTGACCGCAAACCCGACGAAAAACCCCGCTTCCATAATCCTCCAAGACCGTCTACAGCTCTGTGAGAACAGGGAAGTCATGACTCCATTTCTGGATTTTTGTATACACTTACAGTGAAGTCTCCATGAAGTTGAAAGGATCCGTCATGCTTTTGGTTCCCTCCCTTCTCTTCGCCTTCGTCCGCTCAACTCCTCTCAATCGCTCTGCCTCGACCACTTTGTCCTCTCTGTGAATCTCTTCATCCCAAATCCTGCAATCGCTCTGCAAACTCCTGTCACACCTTTATCCAAAGCATCCCATTCTTTCCTTAAATTGTACTCTTATGTCGCTCTTTATTTGAATATCAGCTTTCTTCCCCCATAGTGTTTGTGCAACTGCTCTATTGGATTTTCTTGTCAGAAAGTGACCAAAACGGCACATGCAGCCTTTTGGATCTCCCAAAAAGAGATGTGATGATCATTTTAAGAGATACAGATAATCCATATAAGGAATAGAATGGGTTTTTACAGACTGTCTTCACAGTGACTTAGCACTAAGAAGTAAGTGTTATGGGTGTGACGGATCTGGGATTATTCTTGCTTGAATAATCAAACACTGTTTAAATCTGTGCAGCTAATTATTGAATTAATCCAATCCTACAGCACAGCATACGTTCACTTCTCTTATTTTATCTTTTTTCTTTTTACATGTATATTTAGAGTTATTTCTGTTGGGTTTGTGTTGCAATAAACTGCCTTTTTCCATTATGAGTGTCTGTTTGTGTTTGTGTTGCATGGGACACATGTGCTCTGGCTCCATCTTGTGGTTCACCGCTGTCAGGTGTAACACAACGCATAAATCCCCCAAATGCTTGTTAATTCTTAAAAAATAACTTGAGGGTCTCACACGGAAAACGAATGGTTGCCTAAATAACAAATACGAGATCAATCTTTTAACAAACTAGACCAGGTTGCACAAATGATTCCTCCAGATGCATACAGAATATTCTTTTCACGCATCCTGCTGGCGTGTCCATTTCCAAGATGCTGAAGCCTCGACCACCTGCGTGGCAGCTCTCCGTAGAATTCTGATAGACCGTTGTGGCTCTTCTGCTCCTGTGCTTTCCATCTCCGAGGCTGCAGATCCGATTGGATAGTTACAGCATTAATAGCATTTAATAGCATTAGCAGTAATAGCGACATTGGAGCCACCGGGGCCCGATGTGCCCCACGCATGAAAACCTGAGCAGCAGCCACTGTTGGTGTTTTCCTCTCACTGCACAGCGCTGTGATGAGGCTTTTTGGTTATTTCCCTGCTGCTCGCACAGCAGAACTATCTCATCCATCCAAACCGCTGACCTGAGGTCCCTCCCATCCTTTTAGTTTGACTAATTTTCACTTACTTTATACTTATTGATAAATCCTCTTATTTGTTAGATATTATATTTGTTAGATTGTGGGTCTCCTGGTTTTAGAGCCTGGACACCGTGACCTTTGACCCCTTTATGATGAAGATTATGAGAAAATCTGGATGTGGATCGAATCCGGTTGTATGTGGTGTTTTAGTGAAAGACCTTCTTGGGCTGTTGTCCAACACTGTTCCCAATGTCATGTGTATTTTATGAGAACAGTGAAACAAACATTGGGCGGAATAGTAAACAGACTACGCAAAGCCTTTTAGTTGTTATTTAAACAATTTCTTTTTATCAATTATGGTTTGTGTTATTGGAAGATTTAGCTAATACAGTGGACATAATCTTGGTGATTAATTTGCTACAATGGTAATACATCGAAGATAAAAAGCTTTGTTCAAACTATCATAAACCTGACTTAGATATGTTTTAATAGCAAAACTAGTTAATTAGACATAACATAATGAAATGATATCAAACTCAATGTCATTTTAATTTGTTTATTCTACTCATCATGAAATCTGATTGCATGAAAATCATGCAATTTGTTATAACGTGCTTGAAATAGCTACATCTATATGCCCCTCTGGGAACCTGATCCGTTCTTCTATGAGGTATGTTAGAACGCTTTGAGACCCTGTAGTGCCCTTTAGGGGTCCCTGACCCACACTTTTAAGACCATACACACCCTAGTGAGTAGACCCCAAGGTTTGGACCAACTTGACCAGCTTGAAGGATAGGAGGGGAGGTGCTATGAAAAAAATGTATGTAAGTGTAAGGGAGCTTTAATTTTTCTTTATGAGGAGGGTGTGGGGGGGGGGGGGGGGGGGTCTCTTCAGGAGACAGATGGGCGTGAACACCAATACGTGCTCAGTAGTACTGTGCAGCAACCAACCAGATCTCCCTCCCTCGGACTCACACACCGCCCGGCTGCCTCGGGTTGATCCGACCTGTTGTGTTGTCACTCTGCAGAGACGAGCGCAACGAGCGGCGACCGCGTTCACACCGCGACGTCAGGATTCATCCACGAGGATGCGTTAAAGCGCAAAGCTGCGCTCAGATCCCACCTCTCTCTCTCCCTCTCTCCCTCTCTCCCTCTCTCTCTGCGCCTTCAACCCGAAAGTAAGCAGGAGGAATCATGGTCATCTTCACAAAAGAAAGCTCAAGCTGGGTGCCCGAGAAGAGGCTCGATCGGAGTTTTGGATCGTCCTCGTGGATGAACTGAATGCGGACCGAGTGGGAGTCAGCGCGGCGCACGGTTGCATTGGAAAAAGTGAAGAAGAAAAAGCGGAGCCGCGTGTGCGTGCGTGCGTGTGTGGGTGTGCGTGTGTGCGTGTGTGTGTGTGTGCGTGTGCGCGCGTGTTTTGAAAAGCGGAGCTCGGAGTGGGGGATGTCGGGCAGAAGTGGAGGAGCGCCTCGGGGTTGCAGCAACGCCAGTCTGCAGCCCCTGAGAGCCACGGTCCCGTACCAGCTCCAGAGGGGCTCAGCTCTCCTGTGCAGGGAGGTCAAGACGGGTAAATGCACACTCTGGGGGAGGGAGGGCGGAGGGGGGGGGGGTCATTGCCCTCCATGTGGTCCAGGGTTTCAAAGCGTAATTTGGTTCCACATGATGATGTTACGAGTTCATTTTAGTAGATTTATTCTAGAGCGGCCCTGACCACTAACTAGTTTTTTGGGTCATTTAAGTTTTTTTCATTCAGCTACTTGTTTTTCCCCTCCAAGAAACCTCTAAGCACATCTCTGGTAAACATAAGATTTCAAGTGGGGCTTTTGGTGTGATTCTCTGTGGGGAAATCACACAAACTCTTTTCCATCAAATTGACTAATTGATTAGTAAACCAGTGCTTGTTAGTGGACCAAGAATTTCTTTGTTTGAGGACTGTCCCGTTTCCGTCCATATGACTTATCTTTTTGTGTATTGTATCAAAAAAGCCTAAAAGAATAACCGACACAGGAAACTAATCAGCAACTATTTTGACAACCCATTGATGCTTGAGTCGGGTTTCAAGTAAATCTTTTCTTGTCCCGGCTTCTAAAGTGTGAGGAAGGGCGCTGCTTCTCTCTGTGTTATATTGTGAAAACAAAAAATGTGTAGGTTTTGAAAAAAAGACTATAAGCTCTAAAGCTCTAAAAAAAACTATGATGGACACCAATTGATGATTGGAGAAATTGATTAGCAGAGTAATCAATAACAGCAATAATAGTTTTGCAGAATGAAATGCCGTCCTCAGGCACTCACAACTTTGAATGACAAAAAAAGTGTGGATGAATCCTTACATTTTAACTTAACTCATTTACAACACATGTTAGAAAAGTAAAGCAACTATTTATTTAAACAGAACCTAACAGACTGGATCTCAAGACTGTTACTATTAAGGAAAAGGCCTTTTCGTTCTAATTCAGGGAACTGTTGACTAGCTGAACAATGGAGGCTTTTAACCCTGAAACATAACACTGCTCTCATAATGTTATTTGGACACTGAGTCGCCTCTTTGCACTCTGACCTGTGGGATCTCTGCTTCACGCTAACGCAGCAGCCTCTCTATTCGACTTGTACTGTAACTGTGCCACTCACATCTGCATGTACTGGTATTTATTTATACATCCAGTCTGCCCTGCAACATGACATGCGTGTGTTGTTTGCGGTAGACGTATTTGTAGTCTGTGGGGACTGTTGCCAGCGCTGTGTCGTTGGATGGCTTTGCTCCAGGTCAAAGGCATGGCCCACACCTGCCAGAGATTACAAAGAGCTGCCAACACGCACGCACACTCGCACACAAATGGAGCGCCGCACACTGCATGCTATCCGGTGGGGAGGAAGCCTGGGAGCAATTTTGTGAACGACTAGTGTTGCGATGCTGTTTAAAAGGGAGTGTCTTTGAAACAGAGTTATATATATATATGTGTATGATATGATATGTATGTATCATATATATATATATATATATATATATATATATATATATATATATATATATATTCATATCATACATATATGTATGTCACATCCAGTGTCACACAGGCATGATTTTTCTCTGCAAGGCCGTCATTGTTCGGACAAGCAGTGACTTCTGGCTTCCGAGGCACCCACGTGATCTCTGACGTTAATGTGCTTTCATTTGTGTTGCCCGAAAAGCCGACAGGACCACAGCTCGCCCGCCGAGGCCCACCATCCGCCGGACCCTGTCCCTGGACGCCATCGTCGCTCCCTATCTGCAGGGACATTGGCCCAAAGAGGCAGAGATCCCGGCCATCACCTGCGTCAATGACAAAGCCACGCAGGTAAATATGAACACATCGGGACACTGCGGGGACACTCCAGTGTCATTGCCGTAATTGAACAAAACTAGATCAGCGGCGGTTTGTGCCCCGAGAACGCTTCGCCCATGAGACCTGTTGCATCACGTTGCAGGAAGAAGAAAAAAAATCAGCCGGGAGACCAAATGTTTGCTTACGTTGCACGTTAAGGATCTCTATAGACGAGATATCTGATGTCAGCGCTGCAGGTGTCTGGTGGTTCCAGTTGGCCGCTGCGGGTGGAAGGCAGCCAACTGGAAATAGTCGTTTTTTTTTTTTTTTCTTTAAACTCTGCTGTTCTCGCCCCCCCCCCTCGTCTGTATCTGCTCCTAACTAGTGCACAATGCCCAGAGCAACATCCCCAAGCTCCGCGGCTTCGTCTTCGCCTATGACACAGTTTAAACCCGAAAGAACCCCCCATTGCCTCCATTGTGAGGAACAAACCCCTCCTGACCTCATTATACAGACACCCCATCCCCCAGCACTCTCTCCAGCCACACACACATGCAGCCGACCTCCACCGCCCACCCAGCACCTCCTTCTGCCTTACTCCCTCGCCATTACTCCAGATGATATAGCTCATTGTTTCATTCCTTATCGGGTAAGAATTGTCCTGTGGGCTACAGATGGCCGTGCATGCGTGTGGAGAAATATCCACATTTATGTAACACAAAGCAAACCAATAACAACACAAACTATGACCACATGGCATCGTTGCAGAAAATAATCGCCGAGATCTGTGACAACCAAGTTAATGTGCCAGGCGTTTATCGAGCAAACACCTAAATATTCTCCGCCTCAAGTCTTCCAAACTTGTGGATCTGCCACTTCTCTGTTTGTTAGTAAGTTTAAAATGTTGTGGTTTGGACGCTTGAACCTTAACGAAATGAGCCCCATGAGCTGGAAACACTAGCCAGACCAAATGATGATGAGTCTTTTTATAGGTTTGGTCCCATGCACCCCCTGTTCGCGTTTAAGCAGGGTGGGGGTTGTTGGTGTTAGATAATTCGGGGGGGGGGGGGGCTGCGTTGGCAGCTGTAACTCTACACCGATGTCACTTTATGACTGACTCATGCCGCGTTCCGACTCATTTAGCCGGGGCGATGCATTACGTATGAGTGGACCGGACGGGACGAGCTGGTGTCTGTGTTATCTTGTCGGCATCGAAGGAACCAATGAGATTTCTCTGGAGATGTAGAGGCCGACTCCAGAGGAGCGGCTCGGGTATTTTGGGGGACAGCAAATCATGACATAGCCGCGGAGCAGACGGAGAGGGCTAAATGTGTAATGTCGGCTGCCCCTTGTGAATGGCACAGACGCCCAGTGAGGGGCCCAGCGAACGCGTGGACCGCTTGACTAGCGGCACCGGAACCGTGACTGATCTGATCCTGTGGGTCAACTCAACCCTGGCCTTCACCTGCCGGTGATGAACTGCCAACCGTCTGCTCCCAGTCTGCGTCCGGGAGCGGTCGACCCGGCGCCCTCGGGTAGAAAATCCAGAGTTAATGTGAAGAAATTGGTACGGACGTACGAGGGAAAGTTGTGAGTGGTGACTGACAAAAGAAGAAGTGCGTAACTTTGTGAACAACAAGGTTACTTGGTGCGTGCGTGTGTTTAAGTGCAGCGAGGCGTTGTATGCTGGTACTTGCACTGTATTTATAGTCACACCGTGATGTGGTTTGGGTTTGTGTGGAAGCGGAGCTGTTTTGCAGCTCTGGGTGGATTTTCTCCCTCTGTACAGCTGCTGTGGGGCAGGTGTGAAAGACAGCTGTGGGGCGTCACTTCTGTGTTGTGCTCTGAAGCTGCAGCGTCTATTGGAAGTGCAGAGTTTGTAAAAGGACCTCGACTGCTGCCGAAAAACAGGGGCCATTTTACACCAAAGTCCCCAAATACAGGACTCTTTATTCACCACAGTGTAATCATGTGGTATTTTTTTTCTCCAAAGACTCCAAGTTCCTGGACAGAGGAGACCCGAGGAAGGAGAAGCGCCGGCGGACACAAGCGCTCGGCCTCATGGGGCAGCGCGGAGCACCTGAGGGAGGCAAGTGGCCATTTATCACTAAATCAGATTTCCGGTTTTCCCCCTGATACTCGCACCCTCCGTTCTGCGCCCTTCCTCTGGTGCTGCACAACACAATCAGAATACACGGGGGGGGGCAGCGAGTGAACGCTTTCAGAATGAATCGTCGTGCCTCCTGAATCCTCCCTTCGCTCCACCCTCCGTCCCTCAGGTTGCCAAGCTGAGGAACCAGTTGCAGAAGCGCTCCCGCCATGTCCCTCCGCCGGCAGGGCACGAGCCACCCCACCACCCCCTGTCAGCGGGTCACGCTGCAGGCATCACTCAGGTAGCCCGTGTTCTTTTTTCCTTTTAATGCCATATTTACTTATTGTATAGCCTGGCCTTTGCCAGTTAAAAATGACCAACCTTTACTCGACTCATAAATAAAGCGGCTGAATAGAATTTTTAACTCCAGATTTATTTTACATGACGGTTGTTTTTCTCCTTTTCACAGCTGAAAACTGAATTGACAGATTTATAGTTGTTATACACCCGCAATGAGGACCTAACCTACAGAATACTAGTCTTCTCTTTTTTTAAACTATCTAAACAATGTAACTAAATCTCACATTTGCACTTGGCTTTCTTTTGTGGCATTTGATGAATGTTAATTTTCAAATACTGTGAGGGCTCCAATTCCATTTTTCACATATTGTCCTCCATGGCGGCGACTCGCCTGCACCGTACGACATAAACAAAGTGAATCCATTAAGTCCGTTCCCCTGTTTTTGACTTTTTTTTTTTTTTCAGACGCCGCTGAACAGACTCGCTCCGCGGCTGCGACGCAGCGTTGAAGGCCTCAACTTAGAGCTGGAGGAGGCGTTTGTTTCTGAGAAACCCGAGGATCAGCATGAGGTGAGGCCACGGAGCTACACTGACAACCACCGAGGGTTAAGTTGAGTTAGCTTAACAATCAGCTTCAGCTCTGTCGTAACAAGAAAAAAGAAATATATATAATTTGATCCTGAGATTGGTTTCATAACCTCCTGGGGTACTCAAAAAATATACTTCCTGCACGTACCGACAGAGCAAGTCAAGTGTCACATCATCAAAACACCAATAGTAACGTTTTCCAGATGGGAAAACACACCCCACTGTGTGTTGTTTCTTTAGCTACTCTGACTCCTTCACTTGTTTACCCCTGATCTCTACAGATTTTGGATATCCCAGACGGCCACAGGGCCCCCGTCCCTGTGCAGAGATGCAGCAGTGGCTCACAGAGCGAGCCCTCCCCCGGCCCCTTGGATCTGGACCCTTCCCTCTTCTCTCCTTCTCAGTCCCCCTCTCCTCTAGATCCATCGCTTCTGTCTCCCTCAAGTTCCCCCTCTCCATTGAACCCGTCTAGTTTGTCTCCATCACAGTCCCCCTGTCCCATGGGAGAGCCAGGTGGGACAACTCTTTCTTATTTTTGTGTGCGGTGAGGTTTTCAAACGTGTATTTTTTGCATTATTAATAAAGGTTTGGGTGTTTCCGTCGTTTCTTGCAGAGCCGGCGGACTGTGAGACGGCGTGTCCCGCCCCGTCCACGCCGCTCCCTTCGTTTGCATTGGATCCTCCTCTGCTGCAGCCTTGCTCCTCCGCTCCTCGTCCCAGCAAAACCTACTCCTTCCAGCGCGAGCCGCCAGAAGGCTGCGAGCGAGTACGAGTGTGTGAGGAGGGAACGTAAGTTAACTCATCATATAATCTTGTATTGCCTAATTATATATATATATATATATATTTTTTTTTTACCAGTATTTCGCTTTTTAATATCATGTGGAAATTTCCCTAAACTCCCTAAATTCTGACATTTCCTAATTTAAATCAATCATATCCCAATAGCAGACTTAATCGTTATTATAATGTTATTATGTGTAGAACTAAATGCAAAGTTTTGGCTTTTAAACCCTTGATACCCGTACTCTTTTGTACATACGGCCTTTTCTCTCTAGGTCTGCCTGTCAGGACGAGCCTCTCCTCCAGCCGTCCTGCCCTGACCCCAATAAAGTTAACTTTACCCCCCACGGAGGCTCCGCTTTCTGCCCTGTCAGTCTCTTGAAGCCTCTTCTGCCCTCCATGGACCTCCTCTTCCGCGGCCTGTCGGTCTCTCCGGTCACCGGCTGCCCCGGTCAGGCCTCTCCCACGAGGCACCTGGGCACGCAGTAGGTGGATGTCTGAGCCGAGCCTCCTCTCAGGACTGACCCACGCGGTACTGCCAGAACCCACACAAACTGGATGTGCTTTATCTGCCATCAGATGCCTGTGGTCACATGGCTAATCACTGCTGCATGGACCATGATCACTGTGATCAAAATATGAGACTCTGGGACTGATGCTTTAGATGAACTTTAGCCTTGAATCTGGCTGCTTTACTGATTATTTCCACTGTATGGAAACGTTTTAGCTGATACTGTTGGGAAATAGTGAAAAAAGTTTTACAGCTGAATGAGTGCTGATGCTTTTAAAAGTTTTTATTTTCTCTTTTAGTTATGTGTCAGCGGTCCAAACAGAGACTGCAGTCTGCTGGGGATGTTTTCTTCTTAATGTCCAAATAGGTGTATTCAGAGTCAACCATCCAAGCACTTACAAAACAAATATTGCTTTTTTACTACCATTTAAGTCAAACAAAGAATTGTTTAGTTTGATTTTCAGCTTAATGTGAGTACTTGATGGGTTTGTTCCTTTAACCTTAGAAATTGTGTTGTGAAAAAGGTTTAGCCTTTTTGGCCTAGAGTTTAATTATGGCCTGCTTTTCTACATATGTAATTCAAGCAAGATATATAAATATATATTTGTATCTTTATAAGGAGGCTGGTAGTACTGTTTTTGTATTCACTCAACAACAACAAACCTAACGTTGTATTGTTCATACACAGGAACGTGTTAGTAGCTCTACTCACAGGCAGCGGGCATTATTCAAACCAAACCAAAGCAATTTTGTCAACTTTTTTAGAATTTGAGTGGTCCTGGGTGTCTTTTGTCCAATCGGAGACTCTTTATGTCAATATTTCTTTGGAATATGAAAGAGGTTGAGTCCCTTCATTTGAACTAAATGGATGAAATCTGTCTTGATCAGCATTAACGCTAAATAAAAAAAATATACCTGCAGTTAGGTAAGATTTATCAGCCGAGTATTTCCTCTGAACTGATAATGCACCCAATTAAAACTTTGACTATTAATACTTAAACTGTTTAATGTGCCACTGAGCAGAATTACCACGTTTTCTCGGCATGTAAATATATTTTTTATATATTTTTATAACTACTGTGGGGGTTGTTGTTGTTACTCGCGTTGGACACGTGGATTTGCGTTTTTTAAAACGAAGCACTCCCCTTTAAACCAAACTTGTCATTGTGATTGGTCGAGGAGAGGAAAAATGATCGCTGTTGCACCACATGGACCAATGAATTTAATCCACATCCTACGACGACAAAAAGCTATGCGACGTATTCAAGAAAAGGACCGTATATTTTTGTAATAGCTGCCTTTGCAACTGCCACACGACAAGATAATTACTAAACAAGAACAACAATATGCACCGGTGAAATATAAACTGTAGGCAAGCTCACACAGCCAATTAAATATATGAAAAGTACAACGTTGTGGTCACACTTATGTAAAGAGTTGGTTGGTGTGTAATTAAGAATAACTTAATGGATCCCAGAGGAACATTTCACAGGCTACCCACCAGATGGAATACATACAGTAATCAAAAGAGCTCCATACTTACCAGCCACATAAACACAATAATGCACCAATAAATATAATCTAGTAGTACATTTATATAAAAAATAAAATGTCCGAGCGTTTCAATCATTTTTTCAATTAAATTTTCTTTAATAAAACGTTTATTTTTGTTTTACTCCTGTTTCATCTGGGTAGACATATGTCACTGTCGTTGTTTTTTTCCCCATTAGATGTGTTTTGTTCAGGCGCAGCTGTGGACACCACTGAGGTCCTTCCATAAAGTCCAATTCCCCGACGCGGCCGCTTTTTACCTTTTCCCCTTTATTACAGGCTGTCATTTCTCAATGAAAACGCAAGCTTCGCTCTGTACACACGTTCGTTACGGGAAGCCCGGCGGCAATGGGATACTGCTTTTTTCTTTCTTTTTTAATTTCGAAGTAATTAAAATACATCAATGACACGAAATCGGACTGCAGCTGTGGACAATTCAAGGTGCCGTTAGCGAGCAGTTGATGTGCACAACAAGAAGATTGACGCTAGTCGGCACGAGCGCTGACGTCACCGACCACAGAAACAACAACTAACCCGCAAACTCGAGCATCTTTCCCCCGGGGCTCGTCATTGCGGGTATAGTGGAGCGGGACGTCGGTGTGCGGGGCGCGGGGAGCGGATCGGTGTCGGTTAACATACCCGGGCGGGGGGAGGACAGCATGGCTGCTGCGAGGGGAGCCGGGCGGTCCGCCTCGATATGGGACAATATGCGGGTCCGGTTCGTCGTCTGCTTCCTCGGAGTCTTCGTGTGTTACTTTTACTACGGCATCCTGCAAGAGACCATGTGAGTAACCGATCCGTTGTGACACACACACACACACACACACACCCCCACACACCCGACAGCTGTGATTCCGTCATGTAACGAGCTCTCTTCAATAAACGTCACACGGGTGACACGGGTGGTGTGTCGTTGACTTGAGTCCCCAAAGTGGATAAAGATCATATCTGGTTACAGAAATGAGGACTCGAAGCTGTTCCTCTGCACCGCAGTCCTGTTTACCAAGTGATTGTAATACTATTTTATGGGCAATAGTGTCACTTTTACTAAAATAATATGAAAACCAACCAACAAGCAAGCCTTGTCCTACCTTGTTGCACTCAAAGTGTTGTCTTCTTGTCTCCTGCAGCACTCGAGGGGATTACGGTCAGGGAGACCGAAAGGAGAAGTTTAGGTTTGCCCGGACGTTGGTCTTCATCCAGTGCATTGTCAGTGCTGTGTTTGCTAAGATCTGTGAGTATGTGCAGAGAATACGCAGAATCTAAAAACTCAGTGATTTAGTTCTAAATCCAAATCTTCCTCTTCCACGATCAGTGATTGTATTTTTTGAGGGCTCCAAGCCGGATCACACCAAGAGCTGGCTCTATGGGCTGTGCTCCCTCTCTTATCTCGGAGCCATGGTGTCCAGTAACTCGGCCCTTCAGTATATCAACTACCCCACACAGGTGAGTCTTCCCCATCAGCAACAATACTTGGTTTACGTGATTATTTTCAATGTATTACTGCTTGCTGCTGTCGTATCCTAAAGCTGTGATTTATTTCTTCTAGGTGTTGGGTAAATCCTGCAAGCCCATACCAGGTACATCTGACATTTAGCTATCTGCTCTCGGCCTTCATATCACTTGGTTACCTGACTGTCACATATAAATACATTTTTTTTTCAGCATAAATTTATATTATCATAGCACAAGTAATTTCATGTAGCTGGTAACGTGTAATGACATGTTCTTTTTATATTTGCGTTCTTTTTTCACTATATGCTACGAAATCTGAAGGAGCCTTTAATCAGTCAAACTAACTTGACTTCACATCAGAAGCTGCCAGTTCATAATAGGCACATTTCCTTGAGTCGGCTCGGATGGGACATATGGCAGCTTACTTTGTCATGTTTGTACATAAAAGTTGTATCTCACTCTAAGGGGGGGGTTATCTCTTGCTCCATGAACACACACACACACACACACACACTTCAAGTGTGGAAAAAACTTCACAATCCAGATTTTCCCCTCTCATGGGCGAAGGCCTGTAGCCAGTTTAGGTTTACCTCAAAGCTGAGCGACGTCTCCGTGGTAACCAAGCCTTAAAACACCTCGTCTATCATGCTGTTGTTGTGTTGTTGCAGTGATGATCCTCGGTGTGACTATACTGAGGAAGAAGTACCCGCTGGCTAAGTATCTGTGTGTGCTGCTTATTGTGAGCGGTGTAGCGCTGTTCCTCTATAAACCCAACAAGAGCTCAGCTGTTGCAGATGACCATGTTTTTGGGTTTGGAGAGATTCTGTTGGTGAGTCTAAAAACGGCGTTTATGTTCCATCCATCTCACCCGTGCTCCAGTTATTGCGACATGTTTTCCCATCAATCTAAATCTCCCTGCTGCTGCCCCTCTGTGACATTTCTGTGACACTAGTCTCATGGCTTGGGGGGGTTGTGTGTTGCAGCTGGTCTCTCTGACATTGGACGGGTTGACCGGTGTGGCTCAGGACCACATGAGGGCTCGCTTCCAGACCAGTGCCAACCACATGATGCTGAACATCAACTTGTGGTCCACTCTGGTGCTGGGGCTCGGTGAGTCCAACTTGCCAGAGGAGAAGCTAATGTGCAACATTGCCTTAATGATGATCATTGCTGCCCTATTGTTAAACAGCAGCTGCACTGTATGTCATATCGCTTTGACAATATTTAGTGGCATACCAAGTTGGTAAAATAATCCAGACCAAAACCATAAATGGCTCTTTACAGAAAAAAAACTTCTCTGAGGAGCGGAAACTCGTCATTGTGAAGAGTTCAGTGTTATCTGTATAGAGGGGGAATTCTGCACCTCAAAGCTTTCAATTCTGTGAGGAGGTTGCTCTGATATACTGAAGACTAAGACACATAAAATAAATCTCACATAATGAGAGGTTTTCCAAGGTGAGGCACTAATGGGAAGGACGATAACAATCACAAGGTCAACGCAAGGATGAGGACTGGGAGACGCTTATCATTCCTACTAGACTAATTGGCAGTGTCTGCTATCTCTTAGTGAGAGTCCTTCTGTCCGGCACATAGGCTTCCCACTTTCATGTTACCGTTTTACATTAACAGAAAATCTATATTGGTGTTTGAAAAGTGAGAAGTTCAGTTTCAGGCTGAATTAAAATGCCTTCGGAGGTCCTTGGGTTTAGTTTGTGCGCTTAACTTAAGACACCCTGCTTGCTTTGAAATGATTTACTATTGTAAATCCAGTAACCCCCCCCACACACACACACACACCCATCCCCGCACCGAGGCTCCATCTGGGCGCTGTTGCTGTTTTACACCACTTGGTGGTGCCGCATGGCCACACGACGAACACGATGGTCTGACTTTCTCCACACATGAGACGTTGGGTTCAATCAGCGAGTTGTTATTGCGACGACATCATTTTAATTTCCTATTGACACTTTCTTCCTCTTTGCTCTCAGCGGTTTTGTCGACAGGGGAAATATGGGAGTTCCTAAGTTTCACCGAACGGCACCCCAGTATCATCTACAATATCGTTCTGTTCGGACTGACCAGTGCTCTCGGACAGGTGGGTGGATCCTCGTGTGAGAGGATAGTTCGTGTTGTTGCAGCATTGGAAGAAGTCCTTTGCCTTGATCAAAGTTTTGAAATGCATGTCCCAAATAATATTTCCAAATAAGTGTTATTGTTTTTTATGTCTTACTCCCTTACCAGACCTTCATCTTCATGACGGTGGTGTACTTTGGACCTCTGACTTGCTCCATCGTCACCACCACAAGGAAGTTCTTCACCATCCTCGGCTCAGTTATCCTCTTTGGCAACGTCATGAGTACGATGCAGTGGTTTGGCACCATCCTCGTGTTCCTCGGTGAGAGTAAATTCTTGTTAAACAGGATTGATTCAATATCTATGACGGCCTGTAATGCTAGCAGAGGCTCGACAGAACACGGTTGAAGCCTTGAACTGCAGCCTGAGCCGGTGACCGTATGTGTTTATTATAACAAGCGATTAGCTACAATCAGGGAATATTTGCCACGGCTTCCCACGCAAACCCTTGTGGTCGAGTGGTCGTCGTGGCGCAGGGGGTAGAGCGGGTGTGCTGGGAACCGCAAGGTTGGTGGTTCAAGTCCTGGCTGCCCCATGTCTCAAGTCGAAGTGTCCCTGAGCAAGACACCTAACCCCTAATTGCTCCCCGGGCAAAATGTGCAAAAGCCATGGGTTTAAAGTGTAATGTAACTCGCTATTGGATAAAAGCGTCTGCTAAATGACCTGTAATGTAATATAATGTAAATTGTGCATTGAGAGTGTAATTGAAGGGGTCTGTGAATATAATACAAGAAGAGATGGAAAAGAAGCCGGAGTGCTGAAACAGTTGTATTTGTATTGTTTGAATTTGTCATTTTGTTTGTATTTTTTTGTTAATCTGACGATTCCTTAATCACATCTCTGCTTTTTGCTTTTCAGGTCTCGGATTTGATGCTAAATTTGGCAAAACCCCCAAAAAGACAACAAACTAAAACTTCTGGAGCACACAAGAGACAAAAACATTTCAAATGAAAACACTCTCCAGCGAGTATCTTATTTTCATAAGACGTCCGTTATGAATTCTTAGTACGAACAGATATTTAACTTAATTGTATTTAAAAGAGTCCGGCCTCTGCTATATACTGTTGATGTACTGAAAAGACGTTTTACTTGGGATCAAATCCTGAATGTACTATGACAAGCATTGCATTTTTTTAAACCACACTTTTGTGGAGTATTTGGACTGGTTGGAAGACATTGGGGGATAATACTGTATTTAGACAAATCTTTTACGTTTCTGAAACCAGCTCATCTCCCTTGGATGGATGTTGAAACCAAACAAGGCGTATAACTAAGAACTATCCATCAAGTCATGCTTGGTTTACAATGTGTTGCTTCAATAAGTGTAATCATTACATATGTAGTTTATTTCTTGGCAAACAATCAAGCATGTAGCTTTTCATTCATAAAACATGGTTGTAACTTGTGTTATATCAAATGTTACTATCAAAGTGTTTTTACTCTTTATTTTCTACAAAATGAAAATAACTTACCATTAAAGGGAAATTGTGATATTACATGGTAACTTTTTATTACAAATATTTGTTACTTCAGTTTACATACTCACCTGTGATCGGGTGCCGCTTCTTCAAAAACTGCTATAAAGTAACCCAAAACATTATCATTAATATTATCACTAGTCATTTATGTATCGGAGCCAACAAAATTCAAAAGTATGTCACCATCTCTTTTAAATCATGGGGTAAAATAACATTTACTAAAGTAGTGTACTTGAGTAGTAGTAGTTTCCATTTTCTGCTACATTATACTCTTATCCTCTAGACTCCACTACATTTCTCAGGGAGATGTTGTTCTTTTTACTATGATAGATGAACAAATACATTGTGATGTTTTTATTCATCAAGCAACCTAGCAGTGTACACACATTAGCTGAAACATTACATTGATGAATATAAAAATGCATAAACTATTATTCGATCAGTTATATCATTTCATATAGAGTATATTTGTACTTATGGTATAATGTGATCCCTACTTTTACTTGTAGACATATTGTGTTGCAGTAAAATATCTGAATACTTGAACATTTTCACCACAGATGGTAATTTTGAGAAGAAAAAACACCAACTAACATGCAGCTGAAAAAAAACTTTGGATCCCCTTTTTGAAAAAGGCACGTCAGTGTTAAAGGCTTAAAATAGTAGTATTCAAACTGATATTCTCAGTTCTCACCATCACGGTGAACTCCTAAATACCAACCACCTCAAAATATAAAAGGCAAAGAACGCTCTAATGGAATCATAATTAATTATTATTTTTAAAATATATTATTCCTTGCAACGTTTCCTTCCAATGGCTGTAAAGCAGCGGTCACACCTGCGGTCACACTATGACGCAGCCAGTCCTCGCTGTGACGCAAGAGACGGCAGCGATCACCTGTTATCTCCGGTATGTCACTGATATCCACGAATCAAATGGAATTCTTAGTCCTTTGTTTATTATTTGCTGGCATTTCAATCATCACAAGACAATTCAACAAATGCGCAAGGTAGGGTCAGTACATAACATGATCAAATGTAGTCACAATGGCCGTATGTGTAACACGAATATAT
Source organism: Gasterosteus aculeatus (assembly GCF_964276395.1). Classification (NCBI taxonomy): domain Eukaryota; kingdom Metazoa; phylum Chordata; class Actinopteri; order Perciformes; family Gasterosteidae; genus Gasterosteus; species Gasterosteus aculeatus. Next base: position 8,946,057 of record NC_135699.1, on the reverse strand, counting down.
AAAAAATAATTTTAGTTACACATAAATAAAGATGGAATCTAGCTAAATTCAGTGAATGTAGCACGATGAAAATTTCATATATTTGCCAGAATAAAATGCAACGTGGAAATAAAAGCTGAAGTGGCAGAGCAGCATATTGATGAAACCCAACAACATTTCTCAGTATTAGTCGCATTTATTGCGACATAAATGATCTACCCGGTACCCATATTTATTAATAATCGTGTGTTTTTATTAATAGTCGTGTGTTTTTAACCCACATTTGGTCAGGCACTATCTGCAGCATCCCATGTGTCTCGTGCCTTCATTACTCCGTCTTCCGCCTGATTTGGCAGATCTCATTTCGCACCGTTTCGGGGAGCGTGACCGAACCTTTTCACATCCGAACAACCGTCACTGGAGGGAAGATGCTCGCCGTAATGCGCAGACAGCTGAAGAGCCACCCAGCTGTAAGTATATCACAGCGACATGAGATAGGGATCCGTGTTCTGGTCAAATGTTTTGTTTCAAACTTCATCGCCGTTGTCTGTGAAGTTGCGCTGCTAACCTGCTTTAGCTTAACTAGTTAGCCGTAGCACGCCAAGTCTTTGACCGCACTGACTTTGAGAAGTTGTGTTAAATATTAACGTTAGAAGATAATTCACTTTTCTGGAGTAATCCAGAGTCTCGTTGTGTAGCAAGTGACATGACTTTGAATGTGTTGGAGTCAAATGGGGTCAAGGCTTCAGTCGATAGCAGCCGATCGTTAGCCGACAGGAGGGTCCGCTGCGCTGGAAATAGCCCCACATGCTACTTGTTAGCTGGCTAGGTAGCGTTAGCTAGTAGCATTTCTTACTAGGTTTACTTTCATGGAACTTCACCTTCCAAACCACACACGGGATTTTATGTACAGCTTGATATTGTACATGGTTAAATTCACCACGTTAAGAGAGACTGAAATAGTTTGTTACAAGTTGGTAATTTAAGCTTAACTGCTATGTCTTTAATATATTCGAAGTTATTTATATATACATACTGGACAAGCTAACGACTCTTTGCTGTTCTGGCTCCGAAATGGTTGAACGAGCTCTGAAGACACCAAGACCGCAGAGAGCCTTCACATCGAACTAAACTAAAGACACACCGCTTCAGACTCTACCGCCACTAAAAACACAACAAAACGGCTTATTTGATAACTGCCCTTTCTTGTTCTTTTTTGAGTTGCATGAGTTGCATTTCAACCTTCTGGTTGAAATGCACTTATTGTAAGTCGCTTTTGGATAAAGGCGTCAGCAAACATTAAATGACATGTAATGTTAATCTATGGTATTAATACAAAAGTCAGTCGGTGAATATATTCAAGGTCATGCTTTTTCTCTGACACGTCCGTGTTTGCAGTCTATACAAGCGGTCAGCTGACTCGGTGTGTTTACTCGAGCTGTGACATTCAGCCTTGTTGTTGTTTAAGTTTCTTTTAATATTCCTCTCTTTCTACAGCTGATCCCCCTTTTCTTCTTCATTGGTGGAGGGGCAGCCATGTCCATGATGTACCTGGCTCGTCTGGCCATCAGAAACCCAGATGTGAGGTGAGGACTTCAGTTGCGTGTTATTATATTTCAAATGGGTGGACGGATGTAAGGGGGTGAAAATGTTACTACTCGCCCACAAATCTCAAGTGTCAAGTTACATTCCCTCTTGATTCATCTTTCACAATGTGAACATGATTCTCCTCCTGCAGCTGGGATCGCAAGAACAACCCAGAGCCCTGGAACAAGCTGGCCCCAACCCATCAGTACAAGGTGAGCCTCCGTCTCCTCTTAGGAGGGCTTACTAGCAACGCTTTCTTGCACAGTTGATTTTTAGTGCTGAAGACCGCAGGTGGTTATTTTCAGGGACCATAGTGTGGATGTTTGCCAGAGCTGTGGCTGATCCCTGGATTATCTCATCACGTTGGATTAATCTACAGACCTAATCTGGTTAACTTTGACTTGTAGAAACTAATCTGATGAAGTGATTAACTACGTTCACCTACTCCGTCGTAGGAGAGTGCTAATGTATTTGTTTTTATTATTCACCATTTGTAAAGGTTCTCTATTATGTAGGGTCAGTATGGGATTATGCTGTCCAAAGCATCCCAAAACAAACTATCACATTAACTTAACTTTTTTCATTTTTTTTTTTTAAACATGGAATTTTGATCTCAACCGTTGATTCCTGAGCTTTGAGATTTGAAATTAAGATTTGCATTTGTATTTTCAGTTCTACGCAGTTAACGTGGACTACAGCAAGCTGAAGAAGGAAGGTCCTGATTTCTAAAGATCCCATCTTCTGGAGCAAAAGCACAAAGATCAGTTGATCCGCACAGCCCCGCTAGGAGCTTCTATTGGGAGCCCGAGGGATGCAGAGGCTAAATCCGCACAGTGAATCATTTAAGTTTCCTCATTGCATCCAATTGGAATTTTGTAAAACCTGTTATTTGTCATTTTCAATAAATTGAAGGAGTCTTGTCTCCTCCATACAGAGAAAAGAACCCGTTTCATGCAACCAAACTCCATTTTTGGGACCCTTTGCTTTCAAAAGCCTCGAGCTTTGGTCATCTTTTAGTTTGTATTTTCACTTTAAGGCATATTTGCATCGCCACCCAGAACGCTCTCCACACTCACACCGTGCTTTGCTGATACTATATGGGCTGTGCTTTCACCTCATTTCACCTTGTCCTGCCCTGACCACTGCGGTGAAGTAAAGGGCCACACTGTTCTTGGCTGCCATCCTGAGCCTTGTTGGTATGGCGTTGGCAGATTTTAACCTTTTACTTCCTTCTGAGGTGTGTGTGTTCTCATTCCCTCTGGTGGGAGCTGTGGCTATCTAGAGGGTGAGGTAATAATACCTCACTATTTAGTCCACTTTATGAAGCCTGACCGGAGCCCCTGAGGAAGCATTTTCTGAGCATTCAGAAGATGCCGTGTAAAAGGAGTGAGACTAAATGGCTTTCTGTTAAAAAGCTGACTACTTTTCCTTTAAAAAAAAAAAGTTCTGGTGCGACAAAGAGATGCAGGACACGTGGAGGTGTTCCTCCTCATAGAATGCCATCACGCTCTTACCCAGATGAGTTTGTAAATGTCAACGGGTCGCGGCGCCCTATATGCAGCTCGGGGAAAATGCGACGAGGCTGAGCAGCCAACACAGTGCAGAAAATGTCAAGGACACCTTCATATTTGAATAGGAGCCCAAGTCTTAAATCTTCTCCCGGCTGCCGAGGTGCTTGTGCATCTCCTTTTCTTCACCTGGCGAAGTGAGAATTAGCTTGAGGCACAGTGTGTATCGGTGCTACGTTATGGAACCGCATTTACATTTTTCTGCCACAGTCGATTCGGTTATTCTAGAGATTGGAAATAACACACAGTGCTGTGATTTTCCTCAGCGCATTTATTTTATGATATAACAGTTTTTCACTTAAATAAAAGCAAAACAAAAGTTAGTGACCTGCTGCGTCTGTGCCTCATTCTATACCGCCGCTGATGAGCCTCAGCAAGTATTTGGCGCCTGATGGAAAGTGAAGGGATCACCTGGAGGTGAGCGGAACGTCCACATGTGATGGTGACACAGCTGGTAGGTGTCAAGACGTTAAACTCAAAACCACAAGTTGAAATTTGAGGGAAATGGAAAAGTATCACCATAGTCTGCAGTATTGATCTATGAACGTCTCATTTTGAATCAAATAAGTTGATCGGTAATTTGTTCAAAGGAAGTGGAGTCCGAAGGCCCACTTTATTTTTTAACAGCTGACCTAAGCTTCATTATGGTGACCCAGTACAGAGAAAGCTGAGTGTACGTGCCCAAGCAAGTGTCTTGTTGCCCCACAGTAAAACTGTTGCCCATTATGACTGCCAGAGGAGCTTTATGCAGCCGGTAGTTAAAACATAATACTTCAGACTGCCTGCCAGAGGGTCCAGAGGTCAAATGTCTGTGTGGTGGTGAACTCTCCGGGGATGCCGCCAAAGGACACCCGTAGAGCCAATCTGACCTGCACCTCTACCCTTCCCCTGACCCCTGACTCCTCTGTTGAATGCGGCCCTTTTCGGCCACGTAACAAAAGCAACCAAAAAAAAAAAGTAAATCGAGGCGCACGGAAACTGCTGCTGCAAATTCTCTTCTGAGGGTCATTACAAAGATCAGGCTGTCGAGAAACGGGGGAATTGCAGCGGATCCTGCATCATTTATTCTGACAAAGTCCTGACTGAAGCGGTTTCACAGTGACAGTATGAGTTTAAAGTGTGCGCAAGAAAAATATGTGTGATAAATGAACTTGTGTCCTCTCATACCCACATCCATGCACAGGTGTCATGGTTGCTCAGTAATATAACAGTTAGCTCCCTGGAATTACTGCTTCTTTATCATTATTTTGTAAATACTAACCCGATGTTACTGACATTATCTTTGCTTCCATGAACATGTATTGTTCTCGTCCACTTTGGAACAGCATAATAATCTGCAAGAAAATTCACATATTCCCACCTCCTAATATGGTTGTGGTGAATGTGAGGTCAAACAGTTGCCTATGTGTACATCCAACCGATAAAGAGCAACGTCATCATTGCTTATGCATCATGTTTCTGACTATCTGGCAAATCAAGTCCAATATGTACCAAACAGTCTCCTTTTTCCCAGAACACAGATGGGATCATATTGATTGTCCTTCTATCTCCTGCTTAAACTCTCTGTGAACTTCAGATCTGCAGATGCAAAAGCATGTGTTGCCTCACAGAGACATGCAGAAAAGTTCCCTAACGAGGCCACAAATGAACACACCCTCTTGAGTTTATTATTGTACCGGTATTGTGACACAACCCCCCCCCCTCCCCTGGCTTTCATCCACACTCTGTCAATATCGCCTCTGCGATGCCTTGGTTAGCTCTCAGTTACCTCTCTCTTTTCCCTCAAGTCATACACATTGACACTCACGGATGCATTACAAAGGGAATAAACTGCTCCCCCTGGTTTTTGCAGAGGGAGTGTCTCTCATTTTTAGCGATTTGGTTTTCTACTCGTGCTGTTTCACCGCTGCGTTGTCCTTTGTTTTTTTTAGTCATTCCTTTTCTTTCAAGGGTTTTTCTGTTTGGACACACAGTGCTTTGCTTTTTGCTTTGCGTCATAGAAGTTTTATTCCAACAAAATCCCAATGATCCTTGAGCTGGCTCACACAGGATGACAAAGTGCCATTTGCAGCAGACGCGCAAAAAGGTCAGGGCTGTCGATGTATTTTTGCATGAGGGATCGGGTAAGGACACTGCAATTTAACAACCATCTCAACAGGAATATCACAGGAATTAATCATCCCCGATATCTCAGGGACAGAGAAGCTGTGCGAGCATGCTTTATGTGGTGTTTCAGAAAAAGCATCACTCACTTTGGAGCCAATATAGCGCTGGGCCGGCTGGATGGTTAGAGATTGTCTCATAAATACAAGGTCTCGGGTTTGATCCCTAAAAAACAACAGTGTGTCTCTTGTTAAAGTGTCCTTGATCAAGACAGTGGAACGCTTCAGGATAGATTGTCAACCAAATAAAAAGGGATTTGTAAGCTGAACAGCAACATCTAATGAGTGGTTATTCTGCTTTGGATGGAAAGAGATGAAGAATAATAACAAACATAAGCAGACACACCAGACAAGTTCCCATCATCATTGGCATCTGTGTTTGGATTAAATCTTTTTTTTCTCCTTTTCTTTCTAGATCCATGGTAGGAAAGCAGGTCAAAATTTAAATAGCTGAAAATAGAACATCTGGCTGGGCCTTGTCAGTCAGCAGTGCGTAATGAAATATGGAAATTGGGGCGCTCTTCAAAGACACACGGGCCTCTGGGTGCCGTCCCGGGGTCTCAAGCAGGCCCCTCAGCTGCCTCGGTGGAGCCCCGCCCCTCTGAAAACGTGGGCCACATTTCCAGGTGCTGCCTGCCGCGGCCTCGTCCGCGTCCGGTGCCAGCTCGTTAGCGCTCGCAGCCTGGCGGAGCTGGCAGCTGGCATCATTAAACTTCAAACCGTCTTTTGACCCGGGGTGCCGCTGCAGGGAGAGACCGCCCGCTCCTCCGCCTGCCAACAGCTGATTAGAGCCACGCCGACACCAGCAACCAGACTCCATCCGCGCGCCATCCAAACAACACATCCGCACACCAGCAACAACACCGACGGGCCTCCGGGGACGACCCCGAGGGCCTGACTGAGAGCCAGTGTAATTTGACAGATTTGATCTATATGTGGATGATCCAAATGTATTCAAAGTCAATGTGCATCTTTACAAAGACATCTTTGTTGGCTGATACAAGCAAAACGGTCCCATAACCAAAAGCCTTCATGTTCATGCTCTGTGTAGCCACCAGGGACAGGTGAGTGAGGCAGGTGTGATGTAACCCTCCACCCATAAGAGCACATATGAACAGGGGTGTGCTCACAGCCAGCTGCTGCTGTGCTGTGGTGTATCCTTGTACAGCGTGAGACATGTGACAGGTATGTTACTGTTGAGCTTAACTAAACAAGTCAAACCAGAGACATACCTGATGTTTGAAGAAAATAAAAATGTATTGGTGCTGTGGACATTGGCATGGGCTGTCGGCCGCTATTTTAGGGTTTTAATATTTTCGTCATAGATTTTCCGTTTCCATTTTGTAAACCTGAGCCAAAGCAGATTTTTAAAGCAAGTGCAACTGATCTGGTGTGTCGCAATTTATCATCTGAGTGAAGCGCATCTTCTTTTTGCATGTTGTTTGTCTACCCAGAATTAGACTTATTGAAAAACGCTTGAGCAATAAAAGACAACCTCCTGCGCTCCAACTGTGTCTTTATTCAAGATTGTGATCGTTATTCACTGAAAGATGTTGTAGTGTGGTGACTAGGTGGATTATATGTATTATATCATTCTTGGGCAAAACCTAAAAATATGCCTTAATAGAGCAGGTGCGTTCAGCTCAGAGGCAACGTTGTCCCTTAATTTTCTTTTGATATGATTTTCTTTAAGGATATTGCCTCCAAATAGATGTTGGCCATTTTTGCTCATTCTTTGCCTTCCAATCAAATGATGAACAGACATTTAATTTGCACTCAATCAGGATCAGGTACGGCAGAGCGCCCGCATCTCACCAAAGCCTCAGTGACGCACATCGGCGCTGGTCCCACTGGAGTCACAAACTGGTTCCAGCTCCATTATCTTCCTTTTCTATCTTTGCATGTCTGTTCTCTCTTTCACTTCCACTGCGATTGAGTCATGAATGATAATGGCTTGATTATTTGGTGAAAATTGGTCTCTTTAGATTCATTTCATGTATGCTGATAATTGAGGAGCTCGGCCCGTCAGCATTATATCAAACTGTTGGAGTGACTTTCTCCACTCAACCCTCAGGCCTTTATTTGGGTTAGTGGAAAACTAATTTCAGTGCAGTGAGAAAATCCCCTTTAAATCAATGTAATACAAAACTGCAAGGCTTCGCAAGAACCCCCCCGCATCTATACTCTCCTGTGAGTAAAGACTGATCGCCCAAGATACCCTGAGGTTCATCAGAGGGCTCTCCAGAGAGTTTGCACATTCCTTTGGGCTCCGTGTCGTTGAGTTGTCCACTCTGTTCTCCTGTAGCGCAACCGCCCGAAGGAGACTCCCTACAGCCAAACGCCGGATCTGAGAAGCCTATTTAAATATCAATAACTACCTTGGGATTTGGTCCGATTGGTTTATCGTTGATAGGAAGCTTTCGCTACAACCATAACTTTCTTCCTGAATGGCAGCAAATCCATTAATGTGCACTAAAGGCTCCCCTGGGAGCAGCGTGGGCTGCTGGGAGCTGCTGGGAGGAGAGACAGACCATTAATGCTGCTTTGGAGAGAGGACTTTAGTCATATTTTGGCTCTACTGATAATGAAACGGACACTCCCAAATATCAATACTAATTCTGGTGAAGCCCAAACGGGGAATAATGTATCATCTGCAGAGGGATAATGGGGAACAGGTACGAGGTCTGAAGGAGCTACTCTATCGAAAGCATTTGGCTTTTTTTTTTAGTTTTTCTCTCCTCTCTTCCTCCACCTCCCTTCAACGAGAGCCGTGTGCATCGCTACAAACAAATGAGCAGCAGATCAATAGGAGGTCCACTAGAACAACTAATGTCGGTGGCTCGTCTCTTGAAGGATCCCTAATGAGCTTCCTGCGGATCTTCTGGGACCACGTATTGATTTTTCTCTAAAGCAATGACCCAAAGGTCACCAAGCCGCCGCTGTGCTCCTCCACCTTGCATCACGGTACTCTGCTTATCGTGGTGCCACACAGTCCACATTCGTCGTCACATGTCCAAAGCACTTCTAAGGTATATTCCAGCTTCACATTTGGCACCTCTCCCTCTCTCCCATTGAAAAAAAAACAGTCGCAATCGCTTCAATGGCGGCATTGTTGAGAGACCTTGAGGGGGCACGTTGTGTCTGTACAGAGGAATGCTTCCGCTCGGCCAGGATTCAATGCCAAAGATGCAGTTGATGCTCACGTCCACCTGGAGGCAGCACAGTGTTTGTGGGAGAAAGAGGCGTTGGGGGGCGAGCCCTCACTGTAAGCAGTTGACCCTCGTGGCGGTGGAGGGTTTGGTATCGGTCTCCTGTGGCACGCTGCCCTCAGGTCGGGGAGGGAGAGAGAGAGAGAGCTGGACAGACCGAAGAAGCAGCACTGGGAACGGAATGGAACTTTCGGACTCCATCTGTCGGCTTTCTCCACAGTGGAGAAGAGAGAGAGACGGG